>NC_089505.1:38898526-40232026 GCF_036850995.1 Saccopteryx leptura | reverse complement strand
TTTTTTTTTTTTTAGAAATAAGAGATGGTAAATATGGTCAATATTGCCCAAGGGTCAGCATAATATGACCAACAACAAAAAAAATCCCTAAAATCTGGCAACAGACATGTTAGTGGTCACCTTTGCACAAAAGAATTTAGCAGAAAATATTACTCAGCAGAAGCCTTCTATTATACATATACTCAGCTTTAATTTAATCTATCCTCTCATTATGCTCTTTTATCTCAGGGGAGATTTTTCTTCCTCATAATTAAGCTAATTCCCTTCTTCTATAGGGTGCATCCCAACACTTCTCATATTTTGGGCAGTTATCTCTTAATATCTCCCTGTGGATTTCTTGGTCTCCTCTCCTTAGAAAACTCCACCTATTACAGACATGAAAACAACAAATACCTCTAATTGGTTCTACCTGCTGGGATATAATATGTTGTCTCCTTTTAACAACAAACTCTTGGGAAAAAAAAATTCTGCTCTGTCTCCACTTATTACGAGTAAATGCTGTTGTTAATTTTTATAAACTGGTTTCTACTTCCACCACTTGAATGAAAATACTCTCCAAAAGGTCACAGAATGACAGGGTTTCATCAGACATAATGGCTTTTTCTCAGTCACTATGTCCCTTGACCGTTTTGAGATTTTGTTATTGCTGACTTTTTCACTTTTTCTTGAAAAAGTGTATCTGCCTTGAGATGCTGATAACATGGCATTTCCTGATCATCCAGGATTTTCCTTTTTTTTTTTTTTCTTGCCTTCTATTCAAAACCTCTAAACTCAGGTATACAAAACCTAATCTGAGGAGTCCAAGTGAGTGTTCCCAATTTCCAAGTGTCTCTGGAGTATCTCTATGTGGATGTCTCACCAACACCCATGATACCTGCATTCCTTTTGCAACGTCTACATTTGGTCACCTTCTCCATTCTCATGGTTGAGACCTTGGAGTTCTATATAGTTAATGTCATCAATATCTAGTCTTTTCCTGTGAAATTATAATTTTTGATGTAAAGACTCAATATGTCATTGTATTTATATTATGTATTTTTTCTTACAGTTTAAAATTGCTAATATTTCACACTATCATCCAAAAATGCATACTTTCAGATTATATAAAATCACTTAAAATAATTATTCACTAAAAATAAACACAAACAATTCCTTTTGATATATTAGCGGTACCTTTAAGAGAAGTAACGGTAATAATTCAGGTTAAGATTCAACATATACAGTGTGTCCATAAAGTCATGGTGTACTTTTGACCAGTCACAGGAAAGCAACAAAAGACAATAGAAATGTGAAGTCTGCACCAAATAAAAGGAAAACTCTCCCAGTTTCATACCCATTCAGTGCAGTTCGATGTGGGCTCATGCACAGATTTTTTTAGAGCTCCTTCGGTAGCTATCCCATATAGCCTCTACAGACTCGTCACTGACTGATGGCCTACCAGAACGGGGTTTCTCCACCAAACTGCCAGTTTCCTTCAACTGCTTATCCCACCGAGTAATGTTACTCCTATGTGGTGGCGCTTTGTTATAAACATGCCGATATTCACGTTGCACTTTGGTCACAGATTCTAATTTAGCGAGCCACAGAACACACTGAACTTTCCTCTGTACCATCCACATCTCGACTAGCATGGCCGTGGGCTGCTCCGCTGTATACATGGTGTTACGTCATCATCTGTACATGCGCACATGCTGCCACATCATCCTACAGAAACTGGGAGGCTTTTTCTTTTATTTGGTGCAGATTTCACATTTCTGTTGTCTTTTGTTGCTTTCCTGTGACTGGTCAAAAGTGCACCATGACTCTACGGATACACTGTACATAGAAAGGTGAAATAAGAATTACTTAACTCTAGGTTAAAATTTGTGCAAATGAGTATATGCAAACATTTTTAAGACCAATGCTATGAATTCTTACATGTGTATAATATCATTTTAACTATATACAGAGACAGAGATATAACCTTCTTTTACATATATTGCTATAGACATATAAATATCTTTATAAAAATATAACATATTTGAAATAGGGTTAGCCCTAGAAAGAGTGTAAATAATTATAATTTTTCTCAATAACTTTAGTCTTCTTTTTCTGCATTTTCTTTTTTTAATGATGTTTTTTCTTCTGAATTTTAACACAGGTCTTAAAAAGTACCCAGCTAATCTGAACTTCCTCTCCCACAAAACCTGTTGTGAGAAACACCTTTAAAAAATATTGCAATTTTCAAATTAATGAATAATAAGGCAAGAAATATCTTTTCCAAAATGTCTGTATATTTAATTAATAAAAATGAATATAGTTGTATAATTTAGGTTAAATTGTGTGAAACTACTGTTTTTGTGATAAAAATAGTTAAATTTAGGTGATTTCATAAGGTTCAATCAATCATAAGGATAAGTTTTAGGCATTTGTTATGATCGGGCTAGAAACTCTGAAATTCATATTTTTTCCTTAGCACTTTGTAAACTGTACTTAATTGTCCAGGAGATAAATACAGAGCAGCATATACTAAAAATTCCAGTGCTTTAGTGAATTTATCCCAAATTTGTTACCAGAAAACATAGAATCTATTCTCATTTTAGCCTATATGTGAGTTTATTGCTGACTACATTTAAAATACTTTTTCAAAATATTTTCGGCATCTCAAGGATTTACTCAGTCCTAATTATAAAATCAGCCTTGTTTATAACTTTGTAAAGCTTTCAAAGTGACCTTACCTGCTTTGGATGATTTCTCATCTTTTTTAGTTTCAAGTTCTGGGTATATACATACATACATACAAAGAAGGAAAAACAGTAAACATTCAATAAAAATAGTAGTAAGTAGTTTAACTGGAAGGTTTTATGGATTTTTCTCATCTTTTCTCGATTTCAATTTTAGTTACATAGTTTTATCAATATACAATGGAACATGTATTATTGGTAAATTATAAAGTAAATAAGCAAAAGAACTTTTGTTTTAAAATTCAGTTTCTTAAAATAGTTTCATACTAATCAAGGAATTTGGCATTTTTTCTTTAATAAGAGTCTGTTTCTTATGATTCATACATTATCTAAGTATTCTCAATAAAAAAATTAATAAGAACTGTTTAGGAGAAAAGTGTAATTTTTCCTAATCTGATCAATTTAAGCAATTTTCTGTTTTTAACTACATACACTTAATTCATGGAGCTCCACCTGGTGTTTCATTTAATAATTTCAAGCTGTTATAATTATTATTTCTATTAATATAGCTATAATTATTAATTTTATAAAATAAATTAGCTTAAATTAAGTATAATGATATAAACAATTAATAAAATTATATATTTTGTCTCTATTGTCTTACAGCAATAATTTTCACCTAGAAAATCTGTATTTTAACTAAATCTCATTATTGGATAAATATATTTTTTAATTTGAATTTATTAGGATAAACGTTGGTTCACAAAACCATAAAGGTTTCAAGTACACAACTCAACCAACCACCACTTCCCACCACATCATAAGCCCTTCACCCCTAGCAATGTTTCTTTCCTTCCCCACTTTTGGTCCACGCCCTTTGCCCACCTCTACCGAGCCCTCACACCCCTTCCCTCTGGTTATCACCACACTGTTAACTGTGTCTGTGCATTATGTATACATGTTTTCTTGAACATTCCCTTCCCCTTCTTTCATCCAATCCCTCCACCCTTCCCCTCAGACTACTGTACTGAAACACATAATTTTATAAGCTATTTAGATGATACTCATGACACCATCCCAACCAATGTGATAGTTGAAGGTATTTCCATGTTTTCTTAGTCCTTCTTCTTATTTAACAATATGCCTAGGCCTTATGGTTCTCTTTTAATATAACATCTTTTTTTGATTAATGAAAAGCTCTGGTACATTACAATTTTTATTTCCTTCAAATAGTAGAAAAACCAATCTCATGGTTGGGATAATTATTGAGTATAGACCGTGTGTCAGGGACAGTGCTAGCCAGCTTCATTTGGATTTTAGCCTAATAAAGCCTTGTTTTATGGAGTTACAATAAAAAAACTAATTTGTCTAATCACAGAATTTTATATAATAAAGAATAATACAGACATTCTCACCCTACTTCTTACAATGCTGGAATGTATACACTGTAAAAAGTGATATTAGTGCTATTATTGCACTTCAACACTCCCTGGCACACATTTTTTTTTTGTTGTTGTTATTGTTAATATGTTCACTTCACTGGGCAGAATATATGCTATTTTAAATGTTTTCTACATGCTTTAATGTTATATAAATTTTTTAAATTTAATTTTCAACATTTTTTGTTTATGCTTTGTACCCCTTTTTAGATTTTTTTAATTTTTTTAATTCATTTTAGAGAGGAGAGAGAAAGGGAGAGAGAGAGACAGAGGGAGAGAGAGAGGAGAGAGAGACAGAGAGAGAAGGTGGGAGGAGCTGGAAGCATCAACTCCCATATGTGCCTTGACCAGGCAAGCCCAGGGTTTCAAACCAGTGACCTCAGCATTTCCAGGTCGACGCTTTATCCACTGTGCCACCACAGGTCAGGACCTTTTTAGATTTTAGATTCCATAAGGGCAAGAACTATGTCCTGTTTACTACTCAACTATCAGCAATTGGTTAAATATCTGATATTGGTATATGATCATATACCAATAATGATGTCATTACTGGTATATGATCAGTAAATATTATTGAATAAATTAAGAAAATGGTAAATATAAAAAATCCAAATGCTATTTCTTGTATAACTGTAGTCCTAGAAGAAATTTATTTTATGTGTCTATAGTTGGAGATAAAAGTTCAATGTCATGGAATGGGATTGATAGATATTTCACTCATCAAGTAGGGGTAACTATTTGAAAGAGCCTTGTTTCTCACTCTACACATGGCTCTTTCTCTTGTCAATGATGTAATCTTGACATGAAATCATCTTAGTCCTAATGTTTGTAAAAAGATCTTTTTTTTTTTTTCAGAGAGAGAGAGTCAGAGAGAGGGATAGACAGGGACAGAAAGATAGGAAAGAAGAGATGAGAAGCATCAATTATTAGTTTTTCGTTGCTCATTGTGACACCTCGGCTGTTCATTGATTGCTTTCTCATATGTGCCTTGACCGCAGGCCTTCAGCAGACCGAGTAACCCCCTGCTCAAGCCAGCGACCTTGGGTCCAAGCTGGTGAGCTTTAGCTCAAACCAGGTGAGCCCACGCTCAAGCTGGTGACCTCAGGGTCTTGAACCTGGGTCGTCGGCATCCCAGTTCGATGCTCTATCCACTGCGCCACTGCTTGGTCAGGCTAAAAAGATCTTTTGAAAAAATAAAGTTGTGGAGAATATTTTTATTAGCCATAAATGCAATACAACCAGAAACAACACTTACCTTGTACCTAGAATTTTATATGATGCACAATTATGAACACACACTATCTAACATGCACGTGGTTGTAGATGCTCTCAATTTGATAAAATTATTGATCTTAGGTATTGTGCAAACACTAACAGGAGGATCTCACAAGTTGAGACTTCTTGAGAAGTGTGAAAAAGAGGCTTTTAAGTCATAATCTAGCTTTAAAAATTAAGCTCATTAAGTATTGTGACCTAGGGCATTACTTAAACCTTCAAGTCTTAATTTTGTCATTGCTAGAATGAAAAAAATAAATATTGTAAAATTTATGTGAGAATTATAAGTGATGTATGAAAAAACTTTGGTTATTTTTAAAATATGCTCATGAATTTAAATTGCATGATCTCTCGAGATAATTTTTTTTTTCTTACAGAATTAGAATATTACCCTTGACTATACAAAGCAGAAATTGACATGTAGGAAATTGTCAACAGATTTCTAAGGTAGATAGCATTTTTACTAAAGGTTGTTTAGTTTTTCAGTCACACAAGGCTCTTGGTTTTAATCATATAAAAATGATAATTC
Source organism: Saccopteryx leptura (assembly GCF_036850995.1). NCBI lineage: Eukaryota > Metazoa > Chordata > Mammalia > Chiroptera > Emballonuridae > Saccopteryx > Saccopteryx leptura. Next base: position 40,226,120 of record NC_089505.1, on the reverse strand, counting down.
TCTTTATATAATTTGACAAATGTATACATACACACGCACACACGCATTTAGGAAACTAAGAGCAGCAGTTAATGCTGGAGATTGAGACCTAGAGGCCAGAAAGAGGGAATGAGACCTTTACTATTGACCCTCTATTACTGTTTAAAATTTTTTCACCATAAATAAATTGTTTAATAATAATTGTTTAGCAATAAAATATCTGGTTTAAACATTTGTTGCTTGAGGCCTTAAGTTTGGACTCCTCACACAAGCATTGCGGAAACATGGAATCCAAAAATCCTCCTCTGAGTTGCTGAGGCAGAGGGCCTGACATTTCATATGCAGCTCTGAATTTTCCGGGCTGTTGATTTTATCTAAAATGTAAATTACTGATAGGCCCAGGTAAGAGAGCTTTACTAATGATTTTTCAGTGTCATCAACTTCTGTGGACCATAAGTGGCAAAAAGCCTTTGTAGATTCCAGGCTTAGCAAAAGGCTAAGTTCTCCCCCCACACCACCTCCATATTGGCTATGATGCTGAATATTTGCACCCACTTCACTTGTTTGCTTAAGTTGCTGGAAGCAATTAACATGCCCGTCCTTTTACTCTTTGTTTAGATGTTAGTTGATTTTGCTTATGCATGGTAGGGGGATTCCTGTTTATGCCTTGGGAGAGTTCCTGTTTTTGCCTCTGTATCAAGGACTTTCTTGATTTGTATAGGGCTATATAATAAAGCAAACTGGGGCTATGGGGTGCTCGGATATTGCCATTAGCATTGAAGAGGCCTCCCATCCCATTCTGTTTTCTTAATGAGTCTGCTTTCTTAATTCAGCACCGTTCTCTCTTAAGACCCAGAGTTACAAACTGCGCTGGTCTGTGGCAAGTGGCGCTTGAACAGAGGACTTGAGTACGAGAAAACTAAACTGAAGGCAGGTGACGGAACTCCCCAAATGTCCACAGTGAGTAAAGAAAGTTTTTGGGGAAAGTATAGTCAAGAATAAAAAATTATGGGACAATTAGGGTCAAAAAACCTTTTTGTAAGAATAATTATGCAGCTAGAATGCTTTTGCGATATGTTCAAGACCTGTGCCCCTGGTTCCCGGAGGAGGGAATGGTTATTTCTGCTACAGGGAGCCAGTAGGTAAAGTTCTGAGAAGGCAGTGGTGTGAAGAGACTATGGTAGGAGGAATAAAAGTGGCAGTCTCTCTGGCAGCTGGTGCTGTACTTTGCGGCTTGGGGGCTGAGGAATGTATGACAGTGTGGCTGCCTCTGGTTCTCTCCGGCTGCTTAGTCTGCTACTCAGCTAAAGTTGAGGTAGGGGAGAAATCTCAGCGTAGTCAACCTGAACTGCCAGTTATAGCAACTATAGAATTTGAGAATGGATAGGAGACTCAGGTATTAGAAAAGTTACAGCTTTTCCTGTTATTGTCTGATTTTCTTTAATGTTTTAACTACAATCTTCTGAACTATCATTTTTTTTCTTTCTTATTCTTTTCCTGGAAAAAGGGTGAAGGGTGCGCCTGTTTGGATGTTGCTAAACAGAAATCTCATACAGCCGTCTTGAGATTTTTTGAGATAGATATCTGTTTAGTATTTATCCTTATTAAAATAGCCCTATGTAAGATCAAGCAGGCCACATTCTAATCTCTAAAATCCCAGGTTTCACTCTTAATTTGTGTGATTGTATGTGAAGAGTTTGTTAAATATCTAAATGTGTCTGTTTTTGAGGCCTGAATTGAGTTTTTGCATGCAAAGATTAGAAATGCTGGCTCTAATATTGAAAAAATATTATGATTTTAGAACTTGTAAGGTATGCTCATTTAAATTTAAATAGAATAGAATGTAGATCCTTAAGACTTACTAATTTGGTTAGTGCATTGTGAAGTGTGTTCAGAGTTAGGAGCCAAATAGCAATTCAAGTATTAGGATTAATCAAAGTTATATGTTATACTTGTGCTTTGGTGCATAAATTGTCTTGTTTATGTGTAAGGCTATACTAAGGTAGGTAAAACAAAGGAATTGAGCAAAATTAAGCAAGGACCTAATAAGTCATTTCAAGAATTTGTCTCAAGCTGCTCCAGGCTGTTAAAAGAATAGTATAAGAATGCTAATTCTGCTTCTCAGGCCACATCCTGCAAAAGGGGCCCCAAGGAAATCGAGAATTAACCTCCTCTGATTTTGCCTATTAGAGTCAAAAGATAGGTCAGGAACATCCTGAAATGAAACTAACAATACAAGGGCATAAATTTAAAGGACTTTTAGATACTGGGCTGATGTATTTGTTATTGCTAAGTTACATTTGGCCTCCTTCCTGATCCACTCATGCAGCAGCTACAGAATTACAAGGTATAGGGCAGAGTAAATCCCCACAACAAAGCTCTAGTTTTTTACAATGGGAAGATAAAGAAAGTCATTCTGGACTTTTTCAGCCTTATGTGCTCCCTGGTTGCCAGTTAATTGTGGGGTAGAGATGTTTTGAAAAAAATGGGAGCGTTGCTTGTCAGTCCTAATAGTTTAGTCAATACTCAAGTGCTTAATCAGGAATTTTTGCCCACTAAGGGACTAGGAAAAGAACAGTGGGGAATTCTTACCCCCATAGAAGTGGCACCCAATACCAGAAGGTATGAATTAGGATATCAAAATTTAGCATAAGGGCCTTGGTAGCTCCTGCTACCCCAATAATGCATTGTGCAGATCCACTTACTTGGAAATCAGATAATCCTGTATGGGTAGACCAATGGCCCCTTTCTCAGGAGAAACTTAGGGCAGCTGCTCAATTGGTACAAGAGCAGTTATAGCTTGGACACATTGAACCATGTAATAGCCCATGAAATAATAACCTATATTTGTTATTAAAAAGAAATCAGGAAACTGGAGGCTATTACAAGATTTGAGAACAATAAATAAGACTATGGAAATTATGAGTCCTCTCCAGCTAGGACTCCCTTCTCTTACTGCCATTCCATGGAATTTTCACCTTGTAATTATTGACTTGAAGGATTGCTCTTTTACTATTTCTTTAAGCCATCATGATTGCAAGCATTTTGCATTCAGTGTTCCTTCACTTAATTTCCAGGTTCCAATTCCAATGGAATGATACCAGTGGAGAGTTTTCCTCAAGGTATGGCTAACAGTCCTACCTTGTGCCAAAAGTATGTTGCTCATATAGATTAAAGACTATATAGTAAGCCACTTTATTATTGATTTATTTGTTTGTTTGTTTGTTTGTTTATTAAGTGAAAGTCAGGGATGTAGAAAGACAGACTCCTTCATGCATCCCAAAGGAGATCCACACAGCAAACCCCTTAATGGGTGATGCTCTGCCCATCTGGAGCTGCTGGCAACTGAGCTATTTTAGTGCCTGAGGTGAGGCCATAGACCCATTCTCAGTGCCCAGGCCCAATTTTGCTCAAACCATTCAAGCCATGACTGCGAGATGGTGGGGGAGAAGGAAAGAGAAAGAGAGAGAAGAGGGAGGGGTGGAGAAGCAGATGGTCGCTTTTCCTGTGTGCCCTGACCAGGAATCAAACCTGGGACTGCCACATGCCAGGCCACGCTCTACCTCTGAGCTAACCTGCCAGGGCCAGTAAGCCACTTTCTATAACTTATAGGTCAGTTGTATTTACTTAGGTTATATTACTTAGACACACTACTAGCAGAGTCAAGATTATGATTAACATGTATAATATGGCCACTAAGATTTCTATTCATTTCAGCCAGTCATTAAGTCATAAATCATATAAATTAGTTTTCTAAATTAAGATGGTTAAACTAATGTAAAATATAATGAACAAATTAAACTACAAACAAAATAGAAACAGACTCATAGATACAAAGAATAGACTGATAGCTGTCAGAGGAGGTGGGCTTTAGGGGTCTGGATGAAAAAAAAGTGAAAGGATTACACAAATTTAAAAAACCTCACAAACACAGACAACAGAATGAGGATTACAATCAGGAGAGGTGGGTGGAGGAGGGAGAAGGGATAAAAGGGGGATAAATAGTGATGGAAGGAGACTTTACCTGGGGTGATGAACATACAATGCAGTGTGTAGATCAGGGGTCCCCAAACTTTTTACACAGGGGGCCAGTTCACTGTCCCTCAGACCGTTGGAGGGCCGGACTATAAAAAAAACTATGAACAAATCCCTATGCACACTGCACATATCTTATTTTAAAGTAAAAAAACAAAACGGGAACAAATACAATATTTAAAATAAAGAACAAGTAAATTTAAATCAACAAACTGACCAGTATTTCAATGGGAACTATGCTCCTCTCACTGACCACCAATGAAAGAGGTGCCCCTTCCGGAAGTGCGGCGGGGGCCAGATAAATGGCCTCAGGGGGCCGCATGCAGCCCGCGGGCCGTAGTTTGGGGACCCCTGGTGTAGATAATGTGTTATGGGATTGTACACTTGAAACTTATGTAATTTTATTAACCAATGTCACCCCAATAAACTCAATAAAAATTATAAATATATAAATAGACTGAGAATTGATAGAAAAGTGATAGCAATATCACACAAACCTAGAGTAGCGTTCAATATTTAATGACGTGTGAAGATTTCACACATGACAGTAGGTAACCAAACCTATTTTTATAAAATACATGAAGGAACTTAAGTAGTTATCCCTAGTCAACTTTCTGTGAGTTTTGGTCTGAAAAGGGAGATTGTAAAGAATAAGCTAAGGACACATGTCATACTGCCTGCTATGAGTCCCATATTCCCCTCAGTTGACTGTGTGACCTGGAGAAGTCACTTTCAGTGATTCAATTTTTACATTAAAAAAGCTTCTGTAAAAATTAAATTAAACAGTACATGTGGGTCTGTTTAGAACAGTGTCAGATGCAATGCAAACAGTACATGTTATTTTTCTTTATTAATATTTTAAATTTTCTTATACTTTTCATGTTAAATTAAACATATATTTAAATTAAATATATATTTAGATAAAATAGTTACATTTAATTAAAATGTAGCATTACAAATTTATTATAAACTCAGGAATTTTACATAATTTTAGTAATCATTTGGATTTTCTGATGAAAATCTGCTGTTACTACTCCTACACACACATTTGCATTTACATAACTTTCTTTTCTATTTAAAAAGATATGGGATGCAGAACAATCATTTTCACATTTTGTTTTCTACATGAGACTTTATTGGATGGGATGGAGAACTACTGTCACACTAAGTAGCTTGGCTCTAAGATTGGAGATTTGGGAGAACCTTCACTGAATTGATGTTTCTTTTCTTGAACATGTCTTAAAAGGAATTTGTTTTTTTGTGTTTTTTTTTATAAATACTTTTTTTTTTTTTTTTACTTTTTTATTAATTTTTTAGAGAGGAGAGAGAGAGAGAGAGAGAGAAGGGGGGAGGGAGGAGCAGGAAGCATCAACTCCCATATGTGCCTTGACCAGGCAAGCCCAGGGTTTTGAACCGGCGACCTCAGCATTTCCAGGTCGACACTTTATCCACTGCGCCACCACAGGTCAGGCAGAATTTGTTTTGATATAGTACTCAGTTTGTGTTAATAGGTAGCATTTGATTTTATCTGTGGACACATAACTACATTACTTTGTGGTCCAGATAAATACAGTAGTGAGAAAGACAAAGTCTAACTCTCCTTAAATTTGATTTGGAACTTCTTTGGTTCATAGACTTTCAAAAGAATAAAGTGTCTTAACTTTGGGTGAGCTCACACAAGGAACCAATAACTGACATCTCCTATCCCATGAATATTCATCTTAATATGTATCAACATTTCTTTATGCAAATATCCTATGGGCTATTTAATAGGCTTTCCTCTTTTTTAACCATGGTCATATGTTTTTGAATCATCATGCATTTTTGATGTTCCCCTTTTTTCACTTGAGTTTCTAAATCGGTATCTTTTGTGTTTATAAATTAAGAAATTCCGCCATGCATAATAAAGGGGTAGAGCCATGGTGTTCTTATATAACTAAGCAACTTCATTCAAAACAAGGAGGTGCAGCGATAGTATTCTTTTTTGGCACTGCAGTTGGAGAAAAATAGACAAGACACAAACCAACCCAACAAAATTTCCCCAGTTCAAAATTTATTTTCTTTATCTATTAGCCAAATGTTCTAATGTGAGGCATTGGAAACTCTAAATTTCAATTTTCTCACCATATGAAATGGGAACAATGATGATTATCTAATGTTATCTGTGGCTAATATTAGGTTGAATAATTTCACAAGCATTTCCCGAACATTCATACTAATATCAAAATAATAGATATCCACTTATTGCATGGAAACCTGGCATGCCTTGGGAAGGCGGCAGGAAAGCCACCTTGATTTTCCTCTTTCCCAGTTCTTTTCCAAGTACTGGGAGTGTTGGGGGCAAAAGATTTTGTCTTGTTTATCTTTGGAGCTTCAATACCTAACTAAAGTATCCACAGAATATAATTTCAACACTTAAAATTTTTATTGTTACAAAAGAATCTAAACTGTGGCTTCAAAATGTCAGTAAAATCTAATTTGTAAGCTTCATTTTTAGGTGGTTAGACCAAAATATGAGAAGAAATCCCTGTCCCATTATGTAGAATCTTATGTAGGTGGGAAAGCCCATTAAAACTTACCCACTGGAAAGAAAAAACAAACAAACAAACAAACAAACAAACAAAAAAAACTTACCCACTGGACATTCAACTTTGCTGCCCGTTATCTTCAGATTTTTATATTTATTTGTTGGAATTCTTAATTCACCTATCAGATACAACTATGCAGAGGAGCTAAGTGAATTCACTATTTGTAGCTGGTTATCTTAAAGCTTCAGCTAGAGTCTCAAGCTACTGAGGACAGTGCTGTATCCATACACGTATGCACACAAGCCAACACTCCCCACACACACGTTTCCTCTGTGTCTATTTCTTTTTCCTTCACCTGTGATTCCCACTGGATCAATAAGGAAAAACAATTATGCTGTATAAGCTTCTATAGTGATTGTTATAAAATGCCTAGTTCGTAATGCAAGTGCTTAATTCGTGACTTGGTGCTTTCTGCCCAAGTCCTGATTCTGCAGTCCTTCCTTGGCAAGATTCCCATAGGGGTTTGATGCTCCCAGAGAAAGTTTGCTGAGTGGACAATAAAAACACAAAATGAGCCAGAGGGCATTCTCTCTTTGCTGCACAAAATAAATGCATACAATTTTCCTGCCTCATTCTGTCATCATTTCATTTTCGTGATCCTTTTTCTTTTGTATATGCTAAATACAATGTACCACGGATCTGATAGTGTCACTCATCTTTATCTACCCTTTCTTTTATAAATGGCTATGTGTGCCTCATTATTCTTTCCTGTCCTGAAGCACTCAACATGAAGACTACACATTGAAATAAGTAAGAAATAATTGGAGGAGGATGAACATATGTAGGTCACACAAAAAATATTCAGAACATGGTCCTCCTGTGATGTTATTTGAAGATGGCGTGATAGCTAGTTGGATATATTTCAGGTAATGAGCCAGTTGACTTTAAACCATTCAGTGAGTTCAGAAAGCTATGCAAAAATCATATGCCAAGGTACATAAGCAGACATTCTTTGTTGTTGTTTTTTTATCAAGGGAGAGTAACTCTTTAACTAGATTTGTTTTCTGCACATCAGCAATCATTTTCTTTCACTTGAAATGTGAATAATAAAATTACTAAAAGGTTAGAGGTTTAAGTAAGAATAGTCCTATATCTGGTAAAGATATAAAAATAATGGATGGTCTACATTAAAAAATACATTTAAAATTTTAAAAAGTGAATAGGAAAAATAAAAAGGTTTCTTATGGCATTTTAAAAAAATTCCCTGCAAGAAGAGAACGTATTAGGACATCTGCATGAGGTTGCTTGGGGTGACAAGTCTTAGAGGATGACAATGTCATAAACAAAGAAGATATATGTGATTTTCAATGTTATTATAAAAATGTAAAATATTCTGAAAAGTGAATCAAATATATAAATTGAGTTTGCTTATCAGTTACAAAAGACAAAATAAATCTCTATAAATTAGTTTAGAAAGTTAGAACAATACATCACATTAAAACTAAAACATTTCAGAAAAAAAACTTGATTTTTTTGTGTCAATTATTGGACATTAAGATATTTGCAATCAATCCTAAAGAAAAAGAATGAAGCTGGGGGCATTACAATACCTGACTTCAAACTATATTATAGGGCCACGACAATCAAAACAGCATGGTATTGGCAGAAAAATAGACAATCAGACCAATGGAACAGAATAGAAAGTCCAGAAATAAAACCACATATATATAGTCAAATAATTTTTGATAAAGGGGCCAACAACACACAATGGAGAAAAGAAAGCCTCTTCAATAAATGGTGCTGGGAAAACTGGAAAGCCACATGCAAAAGAATGAAACTGGACTACAGTCTCTCCCCCTGTACAAAAATTAATTCAAAATGGATCAAAGATCTAAACATAAGACCTGAAACAATTAAGTACATAGAAGAAGACATAGGTACTCAACTCATGGACCTGGGTTTTAAAGAGCATTTTATGAATTTGACTCCACAGGCAAGAGAAGAGAAGGCAAAAATTAATGAATGGGACTACATCAGACTAAGAAGTTTTTGCTCAGCAAGAGAAACTGATAACAAAATAAACAGAAAGCCAACTAAATGGGAAATGATATTTTCAAACAACAGCTCAGATAAGGGCCTAATATCCAAAATATACAAAGAACTCATAAAACTCAACAACAAACAAACAAATAATCCAATAAAAAAATGGGAAGAGGATATGAATAGACACTTCTCCCAGGAAGAAATACAAATGGCCAACAGATATATGAAAAGATGCTCATCTTCTTTAGCTATTAGAGAAATGCAAATCAAAACGGCAATGAGATACCACCTCACACCTGTTCGATTAGCTGTTATTAGCAAGACAGGTAATAGCAAATGTTGGAGAGGCTGTGGAGAAAAAGGAACCCTCATCCACTGTTGGTGGGAATGTAAAGTAGTACAACCATTATGGAAGAAAGTATGGTGGTTCCTCAAAAAACTGAAAATAGAACTACCTTATGACCCAGCAATCCCTCTACTGGGTATATATCCCCAAAACTCAGAAACATTGATACGTAAAGACACATGCAGCCCCATGTTTATTGCAGCATTGTTCACAGTGGCCAGGACATGGAAACAACCAAAAAGCCCATCAATAGATGACTGGATAAAGAAGATGTGGCACATATACACTATGGAATACTACTCAGCCATAAGAAATGATGACATTGGAACATTTACAGCAAAATGGTGGGATCTTGATAACATGATACGAAGCAAAATAAGTAAATCAGAAAAAAACAGGAACTGTATTATTCCATACGTAGGTGGGACATAATAGTGAAACTAAGAGACATTGATAAGAGTGTGGTGGTTACGGGGGGGAGGGGGGAATGGGAGAGGGAAAAGGGGTGGGAGGGGCACAAAGAGAACTAGATAGAAGGTGACAGAGGACAATCTGACTTTGGGTGGTGGGTATGCAACATAATTGAACGACAAGATAACCTGGACTTGTTATCTCTGAATACATGTATCCTGATTTATTGATGTCACCCCATTAAAAAAATAAAATTATTATAAAAAAAAAAAGATATTTGCAATCATTAGTTATAGCAGTATAGCAACATTGGCTACATTCAGACATTAATTTTTCTCATACAATTTAGAATTTAGGGTTATATTTTAACCTGAAGGTTGAAATACTGTGGTTGTTGCTTTTTCTTTTTGCTCTTTTCTTTGACTTATGGTTGTATAGTTCCCTTACTTGACCTTATTCTCCCTCTCAACTTCCAGTCCAGTTTTTACTTTGGTCACTCAAGGCATCTGCCCCTCAGTATAAGTAGGGATATTCCTGAACAAGTCACCCACCCTCAGGTGATTTATCTCAGGTGCTGGATGAACGGTTGAGTCTATTTCTTTCAATTCTGCTTGTGTATGAGGTTTCCCATAAACTGTAGCCCCAGAGAATTGCTGACAGTGACACTTTCATCATCTTTTCTTGAATGGGAGTTCGACTTCAGCACATAATTAATTGCACTGAGATTTGCTTAAAATCCCCCACTGCAATGTGCATTATTGTCTTAACAAAACTCCTCGTCAGCTCTGCTGCTTAAACACTCAAAGCCCAGCACTCATAAAGCTTCATTCTGGCTAATTGCTTTGTTTCTTTTGTTTCTTTTCTGTTTTATTTTCCATATGTGTTTTCCTTTTGTTAGCACTACCTATGTCTTTTTCATTTATCCATCTATATTTTATCTTTTATTTCAAGGATTTAGAGAAAATTTGAAGCATCAGAGCAAATATAATAGTTCTATTTTCCCTGGAAAATGAGACTTTAAAAAGCCATTTCTTTTCCTACCACATAGTTATTGAATAAAATTCTTTGGTTATGGGACCTGAATATAAAATTTTATTTTAACTCAATATGAGATTTTAGTTTATAAGATTTAAGAACATAAATTGGAATGTGTCTACTCTTAATAAAATGCTATAGATATTTAAACACAATCTCATACAAAATAGATGCATTTGACATTTTTAATCGAAAATACTGATTAATTAATCAGATTTCTTTTTTATTGTGCTGAAAAAAATACATGAGATCTACTCTCTTAAAAATGTTGAGATGGAAAAAAAATGTTTAGATTTACAGTATTTTTATCTGTAAGTACAATATTGTACAACAAACCTCTAGAACTTCTTGGATATTGGAAACTTTCTGTCAACCAAACAGCAACTCTTTATTTACCCCTCTCCTAGCCCTTGGCAACCACCCTCTCTGCTTCTATGAGTTTGATAATGTTAGACATCTCATGTAAGTGGCATCCATTCAGTATTTGTTCTTCTGTGACTGGCTTATTCCATTTAGCTTATGTCCTTAAGATTCATCCATGTTGTTCCATATTTCAGAATTCCTTCTTTATAAATGCTTAATAATATCCCATTGTATATGTATTTTCTTTATCCACGCATCTGTCGATGGTCAGTTGGATTGCTTCCACATCTGGGTTATTAGTAATTCTTTAATGTCTTGATTTCAATTATTTTGGTTAAATAGTCAGAGATGGTATTGCTAGATCATGGGTCGGGAACCTATGGCTCACGAGCCAGATGTGGCTCTTTTGATGGCTGCATCTGGCTTGCAGACAAATCTTTAATAAAAAAGTAATAACGTTAAAAATATAAAACATTCTCATGTATTACAATCCATTCATTTCCTACCGCTCATGTTCATGGTTGCAGGTGGCTAGATCCAATCCCAGATGTCCTCCGGGACAACACCAAATTTTTATTGGATAATGCATAACATACACAGGTCATTGTATGGCTCTCTCAGCCAAAAGGTTCCCGACCTCTGCACTAGATATATGGTAGTTCTACTTTTAAGTTTTGGAGATTATCCATACTGTATTCATAGAGACAGTATTATTTTATATTTCCACTACTAGTGCACAAGGTTCCAATTTTTCTTTATCTTTACCAACCATTTTATTATAACAGCTGTGAGATGATAATACATTATGGTTTTGATTTGCATTTTCCTGATGATTAATGATGTTGAGTTTTTTTCTTTTTTTTGTATATTTGTTGACCATGGTATGCCTTGTTTGAAGAAATGTCTACTCAAGTCTTATGCTCATTTTTAAAATTCAGTTCTCATTTTGCTATTGAGTTGTAAGAGTTTGTCACATATTTGGATATATGGGTTGCAAAAAAAAAAAGTTTTCCCATTCAATAGGGGGCTCTGTTGATTGCTTACTTCTGCTCGGTAAAAGCAGAGGCATTTTAGTTTTATGTAGTCCCATAAGTCTATTTTTCTTCCTGTTACCTACACCTTTGATGTCATATTTAAGACATCATTGCTGAGACCAATGACATGAAGATTTTCTCTTATGTTTCCTCCTCCTGTTTAATAAAAGATTAAACATGTTTTATGTTTAATCTGTTAATCCATTTTGAGTGACTTTTTGTATACAGTGTAAGATAGAGATCCAATTTCATTCTTTTACATGTGGACACACAGTGTTCCCCATACAATTTGTTAAAGAAACTAGCTCTTACCCATTTTGTATGGGTACCCACAAAATGGATCAGTCACCCATGTAGATGTAGGCTTATTTCTGAACTCTCTCTCATCTGTCTTTATGCCAGTTCCATACGGTTTCAATTATTGTAGCTTATAATAAGTTTTGAAATCAGGAAATACGACTCCTTCAGATTTATTCTTTTATTTTTAGTATTGTTTTGGCTATCTGGGGTCTTTTTGTGATTTCTTATAAATTTTATGATTGTATTTTTCTTTCTTTTTGCAAAAAAAATGCTATTAGAATTTTGATAGGGATTGCATTGAATTTGTAGATCACTTAGGGTAGTATGGATATTTTAAAAACATTAAGCCTTCCAATCCATTAACATAGGATGTTCTGCTAAGTATTTGTGCCTTCTTTAATTTATATCATCAATGTTTTGTAGTTTTCAGTGTACTAGTCTTTTGTATCCTTAGTTGACTTAATCCCTAAGTATTTTAATATTTATTATACTATTGTAAATAAAATTGTTTTAATTTTCTTTCCCGATTGTTGATTGTTAGTGTTTACAAATTCCACTGATTTTTGTAGGTTGATTCTGTATTGCTAAACTTTACTGAAGTTATTTATTAGTCCTAACAGTTTTTTGGTGGAAGAATTAGGATTTTCTATGTATGAGTTTATGTTATCACAAACAAGAATAATTTTACTTCCTCTTTTTTGATTTGGATTTTTAAGTTATCTTTTTATTGCCTAACTTCCCTGGCCAAGACTTCTATAACTATCTTGAATAGAAGTGGTAAGAGTAGGACCCTTATCTTGTTTTTGATCTTAAAGAGAAAGCTTTCAGTTTTTATTCATTGAATATGGTTAGCTGTGAGTTTTTCATGTATAACCTTTATTATGCTGAGATAATTACTTATTACTAGTTTGTTGAGAGTTTTTAGTCATAAGGAGCATTGGTTTTCTTTCATCCTTTGAGATTTTTATCTCTATCATGTTTATCTTTCCTTTTGCTCATGTAGTGTATCACATTGATTGCTTTTCATGTGCAACCATCTTTTCATTCCACCAGGGATAAAAGTTACTTGGTCATGGTATATGAACATTTTAAGGTGCTGTTAAATTCAATTTACTGCTCTTTGGGGGTTTCTTAAATTTATTTTTAATTTATGTATATTTGGTATCCAATTTTATATTGGTTCATTAGTTTCAGGAATACAGTATAGTGCTTTGGCATTTGTATACCGTACAATGTGATCATTCCACTAATTCTAGTAATTATCTGTTACCATGTAAACGTATCACTATATTATTGACTGTATTTCTTTTCCTCTTTTTACCCATTCCGTCATGCTCTTCTTCTGGAAATGATCTCGTTGATCTCCATTTTTGTGTCATTAACTACCTTTTTTGTGTGTTTTTTTAAAATTTATTGTGTTTACATAGATTCTAGTGTCTGCCCGAATGTTCCCTTCAACATCCGCCTTGGCCCCCATTCCCACAACTCCTTTTCCCTTTTCCCCAGGATTTGCTTTTCTGCTCCCTATAATGCTGTGTTATGTGTATATAATTTCACAAACCTCTTTCCCTTCTGTGATCCCATCCTATCATCCCATTTCCCTCTGTCCGCTTTCGCTCTGGTCCCTTTGATCCCTCCTCTGTCTCAATTCTGTTCTTCAGTTCACATTGTTCATTGGATTCCTTACATGAGTGAGGTCATATCATATTTTTCTTTCTCTGCCTGGCTTATTTCACTTACCATAATAGTTTCCAGGTCCATCCATGTTGTCGCAAAAGGTAAGATTTCCTCATTTTTCATGGCCCCATAGTATTCCATTGTGTATATATACCATTGCTTTTTAATCCACTTGTCCACTGATGGACACTTGGGCTGTTTCCAGACCTTGGCTATTGTAAACAATGCTGCCATAAACATGGGGGTGAATTTCTACTTTTGAATCAGTGATGTGGTGTCCTTGGGATATATTCCTAAAAGTGGGATGGTTGGGTCAAAGGCAGTTCCATTTTTAATTTTTTGAGGAATCTCCATACTGTTTTCCACAGTGGCTGCACCAGTCTACATTCCCACCAGCAGTGCAGGAGGGTTCCCTTTTCTCCACATCCTTGCCAGCACTTATTATGTGTTGTTTTGTCAATGAGCGCCATTCTGACTGGTGTGAGGTGATATCTCATTGTGGTTTTAATTTGCATTTCTCTAATGATTAGTGATATTGAACATTTTTTTCATCTGCCTATTGGCCATCTATATGTCCTCTTTGGAGAAGTGTCTATTGATTTCTTTTGCTCATTTTTTTTTTTTTTGTATTTTTCTGAAGCTGGAAACGGGGAGAGACAGTCAGACTCCTGCATGCGCCCCACCGGGATCCACCCGGCACGCCCACCAGGGGCGATGCTCTGCCCCTCCGGGGCGTCGCTCTGGCGTGACCAGAGCCACTCTAGCGCCTGGGGCAGAGGCCAAGGAGCCATCCCCAGCACCCAGGCCATCTTTGCTCCAATGGAGCCTTGGCTGCGGGAGGGGAAGAGAGAGACAGAGAGGATGGAGGGGGGGGGTGGAGAAGCAAATGGGCGCTTCTCCTATGTGCCCTGGCAGGGAATCGAACCCGGGTCCCCCGCACGCCAGGCCGATGCTCTACCACTGAGCCAACCAGCCAGGGCCTCTTTTGCTCATTTTTTGATTGGATTACTTATCTTCCTGGAGTTGAGTTTTACAAGTTGTTTATAAATTTTAGTTATTAACCCATTATCAGACATATTGTCGAATATGTTCTCCCATTGTGTGGTTTATCTTTTTATTTTGTCTATATTGTATTTAGGTGTACAAAAGCTTTTTAGTTTGATATAGTTCCATTTGTTTATTCTATCCTTTATTTCTCTTGCCCGTGGAGATAAATCAGCAAATATATTACTGTGAGTGATGATGGAGAACTTACTGCCTATATTTTATTCTAAGATGCTTACGGTTTCACCACTTACATTTGTCTTTTATCCATTTTGAGTTTATTTTTGTAAATGGTGTAAGTTGGTGGTCTAGTTCCATTTTTTTGCAGGTAGCTGTCCAATTTTCCCAACACCATCTTTTAAAGAGACTGTCTTTATTGTATGTTATTACCTCTTTTGTCAAATATGAATTGTCCATAAAGGTGTGGTTTTATTTCTGGGTTCTCTGTTCTGTTCCATTGATCTATATGCCTGTTCTTATGCCAGTACCAAGCTGTTTTGAGTACAATGGCCTTGTAGTATAACTTGATATCAGGAAGTGTGATACCAACCACTTCATTCTTCTTTTTCAAGATTGCTAAGGCTATTTTTGTCCTTTATTGGTTCCATATAAATTTTTGGAATATTTGTTCTATATCTTTAAAGTATGTCATTGGTATTTTAATTAGAATTGCATTGAATATATAAATTGATTTTGGAAATATAGACATTGTAATGATATTTATTCTTCCTATCCATGAACATGATATATGCTTCCACTGGTTTGTATCTTTCTTGATTTTTTAATCAATGTTTTATAATTTTCCAAGTACAAGTCTTTAACCTCCTTGGTTAAATTTATTCCTTGGTACTTTATTTTTTTTGTTGAGATAGTGAAAGGGATTGCTTTCTTAATTTCACATTCTGAACTCATTATTAGTGTATTAAAATGCCTCTGATTTCTGAATATTAATTTTACATCCTGCCTCCTTGCTTAATTCATTTATCTGATCCAGTAGTTTTTTGACTGGGACTTTAGGGTTTTCTATATACAGTATCATATCATCAGCAAATAATGAAAGTTTTACTTCTTCTTTTCCAATTTGGATGCCTTTTATTTCTTTTTCTTGTCTGTCGTGGCTAGGATTCCAGAACTATGTTGAATAAGAGTAGTGAATGGGACACCCTTGCCTTTTTCCTGATCTTAAGGGGATTGCTTTTAATTTTTGCCCAGTGAGTATGATGTTGGGTTTGTCATAGATGGCCTTTATCATGATGAAGTATGTTCCCTGTATTCCCATATTGCTGAGAGTTTTGATTATAACTGGGTACTGGATTTTATCAAATGCTTTTTCTGCATCTATTGATATTATCATATGACTTTTATCCTTTCTTTTGTTTATGTGATGAATCACATTGATTGATTTGTGAATATTGTACCAGCCTTGCCTCCCCAGAATAAATTCCACTTGATCTAGATGTATGATTTTTTTATGTTTTGCTGAATCTGGTTTGCTAATATTTTGTTTAGAATTTTAGCATCTAAACTTGTCAGGGATATTGGACTATAGTTTTCTTTCTTTGTATTGTCTTTGCCTGATTTTGGAATCAGAATTAGGATCGCCTAATAAAAGGAAGTCTTTCCTCCTCTTAAATTTTTTGAAATAGTTTGAGAAGAATAAGAGTTAGTCCTTTGAATACTTGATATCAATAGAATTTGTCTGTGAAGCCATCTGGCCCAGGGCTTTTGATTGTTGGGAGTTTTTTGATAACTGTTTCAATCTCATTTGTTGTAATCGGTCTGTTTAGGTTTTCTGATTCTTCCAGATTGATTTTTGAAAGATTACATGTTTCAAGGAGTGTGTCCATTTCACCTAGGTTGTTTAATTTTTTGGCATACAGTTCTTCATAGTGTTTTCTTACAATCCTTTGTATTTCTGCTGTGTCAGTTGTTACTTCTCCACTCTCATTTCTAATTTTATTTATTTGAGTCCTCTCTCTTTTTTACTTGGTGAGTCTGGTTAAAGGTTCATCAATCTTATTTACCTTTTCAAATAACCAACTCTTGATTTCATTGATTCTCTGTATTGTTTTTTTAGCTTCTATGTCATTTATTTCTGCTCTAATCTTTATTATTTCCTTCCTTCTACTTCCTCTAAGCTTTACTTGCTGTTCTTTTTCTCGTTCTTTTAGTTGCAGGATTAAATTGTTTATTTGAGCTTTTTCTAGCTTCTTAAGGTATGCCTGTAATGCTATGAACTTCCCTCTCAAGACTGCTTTTGCCGTGTCCCATAAATTTTGAGTTGTTGTATGTTCATTTTCATTTGTTTCAAGGCAATTTTTTATTTCTTTCTTGATCTCACTGTTGACCCATTTGTTATTTAATAACATGCTGTTTAGTTTCCATGTGTTGGAGTGTTTTTCTATTGCAGTTACTTTCTAGTTTCATGTCATTGTGATCAGAGAGATGCTTGATATGATTTCTGTCTTCTTAAATTTGTTGAGATTCATTTTATGCCCTAACATGTGGTCTATCCTAGAGAATGTACCATGAGCACTTGAAAAGAACGTGTATTCTGCTATGTTAGGGTGAAAGGTTCTGAAGATATCTATTGATTATGTCCCTTAAGTCTGCTGTTTCTTTGCTAATTTTATTTCTTTCTTTCTTCTTTTTTTTTTTTTTGTATTTTTCTGAAGCTGGAAATGGGGAGGCAGTCAGACAGACTCCCACATGCACCTGACCAGGATCCACCCAGTATGCCCACCAGGGGGTGATGCTCTGCCCATCTGGGGCATAGCTCTGTTGCGACCAGAGCCGTTCCAGCACCTGAGGCAGAGGCCATGGAGCCATCCTCAGTGCCTGGGCCATCTTTTGCTCCAGTGGAGCCTTGGCTGTGGGAGGGAAAGAGAGAGACAGAGAGGAAGGAGAGGGGGAGGGGTGGAGAAGCAGATGGGCACTTCTCCTATGTGCCCTGGCCAGGAATTGAACCTGGGACTCCTGCATGCCAGGCCGACGCTCTACCACTGAGCCAACCGGCCAGGACCTGCTAATTTTATTTCTTGAGGATCTAGCCAGTGATGTTAGTGGTGTATTAAAATCCCCTACTATTATAGATTGCTGTTGATCTCACCCTTTATATCCTTCAGAGTCTGCTTTATATATAAAATATTTAGGTGCTCCTTTATTAGATGCATAGATTTTTATAATGGTTATCTCTTTCTGTTGGATTGCTCCCCTTATCATTATGTAGTTACCTTCTTTATCCCTTACTATAGTCTTTGTTTTAAAGTCTATTTTGTCAGATATAAGTATGACTACCCTAACTTTTTTTTTCATTTCCATTTCCATGACATATTTTTTTCCAACCTTTTACTTTCGGTCTATGTGTATTTTTTGTTCTGAGGTGGGTCTCTTGTAGACAGCATATGTATCGATCCTGTTTTCTTATCCACACAGCTACCCTATGTCTTTTGATTGGAGCATTTAGTCCATTTACATTTAAGGTTATTACTGATATGTAGTTTATATTGCCATTTTATTCTTTAAATCTACATTCCTCTTTTACTAGATTATTTTCCCACTTTTTTTCTGTTTACAGGAGTCCCCTTAGCATTTCTTGCAGCATTGGTTTGGTTGTAATGAATTCCTTGAGATTTTCTGGTCTGGGAAGCTTCTTATTTCTCCTTCAATTTTAAATGATAGCCTTGCTGGATAAAGTAGTCTTGGTTGTAGGTTCTTGTTCTGCATTACTTGAATTAATTTTTGCCATTCCCTTCTGGCTTGAAGGATTTCTGTTGAAAAGTCTGATGTCATTCTTATGGGGTCTCCTTTGTAAGTGATTGACAGCTTTTCTCTTGCAGCTTTTAGTATTCTTTCTTTATCTCTTAGCTTTGGTATTTTGATTATGATTTTTCTTGGTGTGGGTCTCTTCGGGTTTTTTTTAAATGGGGTTCTCTGTGCTTCTTGAAACTGTGTGACTCTTTCCTGCATCAATTTAGGGAAATTTTCAGCTACGATTTCTTCAATCAAGTTCTCTATCCCTTGTTCTTTCTCTTCTTCTTCAGGAACCCCTATTATGTGGATAGTTTCTCTTCATGTTGTCATAGAGTTTCCTCAGACTTTTTGATCCTCTTTTCTTTTTGCTGTTCTGCTTCCATGCTTTCGCTTATCTTGTTCTGTAAGTCACTGATTCGATCCTCTGCTTCATCCAACCTTCTTTTAATTCTTTCTAGTGTAGTCTTCATTTGTGTTATTGTGTTTGTAATTTCTGCCTGTTTATTTTTTTTTTATGATTTCAGTGTCCTTTTAATGCTTACAATTTCTTTATGTAGTTGCTCAATAAGTCCATCCATTGTAGCTTTGAGATTTTTTTTAAAGAGACAGAGTGAGAGTCAGAGAGAGGAATAGATAGGGACAGACAGACAGGAATGGAGAGAAATAAGAAGCATCAATCATCAGTTTTTTGTTGCGACACCTTAGTTGTTCATTGATTGCTTTCTCATATGTGCCTTAACCGTGGGCCTTCAGCAGACTGATTAACCTCTTGCTCAAGCCAGAGACCTTGGATCTGAGCTGGTGAGCTTTGCTCAAACCAGATGAGCCCATGCTCAAGCTGGCAACTTTGGGCTCTCATACCTGGGTTCTCCTCATCCCAGTTTGATGCTCTATCCACTGAGCCACTGCCTGGTCAGGCTGTAGCTTTGAGATCTTTAAGCATCCTAACAATCATTTTTTAAACTCTGCATCCGGTAATTTGATTACTTCCATTTCATCCAGTTATTTTTCTGGGGATTTTTCTTGTTGATTCCTATGGCTCATGTTCCTTTGTCTTCCCATTGTTTCTGTGTATGGTTTGCATGCTTGTTCAAGTTGTGGTCTCCTTAACTAGTAGAGCCCTTTAAAGTCTTGATTTGCCTGCTGTCTGTTTGCTGATCTGAGCAAAGGGCTTAGTTGAAACTGTATTCATGAATGCAGTGGGTGTGACCTCTGAGAATCTGAAGGTGTGTTCTGCCAGTTACTCTCTGGGGGTGGGGTGCATTCTCAGTATGAAGGGGGAGGTGTAGCTCAGGTCTCCCTGGAAACCTGAGTCACTGCCCCTCCCCCTTACTTCCTCCATTCCACGATTTCTTTTGTGCAAATTGTAACTGGAGTGCTTTTTGGAGGTGGGACTCCTGGGTCCACTTTAGGCTTGTGCTTTGCAGAGGGATCTACCCCTCCTCCAGCTATGGCAGCCTTCGCACTGGAGAATAAGTCAGCTTAATTTAGGTCAACCCAGGTACTCCTCTTCCCGTCTCTGTTTGTCTCGCTCTACCCACTTTCCTCATGCATGACCAGTCAGTCCTTTCAGCCCTTCTTGCCCCCAGAGTCCCAGGCAAGTGGCTGCAAGTGATATTTTTTTCTCTGTCCCTTTAAGGCACCCCAGCTGCTTTCCACATACAGAATTTTGCTCTTGTTCCCACTCAATGCTGTCCGGCTGTTTCCTCCAGTCCCTGGCTTTTCAGGCTGGGTCTCTGGTTCTGAGACTGAGGGCCCTTGCCTCTCAGGGTCTCTCTCCTTGTAATGAGAGCCCTTCTGGACTCTTGGGAGCAGTGGAGCACCCACCACACTCCTGAACTTTCTACCAGGATCAGTATGGATTCTTCTGTGCTCCTTAGTTTTTGAGTCCTGTTCTTTTAGCCCAAAGTTGATTTTTCATGATGATTGTTCCTAAATTAATTTGTAATCCAGTTTTGTGGTGGGAAATGACAGTCTGGCATCTGCCTACTCCTCTGCCACCTTTGAGAATTAACTACCATTTTGTTTTGGATTTGCATCTGTGTGCATTGGAGATACTGTCTGAAATTTTTTTCTGCTAGTGTTTTTGCATGGTTTTGGTATCAGGGTAATAATGGCTTCATAAAAATGAGTTCAGAAGTGTTTTCTACTTTTCAAGTTTTAGAAAGAGTTTGGCAGGAATTGGCATTAACTCTTCTTTAAATCTTCGGTAGAGTTCAACAGTGAAGCCATTTGTCCCTGAGCATTTTTTTAATTGAGAAGTATTTGATTACAGAACCAATTTCTTTGCTCATTACTGATCTGTTTTGATTTTATATTTTTCATTACTCATCTTGGTAAGTTTTATGTTTCTAGGAATTTGTCTGTTTCCTCTATGGCATATAATTACTCCTTGATAGTCTCTTATGATTCCATTTATGTCTAGGCCATTAGTTTTAATGTTTTCTCTTTCAATTATGATTTTATTTATTTGACTCTTCACTCATTTTTCTTAATTTAGCCAAAGATTTGTCCATTTTGTTTATCTCTAAAAAACCAACCCTTAGTTTTGTACATTTTTTTATTCTCTATTTTATTTATTTTTGCTCTAATCTCTATTATATCCTTCCTTTTACTAACTTAGGGCTTAATTTGTTCTTTTTCTAGTTTCCTCAGGTATAAGGTTAGACTGGTTGGTCATTTGAAATCTTTCTTTTTTCCTAAAATAGGTGTTTATTGCTAAAAACTCCCTATAAGTACTGCTTTTGCTGTCTTCTATATTTTGGAATGTTTTCATTTCCATCTGTTTGAAGATATCTTGTTACTTAACTTCTTATTTTTTTTGAGCCTCTAGTTTTATCAAGAGCATGTTGTTAAATTTTATATATTTGTAAATTTTTCCATTTAAATGTGCATATTATTATATCTGATATTTTTAGTGAACACCCAATGAAGCTTTTAAGAATTTATTTACTTGTAACCTAACAACAATTTTTTAAATTGATTTCTCTTTTAGTAAGAACTTCTTTGCACTGTGACAATATAATACATACATATATATATATATATATATATATATATATATATATATATATATATATATATATCTGACTCCCATAATGAAAAGAAAGCTTAGTGTGGCAATACCTGTGACAGCTGAAATTAAAAGTTAATTTGTATATTATGATTATACTTTTTTTGGTCAAAATATCCAAGTGCTGTAATTCACATTCAATATCACAAGCCTAATTTGGATTGTTTGAGAGAAAAAATTATGAGATTCAATTTATAAAATTTAAGTCACATTTCTAAGAGAAATGATCATCACTTAAATGGTAAAATAAAAATACTAACTATATATTTCATGCAGTTGCCTAACTAGGTGGTGGCTCAGTGGATAGAGCATTGGCCTAGGACACAGAGGACCCATGTTTGAAACACTGAGGTCACTGGTTTTAGCATGGGCTCACCTAGCCTGAGTGTAGGCTCACCAGGTTGAGCTCAGGGTCACTGGCTTGAGTGTAGAATCATAGACATGACTCCATGGTCCTTGGCTTGAGTCCAAGGTCACTGGCTTGAGCAAGGGGTCACTTGCTCTGCTGGGTATCCCCTCAACCACCCTATCAAGGCACATATGAGAAAGCAATCAATGAACAGCTAAGGTGCTGCAATGAAGAATTGATGCTTCTCATCTCTCTCCCTTTCTGTCTGTCTCTTTCTTTGTCTCTCTCTCACTAAAAAAAAAAAAAAAAAAAAGGTGTATGCAGTTATTTGCAGCCTCAATCTTTAAAAGAAATAATAGAACAATATTAAAATAATAGTTCTTGTTATTGTACTTGACATTTTATGCAAACCTTTATTTACACATACTTGTTATTAAAATTAGGAAGAAAATTGTACAATAATGTAAAAATTCAGTGTTAATGAAATAGAGTATCTTTTAAAATTACATCTTTTCCAAAATGCTGCCATCCTCACCATCATTATTTATGACCATGAACTGGCTGACCTTAGACTGACTACTAATGTGTAATAACAGAAAGATAAAGGAAGAGAGAGGATAACATTAGGTTGATATTTTCAGTAATCAGAAACTAAAATGAACACCAATTGTTTCTTTATTTATATATGTAGTACATATGCATTTCTTTTGGTGAAAAAACTTTAAGTGACCTTTTTTAAATAAAATATATGGATATTTATAATATTCCTGTCTGTTCTTCATTTTTTTATATTTCTGTCTTAAATTGGCAAAATAATTATAACATTACTTAATAGCATAAAGTAATTTCAATTCATATTGCTATGTAAACATCCATCTCAATCAACAATTAGATTCTATTAAAGAAATTTAGTTTCTTCAAAGTAAATTAATGTTCATATTTCACTATTAATTAATTCTTTGAATAATATAGTAACATTTCTCTCTATTGGACATTTAACATAACATGTAATAATCCTTTTGTAAGGCACAATAACCTAATTTACATATTATACCAGAATAATATAAAATATTCTTTAGCACCTAAATAACTGCTACCATCAGTGACTGTAAAAGTAAAGTTTTAGATAAAATTATACATTTCCAAAGTAAAATATAAATGTCTTAATATGTTTGGAGTCCATGTTGCTTTTTAAAAGTTCAAGCACATACGTGGACCGAGGAAATAATCACGTTCTCTTGTATTTTATTAAATAACAATTTTGATTAAGATTCATTGCAAAGTTTCAAAAATATAACTTAAGGGTACAGTTTTTATACATTGCTGTATGAACTACTGGGGACTTGCCATGTATCTTTCATTTCTCTGATTGATTCTCTGTCAGCTGTCCTTTTCCGCTGTTATTCCATATCTCTCACAAATCTAACATGTTTATACAAGTTCACCAAAAGTCTTTTTTTTTAAAAAAAAAATGCCAGTAAGTTGTATTATTTACCACTAAGTCCTTGGACATTGGTGTTAGGAAAAACTATCACAACATTATTGCTGGTTTGACCCGAACTTCACCAGGGCACCTGGAAGCTTCCCATTCTCACTTCTGCGCTTTGCAATGCATGCGCTTCTTGCCTTCCCCCAGCCAGAAGTGCTCAGTGACACAGCCTTGAGATAATAATGTGCTTATTGGGGCTATCTGGATGGGGTACATGATTAAAACCTATGAAGGCCTCTTGTATATGTGACTGAACCTAGGAAGAGCTCTGTGTATTCTTTTAATATTTTGGCATGCTGGTGGGGTAATCTACTCATTTTACAGCCAGCCAAGACAAGCTTTTTAAGCAAGTTCCCTCACTTATTAAAACTACTCCCAATCATTTCTGCCTTTCTTCACTTTCCCCCAGCCCTCCAGTGATGGAGGACCAGTTTCATATTTCACCCAGGAGGCTCCTGGCTAGGTTTGAGAGCAACAATTGGTCAATAGTTCATGCATGCATATTTTCTCTTCAGGGAGAATATAGAAAAAGGCTCTATTTCCAATATTCAATACAGTAGATACATATTATGGTTTCAGTGGTTCATAAATATGTTCATTTTGACAACAAGAAGTATTAGAAAATTCTGAGTATCTTACCATGCCCATAGAAAGTACTGAGATCAATTAGAAACTAAATGAGTTACATTCACATTTTAGGGGACTAACTTGATGTATGGCATATCAGAATACAAATGACCTCAAGCCAAGTGTAATAAGGAGACAGGAGATGCAATAAAATGCAAGGGCAAGAGCACAATGTTTGATCTGGAAGGTCAGAGTTCTAATATTACCTCTGCTGGAAATTGTAATAACTTTGAAAATTTTCCTTACTATTCACTTTATTTATTTATAAGATGAGGGTATTGAACTGCAGTTTATGTCTAAGTTCCTCCTAGCCATAAAATTTGTTTAGAATTTTACTGTGTTTGAACTTACAGAATGGAATGTTATCACTGAGAAATGTTAAGTATTACATTTATCTTAAATCTTTGGTTTCCATGGCTATTCTTAATAAGATTCAATTTAGGATTATAAAATGTGGATTTCACTCCAGAGACTGATAAAATCAGAATACCATATGCATTTGTAAAAGCTTTTTCAATATTTCTGACATAGCTACCTTTTCCTTTGTTGTTTAATAATAGATTTTGAAATTTTATGCTAGAAAATAAGTCTTTTTTTCTTCACTCAAAAATATATGAGGGCCTATGAAAGTTACTAGTTTAAGAGCATTAAAAATAAATGATATATTACTTTATTATAAGTAACTGAATATTTAATAGGTAAATCAATGTATTTTCACATTTTATTAAACAGTATTACCTTTTTCCTTTAGGGAAGATGGCAACTTCACTTCTTTTCCCTTAATAGGCTCTGGAAAGAAACATTGAGCATTTATTTACAGCCAAGATAAAAAAAAAATTGAGAATGCATATATAATAGAATCAGTGAGCTACCAGTAAAGTGAACTTGTGTGAAAATAGTATGATTTTTTTTCAAAAACTATTTTAATCATACAGAGACAAAGATAAAAGAGTATAGCATAACACAAGCCATTTATTGATTATTTTTATTAAAATAAATGTAAATTGTTGAATGAGTTACGATCTATTTGTTCATTTAAGAGGATAGGAATTTGAATGGATGGGAACTTATTTTATCTGGAATTTTAAAAACCATGTGGCTTCAGCAGCCATGGCCCCTCAAACAGTTATAATTATCACTTAATTTATTTCTATTAGCTTATTTTTTTTCAAAAAATAAATACAGTGGTACCTTGAGATATGAATTTAATTTGTTCTGTAATCAAGCTCGTAAGTCAGTCAACTTGTATATCAAACTGCCGATACTAGACTCATGCACCAACATGCCAACTAGCAGCAGTTTCCCGAATCACAACTTATATCTCAGAATTTCCTTGGATCTTGGAACAAAAATATGGACTGAGTCACAGCTCGTATCTTAAAAAAAAAAAAACCGTATGTTGGTCTGTTCGTATCTCAAGGTATCACTGTAATCAAATTTAAAAATCTTACATATATTATATAAATTTGATATTTTAGTTATGAGTCTCAAGTCAAATAAATTTCAAGAATAAGACTAAAATAAAATATGAGAGATAATTTCTTCTACGAACTCTCATCTTAAAAATGTCATCCTTGGTTTGAGTAAATAAAGCAAAATTTCATTAATTCTACTACATTCAAATACTAAGGGATTCTGATTATATCATGGACTCCAGAAATATATGTGAGCAATGTCTTGAACAACATTATATATTCACAACAACTTATATAAAAACATAAACCCATTTTCTACTTCCTCTACAACATTAAATCTCAGTATCTATTTTACTGACAAAAGTGACAATACAGTGGGAAAGGAAAACAGGAATTTATACTTTCAGCCCTTTGTTGCATTCTCACCTTATGGGAAATCAGAGAATATAATGATAGCATTTGTATGTTTATGACACTCAATCAATTCCTTAGTATTAATTGAATCCAAGTGGCTTTGGATGGTGTCCCGAATGAATTTAGGGGCTCTATCAAAATGTCCGCATCCTCCAAAGCAGGTTTTTGTGGGTTTGTTTTTTTGTTTTTTGTTTTTTTGGTAGATAAATTATAACTTTAAATATCCATGTGTTTGTAGAATTCTTTTAAATGGCATGGTGAAAAAGAAATGTTTGTGTTGCTATTTATTGTGAAAAGTATAAATAAGGCTGATTTCTTTTTCTATACTTTAACATAAAAAGATGGGATAAAAGCTATGGACTGAATAAACATACTGGGAAGCTTCATTAACTTTTTCTTTTTCAAGCCAGTGAGGGTCATTTACTGCTTTTGCATTTCCCAGCTAACCCAAAAGAATTAATGTATTGTGAAATGAGAAGTGGTGGTGGGGACAGATTCCCAGTGGGGAGGGAGAATGCAACCCTGGAACTGCATGCAAGATTCAATAGTAAGCATCTTTATTTAGATGAGTGAGTGCGTACGTTGGCATGAGATGAACATAGTTATATTAAGACCTAGGGAGAGGAAGGAACCCACGGGCTGGATTTGATTTTCTAGAGAAAAAAAGGAAGAGGTAGAAATAACAGCTGTACTTTTACAGGGTGTTTGAAGGTTATAAACTCATAACATTAAATTTGGAAAAAGTTCTCTGAAAATAGAAGTGATTTTTATTTCCAAGTTTGCTAATGGAAAGATGGCTTCTGCTCTCAGGCTGGGTCATCTCCTGTACTGACTTTTCTGTAGCTTATTTTGTTTCCTTTTTGACTTCAAGGGGTTTGACCTGATCTAGGACATCCACAGGCTAATCTGAGAAGTCTCTAGATATCCAAGCAAGTGACTGAGATGTCAGGTCTGACAAACACTGAGGAGAGAATATTATATAGTAATTCTGCACTTCTGCATTAGAGAGTCTTGGTAGATACATCATTGATTTGGTCAGCTTAAAGCATATTTTTAACTCATCTGTCTTGTTTCTTAGAAGATAAGCTTTGGAGAACATGTTTTTCTGTGTTTTTACAAATAGGATAGTTTCCTTGAATTTTTCTAAGATCCTACAGGAAGGTTTATTCATCTTGATTATCAGGATCTGGAACATATTTAAATGTGCTGTGGTATTAACCAGAATTCTCAAAGAACTTGGGCAAGGAGGTTGTGATGGAGAAAAAGTTCACAACGGAATAAAACGACGGTTTTAGATTTTCCATTTCCCTACACTACCCCCCGAGACACCAGCAGTAATGAACTAGAGCGAGGGACCACAAGGAAGTATAGATCATTGGGGATCAATTTCAAGACATCAGATAACTTAGCTAATCCATAGCTCTAACTTTTGTTTGACTAGTAGGAATGGATAGGAAAAAGCATGGTGAAGTCAGAAGTTGGGGGATCATTGGGTCCATGGTCCTAAGCAATAGAATGTTAACAAAGATAAGCATTGCTGAGCATCCACTGGTATTAGATCCAAACATGCACTGGCCTATCACAAAACTCGATGAATATTCCAGTGTCTATCATACTAATCCAATATCAGAGGAACCTAAGTGTGTTGTTACTATTGCATTCTTGGTAGAGGAGGAATTAACTAATTTCTTTTTTGCCTTGGTTGGGTTAAGTTTGAAGTTCCTCATCCATGGATGAATCTTGGATCCTCAGTTAAGTCAGACCAGCTATAAGAAGCAAGTGGTAATATAGTGTAGGGGTGGAGGCCAGAAGAAAATAACCAATAACAAAGGTGAGTAGCAGGATTGTCTGTTTCTGGGTGTCATGGCCACATATACAGGGCTCTGCCTTTGTGAATGTGTTGAGAGGACTTATGTGAGTCCCTTTACTCAGGTAAGTCAGTGCCTGAACCCAACAGAAAAGCCAGCACGACATGTCTTTCTCCTGCTGTTTTTTTTTTTTTTTTTTTGAACAATCATCGCTAGATCTTCTCTACACAACTTTAAATGAAGACACAAGCCTAATTATTATTTTTTCAATGCTCAATTTATTCATGGTTATCATATCCCAGGTAAATGTTGTCTCAAATGATTTTGGGGTAATAATTCTTGTTTTAGAATTGGAACGTTGTTTCTACATGGGTTCTAATATATACACAAAATGGAATCTATGAGAAACTGGCAAATGTAGGCCACCACTTAGCTGCATAATTTAAACAACTAACAATATACTATGACCTCAAGGCAGTAAGTGGTTTTCTAGGGAGTGAGTCTGCTGCATTTTGATTCTGCTGCGGCTCAGCAGGATGCTTCAAGGAACCGCTTTGGAAACAATAACAGGTATTTAATCACTGAAATCTTATAGGTAATCCTGAAAATTTTTAAAATGCTTTTGCAATGATAAATGATATCCAGAAAATAAAGAAAATGTGACAACATAATTATTCTAAAATAGCATTCAATTTTTTATATAATAAAGATATTTAAAAGCATAAAGCATTAACTGAATAAAAAAGGTACATTTAAATAACTTTAAATCAATAATCATATGCATTAACCTTCTAGTGACTGTGGAGACATTTAGCAAATGGTAGAGGATTTAACATTGAGGAAAAAAGTGTTCACTAGGATATTACTTTCAATTGTGCAGTAATAACATAACAATAGAAATTATTGGAGCTTACTTAGTAAAGTGGTCATTGTGGTTTTATTTATTTATTTTTTTTAGCAAGAGATACAGAGAGAGAGACAGAAAGAGGGACAGATAGGACAGACAGACAGGAAAGGAGGGATATGAGAAGCATCAATTCTTTATTGCAGCACCTTAGTTGTTCACTGATTGCTTTCTCATATGTGCCTTGACTGGGGCTACAGCAGAATGAGTGACCCCTTGTTCAAATCAGTGACTATGGGCTCAAGCCAGCATCTTTGGGCTTCAAGGCAGCAACTATGGAGTCATGTCTATGATCCTATGCTCAAGCCAGTGACCGGCACTCAAGCCATGACCCAGCGTTCAAGCCGGCAACCTCAGGGTTTTGAACCTGGATCTTCCACATCCCAGTTCAATCCTCTATCCACTGTGCCATTGCCTTTCAGGCTCATAGTGATTTTAAATCCTCTTAATAATGTTTTCTGGAACAGTGTTTTAACAATTATAATTTAGGCTTTGGCACAAGCAGAGTATTTAAGTACCATTTAGATATTTTTTTCTCCCAAAGTTAGAAGTGGGGAGGCAGTCAGACAGATTCCTGCATGCACCCAACAGGATCCACCTGTCATGCCCACTAGGGGGTGATGCTCTGCCCATCTGGGGTGTTGCTCTGTTGCAGCCAGAGCCATTCTAGCACCTGAGGTGGAGGCCATGGAGCCATCCTCAGCGCCTGGGCCAACTTCGCTCCAATGGAGCCTTGGCTGCGGGAGGGGAAGAGAGAGACAGAGAGGAAGGAAAGGGGGAGGGGTGGAGAAGCAGATGGGCGCTTCTCCTGTGTGCCCTGGCCGGGAATCGAACCCGGGACTTCCACACTCCAGGCCGACACTCTACCACTGAGCCAACCAG
Organism: Saccopteryx leptura; assembly: GCF_036850995.1. NCBI lineage: Eukaryota > Metazoa > Chordata > Mammalia > Chiroptera > Emballonuridae > Saccopteryx > Saccopteryx leptura. The sequence goes on along the minus strand of NC_089505.1, from coordinate 40,196,611 downwards.
CCAGGGCACCAGTTTAGATAAGCATTGGTGCCTGACAGATAGTTTTGGATTTAGGCCCCAAACTCATTTTTTTGAATGCTTTTACGTTAAACAATAGTTATGTGGTCCAAATATACCTGTGTCAAACTGCAGTTCAAAATAAATGTATTTTATATTACATTGGAAAGAGAGAAAGTTTATAAATTGCTAATTATGATTTGCAAATCATAAATGTATATATCTATGTATGTGTATTTTTCTGGTAGTATGTTTCAATGACAACTTTAGTTTTCACATAGTCAAAGGCAATGTTTTTGTTAATTGTCAAATAACATGTGAGTAAAAAATGAGAAGGTGTCTTTTCCAAAGTATAGGCAACCACAGCAGAAAAATAAACTAAACTCCTCTGTGGTAATTAAGGAGAGTCACCCCATTGGCAAAAGAACTAAGACTGTTCTCTCATCCTGCGTAGCCAATGTGTCTGTATCAAATAGATTTTCAAACTTATGCAGTGAGCTCTACATTCATAGCAAAGTTTCTTTGAAAAACACAGATATCAACACCCTATTTTAAGGAGCAAGCAGTATCTGTGTGAAAATTAAAAGATGGACTATAAAATTCAACAGACTTGGCTTTCATTCTTGATTTTGCCTCTTACTTCACAGTGTAATACTGAGCAACTTGCTTGATCTATACCTAGATTCCACATTTATAAAAATTGAGATATCCTATACAGTTTGCAGAAATAAAATATGTAAAGTATATTTCACTGTCCCTGGACAAGAGCAGATGCCTGCTTCTGTACTTCTCCTAAACAATCCCATGTATTTGCCTGGACAATTCTTTCTTCTCGCTTGAATTCAACAATACTTCTTCACGAAAGCCTTCCCTGATTCCCCAGACTTACTTAGAATCTTTGATTATGTTCTTTTACAGCACATTGTTTATTACTTTTATGATTCTTATACATTAATTAATTATGTCATTAACACTATAAATATTAGATGGCAAAGATTATGGGGTTTTTTTTGTATTCCTAGTGTTTAGAGAGCATGTGTTCTGATTACCAAATATTAGATACATAAAGAATAATTATTAAATGTGGTATTGATTATTTCACATAAAAATTAAGGTAAATAACACAAGGTCTTGAAGTTTAAATAGGTGGCTTTCAACTAATTAGATAAATAGCTAGATAAATAGATAAGATTATTCATTTATCTATTTATGTGTATGAATTCAGAAGAGTGTTTCAGTGAACATTGACATATTTAAATGGGCATCATTCTTAGAAAGAGCCCTGAAATTTAGATGGACAGAGAGAAAAGTCAGTCCATTCAGGAGAGGAAAGTCACAAAATTTAAAAAGAATGTCATGTCTTTCATAGTAATATAAGCCTGACAAGTCTAAAGCAGACAACATGACTAAGCGAGTCTTCAAAAATAACAGAATTCACAACTCTGATTCCCAAGTTTCCCTCCCTATTCCCAGATTTGTCATCTCTTTTTCTCCAATTATTAACAAGTGCTTGGAAGGAGTGTGCACTAAATACATATTTTATGAACAGCTAAAAAGGGAAGAACCAGAGTGCATGAAGGTAAGACTTTCCTGTATTCTTCACTTCCCCTCTAACTTTTTTGTATAACCCTTTCATTCTTTAAGACAAATCCTTTCTCTTTTTTTTTTTCTTTTTCATTTTTGACATTGAAATCAAACCACTTTTCAGGTAATGGTGACCTGTAAGAAAATATTTAAGGCACTGGTTGGCTGGATCAGTGATAAAGTATCCACCCAGTGTGTGGATGTCCCAGATTCGATTCCCAGTCAGGGCACACTGAAGAAGCAGCCATCTGCTTCTCCTCCCTTCCCACTTCCCTCTCTCTCTCTTTTCCTCTCCCTCAACTATGGCTTGCTTGATTTGAGCACATTAGCCTGCTCTTTGATGATGGCTCTCTCCAGCCTCTGCCTCAGGTGCTAAAAATAGCTCAATTGCAGGCATCAGCCACAGATGGGCAGAGCATTGGGGCCAGATTGGAATTGCCAGGTGAATCCCAATTGGGGAGCATGTGGGAGTCTGTCTCTCTGTCTTCCCTCCTCTCACTTTAAAAAAAAAGGATTTGAGGGACAGGTAAATAAATACAAATTTTCAAATATATTACAGTGACTTATGGAATTTTGGCCCGTACATCTGCAAAGACAAGGACAAATGTACTATAGGCTCATTCAAATAATTTTGTTAATAAATTTTGAGTACTATGTTGCATTGACTCTATTACCTTGATCCTTCAGAATTGTAGAAGTCTTTCCAGATTTTTCTTTTCTAATTTCTGCAAGAAGAATCATGAAAAGAAAAGGTTATAAGGAATAATAGACTTAAAAATGGAAAGCTTCTGTTGTGATTTGTTTATTGAGGCTTAAAAAAATTAAAGTGGTTCTGAGTTAATATTCAAAATATACATACAGACTATACTTTCAGGGAATATTTCTATAGTTTACAAAAATATAGATACACCCTTAATGGCAGTGGTCCCCAACCCCCAGGCCGTGGAGTGGTACCAGTCTGTGGGCCATTTGGTATTGGTCCACAGAGAAAGAATAAATAACTTACATTATTTCCATTTTATTTATATTTAAGTCTAAATGATGTTCTATTTTTAAAGAATGACCAGATTCCCTCTGTTACATCCGTCTAAGACTCACTCTTGATGCTTGTCTCGGTCACGTGATACATTTATCCATCCCACCCTAAAGGCCGGTCCGTGAAAATATTTTCTGACATTAAACCAGTCCGTGGCCCAAAAAAAGTTGGGGACCACTGCTTAACGGGATAGGTTACCCATTAAGCATTGAACTAAATATGCAGACAATAGAAAATAAGCCCATGAATTATTACCACAAGAGCAAAATTATGATAAATACAAAAAAAGGGTACAAAATGCTATGAGCTGGTGGCCCTCACCAGTTGACTCAGCTGTAGAGTGTCAGTCCAGCATGTGGAAGCACCCAGCTGCTGCTCCACCTTTCCCCCTCTCCTTTCTCTCTATCTCTTTCTTCCCCTCCCACAGCCAAAGCTCCATGGGATCGTGGGCACTGAGGCCGGCTACGTGGCCTCTGCTTCAGGCACTAGAATGGCTTCAGATGCAGCAGAGCAACAGCCCAGATGGCCAGAGTTTCACTCCCTGGTGGGCATGCAGGATGGATCCTGTTTAGGTGCATGCTGGAGTCTGTCTGCCGTCCCCTGCTTCTCACTTCAGAAAAAAAATGCTATGGGCTTTGGAAAAAAAAGATAGGGTAACCGTAACAGTTAACATCATCTATTAGGTGTTACAGAAAATGTTCTCTACTGTTTTGTCATCCAGCATTTACAATAACCCCTGTAAAGTAGGTAAGTCCAGTCATTATTCTGGCTTTTCACATAAAGGAATTAAGTAAATTTCCCGAGCTCATGAAGTTCTTAAGTAGGAGAGCTGGGACTTAAATGAATGTTTTGCTGAATTCAACCACAAAGATACTGGCTCTGAATGATAGAATCTGGAAAGGCTTTGGTAAGTGGTACTGAGGCAGACCTTGAAAGATGGAAAGGAATTAGACCAACAGAGACGGAGGGAAGGGGAAGACACATTTAGAAGGACAGAGAGAGAAGAAAGCCTGGGCTGGGCAGTCTGTCTGTTTGGTTTTATAATTCACTTGTAACTAACAGACTGCAACACAAGTGATGTTGTATGACCTGCTAGGTTAAATCATGAAAGGCCATGCAACTCCCACCTGCTTCTCTAGAAACAGTAGTTGTGGGGTAGTCAGAGCCATATATATATAATATATATACACTGACACCACCATGCAGTGGAGGAGACATATTGGTGGTCAAGTCAACAGCCCAAGTTGAGCCAGCCTACCTGGACATCCAGAAGTTGGTTAATTTAGATGACTAGAGCTCAAGTCTACATCTAACTTCAATCAAATGAGATACTCAAGTGAAAACTGTCTAGTTGATCTCTCCTAAATTCCGGAATCATGAGCAAAGTAAAACCAGCTGTTATTTTATACTACTAAGTTTTGGAGGAGTCTGTATACAGCAAAGTCCATGAAACTGTCAGCTAATGAATAAAAAATATTACACCATGTGCCATTTAAGTTTACCATTAGAGATATATAGATAGAGATATTATTAATGCTACTTTTAAAATGAGGGAAGTTTTTCAGTGAGAAGATGTTAATTGGGTCTAAAATTTCACTGGTCAGGAAATGCAAATTTAACAGTATAAAGGAGTAAAATGTAAATCTGATTATTAAAATATATGAGGATCAGATTAAAGAAGAATTCCTTAAATTGTTACTTGGTTTACAGAATGATGATCTGCCCTCAATTAAGGTATGAAATGTTGACAAACAGGCTTTTGGAGGAAGATATGATCTTTCTTTTAAAAGTTTTCTTTGTTAACAAGGCACCCAAAAAGGCAATGTCTAGCAATTAGTTGAAAGTACCAATGAAGTGCAGATTATGTGCCAAGTGTTTTAGAAGGAAAGCAATCTGTAGTCTTATTTATAAATGGAAACCATCAATACAACCATTAGCATGATTTCTAAAATGTCCCTCCAAATCTCATTTACTTTGTTCACACAGATTGACTTGATTTAATTAATAAACTAAGTATAAAAAGTAAAATAAACCAGAAAGTTAAAAATTGTTTTTTAATACATGTAAGTTAAAAAAAAATACTCCAGTCCTGTATTATAACATCTTAGTTTTATGCTTTGAATTCAATCTTATATAATTTGCTTATCAAGTTCATTATCAGTTTATTATTTGTGACATTCAGCTATTAACAAAAGCAGTTCTGTTAAAGCATCTTAGTTTGACATCAATGTCAAATATAGCTAGATTGGAAAAAAACAAAACAAAAAAACACCAAACCTGAAATTGGAAGATTTAAAAAGTACCTAACAGAATCAGCAGGCAGCTCAGGCTCCTGGAGATGTAAAAACCCAAACTCAAAATTCTTAGCATTTTTTACCCAGCTAAGTCTAGAAGTACTTGGAAATATCATGTCAGAAACTGAATTTCTTACCTCTTTTGTAGATATAAGAAGCCTACTGATATAATATAGTTTTCATAAACACGATGAATAAAATCAAAGTGTCAACTTTTTGGATTTTTCTTTGATGGAAGGAATAGCCATATCTAGAGCTCTATCCATAATTTCAATAGTACCAGATAGTTCCCCAGACTATGACTATTAGTGTACATCACATCACACAGCAGCAAAACTATTAAATTTATTTCATAATACTGCCAATGTTTTTTAAAGTGATACTATGTTTCTGGAAGTGATTTTATTTTTAGAAATTGCATACATTTTTAATAATTAATATGTGAGTGTCCTAGCTATACCTGTCATTGTTCATGTTCATTTGGACATAAATTTTGACAATCCAAGATATTAGAGTAAAATAATTTTATAGCATTGATATATCTTTTCCAAACCCCAAAATATAAATTTTATAAATAAATACAGAGATAAATACTCTCAAATTGTCTAAATCATTTAAAATACTGGTTGTGATTTTCATTAGAGAAAATAAAATATATTGATGTTTTATCTAATATTAATGTAAGAGTTTGATTTTACTGAGGACACTGTCCATTAACTTTGTAATTAAGTATGACTTGATCAGAAATACATCTTCAACTTTCTTTTTTCCTAATGATACATTTAATCATTCCTTATTCTATGGGGCTAATAAATTTGGCACATATATTTCTTAAATTTTAATTTTTTTTCTCTAAATATCTATTAAAAAACCCTTTATGTAAACATTAACCATTTTTACAATCAGTGAACCAAATTGATGCATCATTAACCAGAGTCCACAATTTTCATTAGAGTTAACTCTTAGTTTTATACATTCTATGGACTTTTGACAAATGTTTAATAATATACATCTACCAATATTGTAGGCTACAGAATAGCTTCACTTCTCTAAAAATCCTCTGTAGTCCATCTATTTGCAAACCTGTGTCAAACACAGAACTTTTTACTATCTCTATAATTTTGCCTTATTCACAATGTCATGTAGGTGGAGTTATGCAATATTGTCTTCTGTCACTAAGAAATAAAATTTAAAGTTCCTCCAGGTTTTGTTTTATTTTTTTGTGGCTTGACAGCTTGTGCATTTTTAGCACTGAATAAAAGTTCTATTTTATGGATGTACCAGAGTTTATTTATCCATTCACCTATTGAAGAATATATATGTTGATTCCAAGTTTTAACAATTATAATAAATTTGGTATAAACATTTATGTGCGTATTAGTAAACAAAAGATATCAACTCATTTGTGAACATAACAAGGAGTATAATTGCTGTATTGTATGGTAAGAGTACATTGAATTTTTAAAAGAGAACCACCAAACTGTCTTCAAAAGTGACTGTTCAATTTTGGATTCTTTTCAGCAATTCATTCGAGTTCCTGTTGCTCTACATCTTCCCAATATTTGATGTTGTCAATGTTTTGGATTTTAGCCATTCTAATATGTACATGGTAGTATTTTTTTGTTTTAATTTGCAATTTCTTAATGATGTAGAATATTGAGCATATTTTTTCTTATGCTTATTGCCATCTGAATATCTTTTTTTGGTGAGGTATTTGTTAAGATCTTTGCCCATTTTGAAAATGGGTAGTTCACTTTCTTATTGTTAAATTTAAGAGTTCTTTGTGTATTTTGGATAACAGTCCTTTATCAGATATGTATAAATATTTTCTTCCATTCTTTGTCTTGCCTTCAAATATTCTTGACATTATCTTTTGCAAAGCAGTAAATTTAATTTTAATGAAGTTCAGCTTATTATTTTTGTTAATGAATTGTGCCTTTGATGTTGTATCTAAAAAGTCATTGCCAACCCCAAGACGACCTAAATTTTCTCTTATGTTTTCTTCTAGAAGTTTTTATAGCTTTATGTTTAAATTTATGCCTATAATTCACTTTGTATTACTTTTTTTTGCAAAGAATGAAGTGTATATGTCTAGATTAATTTTTTTTTTTTTGCTTGTTGCTGTCCAATTGATTGAGTACCTCTTCTTGTCTTTCTCTATTGAATTGTTTTTGTTACTCTGTAAAGGATAATTTTACTCTATTTTTGTAGTTCTATTTCTGAATTATTCTGTTTCATTAATCTATCTGTCTGTTCTTTTACCAACATCACACTGTGTTGATAGCTGTAGCTCTGTAGTGTTGAAGTCCAGTAGTATCAGTTTTCCGACTTTGTTTTTCTCCTTTAATATTGTCTTGATTTTAATTCTGGGTCATTTTTCCTCCACAAAAACTTAAAATCGGTTTTTTAAAATATCCAAAATATCAATATACTCTGGGATTTTATTATGATTGCACTGAATCTACAAAACAATTTGGGAAGAACTACTATCTTGACAATTTTGAGTCTACTTACCCATGAACATAGAATATCTCTTGATTATTTATTTCTTTCACCAGAGTTTTATAGTTTTCCTCATGTATATTCTGTACATATTTTGTTAGACTTATATATGAATACTTCATTTTTTGGTGTTAATGTAAGTTGTGTAATAATTTTAATTTTGTCCATTCCAGTTTCTCATTGTTAGCATATTGGACAGCAATTGCTTTTTACATATTAACCATGTATTTTTCAACCTTGTTAAAATCACTGACTAATTCCAGGTTTTTTCTTGATTCCTTGGGATTTTCTACATAGAGAATCACATCAAATGTGAACAAAGAGTTTTATTTCTTCCTCTCAAATGATACAACTTTTACTTTATTTTCTTGTGCTAACTAGTACTACCAACACAATGGTGAATAAGTGTGGTTAGAAAGAACATCCTTGGCTTATTCTTTATCTTAGTAAGGAAGCTTCTAGTTTCTCTTTATTAAGCATGATGTAAGATATAGGTTTCTTTGTAAATATTCTTTATCAAGTTAAAGAAGTTCCTTTATTTCTAGTTTGCTAAAATAGTTTATTAAGAATGGGTGTTGAATTTTGTCAAATGATATTTTATGTATACTGACATACTTTTCATAGTTTTATGTGTTTCTTCTTTAGCTTGTTGATGCGATTGATTATAATAATTTATTCTCAAATGTTGAACCAAACTTGCATAGTTGAAATTAATCCCTCATGGTCATGATGTATAATTTTTAAACATTGTTTGAATTGATAATATTTTAGGTTTTTGTGAACTATAAAAAAATCTAACAATACTTTAAACTTTTTGATGTAAAAGTACATTTAAAAGAAAGTTGAAGTCTAAGACTCTCAAAAAATTTTGAATAGAGTAAAACAAAAGCTAATGCCTTTTCAACATACTAGACACTGTCCTTATCTTTTAAAAAGATAACCTTGATTTATTTAATAAATATTTGTCCAATGTCTCATTTGTGCTTGGAGCTGGAAAAACAAGATGTTTACCTGAAGTTCATCTTTGCTGGAATGCATCTACATAGACAAATTAACTATAATAATAGAGACACCTACACAGGGCTCTGGGATGAGAGCAGAAGGACTCACAAACTCAACCTGATGGAATCAGAAAAGATCTTACAAAAACTATGGCATTTGTGGTGGATTCTGAAATTGGATATATAGATTGCCATCAAAGAACATTGAAAAGAAAGCTGCAACCTAAGAGATTACATAAGCAAACCATGGAGTGTGAAATTCATGTGGCAAGATTGCTGGATATACAAAATGGGAGAGAATCACTGAGGATTGGAGGTGAAGGAACCTGAAGAAGCATCCTAAATTTTTAAATTTATATCTTTCCAATAATGAATAGTCTTTAGACTCTAGAGCTAAATTCAATTAATTTTTAAACATTTGCTCATAAGAGAATATGATGTATGCTGAATTGAATGACAGTGCATAGAAAATCATTGTCATTTTGTTTGGAAATAGTCCGAAACTGAAACCTCCAGTCACCCCCAGTTGTGTTGTCTATATTCTTCTGTCTTCAAAGACAATATGTTATTTTTCATAGTTTCTTTTGTGTGGGTATCATGTGCATAAATTCTATATTCTATATATCAATTTTTACTGATTCTTATAACTAAAGTACTATTTAGAGACTCTTCAGGTAATTTTTTTTTTCATTTTTCTGAAGCTGGAAACAGGGAGAGACAGTCAGACAGACTCCCGCATGCGCCCAACCGGGATCCACCCTGCACGCCCACCAGGGGGTGACACTCTGCCCACCAGGGGGCGATGCTCTGCCCATCCTGGGCGTCGCCATGTTGCGACCAGAGCCACTCTAGCGCCTGAGGCAGAGGCCACAGAGCCATCCCCAGCACCCGAGCCATCTTTGCTCTAATGGAGCCTTGGCTGTGGAAGGGGAAGAGAGAGACAGAGAGGAAAGCGCGGCGGAGGGGTGGAGAAGCAAATGGGCGCTTCTCCTGTGTGCCCTGGCTGGGAATCGAACCTGGGTCCTCCGCACGCTAGGCCCTCTTCATGTCATTTAAAAGAACATGCTTAGCCCCAGATATATGCTTTTGAAAATTTAGGTGTAATTAGTGTATAGTTTGAAATTTAATCAAATACTTAATATAGTGATTTATTAAATAGATTTATGTACTATTTAAAAATATTTTCATTTTGAGTTTGAATCTGACTTTTCTGTTCATATTTTTGTACAGATTGCACCTGCAATCAGAAAAATAAGACTATTCTTCAGCATTTTGGGTAAAGTAGAAATGTCGCAGAAATGCTTACAAATGAAGATACTCTAGAGATTGAAAGTCCTCTCTAGAGATTGCCTAGTCAAATAATCTTGGCTTGTAAAAGAAGCTTTACAAAGTAAGTAACTAGGCTAACATCGCAGAATAAATTCCTGGAAGTGCTAAACTACACCCTGTGTTTCATTTTGAAAATGCTTTATACTCTATATTGTTAAAGAAGGTTAATATTTCTAATCACTGTTGGTTTTCATCAGTTATTTCTTTTTTAAGAAGCAACAATACAAATGTTAATTCCAAGTTAAAAATTGTTCACCGTAATAGTTATTGCCAATACTCTTAAATGAGAATATAGATAATTTGTATGTGTTACTTGACACAGGCTCTCTCTCACATAAAAATCAACTAAAATTAAATCCAGACTTTTCAAGGTATAATGATGAAGTAACTTTTAATTTGTACTTTGCTATTTCATAATTCTAAGGAGATATATACTGATTTTTAGGGTTTTTTTAAGAATTGCTTTTCAATTAGCATGTATTCTGAAAAAATAGGGCTGTGATAGTCAATAAGGTACAAGTAAATTTTAAGTATGAGGTATATAAAATTGTCATGTTTATCCTTGAAATTATTTGACCGAGAACTTGTAATTTTATTAATAATGGTAAGAAAGCAACAGGGGCTAGTGATTTAATATGATTTCTGCAATTTGATTTCTAGAGAATGGAGCTTAAACTCCATTAATTTGTTTGAAAATATGACATCATAACTGATTTTATGTAATTTTATTCAATATAATGTATGCCAAGACTTTTTTCCCCCTGAACAGGACTTTAATAGAAAATCATTTTATAAGTGAAAGAAAACTGTCAATAAAATCATTTTCACAGAAAACAATTTTTTTCTGGCTACTCAGCTTTGTAACTTAGCAGCTTATAATATACTTTCCTTGGAAAATTTCTAAGGGATAAATGGGAACAAACCCAAATGTGGCTTCAGGATAACAGCAGAAATGCAAGTAAACAATATAGAAAAAGAGTCACAATTAACACCTTAATGGTCTTGCGCTTGTGAGGAGGTGTTTTCTTGGTGCATTAGATGGTAAACTTTAAAATGTATTTCCGACCCTAGCCAGTTGGCTCTGTGGTAGAGTATTGGCCTAGCGTGTGGAAGTCCCGGGGTTCGATTGCCAGTCAGGGCACACAGGAGAAGCACCCATCTGCTTCTCTACCCTTTCCCCTCTCCTTTCTCTCTATCTCTCTCTTCCCTTCTGCAGCCAAGGCTCCATTGGAGCAAAGTTGGCCCAGGCACTGAGGATAGCTCCATGGCCTCTGCCTTAGGTGCTAGAATGGCTCCAGTTGCAACGAAGTAACGGCCTAGATGGGCAGAGCATTGCCCCCTAGTGAGCATGCCGGTGGATCCTGGTTGGGCATATGTGGGAGTCTGTCTTTCTGCCTCTCTGTTTCTCACTTCAGAAAAATACAAAATAATAATAATAATAATTATAATAATAATAAAATGCATTTCCACAGCCTTTTATGTAAGGTAATGTAGCTTGTCAAAGAAACAGAGAAAGTTGATTTTTCTCTATAAAGAACAAAATTTTTATCTTAAATTATTTATATTATGTAATTAAAACTATATTTACATTCTAAATTCTGGTAATGGTGATCAACATTTTATATTAGGAAAGGTAGGATTTGTGTAAGAATTTTCATTATGAAGAGAATGAAAATGACCAATTACAGATTTAGGTATGTGTTAAAGAACTACCAACATAATATTAAGATGTAGATAATAATCAAGAATACACACTCTACATTATTTAAGAATTATTAAATTAGTCTGACCAGGTGGTAGTGAAGTGGACAGAGCATCGGAATAGGATGCGGAATATCTAGGTTCAAAACCTCAATGTCACTGACTTGAGCGCAGGCTCATCTGGCTTGAGCACAGGCACACCGGCTTGAATTCAGGGTCAGTGGCTTGAGTGTGGGATCATAGTATTGACTCAATGGTCACTGGCTTGAGCCCAAAGGTCGCTGGTTTGAGGCCTAAGATTGCTGGCTTGAGCCTAAGGTCTCTGGCTTGAGCAAGGGCTCACTTGCTCTGCTGGAGCCCCCTGGTCAAGGCACATATGCAAAAGCAATCAATGAACAACTAAGGTGCTGCAATGAAGAATTGATGCTTTTCATCTCTCTTCCTTACTGCCTGTCTGTCCCCTTTCTGTCCCTCTCTGTCTCGCTCTGACATTAAAAAAATAAAGATAAATTATATAAAGTATTGTCAAAGAAGTCTGAAGTTCATTAAGTTCAAAGATCACATGAACTTTCTTCATATTACAATTTGAGGTTTAAGAAGTGGTTTATAATTGCATTCTGTGAGCTTCAGGTGAAGATTGTTGGAAGTTGACTCAAGACAAAGTTTAAGAATTATAAGATAGGTGAAGGAAGAACACACATTTGATATAAAAAAAAAAGTTTGTTGCTTTTAAAACCTTAAAGATGGGTAAAATAACCATTAAAAAACTACTTTGACCTGGGGTGGGAACACACAATACCATGTACAGATGATGTATTACAAATTGTACACCTGAGAATTATACAATTTTATTAATCAGTGTCACCTCAATAAATTCAATAGAAAAAGAAACTACTTTGATGAATATTGGAAGGGGCAGAGTACAGTTAGAGTAAGAGTGACACATTGCTCCTAGGCATGTTGTCTGTCCTGGAAATAAAAAATAGCTTAATTTAGTCCATCTGCCAACCAGTTTTTCTGACCTGAGAGTTAGGAAGGTAAATTTAGTGGTAAGAATGGTGATCCTAGTATGAAGTACAGGGTGAGGTTTCTGTGGCAGTCTTATAGATTTAGCATGCTTTTTTTTCCTTTCCATAAAATACCCAGAGTCTAAAAAAAAAAACCAAAAAAAGAGAAGGTAAAACAAGTCACAATAGACAGAGGAGTAGTTCATTTTCATGATAATTGAAAAGCTGAATATTTTTATGGAAATAAGAATTTGGGCATTATAATGATCTCTCTGTGTGACTTGTACTTGCCTATAGCATATTTTGTATAAAATAAGGGTGCTCAAATTACACATTAGCTTATTAGAGAAAATGGATCATTAATAACAAAGAATCATTAACTTTTGAGATTATGGTACAGCATGATTGTGTGTCTCATTGCATTGTTTCCAAATCTTATCAATGTTGTTGGCACGCATTGCTCCTTTATTGGGCTGAAGTTCTCTTTAGTATTGACATTCTGACCAGTAATATTTGAATCACGTGAACCAAATTTTACATGGCAGGAGGAGGTGCCCTGCAGATCAATGTAACAATAACACACCTTTTTTTACTATGTTGCTCTGCCATGCTAGATAGGATTTAGACCTGTCTCTATTAAGATGAAGAGAGTGGGGAGAAACATCGTGTGAAAGAAGGGACTAGACAGAAATTGCCTATACATGAGATAAAATAACTGAGAACATTCTAAAAGTATTAAGTAAGAGTAAGAAAAACTGAAATGTGTTATGTGAGCAAGTGAAACAGTGGAGAATTTAAAAGAGTTATCTTGAAAATATATAAAATATATAAATAAGCAGAAGACACTAAGTTTTACATGATTTTCATGGGCCCCATATGTAGATTATCTTCTTGCTAAAGTCCACGTCATGCTCTTCACACCCATTCCCCAGCGCCTAGCCTGTTGTGGGCGCTCAATAAATATTAAACAACTAAAGTGCAAAATATTGTTGAGAAGTTTGGGATTCAATGAAACCAATAGTAAATTGTTATTATCATTTAACATTTATTGAGAGTCAACAGCATGTTTGTTCACATGGCTATTTTATAATCACATATTAAACAAAATATTTAATACAATTTATATTAACTAAATGTTCAGGTTTAGTCCATTGTTCTTAATTGCAAAAAAATTTTAATAAAGTTGACAATGAAATATAAACATTTATCATTTCAATAAATAAATTTCCTTCAGGGAAATTATTACTTATGATATTGACATTCACTTGAACGTATGAGCTAAACCTGCAATAGGTACACATCACAGATTCTATATAGACTAGTAGAGATACAAAGAATAAAAGAATCTGAAAAGGTGGATAAAAGTAAATTTACAAAGCATGTAATAGCATTTAGTTTCACTTGCTGCTGTGACAATTTAAAACACTCATATAATTATGTAGGGTATCATTCTTTACAAAATAACATCAGAGGCAAAGAAAGACAGAAACTGTTCAGGTGAAACACAAATTAGCAAATATATGAATTTAGAAACATTTCTTAATTAAGGCAAAATTAATGTTTTATTACAGGAAATAAATTTCATTTGATACATTTATGATCCACATTCTCCAATTTCACTCTTTATAATATAATTACTAATTTATTTAAATTTATTTTGGGGGTTAATAAGCACTGAATTTTATTTTAAAAATTTTTATATTATAAAGTTTTGATATGTTTCAAATTAATTGGATTTTGAAGTGATTTTTAACTATGAGGATATAAAACTATACTTAATATTTCTGTAATAAAACATTTAGTTTAGATTTGGGATAATGAAGTATCAATAACTATTTAAGTATATAAAGCATGTTTTTATCTAGCACCTTAGATCAATCTTCCCTTAAAGAAGCAATAACTTCTATATTCTGATATAAGAAACATACTACTTAAAAACTTTGTCAAATACACAATTTTGACATTTGAAAGAAGTAAGAGTACATCTAATTCAGCTTCAGAATTGTAAAAATAAGAAAAGCAAGGGTAAATTTAAACATTTCTATATTTAGACGTGTACATTGTGCTAATCAGGCAACTATTTTACTTTCTCTTCCACTTTGTTTTAAAAATTAGTTTATACTATAAAGGTTGTGATTATTAATATTTAATAATTTTAATGTCTTTAACCAGATGATGACCACACATGCAGTTTTATCTAAGAACATTAGCTATAAAGATCAAAACATTAATGATGCAATTAATGAGTAATCCATATTTATTAATGTTACTCTACTATTTCCACTTTCAAATGGGAATAGTCAATGGATTTAATCACTTATTTTCTGGTTTCTGAAATATTCAGCAACCTTTACTATTGGAAATTATATTTTGACTTACTAAAATATTCTCTTAATCACACAGTATTTATAGAGACACAGTTTTTTGAAATCTAGATTACTCCTTTCTTCAACAATTTCTCTATGTTTTCATTTACCCCACAAATATTTATTAAACACTTACTGTATGCCATCACTGTTACAAACTCTTAGAACAGACTCTCAAAGAAGACTTCAAGTGATATCATACACAGGTATGAATGAAAGAAAAGAAATAGTGATTTCAGAGTGATTTTAATTTATTACTATTTACTTCCCCTTTTCACTGCTGAACTTAAGTCACTTTGAAGAAAAACTATTAAAAGTCAGACAATTCTGGGACTAATCTGTAACTTAATCTTTTTTTAAAAGTTAATTGTCTTAACTGTTTCCTTCCTTGCCCCAATAAGTAGCAAGCCACTGGATATTTCCTTGTAGTGACTGGTTAGTAACTAGCATGTATTATTAAAGATTTTCTTCTCAGAAAAAAATGAGGCTAAAAAAGAGAGAGGAGAACATGACTTAAGAGGGCAGGTCAATTTTGAATAAAAATATCAAGGAGGAAAATGTTCATTAAGTATGAGAAATTAAATACAAGCAAGTGAATAAACTAAGCTTAATGAAAGGTGATGTACTTTCTAGATATAATATACAAATATATAAATATGAATCCTTATACAGTTACATATGTTGTAATGTTTTATCTTTGGCAGTTCTCAGCTCTCATTATAAGGATAGTAACATTTATTGTAAAAAACATTTTTTTTCTTCTGATGCTTCTAAGTAACTTCTTTCTAAACAAGGAGAAGTATTTAATGGTGTGTGCTTGTATATATTAGCATGCACATGCTCTTTAGGGTGAAAAAATTTATACTTTCTTAATACTCAAAATTCTGTTATTGCAAATTTATTATCTTTATGAGAAGAATAACTAAAAACACATGATTTATCATGAATTATAGATAAAAGAGTTGTATTTTGGGGCTTCTGCAGATGTTAGATTAAGCAAAATTTCTGCTTCTTATATGATATAATGTCTAGCTTGCTAAGTTATATAAACATAAAGTTTGTTTTACCTTTCTTTATCTGAATTTCCTATAAAGTTTAGTTTAATCAATATTTCCCAAAGTTTCCTAATTAAAATGCAGACTAAGTCCAGAAGTTCAATATAAATATATTACAAAAAGGCCTCAAAGTATATTTGACATTCATAAAGAATTATGAAAATCAAAATATTTTTTCCTTGTACAAGTTCATTAGTTTAAACTTAAATGAATGAAAATAACTCTTTATAAATATTTAATGGCACTTCAATACATTATGAACTATATAGTTTGAGAATATATATACTTTAGAAGATAGCTAAAAACTACATAAGGAATAAAAGTGTGTGACAGTCTGAAAACCTCATTTTATAAATAAATATTAGAATACTATAATGAAACCTATAGAATGTCATTGATTTATCATCACACAAACTCTCTACTTTATGAAAATCACAAAATATATATTTTCATATCAGTTGTCATTGAATTGCCATCACAAAATATGTAAGATATTCAAATACTCTATTTCTTATTATTTTTATCATTGAAAAATATCAGGCTATTGTTTACAATATTTAAAACTGAAATGATTTACTAAGTCAATATAAAAAATCTATTAAAATAGCCTCTAAGATTTTTTACATGAGCTAAGAGCTTAAGGTCTTCATAAGATAAAAGTATAGTTATTTAAAAAAAAAGAATTACAAAATTATCTGAAGGAGTTAGTTCACATCTCTAAGAGTCATTTCCAGTCTCCCATCAACTTGAGGAAACATAGCGTTAGTGACATTGACACTAATATGCAGGTAATAAGAAATAAAGAGTCTGTGCTTAAATCAGTTATCTTTTATGTACTATTATTAGTGTAGCCATTTTATATTCTACTCAATCTTTTCTTACGCTGTGGCTATTAAAAAAGTTATAAAATCCATAAAAGATCATTAGTTAATACCTTTATACTACATAAAAGTATGGAGCTTAGTGAAATCAAAGTAATTTGATAGTTGATTTCACTGATATTGAAAGCTGATTTTATTAGAAAAAATGCTTAAGTAAATAATATATGTTTCTTTGGGAATTTATAATTTGTTTATATATTTTCACATCTGTTTTCTTTTTTTCTTTGTCTTGTCAGATAAGCAGGTCAGATGTAATTAACTTCATTTTTAGAAGAAATTTCGGCTCAGAACCTTGCCGAAATGAACAAGTTAAAATTAGGATCCAGTACTCCTACACCTCTATTTTATATTTTAGATGCTAAAACTTTCACTTCAAAAACAAATTGACAAGAATATTCTATTAAACTCTAAAGTTTCAGGAGAACCCAGAAACCAAAATGAACTTGAAAATTTTTTCAATGTGATTATGTGATTTTTATTTTAAAAAGTGCAAAGAAATGAATTCTTGATTAATTATCTTAACTGAATCCTTAATCTTGGTTTACTTATCTAACGTGAGGAATTAAAAGATATTTTAATCTATTTAATTATAAAATTCTAAATTTTTAATATTAGAAATTTAATTGAACTCAAATACAAG
Source organism: Saccopteryx leptura (assembly GCF_036850995.1). Classification (NCBI taxonomy): domain Eukaryota; kingdom Metazoa; phylum Chordata; class Mammalia; order Chiroptera; family Emballonuridae; genus Saccopteryx; species Saccopteryx leptura. Next base: position 40,179,218 of record NC_089505.1, on the reverse strand, counting down.
AGAAATTATTTTGAATTTATTCTTGACAAAATTATTGTTAGTTCTGATTTTACTTATTTATTATAGCAAATAACAAATAATATTATATAAAAATGCCAAAGAGTGGGGGGGGACAAGCAAAGAAAATTATTAGCTCTCTGATCTCTAACAATACCTAACATATTTTAAATGCTCAACTCTACTGTGCTGTAGCCTTTTTCTCAAACATATTCTGGAGTGATATATGTATTATATAGCTGCATAAATAAACACAGAAATGTACTTTAATAGCATTATAATATATAAAATTAAAATTTCAGACCTCTTGGGAAAATCAGTTGCTGGAGTCATAAACTCAAATCACTTACTTTTGTTGTAGTTTTTTCTTTTGTTTTAACTTTTACATATTTTTCAAGCAATAGCAATTATTTTTGCATAAATGCAATTGCTTCATTTTTATTCTTTAAACTATTTTTAGTCAGGTGTTATTAAAACCACAAATCAAACAGAAAAATGTCAACCAGTTGCCCCAGATCATTCCCTTATTCCCAACAGTCTTCAGCATTTTTCCTGATGTAATTAAGCAGTCTGCAGAGCTTCCCCTGTTCTGAACTTATATTCAAAGTTGCGTTATACAAAAGAACAAAACCCGGATCGCTGTCTCACATTCTCCCTGGCACAGAAAAACATGAGAGGACAGTGATAGAGAGCAATAGACTTAAAGATTATTGTCTTCCGCCTGTCTGAATCCAGGGCTTTCCTCCTCATGTTGTTGTTTTTCTAAAGAAGATAATGTCAACCTCCTTCATTTTTTTTTACCTTGCTCCACAGTCTTGGTTGTTTTCTCTTCCTTCTTTCCAGGTACAGCTGCAAAACAGAGTTAAGGTTTAAATAAAAGTTCCTGATGGATATACTGTTTCTACTCAAAACAAAGCCAAACAAAACAAAATATGTTAACCTAGTCAGTGCCCAATATTTCTTCTTAACAAGCTATTTCAAAGCTTTTTTCAACATTTCTTCATTTTCAATAATCCAATTGAAACCCATTTTAAATCTAGTCTTATAGAATTAGAGAAAAAAATCACTTGCCTTTTACTGACTAGTTTTTCTACTTTATTCATTTATACTTTTATAAACATGTTCTACAAAGAATTCGACTTAACAAGACAATGATTAATTGACTTACATTCCAGGTTATTGCTCGAGTCATTTAGTGCCTTGAAAATGTCAACTAGATACTCCTTTAAATTAATGTTTAATGTAGCTTAATCAACTGAAATGACAGTGTAGTCACACTTGAGATTTATTTAAATAATAAATAAAATCATCCCAAATCACAAGTTACCAAAAGAGAAATAATATTATTATTTAGGTGCTATTTCCTTTGAACTGTGCTTTCTCTGAGACTTACTGGTCTCAGTAGAGTAATCAATGTTTACCTATTTATATGTTAAAATAGTAAAAGTGATTCACACAAAAGCAGTGTTCTCCACTGAAATAACTGACTCAAGTAAAGATCTTCAGAGGACACCCACACCTTGTAGATGAAAGATGAATAGGGAACTGAATATTTTTGTTATCCCCAAGTATCACCACACAGAGTTGCAAAGGGGAAAACGCAACTTTGTAATAAAGAAATGTGGTTGTCACCAACCTAACCCACTGATGAAACTTAGAACTTCTCATTCATAATAGAACATCCAGACATTCTGTGCTTCCTAATAACATGAACTGTCGTGCTATAGTACAACCTTTGAAATATTCTTGACAAAACAACTGGAATCCAGTGAACCAAAGATTTAGCTTTCAGTTTAATCAAATACAGGATGTACAATGTGTCCGTAAAGTCATGGTGCACTTTTGACCGGTCATAGGAAAGCAACAAAAGACGATAGAAATGTGATATCTGCACCAAATAAAAGGAAAACCCTCCTAGTTTCTGTAGGATGATGTGGCAGCATGTGCGCATGCGCAGATGATGACGTAAGACCGTGTATACAGCAGAGCAGCCCACGGCCATGCCAGTCGAGATGTGGACCGTACAGAGGAAAGTTCAGTGTGTTCTGTGGATTGCTAAATTTGAATCTGTGACCAAAGCGCAGTGTGAATATCGGTGTGTTTATAACAAAGCGCCACCACATAGGAATAACAGTACTTTGTGGGATAAGCAGTTGAAGGAAACTGGCAGTTTGGTGGAGAAACCCCGTTCTGGTAGGCCATCAGTCAGTGATGAGTCTGTAGAGGCTATACGGGATAGCTACCTAAGGAGCCCTAAAACATCTGTGCATGAGCCCACGTCGAACTGTACTGAATTGGTATGAAACTGGAAGAGTTTTCCTTTTATTTGGTGCAGATTTCACATTTCTATTGTCTTTCGTTGCTTTCCTGTGACCGGTCAAAAGTGCACCATGACTTTACAAACACACTGTAGAAAACATATTAAATAGTAATCTGAAGAAACAATCAGAGCAATAAAAAATGTCTACAGTGTAAGTGACCATGATCTTTATAAAAAGTTAATATCAAGAGTCATAGAGAAATAGAAAGAATTACTTTTTTACAGAAAACTTATTAAACTCAGTCATTAGTTATAATAGTCCATCTGCACATTTTTTTGAATTTTTCAAGTAGGTCATTTTACCTGTGAGTAATAAGTTTTACTTTTACTTTTCTATTTTTGTACCTATTATTTCTTCTTCTCACATTACTCCACTGCTGCATTTATCTAGTACAATGTATAATAGGTGGTGAGAGCATACATCTTTGTCGTTTTCTAATTTTCGGGAGAAAATCTTTCCATTTTTTTTGTTGAGTATGATATTTTCTAATGGTTGTTGTATCTATCTTAATAAATTAAAGAAACATTTTTCTAGTCATAAATTATACCAAATGCATCGACTATGATGCGTTTATTTATTCCTGTTATCCTATTATTCTGGTTAATTACATTGATTTTTTTTTTTGAAATAGCATTTCTGAAATAAAACTGACTTGGTTACATTTTATCTTTTATGTAAATTTTCAAATTTAATCTGCTCAACACTATGTCTTCGTGTTCATAAGAGAAGTTAGCCTGTATATTTTCTTCCTTTTTCAGTTCCTGATAGGTATTGATATTAAGGTTAAAATGAATGAATGTTTCTGATTTTCTCTATCTGGAAGATTTGTTGCATATTGTTAATTTTTTCTTACATGTTTGAAAAAATTCATCAGTAGAGCCATCTGCCTTGAATTTTCTGTGGAAAAGAGTTATATTTATAGATTCAACATGCTGATTTAATTAAAATGTTTAAATTTATTAGACAATGTTTCTTTCTTTATTTATTTTTTAATATTTTATTTATTCATTTTTATTTTATTTGTTTTATTTATTTATATATTTATTTTTAATTTTTTTGTATTTTTCTGAAGCTGGAAACGGGGAGACAGTCAGACAGACTCCCGCATGTGCCCGACCAGGATCCACCCAGCACACCAGGGGGCGATGCTCTGCCCATCCAGGGCATCACTCTGTCACGACCAGAGCCACTCTAGCACCTGGGCCAGAGGCCAAGGAGCCATCCCCAGTGCCCGGGCTATCTTTTTGCTCCAATAGAGCCTCGGCTGCGGGAAGGGAAGAGAGAGACAGAGAGGAAGGAGAGGGGGAGGGGTGGAGAAGCAGATGGGTACCTCTCCTGTGTGCCCTGGCCGGGAATCAAACCCGGGACTTCCGCATGCCAGGCCGACACTCTACCACTGAGCCAACCGGCCAGGGCCATTTATTGATTTTTAGAGAGAGGGGAAAGAGAGAGAGAGAGAGAGAAAGGGGAGGAGCAGGAAGCATCAACTCCCATGTGTGCCTTGACCAGGCAAGCCCAAGGTTTCGAACCTGCGACCTCAGCATTTCCAGGTCGACGCTTTATCCACTGCCCCACCACAGGTCAGGCCTGTTTCTTTATTTATTATCTGTAGAATCTGTAATATGTCCCTTTTTATTTTCTGATATTGATGTTTTATGCTTCTTCCTTCTTTTTCTTAATAATTTTTCATAACAGTCTATTTTACTATTTTATATAAAGAATTTAATTTTTTGTTTTTTTATTATACAATTTAATTTCTATTTAATTAGATTCTGATCTTACATTTTTAATTTCTCTTCTACTTTCTTTGGGTTTTATGTTCTATTTTCTAAAAGAATGTATTGGTTTCCTAGGTAAATCAATTTTAATCTTTTTTTCTAATAAGTATTTTAAAATAGTATAAATATCACTCTAAACATTATATAGTTGAATCCCAAGTTTTACTGTAATATTTTTGGCATGCTTTAGTTCAACATAATTCCAAATATCTACTGTCGTTTTTTATTTGACTCATGGATATTTAGAAAGGTATTGCTTACATTTCTTATAGCACCTAACACTGCTTCTAACATAGCAAGTGATCAATATACAGGTATATTTGCTTGGTGATTAAATGTATTATTAATTGACAAATGAGATGTTTAATAATAAATATTGTGAGTTAGGACAAAAAGGAGATCAGTTTTGTTGTTAGTATTTTTGTAGTTGTAACTTGTGCTTTATTCATATTTATTTTTTATATTTTGATCTCAATCTTATTTTATGTTAGTTTCAGGTGTATAGTATAGTGGTTAGACAATCAGATAATTTATAAAATGATGTCCTGATATTTCAAGTACTCACCTGGCACCATACATAAGTGTTACAATATTATTGATTATATTCTCTGTGCTGTACTTTACATCCCTGTGACTATTCTGTAACTACAAAGTTGTACTTTTTAATACCTTCACCTTTTTACTCATCCCCTTAACACCTCTCTCCTCTGCAACCATCAAAATGTTCCCTTTATATGAGTCTTATTTCTGTGTTGATCATTTATTTTGTTCTTTAGAGTTCACAAGTAAGTAAAATCATATAGTATTTGTCTCTCTCTCTTTCTTTGACTTATTTCACTTAGCATTATACCCTTTAGGTCCATCCATGCTGTCACAAATGTTATGATTTCATTTCTTTATGGCCAAGTAGTATTCTTTTATATATATGTACCACAAATTTTTTATCCACTAGTCTATCGATAAGCACTTGGGTTGCTTTCATAATTTGGTTACTGTAAATAACGTTGTGATAAACTTACGGTGAAGAAACCCAAAACAATTAGAAAAGAGATATGCACCACTATTGGTGTCAGTGGGTCTCTTGGAAAAGTAGAGATTTCAGTGGTAGCCAATAGATATGAAGAAAGGCAAAGGAGCAGAAAAACCTCAGGTGTACCTAAAGGAAAGTACATACATTTAGCTGAAACAGAGCGTTCCCATAGAAAAGATGTGTAATAACCTAAAAACAGAAGATAGAGCTGACTGCAGAGGGTCTTGTGTCCTGAACTAAAAGGTTAGATATTATACGTACGATTTAAGGAGCCAGATGTGTGGTATACTAGTCTCTTCTACTAGTGTTCTCTCTCGAATCAATGTGGAAATAAAACCCTGAAGATTTATAATTATGATAGATTTTGGATATATATTTTTATTCATAATTCTTCTATTTATAAGCCATTGTAATATTATGTAGAAAACATGCATTTTTTAAATTGTCTTATTTTAATCCTCTGAATAGTAAATGTCTTTCAGAAAAGACTGGAATGCAGCTTACACATAAACACCAAGGTTTTTTTGTTTTTTAATGAAGGGATCAAAATTCCTCGCACTCATATTAAGTAGAAAACGCTAGTTACCTAAAGTGCTGTTTTTTGTTACTCAGAAAAGGTCACTAAAATGTCAAATATTTATATAGAAAAGAAGACATTTTGCATAAAATGATAATCCTTTCATTTCTGATGTAAAATTCATCAAGCCCAATTCTATGGAGAGTAAATGTTAAAAATAAATAGCCCATTTAAGTGGATTTTCTAACTGCTTGGAATCAAAAGAGGACCTTAATCAATTTTTCTTTCAGTACCACAAGGTCCCTGAACACTCTTTTGGTGCTAAGAGAAAAATTTTTCATTGCTCTATATTTGGATGGGTTTACTTTAAAAAAATTTTAAAAATTATATGTATATTAAACTCCTTCAGGATCTCAGCTAATGTGAAGAAAACAAATTTGCTAACATTCTTAGAAAGTAATGCCTAGATTAGGGATAGTCCTAAATTAACTGTGAGAAGGAGAAGTTTCTTTTCTATAGATCCAGGTCTTAATTTTACTATTTCCCCTCTCAATTTTCTTTGGAGTTTTAATTCTCCCATGCAATTTTATATCTCCTTTTTTGTCTCTGAACACCACTTGATGTATGCCAGATAGCAGTAGGGACTTTTACCTGGGTAGTGAGGTTTGCCTGGAGATAGGATATGTCAGAATTTTAGTACAGAAAAAATGAGTGGTAAGGGAATACTGTGCAGTTTAAAATGTTGCCCATATGACACATGCATTACTTGTGGAATATAGACTTAAAGCCTTAGCATCACAAACTATTATTTCTAAGGAATGCGATGCTACTTACACAATAGTTATTGCTTGGAGCTCTCAATGATTGAAATAATGCAATAAATCACTTACTTTGGAAGGCAAGACCTTCAATCTATCATATATATAATGGAAACAGGAAAAACAGCCTTCTATTCACTTCTCAAATGATGTTAACTACTTAATCTATTCACAAGGCTATTCCTTCCTGCTACCATTATCCCTGAATCTTACTTCTAGTATGTTTTGAATTATGAAGAATATGGTATTATTGTATTGTACAAAACAGGGAATATCTGAAGATAAAATTTGAAAGAGGTACAAGAACCAGTTCTGAGAAGACTTTTAATTATTTTACCAAGACAAGACTTTATTTTATGGACAACTGGGCAAAAGAGAGTTTTAAATTAATAGTGGTTTTTTTTAGTTTTATGACTTTGATAATTTACTTTTTCTGTTGTGAGGTTCTGAAAAGATGAATACTAGTGAAATAAAAATAAAAACATGATGACTGACCAGGTTGTGATGCAGTGGACAAAGTGTCGATCTAAATGCTGAGGACCCAGGCTGGAAATCCTGTGGTTGCTGGCTTGAGCATGAGCTCATCTGGTTTGAGCACAGGCTCACAAGCTTGAGTGTGGGGTTGCTGATTTGAGCATGAGATCATAGACATGACCCCATGATCACTGGCTTGAGCCCAAAGGTTGCTGGCATAAGCAAGGGGGTCACTGGCTCAACTGGAGCCCCGGGTCAAGGCACATATGAAAAAGCATCAGTGAACAGCCAAAGTGCCACAACTACTAGTTGATGCTTCTCATTTCTCCCCTTCTTGTTTGTCTGTCCCTGTCTGTCCCTCTCTCTGTCTCTTGCTAAAAAAAAAAAAAAAAAAAAAAAAGTAAAAAAATAAAAATAAAAACATGAGAAATGGAGATACTGTTATAATGGTTAAATATAGATAATAAAAGTTTAAATTAAGATTAAAGTCTTGATTATGAATAGGAGGAAATATACTCAAGAGATATTTAGGTGATAAAATCAGTAGAACTTAAAGATTCCTTGAATATTAAGTCATGGAAAGAAAAAGAAAAATCAATCACCTCAAAACTTCTAGTGAGGTGGAGATGAGAATGTGGTTTCACCAGTGATTATAAAATGCAAATTGGGAAGAGGAAATGAAGAGATTAGGTTAAGAAAGGTTGACTTTAAAGGTGTTTGTTGGACACTTGAATATAAAAGGCTGAGATTTTCTAGGAAAAATCTTTCCATGAAGTCCTGAAATGACAACAAGAACTGGGAATCTGTGGGTTAAAAGAAAAGAGTTTCAACCTTGAGAGCCAATGTATCTCACAAAAAGAGGTTATAGAAAATGAGAAATTCAGAGGTTCATAATGGATTCCGGAAACATCAATAATTAAGGTGCAGTAAAGGAAAATACACAAAGAAGTCAGAAATAAATGTCAGATAATATGAGGAGAATAAAGAGACTCTGTTGGCATCATAACCCAAAAGTACAGAGGCTGAGAGGGGACACAGTGGCAAAAGCAACTGAAAGCTCTAGTAATGTGAGGACTAGAATGGTTTCATTGGTTTAACAATAATAATAATGTCATTAGCATTAACGAGGACATCAATGGCACAGTAGGGACAGAAGCCACATCCTCATCAGAAATGAGAAGGACATTGGCACTCCAGCATTCAGAAGACTGACTAATCTGTGAAGGAGAGACAGTTGTAGAGTTTAGGAATCCAGAAAAACTAATTTTGAAGCTGAGAAAAATAGTTCCAAAATGAGGAACAAAGCCAATAACGAGAAAGAGGATGATGCCACAGAAGAGTACAGATGACTTATTAAGGAAGACACAAATGGAAGAGCTGGTCTTGAAGAGAAGGACAAACACTTTACCTCTAACATAAAAAAAAGAGATGGAGACAGATTAAAGAAGAACACAACACCAAGCTGCTTTCATCTCTCTCCTTTTATTCCCATCAACTTTCTTCAGGATTACCACCACTATCTTATACTTTCTATTCTCTTAACCAAATTATCATCCTTTAGCTTTTACTTTTGCCACCCCCATGAAAATTCTCTTTTGAACATCATTAGTGATTATCTAGTTGACTTGATGACCACCACTTTGTCACTGAAATGTAAGTTTGTGTATGTATGTGAGCACATGTAGAGAATGGGTTTGTTAAATTAATCTCTTCAGATATTTCCAAAGATATTGGACACATCACTCATTTCATTCCTATCTATTTTAAATTTCAGATTTGTTACAGTTATTTTTTCTAATTGAGAATGTGCAAAACTTTTCATCATGCTGTTTATTCTTAATGTATATTATTGTTTACAAAAATATTCTTTAAAATGTCTCCAATAGTCACATAAGTAGTTGCCTCTGATCAGACTTGTGACAAGAGAAATAGCTTTGAAAACTTAAATCCCAAACTTCCCAATATGTTTCTTAGGTAGAATGTTTCCAAGAGAGCACTCCAAAGAATACATTTCTTAAATTGATATTACTCTTGCACAAAATGAACATTGTTCATGTAAGTTCCACTAGTCAAAGTTTCATTTGTTTGTGCTCTAACCACCTAAGGCAGTATATTGCAGTTGAATGTTCTCCCGGGGACTGGGATCCCACTGAGCTTGAACAGCTGCATTTCTTCAATTTTTCAAAAACTAACTTGCAACTGAACTGCAATTACTAGTTTTAATTTATGGCCCTAAATGAATAAAACTATTGGCATTGGACCACTAAAGACAAAGACTTGTTAATATAGACACTAAAAATCTTGTGCAAAGTGAGTTTGTTTTCATATCAGTGAAACATAAAATTGATAAATAGAGTTCTTCGTTCAGCACTAACCAGTACATTAAGTTAGAAACCTTTGCAGGAATGTTTTAGTCATGACACCTTTTTCTTTAAGCTGCATTTACCTTTTTTAGTTGAAGCAGCACCAACTTCTTTGGCTCGATCAGTTTCTGCAAATTCAGATATGAAAGAATGAGGAATAAATATCAGAGATGCCAGGTAGATATCTTATAGTATTGTAAATTGGACAAGATTAAACTGTCCAAAAGATGAATGTATGTAGCACCTGAGAGCAAAGCAAGCAGCAGAGAAAGACAAACTATAAAGTGCTTGTATTTTTGTAAATTAATGAGTTCATTAATTTAAATAGTAATACAGAAACTCTCTTCCAAGATGCAATAATGCAATATTAAAATTTTAGCTTATGTAAGTAGTCACCATAAAAGAAGGTGGGTGGCTTATTCCACAAAATATACTGGAATATTAAATTATTAGTTTATAGTCAAATCTAAAAATGATAGAAAGAGGACTTGAAAGGCTTTCTTTGTTTAGCTTTTAATTATGGGGATATCAAGCAGTATTTGACTTCAATCAATTTGCTTTATATTATAAGAAATTATCCATAATATATCACAAAGTTCTGTTTGATTATTGCTTCAAGAGAGGGGAAAAAAAATACAATAGAAAAAGCCAAAATGCTTTTTTGGAAGTATTCTGAATCTCTAGTGTAGAAGATAGGAGAGCTGCCCTTCAGCTATTATCTGAAATGCTGATCCTAGTACAAAAAGTTGGATCTCAAATCAAGGCTAATTAGAGTTGAAGTTTTCTTTCATCCATAGAAAAATAAAAAAAATTTTAAAAAGAATGGGCTGGTAAAATTTTATTAGCATTCTCTTCCTTCCTCTAACTTCCAACATCTTGCAGTGTAGAAGCAAGTTACTGTTGTGAATTCATAGAAAAATATAGAAGCAGGTTAGACTCATCCTCTCACTACTTCTCCAGCACATACTGTCTTCTTTCCATTTGTCTTCTTTCCATTCCCTAAGGAACATCCCTTTTTGTTCCTATTTGATACCAATCCTTTCATTTTTGCCCTCATCCCAACACTTTTTGCACAGTCAAGGGCTTTGTTTTTGTAAATATTGCTTCTACCTCATCAGTTTTCCACTTCACAGATGCTCTCACATCAGCGCATAAACAATATGTCACACCTTATAAGCTCAGACAACCACAACCTTGACTTGTATGTCCCCCCCAAGCCAACTACCTTATCTCTGTTGTCCATCACAGCCTCCAGAGGACACTGCACTCAGTGTCAACACTGTTATCTCCTAATCCTCTACCTTTTAAAACTTGTTTATTGGGGGAAGATACACAAATTAAAGGTGTGAAGACATATACATAGGTGCACATTTTAAAGAACGGCAATAATAAATTTGACCGTCTTGAAATTTAGACGGTCAAGTTTAAAAAATACAACATGATCAGTCTTTGAAACGTCTTATTTGTCCAACTATCACAGCATGCTTTATCCTTCATCGCAGCACCATGATCTAAATTTTATCTTAACTATTTCCTTATTTTTTCTATATACTTTTATTACACTTATTTATTGCTGAGCAAAGGTAAGCTCACTTTTATAAATTAAATCATATTATTTAGTGAGATAAATTTATATAAATTGAAGTATATTACTGTTTAATTTTTGTGATTTGCTTCTTTCAAACCATCATTTGAGATGCAGTGTCTGAAACGGCTGCTCATTTTTATATCAGATTTTTGCTCAAGTGGGACATGTTTTAGATATCCGTTCTCTCTGTCTTATTGAAAAAATTGTTTAGATCTGCACCAATACCATTCTACCCTTTAAACACAGTATCAGGAAATTGTTTTATATATGTGTGTGTTTTTTCTTAATCCTTTCACCTTCTTTCATCCAGCCCCCCAACACTCCTACCCTCCACAGCTGTCAATCTTTTCCATGTAACCATGCCACTGTTTCTATTTTGTTCATCAATTTATTTTGTTCATTAGATCCTACATTTAAAAATTTCTTTTCTTTTTTTTAATTTTTTTATTTTTTTGTATTTTTCTGAAGTTGGAAACGGGGAGAGACAGTCAGACAGACTCCCACATGCGTCCGACCAGATCCACCCGGCACGCCCACCAGGGTGCGACACTCTGCCCACCAGGGGGCGATGCTCTGCCCCTCTGGGGCGTCGCTCTGTTGCGACCAGAGCCACTCTAGCGCCTGGGGTAGAGGCCAAGGAGCCATCCCCAGCGCCCGGACCATCTTTGCTCCAATGGAGCCTCAGCTGCAGGAGGGGAAGAGAGAGACAGAGAGGAAGGAGAGGGGGAGGGATGGAGAAGCAGATGGGCGCTTCTCCTGTGTGTCCTGGCCGGGAATCGAACCCGAGACTTCTGCACGCCAGGCCGACGCTCTACCACTGAGCCAACCGGCCAGGGCTAAATTTCTTTTTCAATTACAGTCAACATACAATAGATTAGTTACAGGTGTACAACATTTATATAAGGTCTACTGGAAAGTTCTGTCCGTTTTTGGAATAAAATAAAATACAAATTTTTCTTACCGTCAATAAATTTTATTAAATAATATAATTACCATTAATATTAATGATTTCTTGCCAGCGTGAGGGCAATTTGTATATCCCATTTTTCAAAAGTGTTTTATCTTTTGATGCAAAAAATTGAACCAGTGCTTGTTTGATATCTTCTTCATTTTTGAATTTTTTGCCCAGAACGTGGCTTATCAGAAAGGTCAAAATCACCTGTTTTGATTTTTTTGAACCATCTTCTGCATGTCCTATCATAAACTGCACCTCCACCAAACACTTTCAATAAATTTCTACATGCTTCTGTAGCATTTCTTCCTTGTTGAAATTCGTAAAAATACAGTGGCGTAAATGAACTTTATCAGTAGCCATGGGTACACTATCGCTTCACACATAAGACTAACGTGAATCAACTCTGTTTTAATTTGTTACATCAGTATGTATACATTAAGTGATAAAAATAGAGAGGCACACATGCGCCAAATAAACATGTGCTTACATGTCAAAACTTGTGATAGAAACAGACAGAACTTTCCAGTAGACCATATATATCTTACAAAGATATCCCCTTGATAAATCTAATACTCATCTGGTCTTGAAGTCTTGTTTGAAAAAATGAGGCAGATGTGGTCAAATATATTTGTTAAGCATTGTCTATTTCACTCCCTCATAGATTCACCAAAAAGAGTGTGGAAGATCTAAAATACTCCAGAGTCTAAAAACCTACTTGTTTGGTTCTCTTCTGACTTATCATGTTGTAAACCTCTATGTCACCATCCAATGTGTGCAAAGTAGGTGCAGGAGACTGCAAGAAAGATAATTGGGTGTGTTGATGCAGTTTTGTATGTACTATGCTAAAGGACTCTGTTGACTGGCAGAAATTGTAAATCTAGGTTTGGCATCCTTGCTCGGTCCTGGGTTCTATTCCCCAACCACATAATCTCTGATATCTAACTTTATGTGTGGAAACATTACGTGTCCCTTCTTAATGTTTCATTATTGAATTTTATTTCTAAATTTTTTTATTGATTTATTTCAGAGAGAGAGAAAGGGAGAGAGGGAAACAGAAACATCGACCTGCTTCTGTATATGCCCTAACCAGGGATTGAACCTCCAACCTTACATATTGAGATGATGCTTTAACCAGTTTAACTATCCGGCCAGGGCTACATAATTGAATTTAAAAGGTCCTCCCCCCTTTTTTCTTTTTTTAATTTTTTTATTCATTTTATAGAGGAGAGGGAGAGAGAGAGAGAGAGAGAGAGAGTAGAGACAGAGAGAGAGAGAAGGGGGAGGAGCTGGAAGCATCAACTCCCATATGTGCCTTGACCAGGCAAGCCCAAGGTTTCGAACCGGCAACCTCAGCATTTCCAGGTCGATGCTTTATCCTCTGTGCCACCACAGGTCAGGCCCCCCTTTTTTCAAGTTTATAGTACCATGAGAACCTCCACCCTGAATTGATACAGTTCCAAGATTGTCTGTGTCCTCAAATATTTTTCCTACATAAACTATTGTTTCTACCTAATTATTATTCCAGGAGCTAGAGTGAACAATTTCACACCACAAATTCAATCCACATTCTAGTTATTCCATTTAAGCAAATACTAATGACAAATTATACTTTTCCTATGGCCTTGCTCTAACCCAGTCATCTCTGCTATCTTTTAAAATTTAATACTATGGAATCAAATCACATACACAATTTATGTTAAAGTATGCATCTCTTTCATTTGCTTTCATAATTTAAGATCATGTAAATTGATATTCTGAATGTTAAGGTTATATACACTCCAGAACATATGGGTAATTAAAGGAATTTTAAGAGTATTTGTAATGATACGCAATTTTTACTTTAGGCATTAACTTTATGAACAACTCACTACAGCAATGTTAAAAAAAAATTCTATTGTATGGTTTTAAGACCAAAATCATTTTCAGTGGGCTTAATGGCAGGTTACATTGCTAAAAGAGAATTTTAAAAATTTATAAATTATCTTTAATTAATTTTTATATTGCTGGATAATGCCCATGCTAAGTCCAAATCTCTCAACTGTACAGGGAGTTGAATATAAATTATTTTGAAACTTTTATATTGGATCAAAGGTAATTTGGCAACCTGATTTCTTGGAAAAGATGCTGGTCTTTTCAAAACTTTATATGTTGCATAGGTAGAAGAACTTACAAGAGTTTTGTTTTTTTTTTGAAAATGAATACTTTTATTTATATATTATGTTATTTATGAAGAAAATGTTCATTTCAGAGGAATCTTCAAGCTAAAGTTCTGTGCTAATACTGGAAATATGTCATTCCTGTTTTGTGATATTTTGATTATACATTTCTATAAAGTATTGTCATCTTAAAGACCTGATAATATAAAGTTCCAATCAGGTTTATATTATCTAAGCTTTCATGGGCTGGAAATGAAATTTTAAAGTCATGTTAAGCATCTCCTTCAAAGTCTTCTATGTCTATGTGAACATTTCTAACTGTCATTATTTAAAGACCTTTCCAACAACCTACTCTATATTGTATTTCCAACTGTTCTGTGAAATATCCACCAATGATACACTCTGTATCAAAAACTCAGACTTTGAGTGCTGGGGACAGAATACAATATACATATCATGAATCATAAAAATCTATACTTTGAAACCTGTATAATTTTATTAACCAGTGTCACCCCAATAAACGTAATAAAAAATAAAAATGAATGAATAAATAATAATTTGTTTTATGTATCAGTACCACTTTTGATACTTAAAGAGCTCTAAATGAAAAGTATATATATATATATATATATATATATATATATATATATATATATATATATCACATTATGCACACAGCTTCAATTTAATCATAAATTCCATATACAAAGCTTAGAGCAGCTAAATGTATATTTATTTCCAAAATTAAATACATATAATCATGCCAAAATAATTTTTATTAATGAAAACCTTTAAGTACTTTATAAAATTCAGAAATACTGACAAAATAATCATCATTTCTTCCTAAGTATATTGTCAAAACTATGGTTGAAGCATAGTATATTATATTTATCAGTCAATATTCATAATCTGAGATTACATACCTTAAAAGGAAAACTATGACAATAGAACAGTAGTAGTTAATGAAATGTTGGGGACTTCATTTTATTAAAGACAAAATGACTTCGCTGGTAGACAAATTATGTTGCCTACTGATTTGAGCAAGTGCTTTATAATTAGAAAAATTAAGTATGATGTGTTTAAGAGACTAAAGAGATCACTTAAAATTCTGCAAAATGGAAAACGAAAATACAAATAACTGAAAAAGGGGTTATAATCTGGACAAATTAACATTTACAAATGAAAAATATAGAGATAAATTTTAATAAGAATAAACTCACAGAAAATATAAGGTTAAATACTTATGTATGTTGTTTCAACAAGTTAATCTTAGCAAGAAATGTTTGGTAAGCTAGTTTTAAAATTTAGCATTAACATTGTCTACAACAGAAAACTTAAGTGAATAAACTGCTGAGATATACTCTTTTTTTAAAAAAAGTTATAAGCTAGTCTGAGAAAAACAAATGCCATATGATTTTACTCATATGAAATCTAAAGGACAAAATGAACTAACATGCAAAACAGAGACAGACTCATAGATAAAGAGCAGGCTGACAGCTGTCAGGGGGTGGGGCTGGGTGGGAGGTAAAGAGATTTAGCAAAAAAGTAAAAAAAAGGGGGAAGGGCACGATGGGGAGGGTGACAAGGCAGATGTTGAGGGGAATACAGGGGAAGAGGGATGCATTTGGGGCAACACTAGAATCTATGTAAACACAATAAATTAAAAACAATAAAAAAAGGAGAGAGAAAATACTCATGGGCTGGACAACAGAGTGGTGATTGCCAACAAGAGGGGTTTAGAGGGAAGTTGAGGAGAGTTTGGGGGGGGAAATATTATGAATGGGGACTTGACTTGGGGGTATAGCTGAACATGCAATATAGTGTTGTAGAATTGTGCACCTGAAACCTGTATAATTTTGTTAACCAGTGCCATTCAATAAATTCAATTAAAAAAAAGAATGAATGAATTGATAAATTATCCAATGGTTTCAATCTTTAAAGTAAAGTTAATTACTGTTAAGTTGCTACATTATCATCAAACCCTAGAATGAGCAGATAATGATTTTAAGAAATTTAAATTATTGTATTTTGTCAGGTTTGATACTAAACAATAATATTTAGCTATTAATACACTTAAAACTGATTATATCCATGGTCATGCTGTTGCTTCATTATGTTTATGTTTCTTTGTTATATGTTTTCTTTTAGCTTTCTGCATATTTGTATAAGTGAAAATATATATTATAGACCACTTGTGGAAATGCTACCCCTGAACAAATAGCCTGTCTTCTATGAGATACACAAAAATATTCTTTCTGGAAGGATAAGTAATGTCAATGTTAATGTGAAGTGGTGAAATATGCGATTATTTCATATTGTAACTTATTTGAAAGTCATTCATATTAAATTTTTAAATAAATGTGATTATCTTACTTAATATTTCTCTTTCCATTCAATCAACTATTATCAAGAGCCTACTATGTACCTAAATTTATAATAAGCACTTGGGGATTAAGATATAAAAATCAATCCTTGTTCTCTAAATTCTGGTAATTTAAAATGAAATAAGAAAAAGTGATATGATTATAACAGCATATAAATGTTTTTTGTTTTTGTTAAAGAGATAGATAGGGACAGACAGACACGAATGAAGAGAGATGAGAAGCATTAATCATCAGTTTTTTGTTGGAACACCTTAGTTGTTCATTGACTGCTTTCTCATATGTGCTGTGACTGGGGGCCTTCAGCAGACCGAGTAACCCCTTGCTCGAGCCAGCAACCTTGGGTCCAAGATGGTGAGATTTGCTCAAACCAGATGAGCCCATGCTCAAGCTGGCGATCTCGGGTTCTCGAACCTGGGTCCTCCTCATTCCAGTCCGACACTCTATCCACTGCACCACCGCCTGGCCAGGCTAAACGGTTTTTATAAAAGATAGGAAATGATGCTATGAGAACTAGTTAGACACCTAAATAGATTTGGGTTGTCTGAAAATGTTTTACAAACTTGGAAGAAAAATAAGAAATATAATTTCAAAGCTGTGTTAGTTTGTGCTCTGTGGCAGAAGTAAACCTATAGTTGAGCTATATTTGCATAGATATTTACATAATATTGAGTAAATTCTATTTCCATTTAAATACAGTAAAATACCAGCAGTGACTAATAGACCACCTCTGCACATCCATAAGAAAAATCAGCAAAGTTCTTTGAGTAGAAGTTTGCTAGGCAAAATCAATAGTTTATGTTTTAAAATGAGGTCAATAAAAATGTTCAGAAATTTGCATTTATTTTCATTAACAACTAATAGGGCAAGTTAAATGTTAGAACCTTCTAGAAAATTATTTGGTAGTAAAAATCATCTATAGCAACTGCATTTTTAGTTTTTGTTTATTTTTATGTGTTTTTTTTTCCGGTTGTCTCTCAGTTTAATTTTTTTCATTATTAGATTATAAATATATTGAGGGAAAATCTACTGAACTTTCACTGCGATTCCCCTGAATACTTAAGTAATGCCATTAAAGCAACATTTGGAAGAAGGACAGAATATTTGCTGAATTGAGTATTTCATGTTTTAAAAGCAAAGCAATATCAGATGCATTTATAGAAAGTGTTTTGGTCTTGTTTTTGCTTTTTTTTTTTTTTTTTACACTAAACTGTAAAATGGTGCTTCTCAAACACTACTTAGATGTATCCCCTGGGATCTCCGGAAGCAGCCAATTCTGCTTCAGTATGTCTGGCGTGGGACCAGGGATGCTGTTTTGTTGGCAAGCTTTCAGGTGACTGATGGCATGGGTTCACAGGATACACACTGAGTAACAAAAGTGTAACATCTTATTTGTCTTTCATTTTCTAAAACTTCATTAGTGTTAACTCTATGTGAAGAATGTGGACAAAAGACAGTGAGATTGAAGACTTTCCTTTCTTTTCCTGTCATGGCCTCACAGCCTGTCTGAGGCTGCAGCTTTAATAAACATTGGACATCAGGTAGAAAGAACCCAGCAACACTGGTCTGACTCACCTGGATGCTGCCTCTTTAGTGGTTTTGCTGTATCAAGCAATAAAGAAAAAAAAAAGTCAACATTTCATGCTATTTGATCACAATTCAGTATTCAATTGCAAATTAAATAATATCTTGAAATGAATAAGATAAAGGAATTTAAAAGCAATTACCAGGTTCCGCATGTTTTTCTTTTTTCTCCTGTTCTGAAACATATGATTATTGTTATTATTATTATTCCAACTTTGTGTGTCACAACTTGTTTTAACACAAAGAAGCATGTATGCATTTATGTGGGATTGCAGCAAGTCATAATAACTGCTTTAAAAAGACTAATACTGTATTTAGAGCAAGTCTTTCCTCCTATTTCCTTCCATAGAGTTCCTTCACCAAACAGCATGAAAATAATCTGAATATTAATGGGATTAAAATTTTTCATGGATAATAAACCACAAAAAATATAATAGGGTTTATAAAGGATAGAAAAAATTAAATTTGCTCTTATATACAACAACATAAAATAAATTTGGGATAAAAATAAGCACGTGATCATTGTTTTAAAATAATTCTTGGATGCAGATGGACAGATTTCATATGGACTTCTAAGGTGGTATCTTCTTATACTGAAGAGATATTTGCTTTGCTAAGACAAAGGTTTTGCTGAGGCAGATTTAGGACAGTAAAAGAGTAAAAATTCAGAGTGAACCTTGATTATAGACAAATGTTCCTTACAGCAGTGGTCCCCAACCCCCGGGCCACGGACCGGTACCGGTCCGCAGAGAAAGAATAAATAACTTACATTATTTCCGTTTTATTTATATTTAAGTCTGAACGATGTTTTATTTTTTAAAAATGACCAGATTCCCTCTGTTACATCGTCTAAGACTCACTCTTGACGCTTGTCTCATAAGTTTGACAATTATATTTTAAAATACCACAGTTTTTATGCCGGTCGCATAATTTTATTTTGTGCATTTATCTGTCCCACCCTAAGGGCCAGTCCATGAAAATATTTTCTGACATTAAACCGGTCCATGGCCCAAAAAAGGTTGGGGACCACTGCCTTACAGAGTCCTTTTCAGATAAGGTTTCTTTTTAAGAACCCACTTTTGTGAATATTGTAGAAGACAGCATTATTCTGGTTTCATTAATAAACTAACATTTGTATTCTAACAAGCATTAATTTTATATGAAATGTAAGTACTAATTGGCATTTAAAGTGCTATTATCTACACTCCTATTCTTATTTATTTTGCCTTAAAAAGCCTGTAGAATTAATTTAAAAGAAAAAATTTTTAACATAGGCACAGTATGACCCATTTTATTTATTTTTTAATAATACCAAAATTTTATTCATTTTTAATTACCCTTGGCATACAATATTTATATGTTTCAGGTATACAAGTCAGTGATTAGACATTATATAATTTAATAAATGATCATCTCAATTAATCTTACAAACATCTGACACCATATATAGTTATTAGAATATTACTGACTTTATTTCCTATGCTGTATTTTGCATCCCCCATGGCTAGTCTATAACAACCAATTTGTACTTCTTAATCCTTTCACCTTTTTTACCCATTTCCCAGCCTCTCTTCCATCTAGCAACTGTCAAAACATTCTCTGCATCTATGTCTGTTTCTGTTCTGCATATATGTTCATTTTGTATTGTAGATTCAATTATTTTTATTTATTTTTATTACCATTTAATTGTTTATATATTTTCTCTTTTTTTCCCCCTTCTTCCTCTTAAAGAAAACCCTTTCGTATAATACTGGTTTGATAGTGATGAATTCCTTTAGTTTTTTGGTCTGGGAACTTCTTTATATGTCCTTTGATGCTAAATGATAGCTTTGCTGGGTAGCATAGTCTTGGCTGTAATGTAAGTCCTTGCTTTTCATCACTTTGAATACTTTATGCCAATCCCTTCTGGCCTACAAGGTTTCTGTTGATAAAGCAGCTGACAGTCTTATAAGAGCTCTCTTGTAGGTAACTAACTGCTTTTTCCTTGCTACTTTTAAGATTCTTTCTTTGCATTTTAATTATGATTTGTCTTGTTGTGGGCCTTTTTATAGTCATCATGTTTGGTACTCTGCACTTTCTGAACTTGCATGTTTATTTCCTTCACCAGGTTAGGGAAGTTATCTATTATTATTTTTTGAATAACTTTTTAATTTCTTACTCCCTTTTCTCCTTCTGGCACCCCCATGATGCCATTGCTAGTACAGCGAGGCTCTTTACACTATCTTCATTTTTAATTTTGGACTTCTTTTCTATTTGTTCTGATTTGGTGTTTTTTGCTTCCTTATATTCCAAATCACTAATTTGATTCTTGGCTTCATCTACTCTACTATTGATTCCCTGTAAATTATTCTTTATTTCTGTTAGTGTATTCTTTATTTTTGACTGGTTCTTTTTTATGGTTTCTATGTTCTCATTAAGTTCCTTGAACATCCTTGTAACCATTTTTTTTGGGGGGGGAGATTTTTCCTGTTCTTTCAATTAGGACATGTTTGTCTCTGCATTTTGGCTGCTACCCTATGTTTGTTTTTATGTATTAAGTAGAGCTTCTACGTCTCTCAGACTTGGTAGAATTGCCTTGTGTAGTAGGTGTCCTATAGGGCCCAGTGGCACAGCCTCTCCACTCACCCAAGCTGGGTGCTCTAAGTGTGTCCCTGTGTGCGCTCTGGGCACTGCCTTGTACTTGAGCCTTAATTACTGGTATTGACTCCCAGGTTGATCAGCTGTGAGGATGGGCTGTGACAACAGTAAAGGAGCTGCTGTGCAGCAGTTGACCTTATGGAACAGGACTTGCTTCCGTGGGTCTCTGGTGCTCACCAAGTCTGTCCCTTGAGTGTGTCACTTGTGGAGGTCATAGAGTTGTAATTCAGTGTGGTCTAAAGATTTCCACTGTACCCTGGTTCTGGGGTCTCCTGGGAGATATAAGGTTAGCCGTCTCCTGTGCTCTGCCTGGGGCTACCTGGTACAAACTACAGAACAATGTGCACATAGGTGCTACTTGTGCTGAGCTTAGAGGTGCCCAGATGAACCAAGGTAGGCTGCTCTAGTGCCAGGCCTTGAGTCACTTAATAAAAGGTACAGGACACACAGAAGCCAGATGCTGTTTGTTTGAGAAATTATAGGAAAGCCAGAAGCATGAGGTAAGAGAGGCCATGTGTATAGAAAAGCAACTGAAAATGGCTTGGGTAGGTCTGCAAATTGGGTGGGAAGAGGTCTTAGGGAATATCCTAAGTGGGGTAATCAGTGGGAATCAGGTTGATAGAGATTCAGATATTCTCCCTGCCTGCTAATTGCTAATTCTCTCTCTCTCTCTCTCTCTCTCTCTCTTCCTCTCTCTGTGTGTGTGTGTGTGTGAGAGAGAGAGAGAGAAAGAGAGAGAGAGAGAGAGAGAGAGGGAGAGTGTGTCAGGGTGGATATATGGCTCACAAATAATAATAATAATAATGGCCTCTACCAGCACTATTAACTGGACGAAAGCTGCCCCCCTTTGGTTTTTTCCCTCATGCCAAAAACTCCATTTCCTCCCCACATGTCCCTGATTACTTTCAAGCTGCTTCTCCACTGCTGGAGCTTAGAGGGAGTAAATCAAACAAATCCATGTGTGGGCCCTTGAAGAGGAGCTGCCTGGGACTCCCACAGCTCTCCATCTCACTCAGCCACAGTCCCCGTTGGCTTTTACAACCAGAACTTATGGGAAGTTCTCTTTCTGGCACTGGAACTCTGGGATGGGAGGAGAGGGGGCTTCATGTGGGACTGGGACCCCTCACTCCTTAGGGGAACCTCCACAGCTGAGATATCTCTCCTGATTTTAAACCACCACACTTGGGTGTAGGAATAGCCCATTTTGTGTCTCCACCCCTCCTACCAGTCTTGGTGTGGCTTCTTCCTTAAATGCCTAGTGGTAGGATTTATATTCTGGTAGATTTCAGAGGATTCTAAATGATGATTGTTCTGTAGTTTAGTTGTAATTCTGATGTGGTTATAGGAAGATTCAAGTACCATATTTACTTACACCACCACCTTGACTGGAAGTCTAATCCGTTTTATTAAAGAAAAAGGGATGGAGAGATTTCAGGTTTTGTTTAATGAATACATTCTGAATATTAGAAGATGTTCTTGTTGAAATAATTCTAAGAACCATATTTTTAAAACGTAAAGAGTCATTGAATCTTCTGTGGTCATCTCATCAAACTCTCAAGTGTACAATTTTATCAGGCTTGTGTTATGAAGGTACAATGACTAATTTACTCACACCAAAAGTAGCATACAAGAAGGAAAACAAAACAAATGGCTTAACCAAGTGTTACAGGTTAAAAGAGGAAGTTTAGATACTTTAGCAAAATTAAACAAAATAACCAAAAGTTATCTGGAAAACATAATGAATTAAAGAGATAGCTTAATTCATGGTTGATGTGAAATGCCAACTAGAAGACATTTTTAAGAAATTTGTAAAGTCAAATAAGGAAAATACTCTATTAATTTGGAATAATTTGCTAGAAAAGACTGTTGAGAGCATTTATTTTATGAAATAATTAATATGTAATTATTAAATTACCCCTGACAAATATAAATTAATTTAACTGTTATTCTATAGGATCTTTAATATCATTCCCACAAATAATTTTTTGAGACTTTTGGTTTGTTTGATTTTTACACTTTGTGTTTTGAAAAAATTATGTCACAAGAATTTATAAAAATATGTACAGGAGGGTCTCGTGTAACTTTCACCCTGTTTCCCTACCATATGACATAATTTATTTTTAAAGTTAAAAAAATGTATAGCCTGTTTAGTTGTATTAACTAGAAAAATGGTAGCAAAATAAGAATATAGGGTTAGGGATATATAATTGAATGAAGCAATCTTAAAGACAATAAAAGCTAAATCTAACAAATTCAAAGATGAAACAATAACTAATAAAAACACATCTTGATAATAGATCAGAACAAATATGTTAATTTGAAATGAATTAATAGTTGTTCAGAGTACAAAATTTTTCTTCTCCTTATTACTGCCCAAGTCAAAACCTATAGACCTTTCCAATGAAAGGTAATGAAATGTAAATGAACTTCTAAGAAGACTGGTCTATTTATTAACTGTATCAGTGCTCTGAAGATTGCCAAGGAGCCATAGCATGTCTGCAGGAACTTTTAAATTATATAGACAGCAATAAAGTGAGGGCCTTAAGGTTATATATAAAATTTAGTACCATTTTTCAAATCCCCTGTTGTCATTCACTTTCCTGTTGGTGCAATGGTTTATAGAGTGTTTTCTGTGTTCATGTGCCAGGCTCATCAGCAGCTTTGCACACACATACATCTGAACCTGAAGGAACACATTTTTCTTTCTGGATAGATTGCTCCCCCTAGCTGAGCTGTGATATCATTTCATGATTCTCTCCTTAGGACATTTTACAGCATTTTTATGATGTAGACTTTTCTAGCGTCCAGACCTTTTTGCAGGACCAAGGCTTACATAATTATTTTTTAAAGAACATGTTTGAATATTAATGGAAACTTTAAAAGCTCTTCATACTTAGAAATGTGATGATTTCTAATGGCTAATTGAAAATGTTAAAGTAAGTTTTCATTATTTCCATTTGTTTAATGTGTCTTATTTTCTTAATAGAAGAGTGTATATCTGCAAAGGATACAACCTCAAGGCTGTACTGAATTGTTAGCAAACAACTTTTGTATTAAGGTAAGATTAGATTCTGTCATAGATATGAAACTCAAGCCATGGTATTCCACAGAGCTCACAGTAGTGCTTGGGGTAGGAAAAAGCATGTGTTAAGGACAAAATGTTATATATTACGAGAACATACCAAGACATTTTGGTTTACAAGAAATAAATAAAAAAGAAGTTTTAAAAGTAGCCTGGGCATTGGCTGGTTGGCTCAGCAGTAGAGCATCAACCAGATGTGTGGTTCGATTCCCGGTCAGGACACCCAGGAGAGGTGACCATTGAGTCCCGGCACACACCCCCACCCCTTCCCCTTCTCTCTCTCTCTCTCTCTTTTTCCCTCCTGAAGCTATGGCTTGATTGATTCAAGCACTTAGGCCCGGGGGCACTGAGAATGGCTCCGTAGAACTTCAGCCTTTAGTGCAAAAAATAGTTCAGTTGCCAGCAGCCCCAGATGGGCAAAGCATCAGCCCCAGATAGGGGTTGCCAGGTCGATCCTGATAGGGAAGCATGTGGGAGTCTATCTTTGTATCTCCCTTATTTTTACAGAACCAACCAGATTTTAGGGACTAAATTTACACCAGCATAATACAATTTTGCTTAATGGAATGAGGTTGCATTTTAGGTTACAGGGCTGAGGATAATATTAGGTGATTGTATGAGTTTGAAAAATAACTCTAAAAATAATCACTATGCCTTGCAATTCGCTCTGACTCACTCCAACTCCAGGTTGTGTAGTCTTTCATCTAAACAAAAAACAACAAACCATTCACATGCATAAAATGCAGAAAAGGCAGGTTGAAAACTTCAAGTCTATGTGTGCTAGCAGGCCAATAGTAGCAGTAAATAGGAAAAATACATTTTTTCATGCATTTCCTTACTTTTTCCCTTGGGTTGTTCTGTTGAAAAAAATATATAAACAGAAAACCATTGCTCTTAAAATATTTAAAGATAAAGTTTATTTACCCAACATATATTAAACTGTAATTTTTTCAACCACTCCCCTCTCATCTCCCCTTCTTAAATTTCACAGTGAATGCTGCTCTGAGGTACTGCTGATTATTATAGGTGTTTCCTGAATTTGATTGTAAAGTACTGATTCACAATGAATTAAGGTAGGACTATACTGTGTAACCACTTTAAATGATTCATGCTTTGCAGCCTTTGTAAATATAAGTGGACACAAAAACACATGTGAACACATAAACACATATAAATTATACAGAAGAAATGGGTGTACTTGCCATGAAAGTTATCATTCTACTCAACACTTAAAGAAAACATTTAGTTTTCTAATTGATGCTGATGTATTCAAGATCAATTGAATTTATGCTTTCTAATAAACTGCTTAGTACTAAGCATTGTTCAGTATTTTTGTCAAGCAAATATTTCTTTGAAGACAGTTTTTGTGAAAAGTGAACTTATACAGTATTTTTTATTATTGCCAAATATTTCTCATAGCAATACTGTCATAAAAGACTCAACTCTTTTTCCTACTTTTTTACTTTCTTTCAATCTTATTCTTTTTACCTCTCTCTTCTGTGCCATATAGATAAGGTGTGTGTGTGTGTGTGTGTGTGTGTGTGTGTGTGTGTGTGTTAATTCTTTAGGAAGTAATGCAATTGGGGGTTCAACAAATATAAGACAGACTCAAAAATATTTTCAATACCTTCTGCAGGTGTCTTTGTTTTCTTGGAATCTGAAAACACAAAGATAAATTATTGATAAAGCAGATCAGATAAATCAACAACTGAATAGCTTCCAACAAAATGTCCATTCACTCTGATACCATATTCAACAAAATGGGTTGATATATAATTAGAATTTGGAGTTTAAAAAGAAAACTTTTTAAGAGGATGAATATTAAATGAGACAGGACGTGAGAAACCTTTTGAAGTATAAAATATAGAAAAATATGAAAAATATCCATATATAATTTATATACAGATTATATTGTATCGATTGAAGGTAATAACCTTTTCATAGAAAGTCAAACTGAACAAATATATTGTCTGTTTTCATAAAGATGAATTGGAGTCTGCAATTTAGTTTAGAATTTAGTTTGCAATTTCTTCATTTGTTCAATCTCAAACAGTCCAGGTAAAATATGTTACATTCTCTTTGAAAAATCAATATATAAATATTTTCATTATAAGCATTCAATTATTATTATTATAATAGAAAAGAGACTGGTAGATGTTAGCTCATTGGTTTCTAATTTACACACCAGTATACTTAACTGCTTCTTGGCAATGTGTATTAAGTGGTCTGTAGACATCTATTTTATTTCAGTCTTTTGGGTATTCAGCTTAGTCTGAGAAGTTTGTTATTTCCAGAATATAGGCAATAAAGCTATCTGTTCCTATTACTTTAAAATAAAGAGGTTTTTGAACTTGTTTATTTTAGGATGGAAGTATTTTAATTTAGATTTTATCTTGGACTACTACTATTTTTTATATTGTGTATTTTCTTTTACCTCTTCTGTCACTGAGTTTTAAAATTCTCTGGATATTAGCGAAATGAGAATCATAGCAATAAACTACAAATTGCTACTTGCAAAAGGTAGATAAACTCTTTTTCTGGCTGATAATTATATGGCTTAGAACCTAGAATAGACATTCATTAACAGTTTGAAAGTTAATAGAGTTGTTTGCCTTATAGTGATGGGTTAGTAGCATGATTTTACTTCCACAATGAAGTAATGGACTCAAAATATTTGAAGTTGACAATGAGTAAGGGTCTGTTTACAAAAGCACAGTTAGATGGTCAACTAAGTTGCTATATGAAAAAAATAACTGTGTACTGAAAAACATTTTGGAAAAAAATCTTGAGAAAGAATCTAGACAGTCATAAAAAGAGCATGCTTTTGATGTAGTAATCCCACTTCTATATTTCCAAAGAAGAATGCTCATTTATTATAAAAATACATTTAGAAATATTTTTTTTCATAACATTGTTTTATACTTCTAGATAGCTAGAAGGTTAAATAGTACCATCTAAATAGTAGGAGCCCTATAAAAATGCACTGTCATTTAAACAATGTTTCTTGAACTTCTTTATGAATTTCTAATTTTTCTGTAATAAGGATATGATTCACGTATAAGAAAAAAACAGACATGTATAAGAGAAAAACAAACCTTATTTTTCAAAATAATTGGTCCCCGGAACAAAGTATTTATTTGTTTAGTAAATATATTTTAAATTCTCTTTTGTTCAGCATGGCATAGTAAAACAATTTTAAGCTAGACTTTATTAATATTCACCACCTCCCCACAAAAAAATTAATTTTTTCTTGGTAATCAGTTTCTCATCAGGAACTATAATGGATTAGGCTGCATTTGCATCTAAAACATATGTGTTTTGTAAGTACATTCTCATTTGTTTTTTTCATGAATAATTATCCTAATCAAGTGAGCAATTCAAATATATAGAAAAATATTGTATTAAACAATTTATATTAGAACATGATAAATATCATTTTACTCATATACCTAACAGTATATTAATAATATACAGTGCCTACTTCTGTTTGAAGACATGGATTCTTATAGCACAGCAGCTGAAAGTATGAAATGGATAGTTCAATGGCCACCATGACTTTTTAATACATTTGGCTCAAGTAAAATGGAGCAGGATTTCTGTCTGCCTGAGGGATCATGGGATCCTCTGTGAGTAATCCTTTGAGTCCCAAATGCAGCCAATATGGAAAGCACAAACAGATTATGGTGAGCATATAGTTATTCAGGAATACAATTGAAGCAAAGCTTGAGAAGAATGTTGAAACTGATAGAGGATATGTGTAGCATATTAGGACAAGATTATTTCCAACTCCTTATTCTCCAACTAGATGCTGGCATAAGGGGATAGGTGTGGAAAGTGAATTACAATATACATATCTGTAAAGTGGTTTTTTTTTTCATCTGTTTTCTTCTCCCTACTTGTAAGTATTGGTAATATACTAGATATCAATTGTACTAGAATGCAAGAAAAGTAATAATATGAAGTCCAGGGTCAGTTACAGTATAGCGCATATTGGGATAAAAAAATTTATAAAGTCAAAATGTAAAAAATATTAAGCCATGCCTGTCCAGGTGGTGGCACAGTGTATAGAGCTTTGGGCTAGGACATAGAGGATCCAGGTTCAAAACCCCAAGGTCGCCAGCTTGAGTGCAGGCTCATCCCGCGGAGCATGGGCTCACCAACTTGAGCACAATGTTTACTGGCTTAAGCATGGGATCATAGACATAACCCCACAGTCGCTGGTTTGAAGCCCAAGGTCGCTGGCTGAGTCCAAGGTCACTGGCTTAAGCAAGGGGTCACTTGCTCTGATGGAGCCCCTGGTCAAGGCACATATGAAAAAGCAATCAATGAATAACTAAGGTGCCTGCAATGAAGAATTGATGCTTCTAATCTGTTTCCCTTCCTGTCAGTCCCTATCTGCCTGTTTCTGTCTCTGTCACAAAATCAAAATAATAATAACAAGCTATGATCTAATCAACTAGACCCTTACAAATGCAATATTATTTGCTGGAAGCCACAGTGAAGTTTACTTAAAATGTCATCAAAAGTCATGCCTTTTGGTTAGGAGCTGGTACGGCAGCAGTTGTATACACGTAAAATACTAGGGCAACCAAAAAAATATAATGCTTGCAATTAAAAGATCACATTCTGACCCTGAAGAGCTGTAAGTATCCCCCGTTAATACTCATGCTATTAAACTTCATTACGCTCTCTCAGCATTCTGTTGAAATGGCTTAAAAATATCATAAAAGCTTACTTGGTTACTATACTTCCCTAAAGACCATCTGCACAATAATCTGAACAAGTTTTTTATTAAGAACATAGAGGTCTGCTGCAGCTGTTATTTAAAAGTAGTGATGTGTTTGCAATCTGTTCATCATTTACTCATCGTTCGTAATATACTAGGTATGTTCTATAATGTTCATAAGTGATGCCAGAGGGAAATGAAATACCAATTGACATTGAAGGGGAAAATTAACTCTGGTACTCTAATAATTTTGGTAATGAAGTACCCCATCTACTTGGTAAATCTCACCCAATTGATATATGCATTTAATTGCAAAACCAGATATTTTGCTTGTTTTTCAGCATGATTTCTCTTCAGTTCTCATTTCTAATGTCCTAGATCTTGGCACTAATTCTCACATGTCTTTTGCTCTTCTTGCTTTTGTTCTAGTAAAAGGAAACAATAAATTTAATCTAATCTTTCTTTCTTTCTTTCTTTCTTTCTTTCTTTCTTTCTTTCTTTCTTTCTTTCTTTCTTTCTTTCTTTCTCCTTCTTTCTTTTTTTCAGTGAGAGGCAGAGAGGCAGAAAGGCAGAGAGATAGTCTCCAATATGCACCCTTACTGGGATCCACCTGGCAAGAAATCTGGCTCATTTTCTATGAAGCTGTACCTTTCAGAAGATAACCTGTGTGGGAATTCATCAAGAAGCTGAGATTAACTGAATGAGATCTACTGAGATATGCTAGTGCAACCAAGTAGCAGCTAGTGATCAACTACGTCTAAGATGAAATTGCCAACAATTGACTAAAAAAGCTCACTAGATTAGGCCCTGGCTGATTGTCTCAGTGGTAGAGCATTGTCCCTGAGTGTGGAAGTCCAGGGTTTGATTTCCAGTCAGGAAACACAGGAAAAGCGACCATCTGCTTCTCCACCTCTCCTCCTTCTCTTTCTCTCTCTCTCTTTCTCTTCCCCTCCCATAGCCATGGCTCAACTTGAGCAAGTGGGCCCAAGTGCAGAGGATGCCCCCATGGCCTTGCCTCAGGCATGAAAATGGCTTGGTTGCCAAGCAATAGAGCAGTAGTCCCCAATGGGCAGAGCATCGCCCCATAGGAGGCTTGCCAGGTGGACCCCGGGGCACATGCAAGAGTCTGTCTCTGCCTACTCAACTCTCACTTAATAGTAATAATAATAAAAAAGCTCACTAGATTTTAACTCTCAATAATAGAAAAGATTTTAGAATTTTCCCTGTCAGGATGTGAAAAAATAATTCTTGTGGCTATTATATTTGTTTTAAGAGGTTTACATTACTGATTCATTCACATAATAAGTCTATGTTGAGCAATGTAGGTATTGAGGAAATGTGTGAGTTGCTGTAGGGGATGTAAGTGAATTAAACATGGTCCCTTTAGTCAAAAGCCTTAAGGTCTATCAGAGCAAAAGGAAGATTAATATAAGTAATATGATGTACAAGGTGGCCAAACATGAGCAACTGGTAGGGAGTTATAGATGAACTCTGATGGGCAATTATAAATGGAAGAGAAAATGAACTTAATTGGGATTGTCAGACAGATATCTTAGAGAAAGGAGCATTTTTTCTAAGACCTGGACACATTAAATATTTATAGCAGAAAAATAAAGGGTAAGCTCTGTTATAGCAACAGGTAAAACTAAGACAAGATAGAATACTGTATATATAAAATTGAGAGTCACTTAGAATAGATGAAGTAGATGGTACGTACAAGAAGAAACTGGATAGGACTTTAGGGTAAATGGTGCCATGGTAGTCTTGCACATATCCATATAGACCAAGCAGGCCAAGGTTTGAATCACAGCTAATTTGAATCTTGCCAGGATGCTCTGTGATCCTTCTGGAATATGGGGGGGGGGGCTGTGAGGAGCTGCTCTGAGGCTGTCTCTCCTGGGAGGCTGTCATGCTCTCATCACTTCTTGAGTTTTCCTTCCCAGGACCCTTTGTGATAGAGTTGAGGACCATAAAACCATTTGACTGAAGTCTAGAATTGTCTCCTCAGCAATACCATGTCCCTCAATTGTGTTGCATTATCTAGCCTCTTTTCTTTAGGTATCATCCTTATTGGTATGTGGAACAAGGACCGTGAGGAGCTTGCACCTTTGGCTATTCCCACTTTGACTGACCATACTTTTCTCCTTCTCAAAATGATCAATTGTATCTTTACAGGTGAATCTATTCAAGCCCTGGTTTTGACTTTGTGTGCATGACAGGAGGTCAAGAAATAGATTTGTAGGGACCTGAATTCCAGGTTAAGACCTTTAAACTATATGTTGTGGTCAGTATGAAGTTATTGAATATTTTAGATATATAATGACATAAAAAGTTTCACAAAACCAGTTCAATATTTTGAAAGAAAATACTTAGAGAATATATTATAGACAAGATAATTATTTAGGTCAGAGACTCTCAAACTTTTTAATCTCAGGATGTCTTTAAGTTCTTAATGACTTTAAAGGACCCCAAAAAGCTTTTATTTATGTAGGTTCTATCAATTTATTTATAATTTTAGAACTTAAAGCTGAGAACAATTTTAAATATAGATATTTGTTTATTTAAAAATGATAAGTGGTTACATGTTAACATGAGTAATATATTTTAGGACAAATAAAATTTCATATACAAAAAAGTGGTGAGATGACTGACTTTGTTTCACACTTTTGTGAACCTTGTTAGTTTGTGACTTAATGAAAAGACAGTTGGATTTAAATATCTGTTTATATATTTAATCTGTTGCAATATCACACATTATATAACTTCTGGATAACTCCAGTGCACACTTATGAGGATGAGAGTGAAGAAGATAAATGATGACTTCATAATTTTATAAAAATAATTTTAACTCTGTAGAACCACTGAAAGGATCTCAGTGACCCCCAGAAGTCTTGGACCACATATTTGAAAATCCCTGATTTCAGAGGTCATTTCCTTGGTTCACAGGAGCAGTTGAAATAGCAATGTGAGGTCATAACCAGAGGACTGGAGGCTGTGAATAAAGACGAGCTTTTCTAGTTATTTTAGAAAAGATTAAACAAAAGTAAGTTCAGGCAATTTAAATTTTTTGGAGGACTAATTGTCATGGGAAAAGGTAAAACAGAAGTTAAAGCTTGCACCAGAATTTGAGTCTTGGTGTCAATAAGGAGAGTAGGGCCATGACATAAAAAGAAACAGAGAATAAGCATATTTTATACACAAAAATACAACTGTATTGAGACTTTGGGAGATGATGGGAACCTAATAGTAAGTAACTAAGGGAGGTTATTTCCTAAGCAATCAGGAGGAAAGTACCTGAATGGGGAGAAAGAGTGGTATATGGGGAAACCAGTAGAACAAAGCTTGTCAAAGCATGGCTTCAGTCAAACATTTATTCAGTAATGTCATTCAACCCAGGCTAAGATATGGTTGCTATGAGGTCAAAACTCCAAAGAACAGTAAAACTAATGGGTAAAGCTCATGGAGCCAAGGGTCTCTCTTGTTAAGGTTTCTGAAAGAGACTTGATGAGACAGGCTTGGGATAAGCTCTCCATAAGAAAGTCAAATCTTCAGAGTTCACTAATGCAAGATACCCTTTGTGAACTGGCACACAGATCATCTTTGATAACAAGGAGGTTGCTATGCACTTTTGCTTCTGCATTTTAAAATTCCCCAACAAAAGAACTTCTCAAGAGCATTCTAATTAAATTCCTAAAACTCCCATTTTCTCTTTCTCGGGGAAAGTTGTCAGTAATTAGTATCTTTGGACTATAACCAAAAAGTTTGAATGTGAGGAGAAATAAACTTTGCATAAAATAAATGTTGAAAATCCAAAATGTATCTAGTGATTTGTTCTAAATCCGCCTCATTTGAAGAAGCATATGCTCCTTGTCCTTATGGGAACTATATCTGTAGTCTTTAATGAGATCACAGAAAGTAAATAACAAGAACTGAGAAGCTTATGTCTATACACCTTTCTGCCCTGCTTAACAGAAGATACAGAAATAGAAATAGGAACTCATGAAACATAAAATCACATGACTGCCGAGAGCTGCCAAACATTAAGCCAATTCTATTTTATTCTGGGAACAAAAATTACTGTCAATAGCTATTTTTTTCCTTAAATATAATCATTTTAGTGATTATAAAACTTTTCTAAAAAAGAGACAATATATGAAATATTTTGGAACTAATCATTTTAATTATTATAGTAATGATAATGATAATATTAATAAATAGTAAGGGCATGTGTTTTATATGTTTTACAGCCAGTGGTGATCATTGGATCACATGAATCTCCGTAGGCAAATCTTCCCAAGCTCTTCCAGATATTGCATCTTGAACATGGATAATGTCTCAAAATCAATGAGTCATATAATCCAGGATAAATAGAAAAATATTCTTGAGCATAACAATGAGAAATATTATATATATATATGTATATACATATATATGTACATAGATAAAGGTTAAAGTTACGCAGTTGTACTTGACTATGTTTTTATATACCCCCAAAACTTTTACTTCTTGTTTGAATGCCAATAAATGAAAAAAATAACTATTCATATTATTGCTTTACATAAATCAAATGGTAAATAGTTCTTTATTCCTAAGAAAAAGTGGTGGAAATAAGTAAATATTTTTCGAGACTTTTTGTCTGTCCAAAACTGTGGCAAGAACTTACTACTTTTTTTCTTATAATGTTTCTGTATACTCATAACAACATTCATCATATAAATTATATAATTTTCAAAATACAATGAAACATTTGCTGTGTGTTTATGGGGGAATTAATATTGATTTCAACCTCTTGATAAGAATCACATTACTGTGCCTTAGTTAACTTTATTATAATACTATGGTTTTGTTCTCTCTAAACAAATAAAGACCAACTAAATGTTTACCCTCTTATGTCTATTGACTCTTAGATTCATGTTTAACAGAAGAAGGTGACTCCCAAGCTATTATGGCTGTGTAGAACTCTAATGATACTAAACATAAAATATAACACTTGTTTTTATTTTTTCTCAGATTACATAAACATTAATTAGAATATCATTGTCATTTTCCATGTTAGAAGTGATTCCGTATATCTACAAATTATTTTTACTGAGAAAATAAACCTAGATCAATAAACAGTGGTCATAACTAGAGGCCTTGTCTCAGTGCTGTCAGGGTGCATTAGCAACATCTCATAGCAGCTGAGAGGGCCTTAACATTCCCACCAGCTTGACTAAACTGAAACAGGTTTCTTTTTGACCATATGCCCATGACCTCAACTTTTGTTGTGAATTCTTTTTCTGTCTCTTTGAAATATAAATCTTCTACAATCAGAAATATCTTTCTCAAGAGCTATGAGACATCCCTTGGAAATATAATCATCAAAGGAGATGGTGCCCCTTTATGACAGTCTCTTTGGGAGGCTAAGAGATTTAACTTCAATAAGCAGCAATGAGCAGACACAGGTGGCCTAACCACATTGGCCATTCGCCCCCAACCTCTTCCAGTACATTTATCCTCTCTAACCCAGAGCTTAAAACCTCTCATTTTTGTTTCAGTTGAGTTGAAAGTTTTATTTCTCTTATTGCAATACATTTGACTCTTATTGCAATAGTCTTGAGTAAAGTCTTCCTTGCCTATTTAATCTCATTTTACTTGACATCAAGGAATGAAATATATATATATATATATATTATACCATGACATCCTGACAAAGGGAAATGGTATACAGAAGGTGGACTGTGATTTCTGTGCAACTTAACAGAACAAAGTAACATTAATTGCTTGTCAGTGTTAGAGATATAAGAAGTTGATGCAGGAGAATGTATAATTTTACTTATTTTTAAAATTTTATAAAACTGCTAATGGAATAGAGCAGAAATTTTGAGAGACTATGTTGAGGAGCCACTGAGCCATTTCACCCACAGGTGTTATAAAGTACCAAAGGCTACAGAATTAATATTAATATTTTAGGAGGCTTGGTGAACATTTTATTAATTTGGGTTAAGAGAAATTGTGAGAATAGTCTCTGTGCTGTGTGATTAGCATAACTAGGCTGGCTCTTGCCATTGTATTGTAAATGAAAAGAGAAGGAAGCATAGATTCCCTGACATTCCACCACACCTGTGGGGAAAGAAGTGAATGGCTAGCCAGGTGCAGGAAGGGAAAAGCCAAAATAAACCTTTTCTTATAGCAATGAGCCATTTGCGGGCATTTGTCCCCACGGAAACTACCTCTCTTATGTAAATGCATGTGGTTAATACGTCTGACTCTGGACAGAGAGATGGCGGATGAACACTAGAAAATATAGGAAGGCCTTTTAATATGTAAAGAGATATCTTTCTACCATTGTGTTGACTTGTAAATTTTGTTCTCTCCAAAATAATGTATGGTTTGCAAATTGAACATGGTCCTATCATGTTAAAGGACATATGACTATAACCAATAGTGGTAAGGGGCTCCTAATTGCAATTTTGGCTTCTGTACTTCCCACTTACAAAACTATAAAAACTAAGTAGAACAAAGGGCCGGCGCGCTCTCTGTCAGATTTCTGTCGGAGTTCCCGCCGCTTGGCCAAGCTAGACAATAAAGCTTTAATGTGTAAACGACGGACCTTGCTTCTGTCTTCCATAATTCGGGTCCCTCCGAATTTGGATTAACAATGTTATACCCCAGATATCTTGAGAAAGACTAGATTAAAATTCCTTTTAAAAAGTAGCTTACCCTTTAACGTGAGGTAAGGTAGAAAAATCGCAATTTTGCAAACTGTATGCACATAATAGATCCAGTTATCCAAAGGTAATACAGACAAGATGGAAGTCAAAACCCAACTCTGAATGTTGTTAAAGTGTTCACACAAAAAACATAGTGGAATTTTGCATCAAACATACCTTCCTTCTTTTCATCTTTTTTAGCTGCTGCTGAAATAAGGAAAAGAAAATAATGTGAAAACATGTTAAATGACCATTCCTCAGAATATTCCTGTAAATATGAGAATGTATTCCATTTATTCATAAAATCAGTGGATATCTATGTACATATTAATCCATTCAATCTGAAGTAAGAAAATAACCTAAAATATTATTTAAAAGAAGTTTTTAAATTAAGAAATAATGTGATGGCAATGGGGGTGGGGTGGGGGGAGGGGGGATGGGAAAAGGAAGGAGAGAGGGGTTGGGGGAGGGGGGTGCACAAAGAAAACCAGATAGAATGTGACAGAAGACAATTTGACTTTGGGGGAGGGGTATACAGCACAATCAAATGTCAAAATAATCTGGAGATGTTTTCTCTCAACATATGTACTCTGATTTATCAATGTCACTGCATTAAATTTAATAAATAAATTAAAACAAAAAAACAAACAAAAGAAATAAAGTAAAAACATGAATAAAAACATTGTTACATAGATAAGAAGTTGAATTAACATCTGTTTAGCCCTAACTCTTGCCTATACACTGTGCTTAATCAACACTTTCATCTAATTTCCTTAAAAGGATAGTTCTAACAAGTTTCCATGGTACTGTTTCTCCAACAATAAATCCTTTATGCTGAAAAAGTTCTGAGGCTGCCTTGTCCAACATGGCTGGAATATAAAAGCGGAAAACTTGTTGCCCAAACTCAAATTTGAAGCCAGCTTCCAGATTATTTCTTCAATTTCGTCCCCTTGAGGCCCTCTATCATGAGGCTGAGGAAACACTAAGTTCCTGTCTCAATCATAGTTCCATTGCCACCGTGACCCTCAGAGGCTCAGCCAAAACAGGAGATTGTATTTTTTTATAAGAACATATACATCTTGACTGCAATGGTTCCTTGAACTAGTAGTCATTTGCTTGAGGAATTCACTCTGAGCTGCATTTTCATGAATATAAAACACAAAAGGGATAATAATATTTGCCCTGCCTTTCTACCTTTCATAATATTTTTTATATTCTTTATCAGAACTCTTTTAAAGAAGAATCAGTTTCCTTGAACAACCTGGTGATCAAAAGAAAAGTAAAAACTTATATCAGCTCTTAATTCAAGCATATATTACTTATAAACAATATCACTGGGTCAAAAGGCAATTAGCTAACACATTCTGCCAATATTTATTAGAATGATTTTGAATGTAACTGGGTCCTGGATTAAATATAATGAAAAGTTTTTGATCCGATGCATCCAGGTCATATTCTATGAAGTCTGCTACAAAGGTTTCTGCTTATAGACAAATATGCCATCACCTAAATGTAGCATAGGAGAGAAAATAAAGATTTTCTTCAATAACTATTTTACCTTTTTTTCCTTAAGTGTGTTCTATAAAGTATTTGTTGATAACAAAGGCAGAACACTTGTACCATTTCCTTATACTTTCATAATATTACTACTCAGGGTTGAAAGTGAAGGGCATGTAATGCTCTGTATTCTTTTGTCTTGGGTCCGGGACACGGGAATTAGAATAGCTTCCTCAAAGTGTGTGATTGCAGATGATAACTAAAAAATAATTTTATAGAAAAATTTTATAGGAAAAGAAGTACTTTTCCCAAACTGGTGACTTGAATAATCATTATTTTCTTGAAGTTCTCTTAAAAAATATCATTTTATACCCCAATGATATTATATTAGTAAGTGATTACATAGATTTTTCTCAGATGGCTCAAAAAAACTAGAATGATTACTTGGTAATTGTATCTGCAATCAGATTTTGCAGTTTTGGTATATAGGTAAAATAATAGTAATTTCGAAAAGTCTGACCTATTTCTTTAATATGACACAGATTAGAAGATATAACTGAAAACACTGGAAAATTGGTATATTATTTGTATATCTCTATAGCTTATCTGTATCTTTATCTATGGTCTCTTTTTTGAAAGCATAAGTGAAAAGCTAAATGACTAAAAGTAGGAGTCAAGATACTAATTCTTGGGTTCGTCAGCGGTTCCTCTGTAAATTTGGCATTCGTCTAAATCAGGGGTCCCCAAACTACGGCCCATGGGCCACATGTGGCCCCCTGAGGCCATTTATCCGGCCCCGCTGCACTTCTGGAAGGGGCACCTCTTTCATTGGTGGTCAGTGAGAGGAGCATAGTTCCCATTGAAATATTGGTCAGTTTGTTGATTGAAATTTACTTGTTCTTTTTTTTAAAATATTGTATTTGTTCCCGTTTTGTTTTTTTACTTTAAAGTAAGATATGTGCAGTGTGCATAGGGATTTGTTCATAGTTTTTTTTTATAGTCTGGCCCTCCAACAGTCTGAGGGACAGTGAACTGGCCCCCTGTGTAAAAAGTTTGGGGACCCCTGGTCTAAATCATGCTTTCCTCAATTACTAAATAAATATTTGAAATGTATATCTTTATGCAACAATGAAATGTTTTCTATAATAATCCAGCAGATGGTGCTATTCTGCAACAAACAGCTTTTACTTTTGTCAATAAAGTGCTATGTAAGTGGAAAAATATTTTTTTCCAAGTGTTTTATTGCTTACCTTGTGATGTAACTTTCATAGCTCCTTGTTTGGTTTCAGGTGTTTTCCTTTGTTCTTATAAAGATAAAAGGTAAATCAACATGAAGTTGTGTCAGAAAGATATACAATACAATTTTTTTTAAAGGAAAAATTACAAAGTCAAAACAGAAAACATTGCCCTTAGCATTCAAAATTGTTAAGAAATCAACAGAATTATTAGGGAGATCACTGAGAATTAGGCTTACTGAGACAAAAATAAAATGACTGAACCAAAGATAAACATAAAATAGGTTTCCCAGACTGATTTGTTTCACTGTTCACTGAGCATGGAACACTTTGCATTTGTTTAGCACTTATATTTGAAACTCTTAGAATTCTTTATAAATTATTTCTATATGCTCAGCCCTTTAAAATGCATGGAACATTTAGACATAAAGTGTCTCTTGAATGAACAATATGAGAAGGAAGATTTGATCATTTGTTTTAGATATTGACCTCGACTCATTCATTCATCACATGTTTATTTTGGACCTATTGGGTGTATGTACTAGCTAAGTATAAATGTAGTAGTTGATACACATATGTATTCAATCTTATTTAATTGTCATCAAATGTTGTTTTCAGCTAGTTTAACACAGGGAAAGCAGGTTTATAGTTGTGATGGAAAAAGAATACAATATAATTAAATATATTTTTTAAAGATTTACTTATTCATTTTAAAGAGGGAGCAGAGAGAGAGAAAGAGAAAGAGAGAGAGGGGGAAAGGAGGAGAAAGCATCAACTCCCATATGTGCTTTGACCAGGGCAAGTCCAGGGTTTTGAACCGAAGACCTTAGCATTCCAGGTCGGCACTTTATTCACTGTGCCACCACAGGTAAGGCCAATAATACAATTATAATTAAATGATAATACAAGAATAAATTTTGCATTTTGCATACTCATAACTATACCCCTACTTTTGCTCAATTCTATGTTATAATTCTGGTTAAAGTTATAAAAATAATGATTCCATCAGAATAACTTGGCAAAGAATGATAAGCATAGATTCCATGTTTTTGTGCCCAAACAAAAGAGATTCAAGCCCTGGCCGGTTGGCTCAGCGGTAGAGCGTCGGCCTAGCGTGCGGAGGACCCGGGTTCGATTCCCGGCCAGGGCACACAGGAGAAGCGCCCATTTGCTTCTCCACCCCTCCGCCGCGCTTTCCTCTCTGTCTCTCTCTTCCCCTCCCGCAGCCAAGGCTCCATTGGAGCAAAGATGGCCCGGGTGCTGGGGATGGCTCCTTGGCCTCTGCCTCAGGCGCTAGAGTGGCTCTGGTCGCAATATGGCGACGCCCAGGATGGGCAGAGCATCGCCCCCTGGTGGGCAGAGCATCGCCCCTGGTGGGCGTGCCGGGTGGATCCCGGTCGGGCGCATGCGGGAGTCTGTCTGACTGTCTCTCCCCATTTCCAGCTTCAGAAATGAAAAAAAAAAAAAAAAAAAAAAAAAGAGATTCAATTTGGAATTCATTTCTTACTGCTTGTTGGTGAAAGAATTATCCATTTATGTTGTAACTGTGATTATGAAAATGCTAATTTTAATTTTGTTTTTATATAAAAAGAATTGTTTGATTCACACATATAATTTCCATTATTGCTATATTTATTTTTCCAACAAAATATCCTTTGCCAGAATTAAGGTCAGAATCCCTTCTTTCTATGATCTCTTTATTATTAATTTTTTTTTCTGCAGGATAATTTCATGCCAAATATCATGCTAGTGTTACCTTTGTCACATCTAATAGATAGTCTCAATAATTAGTCAAGATTTACCTACAGATATTAAATTTTTAACTAGAGTATTTCTAAGTATTGCTCTAACTCTGCAGGTAGTATTTAGTAGGTACTTAATAAATAATTAGTTAATAAAAATGTGGATAAAAAGATATAAGGAAAAATCCAAAATATTATCAAAAGTGCCCTAAATTACTCTGGTGTTTTACTTCTTAACATCTCAACATATCAGAAAAACATACCAGAGTTCTTCACTTATTAAAAAAAAAATTTTACAATTGAAGTGAGTAAAGCCCCAGAATTTTTACATTTGTTTTTCCTCCTATCTTCTCTTTTCTCTTCATGTCCTTTTAGATCACTTATCTTAACTGAGACATCTGCTTCTAAGATTCTGTTGGACCTCCCAGTACACATAACTATGAATTATGGAGAGCTTTTCTTAAGGATTTCTTCTTCCATCAGTCATTTGGTTTCTATGTCAGCTGCTTTCTCCTTCAGTAAACAGAATTCAGATCATGCTCTTGACTATTTAGCATTCCCTGTTTGAGTATCCTGACAGATGACAGATGGGTCACCTCTCAGCAGAGTCACAGCCTCACTACCCTTATTTTGTATCTGTTTGGCTGTGTGCACATTGAGTTGGCATGTTTAAACAGCTCAGACCTATGGACTCTTTTTTCTGCTATGCCTTAGTTCCCGGCTCCCTAAGAAAAGCAAACAAACAAACAAAAATACCTCACCAATCCACTAATGCATTAAAAACATTGTTCCTGGTAAAAGGGTTATTATAAAGGGTTAGTTCTACAGGTAATGTGCACACACAAAGGGATGATTTTAATGGAGAGAACTCTCAGGATGACAGCAGTAAGAGTTGTTTGTCCCTCAAAATTTCATCTATTCTTTCTCTGATCGCCAGCTTTTAAGTCAATTTATATTAATTCACTTTTATGTGAATGACATCTCAGTAAAAATTAACAATTTAAAACCAAATGCTTTTCACCCAGTCTGCCAATTTACATCCACCCAACTAAAATACCGACTTCAAATCTTTTGAGGATACATACAGTGGTGACCAGAAATGACATCTGTTTGTGTCTAGCATTCTAGTTTTAAAAACTGTATGACTTCAAGGAGGGAGTCTCCAGAGACCAGAAATGTACAACATTGAGAAGGCCATACCCAAATTGTATAAGAGAAAAAGCATATCAAGTCTATACAGACAAGACGAAAAAAGTAAAGGGATTAAGAATTACAAATTGGTAGTCAGAGAGTAGTCCTGAAGATGTAAAGAGCGGTCCTGGCCGGTTGGCTCAGCGGTAGAGCATCCGCCTGGCGTGCGGGGGACTCGGGCACGTGGGAGAAGTGCCCATTTGCTTCTCCACCCCCACCCTCTCCTTCCTCTCTGTCTCTCTCTTCCCCTCCCGCAACCAAGGCTCTATTGGAGCAAAGATGGCCCGGGCGCTGGGGATGGCTCCTTGGCCTCTGCCCCAGGCGCTAGAGTGGCTCTGGTCTCGGCAGAGCGACGCCCCGGAGGGGCAGAGCATCGCCCCCTGGTGGGCAGAGCGCCCCCCCTGGTGGCCGTGCCGGGTGGATCCCGTCGGGCGCATGCAGGAGTCTGTCCGACTGTCTCTCCCCATTTCCAGCTTCAAGAAAGATAAAAAAAAAAAAAAAAAAAAAGATGTAAAGAGCAGCAAAGCAATATTGTAACAACTATGTATGGTGTCTGGTGAGTCCTGAAATATCTGGGCAACACTTTGTAAAATATGAATAAGATGGTCTAATCACTAAGTTGTATATCTGAAAGAAGTGCAAAATAATATTGAGTATAAACTGTAATTTATAATAAGTTTTTAAAAAATAATAAAAAATAATCCATGCTGACAAATTTTTATTATAAGTATCTTTCTGGATCCTTTTGATTATAGCTGACTTAAAAAATATTTTATTAGAAAAATTTTGAATATATATAAAAAGAAAATATAATAAACTCCATGCTTTCAACGCCCATTCAATATCAAGTTATGGCTGGTCTTATTTCTTCTGTATTACTCATTATTTATACTACATGCATCCCAAATAAAAATTTTATTATATCAAATGACTTTAGCTAAGTCTTCATTTGATAATCTTTATAGTTATATTTTTAAATAAAATACAGTGATTTAAATAAAAACAGGGTGACAAATTCAACAAAAATTATAATAATTCTGAAATTTATAAATAATATTTTGGACCTCAAAATTAGAAACAAGATGGACCTAGATTAAAATGTCAGCATAATTCACTTGGGAATGTTTTAGCAGGAAATTGATCAGAGAAGTTAGTATTCATAGGTTCCCAAAATATGTTGTATTTATATACACAAATTGTCCAGATAAACCAAAATTTTCAGTCTCTTCTGATTTCACAGGCATGAACCAGACTCATTCAGAAATTTTAAAAATACTGTGAGCCCACAAATATTTTGTTCAAGAATTGATTTTTATATACAACTTTGAATATCCACTTAATATCATGAATTTTTCATCTATTGTACTCTGTTTATATTTTTCTTTTTATATAAAATCTAAATTGACTAAGTTTTCAAATGTAGATTTTATATAACTTCAACAGAAAATGGACTGCTATACTGTGAATACAGTATTGGTCTTTGGCTTATAAAAGGCAGATGAAAAATAATAATATACATTTACATTTTAAATACTTTCTAAGCAATTCCCAAGCCCACAAAAGTAATTCATTCTATTTATTTATTTTTATATTTTGATAAGTTGGGGAAATCATTTTCTCTAGAAAAGTGTATGCCTATTAGAGAGAAAAATCTGACAGAGGTAAGTGAATAAATACTAGCAGGTGGTAAACTAAATGATGAGTTCTGATAAAACTTGGTCATTTTACAATACCCAGCCCACTGAATTTGGACATACAGATTTCTATTTCAATGTGTAATCATAATTTGATTATTTATTTATGCTACTATAATAATCTATAATTCCACTAATCTGTAAACTCCTTGGGATCACTAACTCATTTATTCAAGTTTATAACACTAGGATCTAGCAAAATCTGGGGAAATTCTCTTTAATAAATATATAAGGGATTTACTACATAAAAAAGAACCTAAT
The DNA here is from genome assembly GCF_036850995.1 of Saccopteryx leptura. Classification (NCBI taxonomy): domain Eukaryota; kingdom Metazoa; phylum Chordata; class Mammalia; order Chiroptera; family Emballonuridae; genus Saccopteryx; species Saccopteryx leptura. The sequence goes on along the minus strand of NC_089505.1, from coordinate 40,136,499 downwards.
TATAAAAGTGATAAAAAAAATCTATTTGATAAGTTTGAAATGAGACTTTGAGTTTAGGAATCTGTTTCATTTTTAAGATAATACAAAACTAATTCAAACTCTCCTTTTCTCTTTGATCATTGATCATGTATTATGCAAAAAGAGCTTTAATTTTAAATTTCAGAACTTGATTTTCACTAGAATACTCAGGGATCCTGACTGCATTTCAGAATTTTGAAGAATTTCACTGTTTCAAACAAACTTCCAACTGATTTGTATGGGTTAGAAAATACCGGAATTCAGTTTAAGGGTGTGATATGAACTATATATTTTTTACTACTGAAGTAAGTCAATCTACTCCTTCATGTTCCAATAAGGAAACAAACATTTGTTTAAAAGTGATCTCTGGCTAATTCTGCAATAGTACAAGGCATTTAGACTGTTCTTAAGTCAGAAAACTAGATATAGAAAAGTTGAATGCCTTTTCATAAACTAGGAGAGAAAATAATATTTATCGGCTTAGCAACTAAACTTCGAGTCAGCAGTATAAAACCTCTGTGACCCCTCAAAATGTATACAATCCTGCAATCCAGAGAGCTGTTAAATCAAGTTTTATATTATTGTTTCTAGTATTACAAAATTTAACATTATTTTTAGATGTAGATACTCTCCAAATAAAGAAAGGTTAACATTTAAGCTAAAAGGCACTATATACTTAAAAGCTCTGAAGCTAAGCCTCTTGTACTTGTAGCTCCAGGAAAGCATGTCTCAGGGGCCTTGCTTCATTTCAGTATGATAATTACCCTATTGAGATGAAATTAATCATGAAGCAGCCTTGGGCCATCCTGTCTGACCAAGGGGACTGAAGCTTGAAAGGAGGGCCTATTTGCTGCTAGATATGCAAATTGCCTAAGGTGCACAATGCAGAAATATGAATAATTTATCAAAATAATCTGTTATTGCTAGAGGTTAAAATCTAAATAAACTAGCAACATCATTTACAATAGGTAGCATAATTTAGCTAGACTTTTTTTTCCCCTCCACAAAAATCTTCATCCCTTAAACAATGCATTTTGTTTCAGAATCTAAGTAGCCTTTAACTTAATATTGTAGCATCATGGAGTTTAATTTAGGAGAAAAACATGATTATTTCATGTTCACTAAAATAGTCTGGATTTTTTTCCTTAAATCTTTAATAACATAGACTATCATTTCCATTAAAACCATTCTAATTTGAAAAACAAATTTTTGATGTTTTAATTAAATCTTAATTAAACTCGACTGACAGTACTACACATGAAATCAGCTTTTAAAAATATAATTTAGAAATAATTAAGCATAAGAAAAAAAACTGACTGGGAAACATTAAACCAAGTGGATAGCGGTTTCAGAAAATTGATCAGATTCATAGTCTTTTTTGCTCTGTGGTACTGCAGTCAGAATGGGAAGATGTTACAATCAACTTCAAAGAGAATCTGAAATTCTTGTAAAAATGGTAACATTTATAAAATTCAGATTTATTACAATGACAAATCTGAATAATTTCTAAAGAAGAAGAAATCCTTAAGTGAGAGTCCTAAACTCAGAGGTTTATTATTTAGCAAGCCCTTTCTGCTAAACGTTACTCTTCGGTTAAGCATAGTTTAGGGAACAAACAACACCAGATTTGATTTCTGTAAAGGAAAGCATTGTTCTTTAAATAATTACTGAGATTCTTCATTCATTTTTTTTTTCCATGTTTGTTGCATGTGTGCTTACTGGAAGTGAGACATCACCACTGCCCTGGTTAAAAGTTATATGAAAAGTACTAAATAAAGGGTATAGTAATCTGCATTTTAGATAAGACTTGAAGAAGAGATAGAGTATAGAGCCACAAAAGAACAAGGGAAAGAGGATAGCAAAGAGTGAGTAAGTATTCTCATGGGATTATTCTTCAATCAGGCTGGGGCACAAGAGTCTCATTGATGCTGATGAGAAATAAAAATAAAATTTTAAGACGTTTTAAAATGTACATTATGGTCAGATAATTGACCTTAAACTTGGAATAAATGAAACATGGGTTTTTTTTTCTTAGACTATTGAGAGTCATTGCATTTTTTGATCAGGAAGTTACACAGTAATGGTTTGAAGAGAGAAAACTTCCCATAACTGTCAGAAGAAAGGGTGTATCCTGGTAGCATGGAAACCAGGTAAATTGTCACTGAATTACTAGTGTAAAATGATAATTTCTTAGAGTTGGCCAGTTTTCATAAAAACGGAAAGAAAATAATAAGTTAGACATTTTAAAAAGATATTAATTGAATTTTTAGATTTTTGTGACATGTACAGAGGAAAAAGAAGGAGGTGTTTATTCAAATGTGACAGGTCTAGGACCTGATAAACAAAATTATTTTGAATATAACTTTATTAAATTGATAATACACATTGAATTTGAGGCAATAGTAGAACTTCAAGTGAAAATATTGAGTAGACATTGGGAGAAAAATATGGCCCCGAAGGGATATGCAGATTCTAAAATCATCCACACGGAGGTAGAAATTAAAATTCTGAGCGTGAAAGTGAACTTTTTTTTTAAGGGACAGATAGAAGGCCTCAAGTTGCCATTCTACTGAGAAAAATATTAGTTAATAAGTATAAGAACAATCCAAATAATATTTATTTCAACAAGGTCAAGAAAAGAGGACATTTAAGGAGGGAAGAATAAACCTCATAATTAAATAGTAAGAGAACTTGTTTTGATAGAGAGAGAGTATTCAACAACATTGAGAACATGACTTTGGAATAGGAATGAAAACAGAAGGAAACCTATTGTTTTGTGACTGTCTTAGCCTATGGATAACTAATGTTGTGGCAGGACTGGCCCTAGTGGTTCTTATTATGACTGAACGATGTACCTCAGCAATGACCAACAGGAAACTTTGAACAAAGAAATATTTATTACTTACAAATCTGGGAAATTACATGGTAAACCTGGGGCCACACATCATGGTTGGAACGGGGGTGGGGGGTAGGGGGGGGTGGAGCAATGCTCAGGGCTAGGTTTTGCTTTTACTGGGATATAAGGTGGAGCCCAGGGTTCAACAAGCTTACTCCTTATTAATGAATTTAAAACATAAAAGTAGAAATTTAAAACAAGGGAAGAGAAAAAAAGAAAACTAGTGGCCCAGTTATTGAAATAGTAAATGAAGAGTTTTAAAACGGGACAATCCCTGCCTCTTCTGGTCAGCAATGTATTTGTTCAAAATAACCGTATTTGAAGTGGATGCCTCTTTCAAGTAGATGCCTTGGCAATCAAAACTTAAATCAGCTTTTTTATTTTGTATTGCAAAAATAAAAATGCTAACTGTTAGGACTTACACTACATTTAAATTTAGTGGCTTAAGTCCAGTGGTGACAAAATCAAGGTAGAGTGTGTATAAAACTTATTTGACAGGTGTGACAGAGGACACTAAAGAAAATAAAAGAGAGAGAGAATACAAAGTGGCTCAAAGGTAGTAGGAGGATTAACCAAAAGCTTTCCTTTCAAAACAGGAGACTCCTGTTTTGTTTGAAGAGAGTAGAGAAATATCTAGTGGAGAAAAAAACATTGAACTGTCTAAAAGCCAAGTAGATAGCAAGATCCCAGAATGTGTGGGAAGGAATGAAAAAAGGCACAAGTAGAGGTATTTACCTGAGGAGAAAAGGCATAGCTTCCTTCTGGAAATCAAAAATGAAAATGGCTCTACTGAAACGTCAAGAATGTACAACTTTATTTCTTGTATAGACAGTTGTTATCAAAGATGACAAAATATATAGAGCACAAGAAAGAGGCCCAAATTCAAAATACATTCAATTTAACTAAAAGCAATTTTTTTTTTAACAAAGGAAAATATTGAGAGTCAGAAAATGAAATAAAAAAGAAAAATATTAGAATTTTAAAATGTAGGTATTAGAAGGATAAAATAGTAATTTAAAAATGACAGTTGGAAAAAATAGGAAAAGATGTTTAATATTCAAATTATTGAAATTTCTTGGGTTTTTTAAAGCATTATATTGTGTTATTAAACATTATATGAAGGTATTCTAATATATCAAAGTTAAAGGGCAACTTTTCTTTCTTAAACTAAAAAGGACCGTTTTACAGTTTACATCTTTAACAAAGACACATAAGGAATATTTGGTTATTTTTTTCTTGTTGCTATCAAAATATCTCTTCTTGGGCCTTTACTAAACTCATGAAAAATAAAATATTTGAATGAAATGACAGCTAATTTTTGAAGCTATGTACTGTGATAGATGCCACTTATTTCACGTTTTTTTCCTAATTTAATATATAAAAATGTTATTGAGGAAAGTCATCAAAAAGACATGACCACTAGTTTGAACCTAGGGCTAGACTGTCGTCGGGCAGTTAGGGGCTCACCGCTCCCTCTCCTGTGCCTGGAATGTGCTCACCCTTTGCCTTCCTCACTCTAAAAACTGCCCAAGGACACAGCCTTGAGATACAAATGGGATTAAACTATCTAGAATAGGTATGTGACTGACCCCATTTAAGTTCTCCACCTTACTTTTAAGATTTGATGGGTGGGTATCCAAAACTAATCATTCTGTAGTTGCTCAAGACAAGACTTACATGGAAATGCCTTTGCTTATTAATCCTGCCACCTAACAACCTTCGAGCTTGTCTTTTTCTTTGGTATCTCTCTGCCTTCCTCCAATGGACATCTGTTTCAGGTTAGACCAGGAAGCTCCCTGGGAGGTTGTAACCCAACATATGCAATTACTTATCTAGTCATACAGGTGATTTTATGTGCTGTTTATTATCTTTGGGATGTGTGTGGAAATATACACTACACATTTAAGATGAAATGTCATTGAATGACAAATAGGTAACAGTCCATATTTATTCTTAATTTTAGAAATTGAACTTTTTTTGGCACATATTTGAGTCATAGCTCTAAGAGTTCAAATGCTTTAACTGTCAGTTCACATACTAATGATCTAAATACATAAATTTGCTTTACAATGTTGGCTTCCCAATAAGGGTATTTTCCTTCTTTATTCTCTCTGTTCTGTCAATATTAAAGAAATTATAATTATGTACTTATTTTGAGAAGCGTCTCCCATGTCAGGCATTCAGATTTAAACTTCAAATGGTACTTAACAGGAAGCTTAGAGCTTCTCTTAATAGCAAACTTACAAGGTGAGCATATTGAGGATTGACCTTGCTCCTGTAGCCCACATGAAAATTCACATGTTACAGAAAATGCACCTTTTTCCTTAGAGGACCATCCAATAAAGTGTAATGGGTTGCTTTAGCAGACAACCTCTCACTGTGAATATTCAAAATCCACACTTACATGCACAAATTAGGGAGTTAATAATCACTAGAGCAATATGCACAGAAGCATTTGAGAATGAGTGAGGGAATGTTAATCTATAAAAAATTTCCCATATACTTTGGTAAAAGGCAAGGTGTTAGCAGTCTTCTAACAAATGGCTTAACTGAAGTTTACTCTCAGAGCTGTAGATCTTCCAACTAGCACATCCCCAGTATACCACAGATGGTCTGAATTCCAATTTGAAGGCAGTGGAAATTTTAGAAATATAAGCTATACATATGAGTTCAGAGACCAAAGAAGAGTTTGGAAAATCTATGTTATGAAAAAATTACAAATGACTCTTTGTGGAACATGAATCATTTCTTAGACTTTAACATTTTGAGGACTTTAACCTCAAAAGCAGACAGAATGAATTTCTATACAGGTATTGATCGACTTACAACCTAGCAACTTACGACCATTCGACTTTATGACCACAATCGCTAGCCACGACTGCTCCGTGTCTGGCAGCGCAAGCGTTGCCCAGCTGGGTGTACTACAGTGCTGACCAATAAAATATTTCATACATGTTTATATATTTTGATATGTTTTGCAATTGGAAAAATGTTTCCTATGGTATTTTTACACCTGTATTTTGTAATTTTATATGTTTTGCAAATATTAAACCAGTTGTACTGATAATGCAGTGTTTTACTTAAACCTGACAAATGAAAAAATAAGAAACAAAATGTGTAGAGATGATACAAATGGCATAAAATGAACAAAGAAAATTATGATATATAACAATAATAAAAGAAAATTATAATAAAATATGACTTAAAGATTTTTATAACATCATTTCACAGTACTGTACATCTAGCCTACTCAACTTATGACCAAATCATGTTACGATCGGTCTGTTGGAACCAATCGTGGTCGTAAGTCGAGCATTAGTTGTACTATATGATAGGGCTGGAGGAGGCCAAAAGTAAGAATCAGTAGAGATTACTATGTTAAATCTTCAGACCAAATACTCAGCAAATCATCATGTATAACTCCACCAGTTTCCCTGATGATATAAAATTTTAGAAGCTAATTTAATAATAATAATTCAAAAAAGCAAACTGATATCCATGGCAGGCAAATTGTAAAACATTGTCACTAAAGGAAAAATACACATTTTATTACTGTCCCCATAATAACTTTAGTCCTCACATGTATCTAACCCAAGATATCAAGTACTACAACCACAATTCAGTCATTATATTACTACTATCAAGAAGAATGCCCTGTCCTTTGAAAAGTAAGCTGAAACTTAGTAATGGCCATTAATACTTTGTGCTGAAATTTTTTAAATGCTGGTATTTCTTCAGAACATACTTGACTCCACATCAATACAGGAAACATATGTCTACTCAAATTGCTTAAAACTTTATTGATGTCTCATCCTTAATTTATTGAATTCTTAAGAAAAGAGATAAAATAAATATCTAGATTAAATTTTTAATTGGAAATATTTTTAAACCAAGTAAAATGTTAAGTTAGAATTATGTAATGCCAAAGAATAATTAAAGCCTATGAATAGTCTATATATTATATTAAACAAAATGAATTTCGCAAACATCAAGATTGTAAAATGTTTTAAGTTCTAAGAACTACCCTTCAATATATTGAAAAGCTTATTCTATTCTCTTGGAATAAAATTTAGTATTTATATGCATCAGTAGAATTGCCAAAGTCCTTTGCATAAATTATTTTACTTGATCTGTGTCATAACCAGGCCCAAACTAAACACAGATACTCTGATTCTTACTCCAGTGTGTTTGTAGAAGAGTAAATTTTAATATAAAATTTAATAAATTTTAATATAAAGTTTAAAACTTTATTACATATGCTATACATTATAAGAATATATAATAAAGAGAAGATACAGTTTGTAAAAGTTTGCTATGAATCACTTTGATAACTATATATAAACATTGGCAAATCTTTTAGCATAAAGGACTCTAATTTCTAAAAAAAATAGTAGTAGCAACAGCAATAATAACAGCTAATTTCTATATAACAACAAAGCCCCTATTGCTTGACTTAAACAAGAAGGAAATACTATATTTTACATAACAAGAAGTCCAAAATGGAAGGGTTCAAGGCTAATTGATTCAGCAGACAAAAACTATCTTCCAGGACGTCCAGTTGGTTTGAGTTCTCTGCCTCATGACTTCAGACAGCCAGCTTTCACCTCATGGTGGCCAGGTAATTGCAGCAATTCCAGCAAAACCATCAAACATGGAAAAAGTCAAACGAAAATGTGGGACCATCTGTTTCTTGATTCTCTGCCTTAGTAGTGAGAAAAATTTCCCAGAAGTCTTTCAACAGAATGTTCGAGGGACAACCAACCTGACCACACAATTATTCATATTTTACAAATAAAGACAATAGAGAAAAAAAGTGATTTAAATAACTTATACAAAGTCACATAGCTGGTAAGTAATGCCCTGAGTTCAGAATCTGAATTCTCCACTATCATGCATATTGACCTTCTCTTATCCTTCTAGTCACTCATCATAAAATGATGAAGTCACTTCCTATTGGTTTCAGCTTGGGTGTTAGCGCTTCTGGACAGTCTTTCAGACCCTCAAGGTTTGAGACAGGTGTTCTTTCCTGTACTTACATAATTTATTAGGTCTTCCCCACAAAAACCTCACCACCAGAAATCAGTTAAAAGAGGCAATATCATGTCAGATAGGGCTAAAGAACATAAGGTTAGAGGCATATGACCTGGGTTCAAACACCATTCCAAGCAATTTCTCGTTATGTGACACTGGCAAATAACTCAAGAGTTCTGTTTCTCAATTTTTATCATCTTTAAAATGTGTTAATGATACCTAGTTTCACATTGTTAATGCATCAATTAATATCTTGAAAATGCATAAAAGAGGCCATGGCAGATAAAAAAGTTTAAAACTCACATCCTCAGTGGTATTCATCTTGTTCATCACAATACCATCTGCACAATATTCAATCAAACTCTCTAAACTTAATTGAACCATCTCAGTATTCATAATGCTTATTAAGCACTTGAATAAGAAGTCATATTTTGGCCCTGGCCAGGTGGTTTAGTGGTGAAGTGTCGACCCTGTGTGCAAGAGGTCATGAGTTAATCCCAAAATCAAGGCACATAGGGGAAGCAGTCAATGAGTACACAACTAAATGCAACAACTAAGTGAAACAACAATTTGATACTTCTTTCTCCCTCTCTTTTTTTCCCTCCCTCCTTTTCTCTCCCTTTCTCTCAAATCAATAAAAAATAATTTTTAAAAGGAAGTCATAGTTTATGTCCTATAATATAAAGTGGAAAGCTCTCATATTTATGTCTTAGAGGAGTAACTTAAAAAGTTGTTTTGCAATCCACACATATAAAATAATTTCCATAGTTTACAATATCAGAAGTAGCCATCCACACTTCTTTGAATTTCCACAACAGAACACATTTTTAAGAGTAATATTCTCAAACAAGAAAAATAATTTTACAAGTGATTTACAGTACTTTAAAGTGGGATCCACAGAATATTAGTTCTCAATATTCTCTTCTCCACAGAGTTCAAGGTTCAAAGAACTCTGGGAAGCATTATACACAGGATGTTCTTTTTCTAGGATTTTACGATGACTTAACATGTTCCAGACTGAAATTCAGTTGTAAGAAGATCAATCTAAGTTAACTCATCATTTTCTAAACATATTTGATGATATAATTCTTGTTTAATATAACACCCATTAATGAGAAACATATACTGGGTGGTGCTGGTATTCCTCTGAATGAAAAAAAAAATTATATTTCTTTCTTTTCTCTAATACTAAATACAATAATATTATATAGTCACTTAGTTATTCATTTAGTAAATATGTATTGAATATCTATAGCTCACTGTACTTGTGTAGAATATGTACAGTTGACAAGGTTCTCTAATATATATTCTTTAATTCAGCTAATAAGTTGGATAGCGGTAGCAATTCAGTTTCACAGATCCCCAAAAGCGATGTGTATGGATGAAAAGAACATAAATATTGTATTCATAAAGGTTAAGCTTTGATTTCCAACTTTGCCATTTACTATTTATATCCTTGAGAATGCTTAGGTTTACAAAGGCTCAAATTGCTGTGAGGATTAAATGAGGCGGCATGTGTAAAGTACCAGGCACAATACTTCGGGCATAATAGGCACTTGCAAATGTATGTTTGCTTCCTAGTCACTTTTGAATGCCAGAAGAGAAACATGGATAGCATTTATTTATTCACCTTAATTTGAACAGAGGCATAATATTCAGTTTACATTGTACCTAGCTCTGTCAATTAAAACAGAGAATAATTAAAATAAAACAAAACAAAAGTCAGATCTGGTGAGAGACAATAAAATAACCAGTATCGTGTGTTATGTTTCATTATAGGGGATGGCTGTTTTATAATTAGAACTCATGGAACAGAACACTTATTTATTCATAGGGGCAGGAACAAATGAGATTTTATGGGAACAATAATTTGATATTTTAACATGAATAAAAGTTATTTTAAAAATCAGGGATGTAGAGGTGAGGGTAAGGGTTTGAACAGCAAAAGAAACCTCTGAAAGAATGGAAGTGTAAGGGAGAATGGGATGACAATTGGCTAGAATTCTGTGTGGGAATGTAGTTAATCGAGTGATAAAACTAGAGACCAATCAGGAAAGGTACTGAAACTCTTATATTCAGAATCTATCCTAAGGACAAAGTAAAGCTTAAACAGATTTACATGGAGAGTGAAATAATCAGATATGTATTTCATGATACCATGTGGTGTGAAATCTGTGGTGAGCATTATGGATTGTGGAGGAGCACCTAAGGATCCAACAGTGTTTCAGATTAAAAGTAACGGTGGCACTGTAACCCATCCCATCATTCTTTTAACATTGTTTCTGTAAATGATGACCTGTTAATTAATATGTAACTGTAGCTAAAGAGCCTGTTTGCTTAAAGATTCTAGAAACTAACTTCCAAAGAAGTAGACTTCAACCTCCAGACATTTCATCTCTGGGAAGTTTACTGACCTTCATTCATAAAAAACAGGATGATACAAAGCAAACCATCACTTGAGCGGTTATCTGAATAAACTGTGTTGACTGCACATAGTACCCTCAGCAGAGAAGTCTCAAACCTTCTCCTTCTGATTCCTTTGTTCAGTTTTGTTGTTTTTCTTCCCTTCTTATAAAAACTGCTGCCCACATTCAATTGTTAAGATGCTCTTTGTGACATTAGTCTACCATATTCTCAAGCAGCTGGGTCTTGAATAAACCTAGTACTTTCCTTTCACCAGCCCGTGTCTATCAGTTACTGATTTTTAAGCAGCAGGCAGCTGAATCTAGGTTCAATGTCAGCCTGAACTAGAACGGAGGCTGTGAAGACTGAGAGCAGTGGACAGCAGTGAGGAAGGCTTGATAAGACAAGTCTCTGTGCCCACATTATGCAGTAACACAGAACACTACACATTCTCTCCTCTGTAACAGGCACCGAGCATCAGGCAATAAAATATTGCTTGACATAATCATCAAAATTACTAAATAATTTTATAATATAAACTAAAAGAATGACCAAAAAATACCCCAAAATGAGCCTAAATACATTATTAGCATAATTACAACACATTGCATTTTTTATTTATTGTAGTTTCTCATCACTGAAACCAAAGATTTTCAGTATAAATTTACCATACACTCAAAATATGCAGCCGGAAAATTTATAACAGCAACAAAAACAATAAATAAATACAGGCCAATTAAAAATACAGTGATTTATATATAACTTTGCTAAAATGATTGTGGATTATATTATTGTTTTTACATATCTGAGGGACATAAATATCATTGTTGAAGACATTGCTTTGGAGGTAGAATAGAATGCTTAATATAAATAGTTAAATAAAGAAAAAAAAAGCCTAGTCTTACTAAAGACAACATTTTCTATTTCTTTCCCTTAATTTTTTAAATTTTGCTTTAAAATATATAATAAAATGACATCTATTGACTGCCAACATAATTCAGCATTGTGCTAGACATTTTGACAATTATTACATTACACTCAATACTAATGTAATAGGGGGTCAAATTTAGTATTTACAACCAAAAGAGTGCCTGACATATAGCTGGTATTCAATAAATATTGATGAATTTATGGATAACTGCTTAACAAAGAAGGCTGATCCTGGCACATAAGGTGCCCTTCAAACAGCATGATGAATTTAGATATTAAAAGGACAGTCTAAGAGTATAGACTGAACTGCTTTTAATGACTTAGTGAGAAATTTTGAAGTCCTGGAGGCAATCTAAAAGTGAAGGGGTGAGGATAAGTGATGGGAAGAGCAAGGCAGAGAAGAGTAAGAGAGGACACCTGGCTGGAGACTACCTGGGAAAAGGCAATGGAGAATATCTAAACTAGGATATTATAGAAAGAGATTGTCAAAACTGTATTTAACTCATGTTTGTCACCATTGCTGGTGTACATATATGTACAAACATACGTACCCTACTAACTATAAATGGCTTTTTAAAATTCTACTCTTTACAGAAATAGTTTGTGTAATTGGATTTTGGGATAGTAAAGAATTGTGCTGATGAGACAAAAGGATAGAATCAAGAGGATCAACAAGCCAACTTACAGAATCAATTAGGAAAGGGCAGTGCGCACAGCCAGACATGATGTTGAGCACATAAAATGCTGACACTTTGAAGAAAAACAGGGAGTGCTTTGAACTTTCACAGGGTATAAGCACTTTAGAGCCAGTTCATTCCAGACTATGAGAACTCCTAGTTAACTTCTCAGAAATTTCTCCAGCAGGTCAGTTTCATGTTAGTATCTTCAATTTGGCCACAGTGGGATTATTTAACCATGAATATGAGAAAATGCTAACTCAGGGCTATACTTATCACCCCAAGAGCCTGATTACCAGGACACTATAGAATTTTACCCAGCTTCTAGAAAGCCCAAGAACCCTGATTGATCCCTGTGTTAACTAAAACTATAATTTATTTCCTATGTCTGTGTTCTCAGGTAAATGAGAGAGGGGGGTGAGAGCAAAGGAAGGGCAGAGTGAATATAATGAATGGGCTGTGCTGGCCAGCCAATACCGACTAGCCACATCTGGCTATTCAAATAAAAAAAATTTAAACATTTAGCTTGTATTAGCACTAGTCATACTTCAAGACTTAAAAAAAAAGAAAAAACAAACACCCAAAACCAAAAAATAACTCATGTAGCTATTAACTAGCTTTTTAAACAGTACAGATATGGAATATTTCTATCAACATAGAAGGTTTAATCGGACAGAGCTACTAATTTGGAAAATGTCACATTTTTCTTTCTAGGTTTATAAATCCTCCAGTTATTGTGGTATAGCTGCCTGGTGAGATTGTTAAATCTTTCTTAGTCTCTTAATAGTCTTGAAAGAAGATACCTGATCATTATCGATTATATTCCCCACCAACAAATTGAACAGTTTTCAGGAGGGTTCAGCCAGAGACTTACAAAATTCTGACATGTAGTTTTAAATAACTTTCATGAATGTATATTTTGTAGTAAGAATTTTAAAAGTTTAAGCTGAACAATATCAGTATATTTAAATAATTAAATAATAATAATATACCAGAAAAATAAAAAAGGAATTTATATAATGTGGAGAAATCTTAAAAAGAGATAAAGAACATGATTGGAATATTAGAAACTAGCTAATTTAAAATTTGACAGCTTCCAGTAGGTTGGAATGCAAAATAAAAATCCAAAATGTTCAATGATTCTGAGTTCAACATAGCACTATATAAATTTACTTGCTATATAAATCATATAAAAAATATAAGGTGGTTTGGGACATAAAAATCATATTATATAGAAAATAGCATAGGAAAAAACTGTAAAAAGGAATATAAGAAATCAAGAGAGAATAAATAATATTTCATAGTATAATTTGATTTAAAGAATAAAAATCTTTGGAAAGTTTAGCACTTGTGCAATGAGAGTTTGTTTCACATAGTGCTAAATTCGCAGTGCTGCGGGCAATGGTGGAGGCAGTGGTGATCAGAAGAGCATTCTGGACTGCTATGGAAGAGGTCTTCGAGTCAGAATGGGCTGAGGGAGGGAGCAATGTGCTGAGCTGAAGCTTAGGAACACCATCCTGTATTTGTTCCCATAGGGTTAATCAAAAATGTTTCAAGTGCAGAGACCTGTATACACCTGTACTTCCTGACATTAAATCATCCAATTATGGGTAAAACTCTTTTGAAACTATATCTGAAATAATAACTTGGTGAAGTCCCAGACAATATTGATTGTAAAAAAATAACGAACACGTATTTTTTAAATGTAGTATATAAACAGAAATTATGTAGGAATAACTAAAGCATTAGTTACTTAATGCATTAGGGAAGAGGCATTTTTCAGGGAGAAGTATTAATTCTTTCTGATGAGATTAAATTGCTGAGTTCACAGCCTAAAAGAAAAGAAAAGGGGAAGAAAAGGAAATTCTACAACAGGAGTAGTCAACCTTTTTATACCTACCACCCACTTTTGTATCTCTGTTAGTAGTAAAATTTTCTAACCACCCACCGGTTCCACAGTAATGGTGATTTATAAATTAGGGAAGTAACTTTACTTTATAAAATTTATAAAGCAGAGTTACAGCAAGTTAAAGCATATAATAATTACTTACCAAGTACTTTATGTTAGATTTTTGCTAAGTTTGGCAGAATAATCTTTATAAAACAACTTACTATAGTTAAATCTATCTTTTTATTTATACATTGGTTGCTCTGCTACCACCCACCATGAAAGCTGAACGCCCAATAGAGGGCGGTAGGAACCACGTTGACTACCACTGTTCTACACTACCACTGTTCTACATTACCACTGTTCTACAAGAATAACTAGGGTATTGTATGGAAAGCACTCATCGAGTGATGTTTGATATAGCCAGCTAGCAAGTAAACATAGGTCTTACAAAGGCATTCTTAACTGTTTTGTTCTGTTGGGGTTATTTTTACATAAAATTTATATAAATACTATTGAATTTGAAGATATGTTGGCTTAATCTGATATTAAATATGTCATAAACCATTGATGAGTCATAAATGGGCTTCCTAAAAATACATAAATATTCAATAGTACCACAATTTAATCATTTTTTTCAAAACTCTAGAAATCGTTTGACTCTCACATCTCTGCCAGGTTTAGAGTTGTCCATTATTAAATGTTGGTAAATAGAGGTCCAAGAGATTAACTAGTTTGTCCTTTGTATTCAGTCTATTTTCTCCCCTTTAATCACATATCACAATGCACCTTTAAAAATGCTTTATTACACACGCACCAGGTGTACATACATAATTCTCTAATCTTTCGGTTTACTATCTGATGAAAAATTAGGGTTAATTTCACATACTTGAATTGATTTTGAGCCAATGCTGGGTCTTTGTGATTGGCATTTTCCCTAAGTGTTAATAAATAGTCCTTTTCTAATACTGTCTAAAATATTGACCAAAGTTAACATTAGGATTTCAAGGTCTTTGGTATTCAGAGTTTTAAAAAATTCTAAAGACCTCTGAAACATAATTAAACAAAGAATAAGTATATCAGAAATTACCATAGAAGATTGATAAAAATAATTGGAGAAATATTAGTTAGATAGTAAGAATTTTTACATTGCCATGGTATTCCTAAAGTTCATTGTTTGATGGGGCGGGGTTCCATGGACATAAGTTGACATATATACTGAATATTAACAAACAATTGAAATTGTCCTTGAGATCACTCAGTAGCTTAGTAAATGTCTTTATGTAAATATCAGCTTTTCAGTAAGTCACAAAAGTTAAATGTTTGAATCAGTGTACTGTGGGGAAGTTTTCTGGATGAATAAATGTATGAGTTGAATTTTAAAACACATGTACATATTAGGGAAATGTATAAATTTAGTGATTTGCATAATAGTTGTGTAATATTTATACCAAAATTTCTCTTTAAGAATCCTGTTCACATTAGTAACACAAGAATCTTTTTATTGATGTTGAAAAATCAGTAACCTAGGGTAACATTACTACTGGCATTATTCTGTTATCTAAACTTATAGTGACAATAATATTTTGAATATCATTTCAGTCTTGCATACATCTAAATATAGAAACTTCAATTTATATTATGTACCCTTTTTAGTAGTTACATGACTAAGAGATAAAATCATAATTTCAATACTCAACTTCTTTTAAGTTCACTTATTCATTCAGCAAGTAATAATCACTCACTCTGGACAAGATGCTCTGTAGGTACTGGAAGAACAATGATTAAACACCCAGAGGCTTTCCTTCATGGAGTTTTAATACTTCTTGGTAATGTTTCTAGGATATTTCAGAACAGTGCTTACTACAAGAAGGTATTCAATCAAATGTTTATTAAATGGTCAACTAAACCATCTTTACCAGCTACTTGTTTTTTCATATGTAACTTTTCCATGAGACATGCTTTGATTTTCAGCATATCAAGCAGTAGTATATAAACAAAACTCATAATAATGATAAAAATAAGAACCATGTATTGACTATGTATAATATGCCAAAGACTGTGCTAAGGCATCTTACCTTCCTTTTTCTCATTTGAGAACTGTTAATGTCTCTGTAGATAAGACAACATTTTCATAAACTTGTAGCCATGATTAAGCCAACACTCAACTAGGCAGCCTGAGTCTGCAAACCTTGAGATTAACTTCTATTGATATATAATGTTAAAACATAGTTATTTCTGTCTTATAAATTCATTTATATTTATTAGGTGAACATTATGTGAAAGAAGTCAGTGAGCTAACCAAATAATCACACTACCAAAATACTATTAGAATAAATAAAATATGATGTGGTCTTCCTTTGGATTCAAAGGGATTGTAGTCACATGCTTAAGAAAGGTAGATGATGCCTCACTGATGAATATATACATATATTAGATTTATTTCAATTGAATAAGGATTTATCTAATGTCCACTATATAAAGGGAATTACACATATAGACAGGAATAACTATATGTTGGACTAAAACTAAAAGATTGCACAAAACACAGAACAGCATTTCGCAAAGTTTTAAAATTTATTCTAGTTGTATGTGTACTCAACAGATACATTTACCCAGGATGATGAATATTACTGAAAGGTTTATTATCCTTAAGCTTAAATGCTTTCACTTTTGCCATTAACACTCTGATATACAATGATTTTCATAAGTATGGTCAGAAGATGGCAGTAGCCTTTTCCTTTTCTGAAAAGAATTTTATATGCAAAGTTCAGTGACTACAACGCCACTAGAGGTAAAGGGACGGAGCAAGAGACAAATTAAACAGCTTTTCTTGCCAAAGGACACATAAAAAATGTTTTTATCATTTCTTTTAATTTTTTTTTATTTTGCAACTGCTTAAACGGGTCTGCACTCATACTCTCTGAGAGCTTCCCCACCGACTTGGGTTAAAACCCTTTATGACAGGATCCCCACACCTCTGAGACCTCACTCCTTAGGACTCTCTTCGATCCTGCCATTCCAGCCACACTGCTTCTTTCACTGTCCCTTGCCCTTTGGAGAATTCTCATTTCCTCTTTCTTTCGTATGGAACTCTTTCCACTGTTGTGTGCACAGCCCACTCCCTCTCTTCATTCAAATCTCTACTTAAATAGAAACTCTTCAGAGGTTTTTCCAAACACTACAGAAAATAATAACTTCCTTATTCTCTATTCTCTTACCCTCTTAATTCTTCATAGCACTTATTACTCCCAGACAGTACATTATATACTCTCTTTTGTCTGTTTTCTTCATTAGACTGTGAAGTTCCCTAAGGGCAAGGACTTGGTCATTTTACAATTATACCTTAGTACCTAGAAGGGTTATACCTATAGTAGAACTCAGTAAGTGAACTAAAAATAAACAAAGGAATAAATGAATGAATATATGAACTGATATATATGGAGAATTAGAAAATCATTAAATCAATATAAATCATTTGTCAAGAATACAGACTTGCATAGCACCATAATAATTTTAATTCTGTTTTACATGACCTTTTGTATCTATTCCATAAAATTATTGCATTATAATCTTTTAAAATTTGAAATTCTCTAAATTAATTTGTAGTAAGTATATTAAGCATAACTTTCAGACTCAAGTGTCATTGATTTAAACTTGTATACATAAAATTATCATTTTATTTTTAACATACTTTTCAGTTATTAACATTTCTGAGACCTATTATCAAGATCACAAAATGAAATTTGATTTTACTTTCAGTGGAGATAGAAATGACTTTTTATGTTCAAGCCCAGAGATGCAAATTATTCTTTGTATTTTAATGAATGAAGACTAAGAGCCATGTATATAAATAACATTATATAAGAAGTTATTTTGGTGATTGTTTTGAAGATCAGAAATACAGTCATAGGGGCTCCTTTAATGTCTATATAAAGCAGAACCAGAAAGGTCAACCAATGAGAAGAGAGAAGACTTTTTTTTCTCATTTCCCCCTTGTATCTTTGCCCTTTTGTACTGTAAATTGCACAGGCTGGCATTTAAATGCACAATGTCAAAGGCAAAGCACTTCCATTCAACGTATGCTAAAAGACAGCTGGCAAGGGGTACAAAAAAAAGACTGCCCTAATGCTTTCAATGTCAAACTGCCTATAGCACCTAGCACCTCTCCAGTTTTTAATATTACAGTGTTTGCCCTCTGGACGAAGAATAACTGGCCAGAGGATCACGTTTCCTCCAACAGAGCAATAGCTCTATTCCACCTCTGAGACCAATATCCCCGCCTAGCTATCTTTGTTAAGCAAAGACACCAGGGATGATGGTCTGAACCATTTCAGCCCTTAAATCACATTTGTAAGAGTAGCTATTTTAGTTCAAGGCTAATTCAACATTTTGCTTATTTAGCTCTCACAGGTAAAATTATTCATCCAGGACTGGGTAGGTGTAATGCACAAATGGAAGCGGGATTCAGAGACTAATAAGGACATGCTGTAATAATTTTGACCAGAGGCAGCTTGTCATAATGGGTAGGGTAAGTGTGACAGTTATTTCCCTGGTTTAGGAACACAAGCCAGCTGGCAAGGAAGGGTGGATGTTCACACTGTTGTCCTCCAGCAACTCAGTAGGAAAGAGATTAAAAAAAAATCAGCTTGTGTTCACATCACTGAATATGACTTTTGCTGTTGTTTCACATATTGTGTGTTTGTGTGTGGGCAGTTAAACTAAGCAGCTGACAAATGAATTATTTAATCAAGAAGTTGCTAAATCCAATCATAAAGGTGTTGTGGTTTTTTTTTTTATGTTTTGATTTAGAGGGAGAGAGGTAGGGGATCATCTGCCCAAGTCTTTTTTTTGTTGTTTTTTGTTTTCTGACAGAGACAGAGAGAGACAGACAGACAGAGGGACAGATAGGGATAGACAGACAGGAAGGGAGAGAGATGAGAAGCATCAATTCTTTGATGTGACACCTTGTTCATTGATTGCTTTCTCATATGTGCCTTGATGGGGGTGGGGGGCAACAGCAGAGCGAGTGACTCTTTGCTCAAGCCAGTGACCCCATGTTCAAGCTGATGAGCCAATGCTGAATCCAGCGACCTCAGGGTTTCAAACCTGGGTTCTCTGCGTCCCAGTCCAACACACTACCCACTGCACCACCACCTGGTCAGGTTCACCTGCCCAAGTTTTTAACCTTTCTTTTTCTCCAGCTGCAACATAAGCAATGATGATGACTGTCTTCCATCACCAACACCGCTACTCTACAAGCAGTGATCACCAAAGAGAATGCCTCTTCACACAAGTCCAATTCCTATGGAGGTGCTATTGGATTCATGGAGTCTCCTCTTCCCGGATCGGAACCTGGACCTCAATAGAAAGCCACTGATCCTATTCCAACTCCTTAGTTTCTAAAGGAAAATCAGAAGCTTGGAATAATGTGGGGTTTGCTCAAAGTCATGTAGCTGGTGGCAAGATTAGATCTCGCATTCAGGCTCCAACTCCCAGCAGGGTGATCTGTGTCACTGCTCATGGCTCCTTCATCTATAAGTCTTGAGGAGTATTTTCTATGGACTGAAAGTTTTTGCACTCTTTCCCCCAATTTATATGTTGAAGGCCTGGTCTGATGGCATTAGTGCTTTTATAAGAAGATACACAGAGAGCATTCTCTTTTCTTGTGCACACCTAAGAAAAGGCCATGTGAGCACATAGTAAGATGATGGCTACTGACAAACTAGATGAAGCCTCAGAATGTAACCTCCTTCCCAGGTACTTTGATCTTGCATCTCATAGTATACAGAACTGTGAGAAATACTCTCTTGTTGTGAAATTGCCCATGTTATGGCATTTCCGATGGCCGTACAAGCTGAGCAATACATGTGGCAGCACAGAATCACTCAAGGACCATGTTTAAAATGCAAGTATGTAGGCCACATACTAAGCCAACAGAATCATAATCACTGAGGAGTGATAGAATCTAAATCCCGGAGAAAGCATACTTTAAAAAGCTGCCTCAATGGGATGCAATTGTCTATACTGGATACCTTTGGAAATGAATGGAAGTGTAATCAATAACTATATAAGTACAACAGATGCAAAATGATATATATGTCACCTTGGCCTTGGGTAATTCTGAAGCAAACCCCACCTCCTATTTGCTGATGATCACTGAAGCTATGACCCAGATTTTGGAATCAGTTCAAGTAATGATCCCTTCTTACATAAACAGTTAGAGACTTTTACTTTTGAAATCAAATGAATATGTGACCCTGTTTGCTCATCTGTGAAATGTAGGTAGTCATTTTTATCAGTTTATCTTTAGTATCCAACTGAGTGATGAAAACACTGTAAGCAGAAATAAATATTGACATGCATGGTTAAATCTCATTTAAAGGAGAATCTTGAAGTTTTAAGAAAATAATACAAGTAAAGTGGTTGGAATATAATAGGTATGTATGTTCTTTTATCCCAATACTTTCAATAAATAAAATTACAACGATCTCAAGCGGCCTGATTTCACCTGTCTTGCTTTTGGTTACAATCATTTTTTTAAAGGATGATATTAGGGGCAGAGGAAAGTAATGGTTTCCATAAAGTTTGAAAGTGACTCTCCCATCCTGTAATAATGGGGAAGGATAAAAGCTCCAAACAAGCATCCTTTCAAGTTCTTTTCCTGATTCTACTGTTTTCCTGGAAGAGATGCTAGAATTTTTCTAATAACAAAACTGTCTATTATTCTCTCAAAACAATTAACACAGAAACTTTTGAATTCAATGAAGGTCAGAGGATTAATAGGTTTTATCTGCACTGTGTTTGAAAAGCTAATTAAGACTCCACATACAGCAGAGTAGACTGGGAATACAATATTTAGTTTTTCTCTGCATGACCACAGTGAGCAAAAGTGAATAGAGAAAGGCAACTTGAAGGTGGAGAATTCACTGGCAGGAGGCAAATCCTTTAGAAAGGACATAAAACTGAAAAGATTTGTTTTGTAACAGCAAATACTTCCTCATTCAATGAATATATTCAGCATCTTCTTTATACTGGCATTATTTTAGGTGTTAAATATTGTGGGAAAGAGGAAAAACTCACTCTTCTCTCCTCTGGTTCTTTTGGCTGGCCAAATAATCAAATCAACAGGAGGTAGATTGACAAAAGAAGATCGAATTAAATCCCGTGCACATGGGAGCTTCACGTACATGAGAGAGTTATGGACCTCATATACACGGGAAGTTCAGAGGTAGAAAGAGAGATAGAAGTATATGAGCCATCCTGATCTAGAGATGAGACAAGGTGCCTTGAGGGTCTTTAAAAGATCATTGCAAGGGCTTGACCTGTGGTGGCGTAGTGGATAAAGTGTCAACCTGGAAATGCTGAGGTTGCCGGTTCAAAACCCTGGGCTTGCCTGGTCAAGGCACATATGGGAGTTGATGCTTTCTTCTCCTCCCCCCTTCTCTCTCTCTCTCCCCCCTCTCTATAACGAATAAATAAAATCTTAAAAAAAAATCATTGCAAGATGCTAAAAAAGAGCAGAACTTTAGTAAATAAAAGTTTGCCCTGCCCTGTATATAGGTCAAAAGAAGTTATCTGTGATTATCTTGAATGAGAAAGGCCTCTCATTCAAATTCTTCCAGGTAGTTGTAGAAAGGGGGCAGAAGTTTCTCTTGAGGCTGAAGCTATAATTGTTTTTAACTGAAACTATTCTATATATCATTGAGGCCCATAATGGGGTGACTCATTTTGGACCCCCATAATATTAAGTGTTGAACAAAATAGATATGGTTTTTATTACCTTTTTCTTTTGTCTATAGACCACCTGATTAACAAAGACACCACATTAAAAATTAATTATTGCTAACAAATAAAAAGAGGAAAATATTATTTGGGTTTTCCAAAACATTATTTAACAGTGTGAACTCAATCAATCAACTTAAATACGAAGATGAAAAATTTTTAAAAGTCATCATAACAGAAAGAAATCCATTTTCCTCTGATTCATTTATAGTTATTTACTGACAACACTTCTCCTATAGTTACAAATGAGGAAATAGCAGAGATCTCAAAATTCTCTGGGGAACTTTATCTGTTAAAAATCCATTTAAATATGAAAAAAAAACCATTTAAATAAATATTAACATGTTTTCTCCATGGCTCTGACTCTCAGTTGCCAGACACTGTCAAGTTCCTCTCTAATGCTTTGAATGGCTACCTTCTTCTGATACACCAGTTTGGAGCATGACCTCCTAACCTCTCACCAGTGCTATTTTAATAGATTTAAATCTATACTATTTATTAAAATAGCTGTCTAACTAGTGTTTCTCTTTCTCTTTCCCCCGAGGAACTATGGGAAAGGCAATATTTTAAGAAGTATATATGATCATGTCAACCGCTTTTACACCTTCAGTGGCTGCCCACTATCAAATGAAGTATGAATTACTTAGGTGTGCCCTCAAAGCTAATTATGACCTACTACCTTTGCAATCAAGACCTGGTCTCCTTTCTCCCTTATTACCCATTCTGCGCTCTCTCTCTAAGTGTTTATTCATTCTCTTTCCATCTAGAATATGTTGTCCCTCTCAGGGGGACTAAGTCACAGGAGTGAACATGTTACTCAGTCCCACCCACGCTGTCCCATCAGAATACTCTCCAGTAATTTTGAGTTATATATTATCCTTAGCATTCAGTATTTAGAGAAAATATAAGATTGCAGCTTACAAAAGTAGTCTTTCTACAAGGTGTAGAGAGATTACACAAGATCATAGGTGAACAGTGAGCTGATGGGAGATAGGAGAATACAGAAAGCAATGATAACATTCTTTATTCCATCCCTTGAACTCCCAAAGAAAGTAATCCAATATGTCTACTTTTTATTAGTTTGAATTGAATTTATTATGATAAATAAAAGTTTCACACATAATACTAGACTCTCCAAATATTTTTAAAAGAATTCATGAAGTCCTCATGATTTTTACATGAGGATTATAATGGCAAATAACTATACATAACTCACAATATAGACGAGTAGCACTTAAAGGTAAAATAGTGGAATAAAATTGTGCAAGTTCATGCAATAAGACTGAATTGTAACAAAAAAAGCATTTGATGTCTTCAGTACTTATTACCTAAGGCTAAATTCTGGATTACAAATCCCTCTAATTATCCTCTGTTTATCTCAGTGACAATTATTATAGGTTTTGAAACTTCCTAGATCTTTAATAGATACTATAGATTATGATAGAAAAGTTCTGTGTTTTCAAGGGGCTGTAAAGAAATAAAAACCAAAAAGGTAAGAGGAATAAATGATAGATTACTATGTAACAAAGGATAGTGGGCTTTTTCTAAATACAATTACTAGAGAAACTAGTAAATGCAACAGCATTATGGGATGTTGTGTTATCTCTAATTTGTCTTGGGTTAACTCACTGTGTTTATTAGTAGTTTAGAGAGATAAACATGCAATTAATTTTATACTCTTGCTATAAAATGCCATCTTTGCAAATTGAAAGTCAAAAAGAAAGGCAAGTTTAAACTCACAGTAATCTTAAAAGGACCATTTAAGTTTTGTTTTCTATTTTATTTATAAAATAAAACAAGAGTATCACCCTGAATTTAGTCATAAAAATTTTAATTATATTAACATAATTTTTTTCTGGTAAGTAAATGCTGAATTGACAAAAATACTCTTCTTTCTAAATCTGAATATATAAATATATGTAAATGTTTTCATATACATATACATATAAATGTATGTATATATGCATACATATCTCACTCTCTAAAGCAAGCTACCATATAACAAGCATCTCTGAACAGATATCAGAGAAAAATTATCTTCCTTTTATAAGAATTCATGCACCAAATTGAGATCCATCAAACACAAGATTCTTGATAATTTATCTACCTATATGATTTAATTGTTTTAGTATTGCTATAACTATTTTTAACTGTATAGAGGTTTAATTTGGTGATAAACATTAAGGTTGAAAATTACATAATTCCAGTATAAACTGACTTTGACAAACAGAGGAATTAACAAAATAATGTAACCTAATGCCAGGAAGTCAGAAGGATAGTTGTTTCCAGGGGAACCTGGATCCCAGGCTTGAAATACCATTAAAATTTTACCTTCATTCTTTTCACTGCCCCTATGTGTCAATTATTTCAAGATTGGCTCTCACAAGAAGGGTGTAAATATGACCATTAGCATTTCTTGGACTCACATTACCTAATTTACCACCTAAGAAGAATAAATTATCTTTCTTCTATCTTTTTTTAAAAAGTCCATGGAAAAGACTCTAGTTAAACTCTGGTCATGTGTCCATACTCTTCGGTAGAGTGGCAGGTGCATCAGTGAGATGATCTGAACATTCATTTGAGCCATGTTATTACTGTTAAAGGGAGAGCCATTCACCAAATGAGCAGGATGGGAGGAGAAGTACCAGAGGGAATAATTTTAACTACCTACTGCCAGTTTTTGTTGATACAATTTTTTGTAGGGCAAAAATATATGAGTTTTAATTATCATATTTATATACTCTACCTAACTGAATTCAATGTTACACAAGGAGACCGTATTCTTAGTACTACCAAAATATCAACTGAATTAAAATTGTTTTCCAACCGCCAGTCATTAACTCTTTCCTCCCTTATCACCCCTTCCCATTTTAAAATTCTTATTCTGGTCTATTTTTTTCTGCTGACTCTCACATAATCATGCCCTCTTACCAATGCTAAATCCTTTCAGAACAACCATTTTATAACAAATTTGAAACTATGCTTTTTAATATGCATTATATTTTACAGGCTTTCTACACACAAGAAAGAATAAATCATACATTAATTAGCTCTCTGTCTGTGATTTTATTAAAACCACTTGCTAGTTAAAGACCTCACACATTGATTATAGCTGTCATTAAAAAAAACTGAAAGAAGTTAAAATTCAGTGGAAATAGTAAATTAAAATGTGCACATAGCTTTGAAACTCAAATGCTGAAACTATGGATTCTGTTGAAAATGGAAGAAATTTATTCAAAAACCAAATGATTAAAAGTGTCAAGAACATATGGTTTGAACCTCAGTTAATGAGTTTGCTGCATCAGAAATGCTGCCCTAGAGTTATTGTCATCCATTGGTTCTTGAAGAGCCTTTCAGAGCATTGTGGATACCTTAGAGTTTACTCTATGAGAGATGGAAGCCTCTGTAAGGGTGGAATCAGTTAGAGGTAGGGTCTCCAATAGCCTGGGTACCTGAGCAACTGTGATAAGTAGAAAGCCCTTTTTCCAATACGCAGCATAAACAAGAAATAAACTTTGTCAAAGTTGTTGAGATTTTAAGGGTTTTTGTTCTTTTAGTTATTGCAGTTGTATTATAAACTTACCTACAGATGCAAGAAATGGTACCCAAACTGGGCTGGTTCTTAAAGATAGTGAGAAGACATCAACTACTAAACATATTTCAGAGGTGAAAGTGATAGGATTTGATAATAGGTTGAGTAGGAGAAATAAAAGCGTTAAGGGTGACTACATAGATTCGTCTCTAAGCAAATAAAGAATGATGTGATAATTTAATGATAAGAAGAAAAAGCAGAGTATAGGAAACACATTCCAGTGTGTGTGTGCATGAATGTGTGTGTGTGTGCATGATCGTGTGTGTGCGCAAGTGTGTATGTATGAAAGAGAGAGAACATTTGGTTTGTTTTTGTAAACCATATTAATTTGGTCTAATAGATATTGAAATGGAGATGTAGAATCAGCAAGTGGATATATAAATGTGGAGTTTAACAAGGCCTCAGAGCTATGGCATACATTTGGGACTCATTACCATAAAGACGATATTAAAACTGTGGAACTGAACAAGGTCACTCAGGAGACTCAAGCCCTTGGAGCTTCTACTTTTAGATGCCAGAAAGAAATGGAGAAAACCAGCAAAAATGTTCAACAAAGAGTGACCAGACAGGTAAACAGGAAAAAGTACTGCCCAAGAGTCTGAATGAAGAAAAAGGAATTGGCAGTCAACTACTCTTGAGACCTGAGCATTCACATTTGGATTTGTTTATGTGAAGGACAGTAGTGACCTTGACAAGAGCTGTGTGGGGGTGAAGGTCTGAGTACCGCAGACACAAGGAGGACTGGAAGAAGAGAGTAGACAACTCATGAACAGATGAGCTCTATAAGGGATCTAAGAAGTGAGTCAGTATAACCTGTGAGGGATACACCATTATTAGCAGGATATTTAAAAAATATATGTAACAGATGTTATAACACATAGTATGCTGTTGAGAATGAAAAGTAGAAGTCAAATAAATTTGCAGAGGAGAGTTTTGCTGGTAAAACATTCCAAAGTTAACAGACAGGAATAGCATATTTGCACTAGTGTAATAGTTGTTCCTGTAAGTATAAACACTTCAACTGTATTGTACTGTATTTTATTGTATTGTATTGCATTGTATTGTATTCAGCCATGAAAGAAGAAGATATAGAGAGACAAATGAAGCATGTTTGTGGATTCGATGGTCAGAGCTCCTGAGAGTTGTCTTCTAATTTACATTTTCTAAGGGAACTAAGAAACAAGGTTTCAGCTGATGGAGAAAAAGGGTGAAAAGGTGAAGAAGGATAGAAAAGGGGGAACAGTCTGGAGGCAGAATTCTCAGAAAGGGAAGAGTCAACTATCAGGATTCCATTCCTAAAAGGCATCACCCTTCAAACGGGTCAGCATTCACATGATAGATGTCCACTGAGCCCGCGCTGCATAAAGGTATGGAGTAGCGAAAATAAGAAGCAGCATACATTCCTAAGAACTGGAGTGAGTATACATATTTTTAAGGAGAAGCAGGGCCAAGTATTTCATCAGATACTATTGAGAGGCTTGGGTCACATGTTCAGTGCCGTGGTGTTTTTTCCTTTATCCTTTGATGTGTTATAATTTGAGCATGCACCCAACTCTCTATCAGCACAGTGCCTTTCAGGACCTTAAATTTTACCTGCCTCTGCTTCTGATATATTTTAGCATTAGCCTTTGCATTTGTTCAAATTTTACCTTATATTTTGAGATTAACATAGCTAACAGGATATGAGCTGTGACTAATATAATTGCTACTTTTTTTTCAGTGAAATTATTTTTTGGAAAAAAAAAAGACTTTTTTTAGTTAGGTACGTATATATGCTCCTCCATGCGTCTTTCAACTACATTTAACAGGCAAACTTCCTAAACCATAATCATAATTCTTATTTTCCAGCCTGCAAACTTCTGTTATCTGAAAGCTTTTTTTTCCCTTATCTTTTGTGATACAATTAACTATTATATTGTGCTTCCTACTTTAAACTTATTATCATTGGAGTTTTCCTACTGAGATATCTCAAAATATTTTTTTACCCTGAGGGCAATTAGTTATTATTCCACATACGTTATATATTTTATTTCCTTTTTTTGTTGTGTCATGATTTATGCTAACGTTAATAAAACATTCTCGGATAAGATTCAGATCAATGTTTTATACGATAGTAGACAGGAGATAAAGTGTGAATTTAGATTCTATACAGTGAACATATAATGTGACCTCACTTCCTGGAGTCAACTTTTAACCAGACTTTTTTTTTAATAATAACTAATCAGCCATGAAAATTTGACAAATGGCCAAATTTGAAACCATAATAAAAAGCTTCATTTAAAAAGTACAAAACAAATCCAGACATTAGCTTTATATTTAGTTTTGGAAAAATGCAGTCTTAGAAGTCTCCTTAATCTTAATATAATCATTTTCCCTATAGGATTTATCTCCACATATCTCAGAGAAATATCTACTTTTCTTCTGCTTGAATACTTGAAATGGTCGACTTCACTAACTGTAAATATTTTTTAATATTTATATATAATCTTGAACATCCCGCACTGTCTTCTAAATATGACTATTTAGTGCTAAAATTAATCAGTAATGAAAGGTGAGTATACCTAAATAGGAAAGTACTTCAAAGTTATGAACTTCGCTTTGATGTTCTCCCTGGTGTCTTGTTTTGGGCATATATATTTATATTTCCAAAGTACTCTCTTCTGAATATTATCTGGTTTGTTTCAAAAGATCTTTGTTAAAATTAAAGACTCTTACCCTAGTGAGATTCTAACAATACAAAGTGCAGTGGAAGGACTTCCCTCTGTACACTAGACATATTTTAATTGATGAATTCTACAGTTTTGTTTTCTTTTTGGGGCCTACATTATGTTAGGTTATCTTATAGTGAATTGCTGTTTTAAAATACTTAATTATTCTCTCCATAGATGGTGATTAAAGTTCTCTCTTATTCTATTCTGTAAATAAATTAAAAAAATATCATCCATACTGATACTACCTAGAAATAACTTTTTATACGCAATGCACATATTTTTTTCCACATAGTAACTATTCTATTTTATTGTAGATTCATTACACTAATTTAGTATGAAGGAATCAATGCTCACCTTCCAATTTTAGTCCAAAAATCTTGAGCAAAGTTTATTTAATTGTTCTGCTCAAGGGATGGGACCTATGTACTAACCTAAGCAATCAGATTCCTTCACAGTTACCATAACAGTTAGTTCAGGAATAAGCTCATAATGACCAATATAATTCAAATAAGCTTTTCGGTTTGAGCTCTCAGGAAGTCGACCTAGTGTTTTCCCCTAGGCCATAAGCAAAAAAGGATGCAGAATGGGTAGCACATGTGGTCAGCTTGCAATCGAGTGAGCCAATATCAAGAAAGTAGAGTCTAAAAATAGAGAGAGATAAACCTCATCTTAACGATATCATTTGATCCCCTAGATCAAGCTGAACTCAACCACAGTTTACTCTGAACTATAGTAGGGTAAACAAATAAATTTTCTATTTTAGATGGTCTGCCACTTGTGAGAACAGGGATAAACCATTGTTAAAATGTTATGCCTTCCAGTGTCCATCCTGTTTAAAACACATTAAATATATCTAGGTTACCTAATTTACTAGAGAAATCTGTTCTAAATCTCTAAGGGGCACCAACCTACCACAATTTTTATATTCATGCCTTAATTTTAGTGTGAGCTCTTGTATCCGCCCTATTGTAGTAGTGTTCACCGTCTATCGTTAAGGTGTCTGTTTATGTGCCTCTATTCTTAGATCTTTGAGAACAAGTACCATGTCTTTTACACCTATCTATCTCCAATATTTAGCATATTTCCTTGCAGATTTTAGGTACTTATTAAGTCTTTGTTTGGTGAATGAATAAAAGAAAACAATTTCTACAAGAAAGAAGAAATTCAGATTGATAATGTATCTTTATTTTTTTTTTTCATGCTTATGCCCTTCTGCAATATGACCTCAAAGTAATTGGGGAAAAAGAAAGAAAGAAAAGAAAAAAGAGAAGAGAAAAAAAGAGAAAAAATTAAAGTATGTTAAAGCAATCCACAAACAAAGTTGGAAAAACATATATTCAGCTTGCAAAAGACAGAGAGCCTATTTGGCAAACTTCCCACTGTCTTTCTCCAGTAACCTGCCTGGGGACCATGGCCAGGTTACTTAACGGCTCCAATCTGTATTTCCCTTTTTATTAGACGGGCATTATGATATATACCTCAAGAGTTGTTAACTATTAAATGAGAAAACGGTGAATAAATGTAGCTATTATAATTACTATTTTTAAATGCTTTTGATAAAATAGGATATTATTGGTACAATTTGCTAAGTTATTTTGAAAATTTGATTCTGGTATCTCTAGAGAGGTTAGATTTGAGGAAAATATTATTTTGATGTTTTTAAGCTTTAAATTCACTCAAAAAAATCTTACAAAATTTAGTGCAAATAATACATATTTTTACTGGGTATTTTACATCTATGTGCTGAAATGTTTATCTTAGATCATAAGGAAGACTCAACCTATGTTATTCTCCAACAAATTTGTCAAAATCCTCCCACATTATCAAATGAAAAATAATTAAATCTTTTTTAATAGACACCTCTCTTCCTGTTTCACTTTGAGTAACTGTCTCATTAAAATTTAAGATGTTTGTAAAAGACCGCTTTGTTTTAATGTTAAAGTATTTTGTTTCTTAATTTTTAGAAAATCATTTATTCTGAATAAAAACTGAAATTAATAATTATTTAATATGTGTACAGTAAATACTCAAAATATCAGTATCGGTCAATACATGCAGAGAAAAACATTCATAACCTATTTAGTCATACTTCCTTATATGTATTTTAATTTTTCCTGATGACAGTACTTCATAAAATATACTTTATGACTCTTTCTTTTTTTTTTTTTTTTTTTTTTTTTTTTCATTTTTCTTAAGCTGGAAACAGGGAGAGACAGTCAGACAGACTCCCACATGCGCCCGACCGGGATCCACCCGGCACGCCCACCAGGGGCGATGCTCTGCCCACCAGGGGGCGATGCTCTGCCCATCCTGGGCGTCGCCATGTTGCGACCAGAGCCACTCTAGCGCCTGAGGCAGAGGCCACAGAGCCATCCCCAGCGCCCGGGCCATCTTTGCTCCAATGGAGCCTTGGCTGCGGGAGGGGAAGAGAGAGACAGAGAGGAAAGCGCGGCGAGGGGTGGAGAAGCAAATGGGCGCTTCTCCTGTGTGCCCTGGCCGGAATCGAACCTGGGTCCTCCGCACGCTAGGCCGACGCTCTACCACTGAGCCAACCGGCCAGGGCTATGACTCTTTCATACTCAAGCTTGGAGTTGATTTTGTTTTTGTTGTCAGAGGGAGGACAGTCATGATTCTTCACAATAAACATTAAAAGATATAAAATAGTATCCTTGAAACCATGTCAATACAATAAATTAAAAATAGTAATTAAAAAATTAGATATAACATTGTCACTTTTTTAATAGTTCCTTTTTTTCCAAGCCTAAATAATGTTTAATATAAGCTTTTTCCCTTTTTGAGTTTTCAAATATATTTTAAAATTATTTTTAAATCAAAATGCCTTTATCTAATTTTTGCATTGGGCTTAAACACTTTTATATTGTTCAAACCAAAATTTAGAGTGTGGAGGATTATCTCAGAGATGCAACAGCACATCATGATGTTAATTCTCTCTCACCTTCTCTGACCAGTTTAGCTTCCAGTCAGCTAACCGAGATGTGATATAAGAAGTTAACAAAGATATCATATTAAGAAACAAGTCAACAGACTTTCCTGAACTTTTCTATTACAAAATTTCTTACCCTCAAGGGAATAAAAAACCTTTGTCTTAAAAGTATATTCTTTTGCCTTCAAAACAATTCAAGCATTGTAAATGTTTTTAATATAGTCAAACTACCATTATCTGGACTCAGACTTGCTACCTAACGTATCTGCAGACAAAAAGCTAATTTGAAATCAATATACTGTTGCCCTGTAATTATGGAGCACCCCCACATCAAGGCTGGGAACTACTAATGAGATCGGCTCTACTTGTGCCAGATTTCCAATTATTTAGCTGTCTGAACAATTTTTAAAAAGATAATTTCATCTGGAACATACATTAATATAAATGCTACAATATCACTCAAAAGTGTGTGAAGTATTTATATTTTTGTAGCTTGATATTGACTTGTAGAGTACTAAAATATATGTAGAATCCTGAAAAAAAAAATCTAAATTTCAGTGTCTAATGCAGGGGTCCCCAAACTACGGCCCCTGGGCTGCATGCGGCCCCCTGAGGCCATTTATCTGGCCCCTGCCACACTTCCGGAAGGGGCACCTCTTTCATTGGTGGTCAGTGAGAGGAGCATAGTTCCCATTGAAATACTGGTCAGTTTGTTGATTTAAATTTACTTGCTCTTTATTTTAAATATTGTATTTGTTCCGTTTTGTTTTTTTACATTAAAATAAGATATGTGCAGTGTGCATAGCTATTTGTTCATAGTTTTTTTTATAATCCAGCCCTCCAACGGTCTGAGGGACAGTGAACTGGCCCCCTGTGTAAAAAGTTTAGAGACCCCTGGTCTAACAAATAATACTAAGCTAATGCATTTGTCAAATCTTATCTAAACATATGTGTGCAAAATAAAAAATTAAAATATAAGATACCTTTTATAATTAAAGGTTTTTTAAATATAGAAAAAGAGATAGGATGAGAACTACAAAGCAATAATCTCAAAATGTAATGTGGAAAACAGAATGTTGCTCTTTTAAACTGAAATTTAACAGTGAACACATGAAAGGTAGTATATATTATCTTGCCTAATTATATCTATACATAAATATATTTCATAAAAGTTACTTTTAATTACATATAAATATATTTTAGTGGCCTATAATCTGCCATGTAAATTATTTTGAGTTCTGGTAGCTAGAACAACCTGTCACAAAATATTCATAAAAAAAAATTGATGATAGCCTATGTCTGATAGGCATAAAATTTAATAATATATTATAAACTGTAAGCTTCTGTAAAGGATTCTTTGCAATTTCTCAATCAAAGTAGATATTACAATAACTTAAATAGCCAAAAGTTTTACTTTGTGCAAAATTTAATAGTATTTGCCCTATACAGTAATTGATAATAGTCTATGGAAATAGATATAATTATAGCCTTCAAAACAGCACAAACTTATGAGTCTTATACTGAATTCATCTTATCTCATCAACTTATTGACACAACGATATAGTAATGTAATATTCTTTTTTTCTGCTTCGTTTTCTTTAAGTCAGAGGAGAGGAGATAGAAAGACTGACTCCCCCATGCACCCCACACTGAGATCTACCCCACAATCCCCATCTAGGGTCGATGCCCTGCCCATTTGGGACCGTGCTCACAACCAAGCTATTTTTAGCTCCTGAGGTAAAGACTCCTGGGAGCCATTCTCAACAATGGGGCAATGCACTGGAACCAACTGAGTCATGGCTGTGGGAGGGGAAGAGAGAAAAAAAAAAAGAAGGGGGAGGGGAGAAGTGGAGAAATAGAAGGGCGCTTCTCCTGTGTGTCCTGACTGGGAATTGAACCAGGACATTCACAGCCAGGTGGAGGCTCTACCACTGAGCATACCAGCCAGGGCTTTAATAAAATGTTCTAATGGGATATTTTTATCGAATAAATAATTTTATTTATTTTTAATTTTTTATTTATTTATTTATTTTAATTTTACACTCAATATAACCATTATTTGCATACTACATCATGTGCTTACCATCCAAAGTCAAGTCTCTTTCCATCTCCATTGATCTCCCCTTTGCCCACTTCTACCTCCTCTCAACCCCTTTTCCTCTGGCTATCACCATACTGTTGTAGCATCTGTGTGTTTTATATTATATATATATATACAAACCTTGCTTGATATGATTTCAATCTTCTTAAATGCCTTGAGACTTGTTTTGTTTCCTAACATGTCATTTATCCTAAAAAAATGATTCATATGTGCTTGAAAGAAAGTATATTCTACTGCTTTGGAGTAAAATGCTCTGAAGATATCAATTAAATCTATCTAATCTAAGGTGTTACGTAAAGCTGCTATTTCTTTGTTGATTTTCCGTCTGGTTGATTTATCAATTAATGTCAATGGGGTTTTAAAATCCTCTACTATGGTTGTACTACTGTCAATCTCTCCCTTTATGTCTATTAGGATTTGTATCATATATTTGGGTGCTTCTATCTTGGGTGCATAAACATTTATAAGGGTTATATCCTCTTGTTGTATTGCTCCTTTTGTTCATATGTAGTGTCTTTTATTGTCTCTTGCTATAGGCTTTGTTTTGAGTCTATTTTGTCTGATACACGTCTTGCTATTCCAGTTTCTATTTCTGTTTCTACTTGCAAGGAAAACTTTTTTCCATCCTTCAATTTCAGTCTGTGTTTATCTTTTGTTCTGAGGTGGTTCTCTCATACTTAAAAAATTTTTTTTTTTCCCATTGACTTAAGGGGGGAAAAGGAGAGAGAGAGAGAGAAGCATAAACTAGTTGTTTCACTTAGTTGTTCCACTTAGTTGTGCACTCAATGATTACTTCTCGTACATGCCCTGACTGGGGATTGAACTTGCTATCTTGCTGCACTGGGAAGATGCTTTATCCACTGAGCAGTTTGGCCAGGACTTAGGTGAATTGCTTGTAGACAGCATATACATGGGTCATGTTTTATTATCCATTCTACCTTATGTATTTTGATTGGAGCTTTTAATCCATTTTCATTTAAAGTGCTTATTGACAGGTACTTCTTATTGCAATTTTGATTTTTATACCAATGCTCTTCTCTCTATTTCTTTTTTCTTCTTCTTCTTAAAGCACGTTTTTTAACATTTCTGCAATACTGGTTTGGTGGCCATGAACTACTTTAGCTTTTTCTTTTTTGAGGAGGGTCTCAGAAACTTTGTATTTTCAGTTTAAGTGTCACAAAGTTATTTTAATGTAAAGTTATGATGAAATATTTTAAATGAATGAGTGATTTAAAAAAAAACATAGTTAACATATATTGCACATACTTACCTTTTGCTATTCTTTAAACATCATGGGCATTTGGAAATATCTTTTTCTAAAACTGAGACTTTCAAGTTACAATATATTTACTATTGGAATTTTAGTTTTATTTAACAGGAATGCATGCAATATTAAATGAATAAATAAATTTGGTTTTTTTTGCAGTTTATTTCAGAAGTTAGTCTGGTTTTTCAGGATCCTTTTTGAAACTTAAACTTCTTTTCAAAAGATTCTTCTTAAAAATCACATTGTAAACTATGATAATGAAATATTATTTTATACCATTACAGATCAGGTAACGAGTTAAAATTATCTTTATAGACCCTGTTTGGTTGGCTCAGCAGTGGAGCATCTTCCCAGTGTGTGGAAGTCTCAGGTTCAATTCCTGGTCAGGGCACACAGGAGAGGCAACCATGTGCTTCTCCACCCCTACCCCTTCTCTCACTCTCTCTCCCTCACTTCTTGCGGCCATGCCTCATTTGAGCTAGTTGGCCCTGGGCACTGAGGATGGCACCATGGCTTTGCTTCAGGCACTAAAAATAGCTTGGTTGCTGATCAATAAAACAATGTCCTCAGATGGGCAGAACATCACCCCATTAGGGGGCTTGTTGGGTGGATCCTAGTCGGGACACATGCAAGAGTCTGTTTCTCTCTGCCTCCCTACCTCTCACTTAATAATAATTTAAAAAATATTTATAATTAATAGGCTTGTCAATATATAAGTTGGTAATATATTTAAGTCCAAATATTTTTTAGTAACTTAGAATTCCAAAAAGACCCACCTTGAGAAACAGAAACCATTTTAGATTTGGCCTTATTTTTATGCTTGTCTTTGTATTTTCTCTAGGTTATAATTATTAATTAAAAGAGAACAATCTATTAATTTTTTAACCATTATAATATCATAAAGTAACAAGAAAAGTAATTTTTTCAGAGATATCACCTCATGAAATAAAGACAGGAAGAATATCCATTCTTCATTTATCTACAGTTTAGGTAAAGAATAACATAAATTACATTTAAGTGTGACTTATAGACAACTAAAGAATTCCAGAGTATATTACATTGCCTTATTGGACCATCTTTTTTAAATTTGGAGGGATGGGGCTCAAAGATAGGTTTAATCATTACACAATTCAGGGCTTCAAAACCATTTCTGACTATATAAAGTTTCCTGAAAGTATCTTTATTGTAGATAACTTTGATATCCCCTTTCAAATTCCATTCTACTCTCCTTCTAGTAGCAAAAATTATAATGCCAAAGACCTGCATCTTCCTCCCTTACTAAAAGCATATTTAATTCCACCAAATATTTGCACCTACAGGAGATTGAAAAGCAGAAATGCTTTAGCAAACAATGTCACTCTGATGTAAATTACTGAGGCTGGTCTCAACATTTTTAATGTCTAGTATGTAGATGTCAAAAATAAACTGTGGAGCAGTTCTAATGAATGAAGCAGTTTCTTTTTTTTTTTTTTTTTTTTTTTTTCATTTTTCTGAAGCTGGAAACAGGGAGAGACAGTCAGACAGACTCCCGCATGCGCCCGACCGGGATCCACCCGGCACGCCCACCAGGGGCGACGCTCTGCCCACCAGGGGGCGATGCTCTGCCCATCCTGGGCGTCGCCATGTTGCGACCAGAGCCACTCTAGCGCCTGGGGCAGAGGCCACAGAGCCATCCCCAGCGCCCGGGCCATCTTTGCTCCAATGGAGCCTTGGCTGCGGGAGGGGAAGAGAGAGACAGAGAGGAAGGCGCGGCGGAGGGGTGGAGAAGCAAATGGGCGCTTCTCCTGTGTGCCCTGGCCGGGAATCGAACCCGGGTCCTCCGCACGCTAGGCCGACGCTTGAAGCAGTTTCTTGACCATTGATGTGCCATGGTGCTCAATAATACAGCAACAGCCCCTTAATTTTAATTCCTTCAGTCTTTGAAACAATTTGTGTGCATCCAGTTTCCTATATAGAAGCCTGTATGCATGTACTAAGTAAAGTTGTTTGTATGTTTAGCTCTGAAGTCTGCTACACACATAGGAAAATGATTTTTTTTTTTTTTTTACTTTTTTTTTTTTGCATTTTTTCTGAAGCTGGAAACAGGGAGAGATAGTCAGACAGACTCCCGCATGCGCCCGACCGGGATCCACCCGGCACGCCCACCATGGGGCGACGCTCTGCCCACCAGGGGGCGATGCTCTGCCCATCCTGGGCGTCGCCATGTTGCGACCAGAGCCACTCTAGCGCCTGGGGCGGAGGCCACAGAGCCATCCCCAGCGCCCGGGCCATCCTTGCTCCAATGGAGCCCTGGCTGCGGGAGGGGAAGAGAGAGACAGAGAGGAAGGCGTGGCGGAGGGGTGGAGAAGCAAATGGGTGCCTCTCCTGTGTGCCCTGGCCGGGAATCGAACCCGGGTCCTCCGCACGCTAGGCCGACGCTCTACCGCTGAGCCAACCGGCCAGGGCCCAGGAAAATGAATTTTAAAAGATTTTATTTCTTTTCTTGATTGCTATTTTTCATGGTATTTTCCAGACTTAAACATACCTCATAACATTGTAAAATAACTGTTTTGGGTTTTTTTTTCCATTTTATAAAATGTTTTTTTAAGTGGTGGATATTTGTTAGCTTTTCTCCCATGGATGATTTTAAAAAATATACAAAGCCAAAAATGATTATAATAAACTAATCTAAACCATTATTAATTGATGGGCTGGCAGTTTTATATCATAGAAAACCCCATCCATTCTTCCCTAACTTAAGTCATTATTAGTGTAAAGCCAGTAGCCAGGGCTACCAGCACAGCAGCCTGGCCCATGCAGGTTCGCATTGGATTCGGACAGTCAGTAAAGAAACAATGGAGCCAAAAGCTGGTGGGCCATCATCTTTAATTCTAGCTTGCACCAGGCTGGCAAGAAATACACACAGTGGGCTCCAAAACCCACTCACATTCAGTGTTCACAAAGCTACTGACTGATCCGAGTTTCCTAGAATCAAAGGTTTCTAGCTCACCAGCCCCATTCACCTCTGTTCCCCATCTCCTTCCTTCTCCCTGCACAAATTGCACAAATTGGCTTCTCATTCAGCACTCCACCATCTTGGCTGCTTCTCCTGACCTCTTCCACGTGGCCTTTCTCTGCTTTCTGCTCTCTAATGCTAATCTCAGGAACCAAGAGAGCAAGCTCCTGTTCTGCCCCCATTTTATAGTGTAGAAATCAAAACCTTTAATATAATATACAAAATAGGGAAGTCTCTAATACAAAGTCATTTATCTGGGGCATGATGGGATTGTACCACCCCACATCAAAAAGGGTGGGGAATGCTTAGTCCTAAAACCAAGCCCCAGGTTACAAGGATCCTACCTGCCAACAGCCCACCCCCAACATACATTAACATCACCTGGGCAACAGCTTCCACATGGGCAGCGCCATCTTTAACAAAGTGAGCATAATATATTTTATCTGCCCAACAATTAGCAAAGTGTGTTATCAATTTAATGCAGTAGAGTCTCATTAAATTGACAATAGAATGTAAGCTTAAAGTTTCTTTATATCTACATAATAAGAAAATATAAATGCAATAAAATATAAAAATATAATTTAATACAAATAAATGTATGTTATATTAACATAAATAATAAAAAGTTACTATAAATATAATAAAATATCAAGATAATACATATTAAATAAGCATACAGCATGTCATATGCCCTGTATATTTGTCACTATTTGGGGCTAGAGTGGGAATATCATATGCTGTGTTATATTTTAGGGAGAAATGACAAATGTGTCCCCAGCTTCACACGATTTCAGGTCATTATCAATTTCTCTCATCTCAAGAAACTTTTACTACTTTCATAACAAGTTTTAAACTAGCTTCTCTTAAACCATATTGCTCTCACATGAAAAAACATTTGGAAAATTATTATACTCTAAAAAGAGACACAGTTAAAAAACTAGTACTAATTAAATCTGTCTCTCTCTCATGACACACATACACAATTTTGAGTATTTGGAGGCTAAGAGCTTATAAACAAATAATTTATGCATATTTCCATCAGGAAGTTGAACTGATTTATAAGAGCGGTGGTAGTTTGTGTATGCAAAAGTAAAAAATGACAAACAAACAGAAAACTGGTTCCAAGAAGGGCAAACTTGTTTTTCAGCACTAACTGAGCAGCCCTTCCTAGATGTGCTGAGAAATCACCCAGTTCCATGTCTGCCTCAATGGATGAGCACTGGCCTTGGAGGAAGTGATATTGGCATAATCGGTTCACTTGCCAGTGGTGCACAACCTCACTTTAACATGACTGCTGAGCTAATAACACGGTTCTCCTAGGAGCATAGAAATGTCAGAAACTCACATCACTCACTGCACAAGGACACATTTTGCCTTTTCCCTCAAAACAACCACCATACACCCATTGTAAGGCTGGGACCACTGCCATCGTGGCCATTCACATGCAGGTTCTCATTGAATTCAGGCAGATGGTAAAGAAACAGTAGAGTCGGAGGATGGTGGGCCATTCTGTTTATCAGTGTCTCACTGAGACAGGCAAGCCACAAGAGAAACCAAGGGAAAAGCAGAAAACTCGCTTTTCTCATGGAGGGCAAGAGATCAAGAAAAGGAGAAAAAAGAAGTCCTCTTGCTCCTCTCAGTGGTGGGGCAGAGTCTCCCTTCCAGTAAACATTAGCAAGACAATGGCCCCTCCCAACCAGGAAGGCAACCTGCAACCTCATAGATCACTATATCTTTCATTGCCCAGCCCCCAATGGAAAGTATAAGCAAGCAAACAAAAATCATATTTACAAACTTATTTGACCAACATTCCACCCCTTTTGCTTGCTTTACACACCACAGGTATCTTCCATGATGGTCACTGTGCAAGGAGTGAGGTACATCGCATAAACAGAAACAGTACAAACTACAGCAACAGAATTACCAAATCTTAAGGTATGGGCGAAACAAAAGAGCTGTCAGTGGCACCAAGAGAGGCAAATCTTTTCCCTTTGGTAGAATACAGGCCAGAGTTTTGTCTGCAGACAGCATAGTAGCCAGTACCAGAGGCCGCCCTGAGCAGTCATACCAGCATCTGCTGGTTCTATGTGTAGTAAAATAGCCAATACACCAGCATCTGCTGGTTCTATGTGTAGTAAAATAGAAGAACTCATTATTGGCCATAAAGAAATTACAAAGGTGCCCTTCATAATGCTGTCCCCCTGAGCACTCAAGGGATAATACACTTCTACCTTAGGTGGCCAGGTGCTGATTATCCAAGGAGTTAACTGGAGGTCCACCTCTAGCCCCTTTCCCCATGGTGCCAATAAGGCCACCCATCTCAGATGGGGGGCCTGTACAGTCCAGGATCAAGTCCATCGAAGCCGTTGACCTTTAAGAAGGGCTGTTGGGGCAGACAAGAGTATGTTGCCCTGCTGTCCGAAACCTGGCTTGAGTAAAACATCCTTGGTGTGTATCTGCAACTGAATGGGGGCAGCTGCCTGATGCAGGAGGGCCTCTACTGGAGCTGGGCTCCCCTGTCGAGGTCTCTCATTCAGAATCCAAGTACTGTCCATAAGCGGCGTGTCCATCCAGTAAGAGAGCCGGTGCCCCCCTCCTGTCACAGTCCCTGCTTTAAGAGTCCATTATAACGCTCAATGATACCAGCAGCCTGGGGGTGGTAGGGAACATGGTACTTCCAGTCCATCCCCAGCTCTTGAGCCCATTGCCTCACCGTTGAACCAGTGAAGTGGGTACCATTGTCACTTTCAAGGACCAGTGGTCGCCCGTATGCAGCACTCAGGCGGTCCAGAGCCTGTATGACTGCCCTCTGGTCAGGGTTATGAGCGGGGTAAGCAGCAAGCAGCCCGGTGGCAGTATCTATACAGGTGACTGCATACTGGTACCCTTCTGACTTTGGTAAGGGTCCAATGATGTCTATCTGCCATCGTGTCAGTGGAACATGACCCCTCTGGATCTGTCCAGGTGACACCAGTGGTCTCCGAGGGTGCTCCTTGAAACATACTGCACATTGCTCACAGGCTGCAAGTACCTCTGCATAGGACACAGGCAAGTTCCACGCCTTAACCATAGCCCACATAGATTTCTGTCCCACATGGAGCAGGCGCCGGTGGAGCCACTGCGCCATATCACCTGCAGGTGCAGTCTCCAACCATCACACCCTTGCCAACGTATCTGCCTCATCATTCCCACAATGGGCTAGAGGGGCATGCCCCGTGACACGATATACTGTCACCTGCTTCTGGTGTCCTATTTCCCATAAGTCCTGCCACATAGTCTGACCCCACAGTGGACGGTGCATTACCATCCACTGGTTAGTGTGAGAAGTAGCAATCCAAAGGGTCAGTCCACGATAGACAGCCCAGCTGTCAGTGTAGATCACCAGAGGTGAAGGTTCATTATGAGCAACTAGCCAAACAGCTCTTAATTCTGCCTATTGGCTGCTCTGGCCTGTACCTGTGTCCATCCAAATAGTTACAGTGGCTGGATGGAAGGCTATGGCCATTCACTTGGCAGGTTGGCCCCTACTGGAACCATCAGTATACCAGGTGTCTTCCGGGATAGGCATCCGGCTCTCTTGGTAGGGACTGACTTCAGGATCTGTCTCCTGATCCCCAGCTGCACCTGACTCTAAAGTCGCATAGATGACTGGACCCAAGACTTCCTGCAGTTATATCAATAAAAAAAAAAAAAGGCATTGGCCAAGTCTGCCACAAAGTGGTATGTCCCCAACTCATGGCTTAGCAGATCTATCATGTTAGCTATCAAGGGAACAGCAGCATGGAAAGGAGGAACAAATTTATTAAATTCTCTGTAATCTACTGTCATTCTCCAGGTTCCATTTGGTTTGTGCACAGGCCATTTTGGGAGCTGTAAGAACTGTACGCTGGCCGGATGATCCCCACCTTTTCTAGTTTGAGAATCATCCCTGTGACTTCTTCATAACCACCTGGCAGGCGGTACTGCTTGGTGTTAGTCACACGCTGAGGGATGGGTAATTACAAAGGGGAATGTGATGTGTGTCCCCACATCTGCCTTCATAACCCTGATCCGCAGCTGGAACTCCCCAGCTGTAGTT
This sequence comes from Saccopteryx leptura, assembly GCF_036850995.1. Lineage (NCBI taxonomy): Eukaryota > Metazoa > Chordata > Mammalia > Chiroptera > Emballonuridae > Saccopteryx > Saccopteryx leptura. Next base: position 40,095,183 of record NC_089505.1, on the reverse strand, counting down.
TCCAACCACAGTCCTTGCAAGACATCTACCCCCAAAATATATTCAGGAATAGGAGATACATACACCTTATATGGCTTAGGAGGCAGTCTCCCTATCCCCAATGGAATAGTTATTGGCTTCACTCGAACAGTTTCATCCCCATAACCGTCAATGGCCACTGAGGTCCCAGAAACCACTCTGGGTTCCCATAGAGGAGGAAACATTCTGCACCTGTATCCACCAAGGCCAATACTCGTTGTACATTGGAAGGGGACCAGTGGATAGCCAGTTCCACGTGTGGCCTCCTGTCCCTGCCTATCCCTGTTAGACGGGTTTCTCAGCCCTTTTCCTATTCAAACTGGTACAATGGGTCTTGGGAGTTCTCCTCTCCCTTGGCCGTCTCTATTATATAATCTTGTAACCAAGCTGCCCGCACACCAAACGTTTTACTGGTAGCTGCTGGGACCTTTTGTCTCAGTGGCTGGAACTTCTGTTTTGGTTTAAGCTGCCTCCAGAGCTCCAAAAGAATTTTATTAGACTGGCCATCCAATTTCCCCTTATCTGCTCCAGCCGCAATCAAATCTATTCACATCTGTGTTTGGGTAACCTTTACAGGCCTGTTTCTCTTGTTAGACGGGACGGGGGTGGGGATGGACGTAGGCAGCAGCCCTCACTGCTTTATGATCCTGAGCAGCCTCCAGCTCTCCCAAATCAGCTACCATCTGTGTAACCACATTGATGGGCTGGCCCACATAGGGGCCCAAGATAGCCACAAGTGACCCAAAAAGGGCTGACAGGGAGCTAGCAAGGATAAAGTCCCTCATTTTTACCATAAACACTTCCTCATCTGGCCCATGGGACTTCAGGTTGAAAGCAGCATTCTTCATACCTAGTTCCCGAAGGACCTTTACTAACTCACTATAGCACTGCCACCAACTCACTGCCCTTGGCAATTCTCCAGCATCTGCCAGACCATACGAATGGCAGCCATCACCCATTCTAATAGGGTATGGTTTCCTGGGTTGTCATGGCAGTTCTGAAGATGCTGCCTCAAGGAGGAGTGTGTGGTGAGGGCGGGCAATTTCTCCATCTCTGTTCTGGAGAGCATGATGCCATCCACCCCTATGTCCCATAATTGTAGTAACCAGACTACAGGGATTCGGTAGGTTTCTGCCTAAATTGTGCCCCTAACTCCATCAGCTCTGCCTGGGTATAGGGCTGGATCACAGAGTGTTCCATTACCTGGGCAGGAGGCTGTGGCTGCCCCTGAGGGACTCTTTGTTGCTGGGTCACCTTCTTGGTGACCACTGGTCGGGCTCTCAGTGTGCGTATGGCAGCTTCAGCCTGAGCCTTCTCATCCTCAAAAGAGGAGTAGCAAATGCCTGCTCCCGCTGACTCAAAGCCAGTCCACCAGCACGGATGCTGCTGCTCCTTTGGCGACAGTTTAGGCTTCTGTGGCTGCTGGCCTCTGGCTAGAAGCTGAGACTTCGCTCTTGAACCTGTAGTTGTTTCCCCAACAGCTGCCGGTGCAAATGTTCATCTTCCAGGGCATACTGCAACTCACAAACCCGTAATTCCTTCTCCAGTGCTCCCTCCAATTCCAGCCTTTTCTGCCGTTCGATTCGCAATTCATCCTGGAGCTTTTGACCTTGGGCGCTTCTCACAAAGACCTTCTGTTTCTCTCTTGAGTAAAAAGACACCCAGCCCATGGCCCCTAAAAGGACAGCCATGGGGAGCCAGAACAGCAACCAGTCCTCTACCCCACCCCGCAAGGGTGGTGGCACCATTCCAATCTCTGAACCCTGCCGCAAACTACACCAGTTGTAAGGTCAGGGGCCGCTTCCATCATGGCCATTCACATGCAGGTTCTCATTGAATTTGGGCAGACGGTATAAAAATGGTGGAGTTGGAGGATGGTGGGCCATTCTGTTTATTGATGTCTCACCAAGACAGACAAGTCACAAGAAAAACCCAGGGAAAAGCAGAAAACCTGCTTTTTCCATGGAGGGCAAGGGATCAGGGGGAGGAGAAAAAAGAAGTCCTCCTGCATCTCTCCGTGGTGGGGCAGAGTCTCTCTTCCAGTAAACATTGACAGTGGCCCCTCCCAATCAAGAAGGCAACTTGCAACCTCACAGCATTGCCCAGCCCCCATTATAAAATATAAGCGAGCAAACAAAAATCATATTTACAAACTTATTTGACCACGACTCACCATTGAGTTTTGCCAAAAGATTTTTCTTTTTTTTTTCTGATTTTGAATGCATATGAGCAATATTTTGATGATTGCAATTTAAAACTTTCTTGTGAAAAAATTTTAGCAAAACTGTTGATCTAAGAAGAAAAACCTCATTTCTCTTTAATACTCAATCATGTAACTATCAAAAACACATTGACCCAAGCAACAACCAATTTCCAGTATCATTATATAGGCAAAACTATGTATTCCGTTCTGATATATTTTATGATATAATATATTTTTTTATCAGGAAAATAAAGTTTTTAATAAAACAAAATGGGTAATTGTTCAGTAATGTAAAAGATTCTATAACAATATCTTTAATAATAAAAATTCAAATGCAAAGTGATTGGCAAGCAACTCCCAAACCCACAGAACATTTGGCTGTCTATTTCTGGACATTTCATGAGCCATACAATTATGCAGCTCAGTGTTTTACAAATTTTTTCCTCTCTGTTTATGGCATGATGTCAGAGATTTCTTGGACTTTCTATTTGATATTAACTAAAGGTAACCAGTGTCTAAATCTGGCATTGTTTAATCTCCTTTTTCAGGCTCCTTTCCCAGCAGCTCCCTTCCCCTGCCCATGCAATTACTTTCTCAGAAGTGAAGAGTTTTCACCGATGCCATCTAGCCTGCCTGCTTTCCCTAGACAATGTCTTATTTTGAAATTCTCCCTTCAACCTCTCCCTCATGAAAGCTTACCTACTGACTCATTTCCTAGGGCATTGTTTTCACCTTATTATTGTATAGAGAAAATCTGGAAATCTCATTCACTTTACAAGTTAATAGCTGAGAGGAATTAGTCTGTTACCCATACATATGGTCCATTAGAGATTTGCATTTTAATAGAGGACAATTCTTTCATAACTCAAAGGAATGGAATATCTTTGATGGTAGAATTTCAAGCATCACTGACATTAGTGGAGAAAAAATTGGGGGTAGGAACACTTATCACCAAACCATAATAACAGTGAGATGCTATCAGATTCAAGCTTAACCTAATAGAGGCAAATATTCTTGTCTGAACAAGAATAAAAGCAGAACTAAATTTAAAGCAAAAATCTAAGCTGTTGAACAACCTTATTTCTTAATGGGATGCCTTATTCTCTCTCAGCTTTTTATCTTTGCAAAGTGGTCTTATTCTGTATAGCTCTTCTCAATTTCATTATGTCTTTACTAAGATGGCTTAAAGTTCCCCTCAGCTTCTCTAAACTTAACATGGGTTTTGTCCTAACCTTGGGCTCCTGACCTCCCTTTTCTTTGAACATTTAATGTAGAAAAAATAATTTAAAATATTTGTTCTGCTGTTTGGGGATAGACATCTTTTTAAGAAATATCTTTCCAGTTTTGCAACCTAAGAATGTGTTTTTCAGGGTCCTGGGAGTCATTCCTTAGAAATGTATTCACCAAGAAAGATAATACCTCTATTGCCCAATTACTGTGGGAAGGTAAGAACCTAACTCCTTAGAGGTACCTCGCTCCAAATTGTAATACTACATTTCTGTCACGAAGATAAGAGAATATTTACTTTACTTTAAGTAAGGCCAATTAGCAAACACAGATGGCCCACAATCCCCTCATGCCATTTCAGCTCTCAAAACTTTCCTCTTCTTCGTTTCAGTGGAATTGATTCTGAATCAGTTCTGGTTTCTTGCCCCTATAGCAATAGCTTTGAATAAAGTATTTCTGCCTATTTAACTTTGTCCGTGCAATTTTGTCTTTGACATCTGTACTTGGACAGATTTAAGTACTTATATCCAATTTGCTTCCTTTGCCCCAATATTCTTTTTTCTTTCTTTTTTTCTTCTTATTTTTTGGTATTTTTCTAAACTGAAAAGCAGGGAGGCAGATAGACAGACTCCCGCATGCACCTGACCAGGATCCACCCAGCATGCCCACCAGGGGGTGATGCTCTGCCCATCTGGGCTGTTGCTCCATTGCAACTGGCACCATTCTAGCACCTGAGACAGAGGCCATGGAGCCATCCTTAGCGCCCAGCCCAACTTTGCTCCAATGGAGCCTTGGCTGTGGGAAGGAAAGAGAGAGATAGAGAGAAAGAAGAGGGGGAAGGGTGGAGAAGCAGATGGGTGCTTCTCCCGTGTGCCCTGGCCGGGAATCAAGCCCGGGACTTCTACATGCCAGGCTGTCATTCTACCACTGAGCCAACCAAACAGGGCCACCTCAATATTTTTTCAAATACCCTGAAGCAAATATTTTAAACATAATAGGAAACAAAGGATTACAATACCTTTTTTTTTCACATCAATGACAGTTTCCTTATCAGTTTTCTTTTTGACATCTTCTTTTTCTGGTAGTAAAATAAGAAAATTATAAGCCTCTACTTGTTTAATTTTAATCAGGGCACACACGACTGCCATTAAAAAATCCATTTTGTCTTGTATAGAGTAATCCTAAATCAGAGCCATAAATCATCTCAAATATGAATGAACTGGCACCTTCATAACAGAATAGTGGCTTTGGTGTTCTTTCCCTTTAGGAAGAGAGCAAATTTTTGCTAATTTCAATAAAAACAGCCTGATTAGGCGGTGGTGCAGTAGGCAGAGCATCGGACTGGGATGCGGAGGACCCAGGTTTGAGACTCCAAGGTTGCCAGCTTGAGCGCGGGTTCATATGGTTTGAGCAAAGCTTACCAGCTTGGACCCAAGGTTGCTGGCTCGAGCAAGGGATTACTCAGTATGCTGTAGCCCCACGGTCAAGGCACATATGAGAAAGCAATCAATGAACAACTAAGGTGTCGCAAAGAGAAACTCATGATTGATGCTTCTCATCTCTCTCTGTTCCTGTTTGTCCTTATCTATCCCTCTCTCTGACTTTCTCTCAGTCTCTGTTAAAAAATAAAAAGGACAGTAAAAACATTAAACAGCATTATTAATTACTGTACAGTTTAGTAGTTTTTCTAAAGGATTTTAAGAGGAATATATTGAATGTTCCCTGGGCTATCCACTGCAAGCATGTCAAATCTCAGAAGTCCGTGAGGTTCATTTGGGACTTCAGATGCATTATATGAAAACAAACATCTAAAAAGATGGAGACGAACAAAACTAATTTACTAGTTTCCTCTCCATACAATACATAATCTGCTCTTTTGAAAGATACATTTTATTAAACTGAAAGAATTAAATTGTAGTCATCATATACATTGTCAAGTAGAGTACTGAATTAGAACAACTACTCCTAAGAAAAAGGATAATCGGTAACAGTTTTTCATAAGTTGGCTTGAATTTTTCTTTCCAAAAATTTATCAATTTCAACTATTTTTGGAATATTGTAAGTCTCAAGAGTGTTTGTTAATAACAACAATAAAATTATTTAGAGATTTTCATTCCTAGATGATAATAACTTTACCAGTATCGTCATACATAAATGGTAATAGATTTATGTGTTGCACAGTTTTTAAATACCTTACCTTTCTTTTTTGTTTCAGCAGTCACTTTCTTCTCAGCTTTCTTCTTTTCTCCTTCTTTTTCTGGAGAAGAGATTTAAAATATGATATTTATAAAAATTTAGTACAAAAAAGAAACTACGATTGGAATGAAGGATTACTGTTAAGTCAGTTCTGCCTTCAAATCGCTTTGTGACTTTGAGCAAGTGATTTAATTCTACTAAACCTTATTTTCCTCCTTTATAAGATAACAATACCTCCCTCAAAGTTAGATAACACTGGGAAACGATTTTTTTTTTTTTTCATTTTCTGTTGCATGAGGTTTTGGAACGTTTTCTATATATTTCTGCATCACTGATTCCAAATCTGAAATCTGTTTTTTGGTGCATGCTCTAGTTTTTATGCAATTTTAATTTCTTTTTGTTACAGTTAATAGCATGCATTGCTTTTTAAATTAAAGAGCAGTGACTCTTGGACTGAACATAACCACAAGGCAATTAATGTTTTACAAATATCACTTTTACATAATTGTAGTTGTTTTTAAATGTAAAAAATTATTATCTGATAAAAAAACACTCTCTTATTTTGTTTTAAGATTAAATCATGGCTTCTTTGAGTAGGTGTAAATGTAAGAATAGTCCTGACACCTGTTATATATGTGGCTGTTACATACTTCAACGTCAAAGGTGCAATATATATATATATATATATATATATATATATATATATATATATATATATTTTTTTTTTTTTTTTTTTTTTTTTTTTTTGTATTTTTCTGAAGCTGCAAACAGGGAGGCAGTCAGACAGACTCCCGCATGCGCCAACGGGGATCCACCCAGCACGCCCACCAGGGGGCGATGTTCTGCCCATCCTGGGGCATCGCTCTGCCACAATCAGAGCCATTCTAGTGCCTGAGGCAGAGGCCACAGAGCCATCCTCAGCACCCGGGCAAACTTTGCTCCAATGGAGCCTTGGCTGTGGGAGGGGAAGAGAGAGACAGAGAGGAAGGAGAGGGGGAGGGGTGGAGAAGCAGATGGGTGCTTCTCCTGTGTGCCCTGGCAGGAATCGAACCCAGAACTCCTGCACAGCAGGCCGATGCTCTACCACTGAGCCAACCGGTCAGGGTGCAATATTTAGTCATTTGTGACACATGCATATATTGCCTATTTTCAAGTTTCTCTTGGCGATCAAGACAAGAATTGGGCTCCTCATATTGTGTGTCATAATTGTGAGGAAATGCTTCATGATTGGACAAAAGGAAAACGCAAAGAAATGCCTTTTGGTATTCCCATGGTTTGGCTTGAACCTAAGAACCACAGAAGTGACTTATTTCTGTCTGATCCTTACAAAGGGCATCAGCAAGAAAAAATGGCATATGATTGCATATCCTAATATTCCTTCAGCAATACGATCTATCCCACACTCTGAGACACTCCCGGTTCCAGTTTTCAATGGTTTTATTTCTTCTAAGAATGAAGAAAGTGAACATGGTGATCAAGTATATTTTGATAAAATGCATGAGAAAATGGTTGTAGGATCTGAAGGGTCTTCTTCTGATACCAAGCAGTCATTAACTCCTCAGCAGTTTAACCAACCGGAATTGAATGACTTAGTAAGAGATTTGGGCCTATCAAAGAAATCAGCTGAACTATTAGCCTCCAGGCATCAAGAAAATTATGTACTTCACCAGTCAGCTAAAGTATCCCATTTCAGGAAGTGTGAAAAAAATTTTGTGGACTTTTTTTCCAAAGACAAACACTTTGTTTACTGTCATGATATCAGTAGTCTTCTCAGCCAGCTAGGTGTTACCACTTACAGTCCAACAGAATAGCAGCTATTTCTTGACAGCTCTAAATGGAGTCTGATCATGTCCTCTTCCCATTTTTTTATTGGATTGTTTGTTTGTTGTTGAGTTTTATGAGTTCTTTGTAAATTTTGGATATTAGGCCCTTATCTGAGCTGTTGTTTGAAAATAACATTTCCCATTTAGTTGGCTGTCTGTTTATTTTGATGTCAGTTTCTCTTGCTGAGCAAAAACTTTTTATTCTGATGTAGTCCCATTCATTTATCTTTGCCTTCACTTCTCTTGCCATTGGAGTCAAGTTCATAAAATGTTCTTTAAAACTCAGGTCCATGAGTTTAGTATCTATGTCTTCTTCTATGTACTTTATTGTTTCAGGTCTTATATTTAGGTCTTTGATCCATTTTGAATTAATTTTAGTACATGGGGACAAGCTGTAGTCAAGTTTCATTCTTTTGCATGTGGCTTTCCAGTTTTCCCAACACCATTTGTTGAAGAGGCTTTCTTTTCTCCATTGTGTGTTGTTGGCCCCTTTATCAAAGATTATTTGACCATATATATGTGGTTTAATTTCTGGGCTTTCTATTCTATTCCATTGGTCTGAGTGTCTATTTTTCTGCCAATACCATGCTGTTTTGATTATTGTGGCCCTATAACATAGTGAAGTCAGACACTTCTCCCAGGAAGAAATACAAATGGCCAACAGATATATGAAAAGATGCTCATCTTCATTAGTTATTAGAGAAATGCAAATCAAAACTACAATGAGATACCACCTCACCCCTGTTAGATTAGCTATTATCAACAAGACGGGTAATAGCAAATGTTGGAGAGGCTGCAGAGAAAAGGGAACTCTCATCCACTGTTGGTGGGACTGTAAAGTAGTACAACCATTATGGAGGAAAGTATGGTGGTTCCTCAAAAAACTGAAAATAGAACTACCTTATGATCCAGCAATCCCTCTACTGGGTATATACCCCCAAACCTCAGAAACATTGATATGTAAAGACACATGTAGCCCCATGTTCATTGCAGCACTGTTCACAGTGGCCAAGACATGGAAACAACCAAAAAGCCCTTCAATAGAAGACTGGATAAAGAAGATGTGGCACATATACACTATGGAATACTACTCAGCCATAAGAAATGATGACATCAGATCATTTACAGCAAAATGTTGGGATCTTGATAACATTATACGGAGTGAAATAAGTAAATCAGAAAAAAACAAGAACTACATGATTCCATACATTGGTGGAACATAAAAACGAGACTAAGAGACATGGACAAGAGTGTGGTGGTTACCAGGGGTGGGGAAAGGGAGGATGTGGGAGGGGAGGAGGGAGAGGGTTAGGGGGAGGGGGAGGGGCACAAAGAAAACTAGATAGAGGGTGACAGAGGACAATCTGACTCTGGGCGATGGGTATGCAACAGAATTTAATGACAACATAACCTAGACATGTTTTCTTTGAATATATGTACTCTGATTTATTAATGTCACCCCATTAACATTAATAAAAATTTATTTAAAAAAATAGAAAGAAATATAAATGGAGTCTGAAATGTGTTCTTTTACTCAACGGTAATGTTTATGCAGTGGTTCCAACTGGTTATTCAACTCATCTGTGAGAAGATTATAATGACATAAAAATTGTCCCCAACTTACTGAAGTGTGAGGAGCATAATTGGATCATTTGTGTGGATCTTAAAATGATAAATTTCCTGCTAAGACAACAGAGAGGTTTCTTGAGGTATCCTTGATTTCTGTGTTTGTGGGACAGCTGAGCTCGGGAGAAACACTGGACACAGAAGGAGTGGCTGAAACGTGAAGCTCTGGAAGTAGGGATGCAAAATATTGTGAATGAACCTGTAGTTATTCCAGACAGGATCATTTTTTCCCCACTTCACATCAAACTTGGCTTAATGAAGCAGTTTGTTCAGGCTTTAAATAGAGAAAGTGAATGCTTTCAACATACTATTTCTGCTTTTCTTGCCTTGTCTTTTGAGAAGATAAAAGCAGGTGTATTCAATGGACCTCAAATTTGAACCTTCATATGTGACAAAGAATTTGCCAGGAAGATGAATAAGGAAGAGAAAGCAGCATGGCAGTCTTTTGTGGCAGTCACAAAGAACTTCCTTGGCAACAAAAAAGCAGAAAACTATGAACTTCTGGTTCAAATGATGCTGTTGGCTTTCTGTGACATTGGATGTAACATGAGCGTTAAGATTCACTTTCTGAACAGTCACCTTGTTAAGTTTCCTGAAACTCTTGGAGCTGTTAATGATGGCAGACTACTGCTGGAGCATAAAGCGAGATTGTCCTCAACAAGTACACAAATGTAAGAGCTACAAATGCAAATTTTTGCCTGAATAGAATTTAAATAAGTTTTGTGCAAATTTTATAATTAAAATAAGTGTTTTTGATATGTTCCATTTTGAAATTGTAGACATTCTGACACAATCATATCTTTTAGTGTATTAGTGTATTTACATCATTATATAAATTATTATATTTTCATAAAGATGATGCCCAAGAAGATATTCTACTTCATTATGTTAAACTAAATGTTGAAAATTTTACAATAAGATAAAAACCTAAAATCTTGAATTGCAAAAAACTGTAGCTTACAGAGAAAAACTAATGTCAGATTTGAGATCAGCACACTCGAATTAGGTAAGAACAAGTGTTTTTGTGGATGCAACAAAAATTTTGTTTCCCATTATAATGTTTACAGAGCGCTCTGCACAGTGCTTGATTCATAGTAAATGCACAAATTATAGGCTCCCAATAAAGTTTACAACTAATAAACAAGATAACTTGAGCTCCTAAATCAAACAATTGTGTAGGGCCTAAAGTGAAAGAGGAATATATAAAATTGAAATATATTTTCTGAGGAAAGACACGGGTTAAGCTAAAAGAATTATTTTTTATTACCTTTGCATATGTTCAGTTTCGTTAGAAACAATACACTAAGCCATTAACAGTATCTATTTTGATTTGTTTTTCAAATCTGTCTCTTGTCAATTGGCATTCGGAGCCTGGTGACATTTGTCTGGCAGTGTGTTGGGGACATAACTTCCACTGCCCTTTCTGAGTGGTTGTATCAGCAAGGGTGCTCAGACCATCTTTACACCCAGAGGTTGCAGTAAGTCTGGACGCCACATAGAACAGTATGGCAGAATTCATGGAAGATTTCTGTTTTAGAGATCTGAGAAAGTCTTGTTCTGAGAGGCAAATAGAACTTCAATTGCCCAGCTTTAGCGACATAACAGCTGGACACCCCTGGATCTTTTTCTGGTAAGTGTACGCATTTCCTGTAACAAAGCCATTTGAAAGTGCAGAGTTGTTAAAATGGAATGTTCAGAGTACTAGGTTTGAGGCAGCTATAAGTACAGTTAATGTTGGAAATCAATTAATCTTTATCTTAATTTAGTAGTGTTAATTACCTTATATTTGAAATATTTTTCTCATTGTCATTTTTTTCCTATCAAGTATACATGCCAAGTATTCAAAGATTTTCATTACACTACTGTGAGATTATTACTATGCAGAAGAAAGTCAATGAGCAGTTTCAGTGTGAATGCTTAAGTTGGCTACTAATGACTGCATCTTATTAAATATTGGAATTAATTCATTCCCTTAGGTGTCTCTTTTTTACCTACAAGATCAAAGACAACACTTTCTTTCAGTGTTAGAAGTATAATTTATAAAGAACTCTTTTTCATGACTCTTAGAGATACATTAGTGTAGAAAGGAGAAGCATATTCACACTCTGTCTAAGGGTGTCTGCAGTGTAACAGCACAGGTCATCCAATCAGAAGTGAAAAAGAGTCAAGAAGTCAGATTTTGAGTGTTTCAGAGTTATAGAAATAAACCAATTGAATTCCACTTTGCGATTTCTTAAAGGTTCATACATATTAAATAGGAAAATCATGTTTAAAATTCTGAATAAAGAGATTCTTTTGATTTAAGTATTGTTACTTTTAGCTTTTCTGAGAAATTTTTATGTAGCATGGAATTTTCCATCTTATTAAAATAAAAGCATGCACTAGATCATGGGGTTGGCGTTTGCTGAACATCCCCTTCTGAGGGCATGTGCCAGAAAAGGGTTCATTAAAATACAGTGTACTTGTAAAGAATTCTTAGCCTACATCAAAAAATCAATGCCACAGTCACAATAAAATCACAACTCAGTATCCAAGTCTTTAAGTTTTATAATGTAAATGAATAAATATTTCATTTGAAACTTTGTGTCAATTACTCATTCTTATAGTGAACCTCAGAATGAAAGTAGATATTTGAGGCCATAAGATGGAAGACATTCTTTTCATTTTTTTTTAAAAAAGAGAATGCTCTTATGCAATAAATTCTACCTTTAAATGAATATATCTGGGGTTTTATTGTGGTGGTACAGTATTCATGCCTTAGTTCAGATTGAATTAATGCTTCCATTATATACTCTGCCTGTGGTTATGGCCATACACTGCGAGAGTCATGAATAAGAGCAGAAGTCCACAAAAAGCAGGTATAAATAATGTACTTTAATAACATTTTTTTAATGAAGTAGACCTTTAAGCTGTCATTATGGGATGTACTTTGTTCATGGTGAATTTATTCAAACCATCAACTTCTGAAGATTCTGCATTTCTTCAAGCACTATTGTCTGTATTCTCTAGGTGATTTAGCAGCAGTGGAATTCAATTTTTCATTTGTAAAAGACACAACAATTTTATTATACCCTGCTTGGATATAAAAGTAACCTGTATTTCTTTTATGAAATCTCTCTTTTCCCTGACCTTTTTTCTCCCTCAGCAGTCAATATTTTTCCCTTTCTACCTGACTATGCACCCGCTCATCCCATTTCTTTTCACCTCTCCTCCAACTGTTGGCTGTTTTGCTTCTAACAAGCCAGAGTCAGAATATTTAATATCATAGGTTTTCAGTGGACCTGCAGTTAAGTGCATCTATAGAATGGGAATTTATCTGCATACTACCTTTCTTTGGTGAAAGTGTCATAAGCACTAAAATGATAGCTCTATCTAGCAGGAATCACAGGAAAGACTGGTGGAGAGAGAAATCTTCTACACAATGGGCAGCTTGGAGCCACAAACACGTTATTAATTTCTGCATAAATTAACATTAGATGAAAGAAATTTAAAAGGCTCACTTTTTACTTTCTAAGCCCTTACAATGGGCTTTTCTCTTTCTTTGAAATGTTTTTGTGCCATCTCAGATCCAGAGAATGCACAGTAGTTAATTATAATTGTAAAGCTTTCTAAGACGCTTGTTCCTAACAAACTGAGAAAACAAATGCAAATGTTTCATCTTCATTCTAGGTTTTGTTCCTCTCGCTTTGTATTTCTAGTGTAGAGATTATCCAAAGTTTACATGTTGGATGGGTGCTTTTCTGTTAATCTTCTATGGCAAAGATTGATGTAATCTTGGTTCTAGTAAAATAAATAGAGACATGTTTCTTTCCTAACAACACATTCCAACATACCTTGTTACTGTCACCTTGTTTCTCTAGAGTGACAGAGATTGGCCTGGAATCCCATGCACTACCATGATCATGGAAAATTTCACATAAGTAGATAGTAGATAAGCTCAATACATCAGTGTTATTTGAGTTCTTCACTGTTATCTACAGAGGGTCATTGGGCAAGAGAGAAAGCATGGTGCTAGTATGATGACCTTGGTCTCCGAATTCTCTCTCTGATCTCTGTTTAGGTTGTATGTGACATTGGCGATGTGCTGTGACATACTAGATTTCATTTTCCTTATTTGAACAATGGGAAAGTCAAATCTACTTTGTGGGCTTGTTGTAAGAAAAGGGGAAATTGAGTTCAACTGTCTTGACCAGAGTGGATATTTTAAAATAATGATAACAACAATGATAGTGATTACTATATTTTAGAATAGTTATTAATATATTTTAGAAACAAAGGTATGATTTATATATCTCCAGTGGTTTTTCTAGGTGTGGTATTTATTGAACTATTGAGTAAATTTACATTAATTCTAATGATTCTGTATCAAGGTAAGCTGTATCTGGAATATTTTGTATTGAGAAACTTTAGGACAAAAGTACATAAGTAAGAATTAGCATGTTGTGAAGAGGCAATGTGATGTAATGAAGAAGTAGATTCCAGACTCAGTTTTGCTATAAGTAGTATGTTGGGCAAATGAGTTTGTAAAATTTGTATTATTTGAGTTTGCTCACTTTTATTGTTAAAAAATGGCGCTGGTCAGCACCAGGTATGTGATCTATGAAACTGCAAATTACCTTCCTACCTGGGAGGGCCATTGTTATGCTAATGTTTGCTGGAGGAGAGGTTTTCCACCAGAAAAGTTTTAAAAGGAAAGAGAAGGAAAGGGAGAAGGGAGAGAAGTCAAGAGGCAGGGAAAGAGAGAGAAGCCAGTTTTGCAGAGTAAGAAGCCATATTGGCAGATGGGGAACCAGAGGTAAGGGGCTTTGTGACTTGTGAGACCTTTGATTCTAGGAGAAAGCAGAGAAGATTATCCTGGTTATGAAACCGATAATGTGTCAGTAGCTTTGTGAGCTCTGAGGGAAAGGGAAGTGTTTTTTGTGTGTGTTGCTCTTTGGGCCAGTATGAGTCTTGAGTAAAGGAATGGCCCACCATTTTTTGGTTCCACTGTTTCTTTACCATCTGTCCAAATCTAATGGAAATCTGCATGAGAATGGCCACGCCAATTCATATAGCCATACATATAGCTGCTGTCTTATGCTACTGTGAGAAAATCTTCTGAAGTTCACCATAAAAGGCAGTGAAATGAATAGAGTGTATTCAAGTCTCTCTTTACCTGTTTTATTTACTCTCCAAATGAAACATGTATCATCTTGCATTTATTTTCTAATTTTGCTAGGAAAAGGTAACAAATAGTTTAGAGTTGTAAATAGCTACTTCTCTGCCTTTACTGTGGCTTAAATTTTTTTAAGCTTAAAATGAATATATACATACACTAGTACACAAACATATATATAATATCAGTTGTTAATAAGAGTCAGAAAAAAAAATGTTTAGGCCTGACTAGGCAAGGCAATGGTGCAGTGGATAGAATGTTGGACTGGGATGCGGAGGACCCAGGTTCGAAATCCCAAGGTCACCAGCTTGAGTGTGGGCTCATCTGGTTTGAGCAAGACTCACCAGCTTGAGCCCAAGGTTACTGGCTTGAGCAAGGGGTCACTCGGTCTGTTGTAGCCCCCCCCCCTCCGGTCAAAGCACATATGAGAAAGAAATCAATGAACAACTAAGGTGCCAACAAAAAAATTGATGCTTCTTATTTCTCTCCCTTCCTGTATGTCTGTCCCTCTTTCTGTCTCTGTGTCTCTGTCACAAAAAATAAAACAAAACAAAAAAACCCACTAAAGTTTGGGTTAGATGATTAGAATATGAGACAAGTGGGAGGTGGCATTGCTTTTTTTAAAGTAGAAAAAAAGATAGTGACTCTTTCTGAATGGGTAAGATTTGAAAAAAAGTGAAGAACTTTGGGCTATTGAAAAGAATTTTCTGGCAGAGAAAAAATATATCTGCAATGATATTGACATGGGGACATTTTAGATATATTCAGTGAAGATCCTGGGAACCTGTGTGGCAGAAATGGAGGTGCAGAAGGTGACTGGTAAGAGACGTAGCCAGAGACAGAGCAGGGACCAATCACTGAGAATTGTGTTGTTCATGGTGAAGATGTTTCATTTTACTGTAACATAGAAGAACACAGAGAAAATACAAGCAAAGAAATTATATGATAAGCCATATTTTAAGAGGAACTTTAGCTGTTACTGGGTGGTGTGAAGTCCCTTATTAGATTTTATAATCATATTGTAAGAAGGAAGACTAAGAAAGTAAAAAAAAAAAATCAGTACAAATATTCTTTCCCTTTCTCTCTTTTTTCTCCCCAAAATTTACTCTGGATTTTTTTATTAGGGACCCTTGAACAATAGAACAGTTGTAGGAGTACTTTATTTAACATTGTACAATGATTAGGTTACTATGACAGCAACACTCTCTAAATTAAGGAATTCACTTAATTTATCTGGCATAACTAGTTTGCCTTTCAGAACAGAAAACCATTGTCTTTGTCTTTAGTTTTCCTTTAATGATAACTGAATTATTCTTAGAAGTCATCTCTTCTTATTATCAGCTATTTAACAACAAACATGCTACTACTAGCAATTCTATAGTACCTTTTAGTGATTATCTAAAGACTTTTACATGCATAATTTATTTATTTTATCAACAAATGTTTATTTAGCTTCATGTCAAAACCTCTTGCCATGAGTTTAAAAGACTCCTTTCAAGAATTCCAGGTAAGAGAATAAAACATGAGAAAGTTTACAATTACAATAAGGACTTTGAGGAACATTAAAGGTAGAGTCTAAGGGATCTAACAGAAATTCTCAAACCCAAGAGTGTCAAGTAAAAGTGCTAAAGCTACTTTCATGAGAAAATGACAGACTGAGACTGAAGTGATAAGTGAGACCTGATTCTGAACCTAGTATAGCAAGTGTCACTATCTATGGCAACTGAAGGAAGTGGAGAGCAGAGTGCTTGCTCGTATCTCAGATAAGGCTGAGGACTCTCAGCGATGCCAGTCCATTCATGAAGAGAACATCCCAAAGGACCCCAAACCTTAGTGTCAATCCAAAGTTTTTTAAAATACCATACTACATACAGTTCTTCTTTAAGTTTCAAAAAGATTATAGGGAAGGGTTCTCAATAATCATGTCATATGGTCAGAGCAATACAAAAATAAATAAATAAAAGAAAGACAAGAAAAAGCTTCAAGTTTTAGTTGGAAGCTAATTTCAAGGTGATAGGCAATTATACCAATAGATGAAACCACATTACCTTATATTCATTAGCATATACTTGGTTTCCAGTTACAAGTCTATACATCCTGTAACTTGTGGAAAATAGGCTCAGGAAACTTGGATAAGTTGCACAACCTCACAAATCAAATAAGTGACATAGCAAGGATTCAAAACTAAGGATGAATGCCAACCTTGTTGTACTCTCTTCTGCAATGTGGAAGTGCTGCTTGAGGTAGACCTAGTATATCAAAAACTTGCAAATGAACTGAGGCATGGACAGAAGTGCCAACTTCTACCTCATTCATGTGAAACTTATCTTTCAGCTCTCATAGCCCAAATTCTCTGATATAATTACATTTTCCTTCTGTTTCTGAATTTAGAATGCAATAAGAAATGCAAAGAGAAATATTATTTTAAACACTTAGAATTGCAAATAAGTTTATGTTAATTAAACTTAATTTTCCTTTAAAAAAGATAAGGTATAATGCCCCAAACCTTTAAAAAATGATAAACATTTTAGATGGGTGATTTCATTATTTTGGAACGAGATACATTTATATAGATGAAGGTTGATGCATTTATTCTTTTTCATTTTTCTATATAGAAGTGAAACAGCAAGGCAACTTCAGAATGTGTGTGTGTGTGCGCGCGTTTGAGAGAGAGAAAGAGAGAGATACTGGAAAATTGGTTCCCATTTTTCCTTTTAATGCTTTTACATTTCAGAAAGCAAATGCTCAATTAAAGTTTTTTTTACTTTTACTCAAATAAGAAGCTCTCCATATATATTCAATACACCCTTATCTCTGAAAAGCTCCATATAAACTGCTCACAAAAATTAGGGCATATTTAATAGCTTCATATTCATTTTGAAATATCCCCTAATTTTTGTGAGCAGTATAATTGAGTTGCATTTTCGTTTTTTGTTTTTTTGGGGGGTCTTTGATGTTGCTGTCATCTGGAGATTTAAAAAAAACCTCTTTTAACCCTTTAAAGTTGATTTTTATGTAAAATCATTGGCTGGTAAAGATCTCTTATTGTAAACTTTTCCATGTGTCTTTCTACATGAATAAGAAAAACATAAATGTAAGGTTTTTTCTTATACTTTTTATTTTCAATGTTATATTATTTATAAAAGACAGCTTTTACTTTTATTTATTGATTTTAGAGAAAGAGGAGGGGAGAAAAAGAAACATCAATTTGTTCTTCCATTTATTTATGCATTCATTCATAGGTTGATTCTTGACAAATTGAGATGACACTCTAACCAACTGAGCTACTCAGCCACGTCAAAGAATTACTTTCATATTTTTATCTATATGCTTTTTCTACATTTTTCTGTAGTTGGAAATAGATTTCAAAAGTTTTTTATTATATTTAAAATATCAAGAATGTCTACAAACATGAGACAACTTAGCTTTCATGACTAAATTATCAATATTTAGAGAAATAGTTGGTAATCTTAGAAATCAAATATTTATTATTTTAAAGTACCACTTGAAAGATACCAATATTGTTATATCTTTGAGAATTTAGGACATGATTTAATAAATAAATTATAAAGATTCAATAGTTATTTTCAAATATAAAATGTATAAAGTTATTGGTATGTTGGGAGCATTTATAAGTCTGATTTCCAATTGAAACTTTTCCATTTTAAAAGATATTACTAATGGATATCAATATTTAAAAAGAAAACAAGTACCCACTCAAAGATGCCAACTTTTCAAGTTGCAATAATTTTAATATATTAATTTCAAGTTTGTTTTAACTAGTAGACTCCATAAATGTAAAATTTTTCATAGATTATACCAAACTAGTCACAGATTATCTTCTTCCTAATAGAAGGTCTATTCTAATATATATATCTAATTACATAAAATCCTCACAAATTGCAGAAAACATTTCTCACCCTTTCTTATGTGAACCACTGTCAAGACTTTTTATTCCATTTGGATAAACCTGACCTGGTTTTAAAGATTCAGTCACTTTTCTCATCAATTCCAGAGTAAGAATAATATCATTTTGAATTGCAACAAACTTGTATAACAGAAAGAAACATTTAGGTCAAGCCGACATAAATAGCAAATAAATGTTTTATAATGAAAAACTAGTACTTGTAAACTACAGCTATGGAGAGACCTGGTTCTTTCTATAAAATTTTTAAGAAAAATTTTGCTAGTATAAGAGGGTTGTAATCAGAATTCCATAATAAGAAAGTTAATAATAGATCACATTTGCTCAATTTACAAACTGTCTCATCTCTAACTTCATCATTGATCAAAGCACAGGGGAAAAACCACTTCTTGATACCAATGTAAACGTTACTAAGAGCTCTGAGGCAGAAAGAAAGGCTCCTGAACTCGACCCCAACTCTTGGGCGCACCCCCTGGATCTCCAGAGTAAACACTTACTGCTCTCAGTCAACTCAGACTTCTCTAGATCTATTGTTAAAAATGTAGGCGAAGAAAAAGAAAACTTCTTTCTCTTACAGGCCAATGAGAAGAGGTAATAGTTTTCACAAAATATCTTTTTTTTTTTTTTTGTATTTTTCTGAAGCTGGAAACGGGGAGAGACAGTCAGACAGACTCCCGCATGCGCCCGACCGGGATTCACCCGGCACGCCCACCAGGGGCAACGCTCTGCCCACCAGGGGGCGATGCTCTGCCCCTCCGGGGCATCGCTCTACCACGACCAGAGCCACTCTAGCGCCTGAGGAAGAGGCCAAGGAGCCATCCCCAGCGCCCGGGCCATCTTTGCTCCAATGGAGCCTTGGCTGCGGGAGGGGAAGAGAGAGACAGAGAGGAAGGGGGGGGGAGTGGAGAAGCAAATGGGCGCTTCTCCTATGTGCCCTGGCCGGGAATTGAACCCGGGTCCCCCGCACGCCAGGCCGACGCTCTACCGCTGAGCCAACCGGCCAGGGCCACAAAATATCTTTTAATAATCAATAATGGCATATCAAAACTTATACTAAAAGTCCTAGTTATGTATTCTTTTTACAATCCTTTTTTCTTTTAATCTATTTTTCTTTTACTTTTTCATGACATTTTCTCTTATTTGTTTTTGTGAATTTTTTTAAAGTTTACTCACTTGTTAAGGCATCTATTTTTCCATGATACTAAGCTGAATTTCACTTGTTCTAAATTACTGACTCAAATATCACTGAGTTACCTCTTGCCGAGCCCTAGCACAGTGCTACAATAAAAGAAAATAAATTTTAAAAAAAAGTCTAGAATTACAGGAAAGGTTGAAAATAAATTTAAATCTTTATGAAGACTTTCAATAACTAATGTTGGATAGCCCAAAACAAACATTCTAAACATTGTCTCCTTTGTTTTGGCTTCCCAACCCTCATTCATCACAGTTGCTTTCCCAAAAGACTCCCCCATAAAAAAAAAAATACCAATAAAAATTTAACCCTGCGCATGCTGACTCTCCTATTCTCTTTAGACCCTTATCTCAGCGTCCAGCTCCTATCTCTTTTTCTGGGGAGTAATTCTTCCAATTTGAGCATGAATTAATTTAATTCTTTGGGCTCCTTCTGATGTTTCTGCTCACCTAGAACATCCTGAGTAGAACACTCAGGAGCTGACCAGGCAAACAGTATATTTCTTAGAAATGAAGGTGGGGGACAAAAACTGTGAATCTATGTTAATATTTGTAACTTCATAACTCATATAAGCAATAGTTTTATAAAATCTTTTACAAATCTCTGAAGTGTAAAAATTCAATACAGTCTGTATTTAGTTAATAGTGTCACACCAAAGTTAGTTTTTTTTGTTCTTGGTCAGCGAATTGTGATTATGCAAGGTGTTAACATTAAATGAAGTTTGTTGGAGGGTATACAAGAGCTCTCTGTATTATCTTTACAGCTCTTCTGTAAATCTAAAATTCTTTCAAAATAAAAACAAAACCTTGAAAGGATTTTAGGACTGAAATAGAGGGTACACGTTTCCTGGGAAGTATTGATTAGTGCATTGTGTAACTCAAAGGAAATGAAATAAATGTGTGGAGAAGAAAAGGATGAATAAAATTAAGGACTCAAATATGATAAAATTTTGGAGCTAGAATAGACTTTGAGGTCATCAAGTTCAAAATATCACTCTGTAGATGACAAAACAGTGTCTGAGAGGTTAAGAAAATAATATGAATCTCACAATTAGACCTTTAGTTCATTACTCTAACTCTCATACTCTCACTTATATGAGGCATAAATAAAATTTGGAGGTATGAGTAGGGCACCATAACCTTCCACTTGACCAATCTAAAGTTCCCCGGTCAGTGTTTGTCTTATTCATCTCTCTGGAGCACCTGGTCCTATTATATCCTTTTCTCCTTTATATCATCTTACCCTTGGCTTTCTAGTATCTTTTCTAATGATGTTTGTGATGGTTAATTTTATATGTTAATTTGACTAAGCCATGGGAACAACTGTATGGTCAAAAAACAGTTAAGATTAGCATTGACAATGGCTCTGTGGAGGCTCCTGTCTCAGGTGCTGAAAATAGCTTGGTTGTGAGCATGGCCCCAGATGGGCAGAACATTGACCCTAGACAGGGGTTGTTAGGTGGATCCCAGTTGGGACATATGCAGGATCTGTCTCTCTACCTCCCCTCCTATCACTTAGAAAAATAGAAAATCAATCAATCAATCAATTAATTAATTAATTTAAAAGAGCTTTAGTTGTGAGAAAACTCTGCATGTGACCCCAGTTCTGTATTAAGAAACTACATAGAATTTCACATACCAACTAATGCCATTAATGCAATTACTTTATTACCTTCAGTAGATAACAATTAAAACCTATCACTTTTAGCCTGACCAGACAATGGTGCAGTGGATAGAGTGTTGGCCTGGGACACAGAGTACCCAGGTTTGAAACCCCGAGGTTGCTGGCTTAAGCACAGGTTCAATCCAACTTGAGCACAGGCTCGCCAGCTTGAGTGTGGGGTTACAGGTTTGAGAGTGGAATCATAGACATGACCTCGTGGTAACTGGTTTGAGCCCAAGGTTGCTGACTTGAGTAAGGGATTACTGGCTCAGCTAGAGGGCCCCTCCTCCCTGTTAAGGCACATATGAGAAAGTAATCAATGAACAACTAAGGTGCCACAACGAGAAATTGATGCTTCTCATTTCTCTTTCTTCTTGTCTGTATCTCTCTCTCACTCTACCTCTTGCTAAAAAAAAAAAAAAAAAAAAAAACAAAAGCAAAAAAAACTATATTTTTAAATTTTAAACTATTAAAATTAAGATTTTGCATAGAAATAAAATTTCCTGGTAGAAGAATGATAATGATAATAACAGTGACTAATGGTTGAGTAACTAAATGTGCTAGAAAATGTGCTAAGGTGTTATATATATTATTTCGTTGTTATCTTGGCAACTTTCTAAGTTAAATAGGCACTAAAAGTTGTTTGGTTAGTATATTTTATCAAAAATTATAACAAAAGGTCAATTCCAATAAAAATTTCTGACAGATATGAGTTTATTTCACCACAAAACAAAACAAAAAGATATTACATGGGCTTAAAGTTCAATAAAATTTATTGTGTCATAGAGTTAATGGAATAAGAACTGGGGCCAAATTTCTATTTTATTATTTTATGCTTTTTGCTTCCCAAGATATATCTCACTGAAGGGCTAAGGTGATAAAGTTCTTGGTTTAATAGAATTGTAAATAAAGCATTACTAGATCCTGCAAGGCATTGTCCTTAGATGCAATGTTGGTCAGAAATTATCTTACAATATGTTTCTTATAATGCCCTTTCTCCTCTGTACAGACTCTACCAATGTATTCTTTAGGGCCCAATGCAGGGCTTGTGATTTCATTGGATAGCCTTGTGTTACTCATATCTCTTCTTCCTCCTAAGTTTGCAGCCTTTACAATCTGCACAACTCACTTCTGTGCTTCAGTAAATAATGCTTCATAGTAATATCTACTACATAGAGACATGCTCATTTGCTCCAAATTTGGCAACTTTATCTAGATCATCACTATATTTTACACCTACAGAAGCTATTTAACCACTATGCGAAGCCATGGAGTCTTCACACTCTGCTCTTAAGGGACTTAAGAATCATTAAAGTCCTCACAGTTTACAGGTGAGAATATGGATGCTAAAAAAATAAATTAATCTTTTAAAGATTATACAACTGATTAGTGTCACAGCTGAGATATAATGAAAACATATCTGGTAATTATGCTTATATAAAGACTTTATAAAAGTGTTTTTTTGGGGGGGTGATTGGGAAAGAAATGGAAAATGTTGCTTGGTCTTCTCTCTAGAGTTCTCTTGCCTACATTTGTGTGATGGCATTGATAATATTATATAAAACTGTAATACTAAGGTAATATCAGTTATATGTTTACTCAAGAAGATGATAAGGTATACTACATTTATTCACCTTACTATATTTAGCTATATTCAGGCAAATAGCATATTTACAATGGAATATTAAAAATAATTTAAGTGCAAGATATACACTCAGTAAGGAATTATTTAACTTCTATCTCCCATAGCTTTGCCACAATCGACAGGTTATGACAATCTACTCTAAATGTGAATGGAAATCTTCAATTTCTCAAGGATTAATATGGTTGGGGAAGGGTTTGTGTTGAGTAAGGGAAAAAAAAGAATCTTTGGCATTGTGATTAAATTTAATGGGATCATATCTGGTAATTATGCTTATACACTTATGGAAGGATTTTATGAAACCGCACTTTTTTAGTGATTGGGAAAGAGATGGAAAACATTGCCTGAAGTTGTCCTGCTCAACCATTGAGGACTCTTGAGAGTAGTCAGGAACTACTGTCTCATAAAAATATACAGTTATGAAAAACATTTGATGATAAAGCAGCTCTCATGCCAAGGGTTGAAATCACTCATGATATTAATATAAGGTACCATTTGATGTGTGGGGGGAGGGAAACTCATATCTGCTTGATTTGTGTAATGAATGAATAACTGTATTGACTCTTTGAACCTGCCAGCCTTTCAGCCTCATTGAAATGTCCCAAGAGATATGGGAATTAATTCTCTTACAAAATGTAATACTTTTTTGAAAGATCATGAGAATTAATATTACATTGAAACGAGGTCCATGTTTAAGTCAATTCCGGTTATGCTCATAATTAAATGCAAATTGAAAACACTGACAAAGCTATTACACTAGGTAGTCATTATATAAATATCTTTTTATTGCTAGTGTAGCATTCTTTCCCTGACCAAACATATTCTTAAGATTTATAGGGGGAGTAGTCAAAACTTATTTAAAACACAACTTATCTTTATATCCAAAGATTCAAAGTAAGAAAAGCTCATTATGACATACCAAGCATGTGTTGTGGGAGAGGAGGGAAATGCAAGGAAGGCAAGATACAACTTTAAGGCGTTAAGTAAGTGTCTTGACTTAGAAGGGCACTGACACTTTGTGGAATGAAGTCAGTGCTGTTTTGAATTTATTTTTTTAAGTGTTATGAAAGCACAAAATAATATTTTAAAGGCTTCTCAGATGTATTGAGTGATTTCACTCATAACAAGGTACATAGTATATTTGGATTTCTACTGATAAAATCCTCAAATGTCTCCAATCTTTTATGAGCAAATTTGATAAACCAGTCTATATAAAAGCTCTATTTTTTAAAACATTAAAATAAAAAATATGTTTTAATTTCTACATTTTGACCTGTTATAATTGTGCTCCTCAAATCAAATAGCATACCTTAGTGCCTCATGAATTATACAGTGGTACCTTGAGATACAAACAGACCAACATACAAATTTTTTAAGATACGGGCTGTGACTTGATCTGTCTCGAGATCCGAGCGAAATTCCGAGATACGAGTTGTGATTCGGGAAACTGCCACTAGTTGGCGCATTGGTGCATGGGTCCAGTATCGGCAGTTTGATATACGAGCTGACTGACTTACGAGTTCGGTTACAGAATGAATTAAATTTGTATCTCAAAGTACCACTGTATTTTCATATAATGCCATTTTCTTGCAATTTGTTTTTAAGGAAGTTCCAGACTAAAATAGTGAATCAAGGCTGTGCATAATTAGCCTGACTAAAAACAGCTTGATTAATACTAAATATGTCCTAGTTCCTAATCAATTATGTTAATGGAGTTGCAGGCAGAACATCTGCAAGCCTGACAAAGCCTATGATCTCAGCACTGCCTGATAACGGGGCCTCCTTGGGAAGCTGTTCAGTGCCAGCATTCTTAGTGCAAAGACTCTACCTCTCTATGAATTAAATGTGTGTACTAACAAAAGCTTTATAATCCAGCAACATCATTATGCTATTCACTCACACATAGTATTGAGTTCCAAGATAAAATGTCAAATCAAATTGCTCTATACAATAGAATTTAAGTGTCCCACTTAACAATGGACATATCCCTTTTCTAAGTAACAGACTAATAGGACAATATTTTCTACGTGGTCTTTTATGAACCTCTCTGCTGGGACATAAACTAGTGTCAAACACTAGAATAATCTATCAAATTCTGCCTCAAATTGGAGAACTGGAGTTCCTTGATTTATGTCCACCTCACAACAACAACAGAATTAGAATCTGATGAAACTTAAGGTGACTATTATTTATAGGTGATCTCTTGTCATGTGAACATTTGGGCAGTACGATAGTCACTTGTCAGATTGTGTCACATTATCTTATTGTCCAAATGCCAAAAGAAATATAACTCTGCTCTCTCTCTCTCTCTCTCTCTCTTTTGGACTGGTTTATACATTTTTTTCCCCTAAATCATTTGCTCACTAGCTAGATAAATGACACACAATTGTAGCCAGTCATGAGATTATTCAGAGGTTTGTTGTTTTACTATCGTCACTATAAATTCAGTTATATTTGAGTTCAGTTAAGAAAATTTTTTAAATAGTTAACTTCTAACAATTATAAGCATGTACAGAAGATGATGCAAGTTCAGAACTTATTCTGTTAGAAAACTATATATGACAGAAATTAAAAAGGTGAAATTACTGATTACTCAAAAAATTAAACAACTCTAATTGTATGAAATTAATATTTCAGCTGCTTTGCTTATGTGTTAATTAAATTTTAGAGTTTATCAAATGCAATGAACTGAACTGTGTCTCCTTCAAATTCACATGTTGAAGCCCTAACCTCCATGTGATTGTATTAGAGACAGGGCTTTTGGGAAATGATTAAGATTAATCTAGATTGTAAGAGTGGAGCACTGAACCTATAGAATTGGTGTTCTCAAACGATAAAAAGACCGCAGAGCCCTCTAACATGTGAGAAGACAGCAAGAAGGACGCCATCTGCAGGCCACGATGGCACTCTGACTTTGGATTCCCAGCCTCCAGAACTGCGAGAAAACTCATTTCTGTTATTTCAGTCACCTGGTCTGTTGTATTTTGTATTTTGTTATGGTAGCCCACATGTATTAAGACACGGAGGTTGATGAGAAATTTTTAAACACTATTATATCAAGAGAAAATTGTCAGACATAATTATCACACACAGAAAATTGGAGCCAAGTGAGTGCATGAGTGAAGGAGATCCATGAAAGTCCATGGAGACAGTGGCACGCTTGTTCTATCCAAGATGATCACCTTTAAACAACAATGAGTAAAAGACTTGTGCGGACGAATAAAATGTGTCTGTAGCTGAACTGAATGGGAGACAAAAGTTTCAAACCCTGGACTAGATCGGGACTGTATTCTAAATATTTAAAAAATAGTGTTGATTTGGGGTCTTAGGATGAGACATTCCATGAACTTTACATTAAATTATGGACTTTAGTGACTAAACAAATGATTTTTTTTTTCAAATCGGGATTGACACAGTACTGATTTACAGATTGTATAAGGTTTTTATTTAAAATTTGAAAATGCTAATTTATTCAATTCATGTAGATGGCCAAATCAAAATATTTTACATACTATATAATAGACTTATAATTTACAAGTATAATGTAACCTTTTACCCATTCCCAATGACATTTCTCTTGCTCTCTTGTGAGCCTTTCTAACATGCTTAGGTACTTGGCTTGAAACCTGCTTTTTCCCAGACAACTAGCAGTCAACATTTTTGCACATGTGGCATTCCAGTAAATCTGAAAAATATTTGGCCAATTACAGATCATTCAGGTAACTGATACTAAATTAAAAGCATTTTTATATATATTAAATTGTTCTCAACCTCCTGTTTAAATCTTCTAGGGAATCACTACTCAGATGTGTTCCAGGACCAGCAGTGTCAGCAATACCCGGTAAAAATGAAGCATCTCAGCCCACACCCCAGACCCACCAAATCAGAATCAGCATTTTCACTAGATCTCCAGCTGATCTGTGCTGTGTGACACACAAAGTTTTGTGAAGCGTTGCTAGGGTACTTTTGGCTGTCAGTGGAACATGATGTTTCTATCATAAAACTGCATAAAGTATAAAGCATGAAACTTTGTCTCTCATTCCAAAACCTGTTGATGTCTCAGAAGACAAGAACATAATTCTCAAGCTTCAATGTTTGTGCAGTAAGTAATAAAAAGATCCCTGAGTCTAGGGTTGAAATTTCAGTCCCGCTATTTATTAACATAGCATAACTAAATAAATCCCATAGCTCTATTTGTTAATTTTTAATATAATATTTATAAGGTATTGGAATATCAAATGTAAATGCATATATATATGTGTGTGTGTTTATATATATATATATGTATATCAACCATAATATTTTGAATAAATGTGAGTTGAAGAGAGCATACCCATGGATAAGGCATGACTTGGTCAGGATTTGGCTAGGCAAATGCATAGACACGCTGCTGTCAGAATTAAACCTTAGAACACTTCACCTGCCCAGCTATTCAAACCCTTCTCTGGTTATTGAATATATGAAATATAAATGTATAACCAGAGGTAGTTCTATGTTAGTGTTTCATGAAAAACTATTATGTCCCAGACTGGACCCATCACCTTCCTGCTCCTTGTCACTGGGCCTATTTTATTTCAGTGGCTTTCTATCTTAATTAATGGCACTATTGTCCACCTGGATACTTAATTCAGAAAACCTGGAGAAGTTATAATTCCTTCTTCTACTTCAGCACTTTATCAATCTAATACTTAACCCTATGATCTTTTGAAATCTTTTTCTGATTCATCTCTTTTTTTTCCATCCATTACACCACAATTCAGTTCAGGATTTATAGTTTATTTGGACTCATACCACTGATCTACCCAGTAGGATGACAGTGAAGTTGATCTTAAAATGCTTATTCTATCCATGAGAAATTCCCCATCTTCTGGAGACAAAAATAAAAATCCCTTAGCTGAAGAGGCAATATTTGTGTTTGTATGTGCACAAAATATCTCTGGAAGGAACTAACACCAGTTGCCTGTAAGAAAAATTGTGTAGTTGATGAACATGATCAAGAAGATAACTTTTTACTTTATAACGTTTTTGTAAATTTTACATTTTAGACTATGTAAATGTATCAAAATTTTAAAAGAAAATAAAAATTCCTCAACTGGATAAAATGCATGATGTTAAAGATTTGCAAAAGAAACAAATTTCAATAAGAAAAGTAAAGGGAAGGAAAGGGTTAGAATAAAAAATGTTGACAAATTTATGTTTGATAATTTTATATCAAGTATATTGAAATGTAAGTTACTATTTAGTGTTTCATAATAAACTTTAAATATAAAAATAAGTCCCAGGCTTTCCTTTACAAGGTAATTCACAATCTTCTCTCTAAATGCTTTTCTATCTGCTCTCCCAAACTGTTTCTATACCTTCTTTGTTCTCTTCATGATGAATACATACAACCCTGGACCAGACTCTTTTTTTAACTCATCTCCATGCTTTTGTGTATACCAGTCCTTTTATTGGAATGCTCTTTCTTTCCTTGATGGCATGACAGACCTCTTCTTGGGACTTGGGCCACCTCTACAGAGAAGCCTTTCTAGAGCCCTCCTCTCCTCTTCAAAACAGCATTGTGCCCTCCCTTCTCTAATGTTTCACAGTACTTTTTACTGACTTATTTTTTGGTTTTTATTATATTGTAGTAATCAGCACACCTCCTAGAACCCAACAACCAGGCCACTCTTGGAGTCTCTTTGCTTTGTAGGGCTCTTCTGGCCCTCCTCCAGCTGGTCCCTGCCCTGGATAAGAGTCTGTGCCCTGGAATACAGGATGTAGCCACCTGAAGTCTTTTCTCTCTTACAGTCCAGATCTTGGGACCCTAATTTTTTTCCTCAAATGCCATTACTCTAATGTTAGTGACTGCATGGGCCTCTTCACAAGTGACACCCCATAAATATAATCACTGCTAGTCTCAAGGGGTGATTAAAGCCAACAGGTAGCTATTGAATAGAATGGATAAAACTTTGGTAAGCAGTCTAGTATCCATGTGTGAACAGAGAAGGTTTCTTTCAGTGTATGTCAGAGCTAGAGTAGAGAGGGTGCTATTGTGTGCTGGGCGAGAACTCCATTTTTCTCTTACAAAAAAAAATTAGCAGTGCACTTGGCTTTAATTACTTGTGTTGTATATCAGGCTTCTCTATAATTACTTTTAATATTATATTTGCAAACTAAATCTTGGTAGGGCAGAGACTACTTTCTCTTAATGTCAAAATCCTCAGTACTTTGGACAATATCTGACTGACATGATCCCATAGGTTAGAATTTAATAAAGAATAGTTAAAGGAGTAATTGAAAACTGAAAGAAAATTCTAACAAATTTGCTTATGGTGACACTTTCATCTTCTAATTTTACTGATCTTAAACATTGAGTTTTAAAGAATAAATTATTGGTGGTGGTATAACTACTACTTTATAAAGCACTTATAAACTGGCATGCACACACACAATACACCATTTCATCTTCATAATAACTCTATGAAATTAGTGTTATTTATGTTCCATCACAGGGATGACAAATCTCATGAACAGTGAATTAAAGTAACTTCCTAAATTTACACAGCTTGTAGAAGTAGAACTCAGATTCAGACCCAGAAACTCCGGCACCAGAATCTTAAGACAATAAATTGATCAAGTTGTGATGAAACTGCAAGACTTGTAAGGCATATTCTTATCCATTTGTCCTTATACTTTCTGGATGAACTCCAAGGTAAAAAATTGGTTTTTCTTCTAGAATCTTAAGAGGAAAATTTAGGTTTTCTAAAAAGTAGCTCAAAAAATTAAAAATAGAACTACCATATGACCCAGCAATCCCTCTACCAGGTATATACTCACAAAACTCAAAAACACTGGTACATAAAGACACATGCAGCCCCATGTTCATTGCAGCATTGTTCACAGTGGCCAAGACATGGAAACTACCAAAAAGCCCTTCAATAAATGCTTGGATAAAGAAGATGTGGTACATATACACTATGGAATACTACTCAGCCATAAGAAATGATGACATCGGATCATTTACAACAACATGGATGGACCTTGATAACATTATACTGAGTGAAATAAGTAAATCAGAAAAAACCTAAGAACTATATGATTCCATACATAGGTGGGACAGAAAAATGAGACTCAGGGACATGGACAAGAGTGTGGTGGCTATGGGGGGGGGGAGGGTGAAATGGAGGAAGGGAAAGGGTCGGGGGAGGGGAGGGGCACAAAGAAAACCAGAGAGAAGGTGACGGAGGACAATTTGACTTTGGGTGATGGGTATGCAACATAATCAAATGTCAAAATAACCTAGAGATGTTTTCTCTGAACCTATGTACCCCGACTGAGCACTGTCACCCCATTAAAATTAATAAAAAAGTAGCAAACTATAATTTTAGAAAGAATAAACTATAGCTACATAGTATGTAGACATAACTAAAACTATTTGAGAAAATACAAATTTTGTTGTTGCTGTTGTTATTTTTGTTTCTCCACACCCTGTTTTATCTACTGTAGAGAAAATATTTGGGAAAACTATAAAAAAAATACTTGCCTTCAAGAGCCGATGAAGCAGGAGTTGGTCTGGAAGCTTGTTTTGTTGGTAATGGAGGTGGTATGGCCGGGCTTTGTCCTGTGCACACAATCAGAGGTAGGTATTGAAAAAGAAGTATTAACAAATTTAATAATCACAACTAAAATAACCTGATCTGTCCCTAGCATGCATAATTCATAATCTGAAGTATAAATTCATATGATAATGCAATAGGAAACAATTTTATTAAGTGAGCTCTTTAAGCGTACACATACTCAGCTGCAGCTATATTCAAAGCGATTTCTGAATATATTACTTTTCAGAAATGTCTACACAATGTTAAATATATTTACTGGACTTTATTAATGAGAAATCTACATGGAATCAAATAAAGTAATTTATTTTCAATAGGCACTTAAATTGTGAAAACTAAAATCATAGAAGTTGAGAGGGATCCTAATGTAGAAAAAAAATCACCTTTTTCTCATTTAACTAAAAATATTCAAGTGATAAAATAGGGCAATAAAAGAAGGTTAAAATTCACAGGCCTTTTGATCTTGAACAGGTACATTTTCTCCTGCCAAAATAAATGACTTGCAGTTAAGTAAATAATGGGACAAAGGGAAAATATATTCAGTTTTGTAGAAGCTTGAAAGGCTCCCTTAGGTCTCCGGGCTTATTATGAACTGTATAAAAACCCACAATCGCTTCTGAGTGCTTCCTTGTCCCAAGTGATTTTTTTAATTAACCAAAACCATCCAGGCTATGAACTGTAAACATTAACTAACATATGATTTCATATGAAATGCTTGCAAAATGTTTTATCATTAATTTTCATTTCAGGAACTCCTCCTGTGTGGTTCGTTTTAATCTGGGAATCAGTGTGGGCACATGCGCCTTCGAAAATCTCACTGACAACTAGATATTATCAAATGTCAGCAGACCTGCCTGCTTACTGGAAGTTTTCCTTTTTTAGAATTCATCAAAATGACTTCTCTCCGGTGAATTGTGGGTTAGCAAGCGGAGCGATCTGAGCCGCATACACCACATTTTGTGGTGATGAGAAAGGCGGAATTCCAGGCCTAGACCCTCAGGTTAACAAAAGGTTAGTCTCCATTCATTAAAGGAGTTTCTTCAAGTTAGTAGAGCCAAATGATTAATTCTTGAGCATGTTCAAGTATATATAAAAGCAAAGCATACTGTTTCATAATATATAGTCCATATATCTAGAAAAATACCAAGCTATATTATTATTACTTTTTTTCCTCATAGCACAAAGACTTGATAGAAACACAGTGCAACAGGAAACTTCCTCTTTCAGCAAGCAGAAAAAAACGTAAAGGTGGGCATACAAAAAATTTTGCTCTATATTTTTCCCCCAACTAACATTTAATTCGTGCTTAATGTTTGCCTGGAACAATCTCAGTTTTGGTATAAGTCATTTAATCTTCGCAAGATTCTTAAGGTGTAGGTATAATTTTTATTTTGCAGTTTGAAAACAGAGGCAAATGGGTTCAGACCATTCAGCTTCTAAGAGTGGAGCTGGATTTCCATGCAGACTCTAGATTTGAGATGTTAAAGTTCCTTTTAGACTAAGGCAATCAAAGCATCATCTAACAAAAGAGGCTCCAGGACTTCAGCTGGGAAGAAACAGAGAACTGAAGCTCCCACCCTGTTTCCACCTTCTTTCAGTGTCAAAGGGCCACCTACTTGGAAAGGTTTGTTCCCGTCTTGCTTGAGAGCTGTCTTTGAAAAAGTATTTCTAAGGATGGTATTGTAATTTTTCAAATCTAGAGAGAGTCTAGATTTAAAAAGAGTCAATTAAATTACTAATGCTCAAAATACAAGTGACTATGAATATAATTCAATAGTTTCTAAATACTCAGGCTTTCAAAAATGCTTTCATAGCATTTTGAGCCTGTATTATCTCAGCTGATTTCTCCTGTTAGACACTTCTGTGAGAAGTAGTGACTTTATAATAATCTTTTATAGTCTTAATAGTCTCTTAAGAATTAATTAAAAATATACAAATTCTTCCCTAAAAAATTATTTATAATATACATTATAAAATATTCTTAGATTATCTTGGAGGATTTATAATGTCATTATTCTATTTATTTTTTATGTTAGTGAACACTTACATGCACCAACACTGAAGGACAATTAAACACCCACCCTGCCTTCAGAACATTTCCAAATATACTGAGTGAAACAAACTTACAGACAGATCATTATAATGCAGTGTGGTGATGGGGCAAAAAATATATACAGAAAGGATGTTGTAAACAGATTCCTGGAAAAGAGAAATTGTAATGTGCATTTAAAGTCCTAAAAGGAGCTCTCTTTCTATAGATAGGAGGAGGAGAGGAATGGATTGTAGGTAGTGAGAATTTGGTGGGGGAATAACGCTAAAATATGTAGAACTAGTAGGACAAACAAACTGGTGCTTCTTCAGTATAAAATACAATATCCAGTTTCTATCAGAAATTCTCTCCAACTATAATTGATTATATTACGCTCTCCAACAGGGCTGACTACATGATTGTGAGGCAGTGGATGTGGTAGGGAAGTAGGAAAACAAAAAGAAAGAAAATGCTAGATGGCTGTCTGCTTCTATGCTGAGAGTGAAAGGTAGCCCTAGCAAAGTAATTATTTCAGGACACGTGTTGCTGTGCTGGGGGCACCAAAATAAAGTGGGCATGGCGTACTTGAGCATGACACGTGACTCTAGTACTGACTTCTAGAAAAGTCTTTCTTTATATCCAAATAATATCAGAAAACACTGTTGAAAGTAGCAACCACTTTTCTTAATGAATGGGTATATTATATATCATAAAAATATATAATAAATAATATCAATATAATATATTAATAGAATTTTATAATGAAATCAACATTTAGTATAGAGAATTTATGCTTGAAATTGAATGGATATAATTGAGAGTTTTAACTCTATCACTTGTTATCTGTGTAAACTTGAAAATTTTATGAAATTTCCAAGCATCAGTTTATGAAATAAGGATAGTTTTAGGACAGTTATGAGAATTATTTGATAAAGCAGCCAATACATAATAAATATTTAAAGTCTTAATTCTTTTACCAATAATGCATTTATAATTTATATTGCATCTATTCTCACAAGAGAACTTGAAATAAATTTTTGAAGTAAGAAAAAGACACAACAGATAAAATAAAAATGTCAAAAAGAACAGAACTCACAGGAAAAAATATTATGATTTTATTAGGAGTATATTCCTTTGGAATTCCTGAGGCTTGTTACTCTCTGAAGGCAAGATTTAGGTTGTTGAAATTTACACTGGAACTTTAAAAGTGCCCTTCATTTTCCAAGCTATTACCTCAAAATTCCTCTGACATTCAAACATAGTAAATTGTCTTTATTTTTGTTCCATGAGTGATTTTTGCTTATTTCCATAAACTTGAATGACATATTTGTAAGCTGACAATATTTTATTTTTCTTAGTTTTTGTTTTTTTTTTTATTTTTTATGGAAGTCAATCTGATTGCTTAGGGTTTAGTCAAATTTCCCTGGGTATAGTGTACAGTGTGAATTCCTTCTAATGATGTAAGTCGGTGTTTTCTTTACATTGCTAGTAATAGTGAATAGAATTACTTAGAATTTCATTTCCTGTGGATGGTTATGATCTGAATTCAGATCACCTTAGGTGAAAAAAAATGCTATATGAGAGTTTAATTTGTTTAGTTTCTTTATCAAAAGAGATTCCCTGGTTAAAAACCATTTCTAGACAACTGCCTTCTAAATCTTGAAACAAATGTTGAAGATATTATTTTTTCTCTACCCCTTGATATTTTATTTCTTGAATGTCACTGCATTTTCCTAGAGATACTGAGTATATTAGAAGACTATAAACTCTTCAAAATGCCTCAGTAATGCAAGCAATGACTGGTGATAGATCCTGGGAATGAGAATCTGTCACTGTAGTAAGTGACCATTGATTTAAAATCCATTTAAAGTTTTTAAAAACACAAAATGTGAAATTATTATAAATTCCTATCTCAACTTGTTCTCTCACTTCCATAGAAGGCATTTGTAAATCCAGGACTAAAGGTAAAATAAGAAGACATGAATTTAGTAAGAAAAATGATAGCCAAGTTTGTTAAAGTAATAATATATTACCTTTATACACTTGAACAAGGTTTTCAGACTGACTATTTTTGAAATATGTAGAATAATGTTTTTAATATTTAAAACTGAAATACTAAAATTCAATGAAAATATGATTTTATATGTTTGGCTGAGATATGTGATTGTGTCAGCATCCTTCCTTAAAATAAGGACATCTTGACCTTCAAGTTTCCTTACTGAGAGTCTTTTGCTCTTGCTTTGTACTTTTGGACCACTTACAAAATGGAGGGAGGGAGCCAGAGGGATTTGAGGTGTCGACCTTGTCTCTCCCGCTTTTGTTTAATTAAACGAGAGGCAGGGAAGCAGAGAGACAGACTCCAGCTTGCACCCCTACCAGGATCCACCTGGCAACCCCAGTCTGGGGCTGATGTTCCGCTTTTCTGAGTCTGCTGCTTTGTTGCTTAGCAACGGAGCTATTTTGGAGTCTGAGGTGAGGCCATGGAGTTATCCTCAGCACTCAGGGCCAACTCACTTGCACCAATTGAGCCATGGCTGCAGGGGTAGGGGAGAGAGAAGGAAGAGGGAGAAGGGTGGAGAAGCGGATGGTCGCTTCTCCTGTGTGCCCTGATCGGGAATCAAACCTGGGACTTCTACAAACAGGTTGACGCTCTACCGCTGAGCCAGCTGGCCAGGGCCCACTCCTCCCTTTCTTAATCTCATCTATCTCAGGTTTGCAAATTTGCCTGTGGAAAGGTAACCTCACTAATAAAGAATCATCCGAAGAAGTTTAGGATTTCTAGTAGTTGGGTGCATCAAAGAGGTTTTTATTGTAGTTATAGACACCTTTATATTTCTCCCTTGTGAACTGTGAAATTCTATGCATGCACTTTGCATTCTTTGTACTCCATATTGTGGAAGGGGCAAACAGTAAAGAGGCAATTATCACTTAAGTCTCGGTTGTTTCAAGGCAAAATAAGAACACTAGTGTCTTCTCCAGCTGAGTTATGGTATGTTTATGTGCATAACCATACCAACGAGATCACAGAGGGTCCACAGTGAAGATAGAGAAACACCCTGTAGTTATGGAGCTTACATTAGAGACTGAAGAGACAGGTGATAAGAGAGACCCTTTAAGACCTCATACAAAGAAACAGTAGAAACATAAAAAACAGGGTGGTAAGGCAAAAAATGGTGGGGAAAGGGAGCATGCTCTGGATAATAAAGCATCCACAGAGTAGGATTCGACCCAATATATGGAACTTCGTGAAAATTAGAAAAACATGCCCTCTCTGGATGCGTACAGTTCCTGGTGGCAATTTCGGCCAAGAGGACTTGCTTGTGCCCCACTAAGAGTTGGCTCATCCCTGGGCAGCAGCAGCCCCATTCCGGGAAGGCTGTCTCTGGGGTGGGGACGGGGGGAGCACATGCCAGGCCTTTGCGGAAGTACGCAAACTGCACAGTAGTGCGTAAGTATGAAGGGGCCACACTTCAAGGCAGACACACTTGAGCTCTATCTTGGGTACAAGGAAGCAAGCCTCAGGAAGATCTCTGATAAGAATTTCTCTGACAGGATAAAGCAAGTCAAAAAGCCTAAACTAGGAACCAGCCCGGCTTTCTTGAAGGTCAGGGGGCTGGAATGTAGACACACTCCTATTGGAGCACTTGTGAAGGGCTTAGGATGATATATATGTGTTTCAAGGATCACTGGCTGTTTGTTCTGTGGACAAAATGACGTTTGTAAAGAAAAGGATATGAAATGCAGCAGGATATCAGTTGGAGACTATTGAAATAAACCAGGTGTGAGATGCTGTGGGCTTAGATGAGGTGGGTCGCAGTAGAGATTCAGTCATGCATGCAATAAGTACTGTAGAGGACCTACTAGTTCTAGACATTTTCCTAGGACATGGAGTGATAGGAGAGAACAGTACAGACAAAATCACCTTATTCATGGAGCTCAGATGCTATTGGAAAGAGATAAAGCACATCAACTAAATAAGTAAAATGGAAATAAGTATCCTATTTAAAAATGTATCAAGGAAGGGTAATAAGAAATGCTATTCAGAGTAATAAGTGGCAATTTTAAATATACGGTCAATGAAAAAGATAGAATAAGTGGATGAATTCAGAGTACATTTTGACTTAAACTCAGTAGGACTTTTTAATGAATTTGATATGAGAAGTGAGAGAATGAATGACAATTTGAGTTGAACATCTGGAAATAAATGAGAATTATAATATCCAGATAAAGGCAGCAAATTTTCCATTTACCCAGCTAGATGCTGTTTATGGACTAATGGCTTAGTTGTTTTGTCACTTGAATTATGAGTTCTCAGTTAAGCACACTGAAGAAGAGGACACAATTACTTTATTGGGTTATTCTAATAGTGTATCTAATGATAATTATTTCTTAGATTTTTTCCATAATTTTAGAAAATTTTAAGCAAATGGATTATTTAGTATAAATTGGCTATGCGATTCCACTATAAGGGTGTTTAAAACACCAAGAGCTTCAACTTCTTAGATCAAAGATCATCCTCCAGGCCAAAATGTTTCTACTGTCAAAGATTCTTTGCCTCCTCAAAAAAGCTACCCTAATATTTCCATGTGTTATTATATATTTGCATATTCACTTTGGTGGAAAGCAAGGAAAAGTAGCCAAATTCATATTTCATACATTCTTTTGATTAAAAATGATAAAGGTAACATTTCTGTTTTTTTTTTTCTTTTTCATCTACAATTTATAAAGTAGAAAAAAATTCCAGCGAACAGTCTACTAGAGAAAGAAAATATGATTGATTCAATGTCATATTATTGTTCCGTTTATTTTTGTACCTCAATTATGACAGAATACTTTATGTTGGGACTTAACAGAAATAGATGCAGAGAATCATTAAATGATAGAGCTTTGAGATCTAGAAGAGACCTTTGGAATCAGCTGTTTCAACACCCTTATTTTTCAGATGGGAAAAAATGGTCTCTAGAAAGTTAAGTAGCTTAACCAAGTCCTGCATTGAAATTGAATTTAAGATTAAGGTTTTTATCAGTTTATTTTATTTTTTCTATTTATATAATACCTATTTAGAAGGTCAACACATGACAATTACTTTACCTATTATGATAAATGACTCATAATCTTTGGAAGACCTCTAAATATTCACTTCCTAATATAAAACATGATAAACTTTTCTTCAATGGTCATGTTCTGTGTAACCTTAATTAGACGCTGAATTAACTTCAAGTGATTCATCAAAAAGACTCAGTACATTAATACTAATCTCCTTACTTGATCTCATTACCATAATTCTAGATACACTGTCAACTGGGATGCTTTTACAACCTTCAGAATTACTAATTCTTCACTTTCCTTAAATATATTTTTTTCTAGTTATCTGAACAATACTTCTTTCAACCCACACCAAATCATATTTGTACATAGGGTGAGGCCAGGAGGAAAGAGTAAAGATACAGAGAAATAGGTAATATTAATTATATGTTTCTCTTTTAGAACAAAGGCCAAAGTTGGTAGAAAAAATGATTTATAAGACATATTAGTTGAATTAAAGTTTTACTTTAAAAAGGTATACATAAAACTATCTCATGTGCTTAGAATGCAAATATGTATCCTGCTTGCCATGGAACCATCCAATGAGATGTCAAATATCTGTAGGATTTCAAATT
The DNA here is from genome assembly GCF_036850995.1 of Saccopteryx leptura. Taxonomy (NCBI): domain Eukaryota; kingdom Metazoa; phylum Chordata; class Mammalia; order Chiroptera; family Emballonuridae; genus Saccopteryx; species Saccopteryx leptura. The sequence goes on along the minus strand of NC_089505.1, from coordinate 40,057,227 downwards.
CTCATTGATAAAACTGCCTAGAACTTGGCTAATTCTAGCAATTCCTCAAAGCTTAGCCATTTTATCTTACTTGATTCTCTTATCCACTCTCTGACAACTCTTTATACTCCCACAATGCCCTGTGTACACTTCATCTTCTGACTCTCATTTATTTGTTTATCTACAAATCTGTTTTTTTCTTATTCCTTTTTTAAATCCTTAGTACACTATGAACACTTGAGAACAGAATCTGAAACATCAATATAAATTTGGTAAAGGAAAATAAAAAAATTAAAGAAGAAAATGAATGAGTGAATAAATGAATGTTACTAAATGCTACTCTGTTATGCTGTTCTAGAATATTTGAATATGAACAAATTGAACTATTGTTTAGTTCTTGACTGAGTATAAATTTCTCCCAACAAAATACATAATAAAATTTGTTTATTTTCTTTTTTTCAATAGTTTATAATTCTAGACAAAAGTATTCTTTTTTATTTTTCTGTGAGAAACTTTACCAATTTATGTCTGGATGAAGCAACAAGTTTCCATGAAAGTGAAATATTAATGCATTTATACATGGTTAGTTGGAAAAGCTGAACTAAAAGCCCAAAGATGAAAAAAGTTTGGTTATTAACACTTGATTAAGTTATATAGCTCAATCAAAAAAATATTGTACCATTTGTGACCCTGGCCGGTTGCCTCAGTGGTGGAGCATCATCCTTGCATGTGGATGTCCCAGGTTCGATTCCCAGTCAGGGCACACAGGAGAAGTGACCATCTGCTTCTCCATCTCTCCTTTTCTCCCTTCTCTTTCTCTATATCTCTCTCTTCCCCTACTGCAGTCACCATAGCCATGGTCCAGAAGGTTTGAGTAAGTTGGTACTGGGAGCTGAGGATGGCTCTATGGCCTGCCTCAGGTGCTAAGAAGAACTCAGTTGCTGAGCAATGGAGCAACGACCCAGAAGGGTAGAGCATCGCCCCATAGAAGGCTTGCTGGGTAGACCCCAGTTAGAGTACGTGCAGGAGTCTAGCTCTCTGCCTCCCTGCTTCTCACTTAAGAAAAAATAAGTAACATTTGTAATATATTCCGAATATCTACAGGTCCCCTCAAGTGAAAATTTTATGTAAATTATCCATTAAGGTATGTTTTAGCTAAAAGAAATCTCTACCTACAGATGCCACTTCAATACTTTTTCACTTCAGAGATGCCTGAGAGTTCCCTGAGAACAATGAAACTCAAAGAAGTTGAACAACTACCCAAATTCATCCCAGTGACGTATAAGTGAAACGCATGGATGTGGATTCCCAATGGATTGTTCCTGGCACAGCAATATGTTGTTTTGTGTTTGTGTTTACTTTAGAAGGAGCATAAAGGGACAAGTTAGAACAAAAAACGTGATGAAATTTATAATCGTGTTAAATAATTTCAATTAGTACAGACAAATATTATGTTGTTATTATGCCTTGATATTCTCTGGTTAATTATATCATTTTATAATAAAAGAAAACATCTTAAATGCAAAATTTTGTATTATAGTGAAATGGTGTTAAAATGGACACTTTAACCTTTGTTCCATTTGAAAATGATTTAAAATATGAAAAATACATATTTTCGACCATCAATTACATTAACTCCAAATTAAAGTTGTAATAATTTTTTTTTATTTTTGCATAGAGAGAAAGAGAGAGAGAAAGAGGGACAGACAAGGACAGACAGGCAAGAAAGGAGAGAGAGGACAAATATCAACTTATAGTTGTGGCACTTTAGTTGGTCATTGATTGGTTTCTCAGACGTGCCTTGACTGGGGGGCTCCAGCTAAGCCAGTGACCCCTTGCTCAAGCGAAGGGGCTCAAGCCAGTGACCCTGGACTTCAAGTCAGTGAACTTGGGATTTTGAACTTGAGTCCTCAGCGTCTCAGGTCAACACTCTATCCACTGTACCACAGTTTGTTCAGGCCAAAGTTATAATAAATTTAAATTAGGTCTTTGAGATGCTGTTTTCCAATGTCAAAAATATCTAAAATTCTTTACCAAAATTGGGATTTCTGCTCCTTAAGGTACTGAATGGTTGGAGTAAATATAGGATAAAAATGGCCCATCTTAATAGAAATAACTTTTGTCCATGGTAAATATTGAATATATTACATTTATGTTTAACAAAATAGAATTAAAAATGCATAATTTTTAAGGACAATCACAAAATTTCAATATATTTTTGAGCTAAAATCTTAGGTTTTATATATCCCTTAGCATGTTCCATCATTTCACATTTTAATAGTACATTGACTAATAAACAATAGGCTATTACTAATTCAGTTTAATTAATCATTTTTGTTAATATAGAAGTATTAATTCTAATAAAGTCAGTGTTTAATAACCAGTTAATTTTAGTATAACATATACCTAAATATGAGTAGCTTTGATGTTATAGTTCTCAAGTCAAAATCTAATAGTTCAAATTTTATACATATTTAGTATTACTTTCAAAGACCCAACCCATTTTAATAATTAACAGACTGAAAATCAAGCCACAGCAAATTATTAATCATTTAGAATGTGAGTAGTAATCAGAAAGGTGAGAAAATAAAATATGGTTCCTAAAACAAAATTACTACATTTGCAAACATTTTAAAGGAAATTATAAGTAGAGTAAAAAATTCATTTCTTAAGAGGTAGAAGGCTTAAAATTTTTATAAACTGACTAAACGTGGAGAATAAATAATGCTACCTTCCATATTGTATCTTTCCTTGTTGTTTGACTTTAGGATCCTACCAAAGGGGTATTGACAGAGAGCTACTGGCACCGTAAATTGCTAAATCAATTCCCAATACTAGACTCTGTTGTTTTCACTCTCAGTGGCTTTAGGACTCAAACACAACCATAGAAATCAATTTACTCTATGTTCTCTTCCATCAATTTTCTGTCACTCTAAACATTAAGAATAAAATGCACTTAAGAAACTAATAATAGAACTGGGTGATATTTTATCAGGCCTTCTGGTCAGCTTAATTGACACCTAGAAATTAAAAAGTAAACCAGATCCAAGATTCCTTCAGTAATTTTAGTTACAAGCTGTTTGTGCTCGTGAGTTGGAACCACAGTCCTCTGTGCTTGTGGTTTCCACGCCAGATTCCTTTCACTGACCAACAACAATGACAGCTAAAAGTTCTCAGCAGGTTTTCTGCATTCTTTGGCATTGTATTGGAATGATTTAGGACCGCATGTCAAATTCACATTCAAACGGAAACAGAAATTGTGTTTATTAAATTATACCACTTTAGAAGACAGAGTGAAGAAAAAAGAAAAAGAAAACCTAAAAGGTGGTTACACCCTTATGGTGTAAACATACTGATGTCAGGCAATGTGACAAAATTTTACGTCTTCCCTAACATTCAATGTCCTCATCTTTGAGGTAGACACCCCTCATGGTTTGGTGAGAAATCAATGATATGATTCACGTCCAGAGCTTAGCATAGTGCCTGGCATACCATTAGCACTCAGTAAGTGTAATGCCTTTCATCATCATCATCAATGTTGTCACCTTTATCATCTCTTATAGTCCTCGAAAATCCTGAAAAGGGCATTTAGAATAATGTGTGGATGACTGCTGAGCTTTTCTCCAGCTCTAGGTAAAGCATATTAGTCAAGGTTTTTTGTGAATTTCCTTTTCCCTATCCTCAAATCCAAGTAGATACTTTTTTTAAGCTATTAGATGGCATTTGTAAAACAGTGCTGCTTCTCTATTATACAGGGATCTCATTCATATAAAATAAAATCAATTAGGCACTTTCCAGCCACCTCATTTAGCTATTTTCACACTACGCCGGACTTGGCAAAGGGAAGGGATTTTGCAACTGTCCGATCTTTGTCTCTACCTGTGGGAAAATGTCTTTCCTTTTTCTTTCTTTTTTTTTAAATTGCCTCTGACACATGCAAATATTCCGTGTTCATAAGCAATTCAAAGAGACATGAAAACCCTAAGAAAGAACCATAGTGCCAATTAAAAGAGAACCTTCTGGTTTTGAAATGTATCTCAGGGAAAAAAAGGGGGAACTTGACATTTTATTTTAGGGGGAAATTTTCTACTGGGTGCTTTAATAAAGATGATAAAACACAACTTTTCAATTACAGGCATGTAACAAATTTTCTGTTTCAATGCTTGTATATAATAGATAAAGGATAAAATAGGAACATAAAAATAATCAATATTTAGTAGGCTTAACACCATAATTAAATTCACAAATATATTCTCACTTGAATGACACATTTGAAAGTCATCCAACTTCTTTTCCTGTTTTAAATTGTGTATAATTGATATTATTTTGTCATTTAAAACAATACAGACTGCTTATTCAGTGGCTGCCAGGAGGCTATTTATAATTATACAAAAAATAGTATTCCTCAGGAAGGAATCATTATTAATGTAATTATTGTCAGAAATAATATAAAACAGAAAAGGTTTACATCTTATATAACTGCCATATGAGAGAATAAGTCATCAGTTTGTTTTTCACAGGGTGTTTCAATATGACAATTTGGTCATTTTTCTATTTTTCTTCACTTTCTATAAGAGATTCCAATTTTTACAATAAGTTTTGTCTACTAAACATGTGTTTATTACCAAAACACTGTGCATGGTTTCAATAGAAAGTGGTTTGTAGCTGACAATTTTTCTTTCAGGAAAGGGGCATATCAATTGTAAAGCAGAAATATTGAGTAAAATAACAGAGTGGGGATATGGGAGATATATAAATGATTAAGGGTAAATGACAAAGGACAGAAAATGAAGTATAATGAGGTCTAATTTGAAAGGACACACAGTGGGGCATAGGACATCTATTTGGTGAGATGTTACTTTGTTCAGTTTTTACTATGTATTGATTTCTCACTTGGTATTGTTAATTTTAAAAGTGCACTTAATTGTATCACTACATTTTTCCCTCCTCTTGCAGTGAAAAAACTGACCACCTACATAGGAAAAAATACTGAACTTATTGAAGCAATTAATAATAGCAATAACAATAAAGCTGAAGATAAGCATTGACAAAATACAAGGACTGGACCTTTATGAAACCTGTCCCAACTTCTGTGGCCCTCTCTGCTCTAGACATATACAGTGAGGAAAATCTGCATTATATGATTCAGTGCTTAATTAGTATCTTCTCCCATTGCCCTCTAGCTGCTTTATAGTGTTTTTTGTTTTATTATAATCGCCTCTACCTAGATTGTTACCTCCTGCTTTGAAACTCATGCTATGATCACTAGCACTGAATATGTACTAGGGATTCAGTAACTGCTGGAAACTGATTAATAGAATGACTTTGAGCAACTGGCTGTTGATAAGGATATAAATACCAAAAAATATTGTCTTCAAATGTAGAAGAACTATTACAACTACATGGAAATACCTGTGTTATTGCCTCAACATAAAATGTTTTAGAAAACCAAAATGTATACTATATTGAGCTAGAACAGCAGACATAAAACTAATAATACCGTACTGAGCAACTGATTCAACAGTCTGCAGATGGTAACATTAATGTTAATATTGCAAAATTCATTATTGTCATCCTGCAAAAACATCCCATACAAGAAAAAAAGCTATGGATGAGAAATATTTGTTTATCAAATAGGTCTTTTTGAAAGTTGTTCATTTAAAATTAGTTATACAGAATGAATAAGGAGCATATTATTTCCATGTATTTATTTGAATTGTTAAAACATCCTAGAATCTCTCTTCTTTATCTACTGGGCCTCCAAATGAACCTTAGAATAGCACTAGGGGAATAGATTCACATAATTACTAGAATGCTTTTTTAATCTGCACTCTTGCATATAAAGTGACAGATAAGATTATTACAAGACATGACACATTAATAAATAACACCTAATTAGTTTGATAATTCTTTGATGAAGCCTTAATTTTCCTTGTTTCTGATGCAGTAATTCAAATTACTCTGTATTATTTGTTCCTTTTCAGACTATTTTAAAACCTGCTTTGAATAGTCCCAGTAGGTTACCTGAGGAGGAATTTATTCTTGTCTTGACAGCAGGTCCATGCCATTAACAGTGACAAGGCTAGACCAAAACAACACTTTCCTGAAAACCCTCTCAGCAAAGATATTCCTCTAGCATCTGATACCTCTTTCAAAAGGGTAGGAAACAAAATCCTGAGAATATGAGAAAAATTAAAGCTTAGGCCTCATTTTGGTCCCTTTAATGTCCATAGAGAAAGTAGAGCCCTAAGAACATTCTATTGTGGGAGAGAAGTCTTACTGACTTGCTCTCTCACGGGCCTACAGCCTTTTACCTGACGAAGCATCCTGAGAGAGCAGTAGTAGCAGCTTGGGAGAAATCACAGCCACTCAGAAGGGCTTGGATCTATTCCTGTGTACACTCCAGCTATTTATAAGAACTAGAATGTTTAATTGATTGATTGAGACAAATAGGAAAATCTGATACATTTATCTTGAGCAGCTTCCACAGACTTCAAATAATCAGATGGTAGCTCCCACGGGGGCTTGCCAAGCCTAGGGAATATGCACGCCAGTAATTAAGTGTAGGCTCTCTCTCTCTCTCCCTTTTTCTGTCCCTTCTGTTTAATTCTGTATTCTGCCTGAGGTTTTGAGGTTTGTGATGCACACAGCAAACCTGGCTTTGTTAATTCTGAGCCTCTCTGGCTTAGAGATAGTGCCAATAACTGCTTTAAGAATCTTGGTAAAAGGCCTATTTGCATGCTTAGAAACCTGTCAACTTTTTAAATAACAAGATTATTTTTAGTAATGAATAAAGAGGAATACTCTGGGATGATCATCAATAATTGTTTTTCTGCGGGATAAATATACATTATTAATCTAATTTAATAAACATGTATCTGGCAAGGTATGAGGCAGTAGGGATTTAAAGGCTAATGTTTCTTGAAGGTTTATGCAAGGCAAAAAAGCAAGACATTAAGGAGAGAGTGATAATGATAAATGGTAATTTAATCAGAAAGATATAGAGAGTGGTGGGTACAAAACCCACAAATTTGCTATATTCGGGTACCGCACAACCTCACAACCACTATAAACTTAAATAGAGCTTATTATACTTACTCTAGTTAGGTAGTGTTTTAACTGTGTGTGTGATATGTATGTGTGCATGAATTAATCCACGTGTTAACTCTTGAAAGTAGTGTCTATTATCCCATTTTGAAGAAGTCAGCACCATGCATATTTGTTAGCTGCTATATCTACAGAATCTAGCATAGTTCTTAGAACTGATTCAGAAGACGTGTAAATCAATCTCATTATATGTATGTAATGCAGGATTTTTTTAAATAATACTACACATCTTCTCTACACAGTGTTGTGTGTTCATTTCCCAACTAAATCTCAGTCCATCACCATTTACCCCTCTCTACCTTCTTCCACCTCTCCACCACCTTCCAGGAATCACCACTCTGTTGTTGGTGTCCATGAGATTTCTTTCTCTTTTGTCTTTTGATGTTCAACCCCTCTAACCCCTCTTCCACATTTTATAGTCACTAGAACCAAGGCTAGAGAAAATCAGATGGCTAAACTGGGAAAAATTGGTCTGGTAGGTTAATTGTTGATGTGGTCCTGAAAAAAAGTGTCTTACTCTCCCCAACAAAATTCTATCTGTAACAACTCTTAGACAGGCGTTGAATTAGTAAATAATAGCCAGTGCTCAGAGAACCATGGATGCTTATGTGCAATTTGACCCTCGGCTCATGTATTCTTCAACTTTGTTATTATAAGATAGAAGAAGAAATGGAGGACTAAGACATTGGTTAACTTAACTAAAAAATAGTATTCAAGCAAGTAGTAGGGACTTGATTTGAAGTTACTTCAGATTTGCAGTCCAAATCTGGAGTCTTTGTGCCCAACCACTTGTTCTCCCTGTCTGAAATGTCTGTGCATTAGATGACAACCCCTAAATAGAGAAAATAAAACAATGCAAAACAACAACAGAAATCAGCAAAGGTATGAAAGGAAGTCTTGCTCCATTTTAGATTATAAATAGGTCTGATCCTAGTATTTCCTTACTGAACTGTGTTTTTAGTAAATTGTCACACATATTTCACTGTTCTCATTTATGTCTAGACCTCATTTAAATTTCTACCAAATGTATGAACTTAAATTGTCAAAACAGCTTGTAACATTTTAAGTTACAACATCAATTTCTTAAGTTACTGTGTCACCACGTACATGACCAATGGCTTAATAAATTTGTCCTTCCTTTGTTCTGCACCATGTTTAGACTCATCAGCTTTAGCAGTATTTCTCAAACTCTATCGCCTTTCCAATCACTTAAGTAGAATGTTGTCTCATCACATTCTCTAATGCTAGTATTGTGTTGTTCTATTTAAAATCATTCAAAAACTCTCTTCCACACCAAATTCCAGCTTTGTCTGATTGACCAAGTGTCTGTAATCTGTCAACACAAACTTATCATGTCTTATTTTCTGATGATTGCTTATCTTAATGCATCCTCTTACCAGTCAGATATCCTTGGTGTCATATAAATACATCAATTTTATTTGAATTGCCCTGTCATGTCACATTCATTTTCTCTTTCATTCATATGCAAAGCATGCCCTATATATTCTTTACTATTCAGGCAAATATTATCCATCTTTCAAATTGTAGATGTATGTTTATCTTCCTTAACATCAGAAATCACAGATGTCTCTCTTCTGAAACTTGTTTCATTTAGTGTCTGTATTATGCAATCTAACTTATTAAAATTTGTTCTATTATTTATTAGTTCCTTTTTCTCTTTCAAAATAATCATCTGTTAAAATAATACTCTCTTTCAAAATAATACTCTGTTAGAGTTAGGCACCATCTTTGATTATTTTTATATTCTCTACTGTGCTGAGCCTGAGACTGCTGAACATGAAGAAGATATTTAGTATTTGTACCCTCAATTATTTCACTTCTGCCCCTGGCAACCCATCTCCACTGTTGACCTCTCCCTAAAATTCTATACTTGATTATCTAATTGCCTACTTCAGAGTTTGCTGTGAGAATTAAATGAGTAAAATGTGAAAATACCTAGGTGTGAAAATACCTAGCATCAACCTTAGCATTTAGTAGGTGCTTAGGAAATAATATTTGGATGGGAATCTACACATATTCCCCTTTACAATTGAATGCCATCTGTGACTTTAAGAATAGATGGTGAGTTTAAAGTCTCCTAATTCCCCAGCCCTACCTACTCCAGTGAGTTTCGACCCACTCTCTTCCTTTCATTCTTAATTACAGTATCATTTTGGATTTTCTGGCCAACAATCTCTGAACTATCATTGACTTTTCTCTTTCGGTATCTTTAACAATAAATCCTATGATATTACACCTATGATGTTTAAACTCATCATAATTCTCTCCATCCCATCTCCCAAGATCAAGTTTTACTTTCTCTCCTTGGACATAACCTAACTGGTCTTTTAAATTCCATCTCTTCAATCTATTTTGCACAGTTTATAATTTTGTTTCTCTTTCTAGGTACTCTGAGTGCTAACCAAAGTGAACCACTTCAGTTGCTCATCTATGTTTGGAAAGCAGAGAGATTGGATCTTATTCCTGAAGGCTTCAGAATTAGGCAGGCCTGGGTTTTTAATCTCTTATATGCAAGACAACACACTAAAGCTCTATATACATCAATTCTTTCTTCAATAAAACAGGCATGGTAATACACCCCTCCTAGGGTTTTATAAGAATTAAATAAAATTATTTTAGAGATTCAAAGATGGCAACAGAGTAGGCAGATGCTCCAACTGACACCTCCCAGGACCAAATTGGATTACAACTTAATTAAGAAGAATCATCTTGAATAACCAACTTTGGACTAACTGAAAAGGAGTCTATAACCAAGGACCACCGAAGAAGCCACACTGAGACTGGTAGGAAGGGCAGAGATGCAGAAAAGGATGCTCTGCTTCCAGGAGCTAGGGGTGACTGAGGGTCAAGAGGAACTCTCACTATAGAGAGGGTCATCCTGAGAGGTGTGTGTCCTCAGCCCCAAGCCTGGAGCCCCAGTTTAGAACCCAAGAGCCTAGAAGAGGTTCCCAGACAGCATTTAGCTTAGAAAAGAGCCAGTTTTCTGTCTGCAAGAAAGAAATGGAACTCTTGGAGACGCAATCTGTGTCTTAAAGGGCCTGTGTAGAAAATATCATTCATAGCCACTTACACGGGTCTCTGGTGGGAGAGAGCTGAGAGGACTGGAGTTGCATAAGGAGAATATAATGTTGGAGACCCAGGAAGAGACACTGTGGGAGACAACCAGAACCACTGTACTGTGTCATTCTCCTACACTGCAGTCACTATCTTTCTTGGGTGGAGCAGTCCCTTCTGACTGGCACCAGCTTGAGGAAAAGCAACTGCTACACCCTTGGGAGTCTCTCCTGCTCCAGTTATGGTGACTGGGTCATGCTGAGAAGCCAGGAGGTAGAGGCACCTCAGTGACTTGTTTTTCTGGTGTTGAGGCCAGAAATACCCTCCCTTTGCCCCAATGTTCCTGAGTCTAAGACTGATAATTCCACCTCACAGGAGACTCAGTAGAAACTGTCCAGAGTGTGGGCAGAACACACCTCTGGGTCTCAGAGGCCACACCCACCAGACTGCTGGGGTCACAACCTCCTGAGGTCTGTGAAAAAAGTCTGGACAGACTGACACCTGGGGCCAGGGGCAGAGCCACACCCACTACCTGTCCTAACCTCTGAATTGCCACAGGCTCCGGACTTTAGCAGAGGTTTATTCAGCAGCCAAAACCCACAAGCAGCCAACAGGCAGAGGCTGCAGGAGGCGGGACTCAGGAACCTTGGCCTTTTTAGCTGACTTTCTGCCAGGACCAGTGTGGGTAAAAGACAGCCTAGGTGTGCAGTTTGGTATTTCCAGGTGCACCTGGGCCCAAAAGAGGCAGCCACAAACTCTGGATTCTTGTAGCTCCAAGAAGATTGCTGAGGGTCAGTCACAGGCAGTGTCTCCAACTGGTATGCACCAGATTCATGCCAGAGATGGCCAGGGTTGGCACATCCAGTGGCCAGCTACAGAGAGCATTGGTTCAGTACCTAACAATCCTTGCTAGAGTGGTATCCTAAGGAAGGGCTCCTCACACCTAGCCCAGCTGAGGTGAGTCCCACTCTTGTGATCAGCACCAGCACAGTGGCTCATGTGCATAGGATAGGGTAGAACTTCACAGTTGGCTGGCCAGGGCATTGGAAATCCTGCCCTGATGGGCTAGATTCCACAGAGGGAAGGAAGAGAGGCTTGGAGCATGGACATTTAAATTGTGGGTCCCTGTGAGCCTATTGTTTGGTCTGGTTGAGGGGCTTAGCCACTTTCTGTGGGGGCACAGTCAGCCCTAGGAGAGGACTCTCTGTCTTCCTCACTGAGACCAGGATCTCATCAAATGTAAGAACTTCTGTAGAGGGGGCTGTTGGCCCCATTTCAACCTGAACCTGCTGCTCACCTTGTTGGGGAGAAATAAAATTTGAATATCTAACCTGATCAGGTAGTGGTGCAGTGGATAGGGTGTTGGACTGGGACAAGGAGGACCCAGGTTTTAAACCCAGAGGTCGCCAGCTTGAAAGCAGGCTCATCTGATTTGAGTAAGGCTCACCAGCTTCAGTCCAAGGTCGCTGGCTTGAGCAAGGGGTCATTTGGTCTGCTGTAGCCCCCCAGTCAAGGCATATATGAGAAAGCAATCAGTGAACAAATAAGATGCCACAACAAAGAATTGATGCTTCTCATCTCTCTCTCTTATTGCCTGTCTGTTCCTATCTGTCTCTCTCTCTGTCTCTGTAACCAAATATATATATTTTAGTATCCAGCAGTGGCTGAAGAATTAGGCTCTGGAGTAGGGGCCACATTCCCCATGCTAAGCTACTGACCAAGAGACCCCTAAAGTATGGGGTCTCACTAATGTTGTATTTCTAACCTCAGCTGCTCTAATCCAATAAGCTTGCAACCTGAAGAGGGGTTCATTGGGTAAGGTCAGTCTAGGCCCACATTACAGTCTTTCCACAGAAGACTCTGTGGGAAGACCAGGCAGCTGCAAGAAGAGGTGGAGCAAATCTTATGGAGCATGGGGCATTTATGGAGCTGTTGTCATCTGTAAGCAGGAGGAAGCTGATCCTTATGACACGTTGGCCCTTCCCATTCTACTCAGGGACAGAAAGCAAAGACACAGTGAAAAGAGCAGTAGCTGTAGTCAAGTAGCCCACAGTGAATTATAAACAACAGCTGACACCAACCCAAGAAGATCTAGAACCAACACAACTGGTAGTGGGTGGCAGACAGCAACAAACCTAGACTCGGCCAGCTACACAAGCAGCATGCCCAAAGGATAAGTCTAGTAGGAACCAGACACTGTGGAGAATAAATACACCCAGCAAGACGGACATTGCACAGTGTGTGATACACATGATTAAGGTTGACCCTAAGAGCTAGCCAGCCTAAAGGAATAACCATATCCACAAAAGGTCCAACTGCATTCAATACTCATGGAAAACAGGAGAAAAAATAATACCTTCAAGAAGCATTCCTAGAACAAGGGAAAAAGGTAGCTTGAAGATCAGTACCGCTGAGCCCATCTACCTCAGAAAGAAACCACAAAAAGTACAAAGTCAGACAGCACTACCTAATATACAGACAAAGTGAGTAGACAAAGAAATGCGACCCAAATGAATCTACAAGAGAAATCCCCGGAAAAAGAACTGAATGAGATGGAGGTAATCAAACTACTAGATGCAGTGTTTAAAATAATGATTTTTGGGATGTTCAAGGATCTTAGAGCAACAATAGATGGTCATAATGAGAACCTAAATAGATAGCAAGCATCAAAAAGAACATTGAAATAATAAAAAAAGTACCAGTCAGAAATGACAAATACAATATCAAAAATAAAGGTGGCACTAGAAGGAATCAACAGCAGACTGGCTGAAGAAGAGGATTGAATCAGTGATTTAGAAGACAAGATAAACATAAGCACAGAAGTAGAGCAACAAAACAAAAAGAGGCTAAAGAAGACTGAGGAAACTCTAAGACACCTCTTTTACAACATGAAAAGAAACAACATCTGTATCATAGAGGTTCCTAAAGGAGAAGAAAATGAACAAGGGATAGAGAACCTGTTTGAAGAAATCATAGCTGAAAATTTCCCTAAATTAATGAAGGAAAAAGTCACAGAGGTTCAAGAAGCAAAGAGAGTCCAATTAAAGAGGAACCAAAGGAGGCCTACACCAAGACACATCATAGTTAAAATGTCAATGTTAAGAGACAAAAAAAAAAGAATACTAAAAGCTGCAAGAGAAAATCTGTTAATTACCTACAGAGGAGCCCCCATAAGGAAGATACTGGACTTCTAAACATAAGCACTTGAGGCCAGAAAGGATTAGCAAGAAATATTTAAAGTGATGAAAAACAAGAACCTACAACCCAGACTACTTTATCCAGTAAGGCTATCTTTAAAATTGAAGAAAAAATAAAAAGCTTCCCAGACAAAATAAAATCTCAAGATATTCATTACAACCAAACCAATGATGCAAGAAATGTTAAGGGGCCTACTGTAAAAAGATCAAAGAAAAACAAAATCGAGAAAAGGAGGATAGTAGATTTAAAGAATAAAATGGCAATAAACAACTATATACCAATAATAACCTTAAGTGTAAATGAATTAAATGCTCCAATCAAAAGACATAGGGTAGCTGCATGGATAAAAAAACAGGACCCATACATATGCTATCTACAAGAGAACCACCTCAGAACAAAAGATACACAGAAACTGAAAGTGAAGGGAAGGAAATAAGTTTTTCACGCAAATAGAAATAAAAAGAAAGCTGATGTAGCAATACTTATATTTGACAAAATAGACTTTAAAACAAAGGCTATAGTAAGAAATAAAGAAGGTCACTACATAATGATAAAGGCAGCAATCTTACAGAATTTTACTGAATATTCAAAGAAGAACTAATACCTATCTTTCTCAAGCTATTTCAAAAAATTCAAAAGGAGGGAAGACTTTCAAGCTCCTGTTCTGAGGCAAGGATGATCCTCATTCCAAAACCAGGTAAAGATATTAAAAAAAAGAAAAGTATAGGCCAATATCTATGATGCACTTAGATGCTAAAATTCTCAACAAAATATTAGCAAACTGGATCCAGCAACACATGAAAAAAAATCATACATTATGGTCAAGTGGGATTTATTCTGATGAGGCAAGGCTAGTACAATATTTGCAAATTAATAATGTGACTCACCACATAAACTAAAGGAAGGATAAAAATCACATGATAATATCAATAGATGCCAAAAAAGCATTTAATAAAATCTAGCACCCATTTATAATCAAAACTCTCAGCAAAGTGGGAATACAGGGAACATACCTCAACATAATAAAGGACATCTATGACAAAATCACAGCCAACATCATACTCAATGGGCAAAAATTAAAGTAATCCCCTTAAGATCAGAAACAAGGCAGGGGTGCTCCCTTTCACCACTCTTACTCAACATAATCCTGGAAGTCCTAGCCACAGCAATCAGACAGGAAGAAGAAATAAAAGGCATTCAAATTAGAAAATAAGAAGTAAAGCTATTGTTATTTGCTGATGACATGATACTGTACATAGAAAACCCTAAAGTCTCAGTCAAAAAACTATTAGACCTGATAAATGAATTCAGCAAGGTGGCAGGATATAAAATTAATACTCAGAAATCAGAGGCATTTTTATACACCAAAAATGATCTGTCTGAAAGAGAAATTAATAAAACAATCCCCTTCACTATTGCAACAGAAAAAATAAACTACCTAGGAGTAAATTTAACCAAAGAGGTTAAACATGTGTACTCGGAAAGTTATAAAACATTGATAAAAGAAATCAAGAAAGATATTAACAAGTGAAAGCATATATGGTGTTCATGTATAGGAAGAATAAACATCATTAAAATATCTATATTACCCAAAACAATCTATAAATTCAATGCAATTTTTATTAAAATATCAATGGCATACTTCAAAGATGTAGAGCTAATATTCCAAAAATTTATATGGAATCAAAAAAGAACACAAATAGCCTCAGCAATCTTGAAAATGAAGAATAAAGTGGGAGGTATAACACTTCCTGATATCAAGTTATACTACTCAAAACAGCTTGGTACTGGCATAAGAACAGGCATATAGATCAATGGAACAGAACAGAGAACACAGAAAAAACCCCACACCTTTATGGACAACTGATATTTGACAAAGTAGGTAAGAGCAAACAATGGGGTAAAGACAATTTCTTTAATAAATGGTGTTGGGAAAATTAAACAGGTACATGAAAAAAATGAAACTAGACTACCAACTTACACCATTCACAAAAATAAACTCAAAATGGATAAAAGACTTAAATGTAAATTGTGAAGCCATAAATATCTTGGAAGAAAACATAGGCAGTAAATTCTCCAATATCTCTCGTAGCAATATTTTTGCAGATTTATATTTTCGGGCAAGTAAAATAAAGGACAGGATGAACAAATGGGAGTATATCAAACTAAAAAGCTTTTGCACAACAAAAGACACCAAGAACAAAATAAAAAGACAACCCACACAGTAAGAGAACATATTCGCCAATATGTCTGATAAAGGGTTAATACCCAAAATTTATAAAGAACTTCTAAAACAACACCAGGAAGGTAAACAATTCAATTAAAAAATGGGCATAAAAACTGAATAGACACTTCTCCAAAGAGGACATGCCAAGGGCCCATAGGCATATGATAAAATGTTCAATGTCACTAATCATCAGAGAAATGCAAATTAAAACCGCAATGAGATATCACCTCACACCAGTCAGAATGGTGCTCATCAACAAAACAACACAGAATAAGTGCTGGCAAAGGTGTGGAGAAAAGGGATGGGAATGCAGCCTCGTGCAGCCACTCTGGAGAACTGTATGGAGTTACCCCCAAAATTAAAAATGGAACTGCCTTTTTATCCAGCTATTCCACTTTTAGGAATATGTCCTATGAATACCAAATCACTGATTCAAAAGAAGAAATGCACCCCCATGTTTATTGCAGCATTGTTTACAATAGCCAAGATCTGGAAACAGCCTAAGTGTCACTGGATGAGTGGATTAAAAAGTTTTGGTACATATACATAATGGAATACCACTCAGCTGTGAAAAGTTGGAAATTTTACCTTTTGCAATGGAATGGGTGGATCTGGAGATTATTATGCTAAGTGAAATAAGCCAGGCAGAGAAAGACAAATGTCATATTATCTCACTTATATGTGGAATCTAAGGAACAAAGTGAACTAAGGAATGAAATAGAGGTAGAGGCCAGGTCACAGGGACCAGAGGAATGGCAGTCAGAGAAAGGGGGATGACTAAATGGGATCAGAGAAGGTGAAAGGATTAGTGTAATTGCATATACATAACACAGAAATACAGATAACAGGACAGCTAATCCTAGAGGAAAAGAGGGAGGGTGTTAGGGGGAGGGGGGCGAAGCGGGTATAAATAGGGACATGGGGGTGTGAGGGTGTTATATTCAGTGGGACCCTTGAAACCATGTAAACACAATAAATTAAAATTAATAAAAATTTTAAAAAATAAGATTTTAAAGAGCTTAGCAAGTAAACACTTAACAACTGGTAGTTACAAAAGATCATTTCAAGATACTGTGATTCAGTGCCTCATTTAACATCTCTTTAGCTTTATATGTTTCTATCCTTAATTTCCTATAGGTATATCCTATCAATGTCTCAATATTTATATCAATTTTTACTTTTCCATAAGATCTTCTCTGATATTTCACACTACAGGTACTATAGTTTTATAGTAAACTTTCATAGTTAAAAAAAAAAAAAAGCAAAATAATACGGGGGGCTAGACATATACATATATAATTTTATTTTGTAATTTTAACAACCTTAGGAAATAAATTTTATGAAGAAACTGACACTCAAAAAATAAAATAAATAAATAAATAAATAAATAAAAATAGAAATAAATAAAAAAAATAAAATAAACAGGCAAAGAATTTAAATGCTGACCTGTTTGACCCTCATAGTTATGTTCTCTTGGTTCTCAGTATAAAATCAGGGTCCACTGGAGTCAATCTTAGTTTTTGAGAGTTTTATTTGTTTGTCTGTCTGTATTGAGTAATTATAGTTATTTGTAAAGACTGATTTACAGTCTTGGCTCTTTTTTCTTACAGGTCAAAGAACACAAAATAAATTATATATTTTAAAAACAGAATAAGGCCCTGGCTGGTTGGCTCAGCGGTAGAGCGTCGGCCTGGTGTGTGGGGAACCCGGGTTTGATTCCCGACCAGGGCACATAGGAGAAGCGCCCATTTGCTTCTCCACCCCCACCCCCTCCTTCCTCTCTGTCTCTCTCTTCCCCTCCCGCAGCCAAGGCTCCATTGGAGCAAAGATGGCCCGGGCGCTAGGGATGGCTCCTTGGCCTCTGCCCCAGGTGCTAGAGTGGCTCTGGTCGCGGCAGAGTGACGCCCCGGAGGGGCAGAGCATCACCCCCTGGTGGGCAGAGCATCGCCCCTGGTGGGCGTGCCGGGTGGATCCCGGTCGGGGCATGCGGGAGTCTGTCTGACTGTCTCTCCCCGTTTCCAGCTTCAGATATAATCACCGTGTGGCCCCATTGAGCAATTAAAAAAAAAAAATCTACGACCCGTTATGGAATCTTTATGATTTTGTTTGGCCTATATCTTGAACATTTTCTATTTCATCATCTTAACAATTATTTCATTATTACTCATCAATTATTCCTAACAATGCTAAAAGAAAAAAGGACTAAAGTAATAACAAATAGAATGATGATGGTATTGTTTAGAAGGATGATGTTATTGTAAAGTAAATCAACATTATCTCATGTTTTGCCCCAAATATGGAGTAAAGTGGTATTGCACCATCATTCAAGAAGGCATAAAAGAAGCTTGAAGACATCTTAATGGTCTACTTCTAGTTTCACTGAACACAGTTTAGAATTTTTATTTTACATTTATAACCACAAAAAAAAAAGAAAGAAAATCGACAGAGGATATTTCTATGATTTAGGTGAATCAGAAAATAAATGAAAAAAGACAGACCGCACACAGTATGCTAAACTTTAATAATTAGGGTAAAATTGAAACTGATCATTCAAATGAAATCTCAAACCATGAATCTTCAGATGACAATATATTTTCTCAAATTCAAGAATCAAATGAATAATACATGTCACAGGACCAAAAAGTATACATGATATTCTCATTCAGTTAGTTCTTCAAATGAAAGGACTTTATCGTGCAATATTCTGTGGCAAGAACCTGAACCATCTAATTTTGTTTTAAGGGTATATGACAGTATCCTTTCATTTTTTATAAAATTGGTGCACCTAATTTAGGGTGTCAAGTACACAAATGCCAAAGAAATGTGAAGGCGGGTGTCAGAAGAAAATTATTAATGTGTAAATAAAAAAATCATTAGACTGCCTGACCTATAGTTGTACAGTAAATAAAGCATTGACCTAGAACACTGAGGTCACTAGTTCAAAACCCTGGCTACCCTGTTTAAGGCACATATGGGAGTTGATGCTTCCTGCTCCCCACCTCTTTCTCTTTCTCCTCTCTAAAATAAATAAAATATTTTTAAAAATCATTGGACTTATCATTCTTTTTAACATTTAAACATTTAAATATTAAAATATTTTGCTATAAAATGAAAATGACATAATCTTTTCAACACAATTATGATCCATCAAAGATTTCAAGAAGTCAATTGTTACATCTTGATGATGCAAGTAATAATATGCAAGAACCTAGTAAACATGTGATTGAAATTTGGAATTGGTGTCTACAAATAAAGACAGTGCAAGTTTATGCGTGACAGTTGAGAAGTTAGTTGTTTTTTTTTTCTGAAAATATTTCCAATTTAGGTTCCATAAACCCTCAGTATCAGGCAATTGATGAAATAACTATTTGCTTGTTTATGTTTAAGTTCTTATCAAAAATTTTACTATCCTTTTATTCTGTAACAATTTTTAAATTATTGAAAATATTTGAAAAACCATTGAGAAATCTAGGTGGTAATTGGTGGTAACTATTTATTTCTAATATACTGAGGTTAAAGTGTACATTTTCTGAGCCTATATTGCACATACTTATCAAGTTATCCTTAGTTATAAAATTATATATGCCACATTTTCTTTCTGGACTATCAGCTTGCTGAGGGAATTCTTTAAATACTATTGAGTAAAAATCAAAACTTCCAAGTCTTTTGTTTGTGAAAATAAATGGCTATTTGAAACTAAAGTGAGTACGTTTTCTTAATTCTTTTTTATTTTTAATTTATTATGTTGATATGGTTTCAAGTGTCTCACTCAATATAACTCCCTCTATAGAAAGCATGGTTGAGTCTTACTTAGTCTTCTTCAATGTAGTCAATTGAGCTCTGAAATACATTAGCTTAAACCATTAAATAACAGTTAATATAATGCAATTACATTTGATCTCTTCTCAGCAGGATCAAAACAATGCTAAAATTTAGGAAAATCATTTTTAAAAAATGAGAGAACTAACTTATTCCTAAAGTCTTCTTCTAACTATGAATTTAAACCCCACAGAATTGAAGTACAGGTTGCCAAAGAATACCTTATTGTAGGCAGAGAATATTTTAGTAGGTGAATACCTTCAAATTTAAGAGACACAGAAAGTGGAATAAATTACCTAGACATAAATATTTGGCTCAAGTAAAAGTGATATAGTAGTTGAAATTTCAATGGTGGAATGACTACTAAAGAATAAACTTTAACTTGTATTAAACTTTAATCATAATGTCTACAGAGAGAAAAAGCTAAAAAAATGCTAAAATTACTAAGCCAAGGCATACTTACCCTGGGATTTGTTTATACTGTATATTTAAATTGTTTCCTTTATCGATAATAAGTATAATGAGATCTGTGAGCCATGTGATTTCTTAAAGAAATTTGTTGAGTTGGTTGACTGCCTAGTAATGCATGCAATTCATTTGAGCCAGATGGAAGTTGATGAAGAAGAAATATAAAAATGCCCAGTAAGACCATGATTTTTTTTAAAAAAGAGCCTACTGCCCTGGCTGATTGGCTCAGTGGTAGAGATTCAGCCCAGCATGTGATGTCCTGGGTTCAATTCCTGGTCAGGGCATACAGAAGAAGCAACCATCTGCTTCTCCACCCCACCCCTTCTTGCTTCTCCCATCCCCCTGCCACCTCCCAGAGCCATGGCTCAATTGGATCAAGTTGGCCCTGGGTGCTGAGGATGGCTCAAGGCCTCTGTCTCAGATGCTAAGAATATTTCAGTTGCTGAGCAACTGAGCAATGCTCCAGATGGGCAGAGCATCACCCCATAGGGGCTTGCCAGGTGGATCTTGGTAGGGGCACATGTGAGAGTCTGTCACTGCCTCTACTCTTCTCAATAAAAAAAAGAGCCTACCTAAATTAAAGAAAAAAATGTTGAAAAATATTCATAGCTATGAAATATAAAAAAATAAAATAAAATTGGAGCCTGACCAGGTCATGGTGCTCCCTTACTGTCTGTTTGTCCCTATCTGTCCCTCTCTCTGTTTCTCTCTGTCACACAAAAGAATGGAGCTATTGGATGGTTGATAAAGATAAATCTAAAAGAATTTATATTGACCATCTTTGTACTATCAATTTCTAAAAACCAAAAAGAAATTAAAAATACATACAAAACACCACAAATTGAGTCTCAGTATTGCAACTAATATCTGCTGTGACCAGTTTTAATAGTTCTCTCATAATGACAACTAAACTACATTAAGCTTAATGTAAAAGTGGGAGTTATCAGCTTCAATACAGCCACCATAGGAAGACAGAATCTCAATCTCTCTTTTTCCCCCACAAAGACAAGTTAGGGGCTATTCAAAATAAACTTATAACAGTGACTATCTACATCAGGGGTAGTAAACCTTTTTCTATCTACAGCCCACTTTTGTATCTCTGTTAGTAGTAAAATTTTCTAACCGCCCACCAGTTCCACAGTAATGGTGATTTATAAAGTAGGGAAGTAACTTTACTTTATAAAATTTATAAAGCAGAGTTACAGCATATAATAAAAATTACTTACCAAGTACTTTATGTTGGATTTTCACTGTTTGGCAGAATAAATCTTTTTTAAAACAACTTACTATAGTTAAATCTATTTTTTTATTTATACTTGGCATACATAGAAATTACATTAGTTAATTGAATTATTAGTGGGGTCCCTGAGGCTGATGCTGGGAAACTAAATATTGAATATCTGGTTCAATTTTTGTGAGGAACAAACAAAGGTCTCCCCTTTAGGAAATATTCAGGCGGTTTCTTTCTTTCATCATAATATGATTAACAGCACCAAATCCTGATTCCACAAGATATGAGATTGGGAAAGGTATCAATAAACAATAGTGCCCTGGCCAGTTGGCTCAGCAGTAGAGCGTCGGCTTGGCATGTGGGGGACCCAGGTTCGATTTCCGGCCAGGGCACACAGGAGAAGCGCCCATTTGCTTCTCCACCCCCGCCTCCTTCCTCTCTGTCTCTCTCTTCCCCTCCCGCAGCCAAGGCTCCATTGGAGCAAGGATGGCCCGGGCGCTGGGGATGGCTCCTTGGCCTCTGCCCCAGGCGCTAGAATGGCTCTGGTCGCGGCAGAGCGACGCCCTGGAGGGGCAGAGCATCACCCCCTGGTGGGCAGAATGTTGCCCCTGGTGGGCGTGCCGGGTGGATCCCCGTCCGGTGCATGCGGGAGTCTGTCTGACTGTCTCTCCCCGTTTCCAGCTTCAGAAAAATACAATAAATAAATAAATAAACAAACAAACAATACCATTTTCCATATATTTGGATATAAGACCGGTATTTTTTTATTTTGCCATAAGTTTTCATATCCACCACTGTCAAATTATGTTTACTTTCTTCATCATATCTAACTTCTAACAGTTCTTCTTGGCAAGTTGTATCAGCCTCTTCAATACTTGTGGTAAAAGGATTTTTCATCCAGTCATATGCCTTCAATTTCAAAATATCTTCAAATTGTTTTTCCGTGTCCAATTTAAGTTCGTTGAGGTGGCTACTGAATCTGTCAATATCCTCTGGAGTTACATCATCTTTTATAGATGATAATTAAGGAAACTGATGAAATTTTCTCTTCAATAGATTATGACTAAGTAGTTCAAGTTTGTCAATAAATAATAGCACAATATTTTGGCAACCTATAAGAGTTTTATTAGCTCCTTGAAGTTGCAAATTGACATCGTTAAATCTCTTGAAAATATCTCCCAAGTAAAAGGCATCATTCTTTACTGTTTTTAACTGTTGACACAGATTGGTCTCATTATTACTTTCAAAAAATTGTATGACACTATCATATAATTTTACAAATCTAGCCAAAGATGTACTCTTTGACAGCCACTGAACTTCTGTGTGCAAAAGTAACTTAATAAAATCTTCATTATTGTCCTGGCAAAGCTGCCAAAACATTCTATCATTCTTTGCATTGAATTTGATCTTATTTATGGCTCGAATTATTATGGTTAATGATGAATGGAGACTTGTACTTAGATGTTTTCCTACAAGATGTTGTCTGTGCACCACACAATGAATACATAAAACATTTGGCACTTCCTGCTTCAAATAAGCAACAAATCCACGATAGCGACCTACCATTGATGGAGCTCCATCAGTAGCACATGCAACAATATTATTCAAAGGAATATTATTTTTTGTAAAGTATGTTCTCACAGTATTAAACATAGATAATCCTTTTGTATCTGTGGTGAGATTTATTGCAAATAGCACTTCTTCTCATAATATATTGTTTTCATCAAAATAGTGTACATATGCCATCAACGAAGCATCACTATCTGCAATGGTAGTTTTGTCCAGTTGCATGGAAAATGAAGAGTTTTGGAGAATACTTATAAGTTTGTTTTCAACATTAACTGCCATTTCATCAATTTGTCACTTTACTGTGCTATTGCTTAGGAGCAACGTTTTTAAATTTTGAGGTATATCCTGTTAAGATAAATTCTTTTATAGAGGGTATTATTACAGTTTCTCCAATATTATAGCTTTTACTACTTTTTGCAATTATTTGTGAAATGTGATAAGTGGCAATCCATCTTCGTTTGTTGTATGTTGTTTCTTAAATGATGCAACGATAGTTGAATGATTTTGAAATTTTTTATATATTTCTAAAAATATTCAATGGGCTTGTCCTTGTCATTTGGATGCTTTGTAGAAAGATGTTCTCGCAAGTGACTTGGCTTCATTGCCTCATTGGATAACGGTTTATGGCACAATAAACATATTGAATGTTGTTTATTTGCAACAGATGCAATGAAATCCATCTTCAGATACTCTGGCGAATAGCCATGTGCATTTTTTTTTGAGACATGGGCTCATGATATTTCACAATATTTTGTTTGAAGCTGTAAGCACGTGCTTGCTTTCAGAAACCTAACTATGTACTGACTTTAGTTTCGATTACATAACGATTTAGCTTCACTTACATAACATGAACAAAACTTAAGCACTTAAAAAGTCTGTTGTCGTGCGGAGGACCCGGGTTCGATTCCCGGCCAGGGCACACAGGAGAAGCGCCCATTTGCTTCTCCACCCCTCTGCTGCGCTTTCCTCTCTGTCTCTCTCTTCCCCTCCCGCAGCCAAGGCTCCATTGGAGCAAAGATGGCCCGGGCGCTGGGGATGGCTCCTTGGCCTCTGCCCCAGGCGCTAGAGTGGCTCTGGTCGCAATATGGCGACGCCCAGGATGGGCAGAGCATCGTCCCCTGGTGGGCAGAGCGCCGCCCCATGGTGGGCGTGCCGGGTGGATCCCGGTCGGGCGCATGCGGGAGTCTGTCTGACTGTCTCTCCCCGTTTCCAGCTTCAGAAAAATGAAAAAAAAAAAAAAAAGTCTGTTGTGTGGTCACGACATTACAAGTGTCCTGGTTGAGCAAGAGTTTGTCAAGACGAGACTAAGTTAGTGAGTATCCGTGGTTGTGCATTTTATAAAATTTTATGTAGCAGGTGTTGGCCAATGGCATTACTTCTTTGTGATCAGGGTGAAGTAGCGAGACATTGGCTAGTTTTGGCAGTCCAAGGGGGGGGGGTTCCTAGAATGTCACCCTATTACTCTAGAATCTGGGAATCGAGACAAAAATATGAGTTAATTGGTGTCTCCATTGTCCGGTAGTTTCTGTCATAGAAAGAAGCATCAAACCATGGAGTTCTTTGTCTGTGGGGTAATAAAACGATGAACTGCTATTTTTTGGGTGACAATAGTGGTCATAAACTGCCCGCTGGATTGGACGGCAGGTGTGGACCCAGGATCTGGTACCTGGCCGCTCGTGGATGCGGGCCAGGGGGTCACAAAAGAGGTTGGGTGCGGTCCCAATACAAATGCCCTGTAACAGAGTCTGACCGCTGTCTTGATCTTGACTGGTCAACAGTTAGTCAATTAGTATGTAATCGTGGTGCCATTTGGTTGCTCTGCTACTGCTCACCATGAAAGCTGGAATGCCCACTAGTGGGCAGTAGGAACCAGGTTGACTACCACTGATCTACATAATCAAGAGATCTAATGGTGGGGTTGTTAGGTCATTAAAAGGCAGTAGAGAAAATATTTCTAGAGAAAGAAGCTCTTCAATGTTCATGATACCTCTAGAAGTATATACTTTAGATACATACCTACTCTAATTGTTATAGACCAGCTTTAGTAGCATATTTTCACTATCTAGATTTAAACAATTTTAAAAATATTTTTAACTTAATATTGAGTGAGTCAGTACAGGAGAATTTTAGATACAACAAATTGGTCCAGTCCTTATTCTTTATGCTGGCGTCTTAAAATAATCCCTGTAATTGAGATTGTGTAGAGAATCAGAAAGGATAATTCAGTCCATCCTCAGGTATGTAGATAAAATCTTAGTTTAAAAAAATGTTAAGACTGTCTAAAAAGTATTCTATTTAATGGGATTGAAAAAGCAAATCTTGGGACTGATGTCATGGTGTTCACATGCTTCACTAATAAAATTTTTAAAATTTAAACTGTGATTTGAACTACTTTTTATGTATGATATGTATGACAATATTATACAAAGGAAATAGTGTATTCCAGAGGGAAAAATCAAATTATTTTTAAAAACTCATTACCAACTATTAATAATGAACTCTAGCTAAACAATAACAGGTGTTCCACTAATCCCAAACAAAAACAGATGGAAGCAATAACGTTTTATAAATACTGGATGCATACAGAGCAATAAACTTGGCAGGAATTGTTTTATTCTCTAATTGTCAGTCAAAGTCTTATCACTTGCATTTTCTCAAATTAATATGCCCAGATTAAATCATGTTTCTTGTTTCTTATTTTTCAAAATAAAAGCCATATTTTGTGCTTTCTCACTTTATATTATGTATTATCTCACACACAAAGACAATATTATTAATTTTCTTTCTGTACATTTATGAAGTGTTACATTATTTGTTTCAAGAAATAACACACATACCATATCATATAGGTTTTCCTTCTCCAGCTTCTTCTTTTCCAAACCCTCACCCCACAAGAAATACTAATCTACATATTCTTCAATTTCTTATACATTATAGTGCAACCTTCATAAGCATGACTGTAGATAGACGAAATAAATTAATAAGGCAATTTGAAAGTCAATGAAGGCTATAGGAAATCTAATCCTATAACACTTCCCAGAATTATTTTCAGAATTTAGGGTATTACACAGTGCTATAGATGTGAATGATGACTGTTTAGAAAATGTTCACATACGACTTTAAAAGGGCTCTATCTATATTGTTCATAGCAAAATTCTCCTTAATTTTTGCAGAGATGGTTTTACTGTTCCTTCTGACTGTAAAGTTATGTTAAATTTTCACAAAGCAATGATTAGCACCATGACTATTGAGCCGTTAGCATCTCTCCCTGACTTTGAAACAAGGATGGTCTCTGTGCCCTGTGATTTACTTACAAATTGTATTTTATGATCAATTAGTAGTATCATAATAAATTTAGGTCCCAAAAGAACACACTTTTTTCTCAGACAATGCAATGTAAAAATTCATTCTCACCAACAATATAGATTTATCTTGTGTATAAATAATTAGTTGATCTTATAAAGCAAAATATGTGTAAAATATAGCTTTCTGAAACTATCAGAGTTAAACAAAATGGGCAGTAAACCAATTATCTAAAATTGAAATAATGGTGTGTATAGACGGTACTTGTCAATGTTAAGAGGTTTTCTTTGTGTGGGATGCTCAACCTGACCGGCAGTGGTGAAGTGAATGAATCAAAAAATATAGTCATTGTAGCATTTTGTTGTGCATCTTCTGAAAGATTGTTACTGTGGCCCTAATTTAAAATGTATGAACATTGACAATCAGGTGGAGTTCAATGATTTGCTCAAGGTCCAGTGTTAGAAAAGGAAGGTGTCAAGAATTATGACTGTATTTGTATGTGAAGCCCTCAGTTTTTACTACATAAAGCTATCTTCCTAATGTTTCTATCTAAATTTACTATGCTATGATACTCATTTTTACCAAGTGAGTCATCACATTTTCAGTGTTTTCCCTGTCATTTAAGTTTATAATCCATTAAGAAATTAAAAAGAGGAAGAAAATGAAGAAAAAGAGGAGGAAGGGGGAAAAATTAACTTGAATAAGTTACTAAAATTTACTAACTTTTCCTGAGAGCCAAGTTTCTTATGATCTTCTAACTAAGTGCTAAATGTGCTATATATTTGCTTTAGATATGATATGCCTACTTGCCAATATTTGCATAAATTATAATGATATATTTTAGAAAATTTTCAAAAATACTTGAGGAACCAGTTTTCTTTAAACAATCTACTTCTATTATGCTATGTAAATTACCTCCTTCCTTAACAGTAACTTCTCAGAAATGTTTCCTCAAACACAAATATGTTACCATAGTACCATCAATTTTTAAATATTCAAAAGGCTTAACACAAGTCAAGTCTCCTTCAACTTGGGGTGGTGAACACACAGTATGATGTACAGATGATGTATTATAGAATTGTATAGCTGAAACTAAAAAATTTTATTAACCAATATCACCCCAATAAATTCAGTAAAAATAAAAAAGGCATAGCACAAGCAATTGAGTTATTCATTCTTAATTAAGATGTTAATAAATAATCCTTTGTTACACTCTGGAGAACAAAGATAAGAGAGATAATAGATGAATTTCTTTAAGTAAAATATACCTCCCCTTTGTATTGACTACTAACTCCAAGATGACTCTCTCCATCAGTAGTAGTTCTCTGGAGTGACTAACCTAGTTCTTATGTAAGTGAAAAAAATCAGTTTTGACAAAAAAATATTAAATATTTAAAATGTGAATATTTTTAATATGACTTTTGTATATTTCTAAATAAAAATGAATAGTTTCATTGTAATAGGTCTTTTCTTCTATTCTATCAGAAATAAAATAAGATGATTCACCTCTTCATTCCAAGATATTGCTAAAGATATTAGCACTTTTTGTATATAAAGATATTAGCACGTTTTTAGATTTCAGCTGACTTCATTTATAATAAGCCTTGCAGTAAAAGAAAGTAAAATTAAAGGCTTTAATGTGAGTTATCCTTTTTTATTGGTTTTATTCTAGATATGCACATGCATTATGCAAAACTTTTTAAACAGAAAATACAGTTTAGCACATAGAAAAGCCAACAATCTTAGAAACAAAGACTATTAACAGACAAGTACAAGAATTGTTTGGAATACCTGGTTTTAAATCCCCATGGACAAACATGTCAATCATATATCGACAGAATGCATACTGATCTGACAAGAGTAGAAAGAGAAAGAATAATGAAAAAATGTCATCAACACCTTTCTATTTTTCTAGGGAGAAATGGTTTAACAAAACACATAAAATAGAACAGTTCTTTTTCAGTTACTACAATTCTGTGGAAGAATAATTTGAACTCATATAAATACAAGATGTAATAAACATACCGTTCTATTTATTCCATACCAAAAGAATAATCTTAAAAATTGAAACAGACTAGTTGAGGGTATTATTATAGCAAGTTGTTTTTAAAAATCAAAATGGTCTTCATCAAGTTTTATTACTAAAGCCATCATATTATAGCAATATTACTCTTTGTCCATACTCTCAAAACTGAAACAGAAATTTTACAAGAGGAAATTGTTTCCAACTTGGAATGTTTTACCAAATATTCACTCCCAGCCCTTCTGTTAACATTCTAAATGGAGGAGCAGAATGTTTTCTAGAAAAGGCAAGCATGAGAGCTAACCCTTTTGCAATCTGTTAGGGTTCTTCTATCTGGAACTGCTGTTCATTTAGGATTAAATCAGGAAAAACAGATTTACAGTCCCAAATAATATCACTGTCAAGTTAATCAATCGAATGATCTTTACTACAAAAGCCTCTTATGACCTTCAATAGTGCATGGTTTATGGATGTGGTAATAAAAAGAAAAAACATAGAATTTGAGAATTTGGAGAATATTTGGCTAAAATGATTTTATAAATAAGTTTGTTTGTTTGTTTGATTGCTTGTTTTTTACCTCTAAATTAAATACATTGCAATGAACTTTAAATTCTCACATGAATTTAGACTCTGATAAGGTCATTCCAACCCAAATTTCAGTTGATGAATCACTATAAGTTTTACCATGTTTGCAATGAATCTCACTAAGGACAATTTATATTATGTTTCTAAATAAGCATTGTATCTATGCAACAAATCCAAAGGCAACATTAGGACCAAGAGAGTTTATTAAATTTATACAACATTATACACCCTTAAATGCTCCAAACTATGTATAGGAAACATGAAATAATGAAACTCATTATTATATAGATGCAGAAACAAAGATTTTTGTAAACCTCACCCTTTTTTGCATATTAACAGCACTTTCAAGTATTCATTTTATTGTAAAACTCTGTCAAATTTTTCAAAAAAATAAATGTAGTTATTGCAGTAGGTGTAAAACTATACTTTTCTTTTTTGTTAATACCTAAATCTGAGCCAGCCAAAACTTATTAGGTTTTAAAATTTTGCATGTATTTTGTTGTTTTGGAGCACATTTTCCCAAGGTGAGGAGGCATAGAGTGGGAAGGAGGCTAGTTGTCCAATCAGACCCGGAATCTATTTGCTCCTGGATTTACTGAGTAATAGCAGAGGTCTCTGATATTTGAATCTGAGAACCCTATGGTGTAGAAGGAAAGTAAGATTAAGTTCTCTTTTCTTGATACGACTGTTCTCTTGAGCAAAATTCCACAATGAGCAATTTGAGTCTAAGATAAAGCTGGAAAAAAACTCCATGAAATAGTAAATCTGAGTTTACTTTCCTCTTTGTTTCAGTAGCTTAAATGACTAGACTTATTTTAGATTTGTCCTTCTTGCAATTCAGAAATCGTTCTCAAAGGACAACGTAAATAGTAAAAAGATGGAGAATTTATTCAAATGCAGATTTCCAGGCCTCATCACCTACAACACTATAATTCCATAATTCTTAGTTTGAACCCAAGGAATATACATTTTTAACAAACCCCTCAGAAGAGTCTAGTTAGACCACACTTTCATTCACTGATCTACATCATTCAAATATTCCCAGTGGTGCTGTCGTCTTTGGCAATAGCAATGGAGAATGTGTGTATGTCAAAAGTTTAGAATGTGGGAACTAGTTGAAATGTGAAGGGTTTAGACAACCCTCACAAATGAAATACTGTTCTGTGCTCCAAGTTGGGATGAGATATTTATATACATAACACCTGGAATAATATAATTAAATAAATAAAATATTTGTGCTTCTAAGATTTTCTTTCTGCTGAATGTTGATAGTGTAAGAAAAATAGCCTATATGTTAAATTATTATCAAAAAAGTGTTTTTATTATACCAAATATTTTATGAATCCAAAAGTCATTCATTTAATTAATGCATCAATAGTCTTATGAGCTTGCAATTTGAAAAAGGAAATCCCTTACGAATTCTAATGTTTACTTTTTAATCTAGAAAATTATTTGAGTCATAATACATAGGTTGTTTGTTATATTTAGATGATGTTATAATCCTGCATTTTAATGGCACCCACATATCACTAGGAAGATAAGAAAAAGATTTTAAATTAAAAATTTTGAGTATTTTAAATTAGGTTTCTTATTTCCATCTGTCTTTGGTGTTGAACTTATCAATACATAAGAATTCTAGGCAATTATATTTTGGGCAATCCCCAGTATACCTGCTTTACCTGTCTTAGGCTAGAGCAAAACCAAGATTTTCCAATTTTACAAGATTTATTTTATAGAAAAATGTTTTTAAACATAACTCATATATTTAAATAGAAATTTTTTTCTGAAGAAAATCAGAACTGTTCTATCATTCTAACTTCAAATTTAGGCAATGATAATTCACATAAGGTAATTTTATATTTGGTCACCACTTTTCAGTATTTTTTTTTCTCAGATAAATATCCTTCTAGTGATAACATACATCTGTTTGTTTCTCTCCTTGATTCTCAGGGAACAATGATGGATGTCACTTGGTTGCTGTCTTCTTGATGTTCCCTTGGAGTGGGAGCTGAGAGAAAGTGCATTCTCGGTGCAGAATGTCAACAGAAATGAAAATTTTAAAACTCTAATAAAGATTGGGTACATGTTGTCAGTGCTCTAAAGCAGAGTCGCATTAGTAATGCTTTCCCTTCCTGTCACCAATATTTAGATAGTTGTTAAAAAAAGAAAGGAAGAAAGGGAAGGAGGAACAAAGGGAGGGAGGGAGGGAAGGAAGGAGGGAGGGAGAGAGGGAGGAAGGAAGGAAGGAAGGAAGGAAGGAAGGAAGGAAGGAAGGAAGGAAGGAAGGAAGGAAGGAAGGAAGGAAGGAAGGAAGGAAAGGGGAAAAATGAAAGGAAGGAGGGAGAAAGGGAGGGAGGGAGGGAGGGAGGGACGGAGGGAGGGACGGAGGGACGAAAAGAAAGAAAAATGTATGTAGCAGTGAGGAGGTTTGATCTTCATTGAAGATTTGCCACAGAACATCAGAAAATCAGGGAGCAATGCCTGATCATGTCAATCCTTCTACCCTACTTTAAACAGATTAATATTGATCCATAAAAACTAGATTATGTGATATATAATTGTGTGTATAAGGTTTTTTGGTAAGCATGAACATGCCAATGAATCTTATTACCAATGCTTTAAGTAGGAATATATTATTTATATATACAATACTAAGATTAATATCACAGGAATATATTTGTACATATATTATACAAGGGTAGACAAACATAGGTTTATAGGTATATGGGAAACAAAATTTATTCTTGTATTATTATTTATTAATTATTGTATTACTTATTTGTATTATAACAGTAAACCTACTTTTGCAAACCCCTGTATAATTAAAT
This sequence comes from Saccopteryx leptura, assembly GCF_036850995.1. Classification (NCBI taxonomy): domain Eukaryota; kingdom Metazoa; phylum Chordata; class Mammalia; order Chiroptera; family Emballonuridae; genus Saccopteryx; species Saccopteryx leptura. The sequence continues at coordinate 40,025,815 of NC_089505.1, read as the reverse complement.
AATTGCCATTAAGAGTCTTTGCCCCATGTAAAAGTCTCTTTCTAATAACTAAAAGACCTGTGGGCCTTACTTATTCAAAAAGAACTATTTAGAAATTTATATGAAAAGAATCACTCAAATTAATTAGGTCTAATTTAAGTTAAGGAAATAAATATTTCCTTGCCCAAAGGAGAACTAACTCAAGTTTTACTAAATCATCAGTACAAGAGTCTCAAAATCAAAGCCAACTCACAAATAGATTATTTTGAAAACACTGTCTTTATAATGTTGAGTTAAAACCATAATGTGATTGGTTTTTAAAATAAATGCTCATCATGTCAATCTAATCGTTTTAAATAAATATCAATGAATCAGGACATTAATTTTCCAATTTTCTATCACAGTAAGATTATCCATTCAAAATGTTTTCTTTGTATTTACTCTGCAATAAAATAAAATCTTTATGTCTGACCAGATATCAAAGGTTAAAATTTTGATTACTTACCTAATGATACATTAATTTAATTGATGGTAGCAGTTCTCAATATGAGCTTTACTTTAGCAAATTTATTTGTTTAACTGATAAAAGCACATTTGTGCTTTTGTTTCTAACGTTAAGTAAAATGTGAGTGTTCTTTCAATAGATAAATAGCTTTTCATGTGGAAATAAAAACAGTTTGAAAGTGAAAATGGTAATATAATGTTATACTTAATAACCCTTATTACTGATAGAAATAAAATACAATATCTGTGACCAGAAAAATAAATATTATTGGAAAATATTCTAGTGATATGTCTGCATTAATATTATATACCCCCCAAAAAACCAAATATGCTAAAAATGAACATCAAAAAGTCTATACATGCTTCTAATTAGTTCCTAACTAGATACTTGGTATTTTTCAGCTGTTTTTATGTGTTCATTTTCTTTCCTAAATGCCAATCTGAAATGCAAATTATTTTAAGATACTGATAATCATTTTAAATAAACATCAATGAATCAGGAAATTAATTTTCCAATTTTCTATCACAGTAAAATTATCCATTCAAAATGTTTTCTTTGTATTTACTATGCATTTTTTCCTACCCAACTTATTTAATAAATAACATATAGCTTTAAGAGAGGCAATAATTAATAGTTTTAATTTTTTATATTCTTAAAATTGAAAATGGTTTTTTTGTTTCAATGTTTCAAGTCTACTCTTACCTTTAAAAATTACATTGAAATACATGAAAATTACCTAAATAAAAAAATGTGCTGATAGCTAAAACAATTTTTTTACCTTTCTTTTTCCCTTCTTTTCTCTTAAAAATATTTTTGTATAAATTAAAGTTGCAAATATTGCTTATGAATTCAGGAGAAAAGTAATTCAAAATAAATGCCAGAATGTATTGCAAAAACAAATACCATATATCTCACATATGAGGAATCTAAAAAGAAAGATGTGAATTGCAAATTTTATCTTACACCTTATAATGGGAGAAATTGTTTTCAATTCAACTATCCAAATAGCTTACTAAGTAAGAAAGTTGTAAAATATTTTAATAAAAATATCCTAGAAACCATTTCATTAATTTAGTCCTCAGGTAAAATTATTCAAAACTACAAAAAAAAGTGTTATTTTTCCATATCCCTAAGAAATCTGTGTAGGCATATCCATACACATTCTGTAGGGGGCGTCTCAGGACTGAGCCCAGCTGGAGCCAGGAATGAATTTAGGGGGAGACAGAGATATGAGACAGTTCGTCCTTCAGCTGTCCTCTTCAAACACCAGTCCTTTGTGATTACACAGCACCTTTCCATAAGGAATTTCAGACTTATATTTCACCTCCATTAAAATGCTTTATTTCTTTCAGTAGGGATGGAACTTTGACGTGACTCTTGTTGAAGACCAGCATAATACGTCAGAGACAGAGCTTCCGAAAGTCAAACATGTAGTCATAGCAGCTGACAAAGAAACTTGAGAGTTCTTCTCCCTAAACCTCCCTGCCTATTAAATATACTGAATTTAATAATTCAATGTATATTCTGAATTATGTGCTTTTGCAGAAGCAACAGGGATGTATGAATCATTTTTAATGATATTTATTCTATATATTTGAACATAAACCCCTTAAAACATTACTTGAGAATTATTATTTTTCCTGAACTGCTTTTCTCTAAAGAGTAGAAAACATACAATTTTTGTCCCACATCTTAAAATAAAAATCCCATATCACAGAAATTCAACACCACCAACCTTTAAATAACCCTCTTTTAAAAATACTTCAAAGTGCCTCTTTAGATATGTGAACACATTTGGGTGTTTCTATAAATAAATTGTGATTACCAATTTATTGTATTTCTTTTCAAGTATATTTACTTATCCAAGTTTTTGTCTCCCATCTGATGCCTCATCTCTTCCTTTTTCAGATTTTAATTTCATTGTATCTGCTTCTTCCTAATATTCTCTTAGAACCTTCAGCCACCTCGTCTGAATGTTTACCTTTCTGTTCATGCTTGGACGCAGCTGCCGTCTCTTTCTCGTCCTTCTCCTTGGGTTTAGGTGATGTTTTCTGTGCTTCTTTACCTTTGGCGGCTGTTTGCTTCACTTTCTCCTGTTTCCCACCTTTCAGTTCCTTTTTAGTCTTTTCTTCAGTCTTTTCCTTAGTCTTAGTTTTCTTCTCTTCTGTATAGATTTAAGAAAAGTTGGATTATTTTTGGTTACTTACCCACACAGCATTTTATCTTTCACTGGTCATTAATAATAATTTGAAAAGAAAGAGAAAAGAAGAGCAATGAAAAAATAGTATCGTCGAGATAAATACTTGACACAATTCTACTATCTGACTTTTATATAGTTTATGTAGTGTCATGTTAGAAAACTAAAAAAAAAGTTAGATTCTTTCTTAATTTGTACATGAAAACATTACTTTTTAGGTAGTTAGGAACTTAGTATGTCAAAAGGGGACATTTCAAATATGCAGGGATGTATATACAGGGATGTTCAATAAAAGGTAATTCTCAAACCAAAAAGCTCAATAAAAGAGACCTGTTAAAAGGATAAGATCATTTTGTTTCACAACTGAATATCTTAAAAGTCATTCAAGAAACTGTACTGTCAACACAATATTTTTTTAAAGATAACTATTAGGAATGTAAATATAAAATGATTTGCACTGGTGATGACTAAGAATAAGACAAAATTATAATATTAGAAGTTGACTCAGAAACATTTAATTTTTAATGATTTGACTTTAGAGAGATATAAAAAGAGCAGAAATTAACATATTGACTCCTGTTAATCTTAAATCAGAAATGAAAATTTTAATGACTTTTAAAGCACTTCAATGTATCTTAGTAAATAGAAAAGGCTACAAAGTAGAATATGTATTTTATATATGAATTATAATATATAAATACATTTTCTAGGCAAATATTTTAAATTTGATATTATGTGCATTTGGAAGGAGGAAACTGGGATTGTGAATTCATCAGTCTGTGAATTGTTAAATTATTTTATATAGCACACATTTGTGGAAAATTGTTTATGATAGAAGCTGCATATTGGACATTATTTATTCTAAAGGATCACACATAATCATTAAACATCAAAGTGAGTTTATTACAATGTTCGACTCTCATGTTATTCACCAATATAATGGCTTGCCTTATTGTCACTCATGTTGAAGAATTTGATGAAAATATAATAACCAAATTTCTTGACTTTAGTACACTAAGCAATGATTTAAAACTAAGACAAGATAACATTGTGATGTCCAGTGAAGAATAAAAATAAAAATGAAAATGATAATGCCTGATGCATGTAAAACCAGAATTATCTGTGGAACTCTATTTTATTAACATCCTCCAAAGCTCTGCTCCTCAGAAACTTTGCAGGGAGATGCTGATACTATGTTAGGGGTAGGGGGATATTCTTATGATCAAATATATTTGGAATCACTAAGTTAAATCAGATTCTTTAATATGGATTTCTCAATGCTGATATGTACTGAGATCTTCAAGGAGAGGAATTGCACTATTCACTGTTTGCCAATATCTACTGTAAAAATTGCATATGAAATTTACCTAACTGCACCACAAACTTCCAATGTTTTTATAACTTCTGTGACTATATTCAATTGGAGATTTTCTTCTCCCTTTAAACCATTTCTAAATATTATTTGCTAGTTTTTGTTATTTTCTACCACAGACTAATTTCTGTGACTGAAACCATCAACTCTCTGAAAATCACTTGAAATCAACATCATTCCAGAACCCCACACTAAATATGCTTTAGTTTCTGTCTGTAGAGAAAGTTTCATTCAGATGGCCAACAGCACCTCAGATATACAACTCATATATGTTCATTTAGTTAGTAAACCCTTCCAAAGAACCCATTATGACCTAGGACTGGAGATAATTGCTGGGGCTCCAAAGATCAGCAAGACAATCTTATCTGAAGGCAGTTTAAAATTCTGTGGTACGTGACTTCATCTTAGCTCTCTTCTTCTCATAACATCTTTCCCGAAGTTTCTTTCTCAACTAGACTATTCTCTCTCTTTTTTTAATATCTCATATATTTTCCACATGTCAAACATTAGATGCATTCTCTATATTTTCCATATTTTCCCATATATAAATTTATTTGTGTTTAATTCATACACAAGTGGCTCTGCCACTAGGATTAATCATTTCTTCAGCTTAGCTTTGCTTTGCCTCAACTTCTATAAAAACACATGTTTTTCTATTTTATTAAAACACACACATAGATGGTTGATTACACATCTATCTTCCCTAACAGACTGAGAGCAACTTAAGGATAGAAATTACATTATTCATTTTTGTAGCACCATAGTGTCTAACACAGTGTATTTCTCAGAGAAAACAGAATAAATATTTGCCAAATTTATAAATTTGATTAAGGAGAGAAAACAGTAAACTTCACTATATGAAGATCAAGTGTAGAATATAGTGATATATAAATTGCATGTGTAAATATGTGTTTAGAGGTGAACTTAAAACTAAAAAATTTTGCCAAATGTTTATTTATTTATTTATATGTTTTATGTGTAAAATTGTTATTGTACTTGTCTTAAATGACACCTCTCACTTCTTGTAAGTAGAAGTTAATTTAACCTTATTTTCATACTGTGGAATTAAAGATATGTGGAATTCAGATATACTTTTAATGATTTTATAAATTATAGATAGGCAGAGATAATTTTCTGTAAGAAAAGACCACAATGAAAACAAACTCATTTTTATCAATGGTTTTAAGTATAAAATCACAAAATGTCTCCTGCCTATTTTAGGAATTTGTCAGTGATCTTCATTTTTGAAGCAAATAACTTTGCCTCACATTAAAAAAAATGAGTGAAAACTTAACAATGATGTTAATATTATATAATATAGAAAATACAATGAAACTAAAGCAACACCCATCTTTTATTTATTTTTATCAAACTAGGTCAATGTTTTTAAACTTTATGCCAAAATGGTCTTGATTTTTTTTTCTAAAACAGAATTTAAGAGATTTTTGCACTTAAGAGTTCATTAAGAAACAAAAATGCAGAAAAATATTTTTGTTATATTCAAATAACCTAGTTTACTTAGAAAGACACTTAAATCATGACTTTATCAAATGGAAAACAAAGTGGTCTAATGAAAAAGAATGATATCAGCATATTTGATCCAATTTTGGAATTAGCATTACCCATAAGTGACCATAAAAAAATCAAACTATCTTTTGCCAAAGCAGAGAAACCACATTACTCAAAACATAATAATATACTGTATATTTTTGGAGTTAGGAATTAACAAGTTTTATCTCCCATTCATTAAGGAACTACCAACTGCTTAACTTTTTTGTGCCTTAGTTTCTCTTCATTAGAAAAAAAAATCACCATTGTAGCCATCTCTTCCTTTAAGGAAGATGTGAAGATGAAGAAACTAATGTGGAGTCTTCCTAGAATTTACAAATTGTTTGATATACAGCAGAAATTACTTATCCTCATTTTACAAATGAGAAGTCTAAGAATCAAAAGGCATTTGTCTAATTTATTTCCCCAGTAGACTAAATTGCATAATGTTATTAATATTGTCCTATGAAGATAATACGAAAAGTATCTTAGGATATAGAAGGGTAGATATAAATACACACAGATTAGTGAAAACAATAACCTTCTGAAAGTGATTAAAATAATAGTAACCTCTCTTCCTTCATCAAACTCACAGATAACTAAATATTGTAAATGCCAGGCCAGTTAGCTTGGCTCAAACTTGGCTTACCCAATTCCTTTTCTTTCTCCTTCACCTTTTTTTTCCTCCTTCTCCTCCTCTTCTTCTTCCTCCCTCTCCCCCTCCTCCTCCTCCTCCTCCTCCTTCTTCTCCTTCTTCTTCCTCCTCCCCTCCTCCTCCCCTTTCTTCTTCTTCTTCTTCTTCTTCTTCTTCCTCTTCTTCTTCTTCTTCTTCTTCTTCTTCTTCTTCTTCTTCTTCTTCTCCTTCTTCTTCTTCTTCTTCTTCTTCTTCTTCTTCTTCTTCTTCTCCTTCTCCCTTCTTTCTTCTTCTTCTTCTTCTTCTTCTTGTCCTCCTCCTACTCCTCCTCCTCCTCCTCCTTCCTCTTTTTCTTCTTCTTTTTCTCTATCTTAGTTACTTTTAATAAACTATGGGAATAGGCTAGCTTTCGCAGTGGATATGAGGTTTTACACACGTACAGGGTAAACATTGAAAGACTTATTGTTGCCTAGCAGGAATTCCTCAGGTGATTGAGCTTATTGCTGCCCTTGACTAGGCTGTTTTTGAAACATAGTAAGAAATGTATTGCCTCTTGGAATCAAAGGTCTTCAGAGGGAGGTTCTACTTTAATTCTGGTCACATCTTTCAAATATATTATAATAGGTTATCTTTGTTCCTCGTTTAAATGTCACATACTGTAGTATATACCCTTTTTAACTTACTCTGTTTTCCCCAAATTGGCCATTAAGCAAAGAGCATTTCTTATGCATTTTCTACCTTTCTCACAATGTATATATATGTATATATGTAAAATAAAATGGAAATTTATATATATATGTATGCACATATATACATTTATATATATACACACATTCATATATATACACATACATAGTTTTTTTACATCTATGATCTTATAAGAATATAAGCATGTAAATAAAATATTTGTGATTTGTGGCAGGCCAGACTAACTCAAGATGGCCCCAGTGATTCCTGCCTCCAGATACTTATACTTTTATGTAATCCTCTCTCTTTGAATATGGGCTGGCCTAGAAATTTCCTGCTAACCAATACTCTGTGACTTTCATGGTTAGTTTATACAAGATTGTTATTTTTCTCTTGCTAGCTGATTTTCTCTCTTGCTACAATTAATGATGCCAACCACCGTGTTAGTGAGATTCATGAGGCAAGGACCTACAGATGGTCTCTGGACAACAGCTAGAAAGAAGTGAGCTACTTATTCACCAGACCTTGAAGAACTGAATCTTGCCAATACTTATGTAAATGAACCTGGAAATGATGCTTCCCCAATTGAGACTTCAGTTGGGACTGCAGCCATATCTAACACATTGATTGCATTCTTGTACGAAATTGTGAAGCAGAAGACTGAACTAAGCCATGCACAGATTCTTGGGCCACATAAACAGTGAGGTAATACATGTGTATTGACTTTAGCTTATAAATATGTGTTAATTTTTTCACAAAAATAAGTAACTAATATAGTATTAAATAAATATTTGTTAAAGAAATAATTAAATTATTTATTTAATAGTTTTTGGATAGAATCCTTATTTATACTCTGGTCACTTGAGAGTTTTTCTTAGTACAATTACATTCTAGATAAATGATCTGTCCCAATTTTTTTTCTCCATGGAAGTCAGTTCCTTCATCTATCAAGTTAGGTAATTAATTAGGGTGCTCATCTCTAACATCCTTACTGGCTTTAAGATTTTATATATATAATTTATATAAATTTATTTTCATTCAAATCTGTCAAACAGAAAAGAACTAAATAGAATAAAACAATGTTTTAGTTATAAATTTTAGTTTGAAACTAAAAGCTACCTTTTGGAAAACAAAGTCTTAATTTACAATTCATCATCTTAACCTCAATAAAATATTTGGCTATCTCATTGAAAAAAATCAATAAAAGATATACCTGCCTCAAATAACTAATCAATTGTATAGATAACACATTGAACTTTGAAAATAGTTTCTAATTTTTATCTAAATGATTCATAACTTGAAAATGCTGGATTGAGATTTCTAAGCTTTATTGATTATAGAAAAACTTATATTTTACAATATGAAGAGAAAATTTAAATTTAATCATTGATATTGAACTATCAGGTAGAATGTCTACTTTTCTAACATCAAATAATCGGTAGACAAATTTAAAATAATAAATTCTGATACATGCAATCCTCTAAAATATTGAACATTACATTGATATTATAATTGTGGGGTTTTTTTGTTTATTTATTATTAAGACACTTAGGATCTCCAATGCTTAAAATATCAATCAAGATATATACATTACTTTTTTTCTTGAAAAAATGTAATCCCAAATTAAAATATTCTAAAATTAAGCTCAAGATATAATACTGGTCAAAAGCTATAAACCAGATACATTATGCTAATTTTCTATATCTATAGCAACAAATTCCAAAAACATATTAAAATGACATTCATTTAATAAAATCTCTTTGTTTCCATTACTTTAAATCTGGGCACAATAGAGCTCAACTACATTCTCTATTTAGGGTCCACAAGGCTAAAATGAAGTTGTCAACAGGACTGCATTTCTTAGTAGAGACTTTGGGAAGAATGGGCTTCCACACTTATTCCATGTTGGCAGAATTCTTCTCACTTTCCATGTACTTTCCTCAATTTTTAGCCAGCAATGGAGAACAAATTTTTCTCACATTTCACATCTTCCTTTTCTGCCCCTTCTTTATGCTTTTATTTTTATCTTTTTAAATTTATTTTTTTAATTATTTATTTATGTATTCATTTTAGAGAGGAGAGAGAGAGAGAGAGAGAGAGAGAGAGAGAAAGAGAGAGAGAGAGGAGAGACAGAGAGAGAGAAGGGGGGAGGAGCTAGAAGCATCAACTCCCATATGTGCCTTGACCGGGCAAGCCCAGGGTTTCGAAACAGTGACCTCAGCATTTCCAGGTCGACGCTTTATCCACTGCACCACCACAGGTCAGGCTCTTTATGCTTTTAAATGTTCATGAGATTACATAGAACCCACATGGATAATCCAGGAAAACCTCTATATTTAAGATCGTTCTTAACTACTTCTGCAAACTCCTTTTTGCTATGTAATGTAACATAGCAATTGACATGACACCAAGGGATAAAAGTCATGATGGCCAAAATTCTGTCTACCACATATGAGAAAGCTTTTTATTTTCCTCTCAAATTTTGAGATGTTCTATTATTTTAAATATTCAGTGTTATTATTCTTTCAATATTTAATTTAAAATGTAAGACAAAATTAGTTGTTTTATGTAAAGGAAACATTGAATGCTTGCAATCCAGCTGTAAAACCAAAATGTAAACTTCAACAGAAAAAATTGTTATGGAAATAATAAAGGGAAAAGTTACCTTTTGTCACTGTCTTTGTTTCTGCTTTTTCTTTTTTCTCAATTTTTTCCCTGTGGGTTGCTTAAACAGAAAACTTTATATTAGTACACACTTTTAATAAATTTTAAGACCAAGGTTGCTCTTTACCTCAGTTTTATACCCAACAAAAGCAGGAAATAGTCAAATATTTATGACATTAATGAGCCTAATTCAAGAATAGTTACCAATGTAAACAAAAAGTTACCAATATAATAATAACTAAATAAAATCTAATTTTAAAGACCTGTCATTAGACTTAGTATTTTGAACATTAGTCTCACCCACCTTTTCAAAGTTATTATTCTAAACAGAGAAAGTTTTCAAGGAAGACAAATGGAAAGAGAATTATTTTATACAAGTTTGTTGAAAGATATATCATTTATTTTATCAAGAAGTACTCTAATAGAATTATTCAAATCAGGACTAGAGCTTTGATTAAGCCCAGTATTTCTCAACAAGGATACCAGTTATCTCATTGTATGGGACTGTCTTATGCATTGACAAAATGCTTACCTCTTCTGGTCCCTGCTTACCAAATGTACCCCCCTCCAATGACACTTTGACAACCAAAAAATTTTCCAAATACCTCCCAGGGGTAGCAACTTTGGTTGATTATCACCAGTATTAAATAAAGTAATCATAAAGAATTACTGACTAAGTGAAGCTTCTTAACTGAAGAGCATTAAATATGATTCCTGAAACATTATACCTTCTCATTGTTATGTAATATATTAATATGAATTTATTTTATTCACTTAAATTTTTTTTTACATAGACTACTAAAATCTTGTATCTTTCAATAGTTTAAGTAAAGGAGTTCTTAGAAGTGAAACAGCATATACAGTTTATTCTTATAATTCAAATATTTTAAACTGTGTGATTTCAACATTTACATACTATTTATTAAAGAAAATAATATTAAGTATTTATAAAAAATTATAAATGATAACATAGATTTCAGTAAATGGTAGGTTTTTTTATTCTAATAATTGTGTTTACATAGATTCTAGTGTTCCCCGAATGCATCTCCCCTCACCCATATTCCCCTCCACATCAACCTTGCCCACCTCCCCTTAGCACCCTCCCCCCTTCCCTTCAGGTTTATCCTATCTTATCATCCCCTTTCCCTCTGTTCTCTTTTCCTCTGGTCCCTTTGATCTCTCCTCTGTCTCAATTCCATTCCTCAGTTTACATTGTTCATTGGATTCCTCAAATGAGTGAGGTCATATGATATTTTTCTTTTTCTGCCTGACTTATTGAACTTAACATAATAGTTTCCATGACCATCATGTTGTTGCAAAAGGTAAGATTCCCTTCTTTTTCATGACCCCATAGTATTCCATTGTATATATGTACCATTGCTTTTTTATCCACTCGTCCACTGACGAACACTTGGGCTGTTTCCAGATCTTCGTTATTCTGAACAATGCTGTCATAAACATGGGGGTGCATTTCTCCTTTTGAAAAGTGTTATGGTGTTCTTGAGGTATATTCCCCAAGATAACTGGGTCAAAAGGTAGTTCCATTTTTAATTTTTTGAGGAATGCCATATGTTTTCGGCAGTGGCTGCACCAGTCTGCATTTCCACCAGCAGTGCAGGATTGTTCCCTTTTCTCCACATCCTCGCCATCACTTATTCTGTGTTTTTTGTTGATGAGCGCCATTCTGACTGAAGTGAGGTGATATCTCATTGTGGTTTTAATTTGCATATCTCTAATGATTAGTGATATTGAGCTTTTATTTTTTCATATGCCTACTGGCCATCTGTATGTCCTCTTTGGAGAAGTGTCTATTTACTTCTTTTGCCCATTTTTTGATTGGACTATTTATCTTCCTCGTGTTGAGTTTTACTAGTTCTTTATAAATTTTGGTTATTAACCCCTTATCAGAACATATTGTCAAATATGTTCTCCCATTGTGTAGTTTGTCTTTTTATTCTGTTCTTATTGTCTTTAGGTGTGCAAAAACTTTTTAGTTTGATATAGTCCCATTTATTTATCCTGTCTTTTATTTCCCTTGCCCGTGAAGATAAATCGGCAAATATATTGCTGCGAGAGATGTAGGAGACCTTACCGCATATATTTTCCTCTAAGATGTTTATGGTTTCATGGCTTACAGTTAAGTCTTTTATCCATTTTGAGTTCATTTTTGTGAATGCTGTAAGTTGGTGGTCTAGTTTCATATTTTTGCATGTAGCTGTCCAATTTTCCCAACACCATTTGTTGAAGAGGCTGTCCTTACTCTATTGTATGCTCTTACCTCCTTTGTCAAATATCAGTTGTCCATAAAGGCGTGGCTTTATTTCTGAGTTCTCAGTTCTGTTCCATTGAAATATATGCCTGTCCTTATGTTAGTACCAAGCTGTTTTGAGTACAGTGGCCTTGTAGTATAACTTGATATCAGAAAGTGTGATACTTCCCACTTTATTCTTTCCTTTCAAGATTGCTGAGGCTACACATGTTCTTTTTTGGCTCCATATACATTTTTGGAACATGTGTTCTTTGGATTATTGGAATATATCTTTAAAGTATGTCATTGGTATTTTAATTGGTATTGAATTAAATTTATAAATTGCTTTGGGTAATATAGACATTTTAATGATGTTTATTCTTCCTAACCATGCGCATGGTATATGCTTCCACTTGTTTGTATCTTCCTTGATTTCTTTTATCAATGTATTATAATTTTTCGAGTACAATTCTTTAATATCCTTGGTTAAATTTATTCCTAGTACTTTATATTTTTTTTGGTTGCAATAGTGAAGGGGATTGTTTCCATAATTTTGCTTTCTGACAGGTCATTGTTGGTGTATAAAAATGCCTCTGATTTCTAAGTATTAATTTTATATCCTACGACTTTGCTAAATTCATTTATCAGGTTCAGTAGTTTTTTGACTGAAACTTTACAGTTTCCTATATACAATATCATATCATCTGCAATTAATAATAGTTTTACTTTTTCTTTTCCAATTTGGATGCCTTTTATTTCTTCTTCTTGTCTTATTGCTGTGGCTAGAACTTCCAAAACTATGTTGAATAAGAGTGATGAAAGGGGCACCCCTGCCTTGTTCCTGATCTTAAGGAAATTGCTTTTAATTTTTGCCCATTGAGTATGATGTTGGCTGTGGGTTTGTCATAGTTGGTCTTTATCATGTTGAGGTATGTTCCCTAAATTGCCACTTTGCTGAGAGTATTGATCAAAAATTGGTGCTGATTTTCATCAAATGTTTTTTCTGCATCTATTGAAATTATCATGTGGTTTTTCTCTTATTCTTCTTTATATAATAAATCACACTGATTGATTTGTGAATATTGTACCAGCCTTGCCTCCCCAGAATAAATCTCACTTGATCATGGTGTATGATTTTTTTCATATATTGCTGGATCCAATTGGCTAATATTTTGTTGAGGATTTTAGCATCTAGACTCATCAGGGATATTGCCCTATAATTTCCTTTTTTTGTGTTGTCTTCCTGGTTTTGGAATCAGAATTATGCTTACCTCATAAAAGGAACTTGGAAGTCTCCCTTCCTCTTGAATTTTTTGAAATAAGTTGAGAAGGATAGGAGTTAGTTCTTCTTTGAATATTTGGTAGACTTCACTTGTGAAGACATCGGGCCCGGGCTTTTGTTTGTTGGGAGTTTTTTGATAACTGTTTCAAACTCATTTGTTGTAATTGGTCTGTTTAGGTTTTCTCATTATTCCAGATTGAATTTTAAAATATATGTTTCAAGGAATTTGTCCACTTCATCTAGGTTGCATAATTTTTTGGCATACAGTTTTTTATGTTATTTTCTTACAATCATTTGTATTTCTGTTGTGTCATTTGCTATTTCTCTACTCTAATTTCTAATTTTATTTATTCAAGTCCTCTCTCTTTTTTTCTTGGTGAGTCTGGTTAAAGATTCATTAATCTTATTTACTTTTCAAAGAACAAGCTCTTGTTTCATTGATCCTCTGTATTGTTTCTTTAGCCTTTATGGCATTTATTTCTGCTCTGATCTTTATTATTTCCTTCCTTCTACTACCTCTGGGCTTTACTTGCTGTATTTTTTCTAGTTCTTTTAGATGCGAGGTTAAATTATTTATTTGAGCTTTTTCTAGTTTCTTAAGGTATGCATGTAATGCTATGAACTTCCCTGTCAGTACTGCTTTTGCTGTGTCCCATAAATTTTGAGTTGTTGTTTGCTCATTATCATTCTTTTCTAGGAATTTTTTTATGTCTTCTTTGATCTCATTGTTAACCTATTTGTTATTTAATAACAAGCTATTTAGTTTTCAAGTGCTTGAGTATTTTTCAGTTGTTCTGTTGTGGTTTCAGGCCACTGTGATCAGAGAAAATGCTTGATATGATTTCAATCTTCTTAAATTTGTTGAGATCACTTTTGTGACCTACCATCTGGTCTATCCTAGAGAATGTCCCAAGAGCACTTGAAAAGAATGTATATTCTGCTGTTTTATGGTAAAATGTTCTGAAGATAATTATTAAATCAAGTTAATCTAGTGTGTTCTTTAAGTCTGCTGTTTCTTTGTTAATTTTCCTTCTTGAGGCTCTGTCTATTGATGTTAGTGCAGAATGATATCCTCTACCATTATAGTATTGCTGTTGATCTTGCCTTTTATATCCATCAAAGTCTGCTTTATATATTTATTTGCTCCAATATTAGGTGTGTAGATATTTATAATGGTTATATCTTCCTGTTGGATTGTTCCCTTTATCATATGTAGTGACATTTTTTATCTCTTACTATAGCCTTTGCTTTAAAGTCCATTTTGTTTGATATAAGTATTACTACTCCAATCAAAGTTTTTTTCCAACCTTTTACCTTCAGTTTATGTGCATCTTTTGTTTTAAGGTGTGTCTCTTGTAGACAGCATATTTATGGGTCCTGTTTTCTTATCCACACAGCTGCCCAATGTCTTTTTTTTTTCTCTTTTTTTTAATTTTTTTTAAAATTTATTCATTTTTAGAGAGGAGAGAGAGAGACAGAGAGGGAGAGAGAGGAGAGGCTGAGAGAGAGAAGGGGGAGGAGCTGGAAGCATCAACTCCCATATGTGCGTTGACCAGGCAAGCCCAGGGTTTCGAACCAGCGACCTCAGCATTTCCAGGTTGGTGCTTTATCCACTGCGCCACCACAGGTCAGGCTACCCAATGTCTTTTGATTGAATCATTTAATCCATTTACATTTAAGGTTAAAATTAATATGTAGTTGTTTATTGTCATTTTATTCTTTAAAGCTGTATTTCTCTTTTGCTATATTCTTTTCCCCCTTTGACCTGTTTACAACAGGCCCCTTAACATTTCTTGCAGTATTGGTTTGTTTGTAATGAATTTCTTGTGGGTTTTTTTGTTTTTTGTTTTTCGTTTTGTTTTGTCTGGGAAGCTGTTTTTTTTTTTGTTTTTTGTTTTTCGTTTTGTTTTGTCTGGGAAGCTTTTTGTTTCTCCTTCAATTTTAAACAATGGCCTCACTGGATAAAGTGGTCTTGCTTTTAGCACTTGTTCTGCATTACTTTGAATATTTCTTGCCATTCCCTACAGGCCTCAAGTGTTTCTGTTGAGAACTCAAATATCATCCTTATGGGGGCTCCTTTGTAGGTGATATCCTTTCTTTCTTTAGCTGCTTTTAATATTTTCTTTTTATTACTTAGCTTTGGTATTTTAATTATGATGTGTCTTGGTGTAGATTTCTTTGGGTTTCTCTTTAATGGAATTCTTTGTGCTTCTTGAATTTGTGTGTCTTATTGCTGCATCAATTTAGGGAAGTTTTCAGCTATGACTTGATTGAACAATGTCTCTATCCCTTGTTCTTTCTCTTATTCTTCAGAAACCCCTATGATGTGGATGTTATTTCTCTTCATGTTGTCACAGTGCTCTCTTAGAGTTTCCTCAGACTTTTTGAGTCTCTTTTCTTTTTGCTGTTCTGCTTTCATGCCTTTGTTTATCTTGTCTTCTAACTCACTGATTCAGTTCTCAGCTTCATCCATCTTGCTTTTAATTCCTTCCATTGTGGTCTTCATTTCTGATATTGTATTTCTCATTTCTGACTGATTCTCTTTTATTATTTCAATGTCCTTTTTTATACTTGCTATCTATTTATTTAGTTGTTTGTTATGATCATCTATTGTTGTTCTAAGATCTTTGAGCATCTTAACAATCATTATTTAAACTCTGCATCCGGTAATTTGGTTATATCTGACTCATTCAGGTCCTTTTCTGGGGATTTCTCTTGATTCAATTTGGTTGCATTTCTCTGCTTTCTCATTTTCTCTTTGTATAAGAAGGGTGTGGCCACTGCAGTCCAATGGGCGTGGCTTATGTGTTCCCTAGGTGTGGTCTGTCTGCAGGTCAGCCACCCCTTCTGCCGGGCATTCGGTATGAGCATTGCCAGCACTGGCCTCTATGGCTGTTGCTGCAGTTTCCACCTCTCCTCCATGGGAGGGGCTCATTAAATGGTACGTATACAGAAAGAGCTCAATTATTATACTAAAATATTTCAACCTCAATTCTTTCCATTTCTCCAACAATATAAGAATATTAATATCTATGAACTTTACTTGAAGTATAAAATTTATCCTTAAAATATGTGTTAAAAACTGTTCTTTTAAAATATAGTTTGGGAGAGCGGCAATATGGTGATGGAGGAGGCAGATGCACCAACTTTCACCTCCCAGAACCAAAGTGGATTACAACTTAATTTTAAGAACAGTCATCTGGAAAAACCAACTTTGGACTAAACTGAGAGGACTCTTTAACCGAGGATCTCTAAAGAAGCCACACTCAGACTGGTAGAAAAAGCAGTAATGTGGAGAGGGTTGCCCAGCTTTAGGGAGCAAACTGCAGCCTGGAGGGACTCATGTGGTGGAAGGGGAATTTAGCATAGAGGGAAGCATCCTTGGCCCCAGGACCAAAGCCCCAGCCTGCAGCCCCATAACCTAGAAGAGGCGTACGAACAGTATTTAGCTGCAAAACAAGCCAGGATTCTATTTAGAAGAGACAGATTTCTCAAACCCAGGATTCATCTTAAAGAGCACAGAAAACCTCTTTCACAACCTTTCACCTGTCACTTTGGGGGACAGGGAGAACTGAGAGAACTGGACAGCAGGAAAAGAAACACTTTGAGGGACAGCCATCCTAACCCCTGGGCTGAGTCACTCCACAAATCTAATGTGAATATTTTTCCTGGAACCAGCAAGACCAGCAAAGGGAAGCAAGTCACCAGCCAAACAGAAACTCTCCTGCTGCAGTCATAGCATATAATTGCTTAGAAGCAGGGAGTCATCAGGGATACAGTACTGAGTGCTAATGTCTGAGCTGAATCACCACCCCCGCACTGCTGAGTGCTCACTGGAAGGTGGGCAGTGGTGAGACATGGAAGTGTGGACTTGTCAGTGGGGGCAGAAGCCAGCGGCTTGTTGCAACTGCAGCCCGGGTGCAAGCACAGTCCCGCCTGGTAGGGGAGTGGCCAGGGGCAGCCACAGTGAAGGAAGGAGTGCACAAAAGCAGTCCAACTGGTGGCTATGGGCTGGGCACATGAGAGTGGTCCTGCCCACAGTCCAGCCCACAGGGGTAAAGCTAATGCTGGTCTAATACTTGTGGCTGGGTGTAGGAGCACAGCCCCGCAAGTGGGGGCTGAAGCTTGTAATCTGGGTGCACATGAGCACAGTCCTGCCCACAGGGGCAGGGTGAAGGCTGGACTGGCCAAGGCTTGCAGCTCTGATGCAGGAGTACAGTTTCATCAGCAGGCTGGGGTAGAGGCAGGGGACCTGCTGGGGCTTGCAGCCCAGGCCTGCGAACACAGTCCCACTAGTAGAGGTGAGGCAGAAGCCTTAGTGACTGCTGCAGCAGCCAGCACCTGCAACACCCATGCATAACTCCCAAGGTGATGGCAGAGGGTGTGGGGGGCCTGCAGACAGACCACACCTAGGGAACACAGAGGCCATACCCATCAGATTCCTGTGGCCACACTCTTATTATACACAGACAAAATGAGAAGGCAGAGAATTTCAACCCAAATGATTTAACAAGAAAAATCCTCAGAAAAATATTTGAATGAGACGGAAGTAACCAAATTACTGCTTGATTGTTAGGATGCTCAAAGATCTTAGAGAAACAATGGATGGACAAAATGAACACCTAAAAAAAGAGATAGCAAGTATAAAAAAGGACAATGAAATAATAAAAAACAATCAGTAAGAAATGACAAATACAATATCAGAAATGAAGACCACACTGGAAGGAATTAAAAGCAGGATGGATGAAGAAAAGGATCAAATCAGCAAGTTAGAGGACAAGATAAATGAAAGCACAGAAGCAGAGCAGCAAAAAAAAAAAAAAAAATGAGGCTCAAAAAGTCTGAGGAAACTCTAAGAGAGCTCTGTGACAACATGAAGAGATATAACATTTGCATCATAGGGGTTCCTGACGGAGAAGAGAAAGAACAAGAGATAAAGAATCTGATTGAAGAAATTATACCTGAAAACTTTCCTAAATTGAGGAAGGAACAAGTCACACAAGTTCAAGAAGCACAGAGTTCCATTAAGAATGAACCCAAAAAGACTCACACCAAGACACATAATAATTAAAATTAAAAAATTAATAGATAAAGAATACTAAAAGCTGTAAGAGAAAAGTAGTCTATTACCTACAGAGGAGACCCCATAAGTTAGACATTTGACTTCTCAACAAAAACATTAGAGGCCAGAAGGTAATGGCAAAAAATATTCAAAATAATGTAAAACAAGAGCCTCTAACCAAGACTTCTCTATCCAGGAAGGCTATCATTTAAAATTGAAGGAGAAATAAAAAGCTTTGCAGACAGAAAAAAACTCAAGGAATTCATTACAACCAAACCAATGCTACAACAAATGTTAAGGGGCCTGCTGTAAACAAAACAAAGGGGGAAAATCTAGTAAAAGAGGAATGTAGATTTAAAGAATCTATATTCTTAATGGCAATAAATTCTAAATAGCAATAAACAACTACATATCAATAATAACCTCAAATGTAAATGAATTAAATGCTTCAATCAAAAGACATAGGGTAGCTACATGGATAAGAAAACAGGACCTGTACATATGCTGTCTACAAAAGACATACTTCAAAACAAAAAATACATATAGACTGAAAATAAAGGGATGGAAAAATATTTCATGAAAATAGAAATAAAAAAAAAGCTGGGGTAGCAATACTTATATGTGACAAAATAGACTTTTGAACAAAGGCTATAATAAGGAATAAAGAAGGTCACTACATAATGATAAAGAGAGCAATCCAACAAGAAGATATAACCATTATAAATATCTATGCACTTAATATAGGAACACATAAATATATAAAACAGATTTTAATGGGCAGAAAGGGCAAGAT
Organism: Saccopteryx leptura; assembly: GCF_036850995.1. NCBI lineage: Eukaryota > Metazoa > Chordata > Mammalia > Chiroptera > Emballonuridae > Saccopteryx > Saccopteryx leptura. The sequence continues at coordinate 40,006,844 of NC_089505.1, read as the reverse complement.
CAATAGCAATACTATAATAGTAGGAAATTTTAATACCATACTAACATCACTGGATAGATCCTGAAGAAAGAAAATTAACAAAGAAAGAGCAGAGTTAAAGAACACACTAGATCAACTGGATTTAATAGATATCTTCAGAACCTTTCACCCTAAAGCATCAGAATATACATACTTTTCAAGTGCTCATGGTACATTCTCTAGGATATACTAGATGTTAGGTCACAAAAGTGATCTCAACAAATTTAAAAAGATTGAAATCATATCAAGTATTTTCTTGGATCACAATGCCATGAAACTAGACATCAACTACAATAGAAAAACTGAAAAACACTCGAACACTTGGAAACTAAATAGCATGTTATTAAATAATGAATGGGTTAACAATGAGAACAAGGAAGAAATAAAAAAATTTCCTTGAAACAAATAAAAAAACATACAATAACTCAAAATTTATGTGACACAGCAAAAGCAGTATTGACAGTGAAGTTCATAGCATTACAGGCATATTTTAAGAAGCTAGAAAAAGCTCAAATAAACTATTTAACCCTGCATCTAATAGAACTTGAAAACAACAGCAAGTAAAGCCTAGAGGAAGTAGAAAGAAGGAAATAATAACTATCAGAGTGGAAATAAATGCTATAGAGGCTAAAAAATTAATACAGAAGATCAATGAAATCAAGAGCTGGTTCTCTGAAAAGGTAAACAAGATAGATAAACGTTTAAGCAAACTCACCACAAAAAAATGAGAGAGGACTCAAATAAATAAAATTAGAAATGAGAGAGGAGAATTAACAAGTGACACTGCATAAATACAAAGGATTGAAAGAAAATACTATGAAGAACTGTATGCCATAAAATTAGACAACCTAGGCAAAATGTACAAATTCCTCAAAACATATAATCTTTCAAATATCAACATAGAAGAATCACAGAACCTAAACAGACCAATTTCATCAAATGAGATTGAAACAGTTATCAAAAAACTCCCAACAAACAAAAGTCCTGGGCCAGATGGCTTCACAGATAAATTTTACCAAATATTCAAAGGTCAACTAACTCCTATCCTTCTCAAGCTATTTCAAAAAAATTAAGAGAAGGAAAGACTTCCAAACTCCTTTTATGAAGCAAGCATAATACTGATTCCAAAACTAGGCAAAGACACTACAAAGAAAAAAAAAACTATAGACCAATATCCCTGATGAATTTAGATGCTAAAATTCTCAATAAAATATTAGCAAAACGGATCTAGCAATACATGAAAAAAAAATCATACATCATGATGGGAGGGGGGCATTGCTTCTCGGCCTTTTGGCTAAGATCAAGTGTAGTATCTGTTCTTATCAGCTTAACATCATGATCGGGGGGAATTATTGTAGAGAGACAAGGCTGGTACAATATCTGCAATTCAATCAATGTGATTCAACATATAAACAAAAGAAAGGATAAAAATCACATGATAATATGAATAGATGCAGAAAAAAGCATTTCATAAAATCCAGCACCCATTTATGATCAAAACTGTCAGCAAAGTGGAGATACAGGAATCATACCTCAACATGACAAAGCCCGTCTATGACAAACCCAAAGCCAACATCATAATTTATGGGCAAATATTAAAAGCAATCCCCTTAAGATCAGGAACAAGGCAGGGTTGCCCCCTTTCACCACCCTTATTCAACATAGTTCTGGAAGTCTTGGCCATCAGACAAGAAGAAGAGATAAAAGGCACCCAAATTGGAAAAGAAGAAGTAAAACTATCATTATTTGCAGATGATATGATAATATATGTAGAGAACCTTAAAGTCTCAGTCAAAATACTACTGAACCTGATAAATGAATTCAGCAAGGTGACAGGATATAAAATCAATATTCAGAAATAAGAGGCATTTTTGTACACCAACAATGATCTGTCTGAAAGATATAATAAGAAAACAATCCCCTTCACTATTGCAACAGAAAAATAAAGTATCTAGGAATAAATTTAACCAAGGAGGTTAAAGACTTGTACTTGGAAATTTATAAAGAAAATCAAGGAAGATAAATACTAGTGGAAGCATATACCGTGTTCATGGATAGAAAGAATAAACATCATTAAAATGTCTATATTACCCAAAGCAATCTATAAATTCAAAACAGTTCCTATTAAAATACCAATGACACACTTCAAAAATATTCCAAAAATTTATATGGAACTAAAAAAGAACACAAATAGCCTCAGCAATTCTGAGAAAGAAGAGTAAAGTGAGGGCTATCACACTTCCTGATATCAAGTTATACTACAAGTCCATTATACTCAAAACAGCTTGGTACTGGCATCAGAACAGACATAAAGATCAATGGAACAGAACAGAGAACCCAGAAATAAACCCACACCTATATGGACAATTGATATTTGATAAAGGAGGTAGGAACTTACAATGGAGTAAAGACAACCTCTTTAACAAACAGTGTTGGGAAAAGTGGACAGGTACTTGTAAAAAAATGAAACTGAATCACCAACTTACACCATTCACAAAAGTAAACTCAAAACAGATAAAAGACTTAAACCTAAGTAATCAGAAGGAAAGGGATGAGAGGATGGGATCAGAGAAGGTAAAGAGATTGGTGAAAATATATATACATAACTCAGTGTTACAGAGAACAGGACAGCAAATCCTGGAGGGAAGGGGGGAAGGCATTGTGGGGAGAGGGAATGGGGGGCAAGGGGATTAAGATGGTGGAGGGAGATATATTTGTTGGGACACTTGAATCTATGTAAACACAAATTAAAATCATAAATTAAAAATAAAATAAAGTATAATATGGTTTATATTTTAACACTACCTCTGATAAAGAGCTAATATTTTAAATATATAAAGATCTCATACAACTCAACAAAAAAAAGAAAACTAAATTAAAAAATGGCAGAGAACCTGAACAGACATTTTTCATAAGAAGACAACATATAAATGGCTAACAGATATATGAATAAATATACAACTTGATTATCTTTAAGGGAAATGCAAATCAAAACTATAAGATACCACCTCATACCTGTTAGAATATCTATCAACAAGACAAGAAATTACAAGTCTTGGAGAGGTTGTGGGAAAAAAGGAACCCTCAGACACTGCTTATGGGAATGTAAAGTAGTACAGCCATTATGGAAAACAGCAAAAAATTAAGACTAGAGCTACCATATGACCCAACAATCCTTCTGAGTATGTACCTCAAAAATTTGAAAACATTAATTTGTAAAGATATATGCACCCCTCTATTGATTGCAGCATTGTTTATGGTAGCCAAGATATGAAAACAACACAAATGTTCTTCAAAAGATGACTCTATAAAGAAGATGTGGTACATGCACAGAATAGAATATGATTCAGTCATAAGAAAAAATTAAATACTGCCCTTTACAATAACATGGATGGATCTTGAGAATAGCATGTTAAGCAAAGTAAGTCAGATGGAAAAGGAAAAGAACCATATGGTTTCACTCATATGTGGGCTATAAAACAAAAAGCAACAAACTAACAAAAAAAAAGCAGAAAAAGTTCTCATTAACAGATAATAGGGTAGCTAACAGATGGGAGAAGGGGTGGGAAGGTGAAGGTTGAAGAGGGTAAAGGTGATCAAATAAATATATAGTGATGGATGGACACTAAATTTTGTATGGTAAGCCTCAATGCAATATACAGATGATGTACTATAGAATTGTACACTTGCAATTTATGTGACCTAATTAACAATTGTCACCACAATACATTTAATTTAAAAATAGATAAAATAAGCCTGACCAGGCAGTGGTGCAGTTGATAGAGCATCAAACTGGGATGCCGAGGACCTAGGTTCAAAGACTGATGTTGCCAACTTGAGCACAGGCTCACCAGCTTGATAGTAGAGTCGCTGACTCGAGCATGGGATCATAGATATAACCCAATGGTTGCTGGCTTGAGCCCAAAGGTTGCTGGCTTGAAGCCCAAGGTCACTGGCTTGAGCAAGGGGTCACTCACTCTGCTAGAGCCTCCCCGTCAAAGCACATATGAGAAAGCAGTCAATGTACACTAAGGAACCACAACAAAGAATTGATGCTTCTCATTTCTCTTCCTTCCTTTCTGTCCGTCCCTGTCTCTCTCTCTGTCTCTGTCATACACACAATAAATTAAATAAGATAATGCTTATACTATAGTTAAAAAATAATAGTCCTTGAATTGTTTTCTCTGAATCTTTCAGAGATGTTGCAATTCTCATGGAAAGCTTAAAGTACAATGTCCAGTTGAAGACTAAATAATCTTGGCAACTGCAAAACTATCGAGATAACAGATGCCTTTCCCTCCAGTTTTTCAGTTTCTCCGCTTCTCAGCTTGCCCACAGCCATCACCAATACCGTTTGGGGTTATGGGTAATAAATTGGACCCTAGCTGAAGGATCATTATGCCAGGCTAAGCAGGGCATAACTCACAGGAGGCCATTCGGCTACAATATAATTTATATCATAAAAATAAACTCCTTCAATTAGTGTACAGTAAATAAAAGTATACTTGCAATGAAGCAATTTTTTTTCTCCTTTTTAATTAGGACAGCTTTCCTACAACATTTACAATAAAACGGTAACAAAAATTTTTTTTAACAAAATGTATTTAGCCACTGTAAAAGTTAAAACAATTAAAAGAAATAATCAGATTATGTCATTTAGTCAATGACAATTTTATTTCATATCATACATTGAATTGGACTTTTGATGAATTAAAATAAAATGTAAAATATTAAACTAATTTTTAAAACACAAGGAAAATATTAGTTACTATTGACTTAATCTTTTAGATCAGAATTTCAAAGCAGAAATACCAAAAGAAAATATTAACCTATCTAGCTACATACACACTCACACTCACACACTCACACATATCTATTCACACAGACAGAAACCCCTACATTAACTACAAAACTAACTGAGAAAAATATTTGAAAAAGTGACAGATCAAGGATATACACCTAAATGACATGCACATATATCATTGGAAGAAATGGGTAATAAATGTTAGTTACACAAGAAATATAAATAGCTGTAACTTATGCTTAACTCCTTCAATCTATAGATTGCTTAAAAGATAAAGTAAAACAAAATCACCATTTCATTGCAGTCTTTTTAAGAGAATGAGAAAAATATCTACTATTTACTGATATTAAAAGTACTCAAGAACAGATTGATAAATTATAAAAGCCAGACTAGAGGACATATTAAAATTTTGTGTAAAAATAAAATAGGGAGAAAATATAAACTATATTACCTTATAATTTCATAATGAAGCTCTAAAAGATACACATAAAATTCATAAAAGTGTTTTACTGTGTTTACGTGTAGGGTAGGATGGAATGGGAACCTAGAAGATGGGAACAAGGAAGGAAGATTTTCACAATGTAGCTCTGTGTATTAAACAATGAATCCACAGTGTATCTTCTAAGCAAATAAATAAGAACAAAAAATAAAATAAAAACTAAAAAAAAAACCAACCAGTCTAATAGGTAATCAAAGGATGCAAGTTAAGTAATGAAGTATGCTTTCTTATCTATCAAACTAGTAAATATTTTCTCAAATGATATCCTTATTATTTGCTAAAGGAGTTTCAAAATTGCCAGGGGAAAAGCTGATACAACTTTTCTATAAAGTAAATTGGTAATAGAGTTCAAGAGCTTAAGTATTTTATTTTCTTCAACACAGAAATTACTCTTTTAAGATCCACTTCTGAGGAAATTACCAGACTATAATCCAAAACATAAATTAACAACCATCTAAAATCTGTCAGACAAGGAGGGACCAAAGTCTAAAGCCAGCAATAAGAAAAAGACCATACCTTTCTTTTCAGGTTTTTCTTTTTCTTTTTCTTTTACTTTGTCTTTTTCTCTGTGTGTAACTGTAAAGAAACAGACAATACTATTTATATAACTGAACAGAATAAATGATGAGATTACCGTATGGCAGTATTTGATGTCAAAAACTTATTTTCTGCCCTTGGAAATCTTTCTTTAACTGGCATGAGGTTTTACATAGTTAGAAGTTTAAATGTTAAGATAATTATAGATTTCTTTCTTTTTTTACTCCTATTGAAGCACAAACTTATACAAAAACCAGGTCTGATTGCAGAGATAAGAATATCGCTCAGCATTTCCAAATCTTTAACTTCAACTTAATTAAGTGGAAAATTTTAAAAATGTATCACATCATATACCAAAGGAACCTATTTCAACACTGGAGATATGCCAAAATATAAGAGTAAAATCACTTGAGATAATCTTCTAAAAAGTGAAACAAAGTATAATCAACCTAAACAGTATGTGCTAATCTTCGACAGAAATAATCCGGAATAAAAATTTTTGAAAATATAGCAACATGCTATCAGGATGACACCAAATCCCTCCAAAGAAAAAAAAAATGTAATATGAGCTGTGATAAAATTAATTGACAAAAAAGGGCTCTAATAAATCATAATCTTATCCCATAATTTAGCCATAAGTCTTTTTTTATTTTTAATTTATTGTGTTAACATGGTTTCAAGTGTCCCACTCTATATAGCACCCTCACCCCCTGCATCAGGCCCCTCATACTCCATGCAGTCTCTTTCCACCCCTATTTCACACCATTAGCCCCTCCTCTCCCTACTTTCATCTCCCCTTTCCCTCTGGGACTTGCAGCCTTGTTATCTGTATCTATGTCATGTAGTGTGGGTGGAGCGCAGAGCGCACTCCTAGCAGCTGTGGCTGATACAATGCTGTGAGAATACTCCAGCTCCCAGAAGCCTCCTGGGCACACCCAGGAAGGGAGCTCGCCCACTATAAGGAAGTGACTCAGTGCCAACCACGCAGCTCCCTGATCTTTTCAGCCACTGGCTATGAAGGACATGCTGTTATACCCTATAGGCTGAACCCATGTATGTGTATATAAGCTAGCTTACTTCCTGAATAAAGTGGATCTGTGTCACTGAACCTGGTCCCCGGGAGTCGGGTCTTTGCGTCTCTGTCGTCCTCACCCCCTGGCAGGACTTGTCCACAATGTACATATAATTTGGCTAATCCCTTCACCTTCTTTGATCTCATCCCTTCATCCTCTTTCCCTCTGACAATTGTCTTTCTGTTCCTTGTGACCCAACCTGTTTCTATTTTGTTCCTCAGTTTATTGTGTTCATTAGATTCCACATATAAGTGAGATCATATATTTGTCTTTCTCTGCCTGCCTTATTTCACTTAGCATAATAATCTCCAGGTTCATCAATGCCATCAGCCTTAGTCTCTTTAATAGCACTTCCAATTTTTTTTTTTTTTTTTTTTTTACAGAGACAGAGAGAGAGTCAGCAAGAGGGATAGACAGACATGAACAGAAAAAGATGAGAAGCATCAATCATCAGTTTTTCGTTGCGACACCTTAGTTGTTCATTGATTGCTTTCTCATATGTGCCTTGACCATGGGCCTTCAGCAGACCGAGTAACCCCTTGCTCAAGCCAGTGACCTTGGGTCCAAGCTGGTGAGCTTTGCTCAAGCCAGATGAGCCTGTGCTCAAGCTGGCGACCCCAGGGTCTTGAACCCACGTCTTCTGCATCCCAGTCCAATGCTCTATCCACTGCGCCACTGCCTGGTCAGACGCTTCCAATTGTCTAAAGTAGAATCATAGGACTAATCTAGGATTTGTTTTTTATTTATATTTTTGTTCATTTATCAAATTTTTCATACCAGCTTAATATTCCTTTTATCCACCTTGTTATATTTTCTGCCTACCATTTATTTCCACAGAAATACAGAAAGAGCACTTGGCAAGTCCTGAAAACCCTGCTAGACAAAGCAGACTTTATTTTTGTCATCCTTATATCAACAAGCTAATGGATGATAGATGCTAAACAACAAATAGTTATAAATATAGTTAACTATTTATGTTAGTGTAATTGCTATGCAGAAAATATTCCCAGTGGCATGTCAATGTATACAGTGAGAACAAGTCTAGTCTCTGTGTATGGAAATACCCTTTGGTAGAAGTGACACATACAGATATGAAACATAAGAAGAAATTAACCTAGTAAATGAATGGGAAAGAGAATAAAGAAAGAGTCTATTTTAAAAGTTGAAGTAGGCCTTGGCCAGTTGGATGAGAGGTAGAGCATTGAACCTGCGTATGGATGTTTCAGGTTCAAATCCCAAACAGAGCACACAGGAAAAGTGACCATCTGCTTCTCCACCCTTTCCCCTCTCTCTCTTCTCTTTCTCTGTTTCTCTCTTCCCTTCCTGCAGCCATGGCTCCAAGTTAGTTGGCTTAGGCATTGAGGATGCCGCCATGGTCTCACCTAAGGTGCTAAAAGAGCTTGGTTGCTGAGCAACACTCCTAGATGGGCAGAGCATCCTCCATAGGGGGCTTCACAGGTGGATCCCAGTTGGGCACTTAGGGGAGTCTGTCTCTCTGACTTCCCTCCTCTCATTTAAGAAAAAAAAAGTTGAAGTAGGATGTCCTCCTTAAGTATATTATTATCACACCTGTTCTCACAATAATATCCTGACTACTCTCTTGAACTTTTAGATTCAATTTCTTTCTCAGTCAGAGTAATCTTAATAACTTGAATAGCTGACCATACCATTGACCAGTTAAAAGAGTATCTCCCTCATTGTTGAACGTGGTATGTCACACAGTACATACTTTATCAAATATAAAAATATTTTATTGCTCTAGTGATATGACATTTGCTTCTCAATTCAATATTATCTACCAGGAATATCCCCTTGAATTTTACATTCTACTCATAACAAAACTCTTTGAATTCCACATGCACACTATATTCCCAGTTAATGCCTTTGCATCTCTGCCTGCTTGTCTTCCAATTCCCACACCCACATTTCCACTCTTCATGCACCCTTTCCTTTCCATCCTGGTTCAAATGCCTTCCCCTCTGTGAAATGTTCTTTGATCTCTACTTATTTAAATACCAACTATACCATGTGCATAATTCTATGTTAGCAATTAAATAATAATACTGCAATATTTGTATATTTGACTACCCAGGAAGTGAAATCTTGTTAGGGACTATGCTGTCTAATTTTATTTAGCATCTGTCACACAGTGGACACTTATCAAATATTTTTGAATAAGTAAAATTCTAAGACATTTCAAGAAGTTATTTTTATCTTCTAGTGCAATTATATTCATTAATGATGTGGTATAGATATAATAAACACTGTTTGGTTTAATCATCTGATATTTTTCAATGTGTTAAAAATGTCACAAATAATCAAAACCCAGTGAGAAACAGAAGAAAAATATGACATAGAACATTATTTATTCTTTCCACATTTAATAATTTTTTAGGTGTTTGTGAGTTCCTAAATTCAATACAAATATCTGTCAAAATAAGGACAAGACATCAGTATTCACACATGAACACAAAGAGCTTATTTTAATTTCTCTGGATTACTATTAATTAAGCTGAAAACCAAAATAAAATTTTGGCAAAAACAAAGCCTCGTCTACGGTCATACCATCCTGAACGTGCCCACTCTCATCTGATCTCAAAAACACAGCCTCTTTTAAAGTTTCTCTAAGGAAAACCAAGTTTGTGCAAGATAAGCTTTCGAAACCCTGATAGGCAAGACCCTCAGGAGAATACTTAATCTCCCTGTTGCAAATAAACCGGACCTCAGCTACCTTGCACAGCTAGTTGTCCACCACACTAAAGTATTTCTGATTGACACATGTGTGAGCAAAAATAAAAGCATTAATATGATATCAGATAGGCAAGAGAGTTGAATTCACTTGAAGTAAGTAGTATATGAATGCCTCTTTCTTGTTACCCTGAGGAAAACTCTGATTCAAACTGTCTAAATGTTGATTTACAGACACAGTCCTGTATGCTGGCATTTCATTATCCCCCTCAGAAACAGCACTGTAATCCTGTTTTGTGAAGCAGCTGGACCCACGTGCTCTAGGGGAGCCGTTTAAAATGGCAGACAGCCACTAAATCTTCTTGGACAGAAACTCAAGTAAGACTGAGCTCAAATACCAGGTTTTAAAATCCCTTTCATCAAATCAATGCACTCATCAGTAACTTCCTTCATAATCACTCTAAAATTGAAATCATTTGCTACAACAACTGCATAATTTCGTGCAGCTCTTGACTTATAACACACAACTAGAAATTTTCATGTAGAAAAAGAAAAAAGTACCTCCTTTTGTCACCAGATCTGTTTGGCAGGTTACATCTTAGCTAAGACTGTTTTAGCTCAAGATAAAATAAGCTTGTTGCACCTGCTAGAGCTTAATGTGTTTGTCATTCTTATTTACAAGAAACAAAAGTCCCTTTGGTAGGCTGATAATTAAAAACAAATGGAATCCACCAGTTGGAATGGCCCTGATGTTTGGCATCTGAGTTGGCATGGCACTGCTGTTCCTGCACTTGCCCAGACTCTGACCTTTCCCTGACCAGAACATTCAGCTCAACTCAACTCTGAAGTGTGTCTCTCAAGCCTCCCCAGATGGTCCCTCTCCAGCACTCTGCAAGCTGTGCTTTCTCGGCGCTTGGCTCTGGCAGCCTGCCAGCCAGGCTCTGTGTCCTTTGCTGAAGTGTATCCAAGCTCGCAGTGCTCCTGACCTTGAACTTCTCATCCCGCACAACTTCCTAGGGGCCATGGCCAGATTGTCAGAGCTCTTTATGAATTTCTCTGCCCTGAGTTCAAAAATCAAAAGTCATGATGTCAAAAAATTTTAAGTAATTTTTTATAGGCTGCAACAGTCTTCAATCGATGATTAGCAAATAAGTTTAATTAACCGAAACTCTGGAGTTTATCCTTGACCTCAAAGCTGCTGTACAGGATAAATCTTGAGTACTTAAGTAAAAAAAAATCAGATGGAAAAACAGGTAACATTTATACCTTCCTATTATAAAAGATTTTGGGAAACATGGTTAGCTGTAATAAATTCTGATAATTTTTCTTTTAACTAATTTCACTGCTTCTCAGCTTTTTATTGTTTTTATGGTGGATTGTATTAGCACTGACATGGTCTCTAAATTTTAAGTATGTCAAAATTTCAAACAGATTTATAAAATTCATATACATCCATTCTTGAATTCATCATTTTTTTATGAAAGAGCAAAATACACATTAATTTTAAACCCTTTTAAAAAAATGCCAGATGTACTCTTAGTGCATATGTTTCTCTGTGTGTTTTAATTTTTTTGGTAACTACTTTGTACAGTTTCCATTCTGTGCTCAGGCAAAATGATCTGCACAGTTTTAGTGATAATGATGAACTCAATGGAAAAGTATTCTTGAGTATAAAAACTTTTCAAATATTGTATTATTCATTTTGCTACAGGAAAAATTTATCATTTTTAATTTAATATAAGTATACCACTTTAGAACTAGTTGCAACTAAAGAGTTTAATTAGCCTGAACTTCTTTATCTCTGGACAGGAAAACATAGGCTCGTAAGAGTCCACTTCAAAATAGAATAGAAATATAGTTATCAGATTAATTAGTATTCTTCTCCCCAAACTAGGCTGCCTTATGCATCCAAGAATTGTAAACTTGTTCCATCAGCCAATGTTAATTGGATGCTCTAAGTATGTTATCTATAATCTATCTTATAATGGCATATACACATCTTTTTCATTATAAAATTACATTTATTTATGTATTATTAAAGTGAAGATTAAGCAAATTACCCAATGTTACAAAACTCATCTAATACATATGCTTTAGATCACAAAACATAATTTTAAATTCCAAAAATATGAGTTTTACTCTCACATCTGGTTTAACTCTATGGGTGATTTCCCCTTCACCTGGGCTACAGAGTCATTGACCCGTAATCAAGTGAACAATCACTACAGGGCGGTGACACAAAGTTTTGTGTAGAATCTTCTGGTCTAGTTTTCCGGGTTTATCTTTTACTGCTGCCAGAGAGGAGAAAATTTTTTTTTCTGTTAAGGAGTCAATTAAATGCAGCTGAGAGAAGGCGAAAAGAAAAGTTCATACAATACAAGCTGACTAAATTAATTTGCAGGCTTTGAAAGCGTTTTTGTAAAGGGCTCCAGGATATTTAGATGCATTTTAATGTCCTGTCATTTTTGGCTTTTGAGTTTCAATCTTCAGCAAAATCCCTTGCCAACCTATGATTCCCACCCTGTAATCGTTTCCAGAAACAATTCTAAGCTAGTCAATCAGCATTATTGCTATAAATTATCCTTTTTAAAAATGGTACCACTCTGTAAAGAATATAATTTTCTAACCATTATGCTGTATATCAGAAACTAATACAGAATAATATTGAATGTAAACTAAAATTGAAAAATAAATACATATATGTAAGTATAGATAGATGATGATGATGATAGATTGATAGATAGATAGATAGATGATAGATAGATAGATGATAAATAGATGATAGGCAGATATAAATGTAGATAAAATGTTCCATTTACTTTGTGCATGTGATAACTGCTATGGGTTGAATTGTGTCATCTCAAACAGATATGCTCTTAGTTGGAAATAGGGTCTTTATAGAGGTAATTAACATGAAATGAACTTGCCAGGATGAAACTTAATTCAATATGACTGGTGTCACTATGAAAATGGAAAATTTGGACAGAGACAGGTATGCACAGAGGAACAGCATTTGGAGATGAAAGCAGAGATCAGAGTGATTCATCTACAAGCCAAAGGTGCCAGCAAATCACCAAAAAGCCAGGAGAAGCACGTGGAGATTGTCCCTCAGAGTCCTCTGAGAAAATTAATCCTGTTGATATCTTGGCTTTGGAGACAGTAGGTAATCAACTGATGGTTTGCAAATTAATTGAATTAACCTCTGTCACTGACAATAAATTTATGTTATTTTAAGCCACTCACTTTTTGATACTTTGTTATACAACAGCTCTAAGAAACAAAGTCCAAATCTCCTAGAAAACACCTAAATCTCAAACTACCCTTTCTCTAAGGCATTACAAGAAAACTGTATCAAACCTACTCTGTAGCCAAGGCAGCCAGTTACCTTCCAAACGCCATCTCACCTCTCAGACATCTCTTTGTAGAGCACGTTGGAATAACTCTGTATTTGTTTTTCTGGATTTGTCATTGGGCTGAGTCTTATTCTTATTTGAACTTTTAGGGCTCAGTACAGTATTTGGCATAAGTGCTGTGAATAAATTAATGTGCATTATTGCCTGATGGCCATGGCCAGTGTTTCCAGGTACAATATGTGCCTTCCAGGATATATATGTTTTCCTTGGCTGGCTCACAATGATGTACACCATGTGACATCCACCAGTACACACTTCTGCTATGCAAACTTTCTCAACATTTTTGAAGTCAGTTCTGCACCTGAACACTTAACAATCCAGGTGAATGGAGAAAAATACACTGTTCTGAACTCCTAAACGGCCCTCCTATGGTCTAGGACAGTGGTCCCCAACCCCCGGGCTGCAGATCGGTACCGGTCCATGGGCCATTTGGTACCGGTCCATAGAGAAAGTATAAATAACTTATATTATTTCTGTTTTATTTATATTTAAGTCTGAACAATGTTTTATTTTTTAAAAATGACCAGATTCCTTCTGTTACATCTGTCTAAGACTCACTCTTGACGCTTGTCTTGGTCACGTGATACATTTATCCATCCCACCCTAAAGGCCAGTCTGTGAAAATATTTTCTGACATTAAACCGTTCTGTGGCCCAAAAAAGGTTGGGGACCACTGGTCTAGGAGACATCATGGACAATGTTTCTTCATTTAATTGTCTGTTTACCATCAGGTTCTTCTGTTTTTTGATTTGTTATGTTCTATGAATAAATTTAAATGCTTCCCAATTAAATAGAAGCCTAAATGTTATCTGAAAACAATAAGAAAATTTGCAATTAAAAAAAACCCCAAAGCAATATACAATTAAAAGAACTAGATAGGGGAAAAAATTGAAAGGAAAATATTATATTTATCTCTAGATAATTAGGTTGCATTTTTTTCTTCTTTTTTTATTTTCAAAATTGACCAGACTAATCTGTATTATTTTAATCTATACCATTATATTATAAATTTTATTATGGGTGTTTTCTAATTATATCTTACAAATTGTTTTTGTTTTAATATGGAGCTCACTATCAAATACTTCCATTGCTGCTCATCAGACAAATTTGACATTAGGGTGGTCCAATTAAACCTGAATTATTACATATACTTGAAAATAAAAAAAATATCAAAGAAAAATGTTCATAACAATCAAATATAGATTACAAAATAGAGAAAACAAATAGTTTACTAATTCATTATTTCAACATATACTGAGTGTGTTTTGTGTGTTGGATACTTTGCTAGTGTTAGAATATTTTGATTTGATAGTCACACACATTCATAACTGGTGGGAACCTGAGAGATCATTGATTCTGAATCTCTCTATTCATAGATAAGGAAACACAGAATAACAGGAGTAAATACCAGGGCTGACCTAGAAGATATATGAAAGCAAACATAGTTCCTGCCCTCAGTATGTTAGATCAATATACCCATAATTAAAATTTGTATCAAAATGCTTTAAAGGGTTAAGGCAGGGGTATAATAACAGTACCATGGTGAAAGTGTCTCTGCCCCAGATTAAAGGACAGCAAGGGAAGCCTATTAAAGGGAACTGACATTCTATCTGAGAACCAAAGAAGTGAGCAGAGGTGTGCCAAGGGACTACACAAAAAGGGCCTGATGGCCAGAGAGAAGAGTGCCCGCTTAGAGACTGCCCAACAATTCAGCCTGTGTAAGACAGAGAGGGTGGTCTGGAGTACCATGGGAGAGCAGGAAAAAAGTTAAAGGTAAAGGGGAGTTGATGAGTAGGTTGCAGAGGAGGGAGGGTATGTAGTAAGTGCATAAAACCAAAAATTTGTAGGCTATCAATGATCACATGAGAAGGCAGAATATGCCCAAGTAGAATATGTGCCTTTATCTCTAAGGCACTGTGATGGCAAAAGATACATTTAAACCAGTGAGTGGTACAAATTGCATGGAGTGGTTAATGCAGGGAAATCAGTGAAGAAGAGACTGTCATAATCTAATTGAGAGATGATTGTGGAAGAGATAGCAATGGATCAGAGTTGAGAGGGTGTATGACAAGGACCAAACAGGATTGGACTTTGGTATTCAAGTCTATGGAAGGGATGGTAACTCAAATTGTCTTCAGAAATAAGACAGATAAATACATGTCTACCCTAGTAGCAACATAATAGATTGGCAAAACTGGTAAAGAGTGGGTACAGGCTCTATCTAAAGATATCCAGCTATACATTATTTTTAAATACTAACTGGTCAAAGGAAATCTCTGTGGGGTATACTTGAACTCTATACCATGAGTTTAAGTGACAGTAATTCTAACCTTGGCTACTCATTTGAATCATTAAAAAAGTTTGACTCAAACTCTGCCTTCAACTCCTAAACACTAATGGCCCTAGAGTACAGTCTGTACTTGGATATGTTTTTAAAAAAACCTATCTAGATGGTTCTAAAGTCCAGTCAAGTGAGTTCCATCACTGGCAACAATGACTCCTAGTTTTTGAGCTGGAAGAGCTTGGGTATATGTAATTTCAATTATTAGGGGGAAAATACAAATATTTTGTGCAATACAAGTTAATATGGGCTTCAAACACATTGAGTGAAAGAAATCTGTTAGTTATCTATGTTAAGTTACATGAGAGCTATATAGAAGTGTCCAAACACTTTTCAAATTTCACTTCTTCAGTCTTTTCAAATACCAAAATTAATTAACCATCAGGGTGTCTATATTGATCAATATCTTAAATAAAATGTGAAGATACTATCATGTGCCTTGACTGGGATACACACAGCAAGCCCACTATAGGGCAATGCTCTGCAAATCTAGGGCCGTTGTTCCATTGCTCAGCAACTGAGACCTTTTTGTTTTTTAGTGCCTGAGGTGGAGGTCCCACAGAGTCATTCTCAGTGCTGGGGGTCAACTTGCTCCAGTCAATTGAGCCATGCCTGCAGGAGGGGGAGAGAAAGAGAGACAAAGAGAGAGAAAAAGAGGGGGAGGAGTTAAGAAGCAAATGTTTGCTTCTCTTGTGTTCCCTGACCAGATCAGGAATCAAACCCAGGACATCTACATTCTGGGCTGACACTCTACTACTGAGCCAACTGGCCAAGGCCAAGGAATTTATGACATCTTAAGACTTAAGAAATCATGACACTTGAAACAAAGGCATGGCCACAAGGAATAGATGGACAGATGTCAGAGGGAAAGGGGATGAGGGAATGGGATCAAAGAAGGTGAAGGGATTAACCAAATTATATATACACTACATGGAGATACAGATAACAGGGTAGCAAGTCAAAAAGGGAAATGGAGGGGATGCAAGAAGAGGGAAGGGTGGCAAAGGGAGTGAAATGGTAATGAAAAGAGACTTTGCATGGAGTATGAGAGGTCACAATGCAGGGGGTTGAGGGTTTTATATTGCGTGTGACACTTGAGACCATGTTAACAAAATAAATTAAAAATGAAAAAAAAGATCATGACACTATCAACAACACAAAACTTCATCCTATTTCCAATGTAACAATTCTTCTTCTTTTTTAAGATACTTGTACATATGACTGGTTATATCTTCTGAGGATTCTCAGTCTGTTGACTACTGGAGGAGATTGACCAACATTTCTTATCACTTAACATGTCTTCCAAAAGGAAAGTAGGGAGAGAGAGACAGATGGTGATGGGCAAAGGAATGCATGGGATGACCTGAGAAGCTGACTCATCCAGTGCAGAGGCAGCCATAGCTGGGGGAGGGATTGATCCCTCCACACAGCACAAGTCTAAAGTGGTTCCCAGTGACCCACCTCCAGAGGGCTCTCCAGCTCCAAGCAGCACAACAAGACACAGCTGAAAACAGGAAGTGGGGGGAGGGGCAGTAACTAAGTTCTCCACAGAGATCTGAGATATGCCTCCCCCTACTGAAGCAAAGGAAGCACCCCACCCTCAGAGAGAAGCTTGCAGATCACGCCTTCAGAGTCTCAGGTTACAACCACTGCATTCCTGCATATAGTTTCAAATAAACCCCTGCTGAGATCAGTAAACAAGTTTACTACCATGTTAAGAAAACTGAGAAGAAAACAAATAAATCAAGACTTCAAAGAAGCTCTACTAGGTAAGGAGATCACAAAAAAATGGAAGAAGCCTATAAGTCATACAGAGAATAATGGGTAGACAGAGAAGCATACATAAGTCATATGATTCAACAAGATAAGCCCTCAGAAATAGTCCTGGGCAAATTGGAAATAATCAAATTACTGGATGCAGAGTATAAAATAATGATTGTTAAGATGCTTAAGGATCTCAAAGCTACAATGAATGGACTTAATGAACACCTCAATAAAGAAATTGTAAGCATCAAAAAGGACATAAAAATCATACAGAAGAACCAGACAGAAATGAAAAACACAATATCAGAAATAAAGACTACACTAGAAAAAATTAAAAGCAGGCTGGATGAAGCAGAGGATCGAATCAGCAACTTAGAGGACAAGATAAGTGAAAACACGGAAGCAGAAAAGCAAAAAGAAAAGAGGATCAAAAAGTCCGAGGAAGCTCTAAGAGAGTTCTGTGACAACATAAAGAGAAACAATATCCGCATAATTGGGGATCCTGAAGGAGAAGAGAAAAAACAAGGACTAGAGAAACTCTTTGAAGAAATTATAGATAAAAATTTCCCAAATAGATGTAGGAAAGAGTCACACAAGTTCAAGAAGCAGAGAGAACCCTATTACAAAAGAACCCAAAGAGACCCACACCGAGACATATTATAATCAAAATACAAAAGCTAAGAGAGAAAGAAAGAATATTAAAAGCTGTAAGAGAAAAACAGTTAATCACCTACAAAGGAACACCCATAAGGAAGGCATCCTACTTTTCAAAAGAAACACTTGAGCCCAGAAGGGATTGGCAAGAAATATTTAAAGTAATGCAGAACAAGAGCCTACAACCAAGACTTCTTTATCCAGCAAGGCTATCATTTAAAATGAAAGGAGAAATAAAAAGCTTCCCAGACAAACAAAACAACAGACAAAAGAACCAAAAAAAACCTCAAGAAATTTATCACAACCAAATCAATGCTGTAAGAAATGTTAAGGGGCCTGCTATAGACAGAACAAAGGGGGGGGGGTGGAAATATATATATATATATATATATATATATATATATATATATATATATATATATATTTAAAGAGGAATATAGATTTAAAGAAAAAAAGGCAATAAAGTACTACATATCAATAATAACCTTAAATGTAAAAGGATTAAATGTTCCAATCAAAAGACATAGGGTAGCTACGTGATAAGAAAACAGGACCCATACATATACTGTCTACAGAAGACACACCTCAAAACAAGATACACATAGATTGAAAGTAAAAGGATGGGAAAAAAATATTTTATGTAAATGGTAATTAAAAAAAAGCTGGGGTAGCAATACTCATGTCTGACAAAATAGACTTTAAAACAAAGACTATATAGTAAGGGATAAAGAAGGTCACTACATATGATAAAGGGAGCAATCCAACAGGAAGAAACAACTACAGTGTATCTGTAGAGTCATGGTGCACATTTGACCAGTCACAGGAAAGCAACAAAAGACCACAGAAATGTGAAATCTGCACCAAATACAAGGAAAACTCTCCCAGTTTCATACCTATTCAGTGCAGTTCAATGTGGGCTCATGCACAGATTGTTTAGGGCTCCTTAGGTAGCTATCCTGTATAGCCTCTACAGACTCGTCACTGACTGATGGCCTACCAGAATGGGGTTTCTCCACCTAATTGCCAGTTTCCTTCAGCTGCTTATCCCACCAAGTAATGTTATTCCTATGTGGTGGTGCTTCATTAGAAATGTGTTGATATTCACGTTGTACTTTGGTCACGAATTTGAATTTAGCAAGCCACAGAACACACTGAACTTTCCTCTGTACCATCCACATCTCGATTGGCATGGCTGTGGGCTGCTCTGCTGTATACATGGTGTTACATCATCACCTGCACATGCGCACATGCTGGCACATATTCCAGAAACTGGGAGGGTTTTCCTTTTATTTGGTACAGATTTCACATTTCTATCATCTTTTGTTGCTTTCCTGTGACCGGTCAAAAGTGCACCATGACTTTACGGACACACTGTATTATAAATATCTATGTACCTAATATAGGGGCACCTAAATATATAAAGCAGATTTTGATGGACATAAAGGGAGAAATCAATAGCAATACTATAATAGTAGAGGATTTAAATACCCCACTACCATCAATGGATAGATCTTCAAGAAAGAAAATTAATGAAGAAACAGCAGAATGAAGGGACACATTAGATCAACTGGATTTAATAGATATCATCAGAACTGTCCACCCTAAAGCAGCAGAATGTACATTCTTTTCAAGTGCACATGGTACATTCTCTAGAATAGACCACATATTAGGGCATAAAATGAGTCTCAACAAATTTAAAAAGATTGAAACCATATCAAGCATCTTCTCTGACCACAATGGAATGAAACTAGAAATCAACTACAATAGGAAAACTGAAAAATACTCAAATACTTGGAAACTAAACAGCATGTTATTAAACAATGAATGGGTCAACAATGAGATCAAGAAAGAAATAAAAAATTTCCTTGAAACAAATGAAAATGAGCATACAATAACTCAAAATTTATGGGACACAGCAAAAGCAGTCCTGAGAGGGAAGTTCATAGCATTATAGGCATACCTTAAGAAGCTAGAAAAAGCTCAAATAAACAACTTAATTCGCAACTAAAAGAACTAGAAAAAGAACAGCAAGTAATGCTTCAAGGAAGTAGAAGGAAGGAATAATAAAGATCAGAGCGGTAATAAATGATATAGAGACTAAAAAAACAATACAGAGGATCAATGAAACCAAGAGCTGGTCTTTGAAAAAGTAAACAAGATCGATGAACCCTTAGCCGGACTCACCAAGAAAAGAGAGAAAGAACTCAAATAAATAAAATTAGAAATGAGGGTGGAGAAGTAACAATGGACACAACAGAAATACAAAGGATTGTAAGAAAATATTATGAAGAACAGTATGCCAAAAAATTAGACAACCTAGGTAAAATGGAGAAATTCCTTTAAAAATGTAATCTTTCAAAAATCAACCTAGAAGAATCAGAAAACCTAAATAGACCAATTTTAACAAATGAGATTGAAACAGTTATCAAAAAACTTCCAACAGCCTGACCAGGCAGTGGTGCAGTGGATTGAGCATTGGACTGGGATGCAGAGGATCCAGGTTTGAGACCCCGAGGTTGCCAGGTTGAGTGCAGGCTCATCTGGTTTGAACAAAGCTCACCAGCTTGGAACCAAGGTCACTGGCTTGAGCAAGGGTTACTTGGTCTGCTGAAGGTCCACGGTCAAGGCACATATGAGAAAGCAATCAATGAACAACTAAGGTGTCACAATAAAAAACTGATGATTGATGCTTCTCATCTCTCTCCATTCCTGTCTGTCTCTACCTATCCCTCTGATCTGACTCTCTCTATGTCTCTGTAAAAAAACAAAAAAACAAAAAAAACTCCCAACAAACAAAAGCCCTGGGCCAGATGGCTTCACAGGCAAATTTTACCAAACATATGAAGAAGAACTAACTCCTATCCTTCTCAAGCTACTTCAAAAAATTCAAAAAGAGGAAAAACTTTCAAGCTTCTTTTATGAAGCGAGCATAATTCTGATTCCAAAGCTAGGCAAAGACAATAGAAAGAAAGAAAACTATAGGCCAATATCCCTGATGAATTTAGATGCTAAAATTCTCAACAAAATATTAGCAAACTGATCCAGCAATACATGAAAAAAATCATACATCATGATCAAGTGGGATTTATTTTGGGGAGGCAAGGCTCCCCAAATATTCACAATATTCATAAATCAATCGACATGATTCATCATATAAACAAAAGAAATGACAAAAACCACATGACAATATCAATAGATGCAGAAAAAGCATTTAATAAAATTCAGCACACATTTATGATCAAAACTCTCAGCAAAGTGGCAATACAGGGAACATACCTCAACATGATAAAGGCCATCTATGACAAACCCACAGCCAACATCATAATGAATGGACAAATATTAAAAGCAATTCCAGGAACAAGGAAGGGGTGCCCCCTTTCACCACTCTTATTCAACATAGTACTGGAAGTCCTAGCTACAGCAATCAGACAAGAAGAAGAAATAAAAGTCATCCAAATTGGAAAAGAAGAAGTAAAACTATCATAATTTGCAGAGAAAATTCTAACGTCGCAGTAAAAAAACTACTGGACCTGATAAAGGAATTCAGCAAGGTGTCAGGATATAAAATAATTACTCAGAAACCAGAGGCATTTTTATACACCAACAATGATCTGTCTGAAAGAGAAATTAAGGAAACAATCCCCTTCACTGTTGCAACAAAAAATAAATAAAATACCTAGGAGTAAATTTAACCAAGGAGGTTAAAGACGTATACTCAGAAAATTAAAGAACATTGATATAAGAAATCAAGAAAGATACAAACACGTGGAAGCATATATGATGTTTATGGCTAGGAAAAATAAACATCATTAAAATTTCTATATTACTCAAAGCAATTATATAAATTTAATGCAATTTCTATTAAAATACCAAAGACATACTTCAAAGATATAGAACAAATATTCCAAAAATTCATATGGAACCTAAAAAGAACACAAATAGCCTCAGTAATCTTGAAAAAAAAAGAATAAAGTGGGTGGAATCATACTTCCAGATAACAAGTTATACTACAAGGCCATTGTACTCAAAACAGCTTGGTACTGGCATAAGAACAGGCGTACAGATTAATGAAACAGAACAGAGAACCTAGAAATGAACCCACACCTTTATGAATAATTGATATTTGACAAAGGAGGTAAGAGCTTACAATGGAGTATAAAGACAGTCTCTTCAACAAATGGTGTTGGAAAAATTGGACAGCTACAAGCAAAAATATGAAACTGGACCACCAACTTACACCATTCACAAAAATAAACTCAATGGATGAAAGACTTACAAGTAAGTCATAAAACCATAAGCATCCTAGAGGAAAACATAGGCAATAAGCTCTCTGACATCACTCACAGCAATATTTTTGCTGATGTATCTCCACGTGCAAGGGAAATAAAGGACAGGATAAACAGATGGGACTATATCAAACTAAAAAGCTTCTGCACAGCTAAAGACAATATGAACAAAATAAAAAGACAAACCACACAATGGGAGAACATATTGGACAAAACATCTGATAAGGGGTTAATAACCAAAATTTATAAAGAACTTGTAGAACTCAACACCAGGAAGATAAACAGTCCAATCAAAAAATGGCAAAAGGAATGAATAGACACTTTTCCAAAGAAGACATACAGATGGCCAATAGGCAATTTAAAAAATGCTCAACATCACTAATCATTAGAGAAATGCAAATTAAAACCACAATGAGATATCATCTCACACCAATCAGAATGGCGCTCATCAACAAAACAACACAGAATAAGTGCTGGCGAGGATGTGGAGAAAAGGGAACCTTCCTGCACTGCTGGTGGGAATGCAGACTGGTGCAGCCACTGTGGAAAACAGTATGGAGATTCCTCAAAAAATTAAAAATCAAACTGCTTTTTGACCCAGCCATCCCACTTTTGGGAATATATCCTAAGAACACAACATCAATGAGTCAAAAGGAGAAATGCACCCCCATATATATGGCAGCATTGTTTATAGTAGCCAAGATCTGGAAACAGCACAAGTGTCTGTCAGTGGACAAGTAGATTAAAAAGCAGTGGTAAATATACACAATGGAATACTATGGGGCCATGAAAAAGAAGGAAATCTTACCTTTTGCTACAACATGGATGGACACGAAAACTATTATGTTAAGTGAAATAAGGCAGGCAGAAAAAGAAAAATATCATATGACCTCACTCATATGAGGAATCCAACAAACAATAAGAACTGAGGAGCAGAATAGAGACAGAGGCGGGATCAAAGGATCCAGAGGAAAGCGGACAGAGGGAAAGGGGATGATAGGCAGATAGGATGGAATGAGAGCAGAAAAGCAAATCCTGGAGGGAAGGGGGTAGGGCAATACAGGCAGGGGTACAGGGGGGTGTACTGGGGAACACAGGGGAGGGGAGGATGTATTCGGGGGACACTAGAATCTATGTAAACACAAAATAATAAAATAAATAAATATCAATTCATTAGTTAAGATATTCATATGGAATTATTTTGGAAATGTATGTTTGCTGGGATTCATTTTCTTTTGTGTTCTATATTCCAGTAAGTCATTTAGGTTTAGACTTCTATGGCCTTTCCAATTACTTAAAGACTCTTAAAACCTTTTCGTAAAACCTTTTAGAATACCATCCATATAAAGCCCTTGAAGAAAGAAAAAAAAAATAGAGACAATAGGATGTGATCTAGCTTCCATCATCACCAATTTTTTTTTTTTCCTCCAAAATGCACCAGCTTCAGCATAATGGCTCTTCTAAGATTCAGATATTTTCTGGTCTATAACCATAGCAGGCTACTATTTACTTGGCTATATTATATGTTTTTGTTTAAGAGTTCAAAATGCTTTGATAATATAAAATTTTAATTATCTGTCACATCTAACCATAACTGATATGGAATATGGTATATAAAAAATATATTTATCTACATATGTAAGCAGTTGTAATACCACATTTATTTTCCCCCTGAACAGCTTTGGAATAAAAAGCAAGCATTATTCTACCTAGATGAGGAAACTAAGCAGTAAAATGAAATATTTTGTTCACATTCACATGGAAAAAATGCGGAAAAAAGAAACTCTCTCTGAAGCCTGTTTCATTGTTGAACAGCTGAAATTTCATAATATATCAATATATTCAGGTACTAATCTCTAGCCAAGCCTCTGAGAAAGTTATTTTAAATCTCAGCCAAATTCACTGTTTTAATTATTCAAGACTCACTAGTTTAATAAACCCACTCTACAGCCCATTGCTCAAAGTCTTTAACAGCAGGATTCTAATGGATCCTGGTCCAAGATGGAAATGGTGCCATCTGCATCCCCACATCCACTCCAGCGGCACTGCTATTAAATTAATAGTGCAGTCTGCAGGATAAAACAGCGGAGACCCCATTCATGTGGAACCAGTTGGGTTTCTGTTTAACATCCAGCAGATAGAAACACACAGCCAGCTCAGTCATGGCTAGTCAATCTGTACCTAAGAGCTGTGTCCAATTTCCCTGACCAAAGGAATTAAGAACCAAAAAAGGAAAGAGAAAAGTAAGAAGACATTAGTCCCCTAGCTACAAATATAAATAGGTTTTAATTGAGTAAGCTTCAGTGTCCCTGATTGTATAAGAATTGGCTCACCAATCTGAAATGAATTCAAACATTAGGATTAAAGACATAATGTCTGCAGAATGATTCTAGGTCTTCACAAAAGGAAGTACATGATATATATTTTTAAGTGACATTTAAAACATAGATTCATATATTGGTATAATTTTAGGTTAAGTATTTATTATTTGAAACTTTACTAGTTTCAACTTCTTTAAATATATGCTACTTAAAGAAAAAATTATTGCTGGTAATTTTACATTAACCAGGTTTGACACAATAAATATTAGGTAACATTCAATTCTTATCCCAGAAAAATTGTATTACTTTCTGTCTGTATCACAAAATAATAGTAATTATGTTTTATTTTTTTCTCTGGCAAAAATTAAAATGGACAATTTCACCCCTTCCCAAAATGGTCAGTTTCATCCAAAATCATATGAAACTGACCATTATGGAAATCTGAGCATTTATAGAAATGTTTTTGAATGATTTTTGCTTTATAAATGTTTCTTTAAAGTTTTATGACTACATGGGCCACCTCTCACTCTCCCCCTACCTCCAAAAAAATGATGCCTGTAAGATGAGCAAGACAATGCTAGTCATGCAACACTGCAGTTACTGGATTCAGTTCATTTGAAAGGAATATTAATTATCATGGTGTCACCTTCCACCTACCTCTTAGGGCTATGTAAGGAAGTTGTAGGGCCTTGGCAGTCTGCAGTGAGGTAATATAATGATTGCATTTCTACACCAAAGGTTTTAAAGGTATTACATGGCATAAAAAATTCAAAGTTAAGATAAATTGAACTCTGACTTATTATAGTATCTTATTAGTAAGTCAAAAAATATGTTTATGGTACTATCATAGTAAAAACCAGTTGCAAATAACTTAGATTGGCATATATTTTGAAGTTTTTTTATTACTATAATTAAATATTATTTGTATTTATACCTGGAATTAAATGAGAAGTAAAGGTACTTACTTAAACACTATCACAAATTAAAACAAAAGAAGACTAAATATAAAACTTTTCTTTCTCATATAAATGTGTATATATAAATATATATCCTAAATAAAAATAAGAATAAACACAAAATTAAACATTTACCTTTAGTTTGTATTTTCCTTTCAGGTTTCTCCTCCTTTTCAGTTTTTTCTTTGCGTATTTCTAGGGTAAAAGTTATTTGAAAAAGGTTAAAAATTTACATTAGTAGAGATATGTAGTCATCATTTTCAGTGTGAAACTTGATTGTAAATTATAATGATGTTTTATATCACTGACTCTCAGTAAAAATTAAGAATCCTTAGTAAGAATGTTATTCAGATTTAGATTTAGTTTTTACATATTAAATTAAGAATTTGAGAAATGAACTTTAACAACTATTTGATAAGAAATATATCTCAGAAGTAGTGACTCTAAGCTATATTTATAATCAGAATTTGGTATTGCATTCAACCAATAATTACTGCAAGCAGATATAATTCATTTCATAAAATGAGTTAGTTTTTACATTTTTTCTAAATTATCAGTTTTTAAAAAATATATGTAATTTGCTGCTAGCCTCAGTACACATACATTACAAAGCTTAGAAAATAAAGTTAATTCTGAATTTGCAGTTAATTTGGATAAAAGTAAATTTGAGATTAGAGTTTACAAATATAATAACTATCTCTGTAAAGTTACTCATCTTTAAATACCATGGTTTTTCATAGAAGCTAATGAAGTTTACTTATTTATTTATTACAACTTTATTTTAGATTGTCTGACATGGAATTAATTACTGTACACATTTTAAATTCTTTATATACAAATTTTACTTTAGATTGCTATAATTTTTCTACAAGTTTAAAACCAAGACTACTCATAAAGAAATCTTAAATATCTGCAGAAAAGATACTTTTATTCACCTTGTAGGAGGTAATCACCAGTGTAAGATTTCCTTTCTTTTTTTTTCCTCATAAATTCATCATTATGCTATATATAGGGTCATTATTCTACCATTATTTCATACCTGACTTTGAATATTGCAACAGAGATACAAAAGAGTTAAGATACTCAATCATATTTCTAAAAAATATATAATTCACCAAGATGTGAGGAAAGATATCTGCAGGACCTAAGAAACTTCCATCTTCCTGGATCGCTCATTATTTTTAAAATTCTTTTTTACATGTCTCCAAATCCTCCTCACAACAGGGTTTCTCATCTTAGTATCACTATTCATAGGTTGGGTGAATCATTATTTGGGGTGCAGTGACTTTATTCTGGTACTCCATGGTATTTAGCAGTATCCCTAGTCTCTACCTATTAGATGCCCATAATCTCATCCGCAGTCATGACTTTGAAAAATGTCTTTAGACATTGCCAAGTGCCCCTGTAGGGCAAAATGACCTTCAAACTCGTGTTCAAGTGGCTCAGGATTGTATTTCTTTTGCTTGCTCTATGATGTTGGGTTCTATAGTATTTCTGTGATTATGTAACAGAAATATTGTTCCATTGCAATCTAGCATATAGAGCTACATGGAACTTTTGATGCAATACATTTTAAGAACTGTATTATTCTGTTTGCAAAGACATAATAAAGTTAAATCTTATAAACTTTAGGTAAAAAATAAAAGCCATCAATAAACCTAATTACACACATACACATACACACACTGAACTTGTATTTTTAGATCCAAGATAATTAGTTTGTCACTATTTAGACTTACACTGTCCAATGCAATAACTACTAGACACACGTGTATATTAAGGATATGATATGTGGTTAGTCCAAATTGAGTAATTTAAAATGCTCTTTTTCTTTTAAAGGTAAGTGTGTATGCATGTGTGTGTGCATATTTGTATGTTTGTATTCCACAGACATGTTGGCTACTTAGAAGAATAAAAGAGAGATTCTAGAACTCACAAATGGGTATCAGACCTCAGTTAGAATCTTTTGAAATATTAGGTGCTTGGAGGGTCAGGTGCCACTATGGCCATACAGATTCGCATTGAATTTGGGCAGATGGTAAAGAAATTGTGGAGCTGGAGGATGGGGAGCTATTCCACTCTATTGGAGGCTCACAAAGACAGGCAAGCCAAAAGAAGAAAGAAAAAGAAAAACTACAAAGAGAAAGGAAAACCTGCTTTATGCAGAGGAGGGCAGGGGATCAGGAAACCAACTACACTTCTCAGTGGCAGGTTGTGATCTCATCCCATCACCCCAGAGGGGAAGCACTTACATCCTTGCAATAGTGCTGTCACGTGCTCCTGCACTAATTGCACAATGTGCTTGCAGCTGGTAAAGCAGTGAGCAAGCCTAGCACAGCTATTTTCCCCACAGTGCTGAAAACATCTTGTCTGGATAATCCTGTCACAGCCCTTTAGCCTCTCTTATTCTGGGCAAATGCACTGTTTGCACAGGGTGGTGGTCTGTGGGACTAGACAGTCTGTGATGGTCCCTGTTGGTGTTTCCTGCAAGGTAGGTGGAAACTTGCATATGAAAGAACAGGGGAAAGAAACAGTGGCAGGTGTTTCCTTGAAGCTCTTTAGCACTAGTTCCTGTGCATGCAGCAGCTCCCTGTTGAGGGAGAATGGGCTCTAGATTTTAACTAGAACTGCAATGAGCAGGGGTCCATGCTAGAGGTAAAAAATAAAATGAAAGATGACAAGTCTCAAAAAGATTTGGATCATGAACACCATGCAGAAAAAGGCAGGGGAAATGCATTTTCTCCACTGTTTCCCTAAAGTGGAAGGTAAATCCTGACATGTTGGATACACTTTTTTTACAATAAGTTTTACTTTAAGAAAAACAAACATAAAAGAAACTAAAGGAGAATTAGACTGAAAAAAATATGGCAATATAATTCCGAGTATTTATTATTACCCTATGGTAAATGAAGCTGATTCAACCTAGTTATGTAACTTAAACCAACCTCAAAGATAAAGCCCCAATTTTTTTTATTTTTCTGATTCTGCACTTCAGCCTAATATAAACCAAGGTGGCCCCAATGTTTTGGTCAGATCACTCAGATTTTTTGCTAGTAAGTGTTATAGATTAAACATATACATGCATATCTACATACACAAAAATCTCTACAGCTCAGAATGAACAGAAATATGATGACTTTTATAAACATTTTTGACAGAAACATCATCAACTGATTTTTTAATTGATGATCACTTGCGAACCATTAGTAGTTCTATAGAGGCAAATGTAGACAAACACAGCTAACCTTGTAAAGACAGACATTTCTTTTCTCAAAGAGTAAAATGAAATTCATTTCTGATGATTCAAACCTGAGGATAAATTAAATGTCTCTCTTAATGTTGTATTGCCACATTGCATTTTCTTTGGGGATTGGATTCCATCACTAGTGTCACCGTCTATGGCTATCAGATGTCTGAAGAATCCAGTAAATCCTCTACACAATGTGCCAGTTCTCTCTCCTTACGCTTCAGCCAGGAAATGATGACCATTCAGGCACTTGTCCAACTGAGTAACAACAGCTACCAATTTAGACTTCAGAAGGATATTTTTCCCATAAGCAGGTGATGCCTGATTTCTTACTGTCTCAATAGCTCTTGTCAGCTACGAGCTATTTGTATAAGAATACAAAATAAATTTAAAATATTTAAATCAATAAAGTAGAAATTTATTGCCTCGTGGTTTTCAGCAAATTTCAAAAATATATAAAAATTTCTTATATTAACACTAACTTCTAGTTATTTAACAATTTCCATATAGAGGTGAATGTTTCTACTTTTTGTAAAATAACAGCACTGTATGACAGCATAAAATTGATACCATGACACATTTTAAGAACAATTCACTTGAATATGAACCAATCCTGGACATGGGGACAAAGAAGAAGGTCAGAGGAGTTACAATTTACCTCCAAATATATGTGCTTTGTAATTAGGTTAGAGTCCAATGTCCCTAAGTAGAAGTCTAAGCACCAGATACTGGTAAGAATCATAAACCATTTTATTAGCAGTAAAGTTTAAAGATTGTTTGGTGGTTTACAAGGTCCAAGATTTTCTTGGTGGCCCAAATTAGAACTTTTAGATGTAATAAAGAGTTATCTAGTCTCATAGTGGGCGCTGCATGTTCCACAGGAACATAAACTTAATCAATAGATCGGAGATTTTAAATGGGAGTGCTGTAAGAGCACACCGTCGTGCCACAAGAATTTTTAAAACATGCAACATCTGACTATTTAATCAGGGTACTGACATCTTTTCCCTTAGATTGTCAAATAAAGAAATGACAACAGTGAACAATAGCTGTCCAGTGTGAAGAATTAAAACTATATGTATTCATTTTTGTCAGATTAGCAAAAATTATAATACATTTCTTTTGGTGTGTCACAGACTTTTAGTAATTAGCTTTTGTGTGCCATGAGATGAGAAAGGTTGAAAACCACTGAAATAGATAAAATCTTTAAAATGTCTCCAAATTAGAAGTAAAGATTTGTTTCACTGGCTTGGTTCTCCTTCCTTCATCTTTAAGCTATTTACTTTTATCAAATAGTGTTCATCTAAACTCTGTGTCTCCAATGTTGCCAATGGCAATCACGCACCAATAGGTTTTTCCAAGACTCTCTGAGCTCAATTTTTTCATATATAACTTGGAAAGAGAGGCCATGGGTACTGAAAATGAAAAGATCACTAGCAACAGCAATCAATGAGACTAACATTAGTGAAAACAGGTTGTGCTAAATGATTCTTAAGAATAAGTTTATTTTGTAGTGATGTCTTTCTGAATTATTTTGTTATATGCATTTTGCTTATGGTGAATAATTTTATCTACTTACAATCATAACAAAGCTTATTGTTGAGTAAGTAGTTTATGATTTTGTTTAAGACTTATATGGTCAGTTTAAAGCAGTGGTCCCCAACCCCCGGGCTGCGGACCGGTATTGGTCCATGGGCCATTTGGTACCGGTCCGCAGAGAAAGAATAAATAACTTACATTATTTCTGTTTTATTTATATTTAAGTCTGAATGATGTTTTATTTTTAAAAAATGACCAGATTCCCTCTGTTACATCCGTCTAAGACTCACTCTTAATGCTTGTCTCGGTCACGTGATACATTTATCCATCCCACCCTAAAGGCCGGTCCGTGAAAATATTTTCTGACATTAAACCGGTTCGTGGCCCAAAAAAGGTTGGGGACCACTGGTTTAAAGCATATAATTTTTCTCTATCAATATGATACATCTTTAATAAATAAAAAATATTATCAATCAACATTTTGAAATGACAGACTCAAGAAGCTTAAAAAGATCATCATCTCTGTCACCAAGACAACCATCTTGATTCTTTTAGATGACAACCGTTTATTAAATTATTTTGAGGATTGTGAATTTCAAAGAATGCCTTTTATTATTATGTTTTCTATATATATCTCACAAGTTCCAGATTAAATAAAATGCTCACTTACCATTTTTCTTATTTTAATATTAAAAATTCAAATTATTCATTTGAACATAGAATATTTAGATATAAGATTTTTGCAAATTGTGAGTAGGATTCAAAAGTTTAATTATGATACATAACCAAGCAAATACTTGTATCTTTTTAGTGACTAATTAAGGAATACTAAGGAGATATATTTTATAAAATCCTAACTATTTTTTTTTTTTTTTTTTTCGTCTTTTTTATTTTCTAAAAATTTCTGAAGCTGGAAACGGGGAGAGACAGTCAGACAGACTCCTGCATGCGCCCGACCGGGATCCACCCGGCACGCCCACCATAGGGCGACGCTCTGCCCACCAGGGGGCGATGCTCTGCCCATCCTGGGCGTCACCATATTGCGACCAGAGCCACTCTAGCGCCTGGGGCAGAGGCCACAGAGCCATCCCCAGCGCCCGGGCCATCTTTGCTCCAATGGAGCCTTGGCTGCGGGAGGGGAAGAGAGAGACAGAGAGGAAAGTGCGGCGGAGGGGTGGAGAAGCAAATGGGCGCTTCTCCTGTGTGCCCTGGCCGGGAATCGAACCCGGGTCCTCCGCATGCTAGGCCGACGCTCTACCGCTGAGCCAACCAGCCAGGGCCAAAATCCTAACTATTTTTGATTAACATATCAAATGGTATATGGGTCTTTATATTTTCCATAATTTTCTGATAATGTTTCTGTTATATTAGTAAACAAAATTTTGAGTAAAGTATACCACCGACCACCACTATTTCTGAAGAAAATAAGGAGAAATATTTTCCCTCATGTTTGTGATTCAGTGGTCATACTCTTTATATATAGTGATAGGCAAACATTGAGGAAAATTTCCTTTAGGAATGGTGAATAACATAAACATAAAAATGGTTTGGACCTTTATTTTGTTAGGTGTGAGTCATTGGTAAATTTCATAAAATAAGCTAAACTAAACAAATAAAAATAGTAGTTTCAACACTGCATATGATTGACCTCTACAAATATTAAATAAATATAAATTTTTTAAATTTCATTTTTGCTATTAATTTAGTAATCTCAGATTAATCAATTATCCTCTTCAAATTTTATATTCTCCACTATAAAATGAGATTTATTATGCACATGTTCATAAACCAGGCAGAGGTGGAAATGATTACAAATAATACCTTTATAAGATAATTACTGGTGCAATTTAAGATTTAGATAAACTTTTGATAGTGTTAGTATGTTATGTTAGTATTTGTGTTTCACATTGTATGATATACTAGACCAGATCAATGTGGCTGTTCATCACAACCATCTAGGGAGATTTTAAAATTTTCCTGAGCTGCAGTCCAAACTTAATCAATTACTGTAGTCTGTCATGGTGAGGAAACTTTTAGAGCTCTCCAATTTGAATAAGCTCTCAGGTGGTTTTAGAACCACAGTCAGAACTACTGTCTCTGATGTTTCTCAAATTTTAATGTGCATATGACTCACCTAGGGATCTTCTTTACATGCAGATTCTGATTCGGTCTAGGTGGAGCCTGGTTCTGCATTTCTAAATCACTCTCAGAAGATGCTAATTTGGCTGTGCCATGGAGCCTGCTTTGAGTTGCAATACCAATCAAGGAACGTTAAACACATTGGTTTTGTTGAAATTCTTGGGAAGGAGCATAGGCTTCTGTCCTGAGTTGCTAAAGTAAAAATATATTGGCCTCACGCTTCTGCTGATCATAACTGCCAGCAGGAGAGAATAAGCTGCCTGAGAATTAAGCAGAAGCAGGTGGACAAACAAGGTCAGGAGCAAAGAGAGAGGATATGCTAATGACCTTATAACAAAACCTGTATCCTAGACATCCCTGAAGCCAGTTTTACTCTTGTATCTTTCAGCCAATTAAAGCAATAAAGCCTCTTCTACTAAGCCAAATTGAAATGCATTTTGGTCTTTTGTGAACAAAATAATTCTAATGAAAACATCATTTGAATCTGATGCACAGAGTTGAGAACCACTGGTAAGTTTTCCATTTTGCTTTTTTTAAATTTTATTTTGCAGCAAATTATTCTAAATGAAAATACATAATCTGGAATAAGTAACATGTTAAGGCATTTGTATATAAGCAGAAGCTTAGTTTTTCAAGATTTTGAGAAAGGAAACTGTAAAGCCAGCAGGCACGGCCAGTGCCACTATCACAGCAGCCTTCTGGCCCATGCAGGTTCGCATTGGATTCGGACAGTCGGCAAAGAAACAATGGAGCCAAAAACTGATAGGCCATTTTCTTTAATTCTAGCTTGCACCCGGCGAGCAAGTAAAAATACACACTGGGCTCCAAAACCCAGTCACACTCAGTGCTCACAAAGCCACTGACTTATCCGAGTTTCCTAGAATCAAAGGTTTCTAGCTCACCAGCCTTATTCTCCTCAGTTCCCCATCTCCTTCCTTATCCCAGATACAAACTCTACACGAACTGGCATCTCACTCAACACTCTGCCATCTTGGCTGCTTCTCCTGGCCTCCTCCACGTGGCCTTTCTCTGCTCTGCTCTCTAATGCTAATCCCAGGAACTAAGAGCCCAAACTCTCGTTCCGTCCCCATTTTATAGTGTAGAAATCCAAACCCTTAATCCAATATACATAACAGGGAAGTCTCTAATACAAAGTCACTTCTCTGAGGCATGATTGGATTGTACCACCCCACATCAAGATGGGTGGGAGAGGCTTAATCCCAAAACCAAGCCCCAGGCTACAATGATCCTGTCTGCCTCCAACACACATTAATATCACCTGGGCGATGGCATCTTTAACAAAGTGAGCATAATACATTTTATCCGCCCAACAGAAACATACAGAGCTGGAAAAACAAGAGTCTGGAATTCATCACACCTAACGGCTGTCCATTCTTACACATCTCAATTACTTATACAATTTTACTTACAGGTAAAAATTCAGAAGCAGAGTTTATTCTTGCTCTAACAAGAACTACTTAAAATGGTTGGGCCTGAGCTGAGTTGTCTCAGACAGCCTTTTTATTTCCCATGACAACGCGGAGGTCTGATCTATTGCTTCCTTTGGCCTGTCCCTTCAGGCTCTGGATTTACCCACTATATTTGCATCATCTTGGTTCTAAATTCCTTGCCTTGATGGCGACAGGCTCTTTTTAGTAGCACATGGTACTAAAGTTGCCTGACACCGTGGATTCAGAATTCACTACAGCTGCAGCCATTTTCTTTTCTTTTTTTTTTTTTTTTGATTATTAACCCTAGCATTTTATTTTATTTTTTATTATCATTATTATTTTTAATAATTTTATTTTTTTAATGGGGTGACATCAATAAATCAGGATACATATATTCAAAGATAACAAGTCCAGGTTATCTTGTCGTTCAATTATGTTGCATACCCATCACCCAAAGTCAGATTGTCCTCTGTCACCTTCTATCTTGTTTTCTTTGTGCCCCTCCCCCTCCCCCTTTCCCTCTCCCATTCCCCCCTCCCCCCCGTAACCACCACACTCTTATCAATGTCTCTTAGTTTCACTTTTATGTCCCAACTACGTATGGAATAATGCAGTTCCTGGTTTTTTCTGATTTACTTATTTCACTCCGTAAAATGTTATCAAGATCCCACCATTTTGCTGTGAATGATCCGATGTCATCATTTCTTATGGCTGAGTAGTATTCCATAGTGTATATGTGCCACATCTTCTTTATCCAGTCATCTATTGACGGGATTTTTGGTTGTTTCCATGTCCTGGCCACTGTGAACAATGCTGCAATGAACATGGGGCTGCATGTGTCTTTACGTATCAATGTTTCTGAGTTTTTGGGGTATATACCCAGTAGAGGGATTGCTGGGTCATAAGGTAGTTCTATTTTCAGTTTTTTGAGGAACCACCATACTTTCTTCCATAATGGTTGTACTACTTTACATTCCCATCAACAGTGTATGAGGGTTCCTTTTTCTCCACAGCCTCTCCAACATTTGCTATTACCTGTCTGCAGCCATTTTCATTCTGAAGCCCACCTCCAAGCACACTGTCTGTTCTCTCTCGGCTTTGTTACCCTGCCACCCTTGATCTGATCAATACTAGGAAAGAAAAGCAGAGAGGAAAGCACTGAGTTCCTGCCCAACCTCAGGACAATATGCAACAGTGCAGTTACTAAGCTGAGCTCTGATCTAGACTTATTTAGAGAGATCCAAAAATAAACGTATCTTCTTAACAATGTAACTAGGACCAACCTAGTAACCAATATTCTGAGGCTATGAATTTTAACAGGCTTAGTCACCTTTCCATTCTACCTCCTTTCCTCACTCACCATTATTTTGGACACTTAAAGTTCAGCCTTGTGTAAACCACTGAAGCTGCCAGAAAAGATGGATGCAACAAAATCTCTGGCAAGGGAATTTGTCCATCTATCTTACTCCCGATGACTCGATGCAATCTTCTGAATGGCTTAATCCTAAAGTCTTGAATATTTATGATGCTCAGATGTCCTGACTTTTTCTTATTTACCCTGACTGCAATAAGCTATTGTGGATTTCAATAAAGTGAGAAAAATACACAATAAAAAAACTGATTTTACATTTATTGGGCTCTTTTTGACCTAAGAAGATTTAGGGTAATTTAAAAACACAACTATAAGGAGAATGTAATTTGTTTTGCTCTAAGTAGAGAAGAGACACTTTCTTTGCCATTGACGTGTCAGGTATAATCTTACAGAAGAGCAACCTTTGTATTTGAGTCCTGTTCAAACTTATTTCAAAGAGCAAGGAGTTAGGAAGCAATGAAATTTGACATAATGCAGAGAAGTCTCTGGTGTTTCCTCCAGCCAAGAGATGATTTAACACATAAGGATATCATGCCCCTATTTAAAGACCAGCTTTTCCCTCCCAAAAAACCATGAGCAAACCTATGAATGACTAAAGATATTCTTTCTTAACTTTAAAACTAGATGTCAGGATCAAAGGGCAGTTCTATTTTTAATTTTTGAGGAATCTCTATACTGTTTTCCACAGTGGCTGCACCAGTCTGCATTCCCACTAGCAGTGCAGGAGGGTTCCCCTTTCTCCACATCCTCACCACCACCTATCGTGTGTTGTTCATCAGTGGATGAGTGGATTAAAAACTGTGGTACATATATACAATGGAATACTATGGGGCTATGAAAAAGAAGGAAATATTACCTTTTGCAACAATATGGAGGGACTGGAAACTATTATGTTGAATGAAATAAACCAGGCAGAAAAAGAAAAATATCATATGACCTCACTCATTTGAGAAATCCAAGGAATAATGAGAATTGAGGAAGGGAACTGAGACAGAGGAGGGATCAAAGGGACCAGAGGAAAAGAGGACAGAGGGAAAGGGGATGATAGGATGGGATAAACCTGAAGAAAAGGAGGGAGGGCACTGTAAGGAGGGGGGCAAGGGAGATGTTGAGGGGAATAGGGGGAGGGGGAGTACATTCGGGGTGACCCTAGAATCTATGTAAACACAATTAATTAAATAAATAAAATAGATGTCAGGAAACAACAATATAAAATTAATTTTTAAGAGCCTATTATTGTCTCCTAAAATTATATATTTTAAAGAACATAAATGCCATAATAATTATTTTTGTATAAACTTATTATAGGTTGATGTTTAAGAATAAATTATAAAAGAAGATAAAGACATCCATCATGCTGTACTTGGAAATATTAGTACAAAAAAATTTTTTAAGCTATATATCCACTAAAGAATTACACTTTCTGTGGCTGTTTACCCAAACTGAGAAGTCAGCATCACTTAAATATTAATAGAGAAATTTGAAAGCAAAATCATATTAAATGTCTTAGAAACCAGTACTTTATTTTAAAAAGAAATATAAAAATCTTAAGATGCTTATGATGACTAGACATTTAACTTTGTTTTAAGAATACTGAGTTCTGTGTGTGTATATTTGATGAACCTGGTTTTAATTTTGACTTGGAACATTTATGAATAACTAAGAGAATTAAAAATAGGTTTTTTGAAAATTAGAGTTTACGTATTTGCAATTCATCCTTATTTGTTCAGTTTGCATATGATCACCTCACATAATCATCCTTATCATTATCAAATATGCAGTGGTCAAACTGTTTTATCTCACTTACTATATCAACTGATCATTTATTTATCAAAATCTTGAATAATGGTCTTTTCAGTGCGCTATTTTAAATAAGGTGAGCTGTTTACTTTTAATTTTCTTGGCTATAGTATCCAGTGTTCCATTGATTCTGATATTAGTAATGGATAATTAACTTTATTAACAATACCATGTAAAAATTTATTATAATTATTTATTTACTGTCTTATTTAACAAACTAACACTATCAGCTTTTAATAATGTTGTAAGCAAAGACTTATAAATTGTTTGGTACATAAAAACAATTAAAAATTTATTGATAAATAGCCTGACCAGACAGTGGCGCAATGGATAGAGCATTGGACTGGGACACAGAGGACTTGGTTCAAAACCCCGAGGTCACCAGCTTGAGCATGGGCCCATCTGGCTTGAGCATGGGATCATAGACATGACCGCTGGCTTGAGCCCAAGGTCACTGGCTTGAGTAAGGGCTCACTTGGTCTGCTGTAGCCTCCAGTAAAGGCACATATTAGAAAGCAATCAATGAACAACTAAGGAACTGCAATGAAGAACTGAAGTTTCTCATCTCTCTCCCTTCCTGTCATCTGTCCCTTTCTGTTCCTCTCTCTGATTCTCTCTCTATGTCTCTGTCAAAAAAAATAAAATAAAAAATTATTGAAAAATACATTTGTTGAAAGGATAAAATGTGCCAGTGTCCCTAAACAGTGATGATCTAAGGACACAGGTCGCTGACCGTGATGGAACGCTGGGCCTCCATGCTCTGTTCTCGGGGTCTTAAGGTTATCCAAAAAAAGAGAAAACATTCATTTTTATTAAACTGACTTCAGTTTTTGCCTTTGACAATCTCAAATATTTTGCAAAACTCTGCATCTTCCATATTTTGAAGGTAACTTCTAAAATATCTTATCATAATTTAAAAAGTTGCATATAATTTACAGATTATTGTAAAATTTGACATTTAAAAATAAAATTGCTATATCCTTTTTAAAATTAGATTTATTTAAAAATCAGAATTGACTATATTTTGAAGCTCTTTATTATCAATTTATAATATTCATAAGACAGCAAGCTCTTTTAAAAATATTAAAATTTTACATATTTTCCTTATCTCTTTTATTCAATATTTTCATTGTACAAAACTTTATTCTGGGACTATATATTTTTATTTATTACACCATCATACTTTTCTAGCAAAAAAATATGTATATTTTGAAATTTTAAAATTTCCTTCATATCCTTTGATTATAGGAGTCTTACAAATTTTCATAAAAAGTTATAAAACATAAAAAGCAAAATTTTATTAAAAAGGTATCTCTTTATAAGATGCATAAAGTTTTAAATATTTTTTATGTTTATGGCTAAATGAATAAATTATATATAATGTACTGTATATATATATATTTGTATGTATTAGTGAATTGGTTCTGCAAGTAGTATATAATTTAATTTTTGTCAATATGAGGCTCAAAATACTAAGCATTTTCTATTAAATGAAATATGATGTGGTTTGACTATAATTAAATTATGGTAAATTAAATATTTTAGAACATAATTACATTAAGTATGTTTTAAATTCACTTTTGAACAATACAAATTTAATCTGAAATGAATCACAGATAAGTGGCATCTATGGCTTTATTCATTGCATCCTTAAGCTTCATTGTCTCAGAAAATATCTCAGTTATATTTAAGAGAGTCAATGTCACTAACCTACACTGCTTCAGTTGTTTCAAAGTGCTCTCTTTTAAGCCAAGGATACTTATTAGTAACAAATGTTGAGAATAACTAAAAAGTTGCTTATTTTAAACTTTTATAAGCCATTTTTAGGTTTTATTTTTATTTCCTAATGATACTCTTTTTGCTTGCTTTCATGAGTTTCTCCCTCAAAAACAATGCGCTCTTTCACATGATTCAGCTAAATGTAAGGCCAAGGTATCAAATGAAATTTGTCATTGCACTGATCACCCCACTCTACCATATTTCTGACTTCGGGACATCCCATAGTGACACAAAATGTGCATATCAACACAATGCTTCTTTAGCAGATAGATGTAAGCAGGACAGGGCATGGAAGGCCAATGGTTGTTTTTGGTTAGCATTCTAGAAGTTTGGGAATGGGAGGAGGGTATTTTATTTTGTAAAATAGAAGGAATATTATCATATCCATGTATATGGTCTCAGGCAGATCAATTTTAGGAAGGCATACAAATGCAATTTGGTTCTTTCAACGCTATCTGCACTTCTGTATCAGTCAGAAAGTGCAGTGTTAACATATTCATGATGTATATGCCCTCATATGAAGAATGCTATCCAAGAAGACTGTTCCAGATAAACAAGGCACACCTACCATACACAGCACATCACTTTTCCAGGAAATGGGATTTGCAATGGTTTTTGATTATTATCCTTATACATATAATTATATACTAAAAATATAAAATTTTATAATGTTTCAGCCATGTGGAACCTCATGATGGAGTGTTTGGTAATAGAATTTAATATTTTAAAATTTTGATAAGCTGAAAAATAAATATGCAAAAATAATATAAAGACACTAAATACTATATCTAATACCCTAAAACTATATTTATATAGAACAACATAAGTTAATCACTCAAATTAGAACTGTAACTTTACCCATAAATAACTATATGGTTGAATCTTTATTTTGGTAAAAATAGCAATAACTGTACAAATTTAACTAACACTTCTAAGTGCCTCTACATAAAATGCTTCATATAGACAGAAGGTAGTTGAATGGATAATGTATTGTCTTATAATTTAGTAATGTTATGTAGCTAATTATTTAATATATCTGAATGAGAAAGAATATTGCTACAGACATTAATAAAGAGTAATTTAGACAAATAAAGATCAAATGTTTCTAGAGACAAGTATTTTAGATTTTGAAAATAATACTTAATGGACTACAATTTGTAAACATAAAAATATGTAGCATAATCCATCATAAAATAAAGACAAGCTCATAACATCTCTTTCTCAATAATAATATTAAAATATGCTTTTAAATGAGGAATAAGTATTAGAAATCATTTATAAAATATTACACATTTCTTTACAATTCCCATTCCTCCATGACTCTATAAAAGTTCATAAATAAAAAATTAAGCCCTGGCTGTTTGGCACAGTGGTAGAGTGTTGGCCAGACATGTGGATGTCCCAAGTTCAATTCCTGGTCAGGGCACACAGGAGAAGTGACCATCTGCTTCTCCAGCCCTCCCCCTCTCCTTTCTCTCTCTCTCTCTCTCTCTCTCTCTCTCTCTTCCTTTCCAGCAGCCATGGATCAATTGGTTCCAGCAAGTTGACCCTGGACACTAAGGATGGCTCAGTAGAGCCTCTACCTCAGGCACTAAAAATAGCTCAGTTGCCAAGCAATGAACAACCCATATGGGCAGATCATCTGAGCCCGCTGAGTGGGGCACATGCGAGAATCTGTTTCTCTGTCTATCTTCCTCTCACATAAAAATAAATAAATAAATAAAAATAAATAAATAGTAAATAAATTGTAATAAAATATCTTTTCTTTAGTCCACTTCAGCTAATGTTTTTAATTATGTAGCTTCTGTGCCCAAGATAGAGTACATAAATGTTTTCTTAAATGTCCATTTTCTCATGTAATTTTGTAAATAACATTAAGAAAATATGTTCATATGATTTTCAAATCAATTCTCCTTCTACTAATTCTTCAAAAATATATTAGTGTACATGATTTTAAACACATATATCCCTTAATGTGTTTTAACTAGTGAGTGTTACAGACATTTTTTAAAGAATTCTAAATAACTCGCCCTTCAATAGAAGACTGGATAAAGAAGATGTGGCACATATACACTATGGAATACTACTCAGCCATAAGAAATGATGACATCAGATCATTTACAGCAAAATGGTGGGATCTTGATAACATTATACGGAGTGAAATAAGTAAATCAGAAAAAAAACAAGAACTACATGCTTCCATACATTGGTGGAACATAAGAACGAGACTAAGAGACATGGACAAGAGTGTGGTGGTTACCAGGGGTGGGGGGAGGGAGGACGCAGGAGGGAGGGAGGGAGAGAGTTAGGGGGAGGGGGAGGGGCACAGAAAAAAAAACTAGATAGAGGGTGACGGAGGACAATCTGACTCTGGGCGAGGGGTATGCAACATAATTTAATGACAAGATAACCTAGACATGTTTTCTTTG
The DNA here is from genome assembly GCF_036850995.1 of Saccopteryx leptura. NCBI lineage: Eukaryota > Metazoa > Chordata > Mammalia > Chiroptera > Emballonuridae > Saccopteryx > Saccopteryx leptura. Next base: position 39,965,734 of record NC_089505.1, on the reverse strand, counting down.
AATATATGTACCCTGATTTATTAATGTCATCCCATTAACATTAATAAAAATTTATTAAAAAAAAAAGAATTCTAAATAACTCTAGCAGTTTTACTGTTGATTTGATGAATCAAGACAATAATTTAAGAATCAATAATTAAACAGCTTAATTTTAAATAATTCCACTGGGAAAATCTAATCAAAAGAATAGAACAGATTCTTTATTAAATGCTAGATATTGACTTGGCAAATATGATATTCTTGTAAAATTTAATTTATAAGTGTAAGTAAGAAAACATTTTTTTGTTTTTTTCTTTTTTATATCCAATTAGAATAAACATACACAAGCTATTATTTCCAGATTATGACAAGTAACTAATTAGTTTAAACTTTGGCTATGTTCTAGGTACTAAGCACTGGAGATCATATATAAAAAGACTATGCTTCTGTCCTCAAAGAAGCTAATCTAGAATCTTTAAACCTAGATTTGATTGCTAGTTTGTCCTAGGTTTTTGGCTTTTCATCCTGGATTTTGTGAGTCAAGAAACTTGTCTTTTCTCCTCTCCATAGCTTCCTGACCATTCTTATTTTTTGAAGACTGTCATAGTGTGTTTCTCTGGTTTAGCTCTCTTTGGTTGGACAAATTTATATTTTCCAAATTAATATACACAGTGGATTTTACCTCATATAGTGAAGTGATCATCATCTGTTCATGCAATACTGAAACTCCAAATTTGTATCTCACTGTTTGTATGCACAATTCTTGTAGGGAGTTAGCAAAAGAAGCCAACAAGATCTTCTGTAGGATAAATATTCCCAAGATATTGCTGCTAAATATGCAGCAATAATTAAAACATTGCAATTGCGCCCAGTCTGACTTACGTATTGACATTTTCTCTGTCACACCAGATATCCTCAGGACAATATCCCTTGCTTTTTATTGTCTCTCTTGCAGATGTAATTTCTACTCTTTCCTGCAAAAATCTCTGCCCTTCTGAGGCTCTTACATATACCTATACCACTTTTTTCTAGCCTTATTGGATGCATTTTTGAATTAATGAACATCCCATTCAGTCACTAAGGATATCAGAAATTCTTGCAAGGCAGTTCTCTATACCAGTGGTCCCCAACCTTTTTAGGGCCACGGACCAGTTTAATGTCAGAAAATATTTTCACGGACGGCCTTTAGGGTGGGATGGATAAATGTATCATGTGACCGAGACAAGCGTCAAGAGTGAGTCTTAGATGGATGTAACAGAGGGAATCTGGTCATTTTTTAAAAATAAAACATCATTCAGACTTAAATATAAATAAAATGGAAATAATGTAAGTTATTTATTCTTTTTCTGCAGACCCATACCGAATGGTCCATGGACAGGTACCGGTTCGCAACCGGGGGGGTTGGGTACCACTGCTCTATACCACATCCAAGCACACCCATACTTCTTCAGGATCGTACATGATACATACTGACTGAATATAATTGTGCCTCCACGATTATTATCCTCCACACTATCTCAGCCACCATGTCCCATAAAAATAAAACAAAACAATCAAATAATAAAATAAAAATAAAAATCTAGAATAAAAAAATCTGGCCATGATTAGAATAACTATTATTATTATTATCATTATTATTATTATTATTCTGAAGCTGGAAATGGGGAGAGACAGTCAGACAGACTCCCGCATGCGCCCAACCAGGATCCACCCAGCACGCCCACCAGGGGCGATGCTCTGCCCACCAGGGGGTGATGCTCTGCCCCTCTGGGGGGTCGCTCCGCCGTGACCAGAGCCACTCTAGCGCCTGGGGCAGAGGCCAAGGAGCCATCCCCAGCACCCGGGCCATCTTTGCTCCAATGGAGCCTTGGCTGCAGGAGGGGAAGAGAGAGACAGAGAGGAAGGAGGGGGGTGGAGAAGCAAATGGGCACTTCTCCTATGTGCCCCGGCCGGGAATCGAACCTGGGTCCCCTGAACGCCAGGCCGACACTCTACTGCTGAGCCAACCGGCCAGGGCAGAATAAAGATTATGGGCATGATCTTCTTGGGCCATTTTCAAGTCTACAGAATCCATCCCTTCTTCCTGCAATTCCAACTTACACACATTGATCTGTGTGTAGATGGATTCACACATCTACTGAAGAAGACATCAATCTAATCAACTGAGATAAAATGGGATCAGCTTGATTGGAAAGAACTGAAAATGTATTTTTCTAACTATAAATCTTGATCTAATCAGGAAATAAATACATTAAAATGAAATTAAGGCTGAACTCAAGTAAAATCCTTTTGAGTCATGCTGAAAATTGTTAGTATAGAGAAAAAAATTGTTTCAAAGGTAAAAACAACTGACCTTTTTTTTTCAAGGGAGGTTCCTCTATTTCTCCTAAACCAAGACAAAAAGAGCAAATTAGAAAATCTTTCAACATAGTGTGATACTATTTTTCTATTTTCTTTTTTTTTTTATTTTTAAAAACATCTATAATATTTGACCATAACAGTCCTTTATATTACCTAGTTTCTCAAATTCAGGTTTTAAATATAAAGTTTATGTACATTAATTAGACAGAGTTTTATGAGTTCAGTAAAGTTGTGGCTGTTATCCAAATTATACATCAGATTAATTTCTATTGTTCGTCTCCACTTCTCATGGAAGCCAAGCACATACAAATTCAGACAAAGTCATATAAAGGGCTAAAATAATAAGAGCTTTTCTGGTAGTCGAGGCTGAACACATGATGTCTGATGACTAAGGTTGTCCCTAAAAATGTCACTAAAAAGCAGACTCAGAATGCTTTGTTCTTTTGACATCTACTCAATAGCAATTTATGTGTGACTTGAGGTTATTTCCTCTTATTTATTAATATAATGAGACCGTATATACATTTGTTGCATAATTGTGACATTTAGAATGTGTCCTCAATTCTACACCTTCATTTGGTTCAATAAATATACTTTTGATTATGATTTTTAGTAAGATTGCTTTCCACTATTTGAATTTGAATAATACTTATGTGTATAACACATTTATATGCACAGTTAGTTTTATGGTTATTTCAAATTTTCGAAGGATAAGCTTTATAAATAGCTACTACTTTTCCTCAAAGAAGCTTATTAATATGTTTCTACTGTGGGTTTGTAGTAGTGCAAAATAAATTCTTTACCATAATACTATTCTAATGGCACCAGTTAATTAAGACATCTTTGCCATGATGGCGGATAAGCTACAAAGTGAAGCCAAATGAGACCAATTTATTGTGTTTGGCATCTTGTTGATTCTCTATGAGCACTTAGAAGTATATATTTTAGTGTAGACTGACCCAAGTTCTCATTTGCATTTAAACTTAAGTAAACCATTTTAACACATATCTAATATTGGCCCTAGCAATTAGATATGTCTCTATGCTCTTTATACCTTTATCAGTGTCCTCTTCCCCTTCATCATCATCTTCTTCATCACCCTCAGACGAGATGATGTCAGACAACAACGAAAAGAAGCCATAGACCCAGTCCGTGGTATCCTCCACAGCATGATGTATGAATTTTAGAGGATCAGAGCCAATCTTGGAAATAGAACTTGCTAAAAGTAATTTTAAAAGAAGAAAATTTTACAATAATTTCCCCTCAAATTAAGAAAAATTGAATTTTTCTTATTTGTCCTTTTGACTAGTAAATATGTTAATTTTACAAATTTAAATATCTCTTGGCTGTAATTTTTTTTTTCTGCTCAGAAATACAAACCACCTTTGACATAGTGTTCATGTGTATTCAATTAAGAGGAAAATTATTGGGTGACTATAGTCCAAATACAATGAAGTAACCAAAAATAAATTTGCCCTTGAGAAGTATTAATATAAATGCTTCAAAGGGGAAAAATATGAATAAATTAAAATAATGTATACTAATGTTATCCAAATTTTAATATAAAATCTAAGTTTATATGGATGACCAGGGACAGAAGAAATAGTGGTTGGCCTATATTGTACTGAACAGCATCATGGAGAAGATGGCTCTGTAAATTTTCAGATAAACAGTAAATTCCAACTTGATTTAAGAAGCCATGACTAAAATAAGGCTGATAGGTCCATTTATTATAATTTGTGATACAGTCAGGAAAATATGAAATTGTCAAAGTAGTGATCATATCAAGCTCCAGCTAGATTCAACTGGCTTATTCTTGTTATATAACCTAGTATCTAAAAATAAAAAGTCTTTGAACTTCTAGTAACTTTAATGAATAGAATTAGAAAACAAAATGAAGTCCATAAATCTTTCATTTTTTTATGTCTTAGGAGCTATAAAGTGTTTACAGAAGACAGATTAAAGACTAAAAATGCAAGTAGTTAGCCATTTTAGGGATTTTCAAAATGTTCTCATTCAAATTACATAACAATTTCTCTGAAGAAATTTTAAAGGAATAGCCTTTAAAATTGGATTGAAGAGGTGATCTATCTAGAATCATGGTATTCATGGTATATATTGCACCTAATTTTTTATTAATTTGTAATTAAAACTTAGATTTTGTTTCCCTTAATTTTATTTTATTTTATTTATTCATTTTAGAGAGGAGAGAGAGAGAGAGAGGAGAGAGAGACAGAGAGAGAGAAGGGGGGTAGAAGCTGGAAGCATCAACTCCCATATGTGCCTTGACCAAGCAAGCCCAGGGTTTCGAACCGGCGACCTCAGCATTTCCAGGTCGAGGCTTTATCCACTGCACCACCACAGGTCAGGCTGTTTCCCTTAATTTTAAAAACTTCTTTAGCTCTTTAGAGATTCTTTTCCCTTTGATATCTTAAGAGACTAGAATTAAACCAACATATTATATTACCTAAAGGTTAAGTACTCCAAAACTAGTCTTTTACTCTGACTGTGATAGAAAGTCACTGGAAGAGAAATAAAGTGATTCAACTTACATAATGTCATTTGTTCTGTTGTCTATTGAAAGAATGCCAGGTTAGAAATAGAAATATCAGAAAGGAGACAAAGACAATAATCAAGAGAAAAATTACAGTAATTTCTATCAGAGTTTTAACAGTATGTGTAGTAAGATGTGGTCAGATTCTAAACGTCATTTAAAAGATGGAATGAATAGTATGGATTTACAGTATGGCTGCGGGATGTGAGAGAAAGAGAGGGATACAGGATAATATCAAGTTTTTTGGTATGAGAAACTAGAAAAATGGAAGTACAATTGCCTACAATGGGGAGGACTGAAGAGAAGCAGGGATTTGGAGTGGGGAGTATATAAGTAGTTGAGTTTTAGACTTGTCAAACTCAATTTGCCTTTTACACATTTATGTGGCAATATATCATAATGTATAGCTCAATGATCTACAAAAAGGAAGTCCTTGCTGAAGATAGAAATTTGGGAGTTGGAGAGAGAAAACGTCATGATACTAAATGTGATCAACAAGAGAGTTGGTCCAAGAGCACTCCAACATAGCAGATAAAATAAGTCAGAGATGGGGAAGAACCAGCAATAGATTCTAAAAAGGAGAGATAAAGAGATAGTGAGGGAGGGAGGAAGGGAGGGAGGGAGAGAGAGAGAGAGAGAGATTGAAAGGAAGGAAAAGGAGTGTCAGTAATAGATGTACTAGATAGATACCAAGTAAAGAAATTGTTTTGAGGAGGATAGATCAACTGGCAAACGTAACGATAGGTCAAGTGAGAATGACACTGGTAATCTTCAAAGAGCAATTACAGTGGAATGCACTCAAGACCAAATGGGAAGAATTTAGAGACTGAGTTTATTGTAAAGTAAGTGACAGAGATTCCTAAATGGTTATAGGAGGACTAGAATCATAGTGGTTTTTCTGTTGTTGACACTGTTAAAGTAGAAAGAAATATTCTGTTTTTATGTTGATGGGTAAGATACCATGATGAGGGGGGGTGTGAGAAGATTGCTGAGGAAATTTTAAATATTACACTCTGTTTCAGGAGATTCACAATCCATTCAAAAATAACAAGTTATAAAACTCTGGTCTCAGGGAAACCTATCTCCAGGATTCAGTGTCATTGTAAATTTATTCTTTGGTCTTTATTTTACTACATTCTGGAGAGTTTCATGTGAGCAAGATATGATAGTCTGAGTGGTTAAATTAAACCTTACGGAAAGGAAATAAATGGATTTTATAATTGTAATTGAGAATTTTAAAAGAATTATATGAAAGAAACTGGATTGTACTGGCATCATTATGGCTTTTTAGCACTAGTATATTTTATATCTTATGGAAGAATACTGCAAATGGGCTTTTTATGATCTCAGTAGATTGAGACCATTTCCCCATTCACATTCTTTCTAAGTGTTCACTGAGGAACATAACAATAAAATCCAACAAAATCAATATCTGTTTAATTACCCTTATGCTTAAATGCATTATATAAACTCTGCAGACATGTATATTGCCTGGTTCTAAAATAGTCAAATCAGGCTACTTTCATGAAGTCAATGTTGCTGGCTTAAGATCAGCTTCTCATTTTTAGCCATGTGGACAACTTCAAAAAGATGATATAGATACCGAAATAGATGTAGATGCAGAAATAGCACAAATAAGATTGCGATCCTCAACTCAATTCTTATCCCTTCTCTCAGACATCACATCAAACTCATATCAGTGGTACTAATATACAATGCAATGAAACTGTTTATTAATGTCTTCTTTTTTAAGAATACTCAGGTAATTGTACTTTCTTAGCTATTCTGTTTCAATGAGTTGTATTACAAATATTACAGTGAGGATCATCATAAAAAATAGTAGTAGCTAACACTTATTAAAGTACATATTACTGATAAGATGCCATTCTGAGAACTTTGCATATATTAACTCATTTTTTTCTTCCAATAATCCAATGTTGTAGATATATTATTTTATCTCTGTTTAAAATTTCAAAACATTGAGGCACAGAGAATTTAAATAATATACATAAAGGTACACAGCTAATGATGGAGCTTGATTTGTACCCTGCAGAGCATGACTTCTAACTATTATATTATACTGTTATCAAATGGACAAAAACATTAATTTGCATCTGGTTCTAAAATAAGATTTTGGACTAGAGATTCTGGGAAGGTTTTTTTTTGCCATTAATATGAGGAACAAGAAGTTTGTTGTATGATATCACAGAACCTGGAGCTGTGGTAGCCCTCTACTGTATAGCCATGAGGGTGGTAGCAGGCTCACTGAGAAAGGCAAAAGGTTAAAAAGGAAAAAAAAAACTTGAGTCCATGACATTGCTGAGGCATTGAATTATCCAATCTTGGAATAGTCACCCTACTTCCAGCACTTCCGTTATAGGAGATAAGAAACGTTTTCCAGTGTTCAAGTCACTCTTAATTGTATCTTCTGAAACTTGCAGAAATATATACCACCAGATACAGGGGAAACTGCCTTAGATTCCTTGGTAAAAAGAGAGTCAAGGAGAAATTTAGGCCCTGGCCGGTTGGCTCAGTGGTAGAGCGTCAGCCTGGCGTGCAGGGGTCCCAGGTTCGATTCCCGGCCAGGGCACACAGGAGAAGCGCCCATCTGCTTCTCCACCCCTCCCCCTCTCCTTCCTCTCTGTCTCTCTCTTCCCCTCCCGCAGCGAGGCTCCATTGGAGCAAGGATGGCCTGGGCGCTGGGGATGGCTCCTAGGCCTCTGCCCCAGGTGCTAGAGTGGCTCTGGTCATGGCAGAGCAACGCCCTGGAGTGGCAGAGCATCACCCCCTGGTGGGCAGAGCGTCGCCCCCTGGTGGGTGTGCCGGGTGGATTCCGGTCGGGTGCATGCAGGAGTCTGTCTCTCCCCGTTTCCAGCTTCAGAAAGATAAAAAAATAAATAAATAAAAAGAAATTTAAATAAAATTTTTATTTGTTCTGTCTCTGAAATCAAATTATACAGATTCTTAAATTTCTATACATTCTAGGGTAATTAAATTAGTCTATTTTTCTTTCTTCCTAAAGAACCAATTCCATGATTTCACCATTATCTTTGACTATCAGTCTTAAGTTCTTTAAGTTATATTAGACTATTATTTATTTATTGTATCCTGAGAAACATCAGCAAACAATGGTTACAAGCTTGGGCTCTGAACATTGATAGCATTCAAGTTCAAGCCACTCTTGTTCTTTGCCAAGCTATATTAGAGCCAGAGACAAATGGAAAAATTAGTAAAAATGATCCTGTCCTCATTTAAAATTTTGATATTTTGTCATCACAGATTTTTCCATGAATTTTTTAATTTTAAACATTGCATTAAAATGTCATTTATTTTAATTTCTGAATTTTTTAGAACACTTAAATTTTGTACCCAAGGCAAGTTCTTTACTTACCTCAGACTAGTTCTAGTGCTTTCCCCAGTTAATATCTGTGTGATGTTCAGAAAATTAACTTTTGCCATGCTTATAAAATTCATTGAGGCCTCTGACTTTCAAAACTCTCTATTCTAAATCAAGACCCTAACTCTTCATGCTGGTTATCCCTATATTCATTCTTCTCATACTCCAACTTATAATATACCCAGTTCTGTCTAACAGTATTATATAATAGGGGAAAACCCCAAAGTACTCTGTGCTTCTGTTTGCTGAATTGTGAAATGACAATAAGAGTAATAATACTTACTTCACAAAGTGCTATGAGTGTTATATAAAATAATATATACAAATCACACGGCACAGGGACCAATAATTAATAAATGTCAATGTGGAGAAACAATCAAGACTGCCTTTGAATCCTGAATGATTCCGATGGGCTTCCCAGCATGCTTGCTGGAGCTAGTATCGTCCTCTCCCCTCAGTGGCAGCCTCAGTGTGTGATCTCACCTTCTCTCAGAGGCTCCAGATGCTATCCAACTGCCATTCCCAGTATCCCTTGGAATATTTGGCACCTCAATTCTGACTGTATAGTATCCATTCTCAAATAAATTACCTCCTAGTTATAAGGCTGCCCTCATACATTCTTTATGAAACTCAGGAAGAGCTGAGAGGAAGCATCTCTAGATTTGCCCATCTGCATTTGTCTGATCCACTCCATGGGATGGCAGGAGAAGAGGAGTCCCCATTGTCTTCTCATTCTGCTCGTGAGTCTCTGCCTGCCCCGATGGTGCTTATTGACCACAGAGAAGTAATTTCCCACAAGGTTGCACAGCTCCTAATTGGTGGAGCTAGTATTCTAAGCCATTGTTCTAACCCCCAGTACCTGCCTTCAACTATGTTGGTTCTTATCTTGAAGATCATGTATACTTCTGTTTTTCTTGTTTTGTATTTTGCTCATTTGTTTGTTTTTGTTTGTTCGTTTTTTGCTTGCTATATATGCTTAGCAAATAATTTCTGTTTAGATCACACAAATTCTATTTAATGATACGTGTCAAGCAGTAAGCAGGGCAATATAAATATTAAAATGAGTAAATTTTTTTTTTACCTTTGAGATACTTATGGTCCAATTAAGGAAACATAAGTTAAAAAAGTATTGTAAATATAAATCCTAACACTATCAATATCATCATAAACTAATAAGATATTATAAAGAAATGCTCATTATTAAATATTCAGAGTATAAAGAATTCTACCACTCTTTCCTTTATTTACTTTTTTATTTATTCATTACCTCATGTTAGTATTTATTCAAATGTTTATGTGTTCATACTTTGTACTAAACACTTATAAGCACTCACTAGAAAAAAAATCCTATAAATTAAATAGACAAAACTATTCTTTTTATAAACTAGTGAAGAGAAATAGTAAATAAACAATCACACCCAATTAAATATATACAACTTGCAAAGAGTTCTATGACTAAAGAGTAAAAAATATAATGAAGAATTATGGTAGAGTTACTTGATTATCATTAAAAATTCAGGAAAGGATTCTTTAAGAAAATGAATTCAAGCATAGCACTGAAAGATGTATAATAGCTAGTCTATCAAAAAGTATTAACATATAATATGATTTATAGTTGTATCCATCTATATGAATAAACTTATAAATCCCAATATAAAATCTCATTTGCTAAGGTTCAAACAAGTGGTACAGAGCATTGGTATCATACTTTTAGATTTTTTTGATCTTGAATTGGCCAGCAGCAAAAACCTGGAGTCTAATAAAGAGTTACCAATGTTTACTTTTGTAAAAAATGGCATGTAAAAACAGTGATAGAAATAATTTTTGTCTTATCATAATTACAAAGAATAATTTTAAGACCAAAAATGCAGGAACAATAGAATTAATAACATTTCCTTAAAATTAATACATTTTTCTTTACTTTTTTCTTTGTTTTATGAAGAAAATCAGCAAAATTTAATAAGGTCTGGAAATCATTGAATTCTGCTTCCTTGAGATATTTATAAGCAGATTGGAACTGTATAATGAAATGCATCCTTTTAGGTTTAGTGACCAAGAGGACCAAACAGATCTGGAACACTGAACAGAAAATGTGGAATATGAGATAAGACTTGAATTAGAATAAGAAGCACACAAAATGCCAACCATTCTTGAAAACTTAGTATATACAAGAACTGATAAAGTCTAAAATGGTGCCTTTCGTGTCTTGTATTCAAGTCTTCTGAAATATAATAACATATTCATATATACACAGTCACACAGATATCTCTATAGACACAGAGACACCCACAAATAAATATACATATATACATACTATTAAGTGTTAAATTTATACATTCAGATTGACTTTGGGTGTTTCCAGAATCATTTTACTCCTCTAAACTTAGCCTGAAAAACAGTGCACCTGCTTAACTGGGCTAAGTGCCAGGAAAAAAAAAATCAGGGAAATTAATTTCCAAGAGCAGTAGATAAATGGCACACCTCATTAGAAAATCTATTTAAAAGGCACATCAGGAGATGTCTGCAATACTTTCATAAGAAATTGATGCTTCCTACCGTCATGTCCTTGCTGACTCTCTTCTCAAATTACTGATCTTACTTCCTGGTAATAAGATTCAAATTCAAGTTACATTTAATGAGTGCCTCCTATGTGCCAGGCACGTATATTTTACATAGATTAGCTTATCTAATTCTTATGAAATTGTTTTGAAATAAGTATGTTTTGTGGGATGCATGCAAAAATTACCAAATGTGCTTGCTTTGAGACCACCTGGTACAGTCATATAATGATTTTTTTCCTTCTTATGAATGAGAGTGATAATAAATTATGATTCTTGTTCTTAGGCAAGAAAAGCCAAGAATTACTAATTTTTTTTCTTGTACATTCTGACTTAAGAGAGAAATCAGAACACCCACAAATGCCTAAGTTCGAAGTCATTTCTCTAGAAATCTTGTTCGCATGAATTGCTAGAGAAAAGGCTGTCTCTTTATAAATAAAGCAAAAAAGTTGTAAGAAATTTCAACTAAATTCCACAAATTATTAAGTTATCAGAGCACCCGTTCAATTTTTGGAAGGGCTTCCTTGCGAGTTTGCAGAAGTTTAGGAACATCTCCAGCAACCTTGTGACTCCCTAGCTTTGATAACAAAAAAAAGCAACATTGTCCCAACCCCCTTTACCACATTTAACTTGAAGTTTCTGAAGACATTCATTTTCCTGGAAAGAACTAAACTTATGGGGGATAATATCTGGGTGATCAGACATATTGCTTTGTGCCAGTGGTCCTGAAATAAATATTAATAGCAATTCATTTTCCTTTCACAAATAAACTTGTTTTGGATGGTAAAGCTACATATATGGTAGCTTTACCAAATCACTAAGCTGGAACTACCTTTCCCAGAATTCTGTTACAAGTACTTTCCAGGTAAGTTGGGCACAAGAGGGGTTTATATGAGTTTTGGAAGGTAAATAAGGAAGTAATAAACTTTTGTTTATTCTCTGAAGGTTGACGTAGGGCAGATGCTGTTGCACCTCATGCACATTATCTCTGATATGATGGCTTGATGCTGCCACGTGGCACCAGCCAGTAGCAGATCTGCCAGCTCCCATTGGACTGCCTCCTTCAGCATCTCCAAGTCTTCGCCAGGTGCTGGTGCGAATTCCTTGGTGAAGGCAACAGTTCATTCTGCAGCTCATCCACGTCATACTTTGAGGTGGTCAGAGTCAAATGAGGCTTCTGGTTTGTCTCTCGTCTCCCCTATTCTATTTCCATCTGTCTTTTCCAAAAACAGGGTTCAGGACACCATATCCCAAAATTTGGCATCTTGGCATATTGAATATATTCATCTGAAGGAATGTTTGTAATGGAAGGTACTAGAAGGACTTTCTGGTGTTCCCCTGAAGCAGCTCATAAAATTCTCATGTGAGCGGAACCTTACCTCTACTCGAGGAATGGAGCGTTCTTATCTCCCAAAATGCCCGAGGAATCAAAGAAATGGGCCTTGCTCTTTGTCTCAATTTACAACATTTAACTCATAGCTTTTTTTGTCCTATCACATTTTCCACCACATTCACTTAACTGCTTCTTAAAGCAGGGGTCCCCAAACTACGGCCCGTGGGCAGCATGCGGCCCCCTAAGGCCGTTTATCTGGCCCCCACCGCACTTCCAGAAGGGGCACCTCTTTCGCTGGTGGTCAGCGAGAGGAGCATAGTTCCCATTGAAATACTGGTCAGTTTGTTGATTTAAATTTACTTGTTCTTTATTTTAAATATTGTATTTGTTCTCGTTTTGTTTTTTTACTTTAAAATAAGATATGTGCAGTGTGCATAGGGATTTGTTCATTTTTTTTTTATAGTCCGGCCCTTCAACAGTCTGAGAAACAGTGAACTGGCCCCCTGTGTAAAAAGTTTGGGGACCCCTGTCTTAAAGTTTTCCTGCCTGACCAGTGGTGGTGCCATGGATAAAGTGTCAACCTAGAACATGAAGGTCGTGGGTTTGAAACCCTGGGCTTGCCTGGTCAAGGCATTTATGGGAGTTGATGCTTCCTGCTCCTCCACCTTTTCACTCTCTCCCTCTCCTCTCTCTCTAAAACTGACTGAAGTCTAAAAAAATAAAAATAAAGACTTCTTTTCCTTGAGAAACCTCCAGTGTCATATAAAACATACACCAAATAAATTTGAATGCTCTCCTGTTTTGTTAAAGGGGTCCCAGCCTAAAATTTAGAAAGGGTAGAAGAGAAACATATTTTTCCTTTCCTGCACTAAATTCCATCTTGCTGACTTCTGACCCAGCCCAGATACATTGAAACGGCCTTCACAAGCCATAAAATAATTCCCCTATTCTGTATCACTCACAGTGATTCTATTTTGAGCAAATCCTGACAGATATACCATAGTATTGTTTGAATAGACTTTGGACCCTATATTTAATAAGAAACAAAGGATAGGTTAAAGTGCTTTTCTTGTATCTGTTTTGGTGTTCTAAAAATTTTCTTATTTGATAACAAGAATCAAAGTTTCAAATTTTGCAGACCAGAAAGTAAGGTGCTATATCCCTTTTACAGACAACGACATATAAATTCCTGGTCAAGTTAGCTTGTAGGCTATAGAGCTCTAGAGTAAACCCAGGCCTTCTGAAAGAAGCACATAAGCGCCAGTTCTACAAGTGCGCCACAAGCAGATTATGGACAGGTAAGTCAGATCAAATTCAGAAAGTAAGGAATTATGAAGGTTGCTCAAAAGAGAGTCATTCTTCTCAGTCCAATACAGGACTTGTTTATGAATTTTTAAAATTATTTTTCTATGAATAATTTGTAATGCCTTCAAAGCCTCAACCCATTTTATGAAAGTGCCATTTTAGAGCCCAAGGACAGCTGCCCTTACCATTTGGTCATCAGAGGTATTTCCATAGTGCTTTCTTTTACCACTAGCCTTGTTTCTTAAATGACAGCAATACATGTTTCAAAGACTATTACATAATATAAAAGGCTCATCATAATACTATTAACCCCTAGTAAGTCTTTGAAATGTATCAATTAAAAATATTAGAAAAAAAGAGAAAAATAATAATAATATTAGAAACATAGGAGTACCATTTACATTTTGAAAGTCTTATTAAAATGAATAATTATTTTTCTGTGCAGAATCAACATAAAAAAAGGGCTAGTTTGAACTTGATAAGTAGAGTGAAGAAATTAGGCTTTTAATATGATGGATGTGTCCCATCCAATCAAAGATTAATATGAGTTTTTGGTACTATAATTAAACAGATACTTTGAACTTATATTTTTGGGGGGATCCTGAATCTGATCATTCAAATTTCAATTAGCTAATAGTATTTGAACTTTTTATTTAAAGAATGTATATATACATTTTTCCTTTAAAATTTCAGCTTCATGGGTTTTTTTAAAAAAAATTCAAATCCATTGGTGAATTTTTATCTTCCTAGATGTGGCCTCATGAGTCATCTTAACACATCAGTATTCTCTTTGCACCTATGGTAATTACAATATCTCTTTGCCAAGTATAGTATTGTATGGCACTTCCTTATATGTAAGCATTTATCTAAAGGTGTATTACTTAGCAATGCAATTTTCTGAGTGTGAACTATGTGGTAGCAAGCCTCCAAAATGGTCCCCAATGATTATTGCGTGCTGAAATCCACACCCTTAGTCAGTCACTTTCACCATTAAATAAGACTAACCCATGTAGTCGAAAGGATTTTGCAGAAATAAAAGTGTGTAATTTCTAAATCTAGATTGTAAGAGGCATGTGACACCTGTCTTGCTCTCTCTTAAATCACTCACTTGGAGGAAGCAGCGGCCATGTTATGGGGACACACCAGCATTAAATGACAGCCCTATGAGACATCATCCCAATGGTTCTGCCACCCCAGAAAATCTTTCAGATGTTTGCAGCTCTAGCAAATATCTTCACTGAAACCTCAAGAGATACCCTAAGCCAAAACCACCCAGCTAAGCCATTCCCAAATTGCTGACCCACAGCAACTGTGGGAAGTAAAATATAGTAATTGTTGGCCCTGGCCGGTTGGCTCAGTGGTAGCGCGTCGGCCTGGCGTGCAGGAGTCCCAGGTTCGATTCCCGGCCAGGACACACAGGAGAAGCGCCCATCTGCTTCTCCACCCCTCCCCCTCTCCTTCCTCTCTGTCTCTCTTTTCCCCTCCTGCAGCCAAGGCTCCATTGGAGCAAAGTTTGCCCGGGTGCTGAGGATGGCTCTGTGGCCTCTGCCTCAGGTGCTAGAATGGCTCTGATTGCGGCAGAGTGACGCCCCAAAATGGGCAGACCATCGTCCCCTGGTGGGCATGCCGGGTGGATCCCGGTCAGACACATGTGGGAGTCTGTCTGACTGCCTCTCCATTTCTAACTTTGGAAAAATACAAAAAAAAAAAAAAATTAAATATAGTAATTGTTGTTTTAAACCACTTACATTTGAGGTAATTTATTATGCAATAACAGATAACATTACAAAGCATAACAAATAGAACTTTATCTTACAAACATTTAATTATTTTTACATTCTAATTTTATTAAATTTATTAATTTTTTAAGTTGTTGAAACTGACTTGGTGAAATGAGATTTTTATGGTATATTGTTTCTTTATAATGTAAAAAATTGTTTCAAGATCTAAATGTCAGCATTATTCATTTCCTTAAGCAATATCTAGCAGAAAACCTACAATGTGACAGACACTCATATACAGAAATATAAAAGAAAGCCTCTTCATTGGGTGTATTTAAGTTTCGGAGTGTGATAGATAAGTGAACAGATCCTTATAATAGAATGTGTTAATTGATTTAATACAGGTACCCATAGGTATGGAGGAATGAAAACAAGGTACAGAGAATTCTTCTTAGAAAGTCTGAGAATGTTTCACAAAAGAAACAGTAGGTCTTGAAGGATGAATAAAAATTCTCTAGATAGAAAATTAAGGGATGAATTTCCACTAGTGATATTCATATTAACACAGTGCTTGTGATAAAGTATGTTTTGTTCTAAGTACTTTAATTATGTCCACTTACAAATTCTCTTAATCTTATTACATAGGTACTATTATTATCCCCATTTTATAAGTGACAAAACTGAAACAGAGAGAGGCTAAATGACTATTCCAATATTACACAGCTAGCAAGTGGTAAAGTACAGATTTAAATCCAGGGAAATCCAGCACCAAAGTTTACATTCTTAACTACTTTAATACATTTTCAGCTATCTAGGTGGGGCTGGCAGAGGGGAACAGTATAAGCAGGGGCACTGAGTAGTGCGAATATGTTTTCCTAAGAGAAAAACAGGGAAGAACATTAGTGTATGACTGGGAAAACAAGGTCCATGAGCTGAATTACAAGAAGAAAATCAAGAGCTAAGCCAAGGACTTAAATATCATGCCAAGGAGTTTGTACTTCTGCAATAGGAAATAGTTGATGAAATTTATGTTTTATAAAGATACATTTAGAGCAGTGTTAAAGGGGAGAGACAGGTTGAGAGAGACAGAAGAAATTGCATTAATCCATTAAAAAGGGAATCAAAGACTGCAGTGTAGTAATGGAGATGGCGGTAATAAGAGAAGGGAGTGAATTTATGAGACATGGAGTAAGCTCTCCTGGAGCACGGTGACTAATCAGATGCCCAGCAGAATTTAAAAGATGACTTGTAGGTTTCTTTTTGCAGGGAATGGATAGTTGGTTAGATCATTTATAAATATAGAAAACTGAAGGAGGAAACCTCACATAGAAGATATGCTTAATAAACACTTCTTAAAAGAAAACGTGAAGTAGTAGTAATACAGAGGCTATATTTTTCCTATCAGATAAAATGCCAGTAAAATAGGCATTATCAATAGTACCTAATTACAGTGGGGTAAAGTGTGTCTTATATTTAAGTAATCTAATCTGGAATTCTAATAGGTAGCTGCTCATTTTATAAAGTAATTAAAAATAAAAATAAATTTTTTTCAACAGAAATTTCTGTAATGCACTTTTAAATTATTAACTTTACAAGTATTAGATTTACATGTAGTTATTTTTTTTGTGGCAGAGACAGAGTCAGAGAGAAAGGCAGATAGGGACAGACAGACAGGAAGAGAGAGATGAGAAATATCAATTCTTTGTTGAGGTTCCTTAGTTGTTCATTGACTCATTTCTCATATGTGCCTTGACAGGGGGGCTACAGCAGACCGAGTGACCCCTTGCTCGACCTTGGGCTCAAGTTGGTGAGCCCTGCTCAAACCTGATGAGCCCACACTCAAGCTGGCGACCTCGGGGTCTCGAACCTGGGTCCTCCGCATCCCAGTCCAATGCTCTATCCACTGCGCCACTGCCTGGTCAGGCTACATGTAGTTCTTAACAACATCTATTATAAACATTAAAGTACTATATTTTATTATTATAAAATTTAAATTTATTTTATTCTAAAATTTAAATGAATGAAAGTCTAAGAAAGGAAAGAAAAAAATATCACAGTCAATATAAGCTTAAGAGGAATAAAATCTTCTGGAGTAATGTAATTAATTATTTTCCATTTAAAATTTTAGGTCAGTTCTGGGTTTGACTTCTTGTCAGGGCACACAGGAGAAGCGACCATCTGTCTCTCTCTCTCTCTCTCTCTCTCTCTCTCTCTCTCTCTTTCTCTCTTTCCCTTCTGTAGCCATGGCTCAAAAGTTTCAAGCAAGTTGGCCCAAGGCACTGAAGATGGCTCCATGGCCTCGCCCCAGATGCTAAAATAGCTCGATTGCCAAGGAATGGGGCAACAGCCCCAGATGGGCAGAGCATTGTCCCATAGGGGGCTTGCTGGGTGGATCCCAGTCAGGGCACATGTGGGAGTCTGTCTGTCTGCCTCCCTGTATATGACTTAATAAAAATAAACAAATAAAAATAAAATTCTAGGACATAATTTTATATTTTGGGCAGTTCCAGCATACATTCTTTTAAGGGTCTACATTACACATATACCCAAAATATAATCTGTTTAAAGGAGAGGTTGATGGTTCTCAATAAATAGCCTTTTTGTTGTTGTTGTTGTTGCTTTGGTTGATACCTGTTAGATCAGTGGTCCCCAACCATTTTTGGGCCACAGACCGGTTTAATGTCAGAAAATATTTTCATGGACTGGCCTTTAGGGTGGGATGGATAAATGTATCATGTGACTGAGACAAGTGTCAAGAGTGAGTCTTAGATGGATGTAACAGAGGGAATCTGGTCATTTTTAAAAAATAAAACATCATTCAGACTTAAATATAAATAAAACAGAAATAATATAAGTTATTTATTCTTTCTCTGTGGACTGGTACCAAATGGCCCATGGACCAGTACCAGTCCAGAGCCCGGGGATTGGGGACCACTGTCTTAGATGATGCTCACTTAGATGGTGCGAGTGGGCAGGGTCATGTCAATCACATCTCTATATCAATAAACCCAAGTGATACAATTTTACAACTTTGCAAATTTATATTTGTATTTCTTTTAACATAGCAGTTTTCTGACACATATAGTAGATTCTTAATAAGTAATTGTTTAATGTAGAAAAGACCATATGGGAAATAGAGGGTCTCTGAGTATATAGAATGCACCTGATAGAAGCTGTAGCTCCTGGGTCCTCCTGATTCCTCTACCACTGAAGAAAGAACATGGAAAGTGGGGGTGCGAGTACAAATAGGAAGAAGTGCTTTAATAGGCTCATAAAATGTTTTCGCTTGTGATAAAAAAAATGATAAGCGGCCCTGGCCGGTTGGCTCAGCGGTAGAGCGTCGGCCTAGCGTGCGGAGGACCCGGGTTCGATTCCCGGCCAGGGCACACAGGAGAAGCGCCCATTTGCTTCTCCACCCCTCCGCCGCGCTTTCCTCTCTGTCTCTCTCGTCCCCTCTCGCAGCCAAGGCTCCATTGGAGCAAAGATGGCCCGGGCGCTGGGGATGGCTCTGTGGCCTCTGCCCCAGGCGCTAGAGTGGCTCTGGTCGCAACATGGCGATGCCCAGGATGGGCATAGCATCGCCCCCTGGTGGGCAGAGCGTCGCCCATGGTGGGCGTGCCGGGTGGATCCCGGTCGGGCGCATGCGGGAGTCTGTCTGACTGTCTCTCCCTGTTTCCAGCTTCAGAAAAATGAAAAAAAAAAAAAAAAAATGATAAGCAAAAACTCATTCATCTATTTGTTTATTATTTTTTGAAAAATAAGTAATATCTGATTAATTCTTTCCTTTAAGGAATGAATAGTCAACAGAGCGTGTTAGGTAATAAAATAAATATAATTTAAAAAATATAAAAAGATTTTAAACAAAGACATGAACAATATACACAGAATGGAATTGCTATAATAAAAATTCCTCTTTCTTCACTTGTGTTTTCTTATTTTACTCCAAAACACATAGATATTCAAGAAATAATACCTTATTATAAGTGATTCTGGGAAAATCCTTTTACCACTCTTTATTTTCAGGGACTCAAAATAGAATGTTTTGAGGAGAGGAGCAAAGAGTATATCTGAAAAGGAAGCTTGAAGCCAGATGGTAGGAGAACTTAAAAATACTTTTACTCTATTTTCCATTTCTCCAAAAGCTTTTTATGTCATTCTACATTACCTATTGCAAAACCTACAATTTACCCTTTATTAATGGTTGATAAAGTTTCAGTTCCAAAACTAAGTATCCACTCAACATTTTTAATCATAGCTTCATGAAATTGTAACATTCAGCCTTTGTTCAAGTCTACAAAAAAAAAAAAATCTGTTTTATTTGAAATCAATGAATATACCAGGCAAGGGAAATAGAAGGAAAAAACAAAGAAGAAAACTGGGCTTCAGTGACCTAAAAGCATATTTGTGGGGTGCTTTATTTATCATATTAAGATGAGGAGAAGTGAAACAAGCCAAAACTGGGGGGAACATTATTTATATGAATTTAAAAGCCAAATTTCATTTATCTTACCTGAAAAGTTTTTGTAATCCACTAAATCAAACATAACAATGGCAACAGCTGACCACGTGATTATCAGGGCAATGACTAGAAGCCAGGCTGCAGGAGAGCTGAATGTGGTTACTATGTCTTCTGTGACTGTCCTCTTCAGCACCTTTCCAGGGGATTTGGGCACAGATCCATTTTTGTTGTCTATAACCGTTGTAGTAGTAGATGCATTTCCTGACCAAACATTCAGAAAGGAGAATTACAAGATAGAAATTCACATAAAATGTTAATGAAAAACAAAAAACAAAAACAGATTGTGTAAGTATATGCAAGTTGCTTATCCCATTTTCTGTAATAGAACACACCTCTTTGTTAGGAGGGCCATTCTTCATTGCCCACTGCCACATTATCTCTTCCTTGTCACTTACCCTCTTCCCTGAAACCTGTATGTTCTAATAGCATTCCTTGTCTCCCAAGTTCCATAAATGCTGCCATCCAGGCCACAAACCTTACCATCATTTTGAATTTATTTTCTCTTCTTTCTTACCACCTCCTATATCCACTACTATCAAGGACAGTGGGTTTTTTTTGGCCAAGTTGCTGTTTAATACCTTTTTTTCTTTATTTAGGCTCATATGTCAGGTCCGAATGCAAGCAGAAATAGCTCCTCTGGGAGAGAAACACAATCAGTAATAAAATAGTTCAAATGATGAAATTCCTGCTAGATATCTCGGCTTAACTGTATAACCGACCCACTTATTGAAGCCATTCATTTTTTTGTGAGGGGGCACAGAATGTTTAAGAGAATAATGTGGGAAAGTCTTATATTCAGTAACTTTTTTATTCCTGCTTTCAAGAGTCTACATTTTCATGAGAGAAAAATTTTAAAATATTTTTTAAAAAGCAAAATAGATAAATAGATAGGTTAATCATTTACAATCTCACCACCCAGAAGCAACTAAGACCATCATTTTTAGATACAATTGGTAAATATAAGCCTATGTTTTTGAAAGATTAAAAAGCTGCTATGGAACATCAGCAGTAAAATGATTTAATTAAGATTTTTAAATGAAATTAGGCAAAAATTCACCATAGTGACAAAGAATCTCCTTTCTTTTCTAAAAAATCGTGTGGATATACATCTCAAGTTCATGAACTCAATTTAGTTGAAATGACAGCAAGATGGAAAAACACCTTTGATAACAGATTTCACAGACTGTACTTGAGAGGGTGCTCCAAGAAGGAAAAATTAGAAAGAGCTCACATCATATCCTCTCATTGATTTTTGTGCCAAATTCCCATCACTTCTAATGGCAGTTCTGAAAATGGATGAATGATGAGTGCTTTGAAATGTGATTTTAAGACCCAAGTGGGGCTACCTGTGAATCAAACTTTTGGAATAGTGATTTGCAAGAGAGTAAGTGAATTATAAGTGTTAAGAGAGGCCCATCTGAAAGTTGATATGTTGCTAATCTCCAGTTGTTTTTTTTTAACTTCGGAAAGGTTTACTTCTATTGCTATACAGAGAATACTGGAAGAATTGCTTCTGCCCTTCAGATTCACTTCTGTGAACTGTGTATTAGAAAATATTTTTGGAGAACAATATTATACGCACCTGCTTGGTATCTAGAAACTGAAAAAAAAAATTTACTGAGATTTGATACAAATTAGTTGAATCCTGGTCCATTTGTAAAAGACAGAATATTTTGAAAGAAACTAGAATTTACATATAGTTTTCCTTTTCTTGATCAGAAAGTAACGAAAATTTAGAGTTAAAATATGACTTTTTGTTTTTTATAAAATCTGATTTTATATATATATATATATATATATATATATATATATATATATACTGATATATATGAATTTCAAATGTCATTACACCTCATAATCCTGCCAAAAACAATTAAGTAACCGTATTTTAAATAGATGAAAATGATACAGCTAACTATAAATGATGTTTTAAAAATTGCTTTTTCTTTGTCTTCATATCCTCAAAAGTTTCATTTAAGAATGTATAAAAACTCAAAGGTGATAAAAACATATTTGAGTATCAACTGCAAAACCACAAGCAATTTTGAGAGTTATCTTGCTTAAAGAAAATTATATGTTCCCTTTGTTATAAAAACACACTAAGTTGTACCTTTCATGTTCCATCCAAATTTACTAGGGAAGCCGCAAAACCAAGAGGAATAAAATCAAAGAGAAATAATTTGCCTCTTCTGACAGCTGGTCAAGATAAATGCAAATTACAGTGGGTAATCTGAGATCATTTAATGTTTGAGAAGCACCTTTAAGATGACAGAACTAGTTATTGATATGGTGGAAAAAATGGGAGGTAAATACTACTGAGCAATTTGACATGGGCCACGTTTATTGAAAGTTGGCATCTCAGAACTGGGGCAGAGTAGCTAGGATATGTAACAGTACTTTCTATCCCTGTTTCTTAATTTCATTGCTTCTGATAATATACAAATTATTTTGATTGCCAGAAAGCCAGAATCAGCTTCAAAATAAGTAGGGATCTGGCTGAAAGACCTTGTGACTTTGCTCCTTACAGTAAAATGGAATGCTTATGCAGTGGTTCCAGAAACCAGCTTCCCACTCAACTTATGCATGAAAGAATAAATCATAAGCATCTTTAGTAAAAGGCGAAAGATTTATACAATTTGAAGAGAAACAAGAGTATCATAAGCATCTTTAAAGAAGTCATTTAACCTCATCATGCCTTATTAATCAGATGAGGAAACTGCCAAGCACATTTACCCGTTATTATTCCTATAGGGCATGAGCAATACAACCTCTTCCAGGATGTTCACGGAAAGCACCTATATTCTAGAATGGTGTAAATAAAATACTGCATCCTTATTACATAAAAAGCATTAATTATGAATTTTTTATTTCATTAAGTGATGTGGTTTGTGGAGTACACTAACAGTATATTTTTTTCAAGAATTAGAGAAGAAAGAAGGGAGAGTATATGCTATATAGCATTATAAAATATATTTTATTCCAAAATTATATTAATAATCTAATTCCCAATTATATGTAAGAATAGTCTTTGATATATTTTTTAAGTATTCCAAAAAAAATGCATGTAAAATAAGAATTTTGGAGAAACTATTGAAAAAATATTTTGGCAAACATAATTGAAAAGTAAAAAATCCATCTTTTAACAAATATATTTGTCATCCTAATTTTTGTAGAATGTGTATGCATCATACACATACATATCTGTGACAATTAAATTATGTTTTCCCATAAGTATATATAAACTGGATGGAAACAGATTTTGAGAAGCAAGATAAATCATGGCAATTCACAAAAATAAATAATTCTAGATATTCTAATTAGATAGGTAGGTAGGTAGGTAGGTAGGTAGACAGAAAGAATGTAAGAAATAACCTAGAGTAATTTATAAAAGAATCCACATTCTGGGCATATATTAAAAAAAGAAAAAGAAAACACTATTTAACTTCCAAAGTAAAAATTGTTTTGCATCAAATCAGAAACTGATCCCTTGACAATCTTAATAAAATCTCTTAAATCGTCACCTTTTCCTCAAGTTTGGTGGGATGTGATCATTATAGTGATATTTCAGAGAATGATTTGGCCACCTGATCTACCTGCTGAGGTGAAGAGATATATACCTATTTTGTACATCATTTAACACTCTTTTCTGCCTACTTACTCCCTCTACTCTTTTCGCATGTGAATGTTTTTTCTAGTGGTGAGACTAGAATGTGAACACTGCCTTAACCCCTAGGAT
Source organism: Saccopteryx leptura (assembly GCF_036850995.1). Lineage (NCBI taxonomy): Eukaryota > Metazoa > Chordata > Mammalia > Chiroptera > Emballonuridae > Saccopteryx > Saccopteryx leptura. Next base: position 39,942,271 of record NC_089505.1, on the reverse strand, counting down.
CAGGAATGAGTCTTTAAGACAAGCCTGATCATTCACAACACTTCCTCTGCCCATGACAGTGAAAGGATAGAGTAATCAGAGACCCCCACATTTTCTGTGTAACTATTGGGGAACACTCTTTCCACAGAGGTTGCTAAGCTAGTGGGGCCCACCAGTAACCCTTGGGCACACCAGTTGAACAGTCTGCTGCAGCACAGAAACTGGAAGAGTGCAGATACCACTGGGTGGGTTTGTGAAGTCAACTGTGTCTGGAATCAGATATCTCTCTAGACTTTCCAATTAGATGAGATTATATCAACTGCTTTGATTGGGTTGTGTTTTTATTACCAGCCGCCATGCATTCTGACTGTCCCTCTTGCTGTTGCTTAGGAAGATAAATAATTATTTTTCTGCATCTGTTGAGTCATGAAGATTGATCAGTCAGAATGATATAAATATACAGCTATTTTCAAAATTATTTTTATTCTAGAAACAAAATATCAAATTTCACTTTTGTTTCTTGAATGCCTGTGTTGTCATGGTTCTAACTGAAAAGATGTTTGAGGATTGCAAGGTGAATTGCTGACACTGAAATGTTCTTACCAGAAAGAGCTTGCTCTTGTTCTGGCTGAATGCGAGGCAGGAATGCCTCCTCAGGCAGCAGTACCACACTGTGACCTGCAAGCCCACTTTCCAATAGTGCTTACTGCAAAGTAATAGATGTGTCTTCTTATATTAGTTTCTGTAAGGCCAGTTCTCCCTTACCTTTTGAACTTTCAATTTCAACTTAGTATATATTCCCCATTCAAATACCAGTTTTTCTACAAATAGCAAACTGAATCTAAAGGTGAAAAGTAATGGTGAGTGCATAACTAGAATTCATTTTTTGAAACAAAACATATTGAACTCCTAACATATTACAAGTAAAATACATTGTTTTACCACTTTAAAGTGGGCAAGGATTTCTAATGATTTTCTTCAATTAAAAAGATAGTTTTATTAAAACTCCACTGTAAAAATCCAATTCTTTCAAGAATTACCTCAAATGTCAACTTCATAATGCTATTTCTTTCATCTTTTTAATTTTTTTTGTACTTTTCCAAAGTTAGAAGCGGGGAGGCAGTAAGACAGATATCTGCGTGCACCCTACCGGACCACCTGGCATGCCCATCAGGGGGCGATGCTTTCCCCATCTGGGGCATTGCTCCATTTCCACTGGAGCCATTCTAGCGCCTGAAGCGGAGGCCATGGAGCCATCCTCAGCACTAGGGCCAATTTTGCTCCAGTGGAGCCTTGGCTGCAGAAGGGGAAGAGAGAGACAGAGAGGAAGGAGAGGGGGAAGGGTGGAGAAGCAGACGGGCACTTCTCCTGTGTGCCCTGACTGGGAATCGAACCTGGGACTTCTGCACATTATTTCCTTCATCTTCTTAAATAAACACTATTGTTCTTACCTGTGATATTATAACATTTTTTGAAAATACAAAGGCACAGATATAATTATTCTGACTTTTGTGTATCCTTTTGTTTTTCAACAAGGCTTTATATGGGAAGAAAGTCATCTGTCCATTCATAGCAGTTAGCACCACACTTTTTAGAGAGGGAGGACCCAATAAACACAATATAATGAAACTTTATAAGTTTCATTAAAGGGAATAAGCTGAAAAAAGTGTTATGGTAAATAACCTCTATATTTCTGCATATAAAAGTATGTGCAGTACATAGTAACATCTAACCAGAGAAACTAAATATAACAAATATATATATATATATATATATATATATATATATATATATATATATGAAGTGGAGAGATAGTGAAGCAGACTCCCACATGCACCCTGACCAGGATCGATCCAACAACCCCATCTTGGGCCAATGCTCCAGTACCGAGCTATTTTTAGTGCCTGAGGCTAATGTGCTTCAAGGAAACTATTCTCAGCTCCTGGGGCCACACTTGAACAATTGAACCACTGGTTGAAGGAGGGGAAAAAGAAAAGAAGGGATAGAAGGAGGGGTGGGGAAAGTAGATGGGCGCTTCTCCTTTTTTCCCTGACCAGGAATCAAACCCAGGACATCCATAAACCAGGATGATGCTCTATCCCCTAAGCTACCAACCAGGGCCTAACAATATATATTCTTATGACATGAGAAAATGTTGAGATGAGAGCCATGTTACTGATGTAAAAGCATAAAAGCATATCTGTTCAAGTACATACCATAAGTAGTGGGAAGTCTACCTCGTCAAAATAATTAAAGTGACAACAGAGGAAGAAAGACGAATAGTGTAGATACAGATATGCAATCTCTTTAACTAGGAAAAAAATTGCTAAAAAATGTCAACAATTTAGCTGAGACACTCCTTTCTCATGAAACAATTAGACTAGCATATCAGATGTTTTTAAGGTTGTTAAATCTCCAAAAAAATTTTAAGAAATCTCTGATAGCTGTGAGAGGCTCCTACAACCAGATTAGATGGAGTAAATGGACTGATGAATAGGAGTACTGATGACTAATTTACAAACGTGTGACAATGCCTTGTTTCAGTCAGCTGGGGCAGCCGTAACAAAATACCAATAACTGTGTGTCTTAAAAGACAGAAATTTATTTTTGCACAGTTCTAAAGGCTAGAAGTCCCAGGTTAGAGTGCCAGCATGATGAATTCTGGAAAGAACTGTCTGGATTATAGATGGTTTACCTTCTCATTATGTCCTCACATGGCAGAGAGATAGCTAGCTTCATGTATATCACTTTTTAAGGGAACTAATCTCATCGTGAGGGCTCAACTCTCATGACCTTATTTAAGCCAAATTATCTCCCAGAGACCTCATTTCACAAATACCATCACAATGGGAATTAGGGTTGCAACACATGAACTAGGAGGCCATAATTTAGTTCATAGAATCATATTTTTATTTAAATATTTTTAAATTGCTCAAAATAAAATATATTCTCAGCTCAATAAGCATAGCTATTTTCATAGATCTATGTCTTTCATGTTAAAAAATAAATGGAAACCATTGTCATGGTCCCTTACCAGTACATGGCCCAAGTAGCCCAAATAAAAATGTCAGATGATGCTATGTATAATGATATAGTTTAGGGATCAAAATTAATCAACAAGATACATGTAATGACTTTTTTGTGACAATGATTTTGACAGGTTCAATCAGGTTTTTTTTGTTTGTTTCTTTGTTTGTTTTAGGAAAATAATTTTTTTCTCACTGCATGAACCCAGGGAGTCTCATGCAAGAAAAAAAAAAAAAGAACAGCTACTATAGAGTCTGATTTTATGAGGTGAAGTTTGGGGATGAAATCTACAGAGAGTCTCCCAAAGTCTATGGATTCAGTTTTAGGCAAATAGAAGTCAGACTCTGGTTCCCAGCAAATAAGCTATAAATAGAGCAAACATAGATAGGATTCATTAACTATATTCAGTTTTTTGAAAATTGATTTTCTAGTATTTTTTTGTGTAGGTTGACACATTTTCTCCCTGTACCAAATAAATGCATAAATAAAATTCTTTACCCAGTATTCCTCCTACTAAATTGCCCTATTGACATTGAGTCATAAACCCACTGAAATAAAAAGGCTTGAGTAATGAATGCCATGCTGTTTCGGTTTGGAAGAAAAATACTAAACTGCAGGTTTCAAAATCATTAGCTTTCCATGACTTGTTGACTCTAGTGTGTGTTTTCACTTTATTCCTTAAGAATTAATCCTCTCCTGCTACTGTACCCTACAGGGAGTCATAATTCTACCATTGTGGTGTCATCACAGCTCCTATGTTGTTCTCATTAAGAAAGTGTGAAGTTCATCCCCCATAAAAAAAACAACATATTCATAGTCTTTTCATATAACTGTGTTCAGGAATAACAAGAACTTCATGTAAAGCTGCTGCTTAACATTATACTCATAAAATGATGATTTTCTCACATTGCCATCAGCTACATTCAGGAAATTTAGGAAAATGCAAGAACTAAGACCTTTTTTTTTTAAGTTTTCTTTTACTATAACTTTGTAGGCAAATTATTTGAAACATTTAAGTATAAAAAAACTAGACTTACATTTCTAGAAAACTAGACTTGTATTTTTAAAAATTCCCATCCATTTTTGGAAAAACTCTTATGATTCAGAAATTTATATTTTTCATATGTACAAGGATATGAACAAGGATATTTGAGAGTATGTAATCATTAAAGGAAAACACAACTAATTTTATTGAGTATTCCAGGGGCTTTTGAAAAAAAATTACAATAAAGTATCCTATTTTTATGCATCTTTAATTATTAGTAATATGAGTTAACACTTATGTAGTTATTGGAGAATTAGAGTTATTGCCATAATTGAATTGAAAACACAATCATATAATTTTTAAATGTGTAATAAAGTATTTAAGAATTTTAGTGCCTGACCTGTGGTGGCACAGCAGATAGAGCATCAACCTAGAATGCTAAAGTTGTCGGTTCAAATCCCAGGGCTCGCCTGGTGAAGGCACATACTTTCTCACCCTCCTTCCCTCTTTCCAAAACTTAATAAATAAAATATAAAAAAATATAATTTTAGTGAGAAAAAAATACTTAGAAATGGGCAGCATTGTAATAGTATATTATTTACTTTTGTTTAACTTGTACCCAAGTCATTAAACTATTTGTTTAAAACAGATCAGAATAGTGGATGTAGCTCAGCCTTCATCTTTCTAAATTGAGTTCACATATCCCATGAAAAGAATACATATACTGTGTGAAGAAAATGCAGCTTGAAAATTTACAGAGATAAGATTTCTGTGTTTTTCTTTTAATCATTTAATCTATAGAAGAAAAAGAGCAGCTTTCTGTGCCTTTCAAAGTACTTCTAGATGAGCTTGAAGCTCCTCTGTGCATTTCTGAAAAGAACATGAAGGTATCCGTGCCCATATTTTAAAAACGCAAGCAGTTAGGTAAACATAAGTAATACTTTATACAAATCTTTCTTCAAAAGAGTTCACAGAGTTTTAGAAACAGCTGAGAAAGCTGCACACATTTATAGAGCCAGCGAGTATTCTTCTCTTTGTTGTAAAACGAGGAGTTAAAGAGAAGAGTTCTCTGAAGTCTACTCATTATCGAAGTTTTCAAAGGATTATGTATTGCTTAGTCTCTAACATTTTCATGCTCTGAATTGTTTATCCAAATAGACCTAAAATTGGTCTTAAATTTTATGTGAGGAAGATGCCTCTCATTGGCAAGCAATAAAAAATTTTTGCTCAGGGCAATTACAGTTCTGATACAAAATGATTTTTAAAAGGAAAGATATAAATAAAGTGATGAATAACAACTTTTCTCATCTAGCCCCTTCACTAGGCAATTTTTTTGTTAGGCAGAAGAGCAGTCATTTTACTGGGTGTTCAGTGGATAAACTTATATCCTCAGCACCTCAAGCAATAAAGGGACAAATGGAAAATTGGACCCTTGAGTTCTAAGAACCTACCTGGTATTTACTTTGAGGCGCACTCAACTTTGTTTCTGGGGCTACAAACTGGGAGACAGGAGCCACTTTCCTCAGGGCTAGGGGTTGTCTCTTGGATTTGGGACTGTCACTATTACATGAAACAGTGATATCCCCACCCTATTATTTCAAAAAAGTTTCTATGAATAGGATTTTACCGTTGACAAGCCCATACTTCGGACATTTAGCTTGCTCAGAACAGTTACTTCCATGGAGTGAGCATTTTACTAAGCTTTATTTTGAATAAGCTTATTCAAGCATTACAACTGCAGTAGTACCACCAAGCCTTAACAGATTCAGAAAAATAGGCTTTAGGAAATTGCAGTTGCCCTAGAGCATATGTTTTTAGAAGCTACTAAGTAGCCTTCCCTTGAGTAACATAGCACTAGAGTTATATTCTATAAGTTGTTTGCCATCTAATTTCTACTTCTATCTTAGAAGAAGAGAAATGAGAAATAGTATAGGGATCATTTCTCTTTGCATTAAAAAAAATCACTTTTCTTTTTAATTTTATAACAAAATGAAAACACATTAAATATTCACATTTGTATGTTAAACCCTTTAGTTTGATATTAGAGGATATTCTTTAAGTATACCATCAATTCTTTTCCACATATTACTTCTGATTAAATGTGCCTCTTATAAATGACTCCATATATCATAAAGAGAATTAGATCATTATAAAAGTTTGTTAAGACAATTCTCAGGAGAAAATCATAATCGTTAATATCCCAGTCTCAAAACTGATCATAATTGTATTGCTTTAAGCTTACATAACATCTCTGTTCCAGGGAAACTAAAATTATCACACTAGCCAGAAATTTTTGAAGATATATGTATATAATTCCTTGGGGAAAAACTCAGTCATTTCTGAAGCCACAGTGACTCAGAAAAGCATTTGGGTAAAAATAAAGAGCATCATTTAAATAAGGTTTGACTTAACAGTAGTAAAATGTTGATTTGTCATATAGCAAAAAGATAAATACTTGTAACAGCTACCTATGGCTACTACAGTAAAGAATCACTAATTGGATAACTTGCACAAAAAAAATTTATTGCTATGAGGTCCCAGAAGCCAATAGTTCAAAGGTGATGGCAAGTTTGGTTCCTTCTGAGGGCCTTAAGAGAAAGACCTATTCCAGGCCCTCATCTTTGGCTTGTAGATGGCTGTCTTCCTGTTCATGTGGCATTTTTTTTGCCCTGCTCTAAATATAGTATTTTTTTTCTTCTTTATTTTTTTATTTAATTAATTGTGTTTACATAGATTCTAGAGTTACCCTGAATGCATCCCCTTCCCCCTTATTTTCCTCAACATCTCTCTTGACCCCTTCCCTACAGCACCCTCACCCCTTCCCTTCAGGTATATACCATCCTATCATCCCCTTTCCCTCTGTCCTCTTTTCCTCTGGTCCCTTTGATCCCTCTTTTGTCTCAATTCCGTTCCTCAGTTCTCATTATTCCTTGGATTCCTCAAACGAGTGAGGTTATATGATTTTTTCTTTCTCTGCCTGGCTTATTTCACTCAACATAATAGTTTCCAGGTCTCTCCATATCCTATTGTTGCAAAAAGTAATATTTCCCTCTTTTTCATAGCCCCATAGTATTCCATTTTATATATGTATCACAGCTTTTTAATCCACTCGTCCACTGATGGCCACTTGGGCTGTTTCCAGATCTTTGTTATTGTAAACAATGATGCCATAAACATGGGGGTGCGTTTCTTTTTTTCAGTCGGTGATATGGTGTCCTTGGGATATATTCCTATAAGTGGGATGGCTGGGTCAAAGGGCAGTTCCATTTCTAATTTTTTGAGAAATCTCCATACGGTTTTTCACAGTGGCTGCACCAGTCTGCATTTCCACCAGCAGTGCAAGAGGATCCCCCTTTCTCCACATCCTCGCCAGCACTTATTGTGTGTTGTTTTGTTAATCAGCGCCATTCTGACTGGTGTGAGGTGGTATCTCATTGTGGTTTTAATTTGCATTTCTCTAATGATTAGTGATGTTGAACATTTTTTCATTTGTCTATTGGCCATCTGTATGTCCTCTTTGGAGAAGTGTCTATTCATTTCTTTTGCCCATTTTTTGATTGGATTGTCTTCCTGGTGTTGAGTTTTACAAGTTATTTATAAATTTTGGTTATTAATCCCTTATCAGATGTATTGTTGAATATGTTCTCCCATTGTGTGATTTGTCTTTTTATTCTGTTCATATTGTCTTTAGCTGTGCAAAAGCTTTTTAGTTTCATATTGTCTCATTTGTTTATCTTGTCTTTTATTTCATTTGCCTGTGGAGATAAATCAGCAAAGATATTGCTGCGATAGATGTCGATGAGCTTACTGCCTAAGTTTTCTTTTAGGATACTTATGGTTTTACGATTTACATTTAAGTCCTTTATCCATTTTGAGTTTATTTTTGTTCATGGTGTAAGTTGGTGATCTAGTTTCATTTTTTTTCAGGTAGCTGTCCAGTTTTCCTATCACCATTTGTTAAAGAGACAGTCTTTACTCCACTGTATGCTCTTATCTCCTTTGTCAAATATCAATTGTCCATAAAGATGTGGATTTATTTCTGGGTCCTCTTTTCTGTTCCATTGATCTATATGCCTATTCTTATGCCAGTTCCAAGCTGTTTTGAGTACAATGGCCTTGTAGTATAACTTGATATCAGGAAATGTGATACCTCCCACTTTATTCTTCTTTTTCAAGATTGCTGAGGCTATTCGTGTTATTTCTTGGTTCCATATAAATTTTTGAAATATTTGTTCTATATCTTTGAAGTATGTCATTGGTATTTTAATTGGTATTGCATTGAATTTATAAATTGCTTTGGGTAATAGAGACATTTTTTTTTATTCATTTTTAGAGAGGAGAGAGAGAGGGAGAGAGAGAGACAGAGAGAGAGAAGGGGGGAGGAGCTGGAAGCATCAACTCCCATATGTGCCTTGACCAGGCAAGCCCAGGGTTTCGAACCAGCGACCTCAGCATTTCCAGATCGATGCTTTATCCACTGCGCCACCACAGGTCAGGCCAATAGAGACATTTTAATTATGTTTATTCTTCCTAACCATGAGCATGGTATATGCTTCCACTTGTTTGTGTCTTCCTCGATTTCTTTTATCAATGTTTTATAATTTTCTTAGTACAAGTCTTTAACCTCCTTGGTTAAATTTACTCCTAGGTACTTTTTTTGTTGTTGTTGTTGCAATAGTGAAGGGGATTGTTTCCTTAATTTCTCTTTTTGACAGTTCATTGTTGGTGTATAAAAATGCCTCTGATTTCTGTGTATTAATTTTATATCCTGCCACCTTGCTGAATTCGTTTATTAGGTCCAGTAATTTTTTGACTGAGACTTTAGGGTTTTCTATATACAGTATCATATCATCTGCAAATAATGATAGTTTTACTGCGTCTTTTCCAATTTGGATGTTTTTTATTTCTTCTTCTTGTCCGATTGCTGTAGCCAGGACTTCCAGTACAATTTTGAATAAGAGTGGTAAAAGGGGGCACCCCAGCCTTGTTCCTGATTTTAGGGGAATTGCTTTTCATTTTTGTCCATTAATTATAATGTTGGCTGTGGGTTTGTCATAGATGGCCTTTATCATGTTGAGGTATGTTCCCTGTATTCCCACTTTGCTAAGAGTTTTGATCATAAATGGGTGCTGCATTTTATCAAATGCTTTTTCTGCATCTAATGAAATTATCATGTGGTTTTCGTCCTTCCTTTTGTTTATGTGGTGAATCATATTAATTGATTTACGAATGTTGTACCATCCTTGCCTCCCCAGAATAAATCTCACTTGATCATGATGAATAATTTTTTTCATGTATTGCTGGATCCGGTTTTCTAATATTTTGTTGAGGACTTTAGCATCTAAATTCATCAGGTATATTGGCCTATAATTTTCTTTCTTTGTGTTGTCTTTGCCTGATTTGGGAATCAGAATTATGTTCACCTCATAAAAGGAACTTGGAAGTGTTCCTTTCTCCTGTATTTTTTTAAATAGCTTGAGAAGGATAGGAGTTAGTTCTTCTTTGAATATTTGGTAGAATTCACCAGTGAAGCCATCGGGCCCAGAAGTTTTGTTTTTTGGGAGCTTTTTAATAATTGTTTCAATCTCTTTTGTTGTAATCGGTCTGTTTAGGTTTTCTGATTCTTCCAGATAGATTTTTGGAAGATTATATGGTTCAAGGAATTTGTCCATTTCACCTAGGTTGTTTAATTTTTTGGCATAAAGTTCTTCATAGTATTCTCTTACAATATTTTGTATTTCTGTTGTGTCAGTTGTTATTTCTCCACTCTCATTTCTAATTGTATTTATTTGAATTCTCTCTCTTCTTTTTTTGGTGAGTCTTCTTAAAGGTTCATCAATCTTATTTACCCTTTCAAAGAACCAGCTCTTGGTCTCACTGATCCTGTATTGTTTCTTTAGCTTCTATGTCATTTATTTCCTCTCTGATATTTATTATTCCCTTCCTACTACTACCTCTGGGCCTTACTTGCTGTTCTTTTTCTAGTTCTTTTAGATGAAGGGTTATGTTGTTTATTTGATCTTTTTCTAATTTCTTAAAGTGTGCCTGTAGTGATATGAACTTCCTTCTCAGGACTGCTTTTGCTGTGTTCCATAAATTTTGAGATGTTGTTTGCTCATTATCATTTGTTTCTAGAAATTTTTTTATTTCTTCTTTTATTTCATTGTTAACCCATTCATTATTTAATAACATGCTATTTAGTTTCCATGTGTTTAAGTATTTTTCTATATTTCTGTTGTGGTTGATTTCTAGTTTCATGCCATTGTGATCAGAGAAAATGCTTGATATAATTTCAATCTTCTTAAATTTGTTGAGACTGCTTTTGTGTACTAACATGTGAGACCACATGTTAGTCTATCTTAGAGAATGTACCATGTGCACTTGAAAAGAATGTATATTCTGCTGCCTTAGGGTGAAAGGTTCTAAAGATATCTATTAAATCCAGTTGATCTAATGTGTCCTTTAAGTCTGCTGTTTCTTTGTTAATTTTCTTTCTTGAGGATCTATCTAATGATGTTAGTGGGGTACTAAAATCTCCTACTATTATACTATTGCTGTTGATCTTGCCCTTTATATCCATCAAAGTCTGCTTTATATATTTAGGTGCTCCTATATTAGGTGCATAGATATTTATGACAGTTATATCTTCCTGTTGGATTGCTCCCTTTATCATTATGTAGTGACCTACTTTATCTCTTACTATAGTCTTTGTTTTAAAGTCCATTTTGTCTGATATAAGTATTGCTACCTCAGCTTTTTTTTCATTTCCATTTGCATGAAATATTTTTTTCCATCCTTTTACCTTCAGTCTATGTGCATCTTTTGTTTTAAGGTGTGTCTGTTGTAGACAGCATATGTATGGGTCTTGTTTTCTTATCCAAGCAGCTACCCTATGTCTTTTGATTACATTACTTAATCCATTTACATTTAAGGTTATTATTGATATGTAGTTGTTTATTACCATTTTATTTTTTAAAGCTGTATTCCTCTTTTGCTATATATATTTTTTTACTTTGATCTGTTTACAACAGGCCCCTTAACGTTTCCTGCAGCATTGGTTTGGTTGTAATAAAATCCTTGAGTTGTTTGTTTTTTGCTTTTTTTGTCTGGGAAGCTTTTTATTTCTCTTTCAATTTTAAATGATAGCCTTGCTGCATAAAGTAGTCTTGATTGTAGGATCTTGTTCTGCATTACTTTGAATATTTCTTGCCATTCCCTTCTGGCCTCAAGTGTTTCTGTTGAGAAGTCGGAAGTCATTCTTATGGGGGCTCTTGTAGGTGATAGCTTTCTTTTTTCTAGCAGCTTTTAATATTTTCTCTTTATTGCTTAGCTTTGGTATTTTAATTATGATGTGTCTTGGTGTAGGTTTTCTGGGTTTCTCTTTAATGAAATTCTCTGTGCTTCTTGAACTTGTGAGATCCTTCTTTGCATCAATTTAGGGAAGTTTTCAGCTATGATTTGATTGAGTAAAATTTCTGTCCTTTGTTCTTTCTCTTCTTCTCCAGGAACCCCTATGATGCAGATGTTATTTCTCTTCATGTTGTCACAGAGCTCTCTCATTGTTTCCTCAGACTCTTTGAGTCTCTTTTCTTTTTTCTGCTCTGCTTTTGTGCCTTTGTTCATTTTGTCCTTCAACTCACTGATTTGATTCTCAGCTTCATCCATCCTGCTTTTAATTCTTTCCATTGTGGTCTTCATTTCTGATATTGTATTCGTCACCTCCGACTGATTCTTTTTTAATATTTCAATGTCCTTTTTTATACTTGCTATCTCTTTATTTAGGTGTTCATAATGACCATCCATTGTTGTTCTAATATCCCTAAGCATCCTAACAATTATTGTAAACTCTGCATCCGGCAGTTTGGTTATTTCCATATTACTCAGTTCCTTTTCTGGAGATTTCTCTTGTAGTTTCATTTGAATTGCACTTCTCTGTCTTCTCATTATGTCTGTGTGTTTGGGTGTGTTGTTTGTAGGGCTGGATGAGTCTAGGTTTGGTGTTGTTCTGCCTCTAATTTTCAGTTGTGTTATTTCTAGGTCTTCTTGGGTTGGCATCAGCTGTTGTTTGTAATCCACTGTCAGGTTTGGCTTTTCTAGTAGAGCTGCTTTGAAGTCTTGATTTGTTTGTTTTCTTCTGAGTTATCTCGGTGGTAGTCTTGTTTACTGATCTCAGCAGGAGGCTTATTTGAAACTGTATCCAGGAATATGGTAGGTGTAACCTGAGACTCTGAAGGCCTGATCTGCCAGTTACTCTCTCTGGGGGTGGGGTGCTTTCTCTGCTTCAGTAGGGGGAGGTGTATCTTAGATCTGCATGGAGACCTGAGTTACTGCTCCTCCTCCCCACTTCTTGTTTTCAGCTGTGTCTTCTTGCGCTGATTGGAGCTGGAGAGATATCTTGAGATGAGTGATCCAGAACCACTTGTCTTGTGTTATGTAGAAGTATCAACCCCTCCCCCAGCTATAGTCACCTCCAGCACTGGGTGAGTCAGCTTCTCAGGTCTTCTCATGCATTCCTCTGCCAGTCACTGTCTGTCTTTCTCTCTCCCCCCTTTCCTTTTGGAAGATAAGCAAGCCCTTTCAACACACCTTTTTCCCATGTCTCCAGGCCAGTGGCTGTGAGTGATATTTACTACTCTTTTTCTTGGAATGAGAGCCCTTCTGGGCTCTCAGCCTCACAAGGCCTTTGTTCCTGTAAGCAGGGGAGACTCACCGCTCCTCGGCGCTCTCTACCAGGCTCAGTGTGGCTTCTTCTTTGCTACTTGGTTTTTGAGAGCTGTTCTTGTAGTCCAGAGTTAGTTTTTTACACTGATTATTCCTAAATTAGTTTGTAATCCAGTTTGGTGGTGTGAGCTGGGAGTCTGTGCATCTGCCTACTCCCCTGCCATCTTCAGGTCTCCTCTCATGTGGCATTTTTAATCTATACATGTTTATCTCCAAATTTTCTCATTCTATAGATGTCAGTCATATTGGATTAAAGCTCAGACTACTGACAAAATTTCAACTTAACTATCTTTGTAAAGACTCAACCTCCAAATAAGGTCACATTCTGATGTTCAGGTAGTTAGAACTTCAACATGAATGGGGAGCAAGCCTGGGGGTACACAAATCAACCCCTAAAAATATTATATGGTCTCTTCACCATACCTTAAAGTTATCTTTTAAGAGTTACATTAAATTGATTCTAAGACATTACTATTAATAACTTCTGTAAAATAAAGCTTAGTTGATCAAATTGAGGAAATTTGAGATTCGTCAAAATGAAAAGGTAACTTTAAACTATGCAATTATTCAATTATTCAAGTGATGGTTTCTGGTAGTAAAGTGCTTGATTATTTTCCCTCTGTAGCTGGGGTAGGGCTGACTGGGAGACTTCATGGATGTCATCTCATCTGTTTGCAAACCAGTCAGTTTCTATAAATGTAAATCATATATGGTCTGTCCCTTCCAACAATAAACAAAACCAATTAAAAATGAAAGCATGGGACAATCTTGAAGGAAAACCATAGTGCTCAGTACATGTACTTATAAAGGAATGTGCCTTATAGCAAAGTACTAGATATAAATTTTAGATTTAAAATCACACACATATATATATATATAATTGTATATATTTTAAAATGTATATGTGCATATAAACACACAAACACAGTAGCTTAGTGAGGCATATGCTATCAACCTATTTTATTGAAATAATAGAATACCAAAATTCAAGGTAACTGGAATTAGGTCAAATATTTAACACAGCTACTTATCCAAATTATTTATTCTTTGACAAAATGGAAATATTAGATTCTTTTAACCAGATATTTAACATTTAAAATAATCTTATTTTGTAGCCTTATTAATCTAAAACTATAATGTAAGCACCATGTATTTTTTTACCAAAGAAATCAACATTTATGAATTTTTTATTTTCAGAGAAAATGTTCTTATAAGTTGCAGCTTTTGTATGATTTAATTATGTGTCATAAAAAATATTTCTTTAAAGAAAAAAATGTTTCTTCCAAGATAATCTACTTCATTCACTTATCCCAGGAAAAAAAAACTCTCTCTAATAGTTAAGATATGCCTAAAGCATGAATATTAAACAGAATGAAATCCTGACTGTAATAATTGTTAATTCATGTTAAGAAAATATAATCAACAAAATCTACTACCCTCTGCACTTATAATGAATAATGCAGGGATCATTTTAGGGTTAATAAATGACTGAAAAGTTATAATATAAAATGTGAAAAAAGATTTGAACATATATTTTAATATTCTTAAGATAATGTATCTTTAGTATTTTTAAAAAACATTTCAATTATTAATCTTAAAGAATTTTCAGTTGCCAATGGATCAAATCACATTCTCCACAGAGGCTTGATAATTGAAATAAACAAACAAACAAACAAACAAAAAACCAAAGCAAAGCTAAATCTAGAATATGGCTCAAGCTCAGAATATGACCCTGTGATACAAAAACAATATTAGTTTACTCTATCCGTATTAACCACAATCTCTTATTCATAAAATAATGACCACACTTGAATCTATGAACTCTATAGTACCAATGAAATGCATAGTATAAAAAAATAACATTTGCTGATATCTTGCAGATTATTTCATATGAAACTAAGAATAATCTATAAAATCTAAGCCTTAAATATGTAAACCAGAACATTATTATGAAATTACCTATTAATTTATTCCATTGTTCATTGGTCCTTTTTACAGATCATATGAATAAAAGTCTTTTTTAAAACTCATTATTCTAGTGGTATTCCCCAAGCTAATCGGCCTCTGCATCCATAAATCAGGGACTGCCCCGATCCTTTCTACAACGGCCAAGACCAATTGATAATGAAAACAATGTTCTTCAAGGAAAATTGTAGTGTTCAGAAAGTGCCAGTATGGGGATCTGCCTTTTAGCCAAGTCTTGGGTGCAGTAGAAGTGTTATTATGAAGGTGACACAAAACCAACAGATCACGTAACTGTCACCTCCATCTCTGAGGCTCTGTTATCTACTAACACCTAACTATAACAATGACAAAAACCACGAGTATAAGGTTTGGCACCAAGTCTTAAATCACCCCAGCTCTCTTCATGCATCTTTTCTACTTAGATACTTCAATAAACCCAATATTTCTGTGAGACCTAGGACACACTTTGTTCTCTATTCCTCTGTGAGTGTGAGTTTTCTGTAGCCTAAATCTGAAATGACTTCACTATATTGTCCAGCTTGTCCCTTACTCCCTCTTAAAGATTCAATTTTACTGGACTATAACTATACCCATTAATTTATGCACTGTCATTTGTCTGTTGTCTATATTTGTCTGCCACAGTAGCAGAGTTAAGCAGATGCAACTTAGACCACAGAACCCACCACACCTAAAATATTTACTCTCTCCGGCCCTTTACATTAAAAAAAAAAAATTGCCAATCCTGCTCTTTGAGTCTAGGAGAGTCACTGGCAAAGTAGAAATTTTAAAATATATATTCAATGGTTTTAAAATTGGAAAATTATTATTTCAGCCATCATTTATAAACATTAATCAGGCACAGGAAAGCCATATGGCATAGTGACATAAAATTAGGGGTTAGATGGGACAGTCTTGTTCCATATTAGCAACTTCATCTCAGTGCTCCTTTATAAACTGAAAAAGCATTAAAAATATTTCACAAACTTATTCTGAGGAATAAAGGATTTATCCCAATCCCAGGCACAATAACTAACTCCTTTCTTTCTATTAATAGCACTGCCAATTTATTAATTGTTAACAGTGATGAATATTCTTCCATATAACTATAAGTTATTAAAATGTCTCTCTTGGGGTGGGGTGATTACTTCTGCTCCATCCATTCAATTATTTTTACTCTGAACATAGAATTCTGAAGTAATGAGATTAAATCACTTTTTCGTGTATATGATAATTGGGGTTTTACAACAGAATGGAAGCCCTAGAGGCTTAGAAGTTAATTTCTTTGAAGACACTTTATATTGCAAAGTATACAACTGGTGTTGAACTCATTCATAACTATTATTATGTTAAAGCCAAAAGAAAAAATCAATTGAGAAATGAATTTTTTCAACCCATGTTTATAGTGCCTAATATGTCAAAGCTTGCATTTCATTCATATGAAAAACTCACAGTATTATTAATCCATTCACCACCAATTACAAAAAGCATAGTAATGTCATTTTTGTTCATCTCTTATAAAATTTGATGCTATTCTTTATTCTAAACAAGCATTGGATCCAGAAGGATTTTTTTATAAGGTGGTTGATTATTTGGAGCACAGATGAAATTTCTCATTTTAATTAAAAACTGTTTTGAAGATTGGTTATGGTCTCAGTATGCCCATAAAAACCTTTTAAATATTATATAGTTGAGTTGTTATACAAGTAAAACTGTAGACATTCTCCTGCTTAAGTGTTTGTGTATTATTGCTGCTAGGGACAAGAGTAAGTGTATACTATTTGGCTCAAGCCTAAGCTCTTTCAAGAAGCCTTACAACCTGACCAGGCAGTGGTGCAGTGGATCATCAACCTGGGATGCAGAGGACCCAGGTTCGAAACCCCAAGTCACTGGTTTGAGCGTGGGCTCATCTGACTTGAGCATGGGATTATAGATATAATCTTATGGTCATATGATGGCTTGAGCCTAAAGGTTGTTGGCTTAAAGCCCATGGTTGCTGGCATGAGCCCAAGCTCACTGTCTTGAGCAAGGGGTTACTGGCTCAGCTGGAGCCCCCCTCCATCAAGGCAAATATGAGAAAGCAATCAATGAACAACTAAGGTGTCACTATGAAGAACTGATGCTTCTCATCTCTCTCCCTTCTTATCTGTCTGTCTCTCTGTCTCTCACAGAAATAAATAAATAAATAAATAAATAAACAAACAAACAAACAAATAAATAATAGGCCTTACATGCAAGCCTCCAGGGTGTTTTAAATGCCTCTCCCAGAGACTTCCAGACCATCCTCTTTGCACATTTATCTTGAATGTACCATATCATATTACAATTACCTGTTTATGTTTCTAGATTTCCCAATAGAATGTCAACTCTTTAAAGCTTCTCTTCTTCATGTGGACACTTCCAGTGCCCAATACAGTGATTCACCCTTGGTAAATGTTACAGAATTGGTGTGCTGACCAGAATATCAAATGCTTTTTTATGTAGCAGACGTTACAAACATGTGTGCTATATTAGAGAAAAACTCTTCTGTACTCTGTGTAGTCTCAAGCAGTTGTTACAGGTCACATTTTGTATATGCACCTTTATCACCAGATTATCACAGTATGTGAATAAAACCTTGTTAACATGCAAAGAAATAGTGTTCTTCCTTCCTTCTCTTCAACCTCCAGAGGGTCTGCATGTGGCACACCACTGAATCTCAGCCATTGCCTTCAGCTCCCCTGAAGGAAGGAACAAAGAATGGCAGCTGGGTTGAGTGTGTGAAGGGTAGAGATTTAGGATCAGGCAAGGATAGATAAAACCTAAGTGAGTCAACAATGGCGTGAATGGTTGAAAGGTCACAGCAGTGGGGACTGTGAAGAGGGGCGGGAAGGTATGTTATGAAAAAATAGGGGTGATATGGGAACAAAGTTTGAGGGACAGGAGTGATGGTAGCTGATCTCATTTATTCTGGATTCTAAATCTTGTCCCAGTAGAGACATACAGGAATGGGAAGGAAATTTAGAATTCTGTGTTAAATAAAAGAACTCTGGTTATAGGTGGTGAGGGAAGTGGGCAAGGAAGGAAAGAAACCACCATCATATGCACAGATAATTATAATTATTGTTAAGAGGTGTTCATGAGTAAAGGACTGATTATTGTCCCTTATTTACTTTCTAATTTTAAACTCTGGAGAGCAGGATTCTTAGTTTAGCACAATTGTATATATTGCATACTATTGTATGCATTTCTAGCTCTTTATAAATATTTTAAAGACTAAAATGATTTATTATTTATATTGCACTTATCAGTTGTATAACTGAACACAACTGAAAAGTTTCAAATATAAAAATATTTTTTAATAAAAAAAAGTCTGCATCCACCTGATTCTGCCAACCATACTTGACAATATTTGGGTTAGTATATTTTAAGGGCCAACAATTAATCAACTCTTAAGAAAAACATAATACTTTACCTTAAAACAGGTTAAAGAAACCAACAGACATGACATCATCAACCCTTTTGCTCAATGTGGCTGCATGTTTAGCCATGGCCTTAAGAATGAAGTTGCTACCCTTTCTGTAACCTGAAAAGTAGGTTTTATGTTTCATGGAAGGGGCTAGATTTCTTCCAACACTGAATCATATGTAACTGCAAATCAAAGCATGGTGGTCTTGGCCAAAGCCACAACTACTCCAAAAGCCTCATTTGTGCTAATCAGTAGAAGATATCCTTTCTAAGCAGTCACAACTGCTACACCAGAGACCAGGGTTTGCTGACTAGAAAACAGACTAGATTCAGTCTTGCCTTTTGGCCAGGCACTTTTCTGCAAGGCATGACCTTTGGCAATACCAGTCTTGATTTATATGAACTGGAGAACTTCAGGTCTGCAGGAAACAAATAATCAGTTTAAAAGTTTTTGTTGTTTGTTGAGCTAACAATATTATACATTTGTATAATACTTCAGTATTTATAAAACAAAGTTTGCATATAGAGCAGGACAAGAGTAGGTTTACCATTGTTCATATGAAAAATAATATAATAATTAATAAATAATGATAAAGAATAAATTGTTTCATGTACTCACAACTGTAAACCTACTTTTGCCCAACCCTGTATATCTTATCATATCAAATGAACTTAACGGAAGTACAGTAGCTAGGCAGCTAATTCCCTTTTCACTTTAGAGAATACTGATGCTTAGAGAGATGTTAAATACTGGAAAATAATCATGCTAAGACTAAAGCCCAGAGTAGTAGACTTAATCAATTCTAGCAGCTAGAACTAGAACATCTAAAATAATGGTTAATACCTACTGAGATATTTACCCTGTCTAAATGCAAATAAAGAAGAAGAAGCAAAGGCTCTGCTAACAACACAGGGAAATGGAGCACCATACAAATTATAATACCATAAATTCACCCTTTTCTGCATTTACAAAGGTAAACTTTAGAAAGGACGGTCTTCGAAACAAGACTCATTATTTCCATGTGCCCTGTGGACTGGCAACCACAGTCCAGTATAAACTCTTAAAACAGCAACAAAACCCAAACTTAATTATTGTGTTATTACCCCATAACAATGACTTCACTCTATTACTATAGGCAAGTGACAGTGATTATATTTAAAATAAGTATGCAATTTAGATTTATAAATTTATACAGCAATATAAAATTAAATTTTGACTTTATTTAAATTTTAGATATTTAGATCTCAGATTTTTCTATTCCAAAAGCTAATGTATAACAATGACTAGATCATCAGGATATTGAAATCTAATCACAATCATACTATTCATTTTTACTTTTTTTTTCTGTCTGGTGGTTTTTAAACATAGTCAGCACAAAATAAATTAGTAAAGCATTATTAAAAAGAAGGATGCTTGTGTTTCTACCCATGTTTGGTTTTACATGAATTGTAAACATATTCTAAACTCAGATCAGGGACACACACTTGAAACTGAAAATGAGCAACTTGAAGTAGTCTTATCTAAGATGCCATTAGGAAAAATGTAAATACTTAATTTTGTCTTTTCAATTAAACTCAATCTGCATCTTATTTTTTACTGGAAATTTAGTATAATAACATATGTTTAGAGTTATTTTTCTTCCTTTTAGAGTTTCTTTCTTTATGCCTGTTTTCTTTCTGTATTGAAGTTTGTCATGACTTGTCAAGCCATACTTTGATATTATACTTGGTTTATTTTACCTCATAGCAGAACACTATAATCTGAGTTCAATTTAACCACACTCATTTATTCAAATATTTCCCCAAGGCCCTGGCCGGTTGGCTCAGCGGTAGAGCGTCGGCCTAGCGTGCGGAGGACCTGGTACGATTCCCAGCCAGGGCACACAGGAGAAGCGCCCATTTGCTTCTCCACCCCTCCGCGGCACTTTCCTCTCTGTCTCTCTCTTCCCCTCCCGCAGCCAAGGCTCCATTGGAGCAAAGATGGCCCAGGCGCTGGGGATGGTTCTGTGGCCTCTGCCTCAGGCGCTAGAGTGGCTCTGGTAGCAAAATGGCGACGCCCAGGATGGACAGAGCATCGCCCCCTGGTGGGCAGAGCGTCGCCCCATGGTGGGCATGCCGGGTGGATCCTGGTCGGGCACATGCGGGAGTCTGTCTGACTGTCTCTCCCCATTTCCAGCTTCAGAAAAATGAAAAAAAAAACAAAAACAAATATTTCCCCAAGGTTCATGCACTTACTTATTCATCAAATATTTATTAACTGATTACTTTGTTCCAAACATTGTTCAATGTTATAAGAATAAAAATGGTGAACCTAGACTCTGCTCTCCTAATTTTTAAAGATTTAAAATTATTTATACTTTTCTTGCTGCTATTCATTTTACACAGAATTTTCTGAATTTTTTGCTGAGACAGTAACTGTAAACTCTCTTGTATATTTACTTTATTTCATTATTTCAAAAACTCAATAACTGGAACTTTCCAGAAATCTCTACTTTGAAGCATTTATTTCTGAAAGTACCATTAGGTTTGAAAAGAATTTATCAGCTTAAATGAATACTTTTGTCAAATGCATCATCACATGCAATAATGTACCCAGTCCTACCAATATTCTGTATTTTGTTAAAAAAAAAAAGACTAGAATTAATATTGTTATCAAAAGAATTAATCTGTTTGAAAAAATTGATGAATTTTCAGAAGATTGCTAAAACAACTGAGTGGTTTTCAGAATTTTTTCCCTTTTCATTTATTTTATAAATATATATTTAGCATTTACCATGAGGGTCAAGTGGTAGAGATAAAAATCAGACAAGATATCATCCTAACTTCAGGAAGCTTATAGACTCTTAAGGAAGACAGACACAGAAACTGTAATCAAAACATTGTTTGCTGATTGTGTAAAGGTGCCCTGTACAGACCATTTTGAGAACTTAGTTTGAGAAGGACACCTATATCAGGCAGAAGGACAGTGTGCGTAAAAGTATAGAGGATGAAAAGAGGTTGTATTCCGAAACTGCAGGTCTATTCATGCAAAATGGAGAGGAGAGAGGAGAGAGATAGGTAAGCAGACAATATTTCTACAATGTCCTTGACTGCTGAAATGAGGAAGTTGGACTTAACCAAAAATAATATGGCAAGCCAATCTCAATTTTACACAGAAGGAGCTTGATCATACTTGAATTCTGAAAACTATTTATATAGGACAGAACATGCAAGACTCAGAATCTAAACTTAAAAATTTTGTAGAAATCCAAGTTTCTGTGATGAAAAGCTAAACTCTGGGGATGGCATAAGAAATGGAAAGAAAGAGGCAAAATTTAAAAATACCCAGAAAATAGTATCTGCAGGATTTGAATGATTTGATGAGTCTTGGGTGATATGATTAGAGGGTGGGGAATATCAGTGATTTGATTATTAGAGTTCTACCTACAGAAAGTAAGTAGATGATGTCATTTAGCAAGACAGATATTGAGGAAAAGAAGCAGGTTTTCTGGGAAAAACAATGCATTTATAGTCACTAGAATAGTTGAATAACTATTTGGAGAATGTAATAGTCATATCTCCAAAATTTTGTAATTACTAACAAATATGCCTAATATTAACACACACACACACACAAAACCAAACATATTTCACTGCATGAATAAAGGATATGATTTATGTATCATTGTTGAATAGATTCATGAAGACATATTAGTTTATAAAAGAAATCTTTAATTTGAGCAGTAAGATGTCATCACTGACTTTTTTAACAAACTAGTGTGCTGCTTTCTATTTCAGTTTCATTCTAACTGACCATTTGTCAAAATAAAGATTTTAGGCCCTGGCCGGTTGGCTCAGTGGTAGAGTGTCGGCCTGGCGTGCGGGGGACCCGGGTTCAATTCCCAGCCAGGGCACATAGGAGAAGTGCCCATTTGCTTCTCCAACACCCCCCCCCCCTTCCTCTCTGTCTCTCTCTTCCCCTCTTGCAGCCAAGGCTCCATTGGAGCAAAGATGGCCCGGGCGCTGGGGATGGCTCCTTGGCCTCTGCCCCAGGCGCTAGAGTGGCTCTGGTCGCGGCAGAGCGACACCCTGGAGGGGCAGAGCATCGCCCCCTGGTGGGCAGAGCGTCGCCCCTGGTGGGCGTGCCGGGTGGATCCCAGTCGGGCGCATGCGGGAGTCTGTCTGACTGTCTCTCCCCATTTCCAGCTTCAGAAAAATACAAAAAAATAAATAAATAAAAATAAAAAATAAAGATTTTAATAATTATTTATATTAAAGCCACATATATATATAAATATGTATATAAATCCACAGATTAGAGAAGAATAAGATGATATTTTATAAAGAAGCATAAAAAATCGATATACTACTTTAAACATATAAGACTATTGGTACAGCCTGACCAGGCAGTAGCACAGGAAATAGAATGTTATCCTGGGATACAGAGGACCCAGGTTCGAAATCTCAAAGTCACTGACTTGAGCGCCAGCTCATCTGGCTTGAGAGCATGCTCACCAGTTTAAGCATGGGATTGCGGGCTTGAGTGTGACATCATAGACATGACCCCAAGGTCGCTGGCTTGAGCAAGGGGTCACTCACTCTGCTGTAGCCCCTGACCCCATTAAGGCACATATAGGAGATAATCAACGAACAATTATGGTGCCTTAAAGAGAATTGATGCTGCTCATCTCTCTCCCTTTCTGTCTGTCTGTCCGTCCCTATATGTCCCTCTGTCTCTCTCTTTCTCTGTCTCTGTAACAACAACAACAAAAAAGACTATTGGTACAATTCAAGACATATGAAAGCAGATGAAAAGAAACTAATAAAAAGAACACAAAAAGATTGCATTCTAAAGAAATGTGTATTTATAAATATTAACCATAGTTTAAATTTACTTTTATGCCACAATGTTTTAAGCTTCTTATTTTATTTTTGATGGTGAATGTCATGAACTAAAAGTCTCCATTTTAACTTTCAGTGGCATAGGGAGAATGGGCTTATCATTACTCGTAAAGACAAAGCCCAGACAAAGGTCATTATTAGAAAATAGATCATTTCAAAGGTCATGGTCAACAATCAATATGACCAAACTGATGTTTATCCTCATGTTTTTCATGAATAAACAATTTGCTGAATATATTTATAGTGCAAGCAAGATAAAAATTAAGACATTTAATAAAATAGTAAAGTTCAAAATGAAATAATTTAGTGGACTAGAAAAATATTTTAATAATATAAACACATGTTATTACTTCAAACATAATCAAATCTCACTCTATTTTTACATATCTGGAAATATTTTAAGAATTCACCATACATAAACATGAATTTTATATAGTCATAAATACATCTGACAAAATATTGACTTTTATTAAAATATGCTTCTGTTTGTTTTTGTTTTCTTACTTTATGTTATAATTTATTGTCTCATTCACATATATATGAATATGAATGTTTTCTTCTTTTAAAAAATAGATTCTAGATTTTTAGTATTAAGAAATTCCTTGTCACTATTCATTATATTTAGTTTTCTATCAACTTATTGTTTTATATTTTAATATTTAAATCCTTAATTTATCTAAAATTTATTTTTGTATTTTGTATTAACAAAAGGTCATGTGATATTTTTCTGGATGAATAACCATGCCCATGCACTATTTATTAAATAATCCATTTTTACCTTAATTGAAATATTTTTTGTTATATAGTGATATAAAGTTATTTGCAAATATTATTTTTATATAACACAGTTTTTGAAAAAAGATAGCTTTATCTTGCCAATAAAGTCTACAAACTTTGTATTAGATGTGGTAGTTATTTTGGTCATAATAAATATTATAATAAATTCATGGCTATTAAAATAGAAATGCTAACCTTTACATAATGTGCAATCATCTTAAATATCATTAGTAGTATGTGTACCACACACTGCGAACATCTGAATAGCTACTAAGATGCCCTGGAACCCTGGGGCTTCTTGGAGTGCCCCACTCAGCATTGGATAAACTTGTGTTCTGTTTCTGACTCTGCTGAAATGATCTGGAGAATTCTCTCCTTACAAAATAATTTCAAAGTTCTGAAAAGCTTTCAGAAACAGTCAACACTAATTTCTGAAAAATTAACTGAATTTCATAATACCCAAAACAATCTATAGTTTCAACATAATTTCTATCAAGATACCAATGGCATAGTTCACCAAGAACAGGAATTTGTATGGAAACACAAAAGACCCAGAGTAGCCACAGTAATCTTGAGAAAGAAGAACAAATTTAGAGAAATCATGCTACCTGGTATCAAATTATACTACCAGGCCATAAAAATCAAAACAGCACCGTACTAGCATATTATTTTTGTATTATTCATGATGTGTATGTGTGCCAAGCACTGCGTCAATCTTTAAATCTGTTTTCTAAATTAATCCCCAGTACAGTTTAAGAGGGAATTGTAATTATTGACACAATTTTACAGATGAGAAAATTGAGGCACAAAGCAGTTCAATAAAATTTCAAGAGTATACAACCTGTGAAAGAGTTGATATGGTCAAATAAATGTAAAGTCTCTTAATGGAAGAAAGAAAAGCTCTGAGAATAGAGGTTTTATAATATAAATTCAACAATAAGCGTGGCCAAGATGACAGTAGATTACGCAGATGTACTAACTGCCACCTCCCAGGACTAAATTGAATTACAACTTAATTTAAGAACAATCTCCTTGAAAATCCAACTCTGGACTAAACAAAGAGGAGTCTATAACCAAGGATCATAGAGGAAACCACACTGAGATTGGTATGAAGGGCGGAGACACGAACAGGGCTGCCTACTCCCAGGAGCGAGCAGGGGCTGAGGGTCTGGAGGGACTCTTACTGTGGGGACGGTCACCCTGAGAGGTGTGGGTACTCAGCCCCAGGCCCGGAGCCACAGTCTAGAGCCCCAGAGCCTAGAAGAGGTGCCCAGACAGTATTTGGAGGTGAAAAGAGCTGGGGTTTCTGTCTGCAAGAAAGAGAGCTCTCAGAGATGCAGGTTCCTTAAAGGGCTCTTGTAGAAAATCTTGTTCACAGCCACTTATCTGAGGCTCTGGCAGGAGAGAGCTGAAAGGACGGGAGTTGCATGAGGAGAGTGCCAAGTTGGAGGCCCTGGGAGAAACACTGTGGGGGGAAGTCGCTAGAACCCCTGTGCTGAGGCATTCTCCAATATTGCGGTCACCATCTTTTTTGGGTGGTACAATCCTCTCTGAGGGGCATCAACCTGGGGAAAAGCAACAGCTCTGCCATCAGGAGTCTCTCCTGCTTCAGTCATGGCAACTGGATCTGCTGAGAAGCCAGGAGGCAGGGCGCACTTCAGTGACTGTGGGGAAGCTGCGTTTGGCTTGTTCCCAGGGTTACCAGGTGTAAGCACTTTGCCTGATTAGTGCATGAACATATTGCAGAGGCACATGTGTATGGCCTATATATGGATATGGGTGCACCAGACTCCAAGGGCCACACCCTATTGCAATCTGTGACAAATGTCTGGAAAGACTGACACCTGGGACCAAGGGGCAGAGCCACACCCACCACCCTTCCTAATCCCTGAATTGCTGCAGGCTCTAGACCAGGGGTAGTCAACATTTTTATACCTACCACCCACTTTTGTGTCTCTGTTAGTAATAAAATTTTCTAACCACCCACCGGTTCCACAGTAATGGTGATTTATAAAGTAGGGAAGTAACTTTACTTTATGAAATTTATAAAGCAGAAGTACAGCAAGTTAAAGCATATAATAATAATTACTTACCAAGTACTTTATGTCAGATTTTCGCTAAGTTTGGCAGAATAAATCTTTATAAAACAGCTTACTATAGTTAAATCCATCATTTTTATTTATACTTTGCTTGCTCTGCTACTGCCTACCATGAAAGCTGGAACGCCCACTAGTGGGCGGTAGAGACCAGGTTGACTACCACTGCTCTAGACTCTACCAGAGGTATTTTCAGTGGCCAAGCCCAACTAGCAACCTGCAGACAGAGGCTGTGGGAGGCAGGACTCAGAGAACCTTGTCCTCTTAAGCAGACCTTCCTCTAGGCCCAGTGTGGAAATAAGCCAGTATAGGTGTACCGCTTGGTATTTCCAGGTGTACCTGGGCCCAGCAGAGACAGCCACAAACTCTAGATTGCTTGTAGCTCCAAGAAGATTGCTGAGGGTCAGTCACAGGCAGTGTCTCCAACTGATCTGCACCGGGTTCCTGTCAGGGAGGCCCAGGGTTGGCATATCCTGTGGCCACCTGCAGAGAGCATTAGTTCAGGACCTAACAACCCTTGCTAGAGTGGTATCCTAAAGAAAGGCTTCTCACAACTGGCCCAGATGAGGCAAGTTTCACTCTCTGTGATCAGCACCAGCACAGCAGCTTATGTGCATTGGATAGGGTGGAGCTTCACAGTCAGCCAGCCTGAGTGCTGGATATCCTGCCCTGCTGGGCTACATTTCACAGGGGAAAGGGAGAGAGGCTTGAAGAGTGGACATTTAAAGTGTGGGTCCCTATGAGTCTATTGTTTGGTCTGGCCGAGGGGCTTAGCCACCTTTGAGGGGGCATAGTCAGCTCTAGGAGAGAACTCTCTCAGACTTCCTCCCTGAAACCAGGGTCTCACCAGCTATAGAAACTTCTGCATAGGGGACTGTAGGCACCACTCAATCGGAACCTGCTACTCAACTTGTTGGGGAGAAATGAATTTTGAGTATCCAGCAGTAGCTGAGGGATTAGTCTTTGAAGTAGGGCCACATTCCCTGTACTAAGTTCCTGATCAAGAGACCCCTGAGGCCCTGGCCGGTTGGCTCAGTGGTAGAGCGTTGGCCTGGCGCGCAGGAGTCCCGGGTTCGATTCCTGGCCAGGGCACACAGGAGAAGCACCCATCTGCTTCTCCACCCCTCCCCCTCTCCTTCCTCTCTGTCTCTCTCTTCCCCTCCCGCAGCCAAGGCTCCACTGGAGCAAAATTGGCCCGGGCGCTGAGGATGGCTCTGTGGCCTCTGCCTCAGGTGCTAGAATGGCTCTGATTGCAGCAGAGCAACGCCCCAGATGGGCAGAGCATCGCCCCTGGTGGGCATGCCGGGTGGATCCCGGTCAGGCGCACGTGGGAGTCTGTCTGACTGCCTCCCTGTTTCCAGCTTCGGAAAAATACAAAAAAAAAAAAGAGACCCCTGAAATAGGGGGTCCCACAAATGTTGTATTTCTAAGCTCAGCTGCCCTAATCCAATAAGCTTGCAACATATAGTGGGGTTGGTTGGGTGAGCCACACTACAGTCTTTCTACAGAAGAGTCTGTCAGAAGACCAGGCAGCTACAAGAGGAGGTGGAGCAGTGAAAAAGTGGAGGCAAATCTTACAGAACTTGGGGCTTTTACACAGCTGCTGTCATCTCTAAGCAGGAGGAAGCTGATCCTTATAAACATATTGGCCCCTCCCACACTACCCAGGCAAAGAAAACACTGACACAAACAGCTAAAAAGCAATAGCTGCACACAAATAACCCACAATGGGATACAAACAAGAGCTGATGCCAACCCAAGAAGATCTAGAACAAATACTACTGCTAGTGTGTGGCAGATAGCAACAACCCTAGACTCAGCTAGCTACACAAGCAGCACACCCAAAGGAGGAGTCTACCAAGCACCGAACACTGGAGAATAAATACGCCCATCAGGACAGACATTGCACAGTGTGTAATACACATGATCAAGATAGACCTTAGAGACAGCCAGCCTGAAGGAATAACCATACCTATGAAAGGACCAACTGCATTCAATATTCACATACAACAGGAGAGAAAATCATACCCTCAAGAAGCATTCCTAGAGCAACTAAAACAGGTGGCCTGGAGGTCAGTATCACTGAACCCATTTTCCTCATAAGGACAACACAAAATTTTCAAAGTCAGACAGCACTACCTAATACACAGACAAAGCAGTCAGACAAAGAAATGTGACCCAAATGACTCAACAAGAGAA
Organism: Saccopteryx leptura; assembly: GCF_036850995.1. Lineage (NCBI taxonomy): Eukaryota > Metazoa > Chordata > Mammalia > Chiroptera > Emballonuridae > Saccopteryx > Saccopteryx leptura. Next base: position 39,914,197 of record NC_089505.1, on the reverse strand, counting down.
ATCCACAGAAACAGAACTAAATAAAATGGAAGTAAACAAACTACCAGACACAGAGTTTAAAATAATGGTTTTGAGGATGCTCAAGGATCTTAGAGCAACAATGGATAGACATAATGAGCACCTAAATAAAGAGAGAGCAAGTATCAAAAAGGACATTGAAATCATAAAAAGGAACCAGTCAGAAATCACAAATACAATATCAGAAATGAAGACTGCACTAGAAGAAATCAATAGCAGGCTGGATGAAGCAAAGGATTGAATTAGTGATTTAGAAGACAAGATAAGCAAAAGCACAAAAGCAGAGCACCAAAAAGAAAAGAGGCTCAAGAAGACTGAGAAAACTCTAAGAGACCTCTGTGACAAGAGGCAGAGAAACAACATGCACATCATAGGGGTTCCTAAAGGAGAAGAGAACAAAAATGCAATAGAGAACCTGTCTGAAGAAATCATAGCTGAAAATTTCTCTGAAATAAGAATTATTGTACAATACTATGAAAAATTATATGCCACCAAATTCAACAATCTAGAAGAAGTGGATAAATTCCTAGAATAATACAACCTTCCTAGACTGAGTCATGAAGAAGCAGAAAGCCTAAACAGACTAATTAGCAGGGAGGAAATAGAAAAAACTATTAAAAATCTCCCCCAAAATAAAAGTCCAGGCCAAGACGGTTATACTACTAAATTCTATCAAACATTCAAAGAAGACTTGGTTCCTATTCTACTCAAAGTCTTCCAAAAAATTGAAGAAGAAGAAATACTTCCAAACACATTTTATGAGGCCAACATAACCCTCATACCAAAACCTGGCAAGGATGGCACAAAAAAAGAAAACTACAGACCAATATTTCTAATGTATACAGATGCTAAAATACTAAACAAAATACTGGCAAATTGAATACAACAACATATTAAAAAAATAATACATCATGATCAAGTGGGATTCATCCCAGAATCTCAAGGATGGTTCAACATACGTAAAACAGTTAACATAATACACCATATCAACAAAACAAAGAACAAAAACCACATGATCTATCAATAGATGCAGAAAAGGTATTTGATAAAATACAACACAACTTTATGTTTAAGACACTCAACAAAATGGGTATAGAAGGAAAATATTTCAACATGATAAAGGCCATATATGATAAACCATCAGCCAACATCATATTAAATGGCATAAGACACATGCAGACCCATGTTCATTGCAGCATTGTTCACAGTGGCCAAGACATGGAAACAACAAAAAAGCCCTTCAATAGAAGACTGGATAAAGAAGTTGTGACACATATACACTATGCAATACTACTCAGCCATAAGAAATAATGACATCGGATCATTTACAACAAAATGGTGGGATCTTGATAACATTATATGGAATGAAATTAGTAAATCAGAAAAAACCAAGAACTACATAATTTCATACATTGGTGGGACATAAAAACAAGACTAAGAGACATGGACAAGAGTGTGGTGGTTACACAGGGTGGGGGGGAGGGGAGGGCTCATGAGGGAAGGAGGGGAGGAGGGAGAAGGGCGAAGGGGCACAAAGAAAACTAGATAGAGGATGACGGAGGACAATCTGACTTTGGGTGATGGGTATGCAACAGAATTGAATGACAAGATAACCTGGACATGTTTTCTTTGAATATATGTACCCTGATTTATTGATGTAACCCATTAACATTAATAAAAATTTATTTATTAAAAAAAATTTCTCTGAAATAATAAAGGAAAAAGTCACAGAAGTTCAAGAAATATATAGAGTCCTATTAAAGAAGAACTCAAGGAGGCCTCAACCAAGACACATCATAATTAAAATGAGAAAGTTAAAAAACAAAGAAAGAATACTAAAACCAACAAGAGAAAGTCAGTTAATTACCTATAGAGGAGACCTCATAAGAATGACATTCGACTTCTGAACAGAAACACTTGAGGCCAGAAAGAATTGGCAAGAAATATTCAAAGTGAAACAAAACAAGAACCTACAATCAAGACAACTTTATCCAGCAAGGCTATCATTTAAAACTGAAGGAGAACTAAAAAGCTTCCCAGACAAAAAAAAAAACCTCAAGAAATTTATTACAACCAAAACAGTACTGCAAGAAATGTTAAAGGGCCTGCTGTAAAAAGTTCAACGGGAAAAAAGAAAATCAAGAAAAAAGAAGATTGTAGATATAAAGAATAAACTGGCAATAAATGAGTACATATCAATAATAACCTTATATGTAAATGAATTAAATGCTCCAATCAAAAGATATAGGGTAGCTGTGTGGATAAGAAAACAGGACCCATACATATGCTATCTACAAGAGACTGACCTCAGAACAAAAGATACACATAGACTGAAAGTAAAGGGTTAGAAAAAAGTATTTCATGCAAATGGAAACAAAAAAACCCTGGGGTAGTAAGACTTATATCTGTCAAAACAGCCTTTAAAACAAAAGCTAGTAAGGGATAAAGAAGGTCACTACATAATGATAAAGGAGGCAATCCGACAGAAGGATATAACCATTGTAAATATTTATGCGCCTAATATAGGAACACCTAAATATATAAAGTAGATTTTGATGGCATAAAGCATTAGATTGACAGAAATACTATAATAGTAGTGGATTTTAATACCCCACTAACATCATTGGACAGATCTTCTAGACAGAAAATTGACAAAGAAACAGTAGCCTTAAGTGACACACTAGATCAACTGGACTTAATAGTTATCTTCAGAACCTTTCACCCCAAAGCAGCAGAATAGACATTCTTTTCAAGTGCTCATGGTACGTTCTCTAGGATAGACCACATGTTAGGATACAAAACAAGTCTCAATAAATTTAAGAAGATTGAAATCATATCAAGCATTTTCTCTGATCACTATGCATGAAACTAGAAATCAACCACAACAGAAAAACTGAAAAATTCAAACATTTGGAAACTAAATAGCATGCTCTTAAATAATAAATGGTGTGGACAAGTCCTGCTGGGGGTGAGGATGATGGGAATGTAAAGACCCAACTCTGGGGAACAAGATCAGTGACACAAATCCACTTTATTCAGGAAGTAAGCTAGCTTATATACACAGGTTCAGCCTATAGGGTGTTACAGCATGTTTCTCAAAGCCAATGGCTGAAAGGATCAGGGAGCTGAGTGGTTGTCGCTGAGTCACTTTCTTATAGCAGGCGAGCTCCCTTCCTGAGTATGCCCAGGAGAGTTCTGGGAGTTGGAGTATTCTCACAGCATTGCATCAGCCACAGCTGCTAGGAATGCACTCTGCGCTCCACCCACATCTCCCCCTTCTCTTTTAATTAAGGCCAATTGGACTTGATGAATGACAGCTTGCTATTGTTGTAGCTTCTGAATGTTACGAATTATGCAACGAAACCCTAGTAGAACTAAAACAACTAAAATACCTATTATACTATATGCTAATAGATTAGCTGGATTAAACAATGAGGCAAGCTTCTGTAATGTTTGACTAGTTAGGAAATAGAATGGGGGTCTTAAACAAGGGATTTCTCCTAGGGTTTGGGATTTTCCTCCCATTGTGTTACAGAGACCTTCTAGGTGCCATTAAACACAGTTCCATTTTGATTGTAAAAAAATGGACATAGGTCCATGCATGCCTCCTTCCCACAAAGGTCCCAGCATCCAAACACAGAACAGGTGGCTTGCCATGGGCTGTGTACTGCATATGGTTGCAAGGCACATTACACAAATTACAACAACATGACAAATCATACAATTTCAACAATTACAAAGGTACATTTCACCAGTCTCTGAGCACTTTGCCAAAAGCACAAAATGTCCTCGTCCTTCTTTCTAGCCATGGGAAAAGCTTCCCAGGGCAGGGGAAGGACCTCCAGCAAAGCTGCCCCCCACCCCCATCAGGGTATTCCACATTGTCCAAAAGCCGTAGGTCCATCCAACAAAGGAGCCAGTGCTCACTATGGTCATAGTCCAGGAAATCAGTCCAAGCACATGGGGCATCAGCCACCTTCTCCATCCCTGCTGTCCTGGCAGGTCTTACATTGTCCCAAAGAGAAGCATGTGGCAATGGCAGTCAGCATTTCCATCTCCAGAGCATGATGGCATTCACCCCTATGGTCCAAAATGTCAGTGAACCCACCAGTGGATTAGCAGGCACTCCCTGCCGTTCCAGCGGCCACTTGGCAATGCAAACCTGGCTTCCATTCATCCTCCTGCTGCTGCTGCCACTGTTTACCTTCTGGAGTCTGCAAATTTCAACTCCAGCCCAATTCTCCTCATCCTCCAAAGATGAACTGAAAACACCAGCTTGCACTGCTGTGCTCAAGCCCCGGGCTGCTGCCACCTGTGTCTGGGAGTCAGTGGTTACTATAGCACACATAAGCAAGACCAGAGCAACAGGGCCTGGGAGCCTGTCAGGGGCAATTCTCTGGGCCTGCCTCGCCAAAGCCTCCATGTCCCCCCATGTGATGGGGTGTGCATGCCGGCCACGAGGTCTTCTTCTGGAGCACTGAGGACCTCTTTCTCTCAGGCATAGTTGGTATGGAGAAGGCCAGGGCTGTGGCTTTGGACGGATGAAGACATAACCACTTAGTGGGTGCCCAAGAAACCCTGTTAAGCAGGGTGTGTGGGGGGGTGTTCCTGGGATCCAAATTGGCTGAAAAACACAAGCATAACCTCTCCCTTGCGTTAGAAGAGGGTGTGGTCCCAACCACTATGCCGTGGCTGGGTCCTTCCAGCATCATTTCAGAGAGAGGGGCGGGGGAGAGAGAGAGTGAGAGATACAGAAAAATAGACCAGACAGAAAGAAAAAAGACACATGGGGGTGTATAGGTTGGCCCATGGGTCTGCAGCAGGAACATGTGTTGGAGTTAAAGCTGGGGTATAAAATGGCATCTGAGAGGCTGAGGTGGGGCATTGAGCCCCAGAAGGAAACGCAGAAGTAGCGACTTCTGCTTTTTCTGGCGGCAAAGCTGATGGCGCAGTTAGTAATTTGGTCGGTTTCGTTTCTGCGTGCTCAGCAGAGATTTTGTCAAACTTGGGAGGCTAAACTACTTTTCTCCTTACTGGAGGAGGTGAATAGGGAGGTAGGGGCTCCCCAGAGAGAGGGGTAGCTTGTAATATTTTTAGCAACGGCAGAGGGTTCCCAGGAGGAGCACTGGTCAGGCAGGCATGTATCACTAACAGGTCAGGAATGAGGCCGAGAGGGAAGGTTTGTCCCCCGTGTACTTTGGCAGAACAGATATGCCAGAAAGCTTGGGTTCAAGAATCCAGGTCCCAGAGAGTTATGTCCTCAATCCAGAGATTGAGACGAGAGAGAATCTCCCAGTAAGTACAGAGATCCTTTTCACAAACTTCAACTCTCCTACTCTGCAATAGGGTGTGCAGGACTCAAGAGTGGGGGAGAAGGTTTCCCATTGCAGAAGGTCACTTACCCATCCTTGGATGCAAGTTAGGTCCCTGCCCCATGTTGGGCACCAGTTGTGGACAAGTCCTGCCAGGGGTGAGGATGATAGAGATGCAAACACCTGACTCCAGGGACCAGGTTCAGTGACACAGATCCACTTTATTTAGGAAGTAAGCTAGCTTATATACACAGATTCAGCCTATAGGGTGTTACAGCATGCTACTCAAAGCCAATGGCTGAAAAGATCAGGAAGCTGCATGGTTATCACTGATTCATTTCCTTATAGTGGGTGAACTTCCTTCCTGGGTATGCCCAGGAGGGTTCTGGGAGCTGGAGTCTTCTCATAGCATTGCATTGGCCACAGCTGCTAAGAATGCACTCTGCACTCCACCCACAGAATGGGTTGACAATGAGTTCAAGGAAAAAATAAAAAATTTTCTTGAAATAAATGAAAATGAACATAAAACAATTTAAAATTAATGGGGTACAGCAAAAGCAGTCCTGAGAGGGAAATTCATAGCATTACAGGCATACCTTAAGAAGCCAGAAAAAGCTCACATAAACAACTTACCTGTGCATCTAAAAGAACTAGAAAAAAAATGAATAAAGCCCAGAGGAAGTAGAAGGAAGGAAATAATAAAGATCAGAGCAGAAATAAATGATATAGAGGCTAAAAATACAATACAGAAGATAAATGAAACCAAAAGCTAGTTTTTTGAAAGGTAAACAGGATTGATGAACCTTTAACCAGACTCATCAAGTAAAAAAGAGGACTCACATAATTAAAATTAGAAATGCAAGTGGAGAAGTAACAACTGACACTGCAGAAATACAAATGATTGTAAGGAAATACTATGAAGATCTATATGCCAAAAAATTGGAAAACCTAGGTGAAATACATAAATTCCTAGAAACATACAATCTTCCAAAACTCAATCTGGAAGAATCATAAAACCTAAACAGACTGTTTACAACAAATAAAATTGAGACATTTATCAAAAAAACTCCTGCAAACAAAAGTACTGGATCAGATGACTTCACAGGCAAATTTTACAAAACATTCAAAGAAGAACTACACTAATCCTTCTCAAGCTATTTCAGAATAAAAGGAGGGACGAATTTCACTCTTTTTCTGAGGCAAGCATTATACTCATTCCAAAACCAGGTAAAGACACTACAAAGAAAGAAAATTATAGGCCAATATTCCTGATAAACATAGATGCTAAAATTGTCAACAAAATATTAGTAAACAAAATCCAGCAATATATAAAAAAGATGAAGTGGAATTCATTCCGGGGAGGCAAGGCTGGTATCACATTTGCAAATCTATAAATATGATTCATCACATAAACAAAAGAAAGGATAAAGATCACATGATTATATCAATAGATGCAGAAAAAGCATTTGATAAAATCCAGCACCCATTTATGATCAAAACTCTCAGCAAAGTGGGAATACAGGAAACATACCTCAACATAAAACCCATCTATGACAAACCCTCAGCCAATATCATACTCAATGGGTAAAAATTATAAGCAATCCCCTTAAAATCAAGAACAAGGCAGGGATGACCCTTTCACCACTCTTTTTCAACGCAGTTCTGGAAGTCCTAGCCACAGCAATCAGACAACAAGAAGAAATAAAAGGCATCTAAATTGGAAAAGAAGAAGTAAAACTATCATTATTTGCTGATGACATGAAGATATACATAGCAAACCATAAAGTCTCAGTCAAAAAACCACTTGACCTGATAATTTTGGCAGGGTGGCAGGATATAAACCTAATATTCAGAAATCAGTGGCATTTTTATACACCAACAATAAACTGTCTGAAAAAGAAGTTAAGGAAACAATCCCCTTCACTATTGCAACAGAATAAAATAAAATACTGCAGGGCCAGTAGTTGCAGCTGTCACAGCTGCTTGGCTCATGTAGGTTCCCATTAGATTTAGATTAACAACAGAGCCAAGAACTGGTGGGCCATTACCTTTCATTCTATCTCGCACCTGTCAGCGAGTAAACACACAGCAGGAAAACACTTCCCTTTTCATTTAGGGTTTCCAAAGCCACTGACTTTCTCCCAGGTTTTCCTAGAATTAAAGGCCCCCACTAGCTCAGTTACCTCTTTTTCCCCATCTCCTTCTCTCTGCACTAACTCTGCACAAACTAGCTTCTCCTTCTGCCCCCCCACCACCATCTTGTCTGCCTGCCTCCTCTGCAACCACGTGGCCTCTTCCAAAATGGCCTACTAGCACCTCCTTTTAAAACTTTTCATCCCACAATTCCTCCTCCAGCACACATTAGCATAACCAAGCCCCTTCCCAAGCATGAAGGTAATAATTAGCTGTATCACCTAGCAGAGGCCATTTTTAACAATAAAAGTGAGCAAAACCAAATAACACAAATTTTGCAAACTTATTTGCCCAACAAGTACCTAGGGATAAATTTAATCAAGGAGGTAAAAGACTTGTATTTGAAAAATTATAAGACATTAAAAAAAAAAGAAAAAGAAATCTGCCTGACCTGTGCTGGAGCAGTGGATAAAGCATCGACCTGGAAATGCTGAGGTTGCCGGTTCAGAACCCTGGGCTTGCCTGGTCAAGGCACATATGGGAGTTGATGCTTCCTGCTCCTCCCCCCTTCTCTCTCTCTCTCCTCTCTCTCTCTCTCTCTCTCTCTCTCCCTCTCTCTCTCCTTTCTAAAATGAAAAAATAAAATAAAGAAATCAAGAAAGATACAAACAAGTGGAAACATATACTGTGTTCATGTATAGAAAGAATAAACATCATTAAAATGTTCATATTACCCAAAGCAATGAACAAATTCAATGCAATTTCTATTAAAATACCAATGGTAAAATTTAAAGATATAGAACAAATATTCCAAAAACTTATATGGAACCAAAAAAGGACACAAATAATCATAGCAATCCTGAAAATGAAAAATAAAATGGGAAGTTTCACATTTCTTTATATCAAGTTATACTACAAGGCCACTGAAATCAAAACAGCTTGTTACTGCCATAAGAACAGGCATACAGATTAAAGGTATGGAACAGAGAACCCAGAAAAAACACATATCTTTATGGTCAATTGATATTTGACAAAAGAGGTAGGAGTATACTAAGACAGTCTCTTTAATAAATGGTGTTGTGAAAATTGGACAGGTACATGAAAAAAAAAAATAACTAGACCACCAACTTACAGCATTCACAAAAATAAACTCAAAATGGATAAAAGACTTAAATGTAAGTTACAAAACCAGAAACACCTTGGAAGAAAACATAGGCAGTAAACTCTCTAATATCTCTCGTAGCATATTTTTGCCAATTTATCTCCACTGGCAAGTGAAATAAAGGACAAAATAAACAAACTGGGCTATATCAAACTGAAAAGCTTTTGCACAGCAAAAGACAACATTAACTAAATAAAAAGACAACCCACACAGTGGGAGAACATATTCGCCAATACATCTGATAAGGGGTTAATAACCAAAATTTATTTTAAAAAACTCTTAAAACTCAACACCAGAAAGGTAAACATTTCAATTAAAAAATGGGCAAAAGAACTGAATAGATACTTCTCCAAAGAGGCCAATAGGTATATGAAAAAGTGTTCAACATCACTAATTATTGGAGAAACACAAATTAAAACCACAACGAGATACCACCTCACACCTCTCAGAATGGTGCTAATTAACAAATCAACACACAGTAAGTGCTGAAGAGGGTGTGGAGAAAAGGGAACCCTCCTGCACTACTGGTGGGAATGCGGACTTGCATAGCCACTGTGGAAAACAGTATGGCATTTCCTCAAAAAGTTAAAAATAGAACTGCCTTTTGACTCAGCTATCCCACTTGTAGAAATATATCCTAAGAATAGCAAATCACTGATTTAAAAGAATATGCCACTCCCATGTTTATTGCAGCATTGTTTACAATAGCCAAGATCTGGAAACAGCCCAAATGTCTGTCAGTAGATGAGTGGATTAAAAAACTGTGGTACATATACACAAAGGAATACAATGTGGCCATGAGTAAGAAGGAAATCTTAACTTTTGCAATGGCATGAATGGACCTAGAGATCACTATGCTAAGTGAAATAAGCAGGCAGAGAAAGAAAAATATCATATGATCTCACTTCTATGTGGAATCTAATGAATACTGTAAACTGAGGAATGGAATAGAGGCAGGGGTGGGGTCATAGGGACCAGAGGGACAGCAGTCAGAGGAAAAGGGGATGAGGGGTTGGAATCAGAGAATGTGAAGGGATTAGTGAAACTATGCATATATAACACATAGTACAGATAACAGCACAGGAAATCCCAGAGGGAAGAGGGGAGGAAGCGAGGGGGGGGCAAAGGGGGTATAACAGGGGACATGGAGGAGGAGGGACACTTGAATCCATGTTAACACAATAAATTAAAATAAAAAAAGTAATTTAGACTCAACATACAAGGTATATGAACTCAGACATGAGTCCATATCCTTTCTATAATACATTTTATTAACTGGTTGACCATGGGTAAAATGTTTAATCTGCCTGTACTTCAGTGTCCTTATCTTTAAATTTGATAATAATTATGATCTACATTTTATGGTGATTGTGATGATTCAATTAAAGATTACACGTCAAGCATTTCCAATGTTATCTGGTTCCCAGTATATTTCTACCAAATGTTAATTATCTTATTGCCAATTTCACTTTAGCCTTCTTAAAAAACTTTCATAAATGTATTGTTAATAATAAGTATCATTAACAAAGAAACGACTAGATAAACATTGAAGAAAAAGAGAGTTTATATATGTGATTAGAAATACATTAAATTTGCCATAATTTATCCTGAAATGCATGGGCAATTCACAAGAAAAAGAAACAAAATTGACCAGTAAATTAAAAATCTTAACCTCATTATAGAATCTGTAAAATTTTTAAATTATATATTATTTTTTAGACATGTCAGATAAGAAAACATTCCAAAGTACCTTATACAGTATTAGCAAAACTATGTGGATATAAACCTTATATAGTGTTTGTGGTTATTAAAATTGGGTTGCTTTTTAGGGAAAACTTGTCTATATATATCAGAAGTTTAAAACCACATATCTTGAATCAGTATTTTAAATTATTACAAAGAAATTAAACATGTTGAAAAAAGGTTAGACCATTTCCATATTTTTTATAATCATGAAAAAAATGGAATCAATATAAATACCCAACATAAAAGTATTGGTGAAATAAGCAATATATTGAACTACTGCTCACAAAAATTAGAGGATATTTTATTGCTTCATATTCATTTTTGAAATATTCTCTAATTTTTGTGAGTAGTATACAATAGAGCCATGCACATGTGGATAAAAATGTATATTTACTGAAAGAAAAAGTTATAAAGAAATTTTAATGGGAGAAATAGAATTTATAAAGCATTACTCAAGGGATAACCTCATTTAAAATTATATATATATATGAAAAGAATTTATAAGACAATTGTACAGTTATAATAAAAGTGATAAGATAATAAATATATTTCTCTTCTTTCTGCTTATCTGTTTTTTCTTAGTTTTATACCTAAAATATATATTATTTAAATATTTATATATTTGAAAAAGAAGTAATCTACTTTGCCAGAGTAACTTGTTTATGAACACTTGAATTATTGATTGCATTAAAGATTTTTTAAAAGTAGGTAAGACATAGATAGGGCAAAATTGGGAAATTAGTCACTTCCCCCTTTTCTCCCAGCTAATTTGTAATTGATTCTTTAAGATTTCATTTAAGTATCTCGTCTGAATGAAATTATGTTCTAAGAATTTTTCCAGTTTGGTTTCTTAGCCTTGCTAACAGCTGGTATTCTCTTTATGTTCTATGCATAAATTATAACTGTTATTTCATAAAGTTTATAGTTTTTATTCTGAGACACTCAAATTTTTGTCTTTTCTCCCTACTAGTCTCTATCACTATTAATTTCTACTGAAAAAATTAAAAGCATTCAGTATATCATTGTTTAATGGATGGAAAAAATTAAAAATTTTCAAATAGAAAACAATTTATGCTATAAACCCTGAAAGTAACATTTTCCCATAAGTTGAAAAAATAATTCACATTGTAAACTAGAGATGTTAAGTAAAAAATATAAATGATTTCATAAATAACTTTAATTTTTATTTGGCCAGTTGATTTTGTCAAGGAACAGAAAGATTTCTTATATGTATTTGTTATTAAGGATACACAAAAATAGAGTAATGTTTAAGAAGTGTCATTTCTTTTTTTTTTTTTTTTTTTTGAATTTTTCTGAAGCTGGAAACGGGGAGAGACAGTCAGACAGACTCCCGCATGCGCCCGGCCGGGATCCACCTGGCACGCCCACCAGGGGCGACACTCTGCCCACCAGGGGGCGATGCTCTGCCCCTCCGGGGCATCGCTTCGCTGCGACCAGAGCCACTCTAGCGCCGGGGGAAGAGGCCAAGGAGCCATCCCCAGCACCCGGGCCATCTTTGCTCCAAAGGAGCGTTTGCTGCGGGAGGGGAAGAGAGAGACAGAGAGGAAGGAGGGGCGGGGTGGAGAAGCAAATGGGCGCTCCTCCTATGTGCCCTGGCCAGGAATCGAACCTGGGTCCCCCGCACGCCAGGCTGACGCTCTACCGCTGAGCCAACCGAACAGGGCCAAGAAGTGTCATTTCTAATGACACAATGGTAAATGTGTACACGCCCAGATATTAATAATATTAGAGATAAAAGAGCTGAAAATGAGTACACCAAAGAACAACAAGGTTGAGTCATAGTCATGTGCTATTCTCATTGTGAATTCTATCTTCCCTTAACACAGGTCCCAGCTTCAAACCAGCACCCCTCTGTTGCTTCCTACAACTTGGTAGTATTGCTTCTGTGGCAGAGCTATGAGCTCCTAATAACTTTGTTCTATAGGCCGCTATATGTATTCATTCTGCAGTGATTTGTTGAGCGCTTAAAAATTACCAAGCTCTTTGTTAAGTTCTTGGGATCAGAAGGTGAAAAAAATTTATTTCTGCCTTTATTGGGCCAAGATGGACAAATGCAACTGTGATAAATGCTGCATAGGAGACATACCCATGCTATGAGACACAACTGAGCTGAATCTGAGGGACAAATAAAAGTTAATTCAGGAAAAGATATCAAGTCCTTCTTTTCCTTTTCACCTGGGTATGGGAGCTTTCTGGGGACAAAGATAAGTGAGTGTGGACCCTAAAGCTTTTCATAGCATGTTCCAAAAACAAAAAATGGTATTAAGTGTCCCTGAGCACCTAAGTGGGACTCCTGAAGCATGAAGTCTGAATATAACTAGGAAATCAGATCTGACATTGAAAATGTGTTGAAATAATGTGATGAAATGATGCATGAAACATCTGTGGGTTATTCAGAAAAAGTAGAGGAGGAGAAAATTTTTTCCGGTTAATTCAGCCCTATCCAATTTTGGCCAATTCTCACAATTAGGTCACTGTAGAAGATAATTTTTAGTGATACAAGTTTTGATCCATGAAGATCTCCTATTACCAGAATGAATCATAACTGTGTATTGTGAAAATTCCCTTCCCCTATTTCTAGAACTAACATTTCTTTTAATTTAATTATCCAAGTACCTACATGCTAAAAGAGGCTGAAATGAACTGAATCCAAATATTTTGGTCCCTTTTATAAGAATAAAATAAAAGTAACATTTCATATTCATATTTTAACTCAGCCTCACAGGTTGTAAGTATTTAGACTAAGCCTGATTGATAAGAAGATTTCTTACCTATTCACCTGAAGATTAGACCCTGAACTATAGAGGGGTGTAGCAGATAGCTTCTAAGATGGCCTCTGCAATATACACCTTCTTATATCAATGTGCTTGAATAATCTCCTCTGAGTGTGGACATGCTCTGAGACTAGCTTTTAACCAGTCAGATGAAGCAAGGTGAAGGACTGTGTCACATGATTATATAAGATAGGACAACCTTACTTGCCTAGGAGACTCTACCTTCTTCTAGTGGCCATGTTGGGAGGCCCATCCGGCATGGAATTAAAGACAGCCATTAGAAATTGACAACAACCTCCAGCCAACAGGGTCTTCCGGGAAATGGCAAGAAACTGAGATCAGACCTATAGTCACAAGGAAATGAATTCTATCAACAACACCTGAGCTTAGAAGCAGATCCTCCCCCATTTCATCATTGTTTTAGACTTCAGCCTGGTTAAAATCTTTATCATAATTTAAAAGATCCTAAAATGGAAGAACCAACTAAATTATGTCCAGATTACTGACACACAGGAACTGTAAGATAATTAATATGTGTTATTTTAAGTCACTTAGTTTGTGGTAATATTGTTACATAGCAACAAGAAAGTAATATAAGTGGCCCACTAAGATAAATTAACCCTGGAAAGACCCTATTTATCTTTGTTATTTGTACAAATTCTTAGACCTGGAAGAAATAATTAAATTGTTTAGAAATTTAAAATTCTTGTAAAATATTAAAATGAGATTAGGATGTAAAAGAAAACTGAAAAGTAAAAACTCAATGTGTAATAAGATTTTACAGTAAATTCTAAAGCTAAAAAATGCAAATGCCAATAATTTTAGAATAACCAAGAGAAGTGGACTGGGTAGAACAAAAGTTTCACTCTATTCACAAGATATGAGAGAGAGAAAAAACAATGAAACAATTGTTCCCACCACCTACTCTGTGAAAATTAGAGGGATATTATAGTTTTCATTTTGTGAGAAAATAAAAATTGAATAATTTTATATATTATTGATTGTGTGGATTTATGCTTCATACATACACCACAAAAATGAATGATTCTTCAGAGCTTTCATAATGTCATTTGATCAACATAAGAGAAAAGAAATAAATTAATATTTATATTGTTCTACTACTTGTCAGGCAATTTTGGACACTTTCATATATATACTCTGTGAACTGTCATTATAACCTTTCTATATAATAAGGAAACTGTATTTCAGAAAGATAATGTGCAGAGCTCACACTGTGAGTACAAGAGAAGGCAAGAGTTTCACTCCATTACTGACTGACTGACTGACTTTATACAGTTTATTTTCATCAAACATTCTCAATACACAGAGCTGGTAGTTAGCCAGGATTCACAAGCACAGAATCAAGATGACATTCTTTCTAATTGGTTTGGGTTTTTTTTGTTTGTTTGTTTCTTATCAGTCAGTGCCTTCACTTAGTAAAAATTTTTGAAATATCACAACTACATCTTCTCAAAATACACAATTATTTGAAATATGCAGGTTAAAATTTAATGCAATTAAAAGGTAGAAAAATAATATAGAGTATATAAATCTTTTTTCATGGTTCAACTTGTTAAGTTAAAAGACAAGAACAATTTAAGATTAGTGTTCTAGAAGACAACAGGTCACAGTAAACTGAATGGTGGTGTCTTATTTCAAGTTCAAAAGTAAAAGTGAAAATTGTGTTAAATCAACAAGCAAGATTTAGGTGAGGACTATTTGACATAAGTAATGTTAGACAAATCGTTTTTTAAGGAAAACATTGAATATCTTTGCATGGAAATATTAAACCATTAAATAGATACGTATTTCTTTGACACTTCTTAGAGTTTAAATATATTTCTGTTTAGGGGCAGAGAGAAACTAGAAGTAGTTTTCAAGCACATAATTTTATAACGTGACTAATTTATACTTTAACGTGAAATTGCTGGAAATGACCTTGAAACATGCTTCAACTTTACTTTCCTACAGTTCTACCCATTTTATATCATAATATTTCTATCTCATCATAGACATAAAATCAATAACTGAATACAGCATAAAGGAAAACTTAAATGCATTGAATAACAAGAAAAAGTTGTACATTTAGTGAATAACGGTCTAAAGCGTGAAACGCAATTACATTATTCTTCACTTACAAAGGTATTGGAAAATTTTATAGACTGACTAAATCAAAGATATATCTGATATGCCAACATGTTGGTTTTAGAAAATATATTTGATATGAGAATGGTAACTGATGCCAGTGTTTACATGAGCAAAATCCCAGCCCACATTTATACCAAAACACACATCTAGCTCCAACTAAAGTAAGCTTAGAATTTTGCTAGAAATTTAATTAAAAAAATGTGTTTAAAAAGTTATTGCAGGCCCTGACCGGTTGGCTCAGTGGTAGAGTGTCGGCCTGGCATGCAGAGGTCCTGGGTTCGATTCCCAGCCAGGGCACACAGGAGAAGCGCCCATCTGCTTCTCCACCCTCCCCCTCTCCTTCCTCTCTGTCTCTCTCTTCCCCTCCCGCAGAGAGGCTCCATTGGAGCAAAGATGGCCCAGGCACTGGGGATGGCTCCTTGGCCTCTGCTCCAGGCGCTAGAGTGGCTCTGGTCGCGACAGAGCATCACTCCGGAGGGGCAGAGCATCGTCCCCTGGTGAGCGTGCTGGGTGGATCCCGGTAGGGCGCATACGGGAGTCGTCTGACTGTCTCTCCCCGTTTCCAGCTTCAGAAATATACAAAAAAAAAAAAAAAAAAGGTATTGCAAGTTTTTATGATTCCTAATTAATAAGAATTTCAGAATTTATCATCTTAAGAAAAGAATATAATCTCTTTCAGCATGAATCAATGTCATCAAATTCTATTCTGCTTTAGCTCATTTATTTAGTTTTGCTGAAACTTTATATAAATTGATAATAATTGATCATTTTTAATTCTTAATCATCTAAATAAAAGGTCATATAACTTGTATCCCTTTTTAAATTTCTTTATAAATAATTACAGAAATATAATTAAAGGGTAAAAAAATATTTTTAAGATTTGACATGATTGAAAGTATTTGACACTATATACACATAATGAATATGAGTTGGGTGGTACACAATTAACCCAGCATTATGAATTTTTATTATTAAAAAGGCTCATATGCACTCTTCAAAAAGTCAACTAAAAATAAATAATAAAAATTTATCCTGGTTCTCTCTCACCTATATTTTGTTAATGAATACTAAAGGAAGTTTTTTTAAAAAAAATAAAATAAAATCAGAGCAAAATTGTAAGTTGTGAGAAACCATAAATATATAATATTTGTATAGCATAAAAATAAATAAGTATAAATAACTGATTTTTGATGCATAGAATAAAATATAAATGTGAAGTTTTTATCTTAAGAAATATTGAATCCCTACAACCTATGATACACTGTTATACAGCATTAAAAAATTACTTGGTAACCATATCACAAAAAGTTATAATATTATTATGGAGAGATATTCTTTGATAAATGTAATTGAAATATATATTTTTTAAATAGGAGAGTTGACTTGGGGTGGTGAACACACAATGCAACATACAGTTGATGTATTATAGAATTGTACATCTGAATCCTATATAATTTTACTAGCCAATGTTGACCCAACAAATTTAATTTTAAAAATATTTTAAATATTATAATAGCTTAAGGTGAGCAGGCAGTAATTTTATTTTTACTTCAGAATAATTTTGCAAGTATGTATGTCTTATTTCTCTAAATTTATAATTTATATATCTTTGATTAATATTAGAAAAAAGTCAATGTGAAGTTATTTAAAAAATAGTTAGTGTGTTTTATGGTAACATCCTTATGTTCTTTGAATGGTGGAGTGATAGCTCAAAGTAGGAAATTATTTAGACCAATGCCTCCCAAACTTTGGTGTGCAAATGAATCATTTGGGAATTTTGTTAAAAGGCTGATTCTGTTCCAGCTGGTTAAAGTGGTACCTGATAATCTGCAGTTCTAACCAGTTCCCAGATGATGAGGATGCTGTTAGTACATGGATCACTCTGAGTTAGAAGGTCCTAGAGTATTTCAAGGGATGCATAGAGGAAAATTCTGCTTTTTGTTTTAGGCTCTAATTTTTCAACTGGAATGAATAAACCTTAAACAGATCATGTTTAGCTGACATGACTGTGGCTTTCATGAAATTAATCTCTAACCTGATTTTTTTTTTTAAACTTCAGCAGTGTCAGCTTTCTATTTATTAATAGGCTCTTATCCAGCAGAAAACATCCAGAGCACCCTGGTGTGTGCAAACCCAAGAAGGTGAAGGATACCCAGTCCAAAGAGGAGCAGGTGTCCTGGTTTAGGGAGGCTTTTAAAGAAGTTAACTTTATAATCATCTCGATAGTGTGGACAATATGTATTAGGTCTTGTGTGTAGATAACTTAGTATATATGCAAATATCACAGTTTATAGAACAATTCAAAATTTGTGTTTTAGAAATACTCCTAGACTTGAATGTATTTAGATTAATCATAGAGTTATTAAGAAGGAATAGTTACTGCACAAACTACAATGTTTTTCCTTATGATTTGCAATTATCTGTTGATGGGAATACAAACCAAAATGAAGTGTCTTTCTATCTTTGCTGATCACCCAGGGAAAATGTTAGTAGGAAACTCCTTTTCTGAAGAAAAGTCAGCATACATTTGGACAGAAAGAAGAAGCTAGTCATTAATGCATTATTAATTGTCCCAATGATGAACTCAGACCTTTATAAAGGGACTTCTTTTTAGCCTGTTTTCTTATATAGAAGGAAGACCCAATCATTTTACTTAGAGTGATTTATGTAAAAAATATTTCATGGAAAATAAATTTGCAATTCTTCTATGTCAATATTATATGAGCCTTCTGAAAATTTGACTCATGGTGCATAAGGAAGATTTACAGTAAGCGGATAGGCCCTGGTTATTAGTTTTCTACTGCTACCATAACAAATTACCACAGCTAGTGGCTTAAAATAACACAGATTTATTATCTTACAGTTATATGACTCAGAAATCCAACATGGATTTCAAGGAGCTAAAAGTAAGGTGTCTACAGGGCAGCATTTATTTTGGGGTGCTATAGGGGAGATTGCTCTTTCCAGCTTCTACAGGCTATGGTATTCTTTAACTCATTGCCTTTTCATTCATCTTTAAAGCTAGCAGTGGCTAATTAAGTCCTCACATCATATTTCCCTCTGACCACAGCCAGGAAGGTTCTCTACTTTTAAGGACTTCTTTGATTAGAATAGACTCTCTCAGATAATCCAAGCTAATCTCTCTATCTCCAGCTCTTTAATTTAATTATATTCAAAAATTCCCTTTTGTATTGTAAAATAACATATTTACAGATTCTAGGGATTGGTGTATGGATATCTTTGGGGGCTAGTATAATGCATAGCAAAACTAATATTTTCTCTACTCTTTATTAATAGATATGTGAACACTTCTGCATGCAAAGTATTGTCTGGGCCAGCTCAGCAGACTGAAGTATTGTGTGGAGATCTTACATATTGAAAGCTGCTTCAATTATCTGGCCCTCCCACAGCCCTGGCTCATTCGAGTGAGTTGGTCCCAGATGCTAAGGATGGCACCATGGCCTCTCCTCAGGCATTAAAATAGCTCAGTTTTTGAGCAACAGAGCAATGTATCCAGATAGGCATCATCACCTCTTAGTGGGCTTGCTGGGTCCATCCTGGTCTGGGTGCATGCAGGAATCTGTGTCTTTGCCTCCCTGCCTCTCAATCAATAATAAATAAATAAATAAATAAATAGCCTAACATCATGTTGAATCTGGCTAAAGCACTGTACACTGAATAAGTTACCACTATTTAATTGGTAGTAAATTATTATAGATGTAATTTAATAACCATATGCAGATGGGTTAGAGATCAGGAAATTGCATAGATACTTTGCTGCATAACAAAACATTACAAAATTTTGTGGCTTAAAACAATTATAATGACTTATTTTTCTTAGAATATGAAATTTGTTATGAGTTCAGCTGGTATGACTTGTCTGTTTTCCACAAGTATTTACTAGGGTGGCTCACCTGGGAATGGGCAATCCATTTCAAGATGGCTCACTCAGATGGCTGGAAAGTTGGTGCTGGTTGGTGACTAGCAGTTCAGCTGGTTTTATCAACCGAGAATCTCATCCCTCTTATGGTGTGACTCCTCTAGGTGCTTTAACATTCTTACAGCATAGTTTAAAAAGTAAAGACACTAAGGGAATAAGGTCTACATGCCTGGTATTTTTAAGATTTATACTTGGAAGTCACATATCTTCACTTTTATTGTATGTTATTTGTTGAGGCTGCCATAAGGGTCTACCTGGTTTCAAGAACAGGGGAATAGACCTCACTTCTCAAGGACATGTTATAAAATAAGCATGTGGTGGGAAATACTGCTGCTGCCACTTGTGAAAAATACAATGTGTCACTTAGAGGGGTCCAAATATAAAATGATGGGAGCTTAAATTGAAGTAAGAACAGGGGGAATAAAGAAGAAAAGATTGAGGAACCCAAAGGTTAAAACTGGGCAAATGGGAAAAAGACAAAACTCGGTAAGGTTGGGAAAAGTTAATGTTTCAGTATGGCAGATTGAGCTTTAGGCCTCCATATACCTTCATTCTCCCTCAGGAAAACAGCTCTATTTTCTTTTATTTTTTCCCCTCCATCTCCATTCTCCAGATTTACATTGCCCATGAAAAGAATTGTATTGTTGGCCCTGGCCGGTTGGCTTAGTGGTAGAGCAGCGTCGGCCTGGTGTGCGGAAGTCCTGGGTTCGATTCCCGGCCAGGGCACACAGGAGAGGCGCCCATCTGCTTCTCTACCCCTCCCCCTCTCCTTCCTCTCTGTCTCTCTCTTCCCCTCCCGCAGCCGAGGCTGCATTGGAGCGGAAGATGGCCCAGGCGCTGGGGATGGCTCCTTGGCCTCTGCCCCAGGCGCTAGAGTGGCTCTGGTCATGACAGAGCAACGCCTGGATGGGCAGAGCATCGCCCCCTGGTGGGCGTGCCGGGTGGATCCCGGTCGGGCACATGCAGGAGTCTGTCTGACTGCCTTCCCC
Organism: Saccopteryx leptura; assembly: GCF_036850995.1. Taxonomy (NCBI): domain Eukaryota; kingdom Metazoa; phylum Chordata; class Mammalia; order Chiroptera; family Emballonuridae; genus Saccopteryx; species Saccopteryx leptura. The sequence continues at coordinate 39,893,954 of NC_089505.1, read as the reverse complement.
GTTTCCAGCTTCAGAAAAAAAAAAAAAAAAAAAGAAAAAAAGAATTGTATTGTTGCACATGAACATAAATATATCATGAAAAGAATCCTCAGTTATTGTATATTAATTTGAGGCACTGTGTTACATGCATGATTTAGATTTTTTTCCTAATGTTATTGAAAGTATGGGGAATTTGTTTAAAAGTTTACATATAATTAACTGGGATGGTAGTACTCAAACTTAAGCATGTGTCAGAATGATCTGAAATGAGGGGGCATGGCGCTCAATAAACATCTGTTGAACAACCTCTGAGTTATTCCATGCACAAAAGTCAGTTTTTGAGCTGCTGCCTATATGGTCTCAGATAAGGGTCACTGTATATTAGGGATAGCTTCTTTATCTCTAAGTCGTCCTTACTGTTCATTTTCTTCCTGCTCCCTTTAATACCCACTTGATAGATCTCATGGGGCTATGTTCATTTCTTCTGAAATACAAGTTGGGGCATTTCTAGTAGCTAGCTACAGAGGTTACCTTTGTTTATGGTTTTTTTAAATTATATTTAAATGATAGAATATATACTAACCCATTTGATTGAACAAGTGTGTTCTCTATGCTGAATGTACCTTTTTAGCACAGAGCATAGTTGTGAAATAAACACACATTGATGACAGAACTGTTAAACTAAAAAGAGGAGGACTGATCATAGCAGTATGATTCATAATAGTCTTCTAATTTAAAAATTTTAATGATAAATGAATTAAGATATTCATACAATGAAATATTGTAAAGAGAGAAAAATAAACTATAGTAACATACAATGAAATAGATGAGTCTTATGGAGTGTTGAATTAATGTAGCAAGATATAGAATAATATATTATACATACTGTGTGGTTCCACATATAGAAAAAATAAACTGGGCAGAACTAAGATATATTATTGTTTGTAGATCTGGTGGTCATAAAACTGTAAAGCAAAGCAAGAAAATTGTGCACCAAATAGAATAGTTGTTTCCTGTGGGAGAAGGGTTGGAGAAGAGGAATCTTGATTAGGAAGCAAAACCAAAGTGAGAATCAGTTGGTGGGTGGGCAGGTGGAAATATGCTTCAAAATATGATGGAAATAGGCCCTGGCCGGTTGGCTCCATGGTAGAGCGTTGGCCTGGCGTGCAGGAGTCCCAGGTTTGATTCCCAGCCAGGGCACACAGGAGAAGCGCCTATCTGCTTCTCCACCCCTCCCCCTCTCCTTCCTCTCTGTCTCTCTCTTCCCCTCCCGCAGCCTTGGCAGGAGCGCTGAGGATGGCTCTGTGGCCTCTGCCTCAGTCGCTAGAATGGCTCTGGTTGCAACAGAGCAACACCCCAAATGGACAGAGCATCACCCTCTCGTGGGTGTGCCAGGTGGATCCCAGTCGGGCGCATGAGGGAGTCTGTCTTACTGCCTTCCCGTTTTCAACTTCAGAAAAATACACACACACACACACACACACACACACAAAATATGATGGAAATATTGTTTCCTGATATGATTATGATTATGGAAATGTCAGCTCTATTACTATTTGAATAAATGTTGTTTTAATATATATTATTTATGCAGCTTTCAGTGCCTATATTTTATGAAAAAATTTTATAGAAAAAAATTAAAAACATTTAAAATCTGTGATGACTCTTAATATATATTTTTAACACTGAACTGGTAAGTTGGCTGGTCTCTTAAAAACCACTTGTGACAGTATTATCCAAACATTGCCACAGTTATCTAATTTATTTTTCACTTGTAAATAGAGTTCTTGTGGATTTTAGCTTCTGGGTAGGTCAGTGTTACTTAACAACTTAAATTTTTTTTTTAATTTTATTTTATTTTTAGAATTAGCTTGATAATCTTTTTGATTGAATTTATTGGCGTGACATTGGTTGACAGAATCATACAGGTTGCAAGTGTACAATTCGATAAAACATCATCTGCACACAGCATCACGCACCCATCGCCTTAAGCAAAATCCCTTTCTGTCCCCATTTTCTCCCCCACTTTGCCCCTCCACCTACTCCCCAATCCCTCAACAACTTAATTTTAAGTGAGTCTCTACATGATTGGGGAACACATTTGTCATTTTGGTAGTGATGCAAAGGATTAAAAAAAATTGGAGGCACTCTAAGCACGATATGTAGAGTTCAACATGTTACAATATAAGGTGACTATCAAGTAAAGAAATGTAATCCACCCTCAAGTTTATTACTTAGCTCCTATAAAATTATATGAGGCAATTCTGCAAAGTGCTGCAAAGTGCAACACTCTGTGAGACTCATCTATTTCAGTTTACCCATCAGAGCTGCTACCACCTGTGCCTGTCCTCAAATTATGCTGTCACATCAATTCATGAGCCCAAGGACACAGAAAATAAGCCATCACCTTTCACTGATTTTTCTCAAGGGGTTTTTGTCTTTCCATATAGCTTGTGACTCTTTGCCCCATACTTTCTTAAAATTACCATTTTTTATAGTATAGAATTATAAATAGCAAATCACAGCAGCCAGATATAATTATATCAGTAAGTACTTTATTTTGTCCCAAATAACTTTATAATCATTGATTGGATTAAATGGCTATATTTACTATACTATTAACTAACTGACAAGAGGATATTAAAAAGACATTCCCACCATTCCAAATTTCCTATACTACCTTAAAAAAATCTTATGTGTAAGATTAGAAGATAACTAAACCAGAAATTTCTCAGGGTTGAGCATTTTGATCCTATCTCCTTCACAACCATTTAACACCAGTTCTCATCTTTGTCTTAGGTTATTGTTGGTTGTTAACTGGGGTGTAGTTTAGCATTCTTATAGAAAAACAGGTGGGATTGTGGAGTCTAAATTGTAAAGAGGAGTGCTACTGTTTGCTAATTATCCTGCAATGTCTCGGAAAGACCTTTCTGACAATTTCTCCTGCCTCAAATGCCAAGAGAATGTGTCTCCTCCACATTTGAGTTCACAACATAGAGCATGAGGCCAAGATATTAATTTAGTAAAAATATATTAAATAAATTAACCTGAAACTTTCACTATCTCGGGATGTTGATTACATGTAATTCTTTTCTTTCTTTTTCTGTTGCTGTCCTTTATTTAGAAATATTGTTCAAGTTTTAAGTTATACTCCATGATGAGTCCCTCATCAACCGAGTTCATTTGTTTTCCTTTCGTATTTCTCTGAAAATTATATCTCATAAGTTTATTTCTTTATTTGTTATATTTTAATTCATTTTTAGTTGTTTTATATGTGTAAATATTGTCTACTTTAGACTTGAATGATGAAAAACCAAGGAATCTATCTCAAGATTTTTATTTTTATTTTTTTAAATTTTATTTATTTATTTTTTCAGTTTAGAGAAGAGAGACAGAGAGAGAGAGAGAGAGAGAGAGAGAGAGAGAGAGAGCCGAGAAGCAGGAAGCATCAACTCCCACACATGCCTTGACCAGGCAAGCCCAGGGTTTTGAACTGGTGACCTCAGCATTCCAGGTCGACACTTGATCCACTGTGCCACCACAGGTCAGGCTCAAGATTTTTATATATAATTTTAACTGTTACTTCTTTAAGGAAATTTGGAATTCCTAAAGTAACAGCATTGTATCATATAGTTATTTGTACAATTATTTCATTTCTCCTTGATTTTTATATACTTAACATTTCATTCTGAGACTTAACATTGTCACTGGCAAAAGCAAATAACCCAAATACATAAAAGTAAGGGTTTATTAAGTGAATAAATATTTTTCAAGGTATCAGCATTTTACCCTTCTTTATCCACAAGTGAACGACACAGTGGTGGGAAAAGATAATATATTCTAAAACACCTGAGTATTGAGAGCCTATGTCATTCAAAAACAAGAATCCAGTTTGGATGATGGTTAGAATGAGTCATTCAAGAGAGAATTTAGGAGGCATTTTAAATCCCGAGAGACTGGGTAGAAACTGAATAGTTAACCAGGTCTTTTGGCAACTATCAAAACTACTATTTCTCATATAACTCTTCCAGTTACTTCGAGCAATGTCTCTAGAGGATTCTGCTATTTTATTGTTTTAATCTAGTTATTTCTACTGTCCTAGGTACTTTCTGGTTATATCTTCTAAACCTTAGACTAAGGATTATGTCTCTTCAACTGTTCCATGATAAAAGCCTTTTTCTAGCATCTTGAAATGCTACCTATTATAGATATCTTGATAAAACCACTGGCCTGTGACACTAGTTGTCATAGTAAGTACTTAGAACAGAACAGCACTTAGTATAGAACAATTATTTATCTAAAACCTTATTTAGAACCAATGTGACAATATTATTTCATCATTTCTTCATAAATTAGAAATGGTGCTCCATAAATAAAAATTAAGCTTAAAAGTATCTAAGGATGAAAAGCAATAATGGAGATACAAACAGTGGGAGAACCGGCCCTGGCCGGTTGGCTCAGCGGTGGAGCGTCGGCCTGGCGTGTGGGGGACCCGGGTTCGATTCCCGGCCAGGGCACATGGGAGAGGCGCCCATTTGCTTCTCCACCCCCACCCCCTCCTTCCTCTCTGTCTCTCTCTTCCCCTCCCGCAGCCAAGGCTCCATTGGAGCAAAGATGGTAAATGAGGAATTTTATCCAATTTTCATAACCAGATAACTCTATACCTTGATTATGCTAGGGCTTCATCTCAAAGACCACTAATTATAATTTATAACCTCTTTTTTCTTCATCTCTACATGATGAAAACTATTCTTGATCTCCTTATTTTTGGCAAGACATTTTGCCTTTCCAACGATGCCATGTACACTGTGTATTGTCATTTTATCCTTCTAAGGTTATTTTCAGCAGGTTTCCAAGTTTTCACTTATCATAAAATTTATGAATGATAGTATAATTTTATTCAACTAAACAACCATCATTCATAAATTCATCTGTAGTTATATGTTTTTAAATTTGTCTAGTCTTCATTTTCCTGATATTTTTCATTTAATTTTTTTCTTTTGCTTTTTCTTGCTTGTTTTTCAATCTACTATATTAGAGTCAGGGACATTGTTATTTATCTTCATGTCCTCATTGTTTGGCATTCAGCCTAGCACATAATTGTTGATGCTAAAATATTGATTACAAATGAAACTCTGATGTGACCTACTGCTTTTTAAATGTTTATAGGTTGGTAATTAATTCCATAGAGTCTAAAATTTTATTATATTTTAAATGGATTTATTTTGTTTCTTTGCTTTTCTCTAAATGTAACATCTATTACTTCTACCGATTTACATTCACAAGTTTGTTGTTTTACCACACTATGATAACTGACAGATTTTACAGTATATTCTTCTCCTCTGCCTCAAACAATTATACAAAAGTTAAATAAAAATAACCAGGGACTAAAATGATAGCTCCAGTATTGAATGTCAAAGAAGCAACACTTTGAATTTATTATTTTGTCTTGACATTGTACCAAATATTTACCATATAAAATTCTCTTAACCATATGATAATTTTTTTTAAAAGGGACAAAAGAAATTTCCAGGGAAATCTTGCTAAAAATGTATTTTGAAAATACAAATCAGTGGAAACTGATTCTCTCCTACCCATAAGCTCACCAATGTGCTAAGACCTTTTTAAAACTAAGTTCTAAATATTAAACCTTTTTTTTAAACAGTTTGTTTTTCTCAACATTTCAGTAATCTGTGTTGGGAAGAGAAGAATGCAGCAAATGAGTATAGTGGATAAAAGCAGTCTATCACAATGAGTTCTAGCCTCATGACGTCTGAATAAAACCAGGTTTCCCCTGTAAAAAGCAGGTCACTAAATATAATATCTTTGTTCTTCCGGGTTAAAAAATTGTATTTTTAACTTGTTTAAGTAAAAGAGGATGTGCTAACTTCTGTTGTATCGACCAGTTTAGAAAATATCTAATTCATATATACAGTGATGGAATTTAAATAATTAAACAACCAGTTGTCTGCTCTAATGAGTGTTTTAAGTGCAAAAAAAAGAGGATATACTGAGAGGTAGTTTATTATTTCATGCATTTAATACTTAAATAAGAAATATAAAAGAGGTACACAAAACTAGATTATGTTATAAGAAAGAGTTTTAAAATATTAAATAATACCTGACAAAAATCAATAAAACTTTTATTTAAGATGTTTCCTTTTGCTTCATGATTGCCATCCTCACTTGCAATTTTTTTCACCTATGGATGGAATGAACATACTAACGGGCACTTAGAATACGCTGTTGCGTAGAGGAACTTATAAAAGAGTAAGTAATGTAAATTTGTAATTTCCACACTGGGTGGCTGCCCTGGCACCCACCTGAGAGAGACCCTGATTACAAGTGCCATTTTAACAACCGCTTTGCTGAACTCAACAGAAAATTAGGTATCAGTTCTGCTGAACCAGTGCATACTGGTTGAATCCCACCACTGCATGTATTTTTAAATGTAATATTTAAGTACATTGTGAGTTGGACTCTGTGGTTTATGAGGATCATTTACATACCAAAGGATCTCTCAAAATCACAAATTCTCTGTGCCTTTAACAGCTTGCTTTGACAATAAGATGTGAAGGTTTGATGTTTAGAGGGCATAACTTGTACAGAGAGAAGGAGATCATTACTCATTACACATATGCCAACAATGTTCTTTTTAGCTTCTTTTGCAGATGGAAAAACACTATCTTTTTTCATCAGGAAGTTCATCTGTCTCTGAATAACCCTCACTTGGGGCAATACATGTTCATGCAATACTCAAAAATTTCCTAAAAGGAACTGTACATGCCAATCAGATTATTCAGAGGAAAAGAAAATTGAGGTGAGCAAAAATCCTTAGCTTTGATAAATCTTCTTAGAACTTTAAGTTGAACAGAACCTAAACTTCATAAACTTGAAATTACTGTATGTTAATGCAAAGTTACCAAATAAAAATTTTCCCTAATTTGCACTTTATAAATTGTATTACTTTACATAATATGCATTTTTAAATATAGTAAACATTTCCCCAAAGGGTTTCTATTTATTTGAAGGAAGAAAAGAAAGAACTGTTTTAAACTCCATAAACGTAAAACCAATGCTTAGCTGGAAAATCTTAACCATCTTTACATTCTTTTTTCAAATTGATATATTCAACCCAAAGGTCAATGTATACGATTTAAAATTTGCTTAGTTGCACTGTTTTATTTTTCTTTCATATTAAATATTATTAACTGATTAAAAATTAATACAAACAGCATTGGAGGCTTTAAGTCTTTCAATATTTCTAAGTCTTTAGAATAGCTGAATAGGCTCACTTCATTTTGCATTGTAAAAGTAACAAGGTTTTTAAGTTATATTCACAATGATGACCAAAAATAAATAAGAAAAAACTGAGAAGCATTTAATGTGACAAACAGGACATTTTCTGTGGGCACTGTGTGCTTAAAGTGTGGAGGAACAAAAGAGTCATTATTACAAACAATTTTTTAAAAAGCTACAACAGAAAGCTTCTTAATGGAACCCAGCAAGGACTGACACTACAAAGATATATTTGATGGTTACCTTCACTGCAGATTTTGAATCATGGATGTTTCACCTCATTACAAAAATCATAAAATAAATTTACCAACTGGCAAGATATTATAAAAAGTTGAAAAAATTGTCTGGCCATGTGATTCATGATTTATCCACTACTTTATGATTCCAGCCTCATAAGGACCCTCATCCTTCCCAGACTGAGTATGGTTAAGTAGTAGAGCTAATGATAGACCCCGGATTTCTGACTTGAAATCACACACACTTTCTACTCTGTCACTCTGCCTTTAATTATTTTTAATACTGCTTTTCCTCACCTCTGTACCATTTTTGCTCTCTGATTTTCAGTGAACTATGTAGCCCCCTAGTTTTTGCAATCTGTTTTCCTCAGCGCCTGGGGCCAACTTGCTCGAATGAACCATGGCTGTAAGAGGAGGAGAAAGGGAGAGAAAAAGAGAAAGAGAAGAGAGACGGGTAGAGAAGCAGATGGTCACTTCTTCTGTGTGCCCTGACCAGGAATCAAACCCAGGACTTTCACACACTGGGCTAATGCTCTACCACTGATCCAACTGGCCAAGACCCCAACTAGAATCTTTTAAGTAAATATTTTATTTTCTAATATTTTCAAGGTTTTTAGACCCAAAAATACAATTATGCAAATATTTTAAAGCATGATTTGATTATATATTAATTAACTGACAATGTGAAAATACTATGTTATCAACTTTTTCAAAAGTTTCTATCTTTTTAATAAATCTATTAGTAATCGATTAAACACTGGCCAGGTAGTTCAATGGATAGAGTATAATCCTGAATCACTGAGGTTGTGGATTCCTTCCTGGTCAGGGCACATACAAGAAACAACTAATGAATGCAAAACTAAATGGAACAATGTAGTGGAACAATGAATTGATGTTCCTTTCTGTCTCCTTTATTCTCTCTCACTCTCTCAAATCAATGGGAAAAATTTTTAAAAAGCATTAATTAAACTTCATTATTAAATGACTTGAAAGATATTTTGTATAGTGATATTTGTTGTCATAGATGCTGAAATTGGTCATTGAAAGGTTCATATGAACCTCAGACAGGGGAACTAACCTTGGCACTAGCGTAGGAATAACTGAGCCTCTGGAAAGAAGTTAGAAGATTATTTATAGTCTTAAACCTTAGTGCTGTTTGAGTCTGATCCAGTCTGTGGCCAGTTCTAACCTACTCAAAGTAGCATGGGCCAAATGAGAACAGGGGCTTAGCATAGGCCCCCATCAACTTCCAAATTAATACCAGGCTAACTTTTAGTCTCACACAGCAAGAAGAAATATCCAATATGATTCTGGCTTTGAGATGTGAGTGTGAATCCTAGCTACATCATATATAGCTCTGTCAATTTAGGAAAATTTCTTTTCTTTCTTCTTTTTTTTTTTTTGACAGAAACTGAGAAAAACAGAGAGAGGGACAGACAGACAGGAAGGAAGAGAGATGAGAAGCTTCAATTCTTCATTGCGGTACTTTAGTTGTTCATTGATTGTTTTCTCATATGTGCCTTAACAGGGGGGCTACAGCAGACTGAGTGATCCCTTGCTCAACCTTGAGCTCAAGCTGGTGAGCCTTGCTCAAACCAGATGAGCCCTCACTCAAGCTTGCGACCTTGAGGTTTTAAACCTGTGTCCTCTGTGTCCCAGTACAATGCTTTATCCACTGAGCCACTGACCTGTCAGGCTAGGCAAATTTCTATTCTCTCTAAACTCAGGTTCTTGTTTTAGAATTAGCAATAATAAAGTACCTATCTTATTTGGTCATCATGAGAATTAAATGCTCATATAGCAAGCCTAATACTGTGTTTGACATATAATGTCTTCTGAATAAATGTGAATTTTAATTATCTTTGTCATTATAGTTATCTTTATTTAGTTTATTATTCCCAGATTCAAAATATCTTGTTTTCCTAAAATCCTTTGGGGTTCAACTTTTTCCTAGTTCTGGTTCATCCATTGCTCTGTATCTGAAAGACAATCCCATACCTTGCATTACTTCCTTACTTTTGTCAGATCAAGTAATCCAGCATGGAGAGTGCAGTGCAAATCTCCATGAAGAACTCAGTAAGGTTTAGAGACATGCCCTGCAATATGGTTGAATAAACAATGGGATAAGCCAAGGAAGACATGAATTGTGTTCTCAGACCTCCTCTAATTATTAAACCCAATAGGAGAGTCATAAAAATTCATAACCCTCAGTTTTTCAAAAAATAAAGTGAGGACCATGGACTAGAACTGTCTAAGAGGCTACTCTAGCTTCTATTAAAATCATTATTTTTCAATTATAGTTGACATACAATATTATATTAGTTTTGTGTGTACAAGCCAGTAATTAGACATTCTATAACTTACTAAGTGATCATCTTGATAAGTCTTGTAACCTCTGACAATACGCATAATTACTAGAATATTATGAATTATTTTCCCTGTGCTGTACTTTACATCCATCCCCGTTTGTACTCCTTAATCCCTTCACTTTTTTCAGTCATTCCCCCAGTTGCCTCTAAATTCTACAAGGTGTTTGCCTGTTTTGTGATAAATGGATTGGAGGAGTAATCAGATGTTATTAGACTACTAATGCAATGCTTATATTTCAGTAATGTGTTCAAAAATGATGCAAGTAAAATATAGTAGATTGGAGGAAAGAATAATCCATGTTGTACCATGGCCCATACAAAAGTTCACCTCTAAAAGCAAGCTAGATGAGACACAAAAAGTGAGAATCATGACAACAAAATGAAAAATGTATAGAAGAGCACCGTGCAAGAAACTTTAGACAACCACTGAGAATGGCTGAGGTACTAACCTTAAAAGTGAAGCTCATTTGAGTTGGTAGTCTAATTATCATTTGAGAAATATGATCAATAAATCATTGCAGTAAAAGATAAGAGCACATAACTGATGCTCAGGTGACATAGATCCTGTGAACTGTTAAGGCCAGGGAGTAGGAAATGACTATCACTTAGGAACTAGGTGGCATTTTTACATTTTTAATTTATTTCTAATTCAATGATTCTTAATGGGTGACTCCCGAAGGTCTTCCGAGAACACTTTAAGCTTTCCCACAGGGAGAACACAGAAATAAAAGTTTTATTTTATATTCAGGAATTCTTCTGTAAAAAGTTCTATGAATTAAGTGCAAAGGTTTTCAGAGCATAATCTACAGACAAGCCAAAAATGTTTTGGCCAAGTGACCTCTGAATCAGCTGGCAGTCTTGTGCAGAGGTAGAGAGATATATTCATAAGTATCTTAGTAACTTGTGCAGGGCTAAGCAAGAAGTTTTTATAGATAGCACTCTTTAAGAAAAACTAAAGACCATATGACTCAGAATATCTAAGGAATAGGAAAAAATGCTATTTATATTTAGTTAGCAAATTCCCAACTAAAACTGGTGAAGAGTAAACCTGATATTCTCTTACAGAAAAGAGAAAGCACAAACTAGATTGCAGGAGTAGTTTCTAATCTTGGCAATTCTGCGGTCTTGAGCAAGTCACCGAGCATCTGAGCTAGGGGTTCTATTTCTGCAAAACGGAGACACTAATGCTGACTTCATTGAATTGTGCGAGGTTTAAATAAGTAAACACACATAAAATCCTGAACAAAATATCTGATATACATAGAAATCTCTCAGTAATTGTTTTTGTTAATTTAGCGTGTCAGACTAAATTTCTCAGAGGAAGGTAAAAGACATTTCTCCTTATAAATATAAAAAATCTCCAACCTGAAATTCCTGTGTGTCTATAGTAATGTCTACCCAAAGAGCCAAAAATTCATGTTCTATTTTTCATTTGTCTGATTAAAAACAAACCAGCCCAGCATTCAACTTGGAGCCGTCCAGAGCACCACCTGTCTGATTTCCTTACAGCTGTCAGAAGAGAATTTTAGATCCACCTCCCAAATTTCTATCCTAGCTAGAACCAGATCGTACAAATACAAATTCGATGTGCTTTAGCTGTTCAAAGGGGTCCTTTTACTTTAAGAACTATATATATGTATGTATGTAAATATATATATTTATATAATACATATTTACATATATACATATATTTTGCATATAATACATTTATAAAAATTACTGCCATTTTTAAATAGTAAAGACGATATGCTTTACTTATAGCATGTATTTTTTTCAGAATAAGCATTTAAACTAAAAAATATTTTAATATAAAAATAGAATTCATAATTTAGGGAGAAAATAAACATGAGTGTGTAAAAATAATTGGAATTTGGCCACTTTTAAATTGCTTTATTTTAAAAATCATATTGATTTATAGTGATTTTGTGCAATTCCACCTTGTCTCTGAATATCCACTGATTGTAAAATATATACACATTTTGCAGAAGTACTTATGTCTTAAACTGTATACAAATCTATAAGTCTGCGTATTTGATATACTCTAGTTAGAAAGAAAAAAACAAATTTAAGATCTTCATTTTAAAATATCATTAAGTAAAATGCTCAAGATCATTTTTCTAAGTTTAAACATTAAATGCAACACTTTAAGTTAATAGTGGTCTCCATTTTTGCAAGCGTTGTAGTTTTTACTTGGTAAGACATCAGCCATGGTACATGGCCATAGCTATTTATAGAGGTGTGGGTGACACTAGTAACTGGTGGGGCTTTTGGCACAGCAAAGAAGTTTCCACATGCAAAATTTCAAAGAAACCTCTTCTCACTCCCCCAACACACTGATCTGTCTGACTCTCAGCTCCCAAACCCACTTCTCTGATCCTGTATAGGATCATTTGATCAAGACAATTAACAAAAGCAACATTTTAAGTCGACACATTGACCAGCAATGTGACTGTCCATCACCACCTTTTTTTTTTCTAGTTGATACTATTGGAAAATGGTAGATGTACCTTCAGCAGTGATCTCAGTCATGGTGGTTGCAGAAAGAAAGAGGCAGGCCAAAAGTTCCAGTCAAGTGGCACTTTGCAGAATACTTGAGGATTCGAGAACTCTGATTGGGGGGCTCTGAGTGGAATCCTGAGGGCTCTTCGTTTTCCTGGTTGTTTCTGCTGCTCCTTTGTTGTCTTGTTGAACTTCGTCTCTTCTCTGCAGAGTTCTCCCCCTGGAAACAACCTGAGCCCTTTCCAAGCAGCACTTGTGGCTCAGGCAGAAGTATCAGCTTCAAATAAAAATAGCCTCATCTCCCTAGGACTCCTCAGCACTTTTTTTTTTTTTTTAGGCACTGGGAAAACACACACACACACACACACACACACACACACACACACACACACACACACACACACACACACCAGTTCCCCAGCACCAAAGAGAGATAGGCCAAAAAAAGACAAGGGAACTGAAAAGCACTAAGTCTCCACAGCTTTCTTAAGATAATTACAGATCTTGGGATCTATGTCAGAAAACACAAAATAAGGAGTTGAAAGTAATCTTATCCATGATAACTCAGATTTATTCTTAGGGCCCTTTAAGGCTCAGAGCATTCCTCTTCCCCTTATTTGGTGTGGTAAGGGTCCTCTATGCCTAGCACAGGCAAAGGGAAGGGTAGTCTTAAACCATTCTCTCCATCTTGATTCCCTATTAGTCTAACTCCACTTAACAAGTGGAGTTATTTATATAGGGTACACTTTGAGTCCCAACTATTAATTCCTGAAGCTTCCTTGTAGGAGATTAAGATTTTTCCAACACTAGCCAATAAGATATATGCACTATGAAGTTATAGTGATGCTTTGTTCACTTTAATATATTACTGAAAACAAAATACCCTAACTTTTTTATATAATACAAGAAAGAGAAGGTGACACAAAGTTTAGCGCACATTTTAGTGAAAGATTTTGGCATTTCCCTACTTCAACTTCAAGAAAAATAAAATAAAAAGAATTATAGCAGCTAATAATTAGTCAGATTGGTTGATTAGCATTTCACCTTTCCACTTTGAGCCAGGTGTTACTGAGCAGAGAAATATTTAAAGGTTGGTGGTTTGAAGGAGGTGAATCAAAGGGCACCAATAATCACAAATTCTAGCCAATCTGTGAATAATCAAGGGCTGATTATCCTTATCTTCTTTTTATTCTCGTATTTAACCTAACAAATGTTCATAGTTTAAATGATTAGCCTTAAATTGCTGTCTTTGGTTATCAGAAACTCTTGAATTTGTGTGGTAGTTTAGAGATCATACAGCAAAGTCATCAGGTGTGTTTTTTAATATTTGAAATTCTGAAGAATGCTACAACAGCTATTTTTATAGGTAATGTCCTACCCCATGTCAGCAGTTCTGTATTCGCTGTCCCAATTCCTTGCACAATAGGAAGTGTTCATATACCTGCTGAATAAAACAAAACAAAACAAAAAACAAACAAACAACTAAGGACAAATCTTAATTCACAAAAGAGAAAATAATTCCAGGTAACTCTCACAGTTTTATTCAAGATCCTACAACTAGGACTGGGCTTAGAGGTATTTTACTACAAGTCTGACACCCAGCCTAAGAGGTAAGTCTTTGTTAAACACACTACCATCTGCAAGTAAAGGAGACCCTTACTAATTAGGCCCACCAGGAGGTGGAAAGATGTGAACTCCTCCCAGCACCCTCATGGAGCCATGGGTTGGTATCTACTTCCTGTGGTGGGGAGCAGGTAACCTAAATGCAGAATTCTCCTCCCTTGGCCCCCAAAGTCATCTTTATTCATCTCCACAGTAGTACTTCCAGTTCATCCCCTTCCTCTCTCTTTACAAATCAACAAATAAACTTAAAAAAAATAATGCTTTCCATCTCCATTTGTCAGACTTTCATCATCTTTTGTTGCAGTTACTGAAGAAATAATAATTCCTTATACTGCCCTGGTTGGATAGCTCAGTTGTTAATGGTATTGGCCTGTGCACAAAAGTTGCAGGTTTGATCCCTGGTCAGGGCACATACAGGAACAGATCATTGTCCCTGTTTCTCTCTCTCTTTATTTTTCTCTTCCTCTTTCTCTCTCTCTAAAATCAATAAATCTAGTGTGAATGAAAAAAAATAATTTTTTATATAACTCATTAAGAATGTACATGGATCAGAGCCAAAATAAATTAGCTAACTCAGAGGGGAGAAACATACACACAATCTCTTATTTAATACAAGTTGAAATAAGACTATAGAGCAAGAATAGCAAATTCCCAATATTTGATATACTCTAAATTCCCAATCACTAACTTCATATTATGCATAATAGAAGAAAAAAGTAGTGTCAATTATATTCTAGCCAATAAACCTACTTGCAGGATAAGTTTTTTAAACACATTTCTTGAATGGGTTGAAAATCTTATGAGAAATTAAGAAATCAGTATATTTATCATTTTAAAAAGTTGGAACTTTTTCAAATTATTTTAAACTCAATTTATAAGGATATAACTTTTAGTTTCAAATGAATGAAACTCTATGAAGCTTTTCATTTTTCCTTCTTCATTTTTTTTAAATCTAGAGGTTAAATTTAATAGGATGATATTGATCAATAAGAGTACATAGGTTTCAGGTGAACATTTCCATGACATTTGAACTGGCTTATTGAGCTGTGTGCCTATTACCCAAAATCAACTCATTTTCTATCACCACATATTTCTACTCCTCCCTGCCCCCACCCCCAGTAATCACTTCAGTTTTGTCTGTGTCCATGAGCTGCAGTTTTATATATAATCATAAATCCCACCTATATAATCATATAGTTCTTAGCTTTTTCTGAGTTACCTATTTCACTTAGTATAATGTTCCCAAGCTTTTCAAAACCAAGCAATTGACGTTCTTCTGGGGATACACACCCCATTTCTCAGAACAATCAAAGGCTAAAAACATTAGAAACAATGCATGTGTCTTTCCTAAATTTTTTGTCTCTATTCTTTACAAGTATTCTTTTTAAAGATACTTTCCTAGTTCATTGGTCTCTTTCAACACATCCCAAAAATGATGGTTCTCTCTTCTCAGTAATAGCTTTGGTTTATTCTCACAGTTTTTGATTCCATAAGATTGGCACATGTAGGCTTTTCCTGGTTTTGCATACAGGAATAACTGCATGAGAAAACAAGAGCTTTTATGACTTTAATTAAATTTAGCTTTAAATTCTAGATCCAGAAGGCATCTCTCTCTCTCTCTCACCCTCTCTCTCTCTCTATCTCTGTAACACACACACACACACACACACACACACACACACACACACACACACACACACCTCAGAGACTTAGTCTTTCCCCTGTATAATCATCAACCCTTAAGGCAACAGAAGACAGTGGCCTGCATGTGACTAACGATCACCTCTGGCAGGCTAAAGATAACATGTTGACCTACGTTATGTTTTAATTTTTTTAAAGATTTTATTTATTCATTTTAGAGAGGAGAGAGGAGAGGGGGGAGGATCAGAAAGCATCAACTCCAATATGTGCCTTGACCAGGCAAGCTCAGGGTTTTAAACCAGCGACCTTAGCATTCCAGGTCATCACTTTATTCACTGTGCCACCACTGAACAAGACCTCAGAGCTGTCTTCAAGACCTGAAGAAATGATTTATTACCTTTACCTAACCAACCAGCTCCCAGCATGACTCTGAATTCCTAAGCCATGGTGTCTTGTGATTTTGCCCTACATAATATTTAATTACATGCTATTGAGGTGTTTAAGCATTTGAGCATTCATTATCTTCCCGTTCTCCTGGGTAGCACCATTCATAATAAAATAACCAGCATCTCTCCACTGCAATTCTCATTGTCTTGTGTTTGGTTCTGCTAGTGCCAGGTGGATGAACTCTTTGTGTTTGATAACACCTGCATGCAAAACCACTGTTCTTGTCATTATTAACCAACCAAGTCTATGTAAGTCAGTGGTGAATCATGAAAGTTTGTTCTCCTGTTAAATGTTTTATTTAGTTCCGCTCCCTCTCTAACCTGATTATACTGATCATTACGCCTCGTGATATTTACAAGATGTTTTAAATATTCAAGATAGTATACCAAAATATTCTTTAGAGCAATTTAAACAAAAGGGCTGCTCTATCAATTATTATACTAAACTAACAATCAGTAAGATGTATACTGCATTTGGATATGAACAAGATATTTTTATTCACACTCAATTTCAGACTGTAAAAGATTCAGGAGGCACCAGGAAGTTTTGATAATTGTTGGCTTTCATTATAAAAATCATAAAACAATAATATTTTTAAATTTTTTAAGATAGTGAGAAATGAGATATATTTTAGAATTGGTAGTTACATACCACGAGTCTCTATTTCTCAAGGACTGGATAGATGAGAGAAAGTAAAGATTTAGGGTTAATTCTTAAGAGTTTCTGTTTCTTAACTTATAGACACAAACAGCTTTTATTTGAATGATCTATACATGGATTGATGGTAAATAGAAATAAATAAAAAACATGTTGTACAATATTAAAGACTTAGTTTGCAAGTAAATTTGTGGGATATCTAGAAAGTGCTCTTTTCTTGGATCTTAAAATAATAACAAACATAATTTTTTGTGAGCCTGTTTTTCAGGTTCATTTTAATAGGAGACAGAGATAAAAAACAACAACTGTAATGATTTGGGAAAAAAAGGGGGGGAGGTTGTAGACAGAGTGTCATCACGTAAGAAAGTTTTATATTTGAGATAACAGAATGAAAGCTCTGTTTCACTGACTTGGTTGAAGTAACTTACCAGGAGAAATATACAAAAGAAAAATGCTTTAGCTTTAGCTCTGTAGGTGAAGAAAAACTTGGCAAAAACAAATTGATACAGAAAAAAATAAATACTGGCTTTTTAAACTTTAGACTGAAGGGACACTAGAAACATTGAAAGTGAACTTGGGGCCCTTTGATTGTATTTGTTTTCATCTGACCTTGAATCCCAGCACATGACCTAGAAATTCCTCTGAAGCTCACTTTGATAAACGTAGACTTCAGAATCAAAGAAAAGCCTCAATTGAAGTATTAGTTCATTAATCTTACTTCATCTCAGTACTGCTGTTAAGTTCATTTTCAATTGTTTTGTGTTCTGTTTCTGTCATGGAAAATTGTGTTCTGTCCTCATTACTTTCTTTAAGTGGCCTGTGCTCATTTCTTTAACCAAAGGTTGAAAGTCATTCCATAGGTTTGGCTTACCATCTGATTATTTAGAAACTGTGTAATCCAACTCGTTTCAAATGACAGAAAGCATTCCAGTGCAATTAAAAACTTTCCTTTCTTTAACTCTGACTCATGAATAGCTGAGTCTCCAGTATCAGGATTCATTCCTCACACACATTTGACATTGTCAAACATTCTCTCAGAAATTTGTCTGCGTCAATCCAGGCTTCAATTAACAAAGGCAACGGTTACCCCTTCCTTCTTAGAGATTCCATTCTTTGAAGAGTTGGCTTTCTATACTACTACTGTCCTCTTTACAAGGCTCTGCAATACCCTGGAGTAGATGGCCCCTATGGGGCCCAAAATTTGGATCACTGTTTTCTGTGTGGAAGGCAATCATGTATGGCCAGATTGTAGTCCTGGATGCTATTCAAAAGCAACATATCATTTTTACTTTTTATTTTCTTATAAAAGCATAATACCTTTTTTATAGTGTATAAAATATCTGATACCAGTTAGATATCTTAAAGTATTCTAAAAATAAAGTGTATTCATAAGGGTTTTTTTTAAGTGTAAGAAGTCTACTACTAATGTGCTTCTAGGAAGCTATGGGAATCTTTATTTTATTTTTATTTTTTATTTTTGACAGAGACAGTGAGAGAATCAGAGAGTAACAGATAGGGACAGACAGACAGGAAAAGAGAGAGATGAGAAGCATCAATTCTTCATTGCAGCTCCTTAGTTGTTCACTGATTGCTTTCTAATATGTGCCTTGACCAGGGGGCTCCAGCAGAGTGAGTGACCCCTTGCTCAAGCCAGAAACCTTGGGCTCAAGCCAGCGACCATGGGGTCATGTCTATAATCTCATGCTCAAGTGAGCGACTCTGTGCTCAATCTGGTGAGCCTGCGCTCAAGCCGAATGAGCCCGTGCTCAAGCCTGAGACCTTGGAGTTTTGAACCCGAGTCCTCTGCATCACAGTCCAACACTCTATCAACAGCACCACGGCCTGGTCAGGCAGGAATTTTTTGATAAATAGAAGAAGACCTAACAGGTGCCACTCGTCTTCAGCCTTGATTTCTTTTCATCTTATTTCCTGCAGAATGGAGATGGTTCTTAAAGCCTTACTGGGACAATGACAAAAAAAATATTTTTTGATGCAAGACGTACTCTTGGTTTTTAGTGATTTTTTTTTTAAGTGAGAGGAGGGGCATAGAGAGACAGACTCCCACAGGAGCCCTGAATGGGATCCACCTGGCAACCCCCATCTGGAGCCGACGCTCGAATCAACCAAGCCATCCTCAGTGTCAGGGGCTAACTCTCAGACCAGCTGAGCTAGCCTCAGCACCCAGGGCAACACTCAAACCAATCTAGCCACTGGCTGTGGGAGGGAAAATGGGAGAGAGAGAAAAGGGAAAGGGAGGAGAAGAGAAGCAGATAGGTGCTTCTCCTGTATGCCCTGACCATGGATGGAACCCTGGATGTCCACATGCTGGGCCAACGCTTTGTTCACTGAGCCAAATGGCCAGGGCCACAAACTTCTTCTTTTTGAAAAATAATTTAAATGATTATTTTCATTTGCTAATTTTTTAAAAAAAATCACAATATCATCATTTTGTTCTTTATATTTTGATATTTTAACTATTAACAATCTAATCTGTTATATCTGGTGTATTATTGCAGAATACCACCTAGAGCCACTAACTTCATGAGCTTATTTATTTAAAAATAAGAAAGTAGCTTATAATCATTAATTCTGTTGCTCTATAAATATATATTAGTTTTCTACTCTGCCCTCAGCACTGTGCTAGATTCTAGTAATACCAAGATGAACAAAGATTCTGCCTCCAAGGAGCTCATTGTCATACAGGAGAGTAAACAGGGAGCTTATGTGAAAAGCAAAGGAGTAAAATGGATGGAGGATTAAAGGGGGACACAGGGTAAAGTAGAAGAATTTTTTTAAAGATTAAAGAGTCTCAATTATGTTTATACTTTAATGGAAGGAATACAAAAATGAGGAAAGAAAGCCAGAAATAAAGTGACTACAGAAAGCTGTAAATAGATGAAAGGGTAAAATTAGAGATGATATGGCAAGTACTTTAAAAGTGAAACAAAACTCTTAATAAAGTGAAAATTGAGATTGGGACAAATATAGATAATTTTTGAGCTGGGAAAGGGGAACATTAAAAGAATTCATGCCCAATGGCAACATTTTCTCTATGAGTCAATGTCATCTGCAGAGAAAGGAAGGATCACAGGTTAGAATGACATCTTAGAGAGAGTTCTGAAGGTTTCAAAACGCTGCAGATGCAGAGAGAGTGGCAGCTTCTTCAGGATTGCAGAGTTCTACGGAGAGGCCGGGTGGGTTTAGAAACCATAAGTTTAGGGCAACAAATTTAGACTTATATTAGCTAGGGTGACTAAAGAAAAAAAAAAAGACCTCTCAAGCAAAATAAAACTTACATCCTTCTCAGGTTTACAATCCAGGGAGGTGTTCCAGGTTAGTAGGCAGCTACTTTCCAGAGGGTCATTTAGAGATCTGGGATAATGGTAGTTCTGCCATCTTTATATGACTTGCAAGATTTTTTCTGTTGTTACCACTACTGCAGCCTGCCAAAAGGGGGAAGGCTGCTAAGGCTGTATGTGTCAGGCCTGGAGGTGACATGGAGCACTGCTGCTTCTATTCCATAAGATTTTTGGCCATACTTAACTGCAAAGGGGTAGAGTTGTGGGGTGGCTAGAACACTATTACTATGGACTATTTTTGAGTTCTCCATAGCCACGTTAATAGATTGAACATTGGAGCAGACAAAGTAGCTGTTGAACTGAAATTTCTGGGTATGTGTGGCCTTCAACAAAAGTTTTAGCTAAAGTTTAACCAAAGCAAAGATATGGGAAGAGCAGAGCAGAGATGACAATGTTCTAAACACTATTTAAAGTAGTCCTTAAGGATTATCGTTTATATTTATAAATCAATCATTTTGCATTCAGAATGTGGATTACCTTTAACTTCTAAACACATGATGAGTTATGATGTACTATGAATATTCATGTGAACAAAAGAACAAACCATACCTACCAAGAATTAAATCATTTCAAACGATTGGATATCAGGGCATTTGACTTCCATTGGTATAAGCATTTTTTAAGCATTTTTTTATCCACATCTTCTCTCTGTGTCTTGTTTTATTTAGGGAGAAAAGTACACTACCTCCTGAATGTACCCCTGCAGAGTATTTCATCAATTCAAATTAAAGATGTATTTTACAGTTGTCACTGATATATGACTTTGAGAATATGAACTGCTGTATAAATGTTAAATGTTCCCATCCTCATGAAAATCACATTTTACCTCAGAGCCGTGTCTGGTTTTGCTATTCATTATTCATTTGAAGTCAGAGTTTTCCATTTTCAATATTATAATTAATTTGAATATTATTAAATGTTGTCACAACTGGCAGATTGTCAGCTTTCCTTAACCTCCCAACGTAAATTCACTCTCATTTGAATTGCCTTATTTTTATTCTAAATCTCCTTCAAAACAAAACAGAACCATTTGCTCTGTTTCTAAAATTTCCACTTAACAAAATAGATCTGTTCTTTTTCCTCACTTCTTACCCTTTTATTTAAGAGGATTTATTTTCTGTCTTACAAACCCCCGACAGTGTCAGCTTAACTACTGAAAGCTAATGCACGTAAGATTTGCATTAGAAAAAAAGTATGTTTTGTCAACTTTACATCCTACACAGAAATCATAGGCTCTAAGTTTAGAATAGAATTTCAAACCAATAAAAGTAGTATTTCATGTTGGGAATAAATTGGAGTTGTGAAAGACACCAGGGATATAAATTCATGCTGTCTTGGCATGGTCAGTAAGTAAAATAGATGGTTGGATATAAAGAATATTGTCAAAAGAACCCTCATCCCAAAATGTATCACCCAGTAGGAAAGGGTGTTATTTACAAATCAAAGGCTCAGCCCTATCATTTAGAAATTGAATCTGAAAATTTTCTATTAAAAGGCAAACATTTGGAATACAAAATTAAGTTAGCAATTGGATGGCACATACTTATTTTTTCAGGGATCGTGCCCTTTTCAGACACTACTTATTTATTTATATTTTTTATTTAGTGAGAGGAGGGGAGCAGAGACAGACTCCCACATGTGCCCCAACACGGATCCACCCGGCAAGCCCAGTAGGGGGCAATGCTCAGCCCATACGTTGCAACCAGAGCCATTTTTTAGCACCTGAGGTGGAGACCTTGGAGCTATCCTCAGTGCCTGGGGCCAACTCGCTCCAATCATGCTATAGTTGCAGGAGGGGGAAGAGAGAGAGAGAGAGAGAGAGAGAGAGAGAGAGAGAGAGAGAGAGAGAGAAGTGAGAGGGGAAGGTGTGGAGAAACAGATGGTTACTTCTCCTATGTGCCCTGACCGGAAATTAAACCCTGGACATGCATATGCTGGGCCAATGCTCTACTGCTGAACCAACCAGCCAGGTACAGACACTAATTTATTATAGATAGCATCCTCTCCCACAATCTGGGATACAGCCTTGAAAACCCTCTCCAACACAGCATTCTATGCAGATGCTTCAGTTTATCCCACTGAGTTCTGATAATGAATTCAATTGCATGAGCTTGTGAAGGAAGTCAAAAGAATAGATTGAGATGATTGAGAGCCCACTGAAAGGACAAACAGGAGCATCTCTAATGCTAAACTTCACAAACCTCTAAATTTGGTGTAGGGGCTGCTGTTTCTCTGTGTACATGAGTGCTCAGCATTATAATCTGGAGAGACAATCAATTTTGACAATTCACTGTTTCATTGAAACTGTAAAAATCAGCACTTAATTCAGCTGGTTTAAATTAGGATATATAATTTTGTTTTTGCTTTAGAGATGTTGTAGACTACAGAAAATTTTGATTTAGTTCCTGATTACATTTACATCCTACTGGATTAATCTAGCAACAAAACACATTTTGTAAACTAAAACCTTAAAGCAATATATATATATATATATATATATATATATATATATATATATATATACACAGACACACAC
This sequence comes from Saccopteryx leptura, assembly GCF_036850995.1. NCBI lineage: Eukaryota > Metazoa > Chordata > Mammalia > Chiroptera > Emballonuridae > Saccopteryx > Saccopteryx leptura. The sequence continues at coordinate 39,871,309 of NC_089505.1, read as the reverse complement.
ACACACATATATATATATATGGAAAAAATTTATTAAGCATCTATTTAAAAGTGGGGGCTTATTTCAAAGTTTAATTAATTTAATTTGGCCATGCATGTTTGTAATTTAAAGACCTTAGAATGAGTTGAAGCATTTTACAGAGGAGAAAACTAAGAATCAAAAAGGCTGGCTTTTCCATATTTACATGAATTATTATTGAAGAGTTTGAAGTAGAAGCCTGTGGTTATGATTCTCAGCCCACTGTTCTTTACACAACTCTTTGTTGGGTTATTTTTTAATTCATTCTTTGGGGATTTGAGCAAGAACCCCTTTTAAAGGAAATCCCAATTTCTTTCTGTCTATTCTGATTCTTAAAGAAAGATGGATAGTTCCATATGCCTATGAATTCAGGGATTGGAACAATATTACCAGTACTTTCTTCATTTTTTTCAGCTCTGTTCTTACCTATATATTGGCTTCATTCTCTCCTACTTTATAAAGGCATTTCCACATGGAGGAGCAAGTTAGGGGCATGGCTATAGATAGCTCCATGTTTATTCAATTAATCAAGATTATGACTTCAGAAGAGAGAGAGAGTTGACCTTTCCCAGTGTTCATATTCAAAAATTATAGAGATAGACTGTTATTGGTCTGGCTTAATTCACATACACATTAATCAAGCTTTTTGAACAGGAGAATTGGGCACTTTGGCCCAAGCCGGTTTCTTGTGGCCCAAGTGGCTCAGTACAATGACTAGCAGCCTCACAAGAAGTCTCCACAACAAAGGCAAGAGGAACAGAAGAGGAAGAAGGAATAACTGCCTGAAGAACAGGTTGTGATTTTTCCAAGATGATACAAGGAATACTAAGCTAACCAAAATATACCTCTTCTTGATTTTGCATGTGAGTGCAAACTTTCACATGCGTGCACACACACACACACACACACACACACTTCTCATATCCTAGATATACATATGCAATGTCCTGTCTTACCAACACAATTATCCAAAATAAAATTTGAAACATACTCATCTCCTCCCTAGAAAACTTTAACAAAAAAATCATTTCAGTAATTCACATCTGGGTGATGAGCAATAATTTATATCTGATATATATATGGCCTGAACCTAGAGTTAAATCATAACTTTAAGTTATCAATCTATACTCAATATGTAATGGTAGGGAGAAAATAATCTCATTAAGATGGAAAAAAGTGGTAACATAGTTGTACCTTGTCCAGAATATTATACATATTTTGGAAGAGAACAAGGACTAATTTATTCTTTCCATTCTCCTTGGAAACTACACATGAATAATGCCACAGGATCATCTAAAAATTGTAGTCCCTCTTTAGCAAAATCTGAAACTCTTCTCTGTGTTCACATTACCTCTGCTCTTCACTTGGAAAGATGGTGTGTGTATATATATATATTTGTACATCAGGGCCTAGAGGAATTTTTGGTATCCTCTTATTACTCATTACCTTTTGTAAAAGGAGAAATCTCCCTTCTCCAAATAGCATGCATTTAGTATGTTCTTCCTTATCATTATCATCTTTTTAGGTCCCAGCAAGTCTCTTCATTCATTGAAAATGTGAGCACCTATATCAATGTCTTCTCCACTTCTGTTCTTATCATACATTCATATAAGTGCTACACGGAGCCACATTGGACCTGGAGGCAAAAGAAGAAATGTGCTTTTATAAAAATATCTTTTATATTTTGAACCAAGTGGAAAAAGTTACTAGACTTCTACAATAAAAAAAACATGATTGCATATAAAGCCCTTCATTGCCTAATCTATTTGCATAGCAATGTCTATGCCCATAAATCTACCCAGCAGTGGATGCATGCACACAGGGGCCAAGGAGCTGCATGTTGGAAATGACTGTGTATTAGTCAAAACAGCATTTGAATGGGTGTTACATGACAGGAACCATGCTAAGCACTATTCACAGATTATCTCATTTAATTCTACATGTCTTCCTCACTTCTAAGTTTCATTAGAGCAAGGACTCTGCCTATCTTGTTCACATTGTCATATTGTATATCTAATATCTAGTATAGTGGCAGGACCTTGATATGAATAATAATGGTAACAATATAAATATTGAAACAGAACTGAGAATGTAGTTGGATAGACTTCAAATGACTTACTTCAATTTCTCAATATTTGCTAGAACCCTTTGAGACTGGACAAATTTGAATGGTTTTGTGTTTGTAAAAAAGCTTTCCTAATTGAATTAGAATATTTTTGTAAAACAAACATGCCTTAATAAATTGAATCCAATTTCAGTGGTTTCAACCTATAAATATTTCCCTCATCTTCTATAATTGATTTATACATGAAAAGCAATTCAAATAATGTTAGATGAAATAATTAGTACCAATTCTTCCACCAAAGATAGTAAAAAAAAAAAAAAAAAAAAAAAAAAAAAAAAAAAAAAAAAAAAAAAAAAAAAACACAAAAAGAGCTGGATAAAATATTTGTAAAAGTCTTACAATTTTATTTTATTTATTTTTATTTTATTTTATTTATTCATTTTAGAGAGGAGAGAGAGAGAGAGAGAGGAGAAACAGAGAGAAAGAGAAGGGGGGAGGAGCTGGAAGCATCAACTCCCATATGTGCCTTGACCAGGCAAGCCCAGGGTTTCGAACCAGTGACCTCAGCATTTCCAGGTCGATGCTTTATCCACTGCACCACCACAGGTCAGACCAAGTTTTACAATTTTAGAACTAATAAAGGAATGAATTAGTAGAGGCTCAGGTTATGAACTTTTTTTTTCCTTGTGGTTATTGTTATTTTAGAAGCTGTCATTTTCATTGACTTCATGCAATAAGAGACTAGAGATTTGGAGTACAGGCTATCACAGACCAAAATGGACTTGATGAACATCCCTCACTGAAAGGCTGTACCTGGGAGTAAAGGGTAAATCCAAAGTAGGCTCCTACAGGGGTTGCAGCTCAGCCCCATGTAATATTAAATCTAGAAATTGTATTAAGATAATCCTGAAAAGCTATTTCCACAAGATACATGAGCAAAGTAATAATAATGATGATGATGATGATGATGATGATAATACATATAAATCCTCTCTTCAGAAAGATAATTTCTAGGTCACATATTATTTCTAACAAGTGTTTGCAAATAGTTTGAAGATAGTTAAAAATATCCAGACAATATCGACAGAAGACTGACTACATGAGCCAACAGAATCAGAAAAAAAAAAACAGAAAAAGACCACAAAAGCCTCAACTATTAGGGACATAGAAAGATATATTGACTTTTAGATAATTATACTATGTTCAAGAACATAAAAAGCGATAACTTTAAGAAACAATATCCTTCAAAAAATTGAGAATTCTAGAACTGAAACAACACTATAAGTAAAATTAAGAACTCATTTTAGCCTGACTTATGCTGGTGCAGTGGATAAAGCCTCAACCTGGAACACTGAGGTCGCCAGTTAGAAACCCCAGGCTAGCCTGGTCAAGGTACATATAGGAATTCATGTTTTCTGCTTGCCCCGACCCCTTCTTTCTCTGCCCTGTCTCTAAAATGAATAAACAAATCTTTTTTAAAAAACTGATTTTATAACTTCTATAGCAGGTTAGGCATAGCCAAAGATAAGTTAAAAGAACATATCCAGACCAAAGCACAGAGAAAAGGCTAAAAAACACAAATCATAGGTTACAAAATAAAGATGATTGAAAGGATGTTTATTGAGTATACAAATGAAGTTCTTAAAAGACAGGTAACATTTTAAAAAATAATAATTGATAACTTCCCAAATTTGAAGAATGTCACATCACAGATTTTGAAATCATGAAAAATTTATTGAGATTTAGCACAAAAAAACACCACATAACACATCAACAAAATCACTGAAAACAAAAGATAAAAGAAAAAAATGTCTATATACAGCAAAAGAAAATAAGAGATGTTACCTTTAAAAAATCATCAGCTGAGACTTACAGCTGACTTTTATACAGAAAATGTAAACCAAAAGACAAATGATATCTTCAAAATGTTGAAAGAAAATAACTAACAACTTCAAATTTTATTCCCAACTGCAAATATTTTTCAAAAGTTAAAAAAGAAAAAATAAGGACATTTTTAGAATTACAAAAAATGGAGACTTAATTATTAGTCAATCAGCACCAAAAAAAATTTTGAAAGTCACTGTTAAATCTGACAGAATGAGATAAGTGCAGAAAAATAAAATTAAGAAGCAATAAAAAGGTAGGCTTGTGAGAAGACCTTTTTTAAAATAACATTATATTTACAGATAATAAAATTAAAAATTGGACATGTTGGGGGGACACATCCAACCCATTAGAATGGCAATAAGTGTGAAAATTGTAAAAAATAGACAAATCTAGAAAAATAAAAATGGTTAAAATTAACAAAAGGGAATACAAAATGTGAATAATCTAAAAAAGAAATTAATTCCACAATTTAAGTTTTAAAAAAAAAAACTTCAAATCTAAATATCTTCTCTGTTGAATTAATTCTACCAAATGTTGAAGGATAAATGAATGCCAGAGTTAATACAGAATCTTCCAGTGAACAGATTTAAAAATTATCACCCAAATACATATTTCATAAGTCATGATTATATCAAAGTAAAACCACACATAAACACTACAAGATAGAAAAATAACAAGCTACTCAATCTCTTCATAAATATAGATACAAAAATTCTAAAAAATAAATAAATAACAACGTTCCCAGCAATATATTAAAGAATAATACATCCATGTCCAATTTAAGTTGACTCCAGGAATATAAACACTGTTAACATTAGAAAATCATTAATGTAGTTCATCAAATTAACCAAACCAATAAAATAAATAATATGACCATTTTAATAGATATAAACAATTTATTTAATATAATAAATTATTATTTAATGTATATGTTGGTGTTTATAATATTAAGAATCTTTCTTCATCTGACAAATAGCCATTGCACAAAACTTAGAGGCCAACAACTCATCTAACCATGAAATGCTGAATGTTTTCTTTGTAAATCTGGGAATAAAACACAGACATTTCCATTCAACATAGTACTGGAGGTGGTGGTCTTATTGCAATAAGGAGATTAAAATAAACTGTTGAAAAATATGAAAGAAATACAACCTTCATTAATCATAATTTTAAACATATTAATCAAAGGCAACATGATTATGAACATAGAAAATACAGAATAATCTGCAGACAAGTTATTTGAATTAACAAGTTAGTAATATAAACAAACACTGGTAAGACCACTTTGGAAAACCCACATTAATGCTGTATCTCAAGCATATATGCAATACAAATGCAAGCACAGGCATCCTATGTGTCCTAAGAGATTTATAGAAGAGAGGTTCTACCAGTATTTGTTAACATAGCCCAAACCCAATATAAAAATAAACCCAATATACATGAACAGTAGAATGAATAAATGCAATATATTTATACAATAGGTTTCTATTCAGTAAGAAAACAACAACAAATTACAGCTAGGTGCAACAACACAGATAAATCTCAAAGCCTAATGTGGAATAAAAGAAGCCACATGTAAAATAATACATAATGTATAAACATTGTTCTATTTGTGTAAAATTTAAAAATAGACAAACATAAATTATAATATTTGAGAATACACATGTAGATGGACCATGAGCAAATAAATCAAGAAAGCAGTTAACACAAATGTCAGGAGAAGGTCAAACTTTTGGAATGAAAAAGAGATCACTATTGGTGGGGAGGAATACAAGATGCTGGCAATGTACTGTTCTTTGACACGAGTGGTGGTTACAGGGATATTTATTTACCTTGTGTTAAGTCACCAAGATGTGTCTCTTTCAAAAATAAATTTTTGCATGTGCTATATATTTCACAGTTGTACTGGTTAAAACAAACACCTTTTCAAATTTGATCGGGGGCATCAAGAAAGCAAGTAATAGCAATAATTTATGGACAGGATAAAAATAAGACTAGGAAAAAATGAACGAGGTACCAAATATTAGGTACCAAATTTAAGGAAAGGCCAAAAAACTCACTAATTGCAAGTCAATAATATAGTAATGAAGTATTTTTAAAAATCAATATTAATGCAAAAATTATGATTAGCAAAAAATCAAAAAAATCAATAACAAAAAGCAAGTATGATGACATGATTAATATGGACCAAGCACCTTTGTGAGTTATTTTATGTGTATTAACTGATTTAGTCTACATAAAATACTATGGGCCCTGGCTGGTTGGCTCAGAGGTAGAGCGTCGGCCTGGTGCGCAGAAGTCCCAGGTTTGATTCCTGACCAGGGCACACAGGAGAAGCGTCCATCTGCTTCTCCACCCCTCCCCCTCTCCTTCCTCTCTGTCTCTCTCTTCCCCTCCCGCAGCGGAGGCTCCATTGGAGCAAGGATGGCCCGGGCACTGGGGATGGCTCCTTGGCCTCTGCCCCAGGCGCTAGAGTGGCTCTGGTCGCAATAGAGCGACGCCCTGGAGGGGCAGAACATTGCCCCCTGGTGGGCAGAGCATCGCCCCTGGTGGGCGTGCCAGGTGGATCCCGGTCCCGCTCATGCGGGAGTCTGTCTGACTGTCTCTCCCCATTTCTAGCTTCAGAAAAATACAAAAAAAAAAAAATACTATGAAGTAGGCTGTATAATTATCCCTTATATTACTAATCAAGAACCTGTGACACAGAGAAAAGCAATTTTCTCAAGGTCACCCAACTGTTTCATGACACACCTTGATTTCAAACCCAGTTCCAACTCTAGAAGTCATGCTCTTAGGGGCAGAATGTTGCTTCACCTTCATTTGCAACAGTTAGCAAATGCAATCAGGTTGTAGCAACCAGTGATCTCCCATGATTCCTTCCACTGTACACATGTGCTCCACATCGTATGTTTGGAGGTACCATATTTTTCGCTTCGTAAGATGCACTTTTTCCCCCCAAAAGTGGAGGGGAAAATGCCCGTGCGTCTTATGGAGCGAATGTTCATTTTTATTTATTTAATTTTTTTTTTTAGCTGCTGCAGGGCACTATGCCAGTAAACATATGTAGAATGAGCACCAGCGGGAGTATAATCATGCCCACCAAGGCAGCATGTGGAACCCCCGGCATCTGCTGAGTGATCTCCTGGTTCCAGTTTCCACAGTTGCATGCAGCGCTGGAAGGAAAGTGAGCTACATTGTGTGGGTGCATTCATCTGGCATCATCGAGAGCCACTGCCCTGGTGCAGGGCTGCACTGCAGCTGCTGGAGCTCTTTGTGACGTGCTGACATCACTTGCTGCCCTGTTAGTGCTTGAGCAGTTTAGAGCACATATTAGCGAAACCACAAAAAAAACTCTAAAGAAGTGAAGACTCATCTAGATGTAATTCCTGGGGTTCTTACCAGCCAGTTGTAACCTCAGGACATTTCCATCAACAAACCGTTTAAAGTCTTTATGCAAGAAGAGTGGAACAAATGGATGGCTGCTGGCAATCATGACCTGACACCAACTGGACGAATGAAGAGACCACTATCATTCAAGTTTGTGAATGGGTGAAAACATCATGGCAGTCAGTGAAGAATAAAATCGTGGTACGGTCATTCAAAAAATGTGGCATTAGCAATGCCTTAGATGGCTCTGAAGATGGTATCATATATGAAAACAGTGAAGAAAGTGATACCAGTGATTGTGAGCAACTGAGCTTCTTAAATTCTGACACTAGCAATGATGAGTTCCTGGGGTTAACGGACAACTGGATAGTATTTGGACATTAAAGTCTCTTCTCATTTTTTAATAACAGTGCTAATGGTTGTTAATACTGCTGTTGAGTTTACTTTGTTGAAATATTATTCTGGTATATTTTATTAAATATTTTAACACACCATTTGGTTCAGACAATTTTTTATCATATTTTCTTCCTTAAAACCCTAGGTGCATCTTATGGAGTAAAAAATCTGGTAATTATTGTGTTTAGAGAGGAGTTAAATTGAAGGAAAGATATTAGAAAAATCAGTATAATTTAAGTTCTCATAATATCTTCACAAAGCCTCTTTTTACTTGAGTAAATGTAATTCCCAGGGTATGGGATATCTTAGGTAGCCAAGAAAATCTTCTATTCTCCTGGCTAGATGATTCATGCTATTCTAGTACTTTTCTAAGGGTTAGGTCCAATAAACTTATCATTTGAAAAAGTTAAAGAGAAAAAAACAGAAATTTTATTGATTGATTTAAAATTATATCACAGTATGTTTCCAGATTCTAAAGTCAGCTTAGAAAACTATGAAAAATTTGATGCCTTTTTGTAAGGGTGAGGGCCTATGTAGAGATTATATGGCCTTAAAATGTATTTACGTTCTGAAATACCAACTCATTAATCAAATGTCATCAATTAGACTGTTGTCATGTAATAAAGTAAGCTTAGTCTAAGGCAGAACAACACGTTAGAGAATCAGGTTGGTAAAAGTGCATAAACCAGTTTAAATCTCAAAGGTCGCTCAAAAATTAATGACCTTTAGTTCCCCTAAGGTACAACAGCATGCTTAGAAAATAGAAGAAGAAAAAAACAGAAAAAAATTAGGGAACTGAAGAATTCCAATGAATATTAATGAGAGATGAGCACTTTTCAGGCAGAGGTTTGTAGGTAGAAAGAAAATAGATTTTATGAGAAAGCAAGTTTCAATAAACAGTTATTTATAGACATGGGAAAATGAGTTCTGCTAAATGTCAATCCTTGTTAAACTGTGACAATATCCATTTTTTTTCAAACAAGTCAAATTTTTGAGAAATATCGCTTTGTGTAGGCTGCCAATAAATCGCACTAAAACATGAAAAAAAAATTAAATCTTTCTTAAATAGTCAGTTTAATGGTTTCACAGAACTATCACTCTGAGTTCCTCAATCTTAAAAGTTGTCTGTAAGTATTTAGCCATCTTACTTTCTGTTCTTTTTTTTTCTTTCTTTTTTTCTTTTTCTTTTCTTTTTTTTTTTTTTTTTTTTTTTATCAAACTGTGGCACAAAGCGTCACTGAAAAATAAAGTTCTTTTGCTGTAATGTTTGGTATATGACAATGATAGAAGTTGAATTGAGAAAGTAGAAATGAAAAGCTGAGATGATCCTCCAGCACTGATCTAGGAATGTGGTGACAGAGTTAAGGTAAGACTCGGGGTATCAATCACAGCAAGGAAAACAGAATTTAATGTTTTAAAAAGCCATAGTGAAAAAGTCACTGTTTTCTAGTCTAAACTTAAATTAGTAACCTGTGAAGCATATTTCCCTGAAACTCATTTTGAAAATTTCAGAATGAAAACTAATAGACAAATGTCAGGTCCAAATTTCAGAACATTTTTTGTGATACTAACTTGAGTCTCAAAGCTTTTCAATTCACCTCCTCCTCATTATTTTTTATAACAAAAGAAGTTATTTTTGACTGTTAGCATTTCCACGCAACCATCTCTGACTGTTACAGTCGGAGATGGATCTGTCAGAGCTGTCAATATCTTTCTGTGTTTGAGATTTCAGCCTTTCATCTGAACATACACAATGGTAGAGCTTTTGTGCTTGCATTTTTGTTTTTTTCACGAGCATAAATGCAAAATAAACTGACCTAAGCATGGCAACTACAATTCTTCTGACAACAACAAAAAAGTATAAAGGCCAATTTTTAAAAGAGGGAAAACGTTTGGGGCATTAGAGGTTTGGTGACTCTAGCAATATGTTTCTCTTTTCCGAATTGTTACTCATTACAGTCAATAATCATCCTATCCTTAGAACTTGCAATCCCGTCATTTGCATGTTCAAATGCAAAGGAAAAAACATATGCCTTTTCAATCTAATCTTTAAGTTCTCTTTAATTAGTTCTTTTGTCTTTATTTTTCTTCTGCATGGCAATCTAAGTATAAACACAAGCAATAGGGAGTACTCACCTAGTTGTAGTTCAAAGAATGAAGCTTAACTCTTCCAAGGAGACATGACAATTTGTCCTCAGTGTCAGATTTCAATGAGCTGTGAACCACTCTCTAAACGAAATGGGTAATAGCACTGGGACATACAAGTAGACTCCATGAAGAACCAATGGAGAAACGCTTGGAGAAAACATTAAAATTCTCCATTCCACCTCCATAGATTCATCTTCCTCCCACATACAGTAACTGAGTTCTTTGGGGTACTGTACTAGATCTGGGAATATAATGGTGAGCAGCTCTAGCTTCAAAGGTAATCTGGCCTGTGAAGGGGCAGGAGACTACCACTGAGGAACCAGCAGGAGGTTCTCTGTGCCATTGCCCCTTGTTAACTCCTAGACAGCAGAGGGGGTCTATTAATATAACAATAGATCAGAGTATGTTTTTGAGAAGCAATCAAAACCTTGCAAGAGGCTTTGTCTTTTAGCTGCGTCATTTTAAAGGGTCTGAAAGACCTGGAACTTTATGTGCTGACCAAATGTGAGAGGTTAATTTGTGAAAACATATGAGTCCTCTCACCTCTCAGAAACTAATGAACTAATGATCAAGCTAGATCACTGTCTGGCCCAAACCCTTCAATGATTTCCCACTGGAATTGGAGTAAAATTCCAACTTCTTCCATGCCTATAAATCACTGCATGACGTGGCCCTGAATACTTCTCTGAATTCCTCTTTTCATCCCTCTGATTAATACTGCTGTCATGTGAACCTCATTTCTGCCTTCAAATATGCCAAGCTTGTTCTTGCTCTTATGCCAAGAGACTAGCACTTTTTGGCTAGGAAATCTCTTTATCCAGATCATTGCATAGCTGCCTTCTCTTCACCATTCAGGCCTCACGTCACAATTCTCTAAACTAAAATGATACCCTCTCCTCCCCTCTCCCTGGATCCCAGGTGGTCTGCCAGATTTTCTTATTTGACTGCTTTTAGCATGTACCTATACCTGGAATTACATGTGTGTTTCTATGTTTACTAAATATTTCATAGTCCTATAGGCACTCCATTTCCTTCACTTTTCTATCCCTAGAGCCTCAAGTATCCCCTGGCCTCATAGTAGGCCATCAGAAAATATTTGCTGACTAAATGCACAGACTTATTTCAAGGATGAGTCAGACTAAGGGAACTAGTCATATATGGGTTCTGTAATTAAATATAAGTGGTATAAATTAAGAATTTGGGAAGTGAGAAATGCCCAGAAATTAATGACATTTTAGCTGAAACCTGAAAGATAAGCAGGATATAACTAGATGCTGGAATAATAAGAGATGAATAAAAAGAGAGCTTCAAAAAAAAAAAGAATAGTATGTACACAGCTCAAAGATGTTTAAAATCTAATAAGAAAAAAAGTCAAAGGCATTAAAAAAATGTGAGACAGAGAGATTGGCATTATATTTGCATTATAGATAAACTGAAGAGTTGATACTGAAAACAGGGAACTGAGAGAGCTGTTGAAAAAATCCAGAAGAGCGATGATAGCATTCTTGATCATGGGCAGATCCACAGGAGATGGATAGAATGGAATGAATCATGACACTACAGGTGTTACAAAATTAGTTGGACTTGGTTGATGAGGTGTGAGAGTAAACGAAAAGAGAAATTTTGTTCCAATTTTTCTTGATAGACATTTGGATGCATGATGACTCCAGTCACTGACATAGAGGATCTTGCAGGAGAGGCAGGTTCAAGTGTTCAGTTTCCATTGTCAGAGGATCAGCCAAGGAGCTATCCAGGAGACTACTGGATATAATATACATGGCTGGGAAGGGTTATCAGAATATAAATGATAATTAAAACATGATAGGGAATGAGGTCATACAGTAATAGAACACAAAGGGAGAAAAGAATAAAAACTAGGATGGAAACTTATGAAGCATCAAGATGGAACTCATGAAAAAGAGAAAAGAGCCAACTATACTGTTTACTTAGAACAGCCAGGAAGATGGGAGGAAAATAAAATATGTGTGACATCACAAAAGCTTAGAAAGAGGATTTCACGAACAGTAACTATACAACAGTGTCAAGTACTAGAAAAATGATCAGATTGTCCCTGCTGTTTAGTTTGTTAGAGGAGGTTGATCAACTTAAAAAGTTGTTGGTTTTAATGGAGTGAAGATGAAATCAAGTCTCAGATTACAGAAATCAGAAGAGAAAATGGAAGGAAAAATATGGCCATAATGAGTGGATACAATCCTTTAAAGATATATGACCATTGTGGCCAGATGAGTGGAAGATTGGAGAAGAAATAGAGATAGGGAAATGTTGTATTTAGGATGAAAGTAAATATTGATGACAAAGAGCCAGTCAGAAGGGTGTTTTTAAAGATCTAAGAAAAAGAGAGAATAGAGCAAGATTACTAAAGAGGTGGAAGGAATGGCTCTATAAGAGTAAACCAGAAAAATTATTAAAAAGGAACACTTCTTTCCCATAAGATGATTATAAAATAAAAAATATGTGTAGACCAAGTAAATTATAGATGCATGGAATAGAAAAGATGAATAGCAAGAAAAACACAGGAAGAACGACAGATGGTATTGATAATATAAATTGTTTAAGGCACAGACCTATGTAAGTCTGTGATTTCTTTCAGCAAGGTTGAGCTGCCTGAATACAGAAATAGAAGGTTGTAGCTTTACTGGTCAAAACTTATGTTTTGTTGAGTCTACAAGTGATAAAGCAAAATAGCAAAGTGCTTAAAATTGATGGAAAACTGTAATCATATAATCTAAAATAAACAAGAAATAAAGTAAAGTATAAAGTAAATGTTAAAATAGAAAGGAGTAGCAGGCTGGACACATCCGAAAGAGCTGATTGTTCCACTTATATTAATTCTAATTCTTTATTTTTAATTAATTCCAGTATGGTTTTTTCCCCACCCATTCACAGAAATTTTTCATGTGGAAAGCATTCAAGATTTCCGTCTCAACAAACATCAATGAGTAATTCTCAGTCCTCATCTTCCTCTATCACAGTTGATTACTCTTGCTTTCTTAAAATTCTTTTTTTTTTCCTAGGGTAACAGACAGTACACCTCTTTGGATTTGCACACACAATACCATTCACTACTCGGGATTACTTTTCTGCTCTATCACCTCTTTTTGAATGATGGTTTTGGAAGCACTCAGAGCTGAATCATTGACCTTCTTTTCTTATTCATTAAGTGATCACAAGTATTAAGGCTTTAAATACCATCTATTTTGTGATAGTTCTAAAATTTATATCTTTAGCACCAATTTTTTGTCTTCTTATTCCCCCAAAATATAAAATCTATTTTTAGGTCCAAAAAAGCATCTCAAACTTATGCTATGTAAAACAAATTCTACATCCTTAACTACCATCACCATTTCTCCTTCAGTTTTTCCCATTTAATTAGCAGCATACCAGTTTCCAAATTGTTCAGACTAAAATCTTATCAGTGATCTTTGAGTCTTTTCTTTCACTTCTCATATCCTAGCCAACATCATATAATATTAGGATTTCCTACAATATGGATTAAGAATTCCAATTCTCATCACCCTTACCTTTAATATCCAGGTATGACTCATTATCTTCTCTTCCTAATATTTCTGCAAAAATCTCTTGACTGTTTTTTTTTTTCACTTTTGCACCCCTAGTGTCTATTCTTCACCTAGTTACCTGTGATCTTTTATGAAGAGAAACTTGCTCACATTTATTTCCTGCTCAGAACTTTCCAGTCTTCCCAATGCATCCAGAATAAAATCCATTTTTCCCATGTACTTCAAAGTTTGTGATGATTATGACACTGAGTACGTATAAGCTTTGTCTTCTACTACCTTTCCTATCAGTCCTGTCACTTCTATCACACCAGTCAAATTGCTGTGTCCTTAACTTGTCTCTGCTTCCGAGTCTTTATCATTGCCATTCCCATTGCCTAGCACTTTATCACTTGTTCATATACTTAATTCAAGTCTTGAATAACATTTGAAAGAAATTTTCCCCTTTCTCAAAGTCATAGAATAATTGGTCTCAGTTCCTCACACCACTGTATTAATTTTGTACATCAACACTTTTTGCATGCCCTTAAAACGGACAGAGTGTATTTCCCTGCCCTTTGATTTTGAATCTGGCCAAATGACTTGTTTTAGCCAAGGGGATATTAGCATACTTGAAAAAAAGCAAAAGCTTAGAATGTGATTGCCAAATTGGTATTCTCCTTGTATTCCTACCTTTTGCTATGAAAATTGATTACATGGGTAGCTGCTGATGTAATGAGACTGAAAAACATGGAGAAGAACTTGACCAAACCTGAAACATGGAACCGAGTCTAGCCAAGACCAGTCTAGACCACCAAGCTCCAGTCAGCCTGCAGACACCTGTGTCGTAAGCCATTAAAATTTTTAAGTTACAGGTATTTTTGTTTTGCAGCACTGTGAGAGAGCTAATCATTTCACTCTACTTAAAAAAGCCACACATATCTATACCATTTTTCTGCTAGATTTTTTTCTTTCTTCTTTTTCTTTTTTTTCCCCCCCACAAGAGAGGGAGAGTGCAGACAGAAAAGGAGAGAAATAAGAAGCATCAACTTGTTGTTACAGCTCCTTAGTTGATCATTGATTGCTTTCTCATATGTGCCTTGACTGGGGGGCCTAGCCAGTGACTCCTTGCTCAAGCCAGCAACCTTTGGGCTCAAGCCAGCAACAATGAGGTCATGTCTTTGATCCTACACTCAAGCCAGTGATCCCCACTCAAGCTGGTGAGCCCATGCTCAAGCCAGCAAACTCAGGGTTTCAAACCTGGGTCCTCAGCATCCCAAGTCAACTCTCTATCCATTGCACCACCACCTGGTCAGGCTTTGCTAGATTTTTTGATAGCACTCATTTCTACCCAAAATTACATTATATTTTATTTTTTTATTTGCTCTCCTCTTTAAAAGATCATGTCTTTGAGAAAATAGTCTGTGTGTGTTGTTTAGCAACTTCTTCCTAGTGGCAAACCCTGGTGTAGTGCAGAGTAGACTTTCAATAGATATTTGTGACTGAATGAATGATGCTGTAGAGAAATCCAAATACTGAAGGTTATGCAGAGTTTGAAAAACTTACTTTTGGCCTTAACTGAATGAATGAGTTGGCATGTTTCAAAACTAGAGGCAGCTAGCACAATTTTGAATTTGACGTTCCAGAGGTGGAACACATTTGGGTTGCTAGATCACATGACAGAAAGACATTGTGAGTAAAACTTGTGCTGCCTAGACAGAGGTATCCTTCTTTTTACTAAACCTCTCATATTCACCAAAACTTCAAATAATACTCTGTAAGTATTCTTTTAGGTCCCCTTTTGTTGAGAATTATATATAACAATTTTCTCTTTTTTTCTTTTTTCTTTCTTTTAGTGAGAGAGAGACAGAGGGACAAGCAGCAACAGACAGGAAGGGATAGAGAGGAGAAGCATCAACCTCTTGTTGCGATACTTTAGTTGTTCACTGATTGCCTTCTCATTCGTGCATTGACCAGGTACCTTCAGCTGAAGCAGTGACTCTTTGCTCAAGCCAGCAACCTTAGGTTTGGGCTCAGGCCAGAGACCATAGACATGATCCCACACTCAAGACAATGACCAATAGCTCAATCTGGTTAGGCCACGCTCAAGCTGGTGACCTTGTGGGTTTTGAACCTGGGTCCTCAGTGTCCCAGGTCGACACTCTATCCACTGCGCCACCATCTGGTCAAGCAATATAACAATTTTTAAATTTGAATAGGTAGGAAAAAGTTTTCTCAAAGTATTAAAGGCACCGCAAACAGAGAACTAACCTAATAGATTAAGTGGGATAATTCTTTTATAAGAGAAATGTAGCACTTAAAACTATAAAAGTAGTACTCAAATTATTTTAATTTGTCCATTAATGTTAACAAGTAATTTGAGTCTGAGAAAACTTCCTCTTCCTATCTAATAACTTTTTACATAGTTACCACCTCAGAACATCTGTTTGCATAATTGTTCTTCCAGTGTTCTTGAACTAAAATGTCAATTGGCAGGTAACATTTAACACTTTTAAATGTCCTGAATTTGGGATTTGTTAATTATTTCTCCATTTTTCTGAGTTGTTATTATTTTCTTCTTTGAACAGTTCATTTCCTGAAGGCTAGCTAATTAATGGTCAAGCACTGAGTGCATGCTTAGCATTAGAGTGACACAAAGTCTATTAATTCTGACAGTAGTTCCTTAACATAACTCATGAACACTGGCTAGGGTTAGAATGAATGTGCCCCAAACCTTTTTATACTCCTGTATCTCTCCAATCAAGAGTTATAGTCCCAGAATGGAGATGCCAATGCCCAGGTTTTGTTTAGCTGTCCACCATGTTAGAAGAGAACAGGGCACAGATGACATACAACAAAATAGGGGAAGTCCCCCAAATGAAGAGGGGATGCTAAAAGAACACTTACATTATGTGGTTTAGCCTGTTCACATCTCAGAGGTTCCTCAAGGCCTTCTCTACACAATGCCCCTCACCCTTCCCACTTGCTTCCTGATCTTGTATGCCATTATCACACACATTTTGTAATCAGGACACTGATTAACACCTCAAATAAAACCTTGCACAAATAGAATTTTACACATACTTAATGAAGGGAGAGTTGATTAGAAGAATAGAAATCTTCACATTAAAGACTTCATTGACATGCTTACATATATTGTATTAGTTTCCTGTTGCTGCTATAACAAATGACCACAAACTTGGTGGCTTCAAATAACAAAAATTTATATCTTACAGTTCTGGAGGACAGAAGTTCAAAACCAGTTCTATGGGGCTAAAGTCAAAAGGTTGGTAAAGCTCATTCTTTTTGAAGAGTCTGAGAGAAGAGTCTGTTTTCTTGCCATTTTCAGCTTCTAGTGACTTGTCTGCCTTCTCTGACCCCTGACGTCTCCTCCATCCCCAAAACACCTCATTCTGATCTCTGTTTCTACCATCACATGCCTTCTCTGACTCTGACTCCTTTCTCATCCCCTCTTATAAAGACCTTTGTCATTGGCTTGATTTAACTGTATAATTCAGGTTAAATTCTCATCTCAAGACCCTTAATTCAGCCCTGGCTGGATAGCTTAGTTGGTTTGAGGATCATCTCAAAGCACAAAAGTTGCTGGTTTGATCCCCAGTCAAGGCACATACAAGAACAGATTGATGTTTCTGTCTGTCTGTCTGTCTGTTTCTCTCTCTCTCTTCTCTCCTTTATTCTTTCTCTAAAATCAATAAATAAAAGAATTTAAATTAAGACCCTTACTTTAATCCCATCTGCAAAATCCTTTTTACCATAAAGGTAAAAATTGTAGGCTCTGGGATTAGGAAGTAGACATATTTGAGGGCCTTTATTTTAAACTATCATAAATATTTAGTGACTGATGCTTGTAGCTAAGCCCTGCAGTACATTTATGTTCTCTTTCTGTATTATTTATTGATTCCTCTTTTGCTTATATCCATATCTTTACTTCAGCTATTATTTTTGTTCTACCAAATGAAAACATAATATACCTAACCCCTTTTTTGGAACACATAAGTTATCTCCAAAATTCATAATGCTGTAATGAATATCTTTGAGCAAAATGCATCTGCATTTTAAATTATACTCTTAGGAGAGATTCCCAGAAGTAGAATTATTAGGTCAAAAAATGTAAATATTTTATTACTCTTAAGTACTATTGCCAAATAATTTTCTAAGTATGTTGTCTTAAATGATATTCCGATAAGTAGGAGAAGGCCAATCTCATGACTCACTTGCTGTCACTGAGTTTTTGCAATAAAAAGATAATAATAATCATAGTTAACTTGTGTGAAAAAATATAAAGAGAAAAATGTTATTTTAGTTTATATTTTTAAAGAATAATTATAGTGATTATTCCTTTTATTCTTTAACTATTTTTCCCCCTGAGTTATTTATTTACATTTTTTTAAAGTGTGTTTTCTCTTAACATTTTCTTCATTTGGAATAAAATCATTGGAATTCCTCAGAAAATAATTTATGTAATATTTTTTTGTAATAAACCAACTAATTCTATTTTTTATTACTTTATTACAAAGCACCTGTGTTTGTAGATGCAGTAGATATGCTGGTATGTTATTGAATTTTCTTTCCTCATCTCATTAGTACATATCAATTAATTTTGCAATATAGTAAAACATGGTGTGTTTAAAAGCAATGATTTATAACTTCTCAGATCACTTGAGGTTGGGTTTGACTTTGGGTGATGGGTATGCAACATAATCAAATGTCAAAATAACCTGGAGTTGTTTTCTCTGAGCATATGTACCCTGACTTACCAATGTCACCCCATTAAAATTAATAATAAATTTATTTTTATTGAAAAAAGAAGGAAATATAATTTTCTCTTCTATAAGACCATTCTCTTCATTACCAAATGACATACCTTATAACCATCAAATTTATTGTGCAGATTATATTTAGTATTCAATTCAAATAGATCAAAAATAAAATACAGAACTTAATATGTTATACCAAATAATTTTAGATTGCTTTGTTCACTGTCAATGTTTAAAAAAACTGTCAAGAGATATTATTCAAATTTTAAATTGCTGTAGATTCTCACCTACCATTTAAAAGTAAGATGTGTAATATATTCAGGATACTAGTGAAATCAGGAATCATCTCAATAAATACCAAAAATATTTAAAAAATTTTTAAAAAGCTGAACAAACATTTAGTCTAGATTTGTTTATTCAATTTTATAATTTTATGCTAACTGATATTTTTCCTTTAAATATTTCAATGTTTATTATCAATCTAGTTTCCATTTACTATTTTGAATGGTCCATCTTTCAAAGAGTGAATTTATAAATTCTTTGTAAATTATTTTTTACACTTGAAAATAAAACTTGTATTACTTTTCTGCAAACTCAGTATTAGAGAATCTACAAAATTTTTTTTTTTTTTTTTTTTCATTTTTCTGACGCTGGAAACAGGGAGAGACAGTCAGACAGACTCCCGCATGCGCCTGACCGGGATCCACCCGGCACGCCCACCATGGGGCGACGCTCTGCCCACCAGGGGGCAATGCTCTGCCCATCCTGGGCGTCGCCATGTTGCGACCAGAGCCACTCTAGCGCCTGAAGCAGAGGCCAAGGAGCCATCCCCAGCGCCCGGGCCATGTTTGCTCCAATGGAGCCTTGGCTGCGGGAGGGGAAGAGAGAGACAGAGAGGAAAGCGCGGCGGAGGGGTGGAGAAGCAAATGGGCGCTTCTTCTGTGTGCCCTGGCCGGGAATCGAACCCTGGTAAAATTATTTTTTAAAAGGTGTTTACAAATTTGATTTATTACAGATTTTTTTTTTCTTTTTTTTTTTTTTTTGTATTTTTCTGAAGCTGGAAACGGGGAGAGACAGTCAGACAGACTCCCGCATGCGCCCGACCAGGATCACCAGGGGGCGATGCTCTGCCCCTCTGGGGCGTTGCTCTGCCGCGACCAGAGCCACTCTAGCGCCTGGGGCAAAGGCCAAGGAGCCATCCCCAGCGCCCGGGCCATCTTTGCTCCAATGGAGCCTTGGCTGCGGGAGGGGAAGAGAGAGACAGAGAGGAAGGAGGGGGGTGGGGGAGAAGAAGCAAATGGGCGCTTCTCCTATGTGCCCTGGCCGGGAATCGAACCCGGGTCCCCCGCATGCCAGGCCAACGCTCTACCGCTGAGCCAACCGGCCAGGGCCTACAGATTACTTTTTAAAAATATATATTGGAAGAGATGAATTATATTATTTTTTATTGTTTTAAAAAGAAAGTCTAAAATTACAATTTTGAATATATATGTATTCATATTCATTTTATATAACTAAGAATATATGTTGCATGATTAAAGCTAAATTAGTCTGGAGGATATATATATACACACATACATATATATATATACATACATATATATATACACATATATATATATTTTTTTTAGTGAAAGAGAGATATAGAAAAATGGGAAGGGAGACAGATGAGAAGCATCAACTCATAGTCATAGCACCTTATTCGTTCATTGATTGGTTTCTCATATGTATCTTGACCAGGTAGTTTCAGTCAAGCCAGTGACCCCCTGCTCAAGCCAGCAACGATGGGGTCATTCTGTGCTCCCATGCTCAAGACAGTGACCCCACATTCAAGGTGGTGAGCATGTGTTCATGCTGGCGACCTCAGGGTTTTGAACCTAGGCCCTCAGCATCCCAGGCTGATGATCTATATACTGCACCACCACCTGGTGAGGGTGTATATGTATATAATTTTATAGTAAATTCTAATAGTAGCCTGACTTTATTTATTTTGCAGTGGCTATTCTTATATTGCTAATAAGCATTCTAACCAAATCACATTTTGGCATCTTTTAATCTTTCATATTCTAGTTTTTACTCATTTCTATATATGATTGGAAAAGAAGTTTTCAAAAAGAAAATTCTGAATAACAGTAAATTGCCTTTAAATTTGATTAGTAAAAATATGAGATAATTATATATTTTATACCATGTTTGATAGATGACAGATATATAAATTTTTTGCAGCTGTATTAACTTACTACTTAAAACAACAGAAATTTATGTATTCTCTCAATTCAAGAGGAGAAGCTCCCAACATCAGCTTCACTAGACATAAGAATTGGCAAGGCATGCTCTGTCTGGAGGCTATCAGGCCTTCAAAAAAAAGTAGTAACTTTTCTTCTCATCTTCTAAGTTCTTCTAAGGTTTTTGGTAATAAACTTAACAAAGTCAGATTAACAGGAGATAATCAAATTTTAATACATGCACAGGAGAATTCACATAAGCACGAAAATTCCAGAGACAGTGCGGCAAAGGTGGGTGGGTACACATGACATTTTTGGACAAAGGAGAAAAAGGGGAATTGAGGATCTTAGATTTCAGAAGTGAGGTCGGGCAATTTACAGGTAGTTAAGAGCAGAATGTACATGGCAGGTAAAATTTTGTTTCAGTGGGACAAAGTGAGTGATTTAGCTATCAGGCCTCTGCCTGGAGCCTTCTTATCTATGATACTGAATTCAAATCAGGCCAGGTGAATATGCTGGGATTTCCTCTCTGGATCAGGTCTTCCTATCAGAACCCCTTAGGCAGGAAGGGGGACAGTCAAAAGTTCTCTCTGAATAATTTGTTTCTTAATAACGAGCTTAAACTCAATATCCAAAAAGGCAGTTTTCAAGTGGCAAAACTTTAATCCCGCTCAAGACTTTAGGGAAGAATCTGTTTCTTGTGTATTTCAGCTTCTGGTGAGGTCCATATTCTTGGCCTGTGGTTGTATCACTCCTTTCTCGGCCTCCATCTTCATATTACCTTCTCTGTGTGTATAAACTCTCCCACTATCTCATTTTTTTGATACATGTGATGAATTTGGGGCCTACTGTAATAACCCAGAATACTCTCATCTCAAAATATTTCATTTAATTTCATCTGCAAAAGCCTATGTCACTATATAAGAGCCAGAGACTAGGATCTGTGGACATCACCTTGCAGCCCACTATAACAGTGTCCCAAAAGGTCTTTCAATAGCGGCAAATTTCCAGTTCTCCTTTGGGTCAAGGAAGAAAGAATCCAGACAAGATTCTTGTCTAAGGATCCTATGCTTTGGAGAGTAGGTCTGGTGTAAGCACCATGGATGCTACACTGAAAAGAGAGAGACAACCACAGAGAGAGACAGTTTTACCAAATCTTGAACTACTAGAAATTAGTAAAATTTGCTGCTTTTTAGTGTGAGAGTACTGAAAACGAGAGTCCTTAAGATTTTGTTTATTCCTGACCAGGTGGTGGCACGGTCTGCAGTGGATCAAGCATTGGACTGGGACATGGAGGACCCAGGTTCAAAACCCCGAGGTCTTCAGCTTGAGCAAAGGCTCATCTGGTTGGAGCAAGGCTCACCAGCTTGAGCCCAAGGTCGCTGGCTTGATCAAGGGGTCACTTGATCTGCTATAGCCCCCCAGTCAAGGCACATATGAGAAAGCAGTCAATGATCAACTAAGGTTCTGTGGCAAAGAATTGATGCTTCTCCTCTCTTTCACTTCTTGTCTGTCCCTAGCTGTCCCTCTCTCTGTCTCTCTCTGTCTCTGTCACACATACAAAAAAAGATTTTGTTTAAATTCAGTTTAAACCCTAGTTCTATATCTACCTCTCATAAACTTAGCCTTTCTCCCACATAATCAGCAACTCTTAGGCAGCAAAACACAGTAGCCATGACTAATTGTCACAAGGTCTGGACCTCAGGTAGGCTAAAGATAACATCTTGACATAAATTGTGTTTCAGCTTTTCAGACCTAAAGTGGAAAAAAATCCTGACTACTTCCCTAGAAGACCAAACAGAGGAACACTGAGAAGACCTCAGAGCTGCCTTCAAGACCTGAAGAAATGGTTTATTACTCTTATCTCTCTTCCAGGATATCAGCCTACAGCATAACCCCAAACCCACTAAGCTAGGGTGTATTGCAATTTTGTCCTACATAATCTGTAACCTACACACCGTCATCATCAGGGAGTCACATCTTAAGCATTAGCTTCCCATTTCTGACATGGTCAATTTAATGTTAGGCTATTTTTCTTCCATACTGCAAATTCCTTGCTCTTGCATTTCTTTGGGTCAGTATGTGTAGATAGAGGGACTCAAAAACACTGGGGTCCTGGAAACAGTGAGACTAGAGGAGAAAATGTTAGTACTAAAAAATACCGTATTTGCCATGTATCTGTGAAATTTTTGTTTCTGAAAAGAGAGTATTTCAATGTCCAGTTATGTTCTCAACAGCTAATGACAATAGATTTAAAGAGTACTGGGAAAATCTAACATCATTATAGTTATATGTATTAATCATTCATTTAACAATAAAAATAAATTTGATTATTTAAAAACTGATTTCTATGCTTAAAATAACAGTATACTATTTTCATCCAAGTAGTTGATTATTTTATATCAACTACTTGATATAAAATATATATTTATTTATATATTTATTTATATAATATATATTTATTTATTTATAAATTTTATATATATATATTTTATTAAGTGAGAAGAGGAGAGGTAGAGAGACAGACTTCTGTATGTGCCTCAACTGGAATCCTCCTGGCAAGCCCCCTTTGGGTGATGCTTTGGCCGTCTGGGGCATTGCTCCATTGCTCAGAAACCAAGCTATTTTTAGCACCTAAGGAGAGGCCATAGAGCATCTTCAATGTGCAAGGCCAACTCATTTGAACAAATCAGCCATGGCTGCAGGAGGAGAAGAAAAAGAAAGAGAGATAGAAGAGGAGGGGGGTGGAGAAGCAAGTGGTCACTTCTTCTGTGTGCCTTGATCAGGAATTGAACTTGGGACATCCACATGCCTGGCCTGATGCTCTACCACTGAGCCAACTGGCCAGGGCCAAAATTTCTAAAAATAGATAAGCCTGTTTCTAAAATGTCATACTTTTTTTATTTTTTAAAAAGCATTTTAAGTAAAAATTATTCTTTTATTGCAAATATATCTAATATTCTTCATATATTTATTTAACTCACAGAACTATAGTGGTTTTTATTACAAAGATTTCAAGTATTTCTGTATAAACAGTTTATCGTTTGGGTGTATCTGTAACTCATAATAGTTACAAAAGAGCTTCTTAGGCTTTGTCGGGAGTATTCTTAAACACTCTGGTAGTTTTCTTTTACTAAAACTATGCCAAAAAGAAAAAATAACATTTTTAAATACATGGTATCTTGCGTCTGCAAAAATACTGACAAAGGCGGGGCAACTTGAATAAATGGGTCTTCCTCCCTACCTTTTCCCCCTCCTCCAAATATATTTGAAGTGTCTCTAAGAGTGTGTTGGGGAAGTTGATGGCGAATATGTGAAGCAATACTTGGGCAAGGAGGAAAGAGTTTTAGAGTAGTGTCACACTTAAAATGTTCCTGAGGATGCATTAGATTTGAGTCTTTATTTCTGCCAAAATCTCCTATGTCTGTGTATATTTTTAATCCTAGTAAAAGAATAAACCAATCCTAGGTTTTCTTTTTGGTACAGGTCTGGCAATTTATACTCATATTCACTTTAGAGACATTCTAATCCCCCACCCCAGGCAGCAATTTGCTGACATTCCAATTAAGAGATTTGCAATTATAGACAATTGGTATCTAAATGAGTTGTGACAGCTGGAAGAGAAGTTACTGTTTTAAATTTTTCTTTCATATGCCAAATCATTTCATTACTTAATTTTCAGTGACATGTTTAATGGCATTTTTTTTCATTATGATAAAAGTAACACAATCCAGAAATCCCTGATCTTTTGACAAGTCATGTATTTTGACATCAATCAAAAAACCTATTAAATTTTTAATTCACACCACATTATAGGTCTCTAGTTCATGTTCTTTTATTTTTGGATATCTACAATCAGGTCTCTTGAAAATATTTTAAAACTACCAGACCTTTCTAAAACAACATGTTTGGTGGTTATTTATTTTGTGAAAAGATTGAGAAAGGTTTATTTCCTAGACTTCTCTAGAGATGAGAGAAAATGTGGACATTTGAAAAAAAGAAATCCTCTGGCTGCAAGGATATCTCTAGGGGAAATGAACCGCAATGCCTAAGCTTGACTACAAATTCTCTAGCATCACGTATAGCAAAGAGGGTTCCATATCAGGGCTCTCAGTTGGTTACAAATTATTCAATACCTAAATTAGGAGAAGGAGACCTGCCACAACCAATAGCAGAAGCAATGTTGGCATCAATGAGAGGAAAGAATCTACACACTCTGTAAGATGTTCTCCTTGCTACCACATCTTGCAAATATTCACCAAAACCACAAATATCACAACATGTTTGAGGTAGAGTTTCTGTCAAGCTCAATAGAAGGCAGATCCAGTCAGCCTATTTGAACTGAGGAATAGAGATACCTAGGAATCTGAAAAAAAATAAGATGAAATTGGGGGATTTAAGCAAACCATTGTATATCCTGTGCAAGTGGTATCTCGCCTAATGTGCTTGGCATTGGGTTCCGCGATGGCTGAATTCAACAAGAAGCCATATGCCCTGAGTTGGAGTTGTGTCAGTCTGGTGCAAAAAAAAAAGGAGCCAAGGAGTCTCTGGCTTATATTTGGTGGCTCATAAAGGATGTTTGAACCAAGTGCTGGAGTTAGGAACTTAAATCACCATCCTCTGCACTATATCAAAAGTTTACCTTTTTCTTTATTGAATGCATAGTCCTTGAAATGTTACCCAGTAATTAAAAATGTCATTGAAACTGCTGGGAGTAGAATCACAGCCTTGGCAGGAAATATTTTATATCAAGATGTCCAAACAAGTAAAGAAGTTTATCGTATAACTTACTAAAGTGAGTCAATCAACTGGAATAATTCAGACTAGAAATTAGATTTCAATCATCTTTGACTAATATAAAGTTCCTTAAGAAATTCAAGTCTTGCCTGGCCAGGTGGTGGCTCAGTGGATAGATTGTCAGACTGGGAAGCAGAGAACTCAGGTTTGAAACCCCAGGGTCACTGGCTTGAGTGCGGGCTCATCTGATTTGAGCACAGCTCACCAGTTTGAAACCAAAGTCCCTGGCTTGAGCAAGGGTTCACTCTGTCTGCTGTAGACTCCCAGTCAAGGCACATATGAAAAAGCAATCAATGATCAACTAAGGTGCCGTAATGAAGAATTGATGCTTCTCATCTCCCTTCCTGTCTGTCTCTATTTGTCCCTCTCTCTGTCTCTCTCACTGTCTCTGTCTCAGACACACACACACACACACACACACACACACACACACACACACACAAAAGAAAGAAATTTAAGTCTTTAAGGGAAAAATTAGTTCATCTTGGCAGACACATTTGGACTGATACAGAACCCTATCCAGATGTAACTTGGTATTATCACTATGTAAAACAGTATAAAGGTTCCTCAAAAAATTAAAAATAGAACCATCACATGATTCAAAGGAAATGAAAACACTATCATGAAGAGGTGTCTGGACCCCCCCCCCCCATCATTATAGCGTTATTTACAACAGCCAAGACATGGAAATAACCTCAGTCCCTGGTCGGCAAACTGCAGCTCACGGGACACATGCGGCTCTTTGGCCCCTTGAGTGTGGCTCTTCCACAAAATACCACGTGCGAACGCTACCTTGATAAGGAATGTACCTACCTATATAGTTTCAGTTTAAAAAATTTGGCTCTCAAAAGGAATTTCAATTGTACTGTTGATATTTGGATCTGTTGACTAATGAGTTTGTCGACTACCGACCTAAGTGTCCATCAATGGATAAATGGATAAAGATAAAGATAATTAATGAATATATATACACAACAATTAAATATTATTTAGTCATAATTATTTTCTTTTGTAACAACATGCAATGATTTTGAGGGTATTCTGTTAAATGAAACAAATCAGACAAAGACAACTAAGGTATGTCCTTATATATGTGCATAATTTTAAGAGTTAAATTTATAGAAATAGGGACTAGAACAGTGGTTACCAGGGACTGTGGGTTGGGGGGTTGGGTGGGTAATGGGTAGATATTAATCAAAGGATACAGATTTCCATCTATAAAATAAATAAGTTCTGGAGATCTAGTGTAAAGCACAGGTACTATAATTAACAATACTGAATTATATACTTGAAAGTTGTTAAAAGAGCAGATCTTAAATGTTATCACCACATGCAAAAACATTGGTAATTATGTGAATGGATGGGATGTTAAGTAATATTATTTTGATAATTATTTTGTGGTATATATCTGTATCAAATCATATTGTATACATTGAAACTGCTTATGTTATATGTCAATAATACCTCACTAAAGCTGGGGGTAGTTAAAAGAAGTACTTAACAAAATGTAAATGACAAGCAAGGAAAAACAAACAAACAAACAAAAAACCAAACATACTCCACTTAAAAAAATGGGATCTTTTGAGGCTGAATAACTTAAGTGTAGCAGGCTGAAAATCATTTCTCCGAGTTAAAAGCTCATAGAGTAACTAGCATGGAATCCTGTGAAGGGACTTGAGAATTTAGAATTTCTAGTCATAATTGTAACCAACTCCTAAAATATTACAGGTGTAATAGCCTTCAGAAGTATAGAAAAAGTTATGACCATTTAAATAGACAATTTCGTGAATATAATAAAAGCCAATGAACTTCACACTTTAAACGGTTGAAATGTGTAGTATGTGAATTATATCTCAATAAAATTGTTTTTAAACTAGAGAAACAATGACGGTTTCTAGTGTGTTGCATAATCTGGCAGTAGTATAAGTAGTTGCAAAGCTTGAACCAGAGACACAAGTGACTCTCAAACAAGATCCAGCGCAGCAATGTTGAATTTATAGACAATCAGGTAAAAAAGAAAAACATTGCTGTAAATAAATATATATGTACAAACTCTGACTCATGAAATATAATACTTCTTACATGCCAGACTCTGTTCTAAATGCTTTAGATGTAATAAATGACTTAATCTTCAAGCAATTCTATAAAGTAGGTACCATTATCATTTCCACTTTATTAATAGAACTGAGGCATAGACAGTTTCCAATTTGCTCAAGAACATAGAGCCAGCATGTAAAATAGCCAAGACTTGAGTTTCAGCAGCCTGATTCTTGAATCTTCCTTAAACTGCTCTGTATATTATTTTAAGTAATACCTGGCAATGTAGAGACAAAATTTAGAAGGTCAGTAGCTTAGGAAAATAGAAATTTATTTCTCACTGATATAAAATTCAATGTGGCTTTTCTGTTTCACAGCCTGTTCCCTTCCAATAGTTGTTTGGGGTCCCGTGCGCCTATCTTGTGGCTCTGTAATCCTCTGTGGTGGCTGTGCTCATCTGCATTGAGCCAGAGATTGGAAAGACTATGGAAGATGGAAAATGGCAAGTTTTTAAAGGACCAAGCCTAGAAGTGATATCACTTCCATTCCTATTTTATTACTTGGAACTCAGTTACATAGCACATTTAATTAATTGCAAGGGAGACTGGAAAGTATGACCTAGTTGTGTGCCCAGGGGAGTAGGTAATGGTCTGGTGTTCAATCTGCAGTCTCTGTCATTATGCTCAACTTTCACTTGGGCCTAAATATCTATCTTGGGATAAACCTCTTTTCTGAGATGATCTCTTCCTTTGTTTCCAAATTAAGGCCAAACAATATAGCAGAGACCATAGTTATGTTTTACAAACTTAAAGGATGCTGGGTGGGTTGGTCCAGTGATGCTCAGCCCTAGGAGTTTTACTTAATTATGGAAGAGGAGAAGCTCAGAAACTCTGTTTACTAAGGTTGTTTAGCATTATGGGATAAAAAGAGCTCAGATCAGTAGGATCCATCATATCAAATGAGCCAGTCAGAGAATGAAACTAGTGCAGAGAAAAGTAGAGCCAAACGATGGAGAGACTTGAATCCTAACGACAGCATTTATGCCCCTGGATCCACCCTTGACTGAAACTAGTCTATCCTCTGGACTTCTTGTTATGTGAACCAATAAATACATTTTTTACTTAAGATTTCTTTTAAAAAAATGCTATATGTGCACAATACCTCATTAACTTAACAAAAAACCAGGCAAGACATCCATCTGATTATATTTCTTTCCAGTGTAAGACTCAAAGAGGCTGAGCTTTACAGTCAAATGATGAGAAAAAATGTGGCCAAGACTCATGGTAAGAATGCAGCCTGCCATTCTGATCACTTTTAAAATCTACTGATGAGTTTGATAGAACAGCATATGTACATTCTCTAGTCTCCTGGAATCCTGGAATAGTTCTATCGACAGAGGAACCACTCTTTGACCACCTAGGAGTGGAGAAACCAATGGGCTGGGCATGATTGCTCCCCAGATATAAGCTAATAGGAGGCATTTGTTCCCACAGAGTTGGAACAAATCCTTGCCCAACCACTAAGGCGGAGCAGGAATCAAAGAAATGTCAAACAAATGCTGTGCTCTTTCTACGCATCAAATAAAACTCTGTGCAACAAAACTTGCTAGGAAAAGGGTGTTTTTATTTTTCACTCAGAAAGAGATTTAAAAATATTCTCCCAAATTCTTGAGTGTCTGGAGAAGACAGAATACCTGAACATCAGGGAAGTTTATAAGACCGGACTATTAGAATTTGGAGAACCCTGAATATAAAGGATTCAAGGATGACCAACCATTCTGGTTTGCCTCCCAGACCTGGTATTTTTAGTTTTAAAACTGAGGTAGTTCCAGAAAAATCAGCATGAGTTATTCACCTTGGATTCATTTCCAGAAAGAAAAAAAAAGTGGGGTTGAGGCTACAGAGTATTTTACTTTGTGATCTTGGTGTGATTAGATTAGGTAGAAGCAAAAGATAAGGTGGAGTTTTGCATCTTAGGTGGTAGAAAGAATGAATCTAGGTAACTAGTGTAGACACAGAAATAAGTCAGAAGGTTTGGTAATGAACCTAGTGGTAAAACTGACAAACTTTAACCAATGAAAACCAGAAAAAAATCTCCAAAAACACTTTCACTGCAAGTTATGCTTAAGGTTTCTTTTGTTTCCATTTCATTGACAAAAATACATATATTGTTAAATATTTAAGCAGTTTTGGGGCAGTTATAAGCCATCTTAGTTTTACCAAACATAGCTTCTTAGCTTCTCATATTCCATTTATTTTTATAATAAACTGTCAACAAAACAAGAAAATCTATATATAATAAATGAAAGTGAAATGACTATAATAAATAAAATGTGAAGTAAGGTTTCAAACATTCTATGTCCTGACTCTTTCTTTTAGGATAATTTTTTCTTTAACCATTTGAATCAAAGTTATAATGATGGGTAAATCTTTAGTATTACCAAAATAAATCAGTTTAGCTTTGGGAAAATACAATACCCACCTCTCTATTCCCTAGAATGTTGCTTCTATGTTCCCACAAATTAATGAATTTTTAGTTCCAGGTTACTGAATACACTTCTCATCATTAAGATTTAATCCATTAGGATTTATTGATCATCTAAATGTGACATGGAATTTGCACACCTTTTGAAATTAAACCATACCTAGAGGTTTTTAAATATGTCATTTTGCAATTCATTTTGATAAATCGAGTATTTACTGAAATGTAATTTTTTTCTCTAAATGTAATTTTTTTTCAGTAGATTACCATGCAAAAGAGTGCTAACATTTCAAGGTTTTGTTCATATTTGAAACTATTAAGTATGTACTAAAAGCTATGTGTTGTAACTTTTGTTTCCAAAATCAAAATCTTTTCATGAGTTGACTAACTGAATTCTATTTTACTAAGTATAACTTTACAAAACTAGGGCCTCAATGCACTGGGTTTTTAAACATTTGTAATTGCAAGGTATAAGAAATCCTGAAGTATTAATATAACAATAAATTATTTTAAAGATTCATTTAAGATTTTGGTTGAAAAACAAATGTATTTGCAGAGTCATTCTTGAAGCAGTCAAGGTTTGACAGCTAAAATTTTTCCATCTTTAGCCACTCTGGGAAAAGAGGATTCCAAATATTGTATGTTTATTAGGTTTTAGATATAAAAGTTAATTAGGAGGTCCATCAATATGATTCACTCTGATCCAGGAAGAATCATACACTATGTACATCTAATATATAAGTACCCAGTAAAGAAATCAGGTTATATTTTATTAACAATTAATCAGCCTTTAAAAGCCATATAAAGCTGCCAAACTTAAGAATCATAGGATGTACGAACCATCAAAGGAAACAAAGACTTACACTTAAAAACATTTTTTATATAAAAAAATAATAATGCAATATTTGAAAGTGGTGAGAAAAATATTATAGACATTCCAAAACACAGCAGATGCTTAAGAGGAATGAATTTTCATGTTAAAAATAAGTTTGTGATATCTATGTTAAATCAAAGCTTTCACAGCTGAAAGCTTTTCTGGGGGGAAAAAGGAATTTACTAAGCCAAATACTAAGCAGAAAAGGACCAGGTGCTGAGACATGAAGTCTATACCTCCAGCATCAGGGCTAGATGAAGCAGCAAACATGTCTGTCGTGTTGGAGTCTACAGACTTTTATACATTCTGTCTCGAGAAAGAAGAGTATAAGTTGTTCTGAAAGAGTTTACATTGGCGCTAGTCAAGAGATGTGGGAAAAGGTGAAGCGGGGGCACTTTTAGGATAGGTGCTTAATCTGCAAGGAAGAAATATTTACTAATTTGTTTGATGGTGGGCAACAGTCCTGGCATTTTATGCATATTCAGGGCACAGGTGGTCCCCAGAAGTTGATTCAAAGCTCCAACTTTCAGGAAAGTGAGCAGTCTCTACAGAGTTAGTTGACCCATGGCTGTTAACTGGTAAAATACTCTTGTCTCTTACTCTACACCCGCTGTAATTTAATTTAGGGAGTCTCAAAAAGTTTCTCTTGTCAACTAACTCTTTCGGGTACTTTGATATACTATTTAGGAGAAAAATATAGATATCCTCTGTAAGGGAACTCACTACAGCGATGCAGTGTGGCTCCAGCAGAAAAGGCCTCTGGGCAGTGCTGTGCTCTCAATGCTGTGCTCTCTGCGACTCTGCAACCTCACACTGAGCTGACTGCTCCAAAAGCCGGGAAGATTGCCACCCCAAGACAGATGGCATGTCCCAGGAGGGAGGTTAATGAATGTATAGCATGTAACAACTGCCTGATGTTATCTTTTTCTTTCTTTCTTTTGTTTTCTTCTTCTTCAAATGAGAGGAAGGGAGATAGACAGACTCCCCACATGCACCCTGACTGAGGTCCACCCAGAAACCCCTGTCTAGGGCTGATGCTCTGCCCATCTGGGGCCATATTTTCAACAGAGCTATTTTTAGCACCGGAGTCAGAGGCTCTATGGAATCATCCTCAGTGCCCTGGCCGATGTGCTCAAACCAATCAAGCCATGGCTGCAGGAGGGGAATGGGGGGGAGGGGAGAGGGGGGAGAAGCGGATAGTTGCTTCTCCTATGTGCCCTAACTGGGAATCAATCCTGGGACATCCACAGGCCAGGCAGACACTCTAACACTGTGCCAACCAGCCAGGGCCCTGATGTTATCTTTCCACTTAGAAATGCATTGTTCTTTCTGGTGGTAGACTCTAAGTGACTACCCACCATATGGTTTTGCTATTAACCTCCTATAAAAAGGGCACCCTATTCTGGCCTAGATAGGAGCAACTGCTGTGCCCATGTAAGTAAGTTGCTCCTAGTAAAGGTCTTATGAATTTGAATAAGGGTATGTGTCAGTCCTTCAGAATTGATCCTGAATTTAGACTTTTAGGGCTTTCCCCCAACAGCACTGTGGAAAATGCAGATAGAAAACAAATTGTTAATCGTATCTGAAAAATAAATAAGTAATAACTTGAGATACTTACAGGTTCAGGGTTCAAATCTTCCTTTTGTGACAGGTTTGAAACACTTTCCCGTGTTATAGTGATGTCGCTGCAGTCCTGTTGTATTTACAAAGTGATAAAAGTCAGTAGCACACTGGATGAGCTAGCTGCATTGCCAGAGGACCTTCAGAAACTCTACTTAATACCACTAGATGAAGGTCTTTTGAAAATGAATGGAGAGTTACTAGGTTTCTGTTTGTTGATAAGAAAAGAGGATTGCCATTTCATTTGCTCTATTTGCATTTTTTTTAACTGTGCACTTGAAATACCCACAGCTGAGAATGTGTTGCTTTTGAATTCAAATAAACAGATGAACCATATCTTTCTCAT
Organism: Saccopteryx leptura; assembly: GCF_036850995.1. Taxonomy (NCBI): domain Eukaryota; kingdom Metazoa; phylum Chordata; class Mammalia; order Chiroptera; family Emballonuridae; genus Saccopteryx; species Saccopteryx leptura. The sequence continues at coordinate 39,838,735 of NC_089505.1, read as the reverse complement.
CCAATATTCATTCCATTCTTTTATTGACTAAATAGCCAGTCACATCAGTATCTTTTTCTCTTAAACAAAAGAACAATAACATTTCAGTGTTAGGAATGTAGTGCTGATCCGTACCCCCAGTGATCAGTAAACAGAGCCCTGGTGACTCTTAGGGTTTACACCTGCCTCTAATTTCATCACCCACTGTGACTGTTGTTCAACACTAAAATAGCTCAAGTAGTCTTCATCTGCCAGGAAAAAAAAAATAGAAATTTTAAAAAGGAAGATTACTAAGAGAAAATTCAACTACTTTGACACTTTTCTAAGAAAAAAAATAAGTTAAAAGCTAGTTTTCAAGTGATTAACATTGATTAATTCACAACTAAGAAGATGATTTGCATAATTTTAGAATATATAATTAACTCTGTAATTTGTCTGAACACTTCAGACATAAAGAGTTTAGTTTTTTGAGGTTTTCTCCCCGCTGAATCAATTTACTATTTATACCCATAAGTAAGTAGCTGAATCAAGATACAAGCACTATTGGGTAGAGGGAGTGCAGAGAGTGTGGAGGTTAGATCAGGGGTTTGGGTTACAGATATGAGTTGCCCTGTAGACTCTACCTACTAGATCACCTTTGACAATTCAATGAATCTTTCTAAAACTTGATTTTCTAAGCTGTAAATTGGGAATAAAATTTCAACCTCACAAGGTTTTAGAATTATCAGATGACATAATGTATGTTATACATTTAACCTATGACTGAATTGATAATCAGTTTATGATATAATTATTGTCATGATAGTGGCTTTCATTATTTTTATCATTGCCACTTTATAAATTTCAAGGTCACCCTGAATTCATAGAACACTTAGTGTTTTATTCATTCTCACAAATGGTAGACTACAGAATCTGTGAGGGTTGAGGGAAAGACAGCTAGAGAGACTGTTTCTCCACAGTGTCTTCTCCTTACTTACAACATGTGTCTACTGAGAGCAGTGATAAAAATTTATGTTTTGCACTTCACATTTAACAAAGTATGTCATATATTTATTTCTCTTTAAATTAGCACATGGTCAAGCAATCCATACAGAGAATGCTGGGTAAACAAAAAATCAATAGAAGGTACATGTTGCTGGCAAACAAGAAGCAGAGAAGAGATGGAGTAGCTGGAAAATTGCAACTTCAGCACAAAAAGACTACATGACTATTATAATAAGTGGCAATAGTGAGTGGGTATTTAAAATAATAAGATCTAGCCGTGGCATATAATTGTTAATTGGAATGTCTTCTCCATATGCCAAGGTTGTAGATTCAATCCTGGGTCAGGGCACATACAAGAATCAATTAATGAATGCATAAATGAGTGGAACAACAAATTGATGTTTTTTGCTCTCACTCTCTCCCTTCCTCTTCTTCTCTTTAAAATCTATAAATAAAAACAATTAAAATTTGCTTTAAGAAAATGAAAAAATAAAATAAAATAGATTGACTTGTAGTGGCACAGTGGATAGAGCATTGACCCAGAACTCTGAGGTTCAAAGTTCAAAAACCCAAGGTCACCAGCTTGAGCGCAGGCTCATTGGCTTGAATGCAAAGTTGTCAGCTTGAGTACAGGATTATTGACATAACCTCAAGGTGCCTGACTTAAGCCTAAAGGTCTCTGGCTTGAACCCAAGGTCACTGGCTTGAGCAAGGGGTCACTGGTTCTGCTTGAACCTCCTGGCAAAGGTATATATGAGAAGCAATAAATAAACAATTGAAGTGAAGCAACTATGAGTTGATGTTTTTCATCTCTCTCAATTCCTATCTCTCCTTTTCTCTCTCTCAGGAAAAAAGAATAGGAGAGAAAGAAAGAAGAAAGAAAGAAAGAAAGAAAGAAAGAAAGAAAGAAAGAAAGAAAGAAAGAAAGAAAGAAAGAAAGAAAGGGAGGGAGGGAGGGAGGGAGGGAGGAAGGAAGGAAGGAAGGAAGGAAGGAAGGAAGGAAGGAAGGAAGGAAGGAAGGAATAAAAAGGGAGGGATGTAGGGAGGGAAGGAAAAAGAAGGAAGGAAAGAAGGAAGGAAGGAAGGAAGGAAGGAAGGAAGGAAGGAAGGAAGGAAGGAAGGAAGGAAGGAAGGAAGGAAGGAAGAGAGGGAGGGAGGGAGGGAGGGAGGGAGGGAAGAAGAGAAAAAGAAAGAAGAAAATAAATAAAATAATATAACCTTAATTGAACACCTAGCTTAGGCAGATTCAGATTTAGTAAGATCAATAACTTATATGCAGTGGTGGGATTCAGACAGTTTAAAACAGTTTGGTAGAAGCAAAACCTATTTTTTTATTGAGTTTGGTGAACCGGTTGTTGAAATGGCACTTGTGGCCTGACCTGTGGTGGCGCAGTGGATAAAGCGTCGACCTGGAAATGCTGAGGTCACCGGTTCGAAACCCTGGGCTTGCCTGGTCAAGGCACATATGGGAGTTGATGCTTCCAGCTCCTCCCCCCTTCTCTCTCTGTCTCTTCTCTCTGTCTCTCTCTGTCTCTCCCTCTCCTCTCTAAAATGAATAAATTATAAAAAAAATGAAAAGAAATGGCACTTGTGATCAGGATTCTCTCTAAGGTGGGTGCCTGGGCAGCTGCCCAGTTTGGAAATCATAAATTTACAATCCTTCCTATTTTACCATTCATCTGTGCAACTAAGCTCCCCTAGTAATAATGTTCATTCCATCCATAGGTAAAAAAAATTTTGACAGAACTATGCATGTAATTTTTTTTATTTATTTCATAAAACTCATTATACCTTTGATGAAATACTAAATTTTCATTCCCTTGCATTTGTTATTTTAATAAACAAACATGTAATGTGAAGAGAAAAAGTGCCAAACAACCAAGGAATGACAAGCTGTTATTGGAAATACCTTAAATAACAGTTCTGTTGTTTTTTGTCAGGTATTATTTAATACTTTTTTATTACTATTTTAAAACTCTTATAATCTAGTTTTGTACACCTCTTTTATTGTTCTTATTTAAGTATTAAATGCATGGAATAATAAACTACCTTTTGGTATATCGTGGAGGGTTTTTATACTTAAAACGGTCATTAGGGCAGAGAACTGGTTGTTAAAATATTTCAGTCCCACCATTGCTTATGTGCACTGTGAGCCATCTCTAAGAAAAAAGAATACAAAAGCAAAAATACTAGTTTAGATACAGAGCTTTAAAAGGTGTGTTGAAGCTTTATTAGCTTCTTGTTAAATCACTTTGGCGCTTACTGTATGCATAGTCCATAGTAAGTCAACAAAGATGTTATCGTAAATGATATAAACCCAGACAATCTCAGTTCCTCTCCTGGCGGTGCGTCCTGGCACATCACTTTCTTTCTTTTCCTTTCCTCTTTAAACCTAACTTTCTTATTCTTCTTTGATGCTCAGGTAACTAACTACACTGTTGTGAGGCTGAGTAAGTAAAAGAGAATAAGCAAAAGCAGATGCTGTCCCAAATTTGTCTGACCGCAAAGTCCCATTACCCCCATCACATTACCATACTCTGTTCCCTTCAGAATTCACAGTGAAAGTGAGTCTCTCAAAAATATTTAAAATTTTGAAGAGGAATGAAGTGTAGGTGGTTATTCTAACAATCATTTCATTAACATGTAAACAATTTCAAAGAAGAATTAAACCCTAGAGGAGATATTACCAATTTGCATTCCCAATTCATGAACCAAGGCCAATTCCAAATACCAAGAAAATGTCTGTAGACATGCTTAGTGAAGACTCAGGCAGTGCACGGCTACTGAGATTTCCTTGAATCCATATGTATTCATTCATTGCATTGAGGCCTAGGGCACTTTTCCCAATATAAAAAGATCACATTAGTCTTAAAAAAGCTTCCTTAGAAAACTTTCATAAAAATATTTTTTAATTATAAAAACATTTAAAATCTAAGATCCCTCCAGTTTGAGAGTGATGCAAAGAAAGAATAAGAATATCTATGGTTTTGGGATAAAGAAAAACAGTGTATCCTGGCCAAATCCAATACAGAATTTTGCATTCCCAAGCTTCCATATTGTCCAATGAGTCAAAGTTTAGTGCAACATGTGCTTGTAAACTGATGAGAACAATTAGGAGAGAAAGAATAAGATTCATAAAATTTGGAGTGTTTCACAAAGCTTGTGATAGCTGGAACAGATAGGCTGAGGCTTATCTTGAAATCTACCAATTCAAACTGCTCAAAATCACACATCTTTGTGTGACTTGTTTCTCTATAGAAACTAACCTTATTTCTGGGATGAGATAACATGTTTGAATACATGGAATGCCAACACAAAATTACTAGAATATTTGCCAATAAAAGAACCACCAGTAAATCTAAAGGGAAACCAGCAAAGTGGCCTCTTTACCATCTGACCTAAAGAGGTCACCTCTTAAGGCAGACAATAGCATGAACAGTCTGAGATCAAATCTGGGCCCCACACACTTCAATACCCTTTCTCCCCTTACTAGTTATAATGTCTCTTGGTACCTTGGTTTTCCAAAATGAAGTTAATAATAAATCTACCTCATTGGATTGTTCTGAGTGTTAATTTATATAGAGTTCTCAAAGCAGTATCTGTCAGTGGGATGAGCATTCAATAAGCTACAATGTCATTCTTGCTACTATAAATATATAAATATATTTCTATAAATATATATATATTTTTTTCTATGCACTACCTTCAAATAAACAATGAAAAGAAGCTACATGAGCAATACTTCAGGGATGGTTCTCTGCTTATTCTTTATCTGTGGCTTCTTAATAATCTGCTTCTTGGCTCTCAGGGCCTATTTCCCACTTCCACATTCTTTGACAGCACATTTGGCCCTGATCTTGGTTTCCAACAACTGTAGTGGTATACTTTTATCTAATTCTGTTCTTTTCCAAAGTTTCTTTAAGAATTCAGACAGCACAAAGTAATGTCCAAGGTGTTCTAACTCTTAACAAGTTTCTCTCTATCAATTATATAGCATGCCTAACCAGAAGAAAAACTTTAGAATTTTTTTATTTAAGAAAAGAAAGAGTTCAAGGGTTATAAAGGCTTCTTATTTCAAAAGCTCAAACTAAGGGTATCTAGAAAAAGAAAAAATGTTTCTTCCTCAAATACAGATCACATTAGAGGAGTGGAAATCTTAGATATATAGTTCAAAATATTTTGAGCTCTAGTTATGAATAATGACCACTCTAGAGCATATTACCTTCTAACAAGGAGGATACAGAACATAAACCTAAAACACACAAGGATTAATACAAAAATACACCTAGAGGGAAAGTATAAATTTGGTTTCATTGAGCTAGCAAGGTTTCTGTTTCCAAAAAGATACATGTATTGACCAATTGAGATGAAGAAATAGACCCACACATATGTGTCAACATGATTATTGTAAATATGTCAAACAATTCAATGAGCTGAGGGAAGGAAAGTCTTTTCAAAAAATGATATTAGATCAACTGTTTGTTTAAAAAATTTTTTTAACTTCATCAAATAATACATAAAACTAAAAATAATTTTTCTATGGAAAAAATATCACTGTGATCTTGAGATAGGACAAGTTTTCTTGGATAGAACAAAAAAAGGCTTTGGCTATAAAAGAAAATAATTATATATTGGAGTTTATCAAAATTAAAAATTTTTGCTTTTCAAAAGATACCATTAAGAAAACAACAATGTACACTGCAAAAAAATATATTTACAACACATATATCTCACAACTTAACTATGTGCAATATTTGTAAAGAACTCTTATAATTCAATTATAAAAAGATTAAACTATGAGCAAAATATTTGAGAATAGAATTTACAAAGAAGATATACAATAAACACAAAAAAATTAAGTTTATTAGACACAAAAATTCAAATTAAAACCACAGTGAGATGCCACTACACTAACATTAAAATAGACAAAGTAAAAGAACTGATCATACCAAGTGTTGGCAAGAATATGAAGCAACTGAAATACTCATACACTACTGATCAGAATGTAAAATGGCACAGGCACCCTTGTCAGTTTCTTTAAATTTCAAAATAAACCTATAAATATAGTATCATACAAAAATTATGCACCAATGATCACAGCAACTTTATTTAAAATACTCTAAAACTAGAATGACTCAAATGTCCATCAATAATTAAGTGGATAAACAAATTGTAATATATCCATTCAATGGAATACTACTCAAGAATAAAAAACAAACAGTTGATACATGCAACAACGTGGATGAATCTCAATGTAATCATGATGAATGAGTAATAGAGGCTAGAAAAGAAATGTATATACTGCATGATTAAATTTATGTAAGATAATGGAAGATATAAAGTACTTATAGTAACAGAAATTAGATCAGTGGTTGTGCATTGGTTGTAAAGTTTGGAGGGGTAATAAAACTGTTCATTTACTGATTTTGGTATTAAATTCATGGATGCATATATTTGTCAAAACTCTTCAAATTGTACACTTTAAATATATATAGTTTATTATATGACAATTCTAACATAGTTTACTTTATATAAAAATTATTTGACAATTCTATAATAATCACCTGATAAATTTGTGGAAAAAAACACTTTAAGAACACCTGCTTACTTTTCATTATCTTTTTCTGATTTTCTGATAATGGATTGAAAATTAAGGCTAAAATGACTAAATTTTGAAGTTAATATATATGAAGCAGAAAGCCTGACAGAGATTTTCCTTTTCTTCTCCAAGTCATAAAAGGGGCTTTTATTAAAGAGGCTTACTTTAGGGGTTAGAGGGTTGGAGCAGAATTAAGAGACTAGTGTGATTTAAGGTAGATATTTGAAGAAGAATTAAAACTCCATTTCTGCAGAGAAGACTGAGACAAACTTATTGTGAGAAGATTTGGAATTAAAATATGCAGAAATCTTACTTCTTTTGGGTAAAGAAGACAGAAATAAATGTAGAGTTTTGGAAATTTGGACCCATTCCAAAAGTCACTCTAAATTTGGTCTGTAAGCCAAAAAGTGCCAGAGCTCACAGACCAGGAGAAAAAAAATCTGTGAGGGGTCACTGTTCAAGTGTCCAGACACTGTGTGCACCCAGATCACCCACTTAAGCTCTAAAAAGAGGAAGAATGGGTCATCCCAATTTGCCTGTCTCATGAGTAGAACCATCACCACTACCTGAGTCCCAAAACTTTACTCAGCTATCATGGGAGTAGAGCACCTCCTAAATGATTGTCAGGGTCCAACATGTCAAATCACTAATCTCCTTTTAGACATTATCATCCAAACATATCTCAGAAATCAGTGGACACACATTAAGGAAGAGAAAATTTGAAAGTCTGTATATTAGGACCAAATTGAGGCAAGCTAAAGCATTTTAAGCTTGGAATAGAGGATTCATATATAGTATTCATAATTAAAACAAATTATATCTAAACTGTATGTGGTTTTTCAATCTATAGTATTACTTTGGTTGTTTCTAATTGCCAGATTTTTTTATTTTATAAAATACTGATTTAGGTAGATGTCTGAATCAGATGAACTTATCCAACTGCCCTTGTAAAATCAAGTATTTGGTATTCCAAGTGTTCAGACCAGGTAATTCCAGATAATAATTTGCACACCTTGAAGATTTCTGTCTGAAGTTGATTTACTCCTGTCTAGTCCTGGTTCTGCTTCACATTTCACCACTGAACCTCTTTAGTTGTAGAACGCTCATTCTTTTGGGTTTAAAGTGATTGTCCATATATTTAAAAGATTCCATTTTTAGTAGGATTAAACTAGGTTTGTCTGTTTACTATTACGGCATGGTTCTATTTTTGTGCTAAAAACACATATACAGACATGTGCACAGAACAAAAGCCAATCAAAGAAAATTCTATGGAAAACAATGATGGGATAAAATATAGAAATATCAATAAGTGAAAAGAAACCATACACATCAGAGTGGGTGAAAAGATAGAAATAAAAAATAGAACTAATTAGCAAATCCTGAAGAAAAGCAGAATGTGTATTGCTTCTGTGGTTTGCTCTCTTCAGAACAATAATATTATATTATGAAATTTCAAGGTGATAATATACAAAAAGTATGCAGTGTCTCCTCCCACACCCAGGATTCAGACTTATGGTTTTTTGTTTTTTGTTTTACTCTTTGCTGAGAAATTTTTATTCCAGAGATTTAGAATAAATTTATTTTTAGAGACATTTGGGAGGTGAGCATGTATTGTTACTCTATTATTCATCATCAGAGGTCAATGAGCATTTGGGTTACTCTCTCTTGTTTCAGAGAGTAAGAGGCTATGATGCTTCTATCTTTCTGATGAGAGAGGATGCTAGAAATAGTAGCCATTCTTCTACTATTTCTAAAATGGCATCAAGATGAGAAAAAATATCAGCATGATGGGATAGTGCACAGTCTCTGGAATTGGCTGCCTGAAACTGAGTAACTGGTCTATCATGTATTAATGCAATGACCTTGAATAAGGTTGTCCACCGTAGCACCTCAGTTTCTCATCTTTAAAAATCACCAGAAACAAAAGGGAGATGGGGGAGGTAGAAGAGAGTAATAAGGAGATAATGGTGATGGGAAGAGATAACTTGGGGTGTAAATTAAAAAAAAAACACCATCAGATTGTTTGGGGTAAAATTATATAACATACACAAAGTGTGAAGAACCATTCCAGGCATAAAGCAAGCACTCAAAATATAATTGTCATTATTTCTCTTGTACTTCTCTTTGCCTCCAGCAAACAATTAGCTTTTACTTGAAAAAGGAATGTGATATCCTATTTCTATTCTTGGTGTTAGAAATGTTGATATAGACAGGAGATGCTAAGTGCAACTGTTCTGTCCTCAAGCTTCATAATTCATTCATTGTGGACGAGGAGAGGCAAAATAGGCTTTCACAAAGAACACATGTTGATAAAGACAAATGATTTTCTTTCTTTTGATAGCAAAAGAATATCTTTTATTTGCTTGTGTGTTTTATTTTTTTAGTTTTGAATCCTGTACTACGAGGTCTAAAATAAATGTTAAAAATAAAAAGGCCATGGAACCAGTTAGAGAAGAATTTAAAAATGGGGAGGAGAGAAGGAAAAGCTGCTACTCTACATTTATAACCAAAACAATATTTTTGGAAAAAAATGTGAAGAGGGAGGTGAATAGTCAATTCTTTTCTCATATGTTATGTTTTCTATCTATCAGTACATCCTGTCTGCTCTTCCTCTAAATAGATTTCAAATATGCAGCTTGTCACTATCTTAGTTAATGTTTCTGTGGTCCAAACCATCATTATTTCTGCCTGGATTTTCAGTAGCACCACTTAACGAATCTTCCTGCTTATTCTTGTCCCCAGAGGATAGCCACTACCCAGCATTTTGAATGATTTTTCCAAGGTGTAAATCATATTATTTCACACCCTTTTTTTTTTTTTCTATTTTTTTTATTTATTTATTCATTTTAGAGAGGAGAGGGAGAGAGAGAGAGAGGAGAGACAGAGAGAGAGAGAGAGAGAAGAGGGGAGGAGCTGGAAGCATCAACTCCCGTATGTGCCTTGACCAGGCAAGCCCAGGGTTTCGAACCGGCGACCTCAGCATTTCCAGGTCGACGCTTTATCCACTGCGCCACCCCAGGTCAGGCTCACACCCTTTTTAAAACTGTAGCAGCCTCCAGTTACTATTAGACAAATCTGAACTCTGTGTCATGTCTCACGAGGTCCTCTGTGATCTTCCTGTTGTTGTTTTCTGGCCTCATGCCCCTGCACTCTCTCCAGCCACTGGCCCACTTTTCCACATCATGCTGATTTCTGAATCAGGACTTTTGCACTTGCTGTTCTTCCTACTTGGAACTTTCACCCCTAAATCTTTACATAGCTTCCCCTTTCTCAGTATTCAGATCTTAGTTGAATTGTATTTTGTGCAATAGGTCTTTCCAAACCATTATAGATAGAGCATCATTCCCTACTATTATTTATCTTCTTCATAATACTTTTTAGTACCTGAAATAACCTTATTTATTTTCAGGTACACAATCCGTCCCCCTCAATTAGTTAAGCAGCTTCGAGAGGCGTTCCAGTCTTTTTTTTATGACTATATCCCCAACACTTAGCAACAGTACATATTTTTAACCTTCAATTTTAATGTTTTGTCATCCAATATTGGAAGACTCATTAGTATGAGTTGGGACAGATTGCAAATATGGATGAAGTCCCCCTTCAATTTGATGACCCAAGTAACAGAACTTTTGATAAGAAGAGGATGAAAAAACTGTAACTGTGAAGACAAGTAGACATGAAAAGAGCCATTATACAGTTGTTCTAGCTTGTTGTGCCGACGGAACCAAGCTGCCTCCTATGCTGATTTTCAAGTGCAAAACAATGCCAAAAGAAGACATTCCTCAAGCAGTGATTGTCCATGTTCATGACAAGGGTTGGATGGATTAGAATGGGATGAAGATCTGGTTTGAGAAAGTTTAGAGAAGGAGACCAGGTGGGCTCTTATGCAAACCTGCCCAATTGTGCTTAATCAGTTCAGAGCACACATAACAAAAAACACAAAGATTGCCACAGAGCATAAAACAAAACTTGCTGTCATACCTGGAGGCTTGACATCCCAGTTCCAACCACTTGATGGCAGCATTAACAAACCCTTCAAAGCTGCCATGAGAGATGAATAGAACCAATGGATGAAGTCTTCTGGGGACAATTTGATACCAGCAGGAAGAGTGAAGAAAACAACTATAGGAGAAGTTTGTACTTGGGTGAAAAGCTCCTGAGATAATATCAAGATTGAGATCATTGTCAAGTTATTTAAGAAGTGTGGCATTTCAAAGAAGGAAGTATTATTTTTTGCAACTACATGAATGGAACTGGAAACTATTATGTTAAGTGAAATAAGCCAGGCTGAGAAAGAAAAATATCATATGACCTCACTCATATGAGGAATCCCGGAAACAATATGAACTGAGGAACGGAATAGAGACAGAGGCAAGATCAAAGGACCCAGAAGGAAAGCGGACAGAGGGAAAGGGGATGATAGGGTAATAGGCTGAGACGAGAGCAGAAAAGCAAATCCTGCAGGGCAGGGGGGAGGACGGTACAGGGAGGGAGACAGGAGGGATGGACTGGGGAACACCGGTGACATTAGAGTCTATGTAAACACAATGAATTGGCCTGACCTGTGGTGGCGCAGTGGATAAAGCATCGACCTGGAAATGCTGAGGTCACTGGTTTGAAACCCTGGGCTTGCCTGGTCAAGGCACATATGGGAGTTGATGCTTCCAGCTCCTCCCCCCTTCTCTCTCTCTGTCTTTCCCTCTCCTCTCTAAAATGAATATATTAAAAATAAATAAATAAATAAACACAATGAATTAATTAAAAAAAAAAGTGTGGCATTTCAAATGCCATAGATAGAGCTGAGGACAAGGCAATATATGAAGACAGTGATTTGTCATCAGACACAGATGAGGACAAGCTAATGGATGGGAGTTTTGATAGTGATATGGAGTTGTAAAGAATAAAATTTGAGTTCAATAACATTATGTAATATATTTTTTTTCAAATTTCAGGCCCCAAAATTAAGGTGTATCTTATACATGGGAACATATTATACATGGAGAAATATGGTAAATAATTCAAATTTATTGCATTAATTTTTACTTCAAATTACATCACACTAGTCAATGTATTACTAAGCTACTCTTCTTAGGCAAACCCTACTCGAAGACAAAATGGTGTCAGTCCTATTGTATAAAAATATTTTAGCCTGACCTGTGGTGGCGCAGTGGATAAAGCATCGACCTGGAAATGCTGAGGTTGCCGGTTCGAAACCCTGGGCTTGCCTGGTCAAGGCACATATGAGAGTTGATGCTTCCAGCTCCTCTCCCCATTCTCTCTCTCTCTCTCTCTGGCTCTCTCTCTCTCTCTGTCTCTCCCTCTCCTTTCTAAAATGAATAAATAAATAAATAAATAAATAAAAATTAAAAAAAATATTTTAATTACTTTATTTTTCAAAGTAGTCATTTTTTTTATGTCAGAGACAAAAAGAGTCAGAGAGAGGGACAGACAGGAAGGGAGAAAGATGAGAAGCATCAATTCTTTGTTGTGGCTCCTTAGTTGGTCAATGATTGCTTTCTCATATGTGCCTTGGCCGGGGGCTACAGCAGACTGAGTGACCTCTTGCTTGAGCCAGCGACCTTAGGCTTAAGCTGGTGAGCCTTGCTCAAACCAGATGAGCACATGCTCAAGCTGGCATCCTTGGAGTCTGGAACCTGGGTTCTCAGTGTCCCAGTCGGATGCTCTATCTGCTGCGCCTCCACCTGGTCAGGCTCAAAGTAGTCATTTCAAACAATTAAATTGTACTAATAACTTGTGCCCCTTACTTATAATTTATGGATCTGAATCTCTGACAAATAAACCTATTAATTGTGTAAATTAGTAATATACTTCAGACTCTCATTACTATAAAATTGCTCCATCATAGAGCTAGGAAACACCAAACTCAACAGCTTTGATATTAAAGAATGTTATCACTTTATTATTTCTAGCAAAAGCAAAGCAAGTCTGGATGTCATCTAAATATTAAACTGAAGAATTGACTGTATAAAAATAATTAAATGGTGTGGGAAAATACAGGGATAGAAAACAAGAATATTCCCTGGGAAACAGGTACCAGAGGACCAATGGGAGAAAGTTGAGTTGAAGGTAGCAGCTGCATCTTCCACCTGCAGGCTCACAAGAGAGAACGCTAAATGTTACACAGCAGGAGAATTTTTTATCTCTCAATTGTGAACACAAAAAAAGCAAATCCTGGCCCTGGCCGGTTGGCTCAGCGGTAGAGCATAGGCCTGGTGTGCAGGGGTCCCGGGCCGGGCACATAGGAGAAGCGCCCATTTGCTTCTCCACCCCCCCCCTCCTTCCTCTCCGTCTCTCTCTTCCCCTCCCGCAGCCAAGGCTCCATTGGAGCAAAGATGGCCCGGGCACTGGGGATGGCTCCTTGGCCTCTGCCCCAGGCGCTAGAGTGGCTCTGGTCGCGGCAGAGCGACGCCCCGGACAGGCAGAGCATCGCCCCCTGGTGGGCAGAGCATCGCCCCTGGTGGGTGTGCGGGGTGGATCCTGGTCGGGCGCATGCGGAGTCTGTCTGACTGTCTCTCCCCATTTCCAGCTTCAGAAAAATACAAAAACAAACAAACAAACAAAAAAGCAAATCCTGCTTCTGTAGTTGGTGTGTAAGAATGATTCTTCTCGATCTTAATGAAGTATCAGACAGTTCATACAACTTAGCACACTGAAGCAAGGATGCCAAGGGGTGGAGGGGCATTCTGCACAGACACATTAATGTCAACCCTGAAGAGCAGAGGGGCCTTCAACTGTAATAATATTCCCAGAACTTTAGACACAATTATTAGAATGAAGCAATGTAAGATGGACATTCCAATTACTATATGAAGAAAACACAAATAAAATGGCATAAATTCTGCTTCAATAGAAAAAGGTAGTATTTGCTATGCAAATATTATCTAATGGGCTTGTGAATTGGACTGTAAAATTTATTGGAATTAAAAGTGAATAAATAAAGTAATTAGGTAGCTTGGATTACTTAGATTTTTCTTCCTATCTCAGGGATTATATCATATCTTGAATGATGAAATAGTACATGAAACAAGATTTTCAGCCTCTGGTCAGTAGCACCAAATGGATAAAACTGATTATTCCATCTGTCAAAGTAAAAATGAAAGGAGCAATGTTTAAATATGTGATAATAGCCCTGGCTGGTTACCTCAGTCAGTTAGAGCATCCTTTCTAAACACCAAGTTTGGGGGTTCCATTTAATGTCAGGGCATATACAAAAGCAACCAGTGCACGCAATGCACACGTTCGTGGGGAACCTGGTGCTAAACCATTCGTAGACGACCTGCTTCTGGGTCGGGATTTCTTATGTAGCAGAGCAGCTCCCTCGCTGCAATCTATTGAAAGTCAGCCCTCGACACAAGGGTTTATAAAAAAAAGAAAAAAAAAAACAAAAAAAACAAAAGCAACCACTGAATGCACAACTAAGTGGAATAACAAATGAATGTTTCTCTCTCTCTCTCTCTCCCTTCCTCTCTCTTTTCCTTCCTCTCTCTGCCTGTCTAAAAATCAATCAATAAATTTATAAAAAGTTTAATGTGATGATACAAGTGTGATAAGAATAAAGCAACAAGGTGATGTAATATGGAAGAATCTCTTTTTAAAAATTTTTATTTATTTATTCATTTTAGAGGGAGAGAGAGAGAGAGAGAGAGAGAGAGAAAGGAGGAAGAGCAAGAAGCATCAACTCCCATATGTGCCTTGACCAGGCAAGCCCAGGGTTTTGAACCAGTGACCTCAGCATTCCAAGTCAACACTTTATCCACTGTGCCACCGCAGGTCAGCCTGGAAGAATCTCTTAACTACTCAGAATTGCCTTAAGTCAGAAAGAAGAGAAGTTCTGGTAGAAAATGAGGTAGCTTGTTATAGATATTTTTAGTTTGATGTGTCAGTAGAGATTTCAAACTGTCCAGAAAGAAATGGAAATTTGGAAGTAAACATACATAGAAAAAAATTAACAAATAAATATGTTTAATAACAGTTTTGAATTGCTTTGCATATGAAGCATAACATAGCTACCTTATGGTGGTATGATATAGATCGGAAGTTAATTTTATAGGTATACCTCTTTTAATCATCACAAGCACCCTATAATTTCAGTATTTACTGATGTCACAGGCAAAACTGAGACAGAGTGAGATAAAGAGCCCTTTCCTAACTAACAAGTAACAGAAGCTAGAACTAAAATCAGGTCTTCTCATACCAGTTTTCTGCTCCTTCATTCATGCTACAGCTGATCGTGGACAAACGATAAAGAGAAGGAAGAAAGATGCCTGACCAGGTGGTGGCGCAGTGGATAAAGTGTCGGGCTGGGATGCAGAGGACCCAGGTTCAAAACCCCGAGGTTGCCAGCTTGAGCGTGGGCTCATCTGGTTTGAGCAAGGCTCACTAGCTCGAGCCCAAGGTCGCTGGCTCAAGCAAGGGGTCACTCGGTCTGCTATAGCCCCCCAGGTCAAGGCACATATGAGAAATCAATCAGTGAACAATTAAGGGACCTCAACAAAGAATTGATGTTTCTCATCTCTCTCCCTTCCTGTCTGTCTGTCCCTCTCTCTGACTTTCTCTGCCACATACATGCGCGCGCGCACACACACACACACACACACACACACACACACACACCAAAAAAAAAAAAAAAAAAAAAAAGAGAGAGAAGGAAGAAAGAAAGGTCAAGGGAAAAACATGAACAAATTCATGACTCAGAATTAAGTTAGCACAAATTTTCAGTCAGCATAATTTTGAGAATTTATCCAACAGAGTTCATCAACATGGGAATAAAATCTAAAAAACAGATGGTGGAGTGATTCACTTTCGAAGATTGGCAAGTTGACACAATGCAAGGTTAAATGTACGAGGATTTTTTAAGGTGGTAATGAGTCCATTCCTGGAGATTTGAGTGGTGTGTGCAGAGTAGAGTGAACCCAGAAGGCAACTGCTAAACTTAGAGGCTGAAAAACAGCTGACTGTCTCCTCCCTATCAGCAAAGTTCAAAATATCAAAAAATTTTTTCAGCCTCTTTTGATTCTAGAACACAGGTGCATAGATAGGATTTAGGGCAAACCTGCAAGCTTTTAAGAGATTTCACTTCAGCTCAAATTAATCAGGGGTTTGTGGTTTTACTTCTTTTTTCTAATTGACTAACACAGTATTTGATCAATTTTCGTTTCATTTTTTCTTTCCTTCCTCTTATCCAAATTCTTTAAAATTACAGAAAGCATTTAAAACCAGTAACAGATGTAATCAACATCAAAGCAATTGGGAGAAACTCTTAGAAAATAGATGGGTTTGGATTGACAGGAGTAGAAGAACCTATAAGCTTAAAGCAAGCTCAGGGGGATACCATTAGAAAGATTCACAGTAAGAGCAGATCCAAAAATGTTTATAGAAAAGTGTACAGATGCAAAGAGAACAGGTGTTCGAGTATAATCATCAGAGCAATTAATGAACTGCATTACCCATCGCAAAACTGGCGGCCCAAGCAGACTTCTCTCTTCTTCCCAAAAATGGAACACTAGTTGTTAGAAGTTACATACTTCCCAGGCTGAACAATCAGACCCACGCTTTAAAGGAAGCGATTCCTCCCATCTAAGGAAGGTTTCTTAGGCAGTGTAGGGGGCTAGGAGAGAAGCAGAGTAGAGCTCAGCAGAATTTGGGGACCTCCAGGAAGGAAAGTACATTAAAGACTGAAGCTGAAGACCAAGTAAGGAGTCAGCTTTCTCACTTTCTCCACGCCATTCCCTAAAAGTGAAGCTGGACTGTTAACATTCCCCATCCAAAATGCAAAGCCCATAGTCAGTTTTTTACCTCACCCAGAACATCAGTCTGGCCACATACACTAATCCACTTAATCAAAACACAAGTCCAAAGAAAGTACATGTCTTTGTATTGTTTGTATGTCCTTACTCTATCATTTGCTTTAAAATAAAACACTCAAAATAATCTGATATAAGTTAGCTCTACTTTATATCTACCATATGAGTAACCCTTTATAAATAAATTTCTAGCATTAGAAAACAGACTATTTAATATTTACAAGGATTTTCTCAATTCCTCTGCAATTGCCCATGATCAGTATTTTCTAGATTTCCTTTATCTAATAATGACCCTTATCTAGTAATCCCTTACCTAGTAATCACTTATGGAATTTATGGAAATACACACACCCACACTTTTGAAGGCCACTCCAGATCTACTGAATTAAAACATTCATTTGCCCCATACAAAGGGCTCAAAAATCTAAATTTTAAACAATTGAGCCAGGTAACACTGCGATCTTAAAATATTGAGGAGTACTGCAAACTACAGCCCCCAACATCCTTACACATACTGCATTTCTGCTTTATTAGAGACCACCCTTCAATGATTATTTTGTGTGTATGAGAGAGAGAGAGAGGGGACAAACAGGGACAGAGAGGAAGGGAGAGAGATGAGAAAAGCATCAATTCGTAGTTGCAGCACCTGAGTTCTTCATTGATTGCTTTCTCATATGTGCCTTGACTGGGGGGGGCTCTAGCAGAGCCAATGACGCCTTGTTCAAGCCAGTGACCTTGGGCTCAAGACAGTGACTTCTGTGCTTAATCCAGTGACCATGGGGTCATGTCTATGATCCTAGGCTCAAGCTGGTGACTCCGTGCTCAAACTGGTGAGCCTGCACTCAAGCTGGCGACCTGTGGGTTTTAAACCTGGGTCCTCAGTTTCACAGACCAACTCTCCCTATGCCACCCCCTGGTCAAGCCAATAATTATTTTTTTATGATCACTGTTTATTAGTGGTAACAGGTATTGAAAAAGAAGTGGTAACTTCTAGTGGGATTTGTAAATTTTTGTTAACCAATATTATTGTTCTCAAACTTCAATAGGCATTGAATCATCTCAAAAATGATTTCAGTAGAAATGCCCAACCCCCAGCATGTCTCTGATCTAGTCTGTTAGGAATGGGAAGAAATCTGCATCTGTAACAAACACCCATAGGTGATTAACACCTTCAGGAATACTTGCATTCTCCTTATTTTCTCCTTTTCTGTTGTTCAGCCTACCCATCTCATGACTTATTTATTTTTTTGTCTTATTTTTTTCTCTGTTGTCACTCCCTTACCTAGCTCTCAGCCAGTGACAGTGAATATGATGCAAGTAATAAGTGTCATAGCTGTTTGGGTGGAGAGTATCAGTACTGTTTGCAAATGCTATTTGATTTTACCACCAGCAAAATCAAACACCCTGCAAGGACACCCCCTCCATGAGGAAGGAACAGGAAGGTAAGTGAAAACAAACGAGCTGTGTATAGATCAATGGCTTTCATTCCTAACTGCAGGCCGAAAACACTTGAGAAGTGTTTAAATCCACCCCCAGAGAGTCAGATTTATTTTGTGGAGTATGGCACCAGAAATTGGCTTGTCCATTTAAGTTCTCAGGTAATTTCAATGTTCAGGAAGAGTTGTCACCTCCCAAGTATATTCATTGGAAGTCTATACAAAGGTCATGACAAGGAAAGAAATTCCTCTGAGGCGTAAAAACAGTGAGGGAGAAAGATAGTTTAAGGAAAAGAAGGAAGAAAAATAGATAATTATATATAACTGATGGAGAGAAAAATAGAACGAAGCATTGCTGAGGCAAAGAGAGAAAAAAATCAATGAAAAGGAACAGTCCTTTCTAAATACCTGCCAAAAAATAGGAAGAGTTTTAGTGGAAGTGAGGGTAAAGTATATTAGATGGATTTCAAACAGATTCTGTAAAAGGAACATTCAGTGTTTCCCACTGCAAAAAATAACGAAGGGATTAGAGTCCATTTCTCTTTCCAAACTAAGTCCCAGAGAGAGAAAAAGCAAAAGTCAGAGCATAACAAGCTAGAGTTATATGAATGCCTATGCAAAGAGTGAGGGGAAAAGTGACTGGCAAATGGATGAATACTGGCAGATGGATAAACCTCGAAGTTCAGCCCAGAAAAAGACAAACAAAACCAAAGTCAAGAGCACAGTAAGGGAAAGAAACATCACTGCCAACACAATTAAGATCGCAGGTGTAAGGTATTTTTCCCCGCCGAGGAAGAAGGAAGGGTGTAGCCACGAAGTGTGGAATAATAAAAGCTTTATTGAGTACAGAGCGCATCCTGCCCGACGATGTTCCCTGGTCCCGGGGACAAAGGCCAGGGAAGTCTCATGGGGTGATCCACATGGGGAATATTTAAGGGGTCTCTAGGGTAGTCGAGCTAATATGACGTGGTGAAATCTCACTGGCTGGCAGACAGTCCCCCCCTCCAAGGGACTCCCGGGAAGCCTTCCCTGGTGTGAATGAGTGTGGGCAGCTCCAGCTAAAGCTGCCAGGTCTGGGTTCATCACGTGACCCTCCCCCATTGCTGACCACCTTACATTCCAATCTTTTGTGTTAATTAGGGGCACCGCTTATTCATCTGGCTACTTCCTGCTGATTAGGGGCATCATGGGGATGGGGAGATCGGCAGGTGGTGGCTTTGATGGGTGTCAGGAGGAACATCTGTTAGACCGTGACTGGAGAAACTTCGCAAATGCAGTCTTGTAAGGATTTTAAAAAGAGGAGTAATAGGGGGATCTGCAGAGACCAGCCTTTTGGTGAACTGGAGATGGGTAGGGGCCAGCAAACTTGAGGCAAAACTGTATGCCAGGAGTGGCATACAAAGGGGAAAAGTTGCATGTCAGGAGTGGCATAAGAAGGGAAAAGAAGGGGTCCCATCCACTCCCATAACCGAGACCTGTGAGGGAACAAGAGGTCCAGAGTGTGATGGCAAAACAGAGAAGGTAGCCCCCATGTCTACAAGAAATGAGATGGACTTACTCATTCCTGCAGCACTACCCTGGGTTCTCCGAGTCCAGGCCATGTCCTAGGGGTTCAAACGATGAGCCCGCCTGGCTGGCTTGGCCTCCCATATGGGTGGCTTGTCTTCCACGTAGAGGTGCTGAGAAAAAGCCTGTTGCCTAAAGGGGTAATAGCTCCTCCAGTGACTGGGCTGCTTGCAGTCAGGACAGGGCTTAGTGGGTGGCCTCAGGCAGGGGCCCTGCTGGGACCAATGAATGACCCTCCTTGCCACACTTAAAGCAAGCTCCTGGTGGGGATCCTCTTTGCAGCCCGGACTTAGGTCAAGCACCTGCTGTGCCTTGCCCCTGTTGCTCTGCTGGCCTTAGGGCTGCCACAAGAGCCTGGGTTTGGAGTGTTACCTTCTGCTGCATGCGGGCCTGGTGATCAGCCTCAGCCTTTTCCTCTCAACTATTAAAAACCTTAAATGCCATGTTCGCAGGTCTTGGATAGGGGTTTGGAGGGTTAGAATAAAAGGAGGGGGGCTCCTGGGGAGCCTGGCACCCAGGTCCTGCCAGAAACGCCGGAGCCAGAGGCAGGTCAGGGCCAGGCCTTCCTGTAAGAAGATTAGGATTGGGCATCCTGCAAACTGGTGTAAGGGCCAATGGCAGGCTGAGAATGGCCTGATGGAGGAGGGGCTTAAGAACACAGTGGAGAAGGGAGAGGCCCCTGGCCAGCAGGGGAGGAGAAAGAGAAACCGGTATTTTCAGGTGAATGAGAAACAGGATCCTGCAAAGGGAAGGGAGGGAGCTTTTGCAGGGAAGAGACCTGAGTGAAAGAGGTCCGCAGAGGGACCAGAGAGGGGTCCTGAGAGAGGGGCACCCCTGGAGGCCAGGCAGGAGGGGGAGAGAGTTGGGAGTCTGGCAAAGGAGGAAAGATTTGGAGCAGAGGGTTTAGGTGAGGTTTCTCTGGCCAAAAAAGGGCCTGCATATGGAACAGGCAGCAAAGAGATTAGGACAGGAGCACACATACCTAGAAGCCCTGAATGTAAGGGATTTCCAACCAGTTCTCAGTTCTTTTGGCGGTAGTTAAATTGGTGAGGATGTTAAAACCCAAAGTCCCTTCAGGAGGCTACCTGGTCTAAAGTGGGTTCTGTGGCTCGGCCCCAGCGGAGAAGAACAGTTTCTTCTACTTTAGGGAGGGAGAGATTTTGGATAAGGCAACTCCAGGAGTGTTTTGGGATTAAGTTTAGATTCCTGTGCCCCATGGCCATCCTCAGTTCTCGAAGTGGTCAGAGTTAAGCATTGGTGTCCTGCAACTCAAACTCTGGCCATTGGATGGATAGGTAAAGTGGATGTGCTCAGGACATCTCCATGGGCACACACACACTCGGAACAGAACAGAAAAGAGGTCCCTGATGCAGCTGCAGTTTCAGACAGGGAGTCTTGGTGGAAAGAACTTAAGGGAGGCTGGAGGCAGGGGACTTACAGCACCCTGTACCGAAGTGGGTGGAAGGTCAGAGGTCCTGGTTCTTTCTTGGAGGGGAAGAGGAGAGGAGTGGCCCCAATGGGCTTCTGATTCTTCCTGGGTTTTGGCACCTAAATGTAAGGTATTTTTCTCCGCCGAGGAAGAAGGAAGAGTGTAGCCACAAAATGTGAAACAATAAAAGCTTTATTGAGTACAGAGCACATCCTGCCCAACGATTTTCCCTGGTCCTGGGGACAGAGGTCAGGAAAGTTGCATGGGGTGATCCACATGGGGAATATTTAAAGGGTCTCTAGGGTGGTTGAGCTAATATGACATGGTGAAATCTCACTGGCTGGCAGATGGTCGCCCACCTCTAAGGGACGCCCAGGAAGCCTCCCCTGTGTGCATGAGTGTGGGCAGCTCCAGCCAAAGCTCCTGGGTCTGGGTTTCTCACGTGACCCTCCCCTATTGCAGTGGGGTCTCTAGACAGGTCCTAGAAGATTTACATTAAAGAAACAAAACAAAAGGAGAAAATGAATAAAAATGTTTGCATTGCCAAAGCATAGGTTCCCCCGTTGAAAAATAGAGTACTGCTACAAAAATTTCAAAGATGAAATGGCATAAAGCAAAGAAGCAATTATTTTGAGTTTATATGGAAATCATATCAAATAACATATTAAACCTAATATAACACTAACATATAGTAAAACCATGAATAATATAGTAAATACACTGTATAAAGTAGAATTACTGTATGTGTAATGTAGTTTCATTTATTAAGAAGACTGATTTCTCCCTAAGTATGAGATAATGGAACACCACATTTGTATACCCATCAACCCACTCAAGCAATAGATTTTCCATTTAATCCATTACTGGATACTGACTAAAACGACCACTTTGCCACTAGCAGAACCAAGAGTAACTTTAGCAGCTTTCAAGATTTTTTTCTCTCTGTGCGTAAATAGTACAAATGCACAAGCAAGTTCAATGCACACAGAGTGTCTTTGTTTTGTTTACCAAGATTAAAACGCTTAATTATGTCCAGAATTACACTAAACATAATGTCCTTACAAGCTCTCTTAAATTTTTTTTTTGATACCTTAGGACACATCTTGTTAACAAATGCTCAAAATAAATCAAGATAAAACAGAGATGCTCACAGATGTAGGTCAAAGCTATGGGGTGCTGAGATGCTGAATGTAGTTCCAGGAAAGGAGTTTGCTGAATCCAATCTCATTGCTGGGCTGCTGCTAGCTCTATAACAGCTCACTGCAAAACAAATGCTGAATGCTATTTTCACCTTTTTTGTTGTTGTTGTTAAAAGTGAAAATCCACTTCCACTTTCTTTTGGTTAACAAAACGGGTACTATTATTGTATGTCTTTCATAATAATGAAGTAGTGTAACAATTTTGAAAAGGAAGGGATACCTTCTATGGGAGATTAGAGACTATTGTTTTGGAAAGACATGCAGAAAGAACATTTCAAAAATACTGTTTGTATCAACAATAGAGATATATCTAAATTGATTGAAGTTATAAAATGCTAAATGATGAGAAAGAACAAATATTGTTTAAAATTTGTGGGGAAAAATCCTAAAGCAAAGAAAATCTCATTCTTGGAAAAAATGTGAATAGAAGTCATAAATCCAAATAAATTATTTTGCCTTATGCAGGATGTCGTGATGACAAACATTGACTCTGCAATATTGAAAAATCAGTTATTCTAAACAGGTTGATTTGAAATGACTCTCCCAGAATAGAAATTTAAACTTTAAATTAATCACACTCATTAATGCAATGAAAGAATAGTGTGCGCGCGCGCACACACACACACACACACACACACACACACATACTCCTTTGGTCCTAGGTTAAAACCTTCTTTTTTCCTGGTCTTCACCCCCCCATCCCCCTATATTGCACAGTGTGACATTCTGGAGAGAGAGTATTTGTAACAGTATGAAATGTAGTAAATCAGGAAATCTGATAGTACATCAAATCAACTGAATAAATTGTTTTATATAACATAGTTTTATTTATTTTGTGACTTTATAAAAGTTTTTCATCAAGCTACAAATATAATAAAAAAAAAGAAAGAAAAGTGAGTACCATCTTCTGAAGAAAAATACCATTACAACATTCAATTTTACTCTTCCAAATACAGTGGTTTTGCTTGAGACAAAATGTGGGATGAGAAGTATAAATATATGTGAAAGAGTGCTTGTTTTGGATTTCTCAGTCTTCATAGTATGTCTTCTGGGGCTTTGTTCTCCATTACCTCTGTTGTCTGGGTTTGAAAAATCCATTGATTAAATTTAAGTTTACCTTTTACTTCACTCGGTGATTATTGACACTTTTGACTGTTCCGTGCTTAAACTCTCTTGTCTTTCATGTCAGTTCTCTGTATTGACACTCATTCTTCTCTGGTCATTCTCTATCAGGCTCCTTTTCTGATTCTTCTAATTTACTCTCTTTGGGAAATCTCATTTATATTAATAAATTCCAGTACCACCAATGATCATCAAATCTATATCCCCACCCTTGACCTCTCCTCTGATCTCCAGACTCAAATATCTAGCTTTGTATTGAACATCAGTACCTACTGTGAAATAGAGTAATGTTATACATTCTCTTTCCTTCAATATTGGCTCCACATAAAACATATCTCAACCATGTGAAAGATTATAACCCTGTTTCCCAAGATAAAAACATAGCAGCCACCCTATGCTGAAGGTGACAATGTAGCTTAATTTTTAATTCAATCTAGGATATATTTGATATTGAAATGGACACTCAGTATACTGGTCAGTTAGAATATGTAGTTACACTAGAATATCTTTTTTTATTTCAACTAATTGGTCTCTATGTTGATAACTTATTGCCATTTTCCAGGCTTATGTTTACTTATTTAGGTATTCATCATCTTATTCCTAGACTATTTCAAATTGAACTCATCCTTTTGCTCCTAACATATACCTTTAACATTGCTTTTGAAGTTATTTTTTTAAATCTCCAATTTAATTATATGCTAATACATTGTTTAAAATCTTATTGCTACCTATCTGCCTTTCAGGATAAAATTGAACCTCTCACATACATGTAAGCGCTGAATTAACTAATTCCCACTACTTTAGAAGGATAAGTTTGTATAATGATTAAAAGCACAGTCTAACTTCTTTTTAAGATGTGGAAAGCTGGAATGACATTGCTTCTTCCCCCAAATGAGAGAAATTTGGATTAATTACAAAGTTAGAGTTTTTTATTGAATCCATCAGATTGTTGGAGTTGTAAGGCAATGATGTAGTCTGAACCCCCAGGAAGGGTAGACCTCTCCAAGGAGAGACAGAGCACAAAAATTTTTTCACCTGTGGAATTGTGTAGAAGTAAATAGCATTATCCACCACACATGAATATGAATAGTTCAAATTAGGCACTGGCTGGGTGACTCAGTTGATAGCATGTCTTTCCAGCATGTCAAGGTCGTGAGTTGGATCCCTGGCCAGGAAACAAACAAGAAACAACCAATGAGTGTACAACTAAATGGAACAACTAACTAAACAACTAAGTGGAACAGAGTTGATGATCTCTCTCACACTTTTCTCTCTTTATTTGTGGCATGACATATGATAGATTCTTGATAAATATTTGAATAAATAAATGGATAAAGAAATCCATTATGGTGCATTTCAGTCTGGCTACCTGATAAGACTGTGAAATGCTAAGAAAGATTAAGAGTTATTCCTGGTCAGTAACTCTTAAAATGCCAAGACTACAGAGTATCATAGCAAGAAGTTATCTGGAATTCAAGAGCATGTAAAGTTAATTCACACACTGCACATATTTTTTATATTGAATTTATTAGAGTGACACTGGTTAACAAAATTATACAGATTTCAGGTGTTTAATTCTACAATACATCTATGTACACCATATTGTGTGTTTACTACCTCAAGACAAGTCTTTGTTCATCACTATTTTCCCCCTTGTACTCTCTGCCATCTCCCTGCAAACCCCTCATCCTGCCAATCACCACACTCTTGTCCATGTTCATGACTTTTTTTGCCCTTTTTTGTTGAACTCCTCCACCCCACTCTCCCAGACCTCTCCTACCCCGACAGCTGTCAGCCTGCTCACTATCTGAGTCTGTAAGTCAGAAAATGCAGGATGCTGTGAGTTCAGGAAGATATATGATGGATTAGTGGTCATGTATGTGCCACAGCAGGTGGGAGGAAAGACCCAAAGCAGACTCCTGTCGGCAACTACACAGAATCTAGTATATCAGAGTCAGCTTGCAAAAAGGCTTTGTGGGAGTCTGTTTCCATAGACCTGTTGAGAAATGTAGGCTTCCACCCTTACTAGCTTTGTAAACCAGATTTAAGTTAGATTTGGTCACCTTAAGACTTGACAGCCGGATGTGCCTCTTTCTTGGAAATTTCTGGTTGTTTCTTATCATTATTTTATCGTGCACATATCCGCTTTCACCTTTGTTTCATTCTCTTAAAGTGACCTTGTTTTATGTTCCTGTACACAAGGGAGGCTGAGGAAGGTTACTGCCAGTCGACTAGCCAGTGATGGGTCACCTGAGGACGTGGCCCAGCGCTGCGATGCAGGGGTAAAGGAGGCTGTGCAGCAGTGAGACTGTGATAGAGTGAAGAGGCAGAGCGCTTTTGGAGCCAAGTATTTGCAACATAAATGATTCTAAAAGCATGAAATAGTGTATGTTAGATTACATGCTCTCAATCTAGAAATGATTCTCTGAGAGTGTTATTCCCAAGTGATATCTCTTCTAAAGACATGCTATGAAAAGCTCTTAAGGAAACTCCTAAACATCCCAAGATTCTGGTACCTTCTATCATCATTTGATCCTTTTCTATCAAATATACTGCAGCCTACAGAAATTTTGAATTGCATTAGTTTTCACCTGCAGCAGCCCTGCTCTCTTTCAGTGGAGAAAGGAGAGTCAGTCCCTCAGAACAAGGTTCTTTCACCTGTAGTTATTAGGCTAGCAAACCATGCTAAGCCAGCATTTTACAGATATCCTTGTCTGGATGAGACTTTGATTTCCTGAGCTATATTAAAGGTCCAAATAGTAAAAAACAAAACAAAACAAAAACAAAAAACAAAAGAAAAACTAAGTATTTGGACAGGTAGAATATGTATTTAGAAATTGAGAATCATATAGATTTAAATACATACATATATTAATAGATACACATTGTGGTCCAAACTCTTCAAACTCTTGCAATATAAACTCAGAAACTAAATTTACTTTGAAAGCAAAGTATACTTGTATTCATCACCAGCTTGGACAAATTTTTTGTGCAGATTAATATGAAACTTCTATTTTTTCAGTAAAAGTTAAATATTTATTTATTCTTAGGCATTCGAACTTAAAGATGAATGAGATTTTTTTTTTCTGTCAGTGTTTGGGTTATAGCAGTGGCGCCTAATCCCTGGGCCATGGACTGGTACTGGTCCATGGGCCATTTGGTACTGGTCCGCAGAGAAAGAATAAATAACTTACATTATTTCCGTTTTATTTATATTTAAGTCTGAACAATGTTTTATTTTTAAAAAATGACCAAATTCCCTCTGTTACATCTGTCTAAGACTCACTCTTCATGCTTGTCTCGGTCAAGTGATACATTTATCCATCCCACCCTAAAGGTCAGTCTGTGAAAATATTTTCTGACATTAAACCGGTCCATGGCCCAGAAAAGGTTGGGGACCAACTGGTTTATAGTCTAGGTAAGAAAGCTGATTGCCATGTGGAAGGGCAAATGACAATATTACAAAGTAATACTTAGTTAGGCATTGTTATAAGATGACTGATTTTAACAAATGACTTATAACATTGTTATAAGATGACTGATAAACAAGTTTATCTGCCAATAAGGTTTTTCTTGCTCCAACTAAATTCATTCACATGTCGATGAGTCTATGAGTTATGAACTGTTAGCTACTAGAAGTTTAACAATGAAAGAAATATGTCCATAAGGGTTTGAGTTACACAGGTTAAAGCATTTTTCAAGATTTTCCTGGAGCATAATTCTTATAATCTGAGTATTTTTGTATGTAAATTTTACCTCTAAAAAATCATATAGAGAAATAAAGAATTACTGAACTCTAGTTAATAATATGCATGCTGAAGGGATATATCTGCAACTAACTTTGAAATCCATTGAAAAATAAGATGAATTTTGGATGTATAGCAGGACATGTATGTGATAAATTTTGTATGGTTAAATATAAATTGTAGAATCTCAGTGGTAAAATGCTATTGTATGTTTAATTTTTTTTTTTTTTTGACAAAGATAGAGAGAGAGTCCCGAGAGAGCGATAGACAGGGACAGACAGGAAGGAAGAGAGATGAGAAGCATCAATTCTTTGTTGTGGCACCTTAGTTGTTCATTGATTTGCTTTCTCATATGTGCCTTAACTGGGGGGCTACAGCAGAGCGAGTGACCCCTTGCTCAAGCCAGTGACGTTGGGTTCAGGCTAGCGAACATGGGTCATGCCTATGATCCCACACTCAAGCCAGTGGACTCCGTGCTCAAGCTGGACGAGCCCACACTCAAGCTTGCAACCTCAGGATCTCAAACCGGGACCCTCTGCATCCTAGTCTGACACTCTATCCATTGCGCCACCACCTGGTCAGGCTGAAATTCTTTGTAATAAAAATTTGAAAGGATAAAGAAGGCTGGCCTGTTCAAGATTGAAAACTAAGGAGAGTTCTAATAAGATGTTGCTCAATAAATTACTATCAATAACCTGAAGTCAGATACCAGACTGGCCAAGAAGAATTGTTGTATCTAAAGATGAATGTGAAATTGGATTCCAAAATAAAGTCTGAGTTTGAAACTAGTAAAATTAAACTAGAGGACAGAGAAAGGAGAAATTTGCAGGAACAGTCATGGACAGATGTTACAGTTGTTGAGTTTTTTCTTTTGTTTTGTTTTCCCTAGACTTTGTCCCTGAGAGTATGCTTTTGTCAATTTTTAATACAAGGTCTTCTAAACCTAGCTTCTCATAAACATATTTAAACAGAATTGACCTAATTAACATGTATTTTCTGATTGTATGCAATGCATTAAGGCAAGCAATCATGCTTCATGATAAACTTCCAATTGGATAAAACTCAAAATCACACTCTTTCCATAAAAGGAATCATTTCAATTGGGTAATAAATGCTAACAATAAGTAGTTTTCCATGATTACCAAAAAAAAAAAAAAAAAAAGTTCTGATTGGAAAATAGGTTTAATATAGCAACCTTTGTATAGAAGTTACATAAAGTGTCCTTCATTTTTCATCTAAGATTATACAAAATTGTTAGCTTTCTCTACTTTTTTTATGTGGGTCACATGACCTGGGTAACTCACAGCACAGAAAAACAAAGGCAGAAATGGGAGTCATGCTGAAAACGGAGTAGAATTATTTCCCTTAAGTGGCTCCTAGCTATTAAAAAACTCTAGAATGTTTGGGATTCAGTACAATATTAGTTTCCTGAGAATAAATAAAAATTATATTTATTTCTTTATCTCATTTCCTGCCTGGTAAGCAACTGATTTTCAATAAATGTGATTAAATAAATGACTGATATAAGTAGTAAACAGAAAAGGAAAGCATTTGAAAGGGCAGAATCCAATTTGAGGGAGGAATAGTGCCAAGATTGATAAACATATATTTGGTAATAGAAATAAAAGGAAAAAATATGAGAAGCATGTGTTAGAATATGTCTGTGGATAGGCAGGAAAAGAGACAATTAAAACTGAGTCAAGTTTAACTTTGCTGAAACTAATGTTAAAAATGTAAAAAGAGGTGTGTTCATTTTAACCATGCAATTACTTCTTTTGTCTCCCCAAATGCTGTTACCTTCTTCCTCCTCCCAATATTACATTAAACTGAACAAAGAAATAAGCAAAAATTTAAGATAATTATCTGCAGGAGCAGTGAAAACTAGAAAGGTCTTTTCTACAGGCCTGAAAATTTGATTAATTTCTGGGAGATAGGAGGCTTGTCAGTCTTCTAAGATAAGATTGTTGTGCTGTTCAGCTCATTATGAAACTTGAGCAAAATCTGCTTAGTGTAAAAGTGGGCGGGTTGCACCCAGTGACTGTGGGTGTGTTAGTTAGCTGGCCCCTGCGCGAAGCAAGCTGCGGAGAAAATGGGGAGGGACCCAAGGGAGGCTGGAAAGCCATCATTCGTGATTCAAATCTGATTCTGAGTGAAGGAGAGAGGAAAGAAAGGAAGCAATGTTAGGTAGAAACATCACTGACTGAAGTTCAAAGGAAAGTTTGGCAAGGCTATTGGGGAGCCAAAACTGCAGAGGAATTTAACCCAGGGACAGGCCTGTCTTTGAATCCCTGCTACCCTCACTCATTGGCAAGAGCAGCCCATGGGAAGTGTGACCTCCATTAAAATGTGGCAACAGATGTCAGAAGGCAGCAGCTGGGGCTCTCAGTGAGCTCTGCTCTCAGGGGCTCTCCAGCCCTGAGAGGAGCATCCTCGTGGCCGGGGCTGTCCCTTCTTTGCCCCCTGTCACACATATACAAAGAAAGCTTTCATTCTTCCCATCAGCCTCTCTTCCTGAGGGAGATTTTGAATAATATCAATCACTTGAATGTTGAGTTTGGAGGTTTGAGAACTACAGATAGCATCAGTCTCTGTAGTTGATCTAGGAGCTGACATTGTTCCTCATTCTCCCTTCTCCACTGTTTGTTGCAGAATCCCCTCATCCTTGGCTATCGCCTTGGCAGGTCCTGGTGTTCCATGGTGGCATAATCCAAACCTTCATTTTTCCCCGCCAAGAAGGAAGGAAGGGGCCGGAGCCACGAAGTGTGGAATAGTAAAAGGTTTTACTGAGTACAGAGCGCGCATCCTGCCCGGCGAGGTTCCCTGGCCCCAAGGAAAGATGGAGGCCAGGGAAGTCACAAGGATTAAATTGCATGGGAGATATTTAAAGGGTCCTCTAGGGAAGTCGGGCTAATATGACGTAGTGAAATTTCACTGGCTGGCAGACGGTCACTTTTTTTCCAAAGGGCTCCTGGAAAGTTTCTTTTGGTGCGCTTGGTTGTGGGCGGTCCTAGCCAAAGTTCACGGGTCTAGGTTCCCCACGTGACCATCCCCCATTATCCACCGACCTTGCATTCATGTCTGAGGGCAGTGACTTCCCAACACTAAAAATCTTCTTAATGGCCCTGGCCAGTTGTCTCAGTGGTAGAGTGTTGTCCCAGCATATAGATGTCCTCGGTTCAATTCCTGGTAGGTCACACAGGAGACATACCCATCTGCTTCTCCCTCCTCCTCCCTCTTATTTCTCTCTCTCTCTCTCTCTTCCCCTCCTGCAGCCATGGCTTGATTGGAGTTAGTGGCCTTGGGCACTGAGGATGACTCTATGGCGTCCTCTTCAGGTGCTAAAAAGAGCTCAGTTGTTGAGCAATAGAGCAATGCCCCAGATGGGCAGGGCATACCCCCTAGTGGGCCTGCTGGGTTGATCCTGGTCAGGGCACATGCTGTAGTCTGTCTTTCTGCCTTCCCTTCTCTCCCTGAATTAAAAATAAGAAAAAAAAATCTTTTAGTATGGGGTTGCTGCACATGGCAATTCACAGTTACAAAGGAGCAGTGAAGCACCAAACGGTGTCCAAATGGATTATTATTTCCTGACTCCAATTGTAAGAACTCATTTACCTCATCCTGAGGATTAGCATCAATTTCCCATAAGGAGACTCCTATTCTTGCCTGCAGATCCCCGGAAATAAGGACTTTAATGTGCCCTGGGAGTAACCATAGCTGGTACGTCAACAGTGCCCACGGTGTATACTTGCCATGGCGATGCCTCCTCAAGGCCAGGCATCTCCTCTGCCAAAATTCAGTGCTTCTTGATAAGTGAGACAATAATTTCTGGTATGATAACAAATATCACTTCTGTGATATCTTTCTAATTTTTCTTTCTATTTTGCATTTTAATGCCATAAAATCACTTTGGAATGAACTATATTCCCACTTTCTAATGCATGCTCAGACTGCTGAAAGAAGTCAATAAAATAATGCATGTAAAGGAGATTAATGCAGTGCTTGGCACAAAAGAAGAGTAAATAAATATTGAATCTTTATACCAATCTTTCCCAATGATAAGCTATAATATACTTATAATGAACATTTCATTCTATTGCTATTGAGGCATCTGTTTTTCATTTAACACAAGACTTGAGGGATAATTTGTTTTGTGCAGAGCACTAGGCATGAGTATGATTGGGATGGGATTGCCTTTAAGACATTTGGAATTGAGCTCTATGCTCTCCAGTTCCTTCTTTATACTCAGTCCATACACAGGGGCTCATGTCTTATGCAAATAACTTAGACCTTTTCCACTTAATAAAATATCAAAATATCCATGGCCATTTTAAACATGGTATTATTGAGATGATATCATTTGTTTTTCTCAGAGAATATTTCTAAAAATAATGCATTACCCCAGTAGTGTTACTGTATAATTAGTAGTTTAGTAAGTAGCCCAGTTCTTAACTAGTTCATAATAAATGGATGTATTTTAAAATTGCATCTAGAGATTACTCATATTTTGTATATTTAGCAAAGCAAACAGGTACTAATCTTTCTGACACTCTCTGAACAATTCTGGGGCTTTTTATTTTTGGTGGCTGATTAAAACTTTCCTATCCTCTGTAGTTTACACTGACTGGTGGTAATTAGCAAGAAGAATTAGTTAAGAAAAAATCAATAATATATCTCAGTAAAAAAATCATTATCCTTAATAACACCAAATTTTCATTGCCCAGAGGCAAAAAAAATAAAACATTATATTCTTTCTTGGTCTCTTCTTTTGTCCTGTCACAATATGTTGAATATTTTCCTTTGAATAATGGTCCTAACTTAGTGTTCTATACAATTACAGTAAAAATCCTACACTTATCAAAAATATCAGCTATATAACAGTGTTTAATTTTCTCAAAAAATAGACTATTTGAATAATGAAAAATGTTCTCTAAATAATAAAATACCTGTTGAAGAAAACTAAAGAATATTTTACATCTTTATAGTGAAAAAGTGAGACAAATATAGAAAGTCAGAAAATAAAGATAAAAGAATAGACAAGTTGAGAATATAATTACCATGAGATATATAATATTGGAGACATTTTCAAATAGTTTTTTATCCCATGTTATAGTTGAATCTTATCATATAAGTAGCAAGTTCCAAATATGGAACTGTAAACCATTTCTTCAATTATTAGTTTGGGGTTTTGAAGGGATGGAATTCTGAGATTGCTCCTATTAACTAAAACACAAAAGGAGCCAAGCCAAATGTATTTTGAAGATTAACTCCAAACTATTCTTAAATTTTTTTGGTCACTTTTGAAATTGATAGCTCTGTTTTATCATTATTATAAACAATAATAAACTCTAGCCTTCCAGAAAAGTTTGAAGAATATGTTTTTGTGTGCAATATTATTCTAATGATAAAAAAATACTAATCTAATTTGATAATCACAAAAGAAGAAATTGATTTATATTACACTATAGTGGTTTGCAGCTAGCTCTTGGGACAGGAACAGGTTTTTTTTTTGTTTTTTGTTTGTTTGTTTGTTTGTTTTTGTATTTTTCTGAAGTTGGAAACGGGGAGGCAGTCAGACAGACTCCCACATGCCCCCGACCAGGATCCACTCAGCATGCCCACCAGGGGGCGATGCTCTGCCCATCTGGGGCATTGCGCTGTTGCAACCAGGGCCATTCTAGCACCTGAGGCAGAGGCCATGGAGCCACCTCAGCACCCAGGCCAACTTTGCTCCAATGGAGCCTTGGCTGTGGGAGGGGAAGAGAGAGACAGAGAGGAAGGAGAGGGGGAGGGGAGAGGAGCAGATGCACGCTTTTCCTGTGTGCCCTGGCCGGGAATCGAACCCGGGACTCCTGCACGCCAGGCCGATGCTCTACCACTGAGCCAACCAGCCAGGGCCGAGAACAGATTTTATGGGTAACCTAAAAGCAAGAGGCTTCAAATTCTTACTAATGAATACATTTTTCATGTTGCTGGCCATGGGACTTAAAATTTCTGATAGAGTACTGTTAACATTAAGTTAATGATTTCAGAAGTCCTCTGTAATACTGCAAATGTTTCACCAGCAAACTATTAACCTGTTATCATTAGTTTTAAAAACTATGAATGGTTAGCTGCCACTTCTTAAACTATGTGAATTAGTGAAAAGACATAACAGAGAAATGCTGAAAAGAGGTAGAAAAAATATATCATGTCAGGACATTGAAATTATAAGATGAGCTTCTGAAATTGGGTAAGTGTGATAAGTAGATGTGTTAGGTATTGCTAATAGCTACTCAATGAAATGTTCCACTTTCTTCTTATTTAATGCTCACATGCCCCTGTATCACAGGGACTGTATGGCTAATGACTACATATGCCAGATGTCCTTGCAATTAGTTTTCTGCATAAGATTAGCTTCTACCATTAAGACTCACCCATTCAACTTTGGACGTGAAAGAGGTGGAGGCCGTTTGTTGTTATTTAGTGGAGCAGGCCGATGAGCAGGATGCTGCAGATGTTCTCTATGTTCAAGTCAGCCTGTCCATGCCAGTGAAATACATGAGGGTGATAGCAGCTGTGAGGTTGGTAGGGGTGTACTACTTTTCTGACCACTGGATGGCAGTAGCACTTCTTGACCTCTCATTTCTCCAGCACAATTTGTTAGCACCTTAATTCTGGTATTGAATTCCTTTCTTCATAGAAACATTGGGTAATTTCTATTCCCTGCTATGAATACTGACAAGGTCCAAAGATTCGGAAATTATAAATACTAAAGAACTAATAAAGAAAGAGAAAAATGGATGCAACAGTCCTGAGCAATGAAAGAGTCGTTTCCACCAGGGAATTTTTATGTGCCACTTCCTAGAGAAGTAGCCAACCCCCCAGGAAATGCAGTGAGAGTCTTCTGCACACAATGAGGAGAGTAAGGGGGCAGCGGTAAGAACAGGGCATTTGGGAAAGGCAGACTTTGTCATAGGTCTGGATCTGAAGTGCTGCCAAGGGGTGCTAGGTGGAGGTGACACAGAGCAGTACCTGGTAGAAGGAAAAAACAAGGAGCGTGCAACTCTCTCCGCATGGAGCTTGTGACTTACTTATATAATTTGCTAAATATCAGATAATTTTGGTGTTGGGTAAAAGTTTTTTATTTCTTTAAGTTTGCTTTGACAATTCAACATTTTATGGCACTGATCAATAGCTGTGACAAGATTACCATTCAAGCTTATGATGATAAAGAAGTTTTTATCAAGAAAAGAAAGACCTTGAGAAATTGAAGCTTAGATGATAGCTTCTTATACATCCTTGGTTAGAAGTGGCAAAAGCCTTGTAGAAGATTCTGAGGACAAGTCTTACCAATTGGCATTTGGTATTTTAGTCTAATAGATTTAGTTTGAATGCAGAAAGTTCTCAATATAAAGGATATTGGAGATGCCACTGTCCGCTTCATTGATTATAAAACTGTAGATGTGTGATTCCACTTGATAGAATGTCAGGTAATTGGTTTTGTTATTGCAACTCAATTAAAATAATTAATCTTTAGATTCTATAACCAAGATACAAGACTGAAGAATGAACAACTCTTCAGAGTCTTGGCTTCGTTCCCAGCTCAGTCAATATCTATTACAAATAAATAATATCACCTGTCTATTTCATTTTCTCCATTATAAATCAGAAATACTTAGAGTTATATAGTTAAGCCATCAGAGCAAATTGCAAAGATTAAGAAGGTAACTGTGATAAAGCTGTTTATAAATCTTCAATCATAAATTAGTATGCAAGGATATGGTTATGTAGTTCCTATTTAAGCAAACACATAAAATTATATTTAATCTTGAAATAACTGGACAGGTAACACTACTGATACAAAACACACACATAATAGCTATTTGTTTGCATATTGCCAAGATATATTTGAAAGAAAAAGTATTACAAAAGGCAATGAGTTTCATATGCCAGCACAATGGTGAAAATTAGAGTAAAGATAGCATTTCAAAATTTGAGGTCATTAGCTGATATAAGAAAGTTGTGATCCGACACAAGTCAAAATCAAAGAAAGAATTTAGCATTTGTCTGAAAGACTAATGCGTTAATCTCCCAATAATCCAAAAACAATTCTACTTCTTTCAGTCTAGGAAACGCTTCAATAATTTTTTTCAACAATTATCTTTTCCATTCAGGTTCTTAAATATGAAATTCTTCACTTCTTTCATTTCAGGTCTTAAGCCAGCATATCTCTTTAAAGTCTATCCTTTTTCTATCTCATAACTAATCGGGTAGGATAAATATTATTGATATAGGATAAGGGATAAATATAATAATCCTAAAAACACTGAGCTTATAAAAATAGTTTCATAATTTAAAAATCTATGTCAGTGTATAGTCCCATTGAAAAACTCTTTGGACTTTCTCTGGTCTTTGAAGATTTATGGATACTGAATTATCTACTGGAATATTTCAGCATCAGTAAATGCAACTACACATAAAGTAAATGCCAGCAAGGTACAAGAGGATATTTTAAACACTCCTTACATTAATAATACTCTTAAAAAGTCAAAGATCATTATGCACATAAGTAACATAAAAAGCTCATAAAATAATTAGTAACCAAGTTATGCACATGTATTGACCAACAAATCAAGATTTTTATTCAAAAAATGTTTTTCCCTCAGTTTGTATATGTTAATATTTAAAGAAACAGCTTTTAATCCTCAGCACCCCACAGATTAATTCTCAGGTAGTTATTTATAAATAATAGTTATACACACAAAGTGTGACTTAAGAAAATACTATTAAAATGTGGTTTGAGCCCTGGCCGGTTGGCTCAGTGGTAGAGCATCGGCCTGGCGTGCAGGAGTCCCAGGTTCGATTCCCTGCCAGGGCACACAGGAGAAGTGCCCATCTGCTCCTCCTCCCTCCCCCTCTCCTTCCTCTCTGTCTCTCTCTTCCCCTCTCACAGCCAAGGCTCCATTGGAGCAAAGTTGGCCTGGGCACTGAGGATGGCTCTGTGGCCTCTGCCTCAGGCACTAGAATGGCTCTGGTTGCTACAGAGCAGTGCCCCAGGTGGGCAGAGCATCACCCCCTGGTGGGCATGCCTGGTGGATCCCGGTTGGGTGCATGCGGGAGTCTGTCTGACTGCCTCCCTGTTTTCAACTTCAGAAAAAAAAAATGTGATTTGATCAATCAAATCTAAGAATAACTTATGTACAATTTAATTTCAAGTCAAATAAAAAAGGAAATCCTACCATAAAAACCAACCATGTAAAATATCAACTAGTAGAATTAATATTAATACATAAAATAATATCTCAGAATAAAAATTACATTTTCAAATGTCTGTTGCTTAAATTTAAATTCAAAAGTGAAATGTGTAATTGTTGACTCACTTCCAATCTAAATGTTTTCTGGTAGTTAAGGACTCCAGCATCTGTGATACTTCCTTTAAGAAATTATCACTTAATCTCTTCCCAAAATTGAATTTTACTCGTATCATTATTTATTTAAAAAAATAGAAATTTATTACACATAAATTATTGTTAATTTTTTGTATTATTATTTATTAATTATTATATTACTTTCCATACATATAACTATAAATATACATTTTTTGTTATTTAATATTTTTATTTTATTTTATGTTTTTAATTGATTTTAATTTATTGTGTTTACATAGATTCAAGTGTCCCACCGAATATACCCCCCACCCCCGTGTTCCCCTCAACATCTCCATTGCCCCTCTCACCCCAGTGCCCTCCCCCCTTCCCTCCAGGATTTGCTTTCCTGCTCTCTATAATGCTGTGTTATGTACATATAGGATGGGCCTAGAGAAGGGAAAGAGATTGGTAAAATTATTCTGTTTAATTTTTTGATTGTCCGATAGTACCTCAGACTAACTTGAGGGAAAAAAAATTATTAGGATTTTTGATGCATGGAATCCAAGGGAGAATGATGGAGTTAAAACTCACTGGCAAACAACCAAGGACCAGAAAGCCAAAAACAAGCCCGCTGTATTCATTGCTCAGACTTTCTGCAACAGTCTCCCAACCTGTCTTCCCCTTCCTGTCCTTCCCCCACTATCGTCTACTCCAGCGACTTTCTTCTTTTTTCTTCTAGTAACACACTTAAACTAATTACTAAAATTCTGTAACACATCAAAAAAAATTTTTTGCAGATCTGACAACCAATCAATCAATCAAAAAATAAATAAATAAATATAATTTTGATTCATTCACACCGATCAGCTATTTTTGTGCTGCTTGTTGTCATTTTTTTATTTGACAATCTAAGAGGAAAAAAGTCAGTACCCCAGACTAAATAGTCAAGTCTGTCCTATCATCTATTGTCCATATATCAGCCAATGTCATAAATAAAATGTTGTAAATAAAATCCTGTCCCTACTTTCCTCAAAATCTTCCTGAGACTTATTATCTCACGTAAGTAAAGACCAAAATCCTTCATAGCCTGTGAGATCTATATGGTCATCTCTCTGACTTGCTCCCCCATTCAACAGCCTATCTGTGGCATTTCTAGAATGATTGTGCATGCTCTTGCCTCAAATTTTAAAGGAACTGCTACCTCTTGCTGGAGCGCTTTTTCCCCAGAAAGCTTGCTATATTTATCTTTTGCTTGGCAACATATTACTCTATAATGTAGTGATCTAAAGAAACAAATGTTCATTATCTTACATCTCCTTGAATAGAGATTCAAAAATAGCTTCATTAGGTGGTTCTGGCTCAAGCCTCTCCTGCGATTGCAATTAAGATGTCAGCCAGGATGGCAGTTCTCCAAAGCTTTAATAGAATGGGAGTTATTTCTTTTTATTTATTATTTTTTTAATAATTTTATTTTTTAATGGGGTGACATCAATAAATCAGGATACATATATTCAAAGACAACATGTCCAGGTTATCTTGTCATTCAAGGGAGTTATTGCTAAGGTTGATCACATGGCTGACAAGTTGATTCTGAGGCTTGCCTTGGTGGCTTCTGACATGAGTCTTTCTCTGGGATTCCCTGAGTATACTCACCACCTAGAAAACTGGCTTCTCCAAGTGAGGGATCTGAAAGGGTGAAGTTAAATCCACATGGCTATTCTGACTCTACCTCAGAAGTCCCACGTGATCACCTCTGTCACCTTTTGTTTATGACCTAGTTTTAAATCAGCGTAAGTCATTAAACATGTGTGTGAATACCAGGAGGCAAGAATCATCCAGAGATTATTTTGGGGCCTGGCTACTGCACTTACTCATTTTTTTCAGGATTCTGTTCAAATGTCTCCTGATGAGAAATACTTCATTAAGTTGTATAAAAGAGCACATTTTGAATGCCTTTTCTTTTCAATCTTTCCTTTTTCTTCATGTCTATTCTCAGCTGTGTCTATTCATTGTCCATATCTCCCCACTAGAATGCAAGCTCCACCGATGCAGGGATATTATTGTCTTCCCTGCTTGATCTATCCTGAGTGCCTGTAATAATGCCTGACATATAGTAGGTGCCCAGTAAGTAATAGTCAATAAAATGTTATTAAATAATTTTACTTATTTTCAGGTTCTCTAAGAATTGGGTACAGGGTGAGGGAAAGACTAGGAATGTCTTTACCCATTTTATGTAGGACTGATGATATGGGCTTTCTGGTACATACTCTATATCATCAGTTTATATGGATGTCAAAAAAGCACAGATGTTACAAGTCAGTAAAATTGCTATGTACTTAAAACGTTATCATGGATATTTAAAATAGCATTTTAGGTTAGAGAACTAAAAAAAGGAAATATATATCTGTATTAAGAATCATAAAATAATTTCTATTTATACAAATACTATATTAATACATGTACTTCGTAAAAAATTAAAACATTTCAGAAAGGCTGTGTGCTTCCATTGCTTCTTCTTCTCAGTCCTTGAGACCTCCCCTATGGTAACCTTGTTATCAAGTTACAGATTAAATCCAAAGCCACACACTTGAGTGTGTAAGAAATTTCATTGTTTTATCATTTAACTTATACTTTGAGCTACTATTCTACCAAGTTGATAAAACCATTTTTTTAAACCTATATGTATGGAAGTGGTCATTGCATGCATACATTTCTAAAAAGAGCTGTCTTTTATTTGTATTGTTATATGAAACATGTTTGCCTATCTAAAACCTCTCTCTTGACTGTCAGAAGCTTAATCTGTCAAGTTAATATTTTTTTCTCCAGTGGGGAGGAACATTAGAATCAGTTCATTTACAGTCACTTGTTTCTCAATCCCCTTTTTCTAGGGTAATGCTTAAATCAGGATAAAGGGGATCACATTAGGAGATACAAGGAGTTTACTTAATGCTAAAGAACTGCTAGGACACACCTGTTTCTTAACAGTCTCCTTTCCACGCAGCTTTCTTCTGAGAAATCTTACTTGTCATCTGCCCTCTGGTCATTGGTCATGTTATAGTAAATAAATATATATAAATATAGAAAATATATAGAAATAAGTTAGGATATAATATTAAAAGCCATTAAGGCAAGTGAATAAGGCTGTGCCCTCTGGGCAAGAGCTAATCTAGTGTGTAGAGATATGACAGGCAATACCATGCCCCCTGTGCAGGGCCCAGTCAGTGTGTGTGTGAAATATGTGATAGAAAGATCGCCCTGCAAGGAACTCCCTAAAAGTGGCTTGAAGTGATAATTCTGTAGATTAACACCTGTTAGAAGGCATATGCCAGAAAAGGTAATTAAGCCTAGAGGGCTCCAGCTGCAGTCAGTCGTCCAGACTCCAACATTGAACATGCATGTA
Source organism: Saccopteryx leptura (assembly GCF_036850995.1). Lineage (NCBI taxonomy): Eukaryota > Metazoa > Chordata > Mammalia > Chiroptera > Emballonuridae > Saccopteryx > Saccopteryx leptura. The sequence goes on along the minus strand of NC_089505.1, from coordinate 39,799,104 downwards.
TACTTGATGATTTCATTGACTTTGTAGCTTACTTTTGCCTCCACAAAATTGAGTATGGCTATTCAATTTCATAGTATACCTCTTTATCTAGTAGTCTTTCAATGTCTACAAGTAAAATTATAACATTTTCTTTATTAATGCCTTGCACCATGCAAAATCACAAAGACTTAATTCTAATTGTGCCTAGGAAAATGACCTTGGAACATCCAACTGATATTTTTATATTAAAAATAAAGATTTACTTAAACATAGAAGTAAGAAGACAAAGTCATATGCATAGGCAAGAAAACCAGATTAACATTAGATATCCTTATAATAACATCTTATACCAAAAGAAGATGATGCAACAAATTTATGATACTTAAAGGAAGAAAAATTTCAAACAGGGATTTCACATCTTCTTAGTCAATCTTCAAATGTAAAGACCATAGACAAGTTGTTGTAAACATGCTAAGGATATAATTTTGCAACCAGTAGAAAGTTATAAAGGTGAAATCAGAACAAAAGTTAATCTCAAATTCTTTTCAATTAACTAACATACTACGGTGAGCAAAATGAAAGCCAAACTTTTTTAAATGTAAAAATTATTTGTGATTTCTTGTCATCTGCTTATATTTGGCCCTCTGTCAATGGTTCTAATTCTAAGACACAACGTAGTCAACCTTGTTGCAGATACAAATGTACAAGTCGCTTAAAAAAGGCTTTCCAGAGGCATGGTATGTGGATAATTCAGCCAAAATTTATACTCATAATTGTACAAATAACTTGTGCAGCTGTCATCTTTTCTTGGGAAAATGGTAGCTTTTCTTGATCTATTAATAGGTATGTAATAATATAATAGGTAATCATATCCAATTATTCTCCTAATAAAGTCTAGACTAGAAAAGAATAAGGTAATTTTATTCAAGAAAGTTCACAGACAAAACTAATAAATTAAATTATGTAATAATAAAATAAAATAATATGTAAAAATTATAATTTTTCAATAAGTCTTGGTATAATGCAGAATTATGTAAGAACAAAAAAGATCCAAATCAAATGAAGATTGCTTCTAAATATGTTGTAAACTTCCTGTCAGTTTACGTGTGTCTTGTCTTTGTATCCTCTAAAGTCTCCAGCACTGTTGAATTGTACTTATATTGTAATTGAAAATGTTTAATACATTTTGATTGAAATAGTAAAGAAAAAAGAGGAGACTTTTAGATTTTTGTATAAAATAAAAATTGTATTTCTGTAAACTGTCAACACAGAAAAAATAGGAGAATATCTATCTGACCTTGACATTGTTAAGCCTAATCTGGAGGGACCCGAAACATTGAAGACATGAACAAAGCCCGTCGATTACACATCAAAGCTTTATTGTCTAGCTTGGCCAAGCAGTGGCAACTCCGTCTGAGGGAGAGCGCGCCGACCCTTTATTCTACTTAGTTTTTATAGTTTTATAAGTGGGAAGTACAGAAGCAAAAATTGTAATTAGGAGCCCTTTACCACTATTGGTTATAGTCATATGTCCTTTAACATGATAGGACCATGTTCAATTTGCAAGCCATATATCATTTTGGAGAAAACAAAATTTACAAATCAACACAATGGTAGAAAGATGTCTCTTTACATATTAAAAGGCATTCCTATATTTTCTAGTGTTCATCCGCTATCTCTCTGTCCAGAGTCACACGTATTAACCACATGCATTTACATAGGAGAGGTAGTTTCCATGGGGACAAATGCCCGCTAATGGCTCATTGCTATAAGAAGAGGTTTATTTTGGTTTTTCTCTCCCTGTACCTGGCTAGCCATTCACCCCTTTCCCCACAGGTGTGGTGAAATGTCTGGGAATCCATGTCTTCCTCCCCTTTGCATTTACAATACAATGCCAAGGGCCATCCTGGTCATGCCAATCACACAGTACAGAGACTATTTCTAACAATTTCTCTGCACACCTTAACCCAAATTAATAAAATGTTCTTCAAGCCTCCCAAAATATTAATATTAATTCTGTAGCTTTTGGTACTTTACAACACCTATGGGTGAAGTGGTGCAGTGGCTCCTAAACATCATGAAGAAATTGATAACCATAATAAAGAAACTGATAAATTGAATTGCATTAAAATTGAGAAGATATGCCTTTTAATACTTAAATCAAAAGATATCATTAAAAAATAAAAATCTAACACATAAACTGTCAAAAATATTTGAAACACATACAATCCAATCATGTAATAAGAGTATATAGTACATAAGGAACTGCTACAATTAAATAAGAAATAAATAATCTAAAAGAAATATAGTCAAAGGATATAAAAGGCATTTTAGATCAAGGAAACATATTTCACAAATGAACTTAGGAAGAGGCTCAACTTCCTTAGATATCAGGTAAATGCAAACTAATATATCGAGATACATGTTTAACTTAATAAATAGGCAATAAAGATGAATTTTGAAAATATCAATGTTATATTCAAAATATTTAATTTTCAAAATTTGTTTAAGTGAACTTGTAGTTTTATCAATAGTTAAAATATATGTTGGATTTAAATAACCTAAGATACTATATAAATTTTTAAGCTCTTTTATTCATTAACATATGTATGAAGTATTATTAATAAATATTATTATTCAATATCCATCTTGCTTTTATAACCTAAGTTTCTTATTAGTATATCTTTTTTTTGGTTGGAATTATCAAAAATTTTAAATATTCTAGAACATTCTTTTTATAGTACCATTATCTATTGCTAAAAACAATATAAGCAACCAAGTAAGTAAAAATATTCTAACCTTCTAAACTAAAAATGTCTGATAGAGTCTGGAATATTTCCCAGAAAGAATCCACTGAATGCAGGTTACCATGGTGATTAGCAAAAATGTGGAATGAAGTTCATTTCATGATAATTGCTACATATTTGCAGCTGAAGTGCATCTTTCAGTTTCACTCTCAGACTTTGAGACCATAATAGCAGTTCTGGAATCTGAGTTGTATATTTAAATCTATAATATTATGCAGGGACATCTCTAATGCTGTGGAGATTTTCTTTACATGCTGACCAACATGGTAATTTTTAAAAGTTTATTTCTATATATTGGGATTTCTTATAGTTCATTGAGATTATGTTTCATTGAGTCTTAAAAGAAAAATTTATAATGTCCACAAATTAATTTAAAGATATAATGAAAGCATTTTATTTTAAATCCTCCCCCTCCTTTAGGAAGAAAGTTGAATTTATTTTGAAGGCAGCTGAATGCTCTTGCTTTGTAATTATTTCTGAAGAAATTCACGGTCTAATGCCAACTTTTGTGAATTAATAAGTTTTAAGACATGGTGCCAAATTCAGAAAGTTGGTGCTTTATAAAGCTATTTTAACTCCTTGAGTCTAGGTAAAAATTAAACATAAAATTTAACAAATTTTGAAGAGATTAGTATGTGATATTATAATTATATAAATAAACCAAATAAAAAATTCTTAATATTAGTTACAGAATATCTATGCCAAATTTACTTTATTGTATAGTGCTACTTTAAGTTTTATTTGATTTAGAAATATTCTGTTCTTAATTCTTACAGCCCTCTGAATAAAAATAATTTAATATTATTTATAAAATATTAATGTTATTTATAAAAATAGTAACATTCATGGAGGACTTACTATGTCACGGACATTATATATACTAACTTACTGAATTATAATAATACTAAGAAAAAGGTTATTATTATTATTATCTTTATTTTATTAATGATAAAATCAAGGCACAGAAAAATGAAGCAATTTGCCTGACATCACAGTGTAGGGCAGATCCGGAAATTAAGTTCAGAGAGACTGGCTCTAGCATTCATACTCTCAACCACATAATGCTATACTGTTGATGTGAAGTATTTTTATTCTCAATTACTAGAACCACAACTGAAGACTCAAGGAAACCACATACTGCCAATGTTACACAGTTATCAAGTGGCAGAAATGGAACCAAAGTTCGTTTTCTAATTGTAAACCTAGGGAGCATTCCATCAGAGCCCATGGTCTCCCTTGACTTGAACATAAATTAGTATTCATTCTACCTGGTCGGTTGGGAATAAAACAAAGTGACTTTAAATTGCTTGACACAGTTACAGCCTTCAGACTGAACTCCTCCATATCTTATGTATATGGTATCTGCCCTTTCAGTCTATCACTGATATAAAAAGATTAAAATTCCAAATGAGCATTTTGCCATTAACTACTTCACCAATTAGCATTTCTTTCTTCTTTCCTTCCTCCCTTCCTCTCTCCCTTCCTTCCTTCCTTCCTTCCTTCCTTCCTTCCTTCCTTCCTTCCTTCCTTCCTTCCTTCCTTCCTTCCTTCCATTTCTTTCTTCCTGAAAATTTTAGTTGAAAGAAAAAAAAATGACTTTTCACTATCAAAATTTCTATGTAGTTAGCCTTTATATGTTATAAAGAAATTCTCAGTTTGATCATAATAGTTCTTTTAAAATAAAATAAAAAATAAAGGGAAACATAGCACCATATACCTTCACAGGGCTAAGAGATTAATTTATTCCTTTCATTAGTGAGGAGCCATGAGGAGCCACTGCACCACCTCACCCGCAGGTGTTGTAAAGTACCAAAAGCTACAGAATTGATATTAATATTTTAACAGGCTTAAAGAACATTTTATAAATTTGGGTTAAGGTGTGCAGAGAGATTTTGTGAATAATCTCTGTACTGTGTGATTGGCATAAAACCAGGATGGCCCTTGGCATTGTATTGTAAATGCAAAGGGAAGGAAAACATGGATTCCCTGACATTCCACCACACCTGTGGGGAAGGGGGTGAATGGCTAGCCAGGTGCAGGAAGAGAAAAGCCAAAATAAAACCTTTTCTTATAGTGATGAGCCATTTGCAGGCATTTGTCCCCACAGAAACTACCTCTCCCACATGAATACATAGAGTTAACACGTGTGACTCTGGACAAAGAGATAGCAGATAAACATTAGAAAATATAGGAATGTCTCTTAATATGTAAAGAGACATCTTTCTATCATTGTGTTGACTTATAAATTTTGTTTTCTCCAAAATGATGTATGGCTTGCAAATTGAACATAGTCTTATCATGTTAAAGGACATATGACTATAACCAATAGTGGTAAAGGGCACCTAATTGCAATTTTTGCTTCTATACCTCCCGCTTGCAAAACTATAAAAACTAAGTAGAATAAAAGGCCAGCGTGCTCTCCCTCAGATTTCTGTTGGAGTTGCCGCCGCTTGGCCAAAAGCTAGACAATAAAGTTTTGGTGTGGAATCGACGAATTTTGTTCGTGTCTTTGATGTTTCGAGTCCCTCCGGATTAGGCTTAACATTAGCAGAAGAAAGAGGAAGGAAGAATGTTAGAATATATAAATCTGGTTTCTAATAAACACCAGAGAAGTAACCCATCACAGAAAGTGGGTTCAATGTCTGACATTGCTTGTGTGTGTGTGTAAAATGAGCAATTGAAATTGTTGTTCAAATATAAAAAAAGATCAGCACACACACACACACACACACACACACACACACAGAAAAAAACAAAATCCTACACCTTTTCCTAATCAGGTAGGACAGTATACTATAGAAAGATGCAAAGTGATCTTGACAGGGAAAGGAAAGCACTTAGTAGTAGGAAAATCAGAGGAACTGAACTGCTGGCTTGTGACTTTCACACACACACCTTGTAGAAATGCTTTAAATAGACATTTAAGGAGAGAATTTTTATGTTGCTTTAAATTTTAGGTTTAAATCCATCAGGTACAACTAATATTGTGTGATTTTGCAGCATAGGCCCTAACATTAAAAAAAAACACAACACAGAACACTATTAAAACAACTTCCCTTATAAGTGTCCTATCAGTGATGACTTATCCAGTATTCATTTAACAAAAACTGTTTACTCGCTCTTTGTGATTATATTTGCATATATCCTAGCAGTATAATCTTTGGCCATATTTATGAAGAAAATTAGAGTAGTAGAATAAAATATAATTAATATTATTTTACAGATATTAAATATTTTTATAAAATTAAATTTTAGCAATCTATGTAATAGTAAATTTGATAGCTCAAATTGAACATTAAGTTTCAAAATCCTTTATCTTTATAGTAATAAATTGGAACTCTTTTTTAGTATTTACATAATGAATACATTACCTTTGAGAATGCTATGATTGTCTTATCATTAGTGAAGTAATAAGCTAGTTAGTTACTGTCAAAGTCTATGAAACAGTTTACAAATTTGTCCTCACTGATATATAAGGATTAAAACCCCCATGTGAGAAATTTGTCATTATTGACAAGTTCACCACTCAGTGTTAATTTAGCTTGTTTTAATTTTGGTTATTTACGCCAATACAATTTTATTAGGCATTGCAATTAGTTCAATTATAAAGATTGTTTATAAAATAATGATTAATATAAAAATGTTTCTTCTTTTATCTTGCCTAGTTAACAAGAATATATCTATTCCTTAAGGTTTGCGAAGTATAAAACACACCTGACATTGTCTGAGAAAACAATAGACTATCGTAACTCCTCAAATTTGCCAATGATATTTTAATGCATGGTATTTTCTATAAAACACAATGCAATATATAGATGAAGTATAGAATTATATACACTTGAAACATATAATTATTAATCAATTTCACCCAATAAATTTAATTTTAATTTTTTAAATAAAAACTGAATATTCTTAAAGGAACACGTTAAAATACAACTGGAAATGTTAAGAAATGACTTGACTTGACAAATACAGGATAGAAATTTTAATTATTAAGGCTAATTTTTCTACTAAAATAAAGTAGGCACTTTTATATACGTCATCTTATTCCTAGAACATCGAATTGAAGTAGAAAACTTTTTTTTTCCCACAGCACAGTTATCGCTAATGTCGCGCACGATAAAGTACAACAAATCCATATCAGACTGTGGATAGTGGGAGATCACCACTCTCACCCATTAGCTATATGAGTCATTCCCATACACTCATCTGACAAAGCTGTGATTCAAAATATACCTCATCAAAATCACAAGTGAGTACATATCACAAGCCTATTATTCACAGATATAGAAACTCCAAGTGTTAAAGTATCAAATGCCAAGTGTATGTTAGTAATTGGGACAGTTTCTAAAGAAAAATGATATCCTTTCAGAGCATAAATAATGTATTTGACAGAGAGAAGACTTTCATGAAACACTCAAAACAAACAACATTCAAATTACTACAAATATATAGTCCATATGAATGATTCCTTTTTATTTATTTGTTTGTTTATTATGTGAGAGGTGGGAAGGCAGAGACAGATTCCCACATGTGCCTCCACTGGGATCCACCTGGCAAGCCCACTAAGGGGCGATGCTCTGCCTATCCGGGGTGTTGCTCCATTGCTCACAATTGAGCCATTTTAGCACCTAAAGCAGAGGCCATGGAGCCATCCTCAGCACCCAGGGACAACTTGCTCCAATCAAGCCCTGGCTGCAGGAGAGGGAGAGAGATAAAGAAGGAGGAGGCTGGAGAAATAGATGACTGCTTTTCCTGTGTGACCTGACTGGGAATCGAACCAGGACTTACACATGCTGGGCTGTTGCTCTATTGCTGAGCCATCTGGCCAGGGCCAGTGATTCCTTTCTTTTATAAGAGTCTTCTTAATAATTACCTCCTCTGTTAAGTGTCCCTAACTTCTCTAAATAAATCAATAATTTCCTTCATTCTGAATATATTTATTATTTCCCAGTTTCCATTTCATTGTTTTTTTTCTTATTGTGTCCATTCTCAGCTAGAATTTGAGACTGTCAAACAACACAGTAATGTTGTCATATTCATCTTTGTATTTCTAGTACATAGCCTAAAAACATTATTGATTATCAAATTAATTCATTCACAAGAATCTCTATGGGCATGAATTATTGAGCACAAATAATTATCCTGCCCCTATTTGGTCCAAGAAGTCACTTAATCAGGTGTTGTCTGTGGATTCACAGCATGAATAGTAGCACTTAAGTACATTGTATACAAGTTGCCACACCCCCTAGACACCGTTTACATAGACGCTCAGAGAGAAGACATGTAGAGGTATTATGAGTGCAAAGGCATCCATTGCTGCAGCCGTAGAAGATTGTGTTCCAAACAAGAAGCTGATGGTTTACCTTTGTTTTCTGGTTTCTCTCTGGATGAAAGATTTGAATGTATACACTTTCACAAAAGACAAAGTATGGTGGCATATTTAACCATTTACTGCAGATCTATATGTTATATTTTATTTTCTGCCATGACTCAGACAGTTACATGTTTCCCCTTCTGTGATTGTATGTGTTAAGTTGTGATAGCAGGAAACATTCTGATTCTCCCCCACCTGGATCCACGCCTTCCACAGCTAGCCGTTGATTGCTGCGGAAGTGAGGGTCAAGACCTGTTGGAGCACCCAGATCAGACACACCCTCTACTATTGAGTCCTCGACACCAGAACTTTTATCACTAAAGTTTCATTATTATGATTTAATGATTTTTTATAGTTTATAAAAATAAAACTGCTTATCAGAGAGGAATTACTACTGTGAATAAATTGATCAGATCACTTCCTTTCTATGTTGAAGGAATATTAAAATTCCTTTATACCCTGACTGCGTAGTCCAGTAGATAAATCCTTATCCCCATATGCCAAAGTTGAGGGTTCAATCCCTGGGCAGAATACATACAAAAAGTAACCAATGAATGCATAAGTAAGTGGAACAACAAATTGATGTTTCCCTCTCTGTGTGTGTGTGTGTGTCCCTTCTTCTCTTTCTCTCTCTAAAGTCAATCAATAAAGACAAAAAACCTTTTCAAAGAACTTGTTACTAGAGGATTGTAGGAATGACAACTTGTCTTCTTGTCCTTATATCAATTAACTATGGCATTTGACTATTTAAAAATATATATAACACTAAAAGAAAGGTTTAAGGTGATCCTTTTTTTAGTATGTTTTTTTTATATTTACCATAGGAGGCAGCATAGGTTTATACTAACCAAAAATATTTAATAATTACCTTTTCACTAATTAGTTAATAAAATATTTTTCCTTTCTCTTCCAAATATCAAAGTATTTTGCTTAAAACTGTTATTGTAACAGACATGTATTTCTGAGATTTTTGTTTTATTTATGATTTTAATTTGTGTTTACATAGATTCAAGTGTCCCACCGAATATATCTCCCCCCACCCCCTTATCTCTCCTCGGCCTCCCCATGCTTCCTCCCCACAATGCCTTCCCCCCTTCCCTCCAGGATTTGCTGTCCTGTTCTCTATAATGCTGTGTTATGTATATATAATTTCATTAGTCTCTTTCCCTTCTCGAATCCCATCTTCTCTTCTACTTTCCCTTTGACGCTTTCCCTCTGGTCCCTCTGATCCCGCCTCTGCCTCTGTTCTGTTGCTCAGTTCACACTGTTCATTGGATTCCTCAAATGAGTGAGGTCATATTTCTGAGATTTTTGTTAAGAAAGTGCTTTCATTTAAAAGCTCCAGAATTTCGATGTTTCATTTACCAACTATTCTTCACATATCATGCTGAGTTAGCACTTGCTTGGCAGCCTAGATTCGCGGCACTATTGTAGAACCACTTAGCTAATTTAGAGAGTTGTACAGTCTAATTCAACATGATGTTTAAACAATATAGAGGCTTTTCAGAAAAAGAAAATATGAAGATCTGAATTTGTGTTGCATTAAATTAAACCAAATATTGACAAAATGTCACATAAACAGAAAGACTATTGTTGCTTTTCTTGTAAACCCTCATGAGAGTCAGTATTATCTGTCATTGTTGTTTTATTTTTAAACTATTTTCAACGTATGTGTTTCTTGGCTATGAAATAAAGACTAACGAGCACGTTAGTTTCCAGAAGTGTGGTAATGTATTCCTTCTGTTATTGTTATTTTCAGAAATATGTTCTTAAAATCTTCATTTTCTTCAAGATGGAAGTAAAAAAGCCAAAAAGAAATATATGGATTAACTACATAATTTGCATGGATGATGGCTATTTGAATTGAAAAATTAATTTCATACTACTATAAAATTTAAAATATATATGTATTTTAATATTTGGTCTTAGAAATATTTTGCCAATTATTACTTTTTTACCATTCATATGTACTTTAGTAGTTAAGCAGTTTGAAATATATATATTACAAATATATGAATATATTTGTGTTTCAAATATTAAAACTTCTGTTAGCGAAGTGTTTCAGATAACCAATAAGCAGGAAGAGAAAAGATAACCATTATTAGATAGAAGCAATATCTAAGTAAATTATTTTTCTAGTTATTAAAGATAAAAATATTATTTATATTTACAACATTAGAAGCATGATGTTGAGTTCATTTATTCAATACACAAAAAGTGTATTAAGTGCTTCTTATGTTCTGAGCACTGTTCTAGGTCTTGAAGAAAATGCAGTAAACAAAACATTAAAAAATGCCTATCATTGTAGTTATACTCCTAATGGAGGATTGACATAAAATAAAAATAAATAAGTAAAGTGAGAAAACTTGTTATTTTGTAGAGAAAAAATGAAACAGAGAAAGGGAATGACAATTTTAAAATAAGCTAACTGGAGCATATAAACCAGCTGTTAGTTAAAATATGTATATATTTGTTGATAATCTCTGTGTGTGCATGTGTGTCTATGTTTAGAATTCTTAGTGACCTAGCTAGGATGACACTTGTCTCTTCATAAATTGTGCAAACTCCAATGATGATCTTGAAACAGGATCTTTACTGTTTAGCAGAGTCACCTTATTAACTATTTAAGAAAACTACTCAAGGTATGAACAGTGTAATTTGTATGATCCTAGAGGTAATGTTAACCACTAAAAACATTGTAAACTATTTTTTATTAGGCAGAATTTTAAAATATTGTCAAGACTAGTTGTGGGGATGGAGAGAGAGTTGTAAAGTATTTTCTTTTCTGTTATATGGAGGCTAGAATCTGATATTTATCTAATAATTGGATCCTATTAAAAATAATATTCTAGCTGACCAGGTGGTGACACAATGGATAGTGTCAGCCTGGGGACACTGAGAACCCAGGTTCGAAACCCCCAGGATGCTTTCTTGAGCACAGGCTCACCAGTTTGAGTACACGGTCACCAGCTTGAGCACGGGATTATAGACATGACCCATGGTCACTAGCTTGGGCCCAAAGGTTGCTGGATTGAAACCCAAGGTTGTTTGCTGTAGCCCAACGTTCCTGACTTGAGCTAAGGGTCACTGGCTCAGCTGGAGCCTCCCGGTCAAGGCATGTATGAGAAAGCAATCAATGAACAACTATAGTGCCGCAACTATGAGTTGATGTTTCTCATCTCTCTTCTTCCTGTCAGTCTGTCCCTGTCTCTCTCTCTCTCTCTCTTAAAAAAAATTAAAAATTTCTATAAGTGGTAAGATTAATCATGAGGGTGGTGTGGTTTTTTGGGGTTTTTTTAAACATAGGTTAATAATGATGAATTAACATTGCTGGGGGGGAAATCAATTTTATAACAGAAAATTTTATAAGATAATAACATTTATAAGCTAAAAATTTTAATAATAATGAGCTTAAAAAAGATGAAGAAACAGAAAGATTATGATGCATATCATGTTATGGGATGCATAAATATAAAAATCTATGAGAAAATTATAATTTTGTTCTTTGTAAAAAGAAAAAAAGTCAAAAATCATTTTTGGTAGAAAACAATTTTGTTTTAAATCTTAATTTTATCCATTTCTTTTAATACTACTGGCAGAAAGAGAAATCTAAGAACAAAATTCCATGTAGAAATAACTTTTACTCGGATATAACAAGTTACAAGGTAACCACAAAGAATAACACTTAAGGTTGAGATTTATTGAAGAGACATTATGTGCTAGATAGAATCATATTTGAAACTAATAGAAACATTATGCATTAAGTATTGTTTTATTGATGAAGAAAATGAGGCTCAGATACATTGTTACTTCATCAAGGTCAAAAAGGCAGTAATGACAGAAAGAAGAAGTCCTAAACAACATAAGTCTGACCTCTGTAAGCAATACCCTTGAATTAACAATTATAATAAAAAAAATTAAAATACTAAGAGAGGTAATATGCATATTATCAAAATAAACATTTTTTTATTTTGATTTCTTTTTTTTTTCTTTTCTTTTCTTTTTTTCTGAAGCTGGAAACAGGGAGAGACAGTCAGACAGACTCCTGCATGCGCCCGACCGGGATCCATCTGGCACGCCCACCATGGAGCGATGCTCTGCCCACCAGGGGGCGATGCTCTGCCCATCCTGGGCGTCGCCATGTTGCGACCAAAGCCACTCTAGCGCCTGAGGCAGAGGCCACAGAGCCATCCCCAGCGCCCGGGCCATCTTTGCTCCAATGGAGCCTTGGCTGAGGGAGGGGAAGAGAGAGACAGAGAGGAAAGCGCGGCGGAGGGGCGGAGAAGCAAATGGGCACTTCTCCTATGTGCCCGGGCCGGGAATTGAACCCGGGTCCCCCGCACGCTAGGCCGACGCTCTACCGCTGAGCCAATCTGCCAGGGCTTATTTTGATTTCTTTATGACCTTGATTATTTTAGAAAATTTAAGGAATTTAAGAAAAATCAGGGTTGTGTGCTGGCTATAATTTTATTAATTAATTAATTACTCTCTTTAATAGTGGCAAAATTATGCCAGTTACTAAACTAGATGAATGGAACACAAACATGTGAGTGAATAAAGATGATGAAGTATACTAAAAGTCTTGTAAATTTGTTTATAAAAACTCTAATGATTATTCAAGATGAAATGTCTATTAGATCTGGGAAGAAAAACATGTATGTGTACATATATGAGATGTGAACAGAAGTGGGAGAGATTGAGACAGAAATGTGAATCAGAGAAATGTCACTGATGAGATGCTGCCACAGCATATTATTAAACAAGGGGAAGTGTTCACCACACAGGAAAGGAAGCCATTGCCCTGTAGAGGGGCAGGTATATTCAGAAAGATGTTTGTTAATTTGTTTAGAAATTACAAAGCATCTGCAACATGTCAATTATTGTACAAAAATTAAAGATGCAGCAGTGAGCAAAATATGAAGCACCTTCATAAGGTTTACATTTTAGTGGGGAGGAAGACAAGCAAATTTAATAAAGATATAATTTAATTTTAGGTGGTGATAAAAAACTAAAGCAGAATAAGAGTCTGAAAATATTTTATTTTATATACAGTGACCAAGAAAAGTCTTTGTGGAACAACATTTGAACACAGAAGGTGGGGAAGTAAACAGTGACCAGGTTATTTAGAGCAAGGGCCACCAAACTTGCCCTGTAAGTCAGATAGTAAATATTTTAGCTCTGGGAGCAAGTACTCAGTTCTTCCTTGTAGGTGGAAAGTAGCCATAGACAATATATAAACAAATGAATGTGGATATATTCCAACAGCAGACAAGATTTGGTCCCTTGATCTATATTTCTGAGGCTCCTGTCTTAAAACAATGGTTTTGAAATTTGGCAGTGCGTCATAATCATCCAGGAATCTTTAAAACATGCGTACATGTGCGTCTCTTGCGTACCCAGAGGTTCTAATTTAATTGGTCTAGATCAGGGGTAGCCAACCTTCTTATACCTACCGCCCACTTTTCTATCTCTGTTAGAAGTAAAATTTTCTAACCGCCCACCAGTTCCACAGTAATGGTGATTTATAAAGTAGGGAAGTAACTTTACTTTATAAAATTTATAAAGCAGAGTTACAGCAAGTTAAAGCATATATTAATAATTACTTACCAAGTACTTTATGTCGAATTTTCACTAAGTTTGGCAGAATAAATCTTTATAAAACAACTTACTATAGTTAAATCTATCTTTTTATTTATACTTTGGTTGCTCTGCTACCACCCACCATGAAAGCTGGAATGCCCACTAGTGGGCGGTAGGGACCAGGTTGACTGCCACTGGTCTAGATTGTGACCTTCTCTGTCCTACTTTCCCAGAACAGAGGGATTTCTTATATCTTGGGGTTCCCAATCTAAAAATAGACAGTTCCTAGCAAATCCGAATGGTTGAATCACCTCACCTGGGCATCAGCTCTACAAATGATAATATCCACATGAAAGGTTGGTAAGCGTGTGAGCAGAGATGTAGGGGTTGTAGTATGGAATCTGATTTTGTTCTGTGTGCCATGGATGCCACTGGAAGATTTGAGCAGGTGAAATGATGTGATCTGATTTACATTTGAAAACCAAGGATTACTTTGATTGCCATGACAGAAAATAACTCTAGAAGAGCAATCATGGAAGTTAAAGAATCAGTTAGGAGACTATTTTATGATAAAACCAGGCAGGGATAAAAATTGTGTAGACTACAGTAGTTGGAAAATTTGTCCTGTGTAGAATACATTCTGAAGATGGAGCCAATAACATTTGCTGCTTAAATGCAAAAGAGATAAATTTATTAAAAAGGAGAAAAGTAAGTCAAAGATGATATTTTTAGACTGAGATTAATGATGCAGTTCCCTGAAATGAGAAGATTTTGGGGGGCAGCATGTATGGTAGGGGAAGATGTCCATCATGAGATGGAAATGATATTTAATTGGTTATGTCAGGAAGGCAGTTAGAGCTGGAGTTCTGGGGAGTCTTCATACCTGGAGATGTACATTGGGGAGTCAGTGATGTTTAAAGCATGGGAAACATTTTAATGAATGAATGTGGATTAGAAAAAAACTGAGGGTGAAGCATTAGGGACCACCTGCATTTAGAGGAAGGGGAAAAAAGATCTCATTGCAGGACCTGAGGAAAGGGATTGATCAGGGAGATGAAAGACCAGAGAACAGCCTAGTCACATGTGCTTGAAACTGAAGAAGGTTCCTAAAAGTTAGAAGACAAATGGGAGCCTGACCAGGTAGTGACGCAGAAGATAGTGTCAGGCTGGGACACAGTGGACCCAGATTCAAAATCCTAAAGTTGCCAGCTTGAGCTCGGGCTCATCTGGTTTGAGCAATGCTCACCAGCTTGAGCCCAAGGTCACTGGCTTGAGCAAGAGGTCACTCAGTCTGCTGTAGCCCCCACCCCCACCCCACCCATCAAGGCCATATGAGAAAGCAATCAATGAACAACTAAGGTGTCTTAAGGAAGAATTGATGCTTCTCATCTCCCTTCCTATCTATCTGTCCCTAGCTGTCCCTCTCTTTGTCTCTTTCTCTGTCTCTGTCTGTCACACACACACACACACACACACACACACACACACACACACACACACCACACAGAAGACAAATGGGAAATGATCCACTTGCTCTTTAGTTGTCCTCACCATCAACATTTAAAGCCTTTCTTGCACATTAAAGTTAGAAGGTATCCAAGGATTCCTTCACAGGAAATATATACTTTATGTTTCCCTTTCACTTTAAATTTTTATCAAGCTAAATGTAGTCACAGGCAGTTGTAAAAAATAAAACAGAGACATTCTACACCTTTCATGGTTTCTCCCAGTAATAATATCTTACAAAACTAGTGCAATATCACAGCCAAGATACAGTAGTTCCTTGTTATCCATGGTTTCACTTTCTGCCTTTTCAGTTACTGTAGGTCAACTGCCTAGTGAAAATATTAAATGGAAAACTCCAGAAATAAACTATTCATGAGTTTTAAATTTAAGTTGTGTTTCATTCTGGGCAGTGTGATGAAGCCTCGGGCCATCAGCTCCCTCACAAACCGGACTTGAATCATCTCTTTGTCCAGCCTCTCCATGCTGTAGACGCTCCCCACTTTCATCTGGTTATCAGACGTAGTGTCATGGCATTACAGTGCTTGTGCTTAAAAACCCTTATTTTAGCCTTGACTGTGGTGGTGCAGTGGATAGGGTTCGACTTGAAGTGCTGAGGTTGCTAGTTTGAGACCCTGGCCTTGCCCGGTCGGGGTACATGCGAGAAGCATGTTGATGTTTCCCGTCCCCACCCCCATTCCTCTCTCTCTCTCTCTCCTCTCTAAAATTAATAAATAAAATCTAAAAAAAAAAAAGCCTTATTTTACCTACTAATAGCCCCAAAGCTCAAGAGTAGTGATGCTAGCAATTCAGATATGCCAAAGAGAAGCCAGGAAGTTCTTTAAGTATTCAGGGAATACTGTAGTGTATACTGAGGTTGCTAAGACTTATGGTAAAAACAAATCTCCTATCTGTAAAATTGTGAAAAAGGAAAAAGGAAATTTGTGCTAGTTTTACTTTACCACAAAATGCAAAAGTTTCAGCCACATTGTGTGATGAATTCTTAGTTAATATGGAAAAGGCATTAAGTTGTGATTAGAAAACATGTTTCCGATAGACAGCAATGATTGAACCAATACATAGACTTCAGCAAGAGATCCCTTGAAAGGACTGACATGACTGACATCAGGCCATTTACTGCGAGTAAGGGGTAGCTGCAGTTTTAGGAATAGGTTTGTTGTTTTATCATCTCCCATCATCATCCTCACAAGGAGAAGGGTGAGAACAATAATACAGTAAGAGATGAGAGAGAGATACCACATTCATATAACACTTCTAATAGTATACATATTGTTATCATTGCTCTACTTTGTTAGTTATTGTTGTTAGTTCCCTAGAGTGTCTAATTTATAAATTAAACTTTATCATGAGTGTGTACATGCAGGAAGAATATAGTATACATAGAATTTGGTACTGTTCAATTTTAGGCATCCATGGAGGTCTTGGAAATATTCTCTGAAGATCAGTGGGGGAAGCTAGTGTTCTCACCTTGATATTATCCAGAAATCTTGTTTAGATTTCCCCGATTTTCCTTATTGTTCTATTGTGTCTCTCTGTGTATGTGTATTTAGTTCTCTGCAGTTCTATGAGGTAAAGAGTCATGTATGCACCTCTAGAATAAAAATGAGAATCACTCTGTCACAAGGATCTCTCAGGTTATCCTTTATAATCATCTCTACCTTTGTTAACAAGTAATTTCTTCTTCACTTCTAAAATTTTGTCATTTCAAAAATGTTATATAAATAAAATTGTACAATATTTACACCTTTTGTGATTGAATGCTATGCTCAGCATAATTTCCTAGATATTGGTGCACACTGTTGGATTTATCAAGGTTTTATTCTATTTTATTGCTGAGTGGTAAGGATGCACCATAATATGTCTAACCATTTCCGCCATTGAAATATATCTCACGTGTTTTCCATTTTTAGCTATTGTGAATAAAACTGCAATAAACATTTACATACGGGATTTTTTACAAATGTAAATTTTTATTTATCTGGAATAAGAGTGAGAGTATAATTACTCTGTTTTATACTAATTGCATATTTAATATTTTATGAAACTCCCAAATTGTTTTTTCAGAATGGATGTACATTTTTACATTTCCAACAACGATGTATAAGTGATCCAGTTTCTTTGTGTCCTCACAGATATTTACTGTTATTGCTAATTTTTCATTTCAGCCAGTCTGATGTATGTATAGTGATATCTCATTGTAGTTATAATTTGCAATTCTCTGATGGCTAATGAAGGAAATTATTTTTTCTTATGCTTATCTGTTGTCTTAGTGTATTTAGGCTGCTATAACAAAAAGATGATACATCGGGTGGCTTAAATAACAAACATTTTTTTTTTATAATCTGGAAGCTAGAAATTCCAAAATCAAGGCACTAGCCAACTCAGTGTCTGATGAGGGCCTACTTTCTGTTAATAGAAAGATACCTGCTTGCTGTGTCCTCAAATGGTGGAAGGAAAAGAGAGCTATCTGGGGTCACTTTTTATCAGGGAACTAGTTCTATTCATGAGAACTCCTCCTTCATGATGTAATCACATACCAAAAAGTTCCTACCTCCAATACCATCACATTGAAGAAACAGGTTTCAACATATAAATTTGGGATAAGAGGGCACAAAATTCAGTCTATAGCATTTGTCAATTAAATCTTTTTTGGTAAAAGGTTTATTCATTTAATTTGCTCATTTTCTAATTGGAATTTTGAACGTTGAGTTTTTAAAATTATTTTTGTATTCTAGATACTAGTTCTTTGTCTGATATATATTTTGGAAATATCTTCTTCCAACCTGTAGCATGCCTCTTCATACGCTTCACCAGGTGTTACAAGGAACAACAGTTTTCATTTTGATGAGGCTCAATGTCTCAGTTGCCCTTTTATGTAGCCTGCATTTGATGTCAGCTCTAAGAATTCTTTGTCCAGCTTTAGATCCAGAAGATTGTTTTCTCTTCTCTTATGTTTCTAAAAGTTTTACATTTTATGTTTTACATTTAAGTCCATGATCATCTTTGAATTTGAATTAATTTTATATAAAGAGTGAGGTTTAGGTCAAGGATAATTTTTGGTTTGGGGTTTTTTGTTTTTGTTTGTTTGTTTGCTTATGGACATTCAATTGTTCCAGCACTATTGGTTGAAAAGGCTATTCTATCTCCACTGAATTAATTTACACCTTTACAATCAATTTTGTGCGTATTTATGTTGATCTATATCTAGCTTCTCTTTTTTTTTCCACTGTTTTTTATTTTTGTCTCTCTACTGTGTCTTTGCATAAACTTCTTTTTCTTTTATTTGCTTCAGGATAATACTGTAATTAATTTTTGAAGTATGTTTATGATGGTTGATTTAAAATCTTTATAAAATACTTTCAACACCTGATTCAGCTCAGTGTTTGTGTTATTTGATGATCTGTTCTAATTCAACTTGAAATTTGTGTTCTTGGTACACGAATGATTTTTAACAGCATACTGGGCACTTTGTCCAATATGTTAGGAGATTTATTATGTAAAAACCTTCTGGGTTCTATTTTGATCTTTTATTGTCACAGTCACTCTCTTCAGGTTCAGCATGCAGGTAGTGGTCTACTTTTGTGGTCTGTGGTTCCAATGACTAAGGCTTCACAGTTTTATTTTGGTTTGCTTGGTTCATTTGTGGCACTGGATCTCTCATTTCTTCCTACTGGTGTTGGCTATAAGAGAGAAAAGGGTTTCACTAGGCTGAGCAGTCCACTCTCTCTTGGTGGATGAGGAAAGTCTCAAGTCTATGGAAGTGTGGGATAGAACACTTTCTTGACTCCTGGTAAAGGGGATCAGTATACAGTACTCCAAGATTATAGGAATATGAACCACAAATTCAGTCAGATTAGAATGATTTTTTCCTCTGAAATATCTATTATCTTGTTTTCAATCTTTTTATTTTTTCACTTAGTTTCTACCTTCTTTGCCTGACTAAGTAGTGGCACAGTGGGTAGAGCTTTGGCCTGGGATGCTGAGGACTCAGGTTTAAAACTCCAAGGTTGCTGCTGGCTTGAGTGCAGACTCACCAGCTTGAGCCGGGGGTCACCAGCTTGAGCAGAGGGTTGCTAGCTTGAGTATGGAATCGTAGACATGATCCCATCGTCCCTGGCTTGAGAGCAAGGTTGCTGGTTTAGACAAAGGGTCACTGGCTCAGCTGGAGCCCCCCAGTCAATGCACATATGGGAAAACAATCAATGAACAACCAAGGTGCCACAACAAAGAACTGATGCTTCTCTTCTCTCTCCTTTCCTGTCTGTCTGTTGCTGCTTGTCCCCATCCCTCTCCTCTCTCTAAAATGAATATATTAAAAAAATTTTAATGGCTGAGTACAAATTTAAATGCAAGTTATCTGAATCTACAATTCATTCTCTTTATCATCAGTGTATGTTATCTCATTATATAATATTAGTTTTTCATCTGAAATGCTTGAATTAATGGAGAAGACAGACAAATGAAAAATGGTAATACATTATAAAAAATATATTACAGAGTGCTAAATTAGCATTTGGAAGGTGTTGCTAACTCAGAAAGACACTTGTTAGAAAGGTTTTCTGAAGAATAAAGTAAATAGGAATAGAGATTTGACAATCAATGTAGTTTAACAGTGGTCCCCAACCCCTGGGCCATGGACCGGTACTGGTCCGTGGGCCATTTGGTACCAGTCCGCAGAGAAAAAATAAATAACTTACGTTATTTCCATTTTATTTATATTTAAGTCTGAACAATGTTTTATTTTTTAAAAATGACCAGATTCCCTGTTACATCCGTCTAAGACTCACTCTTGATGCTTGTCTCAGTCACATGATACATTTATCCGTCCCACCCTAAAGGCTGGTCCGTGAAAATATTTTCTGAAATTAAACCAGTCCATGGCCCAAAAATGGTTGGGGACCACTGGTTTACCATAAGAGCAATAAGTGGGAAAGTAGTCTAAGCAAAGAGAGAAAATATCTTTTTGAAAGAAATAAACCTGAGAAAGAAAACATTGGAAAAATGAAAATTTATTAAGGGGGAAAGTAGAACAGGTAATGGAGATGACATCATAGAAGGTTTTATATATCCTATTATGTAGACTTTTAAAATGCTAGTGGCTGTGTGTAACATTCAAGGATTTCAAATAGTGGAGTTAATAACAGGTATATTTAACAGCAACATGGAAAATGAATTAAAGGAGAGAAACCAGATGCACTTGAAAAATAATGAGCAACTAAATTAAGATATTGGCAGTTGGGACAGAGAAGTGAGGGAAAACTCAACAGCTAATGGGAAGAAGCATTTGACTTAGAAAATAAACTATGAATAAACCCAAAATAGAGGGATAGTGTAGGACTGATGATGAGATTTAAAGAGGACAAACTTTTACATACTTTTGTGTTAAAATGCAAGAAGTGCTGTAAAATTGAGGCTCTGGAATTTGGCACACGTTACCTCAAATTGTAACTGTACAGTTTCCAAACTGTATGATCATACGCAGCACACTTCAATTCTACAAGCCGGAGTTTCTTATTCCCTCTTTCTTAATACCCTCCATTCAATTTCAATGTGCTATCAATTCTATTTCTTAAAAATAGTTTGAATCTGTACCTAGTAGCTAGCCTTTTACTATATCTTGCTTGAACTGCAGAATCCTCTTAACCAATCTTTTTTTTTTTTTTTCATTTTTCTGAAGCTGGAAACAGGGAGGCAGTCAGACAGACTCCCGCATGCACCCGACCGGGATCCACCTGGCATGCCCACCAGGGGGTGATGCTCTGCCCCTCTGGGGTGTCGCTCTGTTGCATCCAGAGCCATTCTAGTGCCTGAGGCAGAGGCCATGGAGCCATCCTCAGTGCCCGGGCCATCTTTGCTCCAATGGAACTTTGGCTGCGGGAGAGGAAGAGAGAGACAGAGAGAAAGGAGAGGGGAGGGGTGGAGAAGCAGATGGGCGCCTCTCCTGTGTGCCCTGGCCGGGAATCGAACCCGGGACTCCTGCATGCCAGGCCGACACTCTACGCTGAGCCAACCGGCCAGGGCCTTAACCAATCTTTAATATCTTCTTCTAGTTTATCTTTCACATGACATCTTACCAAACAAACCAAGGTAATTTTTTCTTAAAAGAACTCTTGCTTCAGTGTAGAGAATGCATAGGAAGAAGAATTGTCTAGGGAAACTAACTGAGATTATCACAATATTCTAAAAGTGGCTTGATGATTCAGAAGTGATAGATTAGAGGTACAGTAGCAGAGGTGTACAATGTGGATGGAATTGAGAGAGGCCATGTTGGATGGTATGGGAAGGGAGAGATTTGTGAAAGATGATTCCTTCATATCCAATTTGAATTACTGTATGGAAAAGGGCCAAATGGGAAAGAAAGTTGAGTTTGCTCTCGTACAAAATGTTGGTGAAATGACTTTCAGATATTCATGTGGCAGTACAGCGGAAGTAATTAAGCCTGACTCTGAGTTAGAGCTATACATATTGGTGTCATTAGTATATAGGTGTCTGTGAATTTATATATGTCGATAAGACTGCCAACTAATAAGTAAGAAATGAGAAAAAACTATATGTTAGAAATGCCAACATTTAATGGAAAGCAGAAGAGGAAGAAACATAAGAAGCCAGAAAGATAGGGGTAACACGAGGAGTGTATGATGTCATGGTAGCTGCCAGATAGACTGTTTCTAGGACAGAGTAGGGACAACATAGAATCATAGATCAACGCTGAGCAGTGAAGTAAAATGAAGTCTGAAAAGTGTCCCATGAATTTAACAATATGAATATCATTTAAGAGAAGTATTTTGTGATTCTCCCATGAAGTAAGGGGCATGAAAGTGAGGAATGAGTTGAAGAAGATGGTTTGATATGATGAAAAGGAAAGGCAATCAAGAAGAAGCTAAACAGTTGAGGGAGGGGGAGAGGGGAGAAAGAGAGATAGAGAAATTTTACTCTCAAGTGACATAGGTAACATAAAAAAATTAATAATAATGTATTTAGTTGTGATGTCTCTCGGTGCCCAACCGAGCCACATTGACCTGAGACAAAAGCAAAAACATACATGCCTAATAAACTTATCAATATATCCTTTCATATTTTAAACTATGTGTTAAAAATTAATACAAAAATGACTACATACATATAAAGCTTTTTCACTGTACAGTATGTTTGCACACCAATGCGAATCCTTGTAAATCCACCCTACACAGGAACCTGGGAACTGCCAGCTGATAGGAAGCCTGTTTGTGTTGCACAGTAACGTCAAGTTATAAAACAACAGCTTTTCTTAATTTAAAATTTTGCTATTTTATTTATTATGCATTTTTAAAGATTGTGTTGAAATATCACTAATATTGATTACTGAGTTAATAAACATTCTTTTAAATTTAACACCTGATTTGAGTGCTATAGTCACCCCAGTTCACTGGGGATCCAAACCTAAAAGCAAGGACATCTGATCTGACAACTATGTTTAATAATGTAGAGAATGCAAATAGGACTATTCATGACAATTTAGGAAGTACGTTAAGCGTAGAGTGATCTTAGGAAAGATCTATAAAAAAAGTGAAGATATAGCTAACAGGAAAGCATATATTAAAAGAAAATTCATTTATTTATTCAAGCAGAAAACACTTAAATATTCAAAGCACTAACTTGAATTTTAAAAGCTTCATATTTACCTATATGACAATTTCTTTTCTAATGAATCCTGTGCTCTAATTTAATGTATTTTGCTTCCACACTTTGTAGGTAAGATATCATACTTACATGACTTAAGAAACCTTAAATTATATTTTCAAGTGAGAAAGGGGGCTGACTTTAATGTACATTAGTTAGCATTTAGACAAAGTTTGGGTTGGAGGCTATAATTCAATGTCATTTTATTAATTTTGAGTCTTAATAAAATTTTATCTTGTGACAAAGGTAATTGATTGTTTCTTTGATGTACAAAAACACAATTATGGCATATATGCATTTTTGTATGTCATGAAGGCTGAAAATCTTAAAACGTTTTTTGCTAAGATCCTTTGAACAGTATTTTGAATGGTTTATCTTCATGTTGTTTATCTGTATTAAGTATTTCACTAGAATAGTGTTTGGTGCTTAATAAGTATATTACAAGTTAAACTTGAATCACTGGATTTATTACTTCATGATTCTCATTCTGAGCTCCTACTCTAATAAGGTACATAATCCGTGTAGAGAAAGTTATGCTTTTAAGGAATTGGTGTTCTTTTCACTATTCCATTAGTTTATAAATTCGAACTATTCTAAGTTGTTTGCTTAGACCTATGTCTTCTATTTCTTTTAATTTTTATGTACATTCTACATTATTGGTATACATTATTATACATATTACTTAAAATTAAAATGCTACTATACTTAACATCTTGAATGTAAAACCTTTTAAATTTCCTCTTTTGCTGAAGCAGACATATTCTCAAAGCAATATTACTTTGTATAGTCCAGCTGTGCTTCCTCTTGCTAGCATATAAGGGGGTCAATCAATAACACTCATGTCTTTTTCTCTTATGTTCAAAATCAGTTGAGAGATTGACACAGCAGTCAGACAGATAAAGATAAATAATTTCACATTTAATTGTTTTTATAAGTGCTTATCAGAAAATTGTGGTTTTAGCTCTGTACAAAATGGACAGTGGTACCCCAGAATTCAACAAATGTAACCAGTCAGCATTGCAGCAGGCAATGATAAACCACTCCTGGAGGAGGGGCAGTTTCCTGCCCTCTAAAATAAAGGACATGGAAAACAGCCCACTTCCTTTCTTAAGTCACCTATCAAGGAATACATGGCTCCTCCGTGAAGGGGAATGAGTGGGGATTCAGAAACTAGGAGAATCTCTATAAAGGAGTAGTTATCAAAGTGTCGTTAGAAGATCGCTGAGGCCTACTTTTAAGGGTCTGCTAGGTCCTCCTTTCTTTTCTTTTTTTTTTTTTTTAAGCAAAGGCAGGGCAGACAGAGACAGACAGACAGGAAGGAAGAGAGATGAGAAGCATCAACTCATAGTGGTGGCACCTTAGTTGTTCATTGATTGCTTTCTCATATGTGCCTTGACCAGTGGGCTCCAGCTGAGCCATGACCCTTATCTCAAACCAACAACCGTAGGCTCCAAGTCAGTGTGAAGGTCCTCCTTTCCAATCACATAAACTATGTAGAGAAAGATATGGATCTTCTTCATATATTTCAACCAAAGGAAGATATTGCATCTGAAATAATGAGAAGAAAATTTACAATTCTAAATGTCTTCTATTAAGTTCAGATATTGAATAGATTTACCAAAAAATAAAAATAAAAGTAAAATAATGCATCTCATCTCACTAATGTTTTGGTTTGAAAATTGTGGTTAATTTATGAAACTGTTATTTATGTTGATATGTGAAATTTACTATTGCTCTTTTAAGTGAATTAATAACTAAATATCTTTAAAATTTCTTGGTTCCCTGTACAGCAGATATAGTCCATGTAAACAAAAGTTCTTTGGTATCCTCAGTAATATTTAAAAGTGTAAAGGTGTCCTGAGATAAAAGTTTAAAATCTAATATTCTAATGAAAGAGTCTTCATTTAAAAACCCGAGGAATGAAAAATAACTATTCATTATTTCTAGAATTCTCAACATAAGGTATTGGACAGTGAAAGATAAAATGACTACTCAGCTGCCATCTCGAGATCAATGCAGGCCCAGAGGAGAAAAAAGGATTGGCTTACTTGTAACCTGGCCCTAATCCCCCCTTGCAGATGGTTGAGTCAGGGTATAAACAGATTTTGAGGAGCTGTGGCACCATTCCAACCCACAAACAGCGGAATCTGTCTTGCACCAGCACATGCTGTAACGTCATCCACTGTTGCCTGAGACCCATTGCTTATTCTACATAACCCCTACCCTATCCCTTCCTCGGGGCTGATACTCTTTGCTGGTCTCAGCCCACTTGCACCAGGTGCTTTTAAAATAAATTTTCCTTTTGGAACATAAAGGTACTAGCCTTGTGTTTTTAGTTCAGCCCACAGTTTCTGCCTTTCAGACATGTTATTTGCTTCACTGCAAACTCTGTTGTGAGATGTAGATGTACTAACCAAAGGTATAAATATTCACAAACATTTTTGAGCAGATGCTGGTAGTCTTCAGTGTTAACTCATGGTAGATGATGATTAAGACTCTTTCCTTTAACAAACTCTAGTCTTCTCTGAGCCTCTGAGCCCCCTTCTTGCTAGGCCTCAAATGCAAATTTCTGTGTCCAACCTGTCTTTTCTGGACCTTCATTTCCCAGTCTCAGTGAGAATTCTGCTAAGTCAGCTTATTAAGAAATCCCCTATTTTTAATATTTGATCAAGCCCCTCATCCCCTACCTTTGTTGTATAAGTCCTTGACGTATCTTTAGCAAGAATTCTGTAAAGCTAGTTTAGCAAAACTCTTTTTACCCTTGCTGTTTCCTCTTAGTAATTTTCTATCCACTGACCTCCATCCACTGCTCCATGCCTATAAGGTCCTACTCATCTTTGTTGTGTTACGTGGAATGGAATGTCCAAGAAGCCAAGGGACCTCGGAGAGTTGGACAACCAGTTTATTATGCCAGCGGGCCCAGAGGAGTTAGCACTCTGAAAGTCTGAGCAGCAACTGGTGGTTTCTTAGGGCTTTTTATAGTCACACAGTCGGCCTGACCTGTGGTGGTGCAGTGGATAAAGCGTTGACCTGGAAATGCTGATGTCGCCGGTTCAAAACCCTGGGCTTGCCTGGTCAAGGCACATATGGGAGTTGATGCTTCCAGTTCCTCTCCCCTTCTCTCTCTCTGTCTCTCCCTCTCCTCTCTTAAAAATATATATATAGCCCTGGCCGGTTGGCTCAGCGGTAGAGCGTCGGCCTAGCGTGCGGAGGACCCGGGTTCGATTCCCGGCCAGGGCACATAGGAGAAGCGCCCATTTGCTTCTCCACCCCTCCGCCGCGCTTTCCTCTCTGTCTCTCTCTTCCCCTCCCGCAGCCAAGGCTCCACTGGAGCAAAGATGGCCCGGGCGCTGGGGATGGCTCTGTGGCCTCTGCCTCAGGCGCTAGAGTGGCTCTGGTCGCAATATGGCGATGCCCAGGATGGGCAGAGCATCGGCCCCCTGGGGGGCAGAGCACCGCCCCATGGTGGGCGTGCCGGGTGGATCCCGGTCGGGCGCATGCGGGAGTCTGTCTGACTGTCTCTCCCTGTTTCCAGCTTCAGAAAAATG
The DNA here is from genome assembly GCF_036850995.1 of Saccopteryx leptura. Classification (NCBI taxonomy): domain Eukaryota; kingdom Metazoa; phylum Chordata; class Mammalia; order Chiroptera; family Emballonuridae; genus Saccopteryx; species Saccopteryx leptura. Next base: position 39,772,630 of record NC_089505.1, on the reverse strand, counting down.
AAAAAAAAAAAAAAAAAAAAAAAAAAAAAAAAAAAAAAATATATATATATATATATATATATATATATATATATATATATATATATATATATAGTCACACGGTCACCATGCATAAAGCAAGCAGGTTGGTTTACAGAAGAAAGAAGAAGAAAAAAGCAAAATTGCCAGAAACAGAACAGTCATGTCAGCAATCCTAACAGCCATGCCATTTTAACATATCAGTAACAGCCTTATCAGGAACAGTCATGTCCACAATATATCACTATCAGCCATACCAGTTTCACCAGAAACCTCTGAAGAGGAAAGAATGTTGATTTCAGGATTGCAATGCAGCAGCCGGATCACTTGTATTTGGCCTTGAGTCTGATCTCTCTCCTTATTACAATGCCCCATTGCAACATTCATACATAAATCTTTCTTATCATTTCAATAGTGTTAGAATAATTTTTCTTTAATAATATTTGGGATAAGTTTTCAATTTTATTTGCTGACTTTGCCTTTCAATATTGCATCATTGGCTTAAACTGAGGGGCATTATGGAAAAAACAGATTGCTAAAGAAGCAATAGTTTTCTCTGGAAAACTTAGCAACATTTATACAAAAAATAATTAACACTTTTGGTTTTTAGAATTACAATATAGAGTGTCTTTGGAAGACTCAGGAGAAAAACTTTTTAGATCTCAGCAACAATACTTATTTTAACTCACTGACTACTCCCTACGTTGCAGAATGGTCAAGATTTTTCTGGCTGCTAGAAAGCATAGGCTAAATTAGCACCTCTGGAATGTAATCCTCAGCATAAAGAAATTTTTGTATGTGCATCTAATTCTTAGCTTTGGTTTAGCTTCTCTACATTCATTTTGTTCTCTGTTCATATTTATTTACCCTTTTACCCACACTATTATTTTTTCTTGCTTTAGTTTTTTTTTAAAAGCCATCTTAAATATTTTCTAGAACTAGCAGATTTTCAAGAAATTATTTTAAAATATTAAGCTGATTAAATCACAGGGCTGAGAAAACAGTGGTTTTGTTGGCAGTGGTGAGAATGAAAAACAGCACCAGTGTTAAACCTGTGGAGGTATTCTGGACTTTCATTCAGCAACCTGGGTACTGGATTTCTGTCTAGAGAAGAATTCAAAGGCAAGACTCAAAACATAAGAGAAGGTTTATTTAGGCAGTCACAGAGGGGCCCTGTCCAGGTGGCTGTAAAGCCAGAAGCCAGGGTCACCATCACAGCCGCCTGGCTGTTGGGCGGATAAAATGTATTATGCTCACTTTGTTAAAGATGGCGCTGCCCACGTAGAGGCCGTCACCCAGGTGATATTAATGTGTGTTGGGGGCAGGCTGTGGGCAAGCAGGATCGTTGTAGCCTGGGGCTTGGTTTTGGGATTGGCCTTTCCCACCTTTTTTGATGTAGGGTGGTACAATCCAATCAAACCTCAGAGAAGTGACTTTGTATTAGAGACTTCCCTATTTTGTATATTGGATTAAAGGTTTGGGTTTCTACACTATAAAATAGGGGCAGAACGGGAGCTTGCACTCTTGGTTCCTGAGATTATCATTAGAGGAGAGAGCGGAGCAGAGAGCAGAAGGAGGCCACGTGGAGTAGGCCAGGAGAAGCAGCCAAGATGGCGGAGTGTTGAGTGAGAGGCCAGTTAGTGTAGAGTTTGTGCAGGGAGAAGGAAGGAGATGGGGAACAGAGGTGAAATAAGTCTGGTGAGCTAGAAACCTTTGATTCTAGGAAACTCGGATAAGTCAGTAGCTTTGTGAGCACTGAATGTGAGTGTGTTTTGGAGCCCAGTGTGTGTTTTACTTGCCTGCCAGGTGCAAGCTAGGATTAAAGATGACAGCCCATCAGCTTTTGGCTCCGTTGTTTCTTTACTGACTGTCCGAATCCAATGCGAACCTGCATGGGCCAGTGTAAAGCCAGTAGGCACGGCCACTATCAAAGCAGCCCGGCCAGTGCAGGTTTGCATTGGATTCGGACAGTCGGTAAAGAAACAACAGAGCCAAAAGCTGATGGGCTGTCATCTTTAATTCTAGCTTGCACCCGGCGGGCAAGTAAAACACACACTGGGCTCCAAAACCCAATCACATTCAGTGCTCACAAAGCTACTGACTTATCCGAATTTCCTAAAATCAAAGGTATCTAGCTCACCAGACTTATTTCACCTCTGTTCCCCATCTCCTTCCTTCTCCCTGCACAAACTCTACACTAACTGGCCTCTCACTCAACACTCCGCCATCTTGGCTGCTTCTCCTGGCCTACTCCACGTGGCCTCCTTCTGCTCTCTGCTCTGCTCTCTCCTCTAATGCTAATCTCAGGAACCAAGAGCGCAAGCTCCCGCTCTGCCCCTATTTTAAATTTATTTTATTTTATTTTTTATTTATTCATTTTAGAGAGGAGAAGGAGAGACAGAGAGAGAGAGAGAGGGAGAGAGAGGAGAGAAGCTGGAAGCATCAACTCCCATATGTGCCTTGACCAGGCAAGCCCAGGGTTTCGAACCGGCGACCTCAGCATTTCCAGGCTGATGCTTTATCCACTGCGCCACCACAGGTCAGGCTCTGCCCCTATTTTATAGTGTAGAAATCCAAACCTTTAATCCAATATACAAAATAGGGAAGTCTCTAATACAAAGTCACTTCTCTGAGGCATGATTGGATTGTACCACCCCACATCAAAAAGGGTGGGAAAGGCTTAATCCCAAAACCAAGCCCAGGCTACAATGATTCTGCCTGCCCACAGCCCACCCCCAACACACATTAATATCACCTGGGTGACGGCCTACACGTGGGCAGTGCCATCTTTAACAAAGTGAGCATAATATATTTTATCTGCCCAACAGTAGCATAGTGGATAAAACATTGTCCTGGCCCACCAAGGTCTTTGATTCAATACCCTTGTCAGGGCACATAAGATAAACAATCAATGAGTACACTATTAAATGGAAAATGGAACAACTGGGATGGAGAATTCACCCTGAGCATTGAGGTCACAGATTCAATCCCTGGTTGGGGCACATGCAAGAGGCAATCAGTACATAACTAAATGGAACACCTAAGTGCAACACAGAGTTGGTGCTTCTCTTTCTCTCTCTCTCTCTCTCTCTCTCTCTCTCTCTCTCTCCCTCTCTCTCTCTCTCTCTCCCTTATCCTCTGTCTGTCTGTCTCTCCTTCTTTCTCAAATTATTGAAAATTTGGCCCTGGCCAGTTGGCTCAGTAGTAGAGCATCGGCCTGGCCTGCCTGCAGGAGTCCCAGGTTCGATTCCCGGCCAGGACACACAGGAGAAGCACTCATCTGCTTCTCCACCCCTCCCCCTCTCCTTCCTCTCTGTCTCTCTCTTCCCCTGCCACAGCCAGGGCTCCATTGGAGCAAAGTTGGCCCAGGCGCTGAGGATGGCTCTGTGGCCTCTGCCTCAGTCGCTAGAATGGCTCTGGTTGTAACAGAGCGACGACCCAGATGGGCAGAGCATCGCCCCCTGGTGGGCATGCCGGGTGGATCCTGGACGGGCGCATGAGGGGAGTCTGTGTGACTGCCTCTCCGTTTCCAACTTCAGAAAATACAAAAAAAAAAATTCATTGAAAAATTTTAAAAAAGAAATGGACCCTGGTAACTTGGCTCAGCAGTAGAACATCGGCCTGGTGTTTGGAAGTCCCAGGTTCAATTCTCAGTCAGGGCACACAAGAGAAGCAACCATCTGCTTCTTCATCTCTCCCCTCTTCTCTCTCTCTCTCTCTTTTTCTTCTCCTCCTACAGCCATCGCTTGAATGGTTTGAGAAATTTGGCCCCAAGCACTGAGGATGGCTCCATGGCCTCTCCTCAGGCACTAAAATGAAGAGGGAGAAAGCTTGATGGAATGACTGAGTCAGCCAATTTAATTACAGTTCCCTTATCAACTTTCTGGGACAATTTGCAGCACAAAACAAGAAAAACAGGATTTGTAAATAGTTAAACGGTCCAAAACTCCCTTTACACCCCCTTTGCTTCTGAGACATGAGGGTTACTTATGCTTACAGAGAAAGGAATCACGTGCCCTGTGCATGAAAACTGAATAGGTATATAAGATGTAAGAAATTAGAGTTCAGGGAACTTATGTTTTGAAGCCTACTAAGTCATGTTGCTCCACCAGCTTATTGCAGGGGTCCCCAAACTTTTTACACAGAGGGCCAGTTCACTGTCTCTCAGACCGTTGGAGGGCCGCCACATACAGTGCTCCTCTCACTGACCACCAATGAAAGAGGTGGCCCTTCCGGAAGTGCGGTGGGGGGCCGGATAAATGGCCTCAGAGGGCTGCATGCAGCCCGCGGGCCGTAGTTTGGGGATGCCTGTTGTAAAGTATAGTGTAAGGTCGGTGGATAATGAAGGATGGTCACGTGGGGAACCCAGGCCCGTGAACTTTGGCTAGGACCTCCCACAATCAAGCACGCAAAACGAAGCTTCCCAGGAACCATTTGGAAAGAAGCGATCGTCTGCCAGCCAGTGAAATTTCACCACGTCATAGTAGCTCCACTTCCCTTGAGGGACCCTTTAAATATCTCCCAGGCGGTTTAATCTTTGCAACTTCTCTGGCCTCCATCTTACCTTGGGGCCAGGGAACCTTGCGGGAGGGATGCGTGCTCTGTACTCAATAAAGCCATTTGCTATTCCACACTTTGTGGCTCTGGCCTCTTCCTTCCTTCTTGGAGGGGAAAAATACCTTACATATATATAGTATCCTAATTCCACGGGTTATGTAGAGACACCAAAGCAGGATACAGAAAATTTTTTAGGAGGAGATTTATTTAATAAGCCGGCTGCATATGACTTACATGGGGTATAGTTGACCCAAATCATGTAGCCTCGAATATAGCTCTGAGGCTAGTTGCATACACTTGATCACATACAGGTTGGGAAAAAAGGAGGGGGCTTACATGATGTCAGAGGATAAGCGTTTGTAAATCGCCCATTAAGGAGAAAGAAAGGGGAGAGGAATGGGCTACTTAAATCTTTCTTCCCTCTCCCACATTCCTGACTGGTTGTTTACCTTCTTCCTCACAAGTGTGGGGAAAAGAGGGGGTCCAAGTCTCCTTCCTCCTTCCATTCAAAACCTAGTACAAAAACCTTTCTATTTACAATATAATAGCCCTTCCTAAGCAAGAATACGATTGGCCATCTTGAACTGGTGTAAATCACACACAAGTATAAAAATCATATTTACAAAATCTTTCTGAACACTTCGCCTAAATCATTAAATGCCTTTTAAGCCTCTTAGTAATAGGGGGATTCTTATCTCAGTACATAGTATGTCCTTGTAAGCCAAGAAGTTCCCACATTCTTCTCCCTCCATTCTCTACAGAAAGGAGGGGACAAAAAACCTGAATCTTCCTTCTAAAATTAATATTAATATTTGCAATTATTCAGCACCTTATCACAAGCTAAATAAATCCCATTTTCTTCATCAAGTTGTCTGAACATCTTTGTCTTCCAGGAGTCACTTCCTGCATTTCTGCAACAAAAATAGCTCAGTTGTAGAGCAACGGAGCAGCAGCCCAGATGGGCAGAGCGTTGCCTGGTAGGGGCTTGCCAGATGGATCTCTGTTGGGGTGCATGTGGAAGACTGTCTCTCTACTTCTTTGCCTCTCACTTAATAAAAAAAAAGAAAAAAAGGAAAGGAAAGGAAAGGAAAGGAAAGGAAAGGAAAGGAAAGGAAAGGAAAGGAAAGGAAAGGAAAGTCATGAGGTAAAAGAAATGTACTTTAGGAAACAAGTTGTGGAAGCAAAAGAATGAGAGTTTAGGAGAAAGATAGAAATGCGCCTAGTGGTGGCGTGAAAGGAGAAAAGTGTGGGAGAGTTCCTGGGAGGGAGAGCACACTGGGGTCTTCAACCTAAGGACTTTTAAAGTTGTGGATATTAGAGGAGGTCCCAAGGAAGAATCTCAACAGAATTTTCATCAACTCTCCATGTATGTCCTTTTAGGATCATGGTCTCCATTGATTGGTTGGTGCCAGGGAAGGGGTCCTTAATCAATGCAGCTGGTCCTGAGGTCAGCTGTGAAGTCATTTGTCTGGTTTTGATGCTTTTCTGGGTCAGGGGTTGGAATACAACTAAGGCTTGACCTATCATCCTTGCTTTTGTGCCCTTCTGTACCTGGCCCGTCGTCCATGCTCTGTTCATGCCTATCTAGCTGCTTATCACAGTTTTGAACTTATTCCATATCTACATTAAATGTTAGTTATTATTTTCCCCATATTTCTGGGTTAGAAAAAAAAGGAAGAAATGAAAATTGTAAATTTGCAAAGTTAATGCTTTTATACTAATTAAACATGGGGACTTAAGGGTGTTTTGGGTTTTTTTTCCCCATAATTACTCTAGAATGCCTCTGTCACAGAGTGCTGCAATTTTTTCACTTGGAAATTTTACAGATCAGTGCTATAAATGCATATATAAATGAAAAGGCAAAACATACAAATGTCTGTCTTGACTAATTTACTAAAATATTCTCCCATTTTGGCTTTTTTCTTCCTCTACGCAAAAGATATATATTTCTTTATTGAAAAAGTCATTACGTATGCTTGTGCAATGTCAATTAGCCATGGTGTAACAAGAATTTTATGTTTGAGCTACAATAAATTTCTAAGGAGATCTGTTGTTTTCAAGGCTGAGGCTCAATTTGAAAAGATCCAAGTCATTACCTAAATTTACATTCTATTGTTATGCATGAATCTTTTAACAACTTCCAAAAGGATATTTAGACATAAACAAAAGTTTGTTTTTTCCTTCTTGCTTCTCTGGTGCTAATACCTTTTTATATAGCTAGTATTTGGGGGTAAAATCTAAATCAGGAAGAAAAAAAAATAGAAAGTGAGTCTCCTAGGAAACTTTATTTGGGAAGGAAGGAAATTGGTTAGCTTCAGAGCTGCCTTGCAGCAGCAGAAGAGACACCAAAACCCAAATGAACACAAGACAATCTATGCTTTTCTATGAGCGTGTTTGCACTGTTTGTATATTAATTTAGCCAGTTATATCTATATGCTTTTTTGTAGTTAAAATCAACTTCTTTAAAAATACTGTTAATTTATTTTACAGTAAAAAAAAACAAGCCATTGAGAAAATACTTCCTGGTTCTTCTAGGCTGGCTTTTAAATATTCAAATCAACAGAGGCAGATTGACAAGAGAAAATAAAATTTAATCTCATACTGATTAGAACTCCACAAATGAGAGTCATAGACCACACATACAGGATAGCTTCAGAGATAGGGGGGGGTAGAGGTATATAAAACATCCTGAGCTGACATGAGGTAAAGTGGTATTGGGTAAACAAATGTTTTTTTAGGTTTGTGCTCTTGTATTGGGTCAATGCCTTGAGTGTATAGTCTATAGAAGGCTGTAGGTGCTTATTGCTTTTCTGCTGGGGGGGGGGGGGGGACATTGTTTGCTATTGTTTGCTGGAGAAGGGTTTTTCCCCTAGCCAGTTTTGTTTTGACTGGAGAGCAGAGAGGGATAGAGGAGTGCAGAGAGAACCCAGAGAAAGAGAAAGAGGCTGGTGGGGGCATGTGAGTCCAGCAGAGTCCGAAGAATGAGTCGGGGCTTTGGGAGTGAGCGAGAGGGAAGCAGGCTTCCCTGCCTGTTTGCTCTCTTGTCGTTAAGAGACTTTAATAAATGGAATGGCCACCATCCTCTGGCTCCACAGTTCTTTTACCATCTTCCCGAATCCAATGAGAACTTGTATGGCCATGGCGGCAGCCACTTGTCTTATATCTGGCATAGTTGGCAGGATTCAGATCAGCTTGCCATAGAGCCACAGCCACCCTTGAGGGGTGGGGTAGAAGACTGGTCATTTCTCTCCAGTGAATGGTTCCCCATGGCTCTATTATGGGGGACTGTTGGCAGGCTGTTTTTTTACAGACTTGTGAGAGGAAACCCCGAGAGCTCTGTGCAAGAGGCTACCCAAGGTCAAACCAAGCCATGGCTATGATGACATGGGAGAAAGAGCTGCAGATCCAAAAACTGCAGGTATGGCCCCTGGAACTGGAAAGGTCTCTGGAGAAGGAGGAAGAATGGGTTCATAAGTTGCAGTTTGCCCTGGAAGTTGAACATTGGCAATCACAGATGTTGGAGGATCAACTGTGGGTTCAGCTTCAGGCCGAGAGCTGGCAGCCACTGGAACTGAAGATGGAGCTGTACCAGTGGAGTGGCTCAGGGTCACATGGAGCAGGCGTTTCCAGCTTCTCTTCTGAGGATGAGGAGGCTCAGGCTGCAGTTGCCATCCACTGACTCCAAAAGGTAAAAGCCCAGCAGCAAAGAGCACCCAGCAGCAAAAAGCCCCTGGTAGATTTGCTGCAATTTTGGGACATACACTGTTTCCCTGAAAATAAGATATCCCCTGAAAATAAGACCTAGTGCAATTTTTTTCAAGCTTAGAAATATAAGGCCTCCCCTGAAAATAAGACCTAGCACATCTTTAGGAGCAAAAATTAATATAAGACACTGTTTTATTTTTGGAGAAACAGGGTAAATTGTTGTACATGAAAATAGAATCACAAGAAATTCTGGATGGAATTCAGAGTTTGGCTGGTTATGCTGATGTTTGTGATGACATGACTACAGTATATTAATAAATGTTTGTTTGTTTTTTGTTCCACAATAAATGTGAATTCTTGTTCATGTAAAAATAAGACATTCCCTGAAAATAAGACCTAGCACGTCTTTAGGAGCAAAAATTAATATAAGACACTGCCTTGTTTTCGGGAAAGCATGGTAGGAGTGGATGGCACCGTGTTCTCTGGAGCAGAGGTGAAGAGGTTGGCCACTGTTACCACGCGCTCCTCCTTGGGGCAGCATCTTCAGAGCTGCCATGATGACAGGGATGAGGGGAGAGGCCTGAGGGCCTATCTGAACCTAGTTGCCTATAATGGACCTTTACCTTGGTGATTTGCACCAACAGCTGGGATGTCTATCTTGAACTGACTCTTGGACTGCCACCAGAGGGGGGCACTAGCTCCCCTGTTGGATGGACATGCCATTTTTGGACAGTATGAGAGACCATAATGAGGGGGGGAGGGACTCCAGTGGAGCCCCTCTTGGGCCAGAAAGCTGCTCTCATCCAGTTGGAGAGATGCACCAAGGACACTTTAAGGTCTTCATGGACACAACCTTGAGGTCCTCCCACCTACTGTGGAGTAGGGGGTTAAAGATGGGCCTCCAATTTGCACCTTGGGCAGAGTGCTCAGGGGGACATTGTGTAGGTCACCTTTGTAATTGTTGCAATTGAATAACTTGTGCTGTTATCATAGTTTTTTTTATATAATGTACCTCATTTCTTGCAGAGGAATACCCGTAGTTAGATTGTGAAGTGAAGAAAAAGGGTGGAATGTTAGGTAAAATAATGTTTTTTAAGTTTGCTAGCTTGTGTTGGGGGCAATGCCTTGAGTGTATAGTCTATGGAAGGCTGGGGGTGCTTGCCTTCAGGGTGGCAGACTGCAAATTGTGGATTGCCTTCCTGTTTGAGAGGGTCTATTGTTTGCTATTGTTTGCTGGAGAAGGGTTTCTTTCCCCCAGCCAGTTTTGTTTTTGGCTGGAGAGCAGAGAGGGAGAGAGGATTTCAGAGAGAATCCAGAGAAAGAGAAAAAGGCTACTAAGGCTGGCGGGGGCCTGTGAGTCCGGGAGAGTCCGGAGAATGAGTCGGGGCTTTGGGAGTGAGTGAGAGGGAAACAGGCTTCCCTGCCTGTTTGCTCTCCTGTCGTTAAGAGACTTTAATAAGTGGAATGGCCCACCATCCTCTGGCTCCACAGTCCTTTTACTGTCTGCCCAAATCCAATGAGAATCTGCATGGCCATGGCAGTGGCCACTTACAAGTGCTTTGGGCTGCTTCAAAAGGTCATTGCTGGGAGATTAGAAGAGCAGAATTTTAGTAAACAGAAATTTGCCCGGCTTGCCTGACCAGGCAGCAGCACAGTGGATAGAGTGTTGACCTGTGATGCTGAGGACTCAGATTCAAAACTCCGAAGCCTACAACTAGCTTGAGTGTGGACTCATTATCCTGAGCTTGGAGTTGCCGGCTTGAGCATGGGATCATAGACATGACCTTATGGTTGCTGGCTTGAGGTCATGGTGGCTGGCTTGAGCAAGGGGTCACTGGCTCTGCTGGAGCCCCCTTGTCAAGGCACATATGAGAAAGCAATCAATGAACAACTAAAGTGCCACAACTACAAATTGATGTTTCTTATCTCTCTCCCTTCTTGTCTGTCTGTCTGTCTCTCTCTCTCTCCCTCTTGCTAAAAAAAAAAAAAAAAAAAAAAAATTGCTCTGGCCTCTGGCTTATAGATAGATCAAAATAATCTCTTATGGGCAAGGCCCCTAATTCAAGTTCTTCTAGGTTAGTGTTTTTTAATTGCAGGACCATGGACTGGTCCTCTGACTGGTCCACCAGAAAATTCGGGCGGGTCCACAAAAGACTTTACCACCATGATGTTGTATGAAGATTATAGATTCAATGATCTTAGTCAAATTTGCTTATGCTTAGAATAATTGCCACTTAGCCTGCATCATGGATAAAAATACTATTGAGATTGTCTTAAATATCTTTGGATCTTGTAGGCTCTTCAGACAACCCTTTGCACCATGCAGAATATTTACAAATCATGTGCAATAGTCGAAAGTTGTACATTTGAACAACCTTACATAGTTTTTAATGCATCATTCAGGTGAAGTTCAGAAGTCAAGCACCAGTTCCTACCTTGTTGCACTGCTATGCACGGTAAGATAAAACTTTATTTATGTTTCCATTTCTGGCCCACTACATCACCAGTCCTCAAGTGTCAAAAGGTTCAAAACCACTCTTCCAGTTAGTTAAAGTATGGATAGGGAGGGGGTGGGAAGGGCGGGAAGTAGAAATTTTTTTTGAACCTAAAACTAAAATTGCCCTTATCTCAAAGTAATCTGCATTCCACTGAGGCTTTTCTCGGGGTGCTGGTTCTGAATCCTCATAATACTACAAAAGATGACTCTTTTACAATATATATGTTAGAGGAGTTAGCTGATCAGACAGAAGTCCTGTGAAGAAATAGAGAAGGAATGGAAATATCAACCTTAAACATAGCCATCAGCTGATAACCAGATGTCTGACTGGTTTTCAAGCTCCTAATTTGGCCCTGCACACTTACACACTCCTGGGGAGCATGTACAAAGAAACTAACAAAAAAGACAATGAACGATATATAGGCTTTCACTGGGGACGCAAATGTCGAAGGGCAAAATGATAGGAAAGAACATACATGTGGCCTCAAAACTGAACAGTACTGCCCACTGCTGGCAGAGATGTGTAGGTGCCGTGAGAGAGAGCAAACCCGACAGCCAGGAGGTGGGAAAGGTGCCACACAAGCATAAAAATCTGACTATGTAACCAAGTGGGCACTCAGATTGGTCTTAGTCTTCTGCTTGGAAATCTTCCGAGTGTATGAAATTTCTGCGTGTTTTGCTATTTGTGTCTCTCCTGACATCATTCTTTCCAGAAGACAAGAGCTGAGAACTCCAGAACAATACTGCAGAACTGGTGCCACCCTTCTCCATCCAGAAAAAGCTCTCTGAGGTTGAGATTTGTGTGAGGAAGGTTGATGGGAAGGTTGCACCACAAAAGCATTATGAAGGAGTGGGGTCAGCAAGATTGGACAGGGGAAGAATTCGACAGAGATGCAGAGGTCTCAACCAATCCCACAAGGAGCTCTGGGTCTCCAGTATACCTTCAGCATTGTGTTAAATTATCTCGAACTGAGGCAAGAGCCTGGTCTTTGTGCCCCCAACATGTTCTGGTCATTAGATGAGAGTTGACTTATCAAGGGGGACATAACCTTGTGCCAGGCAACACTTTGTCTGAGGGCAATTTGGGGGAAGGAAATCAGCTCTGAACTGTCAGCAAGTAATGATCCAGGCAGCCTGGGTGGTGGTCTTGGACGCCACAGGGCATCTGAATGGCACACTAGCATCTGTGAGCTGCTTAGGTCTACTTGTTTTGTGGAAATACATGCCATCTAGAAACAGTCCTTGAAGTTTCTGACTGGTCTCTTTCCCTGAGGAGATTTGCAAGAGAAAGATTAGTAGGATAAACTGTAGTTCCCACTGCTGGGGTGGGTTTTGAGGCCACAAATAATACTCATCTTTCTCTCCTTTACTGCAAAGTCTGGACTTTTTCTGCCAAGACCTCTGCTAGTCTAGCTGGCTTACCTGGAGGGCTGAACCTATCTTCTCCTTGATGTATCTTTTGACTTTGTCACCATATCCTTTATCAGGTCACGGCTGCTACTTTTGTCCACTTTCTATCACAACTGAGCAGAGAAGTTCTAAGGACATGACATCATATCACTTGATTGCTAAACATTTTCTTCCCTGACTCATTTATATAACAGAAACCCTACCCCCTCCTGAGGGACAGGCTTAATTCCACCTTCGAGAATGGTGATTCAGTTCCTTCCTTCTTGTTAGTCTCTTTGTACAGAGTCCCAGGTGACTAAGCTGCAGCCATGGCTAAGTGTTTAATGGGAGATTGACTATGTTCCCTGGTGGAACCAGCGCATCTAGACCTACAAAGCCTAAATTTGCAAGCGACAGAAGCACACATTCACCAAGTGAATCCCAGAAGTAAGAGTAGGAAGGGCTACTCTTATTTTCTCCCCTTGGCTTCCAAACCCAGACATAAATATTGTATCTGCTAGGACACAGAACCATAAAAAGGTTGTTGATTTAGTGTTTATACTACTTCCTAAAGAATGAGGCCCAGTACTTGCAGAATATCATTTCCACCTGGCACCTCGGCTGTGTCTCCAGAGGCTTTCCCTTCACTCTGTCCAGCTGACAGCTTCTGGGAGGTGCAGTGTGCACTAGGACCAATGCATATCATAGTCATGTGTCTACTACCTCACCTAATTCGTGCTAATGAATGTTCTTTAGTTCATATGATCATATATAGAATTCTATTTGAGGGAATCAAATACTCTCTAAGCTTGGAATCACAGCACTGGCTAAAGTCTTACTGAGAGAAACAGGTTCAGATTAATCAATTTTACTCCAAGTGTTTAGTGATAGATCTGCTGAAAGAATGGTGCCATACAGGGGGCTTGGCATTAGTTTCTGATGCTGGCAGATTGGACATTTGGCAGCAGCTGTAGCTAGATCATCTTTGCTAAGAGGGAGCTCATGTTGTAAGACCCATTCCGAGTTTCATTCCTACCACCATAGTTATACCTTCCATGTTCCCATTGTGCTGACACTGGGCTAGCCAATGACAAGGGCTGGTTGACATCAACTATCTAAATAATTTTCCCACATTGGATATTTAACATCTTTCTAGTATGAGCACTCTCTGAAGAGCTTGTATATTGACACAAGATGTTTCAAATCCACTCACATAGGCCCATCCACATGACCCTTCCTCAGCCCTCTGTGTCTCTAATCTCCAAGTTTTTCTCCTTCCCAAACAAGCTATCCTAAGTAACTATTGTTTCATATATTCTAAAGTCAGATCACTTCTCTTTCCTTGCAAAGGGATAGCCAAGCATACCATCCAATGATCTGTCTATTGTGAAGATTTTCCTTCACTGTATTCTTTCAGGCACTCACATGAGCAGAGTTGGACTGTAGCTACTATTCACTTTCGGCTTGCAGACAATACCAAACCGATCTATCCTTAAAAGAGCTCAGTCATTTTTCCCTTATCATTTGATCTTATGAAATGCCTTCCTCCCTCCCCAATGTGGCTATAGATGTTAGTCCAGGGAGAGGTGCCAGTGTGATAATGGTGAGTGACATAGGAGTCTGGGTCACCTATTTGTGCACCCTACTTTACCTTTGGGTCCTGCTCATCACTGATGCTTGATCTACCATTTCTGTTTTATAGTGAATTGCTTCTGGGCTGGCCTAACTTATGCATGTTAGGCCATGATGCATTCTGACCATATGCAGCTCAAGATGGGCAGTTCTTGCAACATTGTCACTTTACGTCTCATAATCAAGTGATCCATCTCAGGACCCAGTAGCAAACCAGAGTTTGTTTGTTTTTTGAAATGGCATATAATTCTTTTCTGTAGATAACATGGTTTGGTTTTGTTTCAGATCCCTAGGTATTTACATTGTATATAATTCTTTTATACCTCCACATAACTTTTCTCATCACAAATGCCTCTGAAAAGATAGATGCTACTGTCATGTGGCTCAAAAGCCAGGTCTTCTCATACTCTTGCCTGGATATACTATGAAAAATATTTCCCTTCTGGGCCCCACTCAAAGCTGATGACTTTCATGTCACTTGGTAATAAGACGAGAGAAGAATTTCCAAGTAAGGAATATGCTGCCTCCAAATTCAAAGAGGTCTACTAGGCATTGTGCTTCCTTCATACTGGTAAGAATTGCAAGATCCCAAACTTTGTTCTTTACATTAAAAATGATGTCTCAGAATGCCCCAGACCATTTCATTACCAAAACATTTCTCTCATGTGAAAGTTCCCTGATTCTTCATAAATTTGTTTCCTCTCGGGTCCATTTCTCTCCCTACACATGCCCTCATAGAACTGACCACTGGCAGCCTAACACAGTATATTGCTTCCCTTCTTAAAATTTTTTCCTCTCTTAGCCTCCAGGATATTCTTAATCATCTCTGAGCTTACAGTTCATTCTTTATCAGTCTCTTTTATGTATTCATTCTCGTCAACCTGACCTCTAAACATTGCAAAGCCCCAGGACTCCTCTTCAAGCACTTCTCTATCTGTACTCAATTCCCAGACAATCTCCTCTAATTACAAGGATTTTATAGCATCAATAACTTGATAACTCCCAAGTTTTTAAATTCTTTTTGGAAATTTCCCCTTAAACCCCAGCCTGAAATATCTAACTGCCTAGTCAATAATGTCCACTTGAACCAGAAAGACATCTAAATTTTAACATGCTCAAAACTAAGATCTTCATTCCCCATCCATACTCCCTTACTCCTACCCTCACAGAAAACAATCTGCTAATCCAGTCTATATCCATTCTCCACAAATGACATCTTCATTCTTTCAGCTGCTTAAGCCAAAGTGCCTTGGGCTAGGCTTGAATCCTCTGTTCTCTTAATTTTTACATCCAATCCGTTAGAAGTTTCTTTAAATTTTTCTGATTTATGAGTATTTCCTCCCACATCTACCACAAACATCCTGGCCAAACCACCATCGTCTCTTGCCTGCATTATAAAACTTCCTAACTGGTCTTTCATCTCCCTTTGTTTGTCCCCACAGTTCATTATGTACCCCAAAGCCAGAGTAAGACTTTTACAACATAAGCCAGATTATGTTCCTTCTCAGATCAAATTCTTTAACGGATTTTTATACTCAGATTATAATACAAATTAGGTATATCACTAGAGCCTACAGAGCCTTATCAGGTTTGATGGTGCCCCACTAGTTCTCTGAACTCACCTCCAAACTTTCTTCACTTTAGCCACAGAATTTCTTACACCAAGTCTGCCTCAACTGTAGGGCCTTGCTGTTGCTGTTCCTCCTGCCTAAAATGTTCTTCCTTAAAACTTCTGAAGTCTTTTTAAGTGTTCCTTTATGAGATACCTTTTCTAACCAGCATATGTAAAATAATACCCCACCACTCTCTACCATCTGATCTGGATTTATATCTCTTCCTCATTACTAATTCCATAAAATATAATTTATTTATTTATTTTATTCTTTCTTTCTTTATTTTTTATTATAAACTCCAAAAAAGAACTGATTTTCTTGATTCTCTTTACTATAGAGTCATTGTGCCCCAAAACAGTGCCTGGGACATAACAGGATATAAATCCATATTTGTTGAATAAATAAAAATAATGCTATGATTATTAAAACAGTGAATTAAATATAAACTTTATTTCAGGCATGGAAATGAAAAGTGCAAAATTTTATATAGGTGTATTTTATTAAGTTATGATATATATTTTTAATTCAGAGTATTTCATACTTTTTATTTACTTAGTTCTTATATTTTTAAGCATCGAGATAGTAACTTGACAAAAGTATTAAATATTGTCCTTCGCAGATATATATATATATATATTTTTGCTATAAAACTTTTTATGCAGTAAATGTGATATCAAACTTATCTAATTATAATGTCTTTTTAGATAACCAGAATTTCAGCCTAAAATTCCATGGCCATTGATATTATCAAAATGCAGTTTAGTTTCCAAAGGAACAGCTAAATAAGAACAATATATTAACAATAATTACCTAGATTTAACTGGAGCTTTCCTGGGTTAGCAAAGGATAAAGGAAATAAAGTATAGAAAGATAGAGCATTAGGTTAAAGAATTGTAGAAAAGATGAGGAAAATAATGAACTATACATTATATCTCAATTCTAGTTAAGAAAAAATATAAGTGAGAAATGAAAATAATAAATAACAGGTAAGTTTAATTAAAAATCATAGCTCAGAATATTGAACACTTACTATGTACCAAAAAAAATCTGTGCAATACTATTTTAGTTTATTCAGGCTGCTATCACAAAATATCACAGACCAGGTGGGTTATAAACAACAGAAGTCTCATTCTCACAGTTCTGGAACCTGACAGTCTGGTTAGGGTGCAGTATGGCAGGTGAAGGCCTTCCTCCAGGTCACAGACTTCTCTCTGTGTCTTCACACGGTCGAAGGGGTTAGGGAGCTCTCTGGGGATTCTGTTATAAGGACACCAATCCCCTTCATGAAGTCTCCAACTTTAAAACCTGTGGACCTCCCAAATGTCCTACCTCCTAATACCATCTCATTGAAAGTTAGGATTTCAACATATGAATTTTGAGGAGACATTTAGACCATACCAAATGGTATAGATATGTTTTCTAATTTAAGACTTACGATCACTACATGCGGTAGGTGCTCTTACCCTCCCCCACTTCAGAGATAAATGGTCTGAGTCTAAAAAAATGATAGCGAATTTGGTCCAGAGCCAAATAAATGTCAGAATTATCAGCCAGGTTTTCTTATGTCAGAGTCATATTCTTTACCATTCTGTTCAGATACATGGTGCATAAAAAGTTTTGGAAGAGTATTCTGTCATCTACTATCTATTACGTTACTTAGGAATTTACTCTTAATTGGGCATTTCTTACCTAAGATCTTATTGAGGCAATGAGATACTTACGTCTGATCTAACTATAGCAGTTCTCTGAAATTGATGAGAAAGGATATTACTCTTGATAATAAAAAAAATAAAGCTGCAAGTTATTTTACTTTTAATGCTATGTAATAGTTTAAAGCTGTTAGTCTTCTATCTGGTTATTCAGTAAAATATTTTGAGCCAATCATTGAGTGAATTCCATGATTATTACCATAGTTCAAGTTGGTTAAGAGAACTGCTCAGACAGAAGAAAAATACAGCTATTCCCCTAAAGTTGTAAATAGTTGGAAAATGAAACTTCAGTGGTATCTGTTCCATTTACTCCTTTAAATTTTCTAAATTTTTATTTAGGCATTTATTTAAAATATTTTAGCCCAGAACAAAGAGTGTTCCTAGAGATGAAATTCAAAAGGCTTTTGGAAAGTTATTCCAAGGTACAAAGACTAGCAATGAGTGCTTTGGGCAACGCAAAAAAGTAAGATTTAATTCCTGGCTCTCAAGATACCATCCAACATATTAATCTTTGAAGAGTCTTACCTTATTAACATACTTAGAGTGAAGAACACTGGTTCTTGGAAGGGATTGCTTTGTGATCAGAGGGCTTAAAAAAGAAATTATGTTGCATGGCACTGGCAGCTCCAAGCATCATTCATAATGACATAAGTCTTGATGTATAGCATAGACTGTTCTTTTGTTGTTCTTAGTTTAATAGTTTCAGATATAAAGCATTAGCCACATGAGGTCACTGTTGTTCATACATGAATGATAACAACTGTATAAATCTTGATTCTCCTGGTTGAGTGGTCTTGGGATCTATGACTTGAATAAACAATGTGTGTGTGGTTAAGGGATGGATAGACTATTGAAAGCACACTTTAGGAACACATTTAACTTCTTTAAAATAAAAATATTACTTTAGAGATAAGTCAACAATTACTTATAACAAACCCAAAATTAAAACATTTTAATGTAGTTTGTTTAAGGAAAAAAAAAAGGTTTATAAGTAATTTTATTTATTTATTTATTTATTTTACAGGGACAGAGAGAGTCAGAGAGAGGGATAGACAGACAGGAACAGAGAGAAATGAGAAGCATCAATCATCAGTTTTTCGTTGAGACACCTTAGTTGTTCATTGATCGCTTTCTCACATGTGCCCTGACCGTGGGCCTTCAGCAGACCGAGTAACCCCCTGCTTGAGCCAGCAACCTTGGGTCCAAGCTGGTGAGCCTTGCTCAAACCAGATGAGCCCACGCTCAAGCTGGTGACCTCGGGGTCTTGAACCTGGGTCCTCCGCATCCCAGTCCGACACTCCATCCACTATGCCACCGCCTGGTCAGGCTAAAAAAGGTTTAATAATGTATACAAAAGCTGACTTTGTCTTTAGAGTAATTCTTTAATTATCTTCATATAAGGCTCTTCTTGATCATTTAGTCTGCACAGGTGGTTTTTAAGCAGCAGACTGAGTTTCATAGGCTTATATATGCAGTCAATTATTCTGAAATATCTTTAGAAATATATAAAATAGATTATTTATTATTTAGATGGCATATTTTAAATCCATGGGCCACGCAACATTGATGCTGTTACTTCTTTGTAATCAGAAGTTTATTTCAAGTTAAGGCGCTTCAGAGTTATTAAATTAAGCAATGGTCACACAAATACCAGCCTTTCCAGATAATGAAGCATCCTAGAATAGTGTATCAAAGGACATTATAATTTTGTGTGTGTGGGTGTTTGTGTGTATTTAGTTCTCTCATGGGATCACCTAAACTGATCTTGTCAAGGTTACTAACAACCTCCTTGATACCAAATCATATAGACCCTGCTAGTCCTCTTTTTACTGGATCTCCCAGGAACATTAGACAGAATTGACTCTCTCTTGTTCTTGAAATTCTCTTTACCTTCTTTCAACAGTGCTATTGTCTTACATTTTTTTCTCCTACTTCAATAGCTGCTTTCTGTCTATAATAGCCAACATCTTGGTACTCTTTAGGTCTCCCTTGAATACTCTCCTCATCTCTCTCTACTACCTCTCCAAGTGATCATATTCATTTCCCCTTAAAATGCCATGAATATTCTGATGACTGCTTAGTTTATATCTTCAGCCTCACTCATTCCTTTTAGCTCCAGACTAGCCTATCGAAACAACTTAGTTAATAGCTCCCGGTAGATGTCACACAGACATTGTAACTCAAGACCTGGTGCATTTCTGGCATATACACTATGTCTTGATATGCGTAATGGATATTTTTAGAGTGAATTAGTGTGTGAGTGCACATGTGCTTCATGTTTGCACCCACTCGTATATGAGTTATTAATGTTGTGGTTATCTTTGTTCACTTATATGTCTAGAAGAAAAACCATAGAAAATCAGATTCTAGCATACATGGGGAATGCTTTTCTTTGACAATTTTTTTTGACGATAATTGTTAAATCACACAAAATATACTATCTTATTACATAAAGTATTGAGAGTCATAGAGATTGGTTAATTGAATTTCTTTTCACAATTGGTTACTTTTTCACATTGCTGTCCAAATCTTCTAACATCCTTTTCCAACTCTTTCTCAACTGCCTTCCAAAGATTCACTATGAAATAGGGTCTTTTATTTCATATATTCCCTCTCAAACAATAATGAGAAAAAGGACAAATATTGTGATAGTCTCACTAAGGTGCTCACATTCTTATAAATATTTTCATTAAAATCTGGCATCTGATTATTTATTTTTAGGATACTTTTAAAAAAGTAATTCACTAACTTTATTCTTTGGGGACATGAATAATAAAAATTTTGTGGAGATTAGATAAAGAAAAAAAGGAAAATTATTTATTGATAAGAGCATCATTTAGCATTTTAATATTAGTATCATGTGAGATAAAACTAATAGAGATGTTAAATAAAATAAAATGAGTCGGGTGCTCCTTCAGGGTATTTTCAATGTTAGAGTCTTCCTACCTATTCATTCTCTCCTTATGATTAGTAGGCTAATTAAGTTTGAAGAGTTATATTTGACAAACCCTTATTAAACTAGGATTACCTGGTCTTCATTGTCTATTTTTTATGGGACCAAAGATGATTCATGAGAAAAACATACCAACTTCAGATTTCGTTACAGTTTTTCACCTACTGATTCATTCTGGCTGGTTAATTTGAAGACTTATTTCAGTCACTAACTTTCCCACTTCCTGTTACTGTAAGTTATGAAATGTTGAGCTCCTTACCTCTTCCTACTGTTCCCAAAGTTTCGATTTAAATTTGTTTCTCTTTACAAGTTTTATGCATTACATTTTCATCTGATGCAGCACCTGTTTAAATCATGTATCAGGTCACTTGCCTGTTTTGTGTAAATACTTGGAATTGATTTTGCATTTTTTTAATATCTATAATATTCCTGGATGTAGAGAGAACAATAACATATAATTTTTTTCTTTGCAAAACTTATTCTTTTTCAGTGTGGTAATAAATATACTCTCTTACAAAGAGGAATATTTTCCACCTTTCAAACCAGTGTTATCAGTTAGACACAAAACAGAACTTGACATGACAGATAACAGCTGTCCTTCATGGCTTCTTTTTTATTCGTCTCAGAAATAATTGCTAACTTAACTGACATTGGGAGGCAGCAAAACATAGAATCTTCAGAGATTGTTGCTTATTACCGTGTGTGTGTGCGCGCGCGTGCACTTGTCAGGGTGTTTTAATATATACCAATATCTGTTCATTGCAGGTAGAAGAAATAAGCAGATGCTATTCCAAAGGAGCTATTTTTTTCTCTCTATGATTTCTACAGCAGAGTTGCCTGATTTCTATTTTCATACATAATCAAAATTCATATGCTGCGGTTGCTATGAGATGTATTATATGTGCTGTGGTAAATTTTATTATTCCAAATTTCATGTTGCCCTCCCCATAAAGGGTTGTACTTCCATGCTCTACTGACATCAGTTGGCCACATGGCTTGCTTTGGAAATGATGTTGCCACACTCTAGCAAAAGCTCTAAAAGCTATCATGTGGTTTTGCCATTGATCTATTTTTTTTTCTACAAGCACACAAAGAGTATTTAACATTAGTGGGCTTTATTTCAATTGAAATGTTATTGGACTTATAATAATAATGCAGTCTACTGGGATAGGACCTGATCCTTCAGCCTGGGTCCCAGGTAGCAGACATGTGAAGCAAGGCTATAGCTGACCTGTACTTGAGACATACTGAGAAAGAAATAACCTTTATTGTTGTAAGCCACTGAGAGTTTGAGGTGATTTGTCATCACAAAATCATATAGTGAAAAGTGACTAATACATGTACATATAACTTGAGCATAATAGGCCATGGCCCATATAAGTGCTATTCTATGATCTCTGCTTAATTCTCATGACAAGAACCACCATATCAGGCCCTGGCTGGTTAGCTCGGTCAGTTAAGAGCATCATCTGGAAACAAGGTTGCAGGTTTGATCCCTGGTCAGGGCACACACAGGAAGCAACCAAAAAATGCATGACTGAGTTGAACAACAAATGTTTTCATTCCTCCTCCCCTCTCTCTACGTTCCTCTCTCTGTATTTCTTAAAATCAGTAAAAGTTAAACTTTGGCCAGATAGCTTGGTCGTCCTGGAGCACAGAAGTTGCCGGGTCAATTCCCCAGTCAGGACACACACAGGAGCAGCTTGACGTTCCTGTCTCTCTTTAAAAAACAAACAAACAGCCTGACCTGTGGTGGCGCAGTGGATAAAGCGTCGACCTGGAAACGCTGAGGTCGCCGATTCAAAACCCTGGGCTTGCCTGGTCAAGGCACATATGGGAATTGATGCTTCCTGCTCCTCCCTCCCCCTTCTCTCTCTCTCTCTCTCTCTCTCTCTCTCTCTCTCTCTCTCTCCTCTCTCAAAATTAATAAAAAAAATTAAAACAAACAAACAAAAACTCATATCAATTAATATATTTTATGTTTTCAAATGTTTATTATTAAAACAGAATGTTGTGAACCTGGTAGGCAAGCAGGAACATTTTACAATTCTTCGGATCCCGCTCTCCCATTCATTCCATTAATAATAATGATTTTTTAAAGACATGAGTGTTCAAACATTTGCATGTAAACTTTCCTTTTGTTTCTTAATTAGCGTTGTTCAGTTGTTCTCCAACAACATTGTAAATAAATACTACTTTAATAGGTGTATATACAAAAGTAGTGTATTAATCTTTATGAGTGGTTTAGAATCTAATTGATAGCAAGGTTGTAATCTCACTGTATTACAGTGGTACAACTAATACTTTCTTGTATCAGTGTAATAGGCTTGAGTTTGTATGAGACAATTCTTATATCAAGTGCTATTTAAGTAATTTTTAGTACTCAAAAAAACCAAGTCAATTGAAATCCAGTATTATATTCTCCAGTTGAAGCACTGTGGCAGATTATACTTTTTATGCAATTGTCTTTCTAAATTACAATCTGGTTTCTGGAATTTGTAGCATAGTGTTTCCATAGTCCTTTCCCAGTTTAACTAATATCACACCAGTTTTGTGCATCTTGAAATTATTGAAAGAAATTCTCTTTTGAGCCATGCCCATTTGTACCATGGAATGCTCAAAGAAGTAGATCATACGTACACTGCAATCAATGTTCTTTAAAAAATAATAACTAACGGCCCTGGCCAGTTGGCTCAGCGGTAGAGCGTCGGCCTAGCGTGCGGAGGACCTGGGTTCGATTCCCGGCCAGGGCACACAGGAGAAGCGCCCATTTTCTTCTCCACCCCTCCGCCGCACTTTCCTCTCCGTCTCTCTCTTCCCCTCCCGCAGCCAAGGCTCCATTGGAGCAAAGATGGCCCGGGCGCTGGGGATGGCTCTGTGATCTCTGCCTCAGGCGCTAGAGTGGCTCTGGTCGCAACATGGCGACGCCCTGAAGGGGCAGAGCATTGCCCCCTGGTGGGCAGAGCGTCGCCCCTGGTGGGCGTGCCGGGTGGATCCCGGTTGGGCGCATGCGGGAGTCTGTCTGACTGTCTCTCCCTGTTTCCAGCTTCAGAAAAATGAAAAGAAAAAAAAAATAATAATAATAACTAACAACGTCCTTCCTATGATGCCTGCATCAGTACTTCAGTTTCATCAACATTAATTTCACAAACAGTTATTGAATACTTAAAATCATAAGACCTAGTGAGACAGTTGAAGATATATAGAGCTTACATTTATATGGGGGGGAAAATAGTTTTATGCTTCAACAGAAAAGAATATGTCACAAGTATCATATGGGTGCCATAAATACGTGAATGAGAAAAAGCTGAGTAATAAAAATGAATGAATAAATTTAAAACTGAGCTTTGAAGGATGAGTTCAACTTCAGTAGATGAATAAGAAAGGTGACTGGAAGAGGAGTGTGTGACAAACTGTCAACACAGCGGCCTTGATTTTGAAAAGAAAAAGGGTGGGATTTGTGAGATTTTGTACTCTATCAGTTATTCAGAACCTCTGGGTCAATGACCTTGAAGTATTGAGCTCCCATATAATTTGTCAATAATATAATTTTCAATATGTTTAAAAATTAAATGGGGAATATTTTTAATAATTATCCAGGCATAAATTAGGGTTTTTTTTGGACACACTGAGATGCATGGCCAACCTGATAAAAGCTCTGAACACTAGGTTAGAAATCCTTAATTTTTATCTACACTCTGCAATTGAGTTTTACCTGTTCTCTCCTTGATCCTTGCAACCAAAACAGCCAAAGTGAAAATTTAAAAACTCAATTCAGATCACATTCATTCCAAACTGTAAACACTCCACTATATTCTTATGTCATTTTTGAATAAAATCATTTTTTTTAATTAATCATAGCCTACAAGTTCTCCCTTCATGATCTAGGACCTGCCTACCTCTCCAGGCTCATTGTCTCTTTTTTTTTTTTTTTATTCTTTTTTTTTTTTTTTTTAAATTTTTTAATTTTTTATTTATTCATTTTAGAGAGGAGAGGGAGAGACAGAGAAAGAAAGAGAGAGAGAGAGAGAGAGAGAAGAGACAGAGAGAGAGAAGGGGGGAAGAGCTGGAAGCATCAACTCCCATATGTGCCTTGACCAGGCAAGCCCAAGGTTTCGAACCAGCAACCTCAGCATTTCCAGGTCAACGCTTTATCCACTACGCCACCACAGGTCAGGCCTCATTGTCTCTTGCTTCTAGGTTCCTGTCTATTACATTCTAGTCACTCTGGTTGTCCTTCTGCCCTTTGGCTTTGATAAGTGTGTTTCCTCTCAGGACCATTCAAGTTTCCATTTTTTCTGCTAGAATAGTTTTCTCCCTGTATACTCTCCTGATTACCACCTTCATATTTTTTTCGGTCTCAGGTCAACTTTATTTCTTAAGGCAGGCTTTCCCTAAGCTCCTTACTGAAAGAAGGTTTGTCCTATGCTTTGGGAAATATTTATTGTGTATTTCCTAATCTCTGCCAGCTACTAGCATGCGTATATATGTTGTATACATGTATATGTTTAGTTTATTTTTTTTTTATCCCCAGTAGAAAGTAGATGCCCTAAATGCAGGAACTTCATACTTTTTATTATTATATTTCTAGTATCCAGCAGTGGTATAATCATGGCGCTCTCCGCAAAGAGCAGAACATAAGGAGTACTGAAGAAGAACCCCCAAATCAATGACTATCACTATACTTTTTAAATTGTATACATTTTTATTAGATTAATGTTCATATCTTTCCTCATTCTTAACTTTAAAAAAATGTCATTAAAGATAAAAGCTAAAGAGGAAGACCACAGTGTTTACTATTCTAGACCAAGATGAATTGACTATACCATTAGGGAAAATTAGTGATTTTAAAGAGAAATTTGTGAAGATGTGATCCTTAGAAATTATCATAATAACACTAACATTTGAAATGTGTTTAAAGTCAACATTTTAATTTTATAGGCACTTATGTGGAAGCTGAAGTGAAGAATATATCCATTTTTTATTGAAAAATGATTGCTTATTATGACTAAATTTGGAAGCTCTACATTATTTGCCCAGTGTGATAACAGAAATTAAAAATGGTTATTACTAAACGAAGGTCTTGGCTTCAATTTTATCTGCTCTAAACATTTCAGAATGTATTGAACATGTAGAAGTGTTTTGAGCTTAGTGCACACTTATGTTAATAGTACTATATTTTCAAGTCTCAAATCAAATGGTTCCAAAATGTCTGTGGAATTATATATTACTTTAGTTTTCAAAAATTTTTAGCATCTATAACTGGAGATTATCATTTATGCAAAACATCATAATGGATGATTAATGAAGAAATCAGTCCAAAAAATGTTTTAGGAGTAAATGGGGAATTTGCTCAGAAGAGGCTATGACACATTACCTCAATTTCATCCCTAGGGAAGGATCGGTACCATCATGTTGACCCTGCTCTTTCTGGCCATTTTCTATGTCCTATGGTTTCTCTTTTATATCTCCTTGACTTTATTTCTATCACACGGCTTTTACTGAATAAATCTTATGTCATTACTTCATTACTTGTGTGATCTCTTATTAGCTAGATCAGGGATTTTTCCCATGTTTTTTACCCAGAATATTTAGAACAATCCTTTCTGAGCTTGACTCTCTGGTCCTCAAATTATTGCTGGATGCTTAATTATCTCACTCCAGGCATGTATGATACCCATTTTTAGCTCATCCTAATCTCATATCTCATGAGAAGAAAGTGTGAAGCAACAAGATTACCTACAAACACTGGTCAGCAAAATACTAACTTGAAGACACTGGAAGTTAAGCTGAACTGCTCTAAGGTACTGACCACTCTATTTGAATATGGAGATTGTCATGAAAGGATTTTTAAAGAATAATGAGTTGTCTAAGAGCACAATGAATCCAGTGCCTGCTGTTCTAGGCTCTAGGGATGACCACACTGTTGAAAGTCAAGTGGATTAATGTGCCTACTTACTTAACAAAAGTGTTAACTACCAACTATCTCAGGAAAAATTCCCAGCTTTTGCAATAGAAGTAAGTGATATATATGTACGGTTCTGTAATATAGGCTGTCCATTATTTCCTGATCTGGATTTGGGTGCTGAAGCAGCAGAATCATAAATGATGCAATGGCCTCTGCGGAGACTCAGAACCATGGACAACACGAACACCTGTTGATAACACAACTTTTGGCAGAAAGGCTCCATTGTGCTTATGATGATTCAGAAAAACATCATGTGTGTGTCTTTAATCCACAGTGTGTGATAGGTCTTGGTTTGAATCTTGCCTTCACTACAGGCTGCAATACCATGAACATTCTTTGTAAAGTATCAAGTTATGTTTATTTGTCTATAGCAAAAATTATTGTATAGTATGGTTAGCGTGATTGCAAGTAGGGGGTAGGTATCAGTTTGATGGGGTCCCAGGCAGAGCAGTTATTACCGGTTTCATAGGTTTCAAAATTGATTCCTTGGCCTCAGACATTTTTGATGGTCAAGTTTACTGAATCTGCTATCAAGAGTGGTAATAATAAGTTAGTAATATGTTTGGGATTACAATTCAAGGCTATAAGAGGGTAAGAAAGAAAGTGAAATTGAAAAGTTTTGATGGAATGAATCTATAATTAATTTTATACTGTCCAATAATGATATGAAAATAATTACTACTCTGAAGTCTTGGAAAATTTTACATTATTTAATATAATATTTCTGGCAATACTATGATATATTTACTATGTTATTGTCTCCATATTATAATGCAGTTATGCAAGGTTAGAAAAGTTAAATGTCTACGGTTCCATAAATTATAAAGAGCAGAGGTCAAATTGAATGTAGGACTAGCTAACTCCAAAACTCATGTTCCATATATCAGCCAAGCTTGACATTTGCATTGTTTCCTACAAGCTCTGTGCTAGAATCAGAGAACTGAAATTCGAGCCCTACTCCAACTCTTCTAACTTCTTGATTGTCTTCAAATTGTTTAAACTTTTAAAGCTTCAGTTTCCTGGCCTGTAGAATGGGATAACAGTATCTATTTTAGATTAAAATGTGAAAAAATAGTGAGAATGTATATAAAGTGATTAGTACTTTATAAGTGATAAGTACTCAATAAATCATGGTAGAAAGCAATGAAAAAAGGAGGAACAGTAAAAAATAATAAGTCTTTGATGAGAAAAACTGATAACACAAATAAATTCAAAAATCCTGTGTTCATGGATCATAAGAATGAACATTATTAAAATGTCTACACTACTCAAAGCCATTTATAGATTCAGTGTAATCCCTGCATTGTTAACAGAAATAGAAAAAATACTAAAATATGTATGGAATCATGAACACTGCAAATAGCCCAAGCAATCCTGAGAAAGAACAAAGTTGGGGTCATTACACTTTTTTATTTCTAATTATGCTACAAAACTACAATAATCAAAACAGTTTGGAACTGGAATAAAAATAGACAGACCAATGGAATGAAGTCAAAAGCCCAGAAATAAACCTTTACATATCTGGTCAACTAATATTTGAGAAGGGAGCCAAGAATATCAATAGAAGAAATAGTATTGCAAAAAACAAGAAAACCATATACAAAAGAATGAAATTAGATCCCTTATTTAAGACTTTAACATGAAACCTGAAACTGTAAAATACCTAAAAGACAACATAGGGAAATGCTTCTTTATGTAGCCTTGGCAATGATTTTTTTGGACATGACACGAAAAAAACAAAGAACAACAACAACAACAAAAAAAGCCTGACCAGGCGGTGGCGCAGTGGATAGAGTGGCAGACTGGGATGCGGAAGACCCAGGTTCGAGACCCCGAGGTTGTCAGCTTGAGTGAGGGCTCATCTGATTTGAGCAAAAGCTCACCAGCAGCTTGAGCCCAAGGTCGCTGGCTTGAGCAAGGGGTTACTCGGTCTGCTGAAGGCCCGCGGTCAAGGCACATATAAGAAAGCAATCAATGAACAACTAAGGTGTTGCAATGCGCAATGAAAAACTAGTGATTGATGCTTCTCATCTCTCCGTTCCTGTCTGTCCCTGTCTATCCCTCTCTCTGACTCTCTCTCTGTCTCTGTAAAAAAAATAAATAAAATTAAATTAAAAAAAAAGAAAAAAGAAAAAAGAGCCCTTGCCAGATAGCTTGTTTGGTTAGAAAGTTGTCCTGATGTGCACAGGTTGCAGGTTCTATTCCTGGTCAAGGCACACACAGAAATAGGTTGATGTTTTTGTTTCTCTCTCTTCCATTCTCTAGGGTCAATACATAAAAGTTTTTTAAATAACCTAAAATGTTTCTGCACAGCTTAGGAAATATCAATAAAATGTAAAAGCAACCTCCTGAATGAAAGTAAATATTTGTAAATCATATATCTGATAAGGAGTTAATATAGAAAAAATATAAAAAAACTCATACAATTCAAAAACAAAGCAAAAATAAAAGAAGAAAAGGACAGAAGAACTGAATATTTTCTCAAAGAAGACATATAGTCAATAAGTATATGAAAAGATGCCAACATCATTAATCACTGGGGAAAAGCAGAGATGTTGCCTCACATTTGTTAGTATGGCTATTTATCAAGAAAACAAGTGATAACAAGAGTTGGAGAAGATATGGAGAAAAAGGAACCCTTGTATACTATTGGTAGGAGTGAACATTGATATGGCCACTGTAGAAAACAGAATGAAGATTCCTCAAAAATTTAAAACTAAAACAAATATGTGATCCAGCAATGTCCACTTCTGGGAATATATAAAAAAAATAAAAACAAGCTCTTGAATAGATATCTGCACTCTCATTTTCATTACAGCATTATTCACAAAAGCCAAGATATGGAAACAACTTACATGTCTGTCAGTGGATGAAAAAAATGTGGTATACAACTACAATGGGGTATTATTCAATTACGAGAAGGAAGGAAATCCTGTCTTTTGCAACAATATGCATGGCTTTGAGGGCATTATACTAAGTGATAAAAGCTAGACAGAAAAATACTGTATGATATCACTTGTATGTAGAATTAAAAAACATCAAATTCGGCCCTGGCCAGTTGGCTCAGCGGTAGAGCGTTGGCCTGGAGTGCGGGGGACCCGGGTTCGATTCCCGGCCAGGGCACATAGGAGAAGCGCCCATTTGCTTCTACACCCCCCCTCTTCCTCTCTGTCTCTCTCTTCCCCTCTCGCAGCCAAGGCTCCATTGGAGCAAAGATGGCCCGGGTGCTGGGGATGGCTCCTTGGCCTCTGCCCCAGGCGCTAGAGTGGCTCTGGTCGCGGCAGAGCCATGCCCCAGAGGGGCAGAGCATTGCCCCCTGGTGGGCAGAGCGTCGCCCCTGGTGGGCGTGCCGGGTGGATCCCGGTGGGGCGCATGCGGGAGTCTGTCTGACTGTCTCTCCCCATTTCCAGCTTCAGAAAAATACAAAAACAAACAAACAAAAAAACATCAAATTCAGAGAAACAGAGTAGAATTGTAGTTACCAGGGGCTGAGGGGTGGGAAATGGAGAGATGTTCGTCAAAGTGTAGAAACTTTCAGTTACATGATGAATATGTTTGGGGGTTCTAATGTACAACATAGAGATTACAGTTAGCAACACTATATTAAATACTTAAAAAGTTACTAAAAGTACATCTTAAGTGTTCTCACCACAAAAATAGAAATGGTAATCAAGGTGTAATGGGGATTTAGCTAATGCTATGGTGGTAATCATTTCACAAGGTATAAGTGTTTCAAATAAACATGATCTACCCTTGAAACCTACAAAATGTTATATGTCAATTATATCTCAATAAAGCTAGAAAGGAAAAAAGGAAGGGAGGAAGGGAAGGAGAGATGGAGAGATTGAGGGTGAAGGAAAAAAGAAAACATAGAATTGGGTACAGATAAAATGATCTGATTGATGCTAAATTATCACAAGGAATTTATCAGAGGAACTCTAGCAATATGGTTTTCTAAAACTATTATTACTTACCTAATTTTGACTTAAATACTGAAATTTCATATTTTGGTTTTGTTTTTTAGAGTGCCATATTCGATTTTTGTGTTATTTTACCTAATGTATCATTGTATTTTTGGAACTCAGAACATGCAGGGAACTGGGAGACACTATACTTTTTGTGAGGTTGGGTCCTTCTGGTTTTGATGGCCACAAGTCATATATTCTGTAGATTGTACAGTAGAACATTACTCAGTGAAAGATGGAGTGAGGCACGGTGACAGGAAAAAGGGTGTGCGCTACATTCAATATGAGCAGGAAAAAGAAGAGTTTGATATTCAGAATCACAAATATCTTTACATTAATAAAAAATATATCAATATGTTTTTAGTGTATGAATTTTATAAACTATAGATGAAATATTTAAAATAGTAATTTTTTGTATAGATAACCTTGAAAATACTTTCTAACCTTTTGAGAACTATATATAATATTTGTTAATCACTACCATTATCCAATATTCCTGACCATGAATATCATTCTTCATTAAGCATTTATTTATAATAATACAGTATATTTTTTACTTGAACATCAAAGGCATTTTATAGCTTATCAGGCTTTCCCTTTAACAAAGAAAAAAAACTTCCAAAATTTATTTTTACTTGGTTAAAATAAACTTTTTTAAAGAGCTCTTTACTAAAGTAGCTCTTTAGTTAAAAAAATTTCAAGCATAAGACAACATGACAATTTTGTCACCATGTAAAATATAATAAAAACTGTAATTAACATAAGGCATTTCACAAAAGTATGTGACAGTATAAATGTCACTTGGGCAATCAAATCTCAAAATCCTGAAGGAGAAAGAAAAAAAAAAGCACTTAGCATTCCATGTTCATAGGAACCATGAGTCTATCACAATTTGGTATTACTATGATCCTGCTAGAATGAATACAAACAGCCATAAGAACTGTAAACTCCTCATGATTTTCACTGCATCTTAATTATACAAAAATGTTCCTGGATTTGCTCTCCCACCACACACACAACATAAACACATTCTCTGGTTCATTAGTTTGAAATGACATATGTTAGTCCAGCATTGACATTGTCATTCAAATAAACACATCTAATCCTATCTCTTAATTCAAATATCCACATTTTAATGGCAATATATTAAAATCACAATAAGTTACATGTATATTTGTCTGTCTCAATTCATTTAAGCTTAAAGCATAATGAAGTTGAGAGACAAAAAAATGCATTCCATGTTTTATTAAGAAACGAATCTCATAATATAAAGGAGTGGGCACCAGTAGGTTCACAGCTGTGAGCATGTGAAACACAGTTTATTCTTGTATTATAATTTATTAATTATTGTATTATTTACCATACAAGCAATTGCAAACCTACCCTTGCCCCACCCTGTATTTGGATCTGAGTATGGTGACACATATGTGAGTATAACAACTGATAAGAAAAGTACACTTTTTAATTCTTAGAATTCAATTATTGTAATATTTGCCAAAGGCTGTTGGAATCAAATCCGTCATATGCATTGGCAAAGGGTTGAAAAAAACCCAGAAATAAACTACATTTATCCAATATCTTAGATTAAAAGTACAATTCTAGATGTCCTGGCTTTAATATATAATATGGAGCAAAGGTTTCTGGCTCTAGTTTTTGGTGGCTGCCTACATCTATATTTCTTTCTTTTCAGTTCATTTTTTACACAGCTGCTAGGTGAATTTTCCTGAGGCATAGAGCTTGTCATTTCTCTGCTCAAGAACTATATGGGGTTCCTTATTGCCTACTCAACAAACTCCCAGCTCTTCAGACTGACATTTGGACCTGCCATTCCAACAGCATCGCCCCCTATTCTCCTCCAGGCTTCCTATGTTAAAGCTAAACTGACCTATTCGTCATTAAGGCTGGATCTGTGGTTTTTCTACCTCTAAGACTTGAGTCAGCATAAATACTCTGTTCCTATTTTACTCAGGTGGGGAAACTTCCCCTTGTCAGAACTTCCCTAGCCCTCAGCCCTCACCTATAGGTATATATGGCTCTTAATAATTTTTCTTATTGCTATGATAATGTTTAGAATTTCTCCCCACCTTCTAAATGGTAAGCCGCTAAAGGCAATATCTGAGTTTCACTCACCCTGCAGCTGTTAACAGTTATAACGACTTTGTTCCCTTTCAGCTGGCTTGGCTGCTCATTCGCTGCTCCCCACTCTCTATTTTTCCCCTTCTTGGAAAAAAAGGTATCAAAGAAGGGCACTGACCAGACAAGGGGAAGAGAGGAGAGCCCCGTTTTCAGCCACTGGAGTGATGGTAGAAAGTGGTTGAAGCAGGAGGAGCTGACAAAGGGGAAGGTGTGTTATCATCTTCCCCACCTGCTCTGGTTGAGGTTACAGTTCTTGCATGGTGGGTGTAGATGGGGGGCAGTTTAAAAAAGAATTGTTGTTGTTACATTTCCAACCCCAACCCCAACATGGGACAGTGGCATCAGAGAAAATTTGGCAATGTGATATGATTGGACAGAACAAAGGCCTGGGTAGAGTTCTTCCGTGTCCCGTGGACTCTTAAGTGATGAGCACAGAATCCAGGATATTTCTGTAGTCCCAAAGAGGGTTCTTCAGTCAGGATGGCAGGACTGTCTGCAGACTTACAATGACAATGTTGTGATGCTCACAGAGTTGGTTATTAAGTTGAACAGCATCATGACTAATGAGAATTTTGTTGTGATGCATAGTTTGTGCTTATGTGGTTTTGCCAAAAAGGCATAAGTGAAGAAAAAAATACTACTGGAAGGGTGGGATCATTAGCCATGTTGCCACCCAAAACCATTTTCAGAAGGTATCAAAGGAACACTCATATTTACCCAAATGTACCCGGGAAAGCTTCCTGGAAGTATCTCAGAATTACTGTTCCTTACTGGACATTCCAAGATGGGCAATAGAACCTGAATAGACCTACAAGGAGGTCACAGTTCCATTCTCCAAATCACAGCAAAAGAAGGTAAACCCGAAACGCCTTTCTTCTTCAACCACCTCCGGATTTAAAAACTTAAATTTAAATTCAGTACCCTGCTAAAGGATTTACTCCTTCTCTTGCCAAAAGGGAAAACAAACATTTGATTAGAATACTCTATTTATATTACTGAACGTCTTAACTATAAAAGCAATACAACTGTGTTTAGGGATTTATTTTTTTTCTTCCCTCCAGAAACTCAACACATACCACAATGTAAGGATTTTGAATTAATCCTATTATAAATAAGTGCACTACATCTACTTTCCTAACATTTCTCTTTGTCACTTTCTAATATTCTATTAAATTGGTATTTATTATGGTTGTAGAAGGATAAACTGGCGAAAACACAGCAAATAAAGAAATTTTACAGTAACTACATTATCTAGAAAGATACTTTGAAACTGTGCAATAAATCTTAATTACATTGAAAAAAATGTAGAGTACATATTACATTTGCCTCACTAAAGACTAATCATTTGTTTAGTTGCATTCTATTGAATGGTTTAAATACTCTATTTCTCATCCCATAATTGTAGGAAATGAATTCCAACTTTTAACTTGCTTTTGAAAATGTGAAGTCATTTGAATGGAAAGAATATATACTCTCTACCTTGTCCACAGAATATGAAACCCAAAGTCAAATTATTATCAATCAATTCATATTCTGTTAATGCATAGCAACACTTTTTTTAATATTCAATCAGCTGGTTCCTCTCAGATGTTAGCATAAAGGTAACTTTTTTTTGTGTGTGACACAATAGCATTGATGTCTAATTTTAATTTTCACTTATTTTAATTTCCAGAAAACAGTTAATTCCTTTTAATTATAATATAACTAGCTGGAACAGAGGATTGGACATATAGCCCTCAGCTTCTTTGGCATTCCTCCATTAATGGATGGGCATCTAGATTTTCTCCTTTCAAGCAGGATGGGCTTGGAATTACCTTGTAACTAATAAAATATGGTTGAAGTGGAGCTGGGTGACTTTTGAGGCCAGGTAATAAAAGGTACTGTAGTTTCTGCCTGGTTTGCTGGAAACTCGTTTTTGGAACCTCAGCTGCCATGTTAAGGATCAGTCTACTTTGAGGCAGGATGTTGTAAGGAAGCCAAGTTGCAAAGGAGAGTAGATCATATGATCACGTCTTCAAATTCATACTATGTGCCAAACAAGTGAGTAAAGGTATCTTTAGGTAATCCCTTCCCCCAGCCAGGAAGCCATCACCAGTTTTGGAGTCTTCTCAGCTGAACCCCAGACAGTGTGGAACAGGGACAAATTTTCCCTACTTATCGTCTTCTGATTCCAGATGCAGAGAATCAGAGTGTAATAAAATCATTGTTTAAAGCCATCGTGTTTGGAGTGGGTTGTTACAATATCACCTGGAACACTAGTTTTATCCTTATGTTATTTACCAATTCTTCATGGGGTTTTTTGTTTTTCTTTTGTGTGTGTGTGTGGGGGGGGCAGGCAGAGACAGACAGGAAGAGGGAGAGATGAGAAGCACCAATTCTTTATTGCGGCACCTTAGTTGTTCGTTGATTACTTTCTCATATGTGCCTTGACCAGGGGGCTCTAGCCGAACTAGTGACCCCTCACTCAAGCCAGCGACCTTGGGCTTTAAGCCAGCGACCTTTGGGCTTCAGCCAGTGACCATGGGGTCATGTTGATAATCCTGCGCTCAAGCCAGTGACTCCATTCTCAAGCTGGTAAGCCTGTGCTCAAGCTGGCAACCTTGGAGTTTTGAACCTGAGTCCTCAGTGTCCCAGGTCAATGCTCTATCCATTGCACCGACACCTGGCAGGCACTGCCTTTATAATTTTAAACCATAATGAATGAAGTAAAACTCTGAGTGAAATGATCAAGGTTGTTACAAAGCCAGGTTTGAGCTTTTGCTCTTACTGAAACGACTGAGTGTTCAGCAGATGGAAATTCACTTTGTGGCTGAGTATCTATTGCATTTCATGAGTTCTTCTGAGAGACATGTGAGATAACAGGTGTTAAATAACCTTGAAAAGTACTTTAAAGCAGGATGCTGAAGTCAGCCAAATGGAGATACATATTATGTAATATAGTCTCTGCACAGAAACAAGAAAATTACAATAGTTATGTCAACAGACTAGTCATCTGAAGTCTTACATAACTAAAAGTATGTGACTTCTAAATCAAAGTGCAATTGACATTTCAATTTGAGATCTCTCCTTCATGTATTTCTATGGGACAGTTGATAATCTCTTTATTGTCTTTTCCAGTAAGCCTCCAGGGTTAATAGAAAATGGAACAAGAATGGCACAGCCACCATGAGACATGACACTGAATCCCTAACTAGGGCACCTTTATGTAAATCAGACATCATTCACTCTTATGAGGAAACCGCTGTGCCAGTGATGCCAGGTCAGGAATAAAAGCCATTGCAAATTGTCTTATGTTGGTTTCTCAAGAGGCCATCCTGACACAAACATTTGAGTGGTTTATTTTGGAGGGGATCCTAGGAAACACTGGTAGAGGAGAAGGGAAATGAAGCAGGTACGGAAGCAAACTACTTAAGGATGCACCGTGAGCAAGTATGCACACTATGGGCTCAGGCTGGTGGGGAAGTTCATAGTGTAGACTAGAGCAGTGGTTTTCAACCTTTTTACAATTGGGGACTGGTAAAAATAAAATTATTTCAGGGACCGTTAAGGCAGAAATCACCCAGAGCAGAAGCAAATTGGAGTAACATCATTGGGTCTATAATCTTCATTCATCAGGATGGTTAATTCTTTAGTGGACCAACACAAAATTTTTGGCAGACTATGACTGGTGGTTGAAAAACACTGGACTAAAGTAAGTCTCATGAGTTGCTATCTCTGATTTGAGAGGTTGGGGTATTTATCACCAACTCCCATCCATTACTGCATAAGAGTTGTTCTAAGGGCTATATCTTGCATCAAGAACCTCTCGTGGCTAGAAAAAGCCCAGACAGCCCCAAGAGATTACAGAAAGGGATACACTGGCAGGTAAATATCCAGGGACTAGGAGTTGGGCGCTAAGTCAGCTCTCAGGCTCTTCCTGGATATCGGGAAACTACTGTAGGATTATTGATGGGTCCACATAAATGCATCATTGCAATTATGAATTTAAAAAGGTAATAATAGAATGCTTTCTATGATATCGCAGCAGATTCTTCAATATTTAGCATCAACATACAGCTTTCTTTTTCTTTGGCAATACAAAATACCGGCATTCCCAGGAGCTACTAGACAGCTCAGGTGTGTACAGAATAACTAAGACACACTTGCCACTACATATTTCTGCCTTCAGTTTCACCAAGGTTGTGGAGCAGTTATTACCTGCCAGGCCTGCAGTAGGTAAGAGCATGTATTGGGCTTTTGTAATTCCATTAAACATTAAAAGGGATTTTTCAGAGAAAAGTCCATTTACAAATGGAGCGATTAAAAGTAGGCATTCTCATTATAGTAATAAAATATCCATAAATTTAACAAATGAAATTCCTTTTTGACTGTTTATGGTTGACAAAATACTTCTAAAAATTCAGTACTGTACAGGGCTTCTGGAGACTAGACCCCCTAAGTCCTATTTAATTTCCTTGTATCTGGTTATTCTGATGTCATATTATTTATTCAAAGAAAGCAATCATTCGGGATTCTTATTTGTGGTTCCCAGCATGACGTTATCCTACACAAGTGCCATTTTCTCAATAGGGTTAAATCCCACTTACTATGGAAAGCTCTTTGCTTTATGTGGTTTCATCTGTCTTAATATCTTAAAGGTGTGTGGAAACCTTGCGATTTAGTTTCCTAAACCGTTTTTATGTTTCATCAATCTCGCACCTCATTTCAAAGACTGGGCACCTAGCAGATCTCAACACCACACCTTCACTTTCTGGGAACGTCAGCAATGTAAGCTGCCTGAGGCTAGAAAGGAAATGGGACCCTTGGACCCTGAAAAGGAAGGCCCCAGGGGCCGCCACATAGGACAGACTGCTTCGCTCTTCGGATTTCTGCCTGCAGGTGGCAGCAGCGGGCTCCGAAGCAGTCCTGCAGGTCACTGAAACCGGCGCACAGCTCCTGGATGGGGCTTAACAGTGTGGGGTTTGCAACAACGACCTCCAGGAATCCTCACCCAGCGGGTAGGGCCCGCAAGGTCTACATACTTCAGTGTTAAAATTGTTTCTGATCCTTTTTTTTTTTTCTATAATGGAAACCAACAACAGTTTAAACCAGCAATGGCAACTCATTGCGCCCCTATTCCCTCCGGTTCCCAATTTCCCTAACAACTCCCGCAGCAACCCGCTCCCTTTCTCAGATCAGCGTCTGCTCGGTAACTCTCCACGCTCTGGCTTTTTACCGCCCGGGTGCCGGGCGGCTGGCAGCGCGTCGGCGGCCGCGGCGCCCGTCCTGGGCTCTGAGTCTCCGCCACGGGTGTTCTCCGGCCGGTCGGGATGCTTCGGCTGTACCCATATTTCATTACCCCCATCCCCCTTCGCTAACCCTTCTCTGCGTCCCTTCTCCCCCGAACACACACAACCGCGCGCGCGCGCTCGCGCCCGGCTCGCTTGCTTATAGAACTCCGAGCTCGATTGTGGGCGCAGCACCTCCACTCCCCCAGCAAGCCACAGACATGCCTCCCGGACTCTACGCCCCTCGGACCCCAGCGCCACCACTGCCGCAGCCGCCGCTTCTGCGTAGGTCCTCCTCGCCTAGACGCTGCAACAGCCCCCTCGGCGGCAGGCCGGGCCGGGCTGGAAGAAGTTGACGTCTTGGGAGGGGGCGGCGGGGAGCAGGTTGAAGGATTTGTTGTAGGAGGATTAACACAGCTGGGCGTAGGGAGGGGCAGCGCCGCGGCAAGACGCGCGGCTGCGAGACGCGGCGGCGGTCCGCATCACCGCGCGCAGCAGCCGTCGCCGCCCGGACCGGGGATCCCGGACGCCCCCTCCCGGCCCGCGCCGCGCCCCCTCCCCCGCCCGCCTGGCCCCGCAGATCCCCGCGCACAGGAGCCGCTTGCTGCGCAGGGAGGCGGGCGGCCGCCCCCAAGGGCGACGGGCGGAGAGCGTGGGGCAAGCCCGCTTCGGGCGGCGTGGGGCGAGCCTGCGCGGGGAGCGGCGGGGGCGAAACTTCGCGGCCAGATGCCCGTGGGCGCGGCGGCGCTGCGAGGCTACCGCTGCTGCCCCTGCGGGCCCCGGGCGCGTCTCTACGCGTGGTGTTGCCCGCGGCGCGGCGTGTGCAAGGAGCGAGTGAAGGTATGTGTGGCGGGCGCGGCTGGAGCTGCCGCCGCCGCGGCGCCTGCAGGTCCTAATGCCTGTCACTTCCCAGGACGCTGGCAGCAGCAGCCCGGAGCCCCCGAGCCCTCGGCAGGTTTGCCTGTCCTTCCCGACGATCTGATTGGATAAAGTGGGGGCTTGACGGTGGCCGACGTGGGACAGTCTGGCTGTGGCAGGGGTCTCGGAAACCATGGGTTATTGCAATGGCAGGTGCACGCTTATCTTTATCTGTGGCATGCAACTGGTAAGTGACACTTGGGTCCTCTTATTCTGTAATGTGTCTTTGAGATAGTGGGCAGGGGAGTTCAGTCAAGGGTCTGCCATTGATTAGAATGGAAGAAAAAGTAAAAGAGAAAAGGTGACAGATAATATTGCCTATATTTAAAATGAGTTCAGGGAGACGCACTTGGGGTGCTCCAGGAGAGGTGAGCCTTTCTGTCCCCATCTATTTCTGTCCCTCTGAAGACAGTTTGGCAGGTGCGGGTTAAACTTGTTTTAATTTCTTCAAGCAAAGCAAGATTGAGCCTTGTTCCTTTATGCTTTGCATTTATATTAGTGTAACAACGTGATCACATAATTTGCTATAAATGTGTTAAAACATATAGCATTTTTTACTTTTCTTTCATATACTAATTTTTGCAGTATCTTTGTTTCTTCATTGACATGTGTTATTTTTCATGGACTATATTGTCTTATAAGTATAATGCTGTAACAAACCACGATG
This sequence comes from Saccopteryx leptura, assembly GCF_036850995.1. Taxonomy (NCBI): domain Eukaryota; kingdom Metazoa; phylum Chordata; class Mammalia; order Chiroptera; family Emballonuridae; genus Saccopteryx; species Saccopteryx leptura. The sequence continues at coordinate 39,733,636 of NC_089505.1, read as the reverse complement.
TAGGGCAGATGGTATCCTTACAGGGGTCAGATCGTGAAGCCACGCTGAGTTTTAAAAGTATGTAGATTGAAGAGAAATACTTCGATGAACTCAGCAACGACATTGCCATAGACTGAAACAGTAGCCTTCAAATCACAATTATTACAAATAATTCTAAGGAAAAAAGAATTCTGTCTTATATTGTGTATGTAATTGCTCCTGAAATAGGTACTTTTGTCTCATCCTATAGGATGGAGAATTTTATGTACTTTTTGAGGAATGTTGTTCAGTTGTAAAGAGGCAAGGAGCCAAAAATGGAAAAATGTCATGTCTGAATTTAAATTACCTAAGGGCAATAAAAAGAGGGCTGAAAATACTTCAGAGGTGAGAAATATACCACTGTAAATGGTTAATTTGAGGTATTGAGGTAGGAGGTACATGCTCACTCCTGTTACCAAATATCTTTACCTGGAAAGTATCATTAATCTGAAGAGTCACTTGCGTTTCCAACAGCTGTTTCATAAAGGATGAAAGGACTACATAACTGAAAGAAATTTCTGAGAGCCCAACCAGTAAAGTGTTCAAAAGAGCAAAGATTTGCGATGAAACTGATAGAATTTCTTAAGTGTTCTTTTCTATCAGTTGTCATGAGTGGTATTGTTTTGTTTAGTAAGTATATTTAGCTGAAGTAGCACTTTTACTTGTATATTATCTCAGGATGTTTTTCTATTCCAGGAAAGTTGTCTGATGTTGTATATTTTGATCTGTGAATTTCTTGGTTAAAGAAAAAGATGTATTAATATAATCTTAAGACTGTGATATTTTCTTGATGTGTAAACCATTTTATTTTTTTCTACCACATATTAATTTAAATTTTTCAATAAAGGATTTTTACTCTAAATATACAGCTAATCAGAACAAAAAGTATCTTACTCTGTTTAACTGCATTAAGACAAGTATGCCAAATTGCATAAATATTTTCAAAACATTTTTATGTTCATATATGGTTCAGAAAAGAGTACATTTTCTTATTCATTGTGTAAAAGCATAAAAGTTTGAGAATGAGTGGGTATGTAAGATTATTCTTATGCTTTATAAAATTTTCAATTTAAAAGTATGATATAACTTTGATCATTAACATAGTAGGGTTTTCTTAAGGCAAGAGTAGGCATTCAATTTATATGGTGTTTTGTATGAATACAAACTCCTCAAGAACTTGAACAATTTTAGAAAAACATAAATATACAAACAGTGAAACTAAATCCACAATGCAGTAAGACAAGGCTAAAGGTTTCTGTGTGTGTGTTAATGTGCATGCATGCATGCAGTGGTGTGTTGAAGAGGTGTTACTTCACTTCTGAAACAGAAATTCTGAATCAAAGCTAAGTTCTCTAACGAAATAAAACTCATTGCAACATAGGAGTGCTCGATCAAAGCAAGTCTATATGTTAGAATCTCAAGGAATATTTTATGCTCCATAGGAACATGAGATTTTCCCAGTCAGACTTATGTGCCACCAGGATAATATAATTAGCAGCCATGCTCATGCAGGTTCAGAACAAAAAAAACAAAGAATGAAGACTATCCCACTGGTTTGATAGGGTGAAATGACCACATTTAAAGGACCCAAGAGGTTAGTGGTAATTGTTGCTTCTTATAAATACAATATTTCATTTTAATAAAATAATTCTTTTGCACGTTAATAGTTGTAAAGCACTGAGCAAAGAAAAATTAGGTGGGTGTATATATTTTCCTTTTCTTTTGACAGATCTTTAAAAACTTTTTGGGTCTTTGAGCTATTGAGAGTAAAGATGGTTTTATATCAGGTCTCCAGAATAAGTTATGACTCATGTACCACAGATTGACACAAAAGTGCACTTAGTTTTGTTTACTTCTGAAATGTATAGTGTGGGTTCTTGTAACATTTGAGTGGAGTCTTTTATGTAGTTGTACATTAATTACAACTACAAATTACAATTAATTACAAATTAATTGAAGACATTGATAGTCTAAGATAGAAACTTTATTAAGTTTCTTTCTTAAGTAACTATTAAGTTTCTGAAAATATTTACCTTCAATTCTGTAATTTTCAGATTATATTTTTATTAGACTTAAAGAAATATCTGTGTCTACCTAAACTTGCAACTAATCTTAATAGAAGAGGTAGCTTTTGGTATTGTGGAAATGGGAACCTCATTTGTCATTTTATTATCAGAGCAGACACAGAGTTGATCCTTTAACTAGGGAAGGTCAGAGACTAATTCTCCAGAGAAAGTTCCCTGTCAAGATTCTACATATTTGCTTTTAATTATGTTAGACAGGCTTTTTAATTTAATGTTTGGCAGACTGGAAGTGTGGATAAATATACATTCTTTTAAAAAAAATCAGGAAATGGGTTTATGAGGTAAGATATCATAATTTCATACCATGAAGATATAACATAAAACTTTCATTTCATGAGAAAGTCTTTCTCTATATCATAAATTAAGATATTTGAGCTATATGGTACTCCAACTTCAAATTTTAGGGTGATTCCTACGAAAAGTGATGTGATCTTTGAAAACCAATTTGCTGCATGTGCAGAATCTTGAGTTTAAGCTCATAATCTCAGGAAGGTACTTTTCTTTTTATCGTTGCTGTTCTTAATGCTCAGAAACTGAAGATTTCAGATAGTAACAAAAATCATCATGACATTTGAAGTGGTAGATATAGTGGGTACAGGATAAAAACAATTTAACTTTTTATTTACAACTTGTAGCAATTTGAAAGAGTTTAAAGCTTTTAAAAAATGCTTAGTTGAATAAATAGTCCTTTATATAAATGTTGGAAGTTATTATGCAGATGTTTCTCAATGAAAGATCACTCAGTAACATATGAAAGGATATAACTTATTTAAGATGGCAAAGACAATCTTGTTTTCAAGTAAGGAAATTCAAAATCTCCCACATTTTTGTACACTAGGCTCCTAGGTGGCACAAAGCATGAGAGTCATAAACTAGCAAAAGAAAGTACAGATTTACATTCAACAGATTCACACTTGAAAATGTCATTCTTGCCATGTGCTCTATGAAATATTGCTATTTTGGAGCAGGTGCAGCTAACCATTAGGTTAGTACACATGTGTGTGCAGCTGTGTGAAGAAGCAGGTTTGAAGCTTAATTAAGAATGATCTGTTGGTTTCTACTGCATAGTTACTAAGCATTTTTCAGAGGCACATATTTATTAGAGAACACCATGAGTACTTAGATGGACTAAATTAGAACATATTTATTATAATTATGGAGTGTCCGTTGTGGTTGTAGGCAGGGTTCATACTTGCATGCTCCTGGATTACTTCTTAGAAAAGAAACCATTGCATGAAATGCTTTCAAAACTGCCAGCAGAGTGTTAATGTTTTTCCCAGGACACTTTCATAAGTTTTGAAAGTTCTCCAAAAGTGTAGAACTTTACCTGTCAGAAACACGCCTGCTCAGGGGATGAAACAGTTTAGATTCAAGTATCATTGATAATAAAATATAGAGATTGTTAACCAATCTAATACTTGGAGAATAATAAAAATTTCCAGGTAACGTTTCAAAAACTCATGATGTAAAGTTTGCCAAGGGTTTGCTAAATTGTAAAACAACGTTCTCCTTTTTAGACAATTTCCATTCGTGCAGCCCAACATTTTAACATTTTAAATTTACCCTTTTGTTGTAATTCAGCGCTACTCTCCTCTAATGTTTGCCAAGAAAGATGTAGGAACTTCTTCCAGTGCCCAGCCCTCTTTCTTGGTTCACAAACCAAGTAGCATCTTTTTTTCTCATACACGCGAAGTTTCAAAGAGCCAATCTGTACAAAGCTGTTCCTCTTTCTCAAATAAAGTCAAGGCTTGGATGGGCAGCATCCCCTGTGCAGAATGCCAGAGTCATCTCTGGCATGGGGCCCGTATGTGGGCAGTGGCCCAGAAATGCAGGCGGGCATTGCCACCTCCTTTTCCCTGTGATGCTGCTTTACTTGGGGGTCAAACTCTCTTCCTGCCCAGTCAAGAATTTCAGAATGGCAGTCAGGGACTCCTTAGAATAAGATGTCTTTATTTCTTGGTCTGTTTCTTTTTCTTGCACGTGTGTACTTGACAAAAATAAAATCTGAGACAGAAACAGGTTTTTAACATTTCTACATTTATACTGGATATAAAAATATTAAAATTATGATATTCATTGCATTAAATATTTGTATATATTACTAATGGCTAAAATTTCAAAGAATATATTTTAGTTCTTTTGTAGAATTTCAGTCAACTCAGTATAATTTTTTTCCAAAAGTAGCTTTGAAACTAAATTGATAATTAAGGAAATTAGCTTGTTTCCATGCCTTATAGCATGCAAATATCAGAAATCAAACACACACGCAGCAGAAGTACTTCTTGTTTGTATTTTTCATTTAGATAATGAACTCTTCCAATTTTGGTGCCCTTTCTCTCCTATGGAAACGTGATTATTGTTTATTTTCAATAAAATACATAGGCCATCAAGATATGATGTTTATTGCCCTGGCTGGTTGGCTCAGTGGTAGAGCGTCAGCCTGGTGTGCAGGAGTCCCGGGTTCGATTCCCTGCCAGGGCACACAGGAGAAGCGCCCATCTGCTTCTCCACCCCTCCCCCTCTCCTTCCTCTCTATCTCTCTCTTTCCCTCCTGCAGCCAATGCTCCATTGGAGCAAAAAAAGTTGGCCCCGGGTGCTGAGGATGGCTCTGTGGCCTCTGCCTCAGGCGCTAGAATGGCTCTGGTTGCAACAGAGCAACGCCCCAGATGGGCAGAGCATCGCCCCCTGGTGGGTATGCTGGGTGGATCCTGGTCAGGCACATGCGGGAGTCTGTCTGACTGCCTCCCCGTTTCCAACTTCAGAAAAATACAAATAAATAAATAAATAAATAAATATATATATATATATGTGTGTGTGTGTGTGTGTGTGTGTGTATAGATAGATAGATAGGTAGATATGATGTTTATTTAGGATTTTCCTGCCATAACATTGAAACAAGTACTGCATTTACACCTACTGAACTTCAATACATTAGAAATAAGAGTGTATGAAACATTTGTTCTTACCAACCCTAAGAAATTGGAAGACATTTAAAAATTATGAAGGCAGTTATATTTTCTTTATCCAGGTTGGAAGGAAAATGAAATTTTTGAACGGGTTTCTCTTTTTTTTAATATATTAGGTGTGCTCAGATTTGAAAGCTCTTACTATTTAAGGGCATTACTTCCTCTATCTTCTTGAAAGCAGTGTTCCCCACCACCACCACCCCTTTTTTTGTTGTTTGTTTGCTTAAACTCTAAAACAGGCACTGGGTCTAATTGCTAGAAATAGGTGTCACTTTTAATCTGATGCAAGCTATTGACTTTTTTTTTTTTTTTTTTTTTACCAACCTGGAGTTGGAGTGGTATGACTTTCAATGCTAGTAAGTTTTACCTTTTAAAGTACTTAAGGATCACATGCTCACTTTGATCCCTCTAAATATAATTTTGGAGATGTGTTAAAAATAAACTGACTTTTATATGCACTTTGAAAAAAAAATTAGTAATTTAATTTTGTGTTTTTAAAAGTTGTTATGCTTTAAAAATCTAGCTTTGTGAAATACTTAATGAAAACTTTTGGAATTTATTGGGAGCCCGATCTGGGCTGAATGCTAAACGTGTCGTTTTCACTGATTCCTCGCTGATAATCACATGAGATAGGTAATAGATAGTAATATCCCCATAAGACAGAGGAGTAAATGAAGACTTGAAATGTTTCAGTCACTTCCTTAATTTAGCCTTTTAGTATGTGGGACAGCTTGCATTTAAACCTGAATCTGTCCGACTTCAAGACAGACTGGGTTTGTGCCACTGAGCTACACACTTCAGCCTTTCCACGTAACAGGAAACATCAAGTAGCTTACATTTGTTTTACTAACAAAGGCAACGTATACCTACTAATTCCTGGTTGACACAGTAATCAACACAAGACTAAGCAGACTGGAGTGCGGAGAGAGGGGGGAGGGGAGGCTGATACCAGGCTCCTGTCTGGCTCAGGTGGACTTGGCTTTCACAACTAGGAGCTGCTATGGTTTGTGAGCTAGAGAACAACAGGAGAGACGCCCCTTGTAGAATCAGTGTCCCTGGCTGTGCAAGTGTGCTCTAACACTTCAAAGCACTCTCGTAGTTCTCCTCTACAGAAGTAATTGCTGGTAATAGCTTGTGTTTCTGTTGTGTAGGGGTGGAGAAGGAAGGTACAGCTTCTCTGCATTTCTGGCCAACTATTGAGAACCACTCAGTCATGCCTTGGACACTTCCGTAGGTAAACTTTAAAAAATATTCTGGGGGAAGAAGAAATGGACTCATCTTTCTCAAATTCCTGTTCTTTTTTAAACCAATCCCTGATGAATGGCTCATGCGAAATAATGTCATTTGCCTGTTTTTGGGGTTTTTTTTTTTTTTGTTTTTTAACATGTCCCAAATCCTAAATCTATCCAGATCACTATTGTGAGATTAGTTAAAATTATTATAGTTGGAAATGACTTTAAGTAATCGGTTATTTAAAAAATGCAATGACTATCCTAGAAGACTTCTGCAACCTGAGGTGCATCAGAATCACCGGCAGGCCTTTCTCCACACAAACCATGGGCCCACACCACAGTCCTGGCTCGTTAGGCTGGGGGAGGGCCTAGACCTAGCATTGGCATTTCTAATAAGTTCCCAGGGGACATGGATGATGCTTCTCAGGAAAGAAACTTTGAAAACTCCTGGCCTAGAACATAGGTCTCCATTTAATGGTCTTCATTTAATGATATGTGAATGCACGACCTGTTTATGAAATTCTTTAACCCAAATCTAGTAGATAATTAGCTCATTTCTTCATTTGGCCTGTTGCTTATGTGCAAGAAAACTTTTCTTTAGGACCAAGTGTGCCTGTTTCTGACTGCTAGCTTAGGTTTTATTGAGAACTTTCAATAAGGGAACTGGAAGGTCTTTTTACAGCATCTGTGTCCTTGCAGTAATGAGTGATATAGAAAAACCTGAAAGCGATTCCAGTGCCTCTAGTCCATGCCCTCTGCTGGGGATGCTGGCGCGGAACTGTTTCTTCCGCTGCCTCTATGCTAGCTGAGCCCCTCAGTCTAAATTTCTGGAACAGTTTGTTACTGTGCCTGGGGGAAAGAGAGAGAGAGAGGATGGAATATGCTGAAAAAGCACTGGGCTAAGTGAGAAGGCCGATTTTTCTATGCCCAGTCTAGTGCTTTTACACTGGACAAGTAAATAACTGTGACTTTGCTCAGACCATTTATATTCCTGAATGTCATTTCCTCATTTGAAAAATGGGGCAGATAATTCATGACCTATTTACCCTACGGAACACGTAGGAGCATCTAGGAAGAAAATGTGCTCAAAGTTTATATGAGAGAACTTTTCAAATATATATAAATCTCTGTTGTTGTGTTACTTTCAGTTCCTGGAAAATTTTTGTAATTGTCAATAGTTAAATATCTTGGAACTATTCATCTAGCGAGAGTAGGAGTAGTTACAGGAGTTTATATATCATTTGACCAGTTGCCCTAGTTGTAACTACTAATTTCCTGTAGAAACCTTTTATCTTCACCCAACATTATTTTTTTGGGGAGGAGGACCACATAAATAAGGATTTTAACACTAGGTACAAATGGTTTAAATATACACAAAATGATGTGCTTATGCAGATAGACCTACTGTAAGTGTTCGTTAAGAATTAAACTGAGATTCATAAACCAGTCAGCATGCTTTTTTTGAGCTGGCAATTCTAAAAGTGTATTCTGTGGGAGCTAGTTCTGCAAAATATTCTAGTAAACATGTGCTGTGAGGTTAAATAAGTTGTGCAAAGCAAGTTTTATCCCCTCTCCTACCTTACCCCTTAAGGTCACAATACATATTAGCAGCTCCTGGAAGTGCTAAGAAGCCCTTGCTTAATTTTGTTTACTTCTGCAAATACTGACAAAGTGCTTACAGTGAAGCAAGGAGCCACTTTCTTTTTTTTCTTCTCATTCTCCCTATTAATCTTCCATGGAACTAGTATTTCCAGAAACACTTTTCAGTGAATTTTTTCTCTAGGCTAATGATACAGTCTAAAAGTTAATGTTATTATCTAAACAATATTTAGAGGCTAGGAATTCAGTATGAAAACTCTTAACCCATGAAACAGTTATCTAACAAATAGTAATACATAACAATGTTTAAGAATATTATCATCACGGAGTTAAAAGAGTTAAAATAAATTAAAAGAAGATTGCTTTCAGACACTTGGCTATTATTTTTACATGTACTTGAGTTTCTTGAAATTATGTTTCAGCCACTAAAAGTCACAATCCTTCACACTGAAATCAAGTCAAGTACAGTTGCTGATGTTGCAAAGAAGATGACATGTTGTAATAAGTTTCTAAGGATATTTGAAACTTCCGAACACCTGGTAGAGAGCATCTACAGGAGCACTTTCTTTTAACCCCAATGGGTGATCAGCCTACATTTAGATGTATCCTGCATCTAAAACCAAACTCACTCTTTTAGCGTCATATCCTAAATGTTTGCCTTTGCAGGCCGGTGGTGAGAAGTGAGTCTTCATACTGACTTTTGTTTTCTAATCAATGCATACACTCTAAAACAGTAGCACATTTAAAAACGACAACAGTGTTTCATTCTTTGCAAACAAATGGGTCTTAGTTTGGAGTGGAGGGATCAAATCTCTCCTGTTAACAGTAGTCTTTGTATGCATCTGTATGATGCCCATTACACAACAGAATAAGGAGGTGTTTCAAATCCTTTAACTGACAGCTGTGTGTCAAATGATGGAGAGTCAGTGTTATGTCTGGAATGTTCAGTGGCAGGGAATTCACGTGAGCCCTATCTCTATGGGCTTCTAGCCATCGGAGATATATAAGGCAGCGCTCTCGGAGTATTGCTTTTATAAAGGGCAGTTTATGGTGGCACTGGGGAAAAATGGGGAAGACTTCTACAGACTCCAGTGAGAAGAGAACATTATACCCTGGTGGTGGTATGCTGCCTTCTGTGGTCTTGGCCCCTGGAGAATGGATTTGCTGATTTGCCTTGACATTGAGCACCTCCTTTGTATGGCACCCTCAGTGGTGGGAGGCAGCTTGCTTCTGGAGGTCATAATTCATTCCTGTGGACACATTGATTCTGACTTCATTCTCTTTAAGATAAAGTTCATGTACGCCTCGAGGATATGGTATACCCAGGTGCTACTTGTTTGTTCTACTTGATTACTTTGAGGTAGAGAGATGAGATTGGGTCAGAGAATGTGTTTAACTATAGGTATTGGGAGCAGAGAGTGAGCTAAATATTTGAAAGCTTTCGACGCGCCAGTGAATTTGATATTACACAGGTGGTACATAAAGAGTCCTAGGTCTCCTTTTTTCTTCTTTCTTTTTAAATAAATTTGCTCATAGGTTTGGTGATAGTGAACCAGTAATGTGTGATTTTCTAAATATTGGAACCATGTATTGGATTATGTATTTTTTTACTTTTATCACAGGAATTAATTTTTTAACAGAAGTTTCATTTTTATCTATCTTTCATTTGGAATGTTGCCATTTTTTCTGAGTCAAAAGATGGTAGTTAAATTCTGGCTGGTCTGTTGAACTTATGGACTTTAAGTTTTGCTTTTCTTTTGGCCTGATATTAAATTTTTCTTCTTCTATAGGACTAGGGGTCAGGTGGGGATGGCTGGCCCCTGAATGTCAAACAATTCAAAAGCAAGTAACACTATTCTACTTAAAACAAGGAAAAAGTTTTTTTAAAGAACAGTCTAGTGAAGTCTATAAAGTTGACTGTGAATTCATTAATAGTCTTGTTAAGAACATACTTCTAGCCTGACTGGGCGCTGGTGCAGTGGATAGAGCGTCGGATTGGGATGCAGAAGACCCAGGTTCGAGACCCCGAGGTCACCATCTTGAGCGAGGGCTCATCTGGTTTGAGCAAAAAGCTCACCAGCTGGAACCCAAGGTCGCTGGCTTGAGCAAGGGGTTACTTGGTCTGCTGTAGCCCCACAGTCAAGGCACATATGAGAAAGCAATCAATGGACAACTAAGGTGTCGCAACAAAAACTAATGATTGATGCTTCTCATCTCTCTCCATTCCTGTCTGTCTGTTTCTATCTATCCCTCTCTCTGACTCTCTGTCTCTGTAAAAAAAACAAACAAATATATTTCTAGTTTTATATATAACATTTCTGGGAAGTTCCATAGGGTCTTAGAGGTATGAGACAGTGTTTTTCCATCTTACTATTTTATAATGTCTCAGATTAGATTTGTTTTTGTTCGAAAAGCTGCCCCCCAAATCAGGCAGACTTGACTTTGGGTGGTGAACATAATACGATATATATTCAATAGATGATATATTATAGAATTGTACACCTGAAACTTGCATAATTTTTATTAATGTCACCCCAATAAATTCAATTAAAAATTAAAGATAAAAAGGAGGCAAATGGCACAAGTTCAGTTTACATTTAGTAACTATACATCTTGTAAAAACAGTGTTTGGTGACCTTTAATTATATGCCTGTCTTATTTTAATCCTTCAGGGACACTTGTTGATTTTCTTTCTTGGTTTTCACAAGAATGAAGTAGTGATGATGCTTTGTTACTGCATCTGCTTTGATGCTAGGGTTAAGCATCAAAATGGCCTAAAATGTTAGCTTGTCCCTAAAGTTGAGATTTATTAAGCCCTGATGAGATTTTTTTTGAGATTTCTGTAGCAATTAGATGTAGAGTTTATACGCAAAAGAGATTTGTTGCATGCTTGCTGCTGATAGGCTATCTTTTAATTGAATATTTCATAATGTGAATAAAAATATTTCATATTGAACTCTAATAGGAAAATATAGATGAGAAATGTTAGCAAGTTTATTGACAGAGGCAGTCATCTCACTTTAGAGGAGGAATGGCCACTTCTTATTTGAAAAAGAATTCTGTGAGGTTCAGTGGTCTTCTCCACACAGCATGCTTCTCTGGAAGTGTTTCTGACGTAGCTTGGATGGGGCAGCACACAGCCCACTCCCAGTCTGGTGCTGAGAGTCGGACGCACCCAGGGCTCTGCCTTGAGGACCTGAGAGATGGAGAAGACCCAGAACAACTCCTGGAATCAGCCACGGGTTGATGGCTAACCTGTTGTGCTGTTATGATTGTTTTAAAATGAATCAATGAATGAACAGTAGGAGGAAATTAGGTAATTACTAAATCAGCTTCATCAAGCAGGATTTATGGAATGTCCACCCATGAATGGCATAATGACATGTGCTGAATAAGTTAAGTGTGTGTTTCTACCATTTTGTCAATTAGGATCTGATCTGACTGAAAGAAATGTCAAGCTGTATTTCTTTTATAAATTGATATATCTAGTGGTTGTAATAAATGAAGATTGATTTAAATTACAATCTGATCCTTATTATTTATTTATTTAATAGGGATACTACTAACTTAATAAGATAGTAGCTAAAAATGTCACTGTTTGCCTGACCTGTGGTGGTGCAGTGAATAAACTGTCGACCCGGAATGCTGAGGTCACTGGTTCAAAACCCTGGGCTTGCCTGGTCAAGGCACATATGGGAGTTGATGCTTCATGCTCCTCCCCCTGTTCTCTCTCTTTCCTCTCTCTCACACACTCTCTTTCTCTCTAAAATGTGTAAATAAAATCTAAATAAATAAATAAATAAAAATGCCACTGTTTTCTGTTTATTATGTGCTATAAGATTACATTTAAGCTTACTGTAAATAAGATCAGTGTTGGTGAAAAATAAATGTTGATGTAATATGGTTCATCACGGTCCATTTTTTTAAATGCAGATTTATATATTTTAAATTCTAATTATGTAGCTCTATTTAATATATTTTTACATTATTTACATATTACAAAGGATCTGTTAGATATGAATATAAATAATGAGTTTTGTCTTTATATTGCGTATCTCCAGAGCAGTAGTTTTTAACTTTTGTGTGCATCATGGGTGCTTTTTACAATCTGTTAAAACGTATAAACTTGGGTGCTTTTTACAATCTGTTAAAACGTATAAACTTTCTCACCAGAGAAATACTCATATGACTTGAGGAGATTCTCAAATTTCACTTTGGTTAAAAAAACCACAAAAAATATCTATGATTTTTTCTTTTCTTTTTTTCTTTTTTATTATGTCATCAAGAGATTCTGCTTAGCAACAATTTTAATTCAGTTACTTTGAATTTGGGAAACATTTAAAGAGATTATATATATATTTTAATGTACATTATAAAATATTTTAAAGATATACACATACATACGTAAGTACATGTGTGTGTGTGTGTGTGTGTGTTTGTATGTGTGTAATGCTAGGTATAAGAAGCAGAGTTGTGTAGTATAAATAAACTGGACCTTTGTCAAGAAGAATAAATTACATGTGTACCTACTTACAACATAATATAGAATGATAAGAACTGTAAGAGAAGTAAGAATAAAGTATATACTAAGGACATTTGGAGAAGCTATCAGTTATGTTCTCATCGGCTGATCACACAAGACGTTAGGGCTGGTATATAATAGGTAAAATTACTATATTGAATGGCTGGAGATCAGAGAATCCCAGGAAGAAGTGATTGCAGCACAATGGTGAGAATGAAAGAGAATCTGTGTGGGACAATGAAGAGTCAGATTGACTGGCCAGCAGGGAAGAATTGGAGGTGAAGTAAGGAATGGAACGGGCTGGGGTGCAGTTTGTGGATGGACCTGAACACCTAAGGAGGGAGTTTGAACCTTGGAGGACAGGATATGTGTTTTTATACTTGTTAATTCTCAAGCTGAATGGCCCAGTGTTCTATAGTAGATAAGAAACAACATGATATGAAAGTGAGAGCTGAGGTTTGGACCAAGTCCTGTGGGCAACGTGAAGACAAAGTAGCAATAACTTGTAGGATTGTTGAATCACATAAAGGCCTTAGTGAAGCCGGGTGGCATGTATTTGTAGGAGAAACAATTCTCTATTGTTCTCCAACTTTCTAACAACTGGATTGGAAAAGCAAAGAATGGAAGTTTCTTTGTGATAAGATAAAAAAAAACCCTGAGGGTTTGTGCGAGCATTATGGTATTTTTGAGAATCAAATGTCTGACTACAAAAAGGACTGGGTGGAAAACAGTGATGTCAGTTAAACTACTGGAATGCCACTGCAAACAATTGAGAAGCAGGTCTATACAGAAGAAGAGAGGTAATTGAAAAGGTGGGAAGTAACATGGTTATGGTGATGCAACAAATAAGTTGGGATCTTGGAGAGATCACTGCCTTGGATGATTCAGAGGCCCTGATTGGCCACAGAATTGGGTGGACGGTTTAGTGGTTGAGGAGGAGGAGAGGCAGTGAGACATGGCTGTTAGTACCATCATTGTGTATTTAGCTTTATTAAAGATGATCAGAAGTAAGGGGTTGAAGAGGATCACACTTAGGAGAGAATGAGAATTAGGGGGAGTTTGGTTTAAGCTGCTGATTGGAGCTGGAATAAAGGGATGGTTGGTGCCAGTCTGCAGGCAGCGGGGGCAGGGAGGGTGACTAGGGAGGAATGGAAATGCTTGTTTAATGAGTTGGTGAGTAGAGTGATTAAGGAAGAGGAAAGATAAGTTCAGGCAAAGTGCTTTCTCAAATTTACCAATACTGCTGTTTTGGGTTGGATAATTCTTTGTTGTGGGAAGCTGGTTTCCTTATTACAGGATGTTTAGCAGCATCCCTGGCCCCTGCATTCGAGATGCCCATTGCACACTCCCAGTTTGGCAAACAAAAGTGTCTCTAGACATTGCCAAATTGCAAAATAGCCCCCTTGTTGAGATCCTTTGAGCTAAAGCAAGCCGCTAGACAGAGCACTTAGAAATAGCAACAGGGTTTTTCCATAAAAGATTTTGAATTGTCTAAAGGCAGTGGAGGCAATGATGAAGGAAAACTCCGGCTCCCTGTAAACCTGTGAGAGGAATGCCCTGCTCACCAGAGCCCGAGGTCATAATCATGGGTGCTTTCTAGAAGGTCAGTGCCAGCACCCTTCCTCCAGCCCCGTGACTTAGGAAAATAAAGTGTTCAGGGAGACACACTAGCCATCTAGATACAGTATTTCAAAGTCTCAGGATGGTTTTGTTGTGTTTCCAAGCAAGTAGTGAAGGGGGAGAACAGTCTGGTGGACTCGAGTTTCTGGGGGTAGGGCAAAGCAGGAGGAGAGGAAAAAGATCGGGGGTAGGTTAACATACATTGGGGAAGAGGAGTGCTGAGTAAGCATTTGTGGGAATATCAACTGGAGGGGCAACGCTGAATCTAGAATTATTTGAAAAGGACTTCATGGTCAGTTATATGCTCAACTAAGGATTTGTATTGGCTCTTTTGCTCACTTTAGTTTGAGCGAGGTGGCTGTTATCTAAGACTCGGTGAATGTCAGAAAAGGGAGATGTGAGAAGTTTTGGGTCAAATTACGAGTCTTAGTTCAGTAAAAAATTTAGACGAGTTAATATTATAACAATAAACTAAAAAGTAAACATTTTCTAACACTAAAGAATTTGGAGACCTTTCTTCCCTGTTCTGGAAACATATACACACAAATTATATTATTGCCTTTCAGGAACTTACAATTAAAAAATACTTAAGCAATTACTATTTATATGATCTCCCAAACCCAAGCATATTCAACAAATTTTTTTAATATTTGACATCTCGATTCACCAGAAGGCCAAGTTATTGCTAAAGAAGTATAGTGAAACAGCAGAGATTAATATTTTAAATTATCCTGCCTTAGACTGTATAATTTCTTTTGGTCCAACTTAATTTCTTGTGGTAACTCAGTCTTTTGTTGGACTTTAATTTGCATGCCTGGAGGGAGAAGAGTAAATTACATGTCTTTGTGAAGGTCCTTTAAGTTTGATTTGATGATTAAATCTTGTATTTAACAATGCCTTTTTCTGGGAGGTCCAGGCTAGAAGGTGCTTTTCTAGATTCATATTTGTATAGAAATCAATAATATATCCTCTCATGCATTTTTCTTTAACACAATACAGGGCAAAATAACTGAAACAGAGGCAAAAATAAAAACCTTAATGAACTTAGAACCAGGTGCACATGGAGCTCTTTTTCTTTGCAGTTCTATACAGCCCCCCTAACGATGTACATGGGTCCTATGAAAATTTAGGGGTGTGGAAGTGGTGTGTGTGTAGTGAGAATGGTGGGGTAGGATGGGAGGAAGGGAGAGAATAAGTTGATACTTTTCCTAGGAATTGACTTAGGTATTTGGATATACGTGAGGATAAGGATGTGGATTTTCTTCGAGTTCACTGCACTTCTTAGTATGTTGGGGGGTTTTTTTTGTTTTTTTTTTTTTCTGGCTGTGGCAGGTTTCATCAGATCTTGTTAACTCGGTATCTGTAGTGCTCAGGGTGGAAAACAGGAGCCTCATAAAGCATCAGTGAAGAACTCAATAGACAGAAAATGGAGAAGACTTCTGTATTCAGATGAAACCGGTGGAAGTTGACGTAGGCCGGATTGCTGTGATCCCCCGCTGGAATTTAGCCAGGACACACATTAGTGCACGCTACTTTCTGTCTAGCCTAATTAAAGGATTGTTGAGAACTAACAAAGTTGGCTGACTTGCAAAAGTCAGTGCTTGCTGAAATTTGTTAGTTGTAAGTGCTTAACAGTACGATCTGGTTTTTATGCTGGGGTCATTTTATTAATTAAAGTTTTTCAATCATCTAATTAGAAAAGACAGTATGAACTGAACCTGGAGGATTCCCAGTCTTACTTGCTAATTTAAAGAAAAGTAATGCGGTAGAAAACTGGATTCTGGACATGGCTTCAGAGATGCCCTGTACCACTGGAGTAATTATTTAGGATGCACTTCCAGTAGAGACATTAAAGGGACACCGGTGAGTTAGCTTTTAAACATAGAAATCTGTGCCAGCCCCCAAATTAGCTCTTGGACGAGAGGATGAGTGCACAATGGGAAGCTGGAAGGCATGCCCGACGCTACCGATGTAAACTGTGCCCTTTGCTCATTGATGTTACGCCTTATTTTTAGCTCAAGTCATACTTTGTCCAAATAGCAGAAAGAGAAGGAAAAGTCGGATATGATTTTAGATGATTTCTTGACACTTAAAACCAGCACCTCTCAGAAAAATAAAATGGATAAGATGTTCCGTGTGTTTTCTTAATGTAAAGTTCTGTGAACTGTCATAAATCCTTAACAGCCTGGACTTTGGTTGTCATCAGCTTCTTTATATTCACACCATACTAAGAGCAATGCTGTATATGTAAAATAAAAGGTTTAAGAGATTTTATTTGACATTTGTATGCCCCACCTACTGGAATAAGCAGAAATTATTAAAAGAAGAACAAAAAGATGTGGCCAGTGAAACGTATAACAGGTAGATGGATGTCTGGCAATTGAGTAATCCTCGTTTCTCATTCTCCCACTGAGGTGGCCAGAATCGACTCACTATTTCTCTATGGGCGCTGGAAAATGAAATATTTATACAAAAAGTTTTTTGTTTTGTTTAAATTTATGTCTTCATAGTTGAACAAAAAGATAGGAGGGAACTTTTAATTTGTGTGGAAATTGTAAAAGAAGCTACCTGTATTCTGATTAGTCTTGATCAGTTCTCTAGACCCAAGTTTGTAGATGCTTTTTCCAGTTGTGTGGCGGCAGCAGAGTACAGCGTTGTGGGACATGTGGGCTTCCTCTGCCTTACCATGCTCCCGTCCAGCTGCTTCACAGCCCAGCACATTGTGCCAGCATCCAGGTGCCTGTGCCAGACCAGTCTCCCCATGACAGCCGTTCTGTAGATCATGAGCACAGAGCATGGGTTGACCAGAGGAACATTTGTTTACATGTCTTGCAGCTGAATTGAATTTTAAAAATTTAATGCTTGATTTGAAATTAATTGAGATACTTAACCATACCCTCTCAACAATTTTTATTTTTTTAAAGCCTAGAGGAAGATTCCACCTAACTTAATATGTACAAGTTAAAATAAATATACCCATTGTTGTATTCGACATTTTAAAATAATACATGTTAAATCAAAATTGCAGCTATAGGCTTCACTCAAGAGCAATTATAATAACTATTATCACAAGCCATACAGGATCAAGCATCTTAGTTGTTCCATAGTGATTTTTCCTCAAAAACAAAGCAGTTGAGGCCCTGGCCAGTAGCTCAGTTAGAGAGTCATCCCAATGTGCCCAAGATTGCGGGTTCAGTCCCCAGTCAGGGCACATATAGGAGGCAACCAGTGAATACATAACTGAGTGGAATAACAAATTGATATTATTTCCTACCCCCCCCACTCCCTCTCTCCCTCCCTCTCTTTTCCTAAAATCAATCAATAAATGAAAAATTAAAAACAAAGCAGTTGATGGTTTATACTAACTACATTGCTCAAGGCTCATTTGGGCTGTTGCTACTATGTTTTTGATGAGTAATATTACATGCTAACCAATCACATATCACTGGATCACTATATAAATTGATAATTTAGATGAAAAATAAAGGACACTTACTTGAAAGCTTAGAAGTGAGGCATTTATGTAGCCAGTGGATACATATATTCATATGGATACATGCGCACAAACAGAGTGGGGCAAAAGTAGGTTTACAGTTCATATGGCAATGAATACAGTAATTCTTTTATTTTGGACTATGAGAGATGCTGGTTCATGTCAGGTGCTGATAGCAGTAATGTGGATATAAGATGCTGCTCAGATGGATAGTGCAAAGGGAATCATTGTTCCTTGATTTGATCATGCTGTCTCTAAAACTTATTTTTTGATCTGGCATTGGATGTTGCATTATACTCAGAGACTTGGAAATCACAAAGCTGTGCAGCTGCAGAGTATATAAAGACATAGACCCTGTAACATTATCTCATACACCCAGCACTCACTGTTAGCAGTCTTCGTAAATGGAAGATTCTGTTGTGTAACAAAAGCTGGTTATTTTCCTTGTAACTGTAGAAGAGGCCTATAGTTTGAACCCACTATGGGTGTGTGAAGGGAATGGTGGGTAGAGGATTGGGACAAGGGGTGAGGTTGTTGGCAGTTAGGGAGCCACCAAGTTAAAAAATACTGTTTTCTTATAAGGTCTCCTTGATCTTTTAATGTATATATAGACAAAGTGATCTTAGAATCTGATTCAGATTTTTAGTCTTGTGATTAAAGCTGGTAAGAGTAAAGAGGCTGAACTATGTGAAAACAGAAGTCTGTTATTGTGCATAGAGCTTAATTTAATTTGAAAACTTTTTTCTTCCATACTTTTTAAATTTTTTGTTTTTTTTAAGTGAGAATATATGAATGAAGTAAAATAACCATTTACTTAAGAAAAACTTTTCAAAATCTTATATGGGATTAAAAAAACAAAACTATTGCTTTGAAAGATGATTTACCATACCATATCCAGATACTGATTTACACAGATGTCATAATTCTTTGTAATGGGATGGCTGTGAAAAAAAATTACTCCCAGGCTTCTAACAACATATTTTTATGCATCTGTTGTCCCCTGATCTCATCTTGTTTTCTAAATTTAGGGGCTTCTGAAGGCCTAGACCTCTCTTTGCTGTTCTTTAAGTTTTGCCATTGGAATTATACATTTTAGGGTTGATAAATCAGTTGGTCATTAAGTATTGATTCAATATGTACAGTGGGAATTGTACTGAGCTTGAGGTTGTAGAAAACATAGGTGAAGAAAATGTTGCTTCCATAATTTTAGGATCCTTGGTTGGGTCTGCAAATTAAACTGACAAACAGAAATTAATAGGAGAAAAGCATATAAATTTGTTTCATGGAAGTTTCATTGACATACGAGCATTCATAAGGAAATTAAGCCCTGAAGAAACAATTAGATCCGATGAAGAGTGGGCTATCATGTAGAAATATGATAGATTAAGGATTTTGAGGTAATGGTAGCAAACAGGGCGAATATTGACAAGGCCTGTCTTTTTTTAGGATTCTTCCTGGCACCCCTTTTGTCTCAGAGATAAGGAAGATCCTTTCCTCCTGGTATAGGGAGGGCACCTTCCACGTGAGAACTACATGACCTGTTCTAGAGAAGAAAGGCGATGGGAAGGTCAGAGTGATCCTGTGTCTGTTATTCTTCTCAAACTCATTCCACTTAAAAGATTCACTATGCCAACATGTTATATTCTTGAGGTAGCATGTTCTGATCCCTATCAAATTCAAGATAGGAAGATCACAGTATGGAGTTTTCCATCTAGTCAGCAATACTGGAATAATTAGCCCAAATAAAGAAGATTCATTGATGTGGTAAATCTAGTATAGTGTGGAAGCATTGATAAAATTTAGATGATTTAACATCAGAATTCAGAAGGGAGTCATGAGACTGGAGGCATGATCAGACACATGGCTCCCCTGTTTAAATTGAAATATTTATGTAGAGGGGAGGAAGGAAGACAGACTCTCTCATGCGCTGGAATCCACCCGGCATGCCCACTAGGGTGATGCTTGGCCCCTGTGGGGCGTTGCTCCGCTGCAACTGGAGCCATTCTAGCGCCTGGGGCAGAGGCCAAGGAGCCATCCTCAGTGCCCAGGTCAGCTTTGCTCCAATGGAGCCTTGGCTGTGGGAGGAGAATAGAAAGAGAGAAAGGAATGGGGGAAGGGTGGAGAAGCAGATGGGTGCTTTTCCTGTGTGCCCTGGACAGGAATTGAACCCAGGACTTCCACATGCTGGGCTGACACTTTACTGCAGAGCCAACCGACCAGAGCCTAGTGTGGGTTCTGAGTGAATAGAATTAGTTAAGATTATGGATTTTCTAGTCTAATGTAGCTTTTAAGAGCTTAGCCACAGGAATCAGATTCTGAAATGCTGACTCTATGATGTATATCACCTTGCACAAATTACTGAGTCTCCCTGTGCCTCACTTTTTTTTTCAGTACAGTAATAGCAATATTATTTACCTCATGCAGCTGTTAGAAAAATTAAAATACATGTAAAGCGGTTAGGACAGTCACTGGCACCTGTTCAGCACTCAGTAAATGCAACTTTTGTCATGATGAAGACTTATGGAATCTGACAAAAACATTTAAATTTTATGTAATAAGTAATATACATATATAGTGACATCTTTAAAGTGACATGTAAGGCCTGACCTGTGGTGGCGCAGTGGATAAAGCATCGACCTGGAAATGCTGAGGTCGCCGGTTCGAAACCCTGGGCTTGCCTGGTCAAGGCACATATGGGAGTTCATGCTTCCAGCTCCTCCCCCCTGTCTCTCTCTCCTCTCTCTCTCTCTGTCTCTCTCTCTCTCTCCTCTCTAAAATGAATAAATAAATTTAAAAAATTTAAAGTGACATGTAAAGAAAAATAGTTAGAATATAGGGGCCAGTTCACACGGAGGAATGTACCAGCCCGGGAGACCACCTCCCTAGTGAATTGTAGTGGGAAATATTTGGTTTTAGGATACCGAGGGCCTACAATAATAGCTACAACAAAAATGATGATGAAAAGAAACACCCCAGAAAGCTGTGTTTTCTTTACAAAATACTTTGATGAAACATTACCTCTATTGATAATAACAATACCTCCAGTTCAAGCATGAAGAAATGGAAACTTGGTGTTGACTTCCATCATGTGGTAAACAGGCTAACAAGGTGATAACAGAGGATCTTTAGGGAAGACATGGTTCATACAGAGTACCAGGCTAGCTGTAGAGATCGGTCAGGAGGATGCTAGGTCAGAGTTCTCGGGGAGGGAGTGGGAGGCGTGACATTGTGGGGAGATAATCAAGTTGGGAGAAATAACTGCTCAAGTGTCAATGAACAGGAACTTGTTTTGAATTCTTTTGTACTAGTGACAGTGGTAAAATGATGAAAATGTCCTCCAGTGAGTTGCAGAATTTATTGAGAGGTCAAACATAGTAACTCAGACTTGAGTCTTTTCTGACTAGTGGGAAGCGAGATGAGGGCTAGGGAATGTGTTTTTAGAAATGCCACTCATGGGTTTTAAAGAGGAAGAGGAATTATTGAAGAATAGAAGAAAAGAAGTTTGTTACTTGGAGTTCCTAGGCAAGGATCAGGTAGTGTATCATCAAGGGATGACACAATTAGGGGGAGGAGCACCCGGAGGGAAAAAACAGAAGAAAAAGTCAAGGAGGAGGGCTGGGCTAACATTTGAATTCAAAAGTCAGGAAATTTTTGGTAGGACCTTTTTATTAGAGTCAGGAAAATAAACTTGAGGGATTTAGGAAGAAAATAAGTTGTTAAAAAAAGAAGGCACAATATATAGAATACTTCTTTTTTTGAAATATTTTATTAAATATACTGTATTGGGTGACATTGATTAATAAAACCATACAGGTTGCAGGTGTACAATTCTACAACATGTCATCTGCATATTGTATTATGTGTTCACCACCCCTAGCCAAGTCTTCCTCCATCATCACGCATCCCCCGCTATCTTCCTGCACGTCCCTTCACCCCTTCCTTTCCTCCTGCAATCCTCACACTGTTGTCTGTGTCTGTAAGTACTTTTCTTTGCTTAATCCCTTCACCTTTTTTCATCAAGCCCCTCAATCCCCATTCCCTCTGACAACTGTCAGTCTGTTCTCTGTAAACATGAGTTTCTGTGGGGGTTTTTTGTTGTTGTTATTTTGCTCATTAGATTCCACATATTAGTGAGGTCATATGGTACTTGTCTTTCTCTGACTGGCTAATTTCATTTAGCATAAAAATCTCCAGGTCTATCCTTGCTTTTACAAAAGGTAAGCTTTCCTTCTGTTTCATGGCTGAGCACTATGTGTAAACATACCATTGCTTTTTCTTATCCACTCATGTACTGAATACTCAACTGGGAGGCAGGATTCTTGGAGTTAAGTTCTGAGTTTGCCATTAACTGTATGACCTTTGACAATTTGTAAACTAATAGAATTTATCTGCACATAACTGAAAGTCCTTATTTTCACACTTACTAAGCACTTTTGACCTTTTTTTGTTGTTTTGTTTTTTGTTTTTGTATTTTTCTGAAGCTGGAAATGGGGAGAGACAGTCAGACAGACTCCTGCATGCACCCGACCGGGATCCACCCGGCACGCCCACCAGGGGGTGACGCTCTGCCCACCAGGGGGCGATGCTCTGCCCCTCCGGGGTGTCGCTCTGTTGCAACCAGAGCCATTCCAGCACCTGGGGCAGAGGCCAAGGAGCCATCCCCAGTGCCCAGGCCATCTTTGCTCCAATGGAGCCTTGGC
Organism: Saccopteryx leptura; assembly: GCF_036850995.1. Taxonomy (NCBI): domain Eukaryota; kingdom Metazoa; phylum Chordata; class Mammalia; order Chiroptera; family Emballonuridae; genus Saccopteryx; species Saccopteryx leptura. The sequence continues at coordinate 39,711,402 of NC_089505.1, read as the reverse complement.
TGCGGGAGGGGAAGAGAGAGACAGAGAGGAAGGAGAGGGGGAAGGGTGGATAAGCAGATGGGCACTTCTCCTGTGTGCCCTGGTTGGGAATCGAACCCGGGACTTCTGCACGCCAGGCCGATGCTCTACCACTGAGCCAACTGGCCAGGGCCAATTTTTGACCTTTTTGATAATCTTAATTTGTGTAATAATATAACACATAGGATCCTGACAAGAAATGAATGAGGACCCCGAGTACCCAGGCTGACGTCTCAAAGTCCCTACAGTAAAGCCCACATGCCTTACAAATAAGGGAGAACCATGGGCCCTCCCTGAATTGCTTAGACTGAAACTCATGTGTATGAAATGATGATCTGGTGTTGTCAGCCACAGCAGGGCTGAGGTAAAGAAAGACTTTTGAGGCAGTTGCACTGATGACAATAAAAATTACATTACATAGGAAATTCCTAAAGGGACAAAAGATAAGTCAAGCAAATACAAGAATTACAAAGAGTAGCAGTATGAGGACGCTTAGGGAGAAAGGACAATCAGCTCCTATTTACCTGACTTGCCTTTGAAAGGCATTATTGTAGGACATTAAAGTAGTTTACAATTTAAAAGTGACTGTCCCATAACCCAGTTAGCAAGTGGAGGGTTTGCTTTTCAGGACTGGATCTGATATGGAGTCAGGACAGCAGGCTGGCTGCCTCTCTATTCCTCGGCGAGAAGGAAAAGTTGGCTTCAGTGTGCGCTGTTTCAGAGGCCGAGCAAGTGCAGGATACGCTTTTTGAAAGATTTCCAGTCATGAGGGCTAAATGAAATTGATTTTTTGAGAGATAATCTTTAATTTTCTGGGAAATAACAATGGTATTCAAAAGGTGTTTTTAGCTTAGAATATATTATTGATTCTAGTTAATTGATAAGGTTTTGCCTAAAATTTTGTTTTTAAAGTATACTAAAACAGCCTGACCTGTGGTGGCGCAGTGGATAAAGCGTCAACCTGGAAATGCTGAGGTCGCCGTTTCGAAACCTGGGCTTGCCTGGTCAAGGCACATATGGGAGTTCATGCTTCCAGCTCCTCCCCCCTTCTCTCTCTCTCTCTCTCTCTCTCTCTCTCTCTCTCTCTCTCCCTATCTCTCTCCTCTCTCTAAAAAAATGAATAAAGTTAAAACAAAACAAAACAAAAGTATACTAAAACAGAGACCAGTGTAATATCCTGAGCCTGAAAAAATGATGCTATGTTAGCCCCAAATCTACAAATTATTGCCTACCATTCTCAATGTTAACAAAGGATAATCTTTTTTTCCCCCCCTATTTTTCTCAGATAACATTCAAGGGTCTTTAGAGTATTCAGTATAAATAAAAATGGGTATAGTCAGCTACTTTAAAGCTAAATTTGAAGTTGAGGTTTGTTTTGTCATTTACACTGACTTTGTATAACTTGGTAATATTAGACCACCCTATTTTACCAACTATTAAAAATATCCCACTGTGTGTGTTTTAAGATTTCCTTTACTTTAAAAACAATGATAAAAACCCTTATGCAATATTCGGAATGAGATGTGTTTTCAAACAGCAGCCCAGCTCATTTCAAGGAATTGAAATAAGTATCATTAAAATGGTAACTCAAATTAGTCAAAACACTTTTCTAGAATATTTCAATTAAAAGTGATTAAGAACCTCTGTGGTTTGCTAATCGACATTATTTTGTATTGCACTAATTTTCTAATTTAAAAAGAGAGTTCTTTCAGTGCTTGAAGAGAACATTCAGTACTCCTGAAATGCAGACTCAGTGGGGTGATCCCACTACATGGTATCTTTGGTCTGAAAAGAACAGTCCTGATAGAAAATGTCCCAGCAAGGCCTCTCTCTGAGCATCAACACATCCACGGCAAGGCCTGCAGGGAAAGGAGAGGTGTATTAGCTTTTGCCTCTAGATTGGCCAGGAGAAATTTGAAAGATAAAAATGTAAAAAATAGCTGGGCATTTCCAAAATGTCATTTTGAACAGAACTGGTTAGGCGCTTGGTCTTGAAGAGCGCTAATAATCTTGGCAAGAGATCAGGCAAATTAAACAAATGGGTTTTCTGTCCCAGATGTCTGCTTTGTTTCAGAACAACTGTGGAATGACTTTGCCACTTTTATGCATTTGCTTAATCTAGGCATTTTTTTCTGGAATATTTCTTGCTCCTATATGTACAGATTTTATAAAAAAGATAATATTCAACTACTTGACAGAGTTTGCTTTTAATAATGTTTAGTGATCAGCCAATCAGAATTATCAAATTTCCCAGTAAATTAGGTAATTGTGTAATATAACATTGCACAGTAATTTTTTTTTTAATCGGGAGAGAGACAAAGACTGACCATAAGGGAGAGAGATAAGTGTCAACTCGTTGTTGTGGCACGTTAGTTGTTCATTGATTGCTTTCTCATATGTGCCTTGACATGGAGGGGGTGGCTCCAGGTGAGCCAGTGACCCCTTGCTGAAGCTTGTGAGCCCACGCTCAAAATGGCAACTTCGGGGTTTGAACCTTGGTCCTCAGTGTTCCAGTTTACTAGAATGTGGAATATGAGAAATTATTAAGTTTTATGTACCTTTTATTTTATTTTATATCTTTAAGTGAGGGGCAGGGACACAAGGAGGCACAGAGAAAGACTCCAGCATGCGCCCCAACTGGGATCAACCTGGAAAGCGCCCTACATGGTGATGCTCTGCCCATCTGGGGCTGCTGCTCTGTTGCTCAAAAACTGAGCTATTTCAGTGGCTGAGGCAAGGCCACGGAATCATCTCCAGCACCCAGAACCAACTTGCTCAAATCAATGAACCATAGCTGTGGGAGGGGGAGAGAGAAAGAGAGAGAGGGAGAGAGAGAAGAAAGGGAGGGGTGGAGAAGTAGATGGTTGCTTCTCTTGTATGCCCTGACCAGGAATCAAACCCAGGACTTCCACATGCTGGGCTGATACTCTTCTGCTGAACCAACCAGCCAGGGCCTATATGTACCTTTTATTTTAACAAAGGTATAATTTGCATTTGATCATTTTTAAATATGAGATGGTATTATGATTAACGTAATAAAATCCAGAAATACTTAAAAATATTTTCCAAGGCCTTTCATATTTTGAAAAGGCAAAGGCTAAGTCTAAAGCTAGAAGATGAGAATAAAGGAAGAGAACAGAAAAAAATAGCACTGTTGTCTAATAAAAATTTTTGCACTGTAGAGTTACTCTTTCAAAACATCACAGGATAGCAGCCTCATGCATTTAAATTGCAAAGATCTATTGGAATTGTTACTGGAAATGAAGTTTAAGGGGAAAAAAAGATTAAATTGCTAACCATTTATAAGGTTTTCTCATGTTTTAAAATATTCATAGCGAACACACAGTAGCCTAATTAATTCCACATGCATTATCTCTAGACTTTGGGAGAATTTCCAGATAAGACACTAAGGCAGACTTCTGCAGTGCCCAGAGCTCACCCTCCTATTCTGCTGGTGTTTACCTGACTAATCCTAAAATCTGTTGTCTTTCTAACATGTCCATGGAAGGTGCTATGGGGCATAGAACTGCAGTCTGTAAGTTGAGCTGGACATGATCCATCAGAAATCTTTAGGGCCTGGGAGTAAGGGTCCAATCCAAGGATCTTATATTTTGAACATATCATATATTGAGTGCTTGGCAATTTGCAAAATGTGGGCACATGCACGACAAGACAGCATCACTGGAGAAGCTAAATATTCACTTAACGCAATAGTATCCTCTGTAGAAATGCCTATGAGAAAGGTGTGGGAGTGGACTGGAGTGCCTGCTCTATGTCCGGCACCACACCCAAACTACTCAGAACTTTATGAAAAGAATATGGAGGAGATATTGTTAATTTTAGTAACTTAATTCTGACTCAATCCTTTATCCTTTTTTCCCCTAAATACCTATTTGGAAAATGATTCAATGTTTGCTAATTTACTGATTTATATGATGATTATACATAAAAGATCATTCAGAACAACTCTCAGTTGATGGCTGAGATTGTGAGGACACAGAGGTGTGAAGAGACTTCCCCAAGACAACCTTGTTCTTTTTGTTTCTTATTATAATCTTATTAATAAACCAAGTATAGCTACTAAAGTTGATTACAATGAAGGAGGTTAATTTAATGGAAGATTAAAACACTGAGCAGAAAGAAGAGTTTTCCCACAGCTTCTCTATGGGACATCTTGATCTAGGCCCCATGGGGTACAAGGAAACTTATTGCACCAGACCCTGGTCTCCCCAAAGGCAGAGCTGACAGGAAGAGGGATGTTTTCTTTTCAAGTTGATGCTTGATGGCTCAGTCTATCATTCCTAATTAGAAGTTTGGGTTTAGAAGAAATGAAAAAGGAACTTCATTTTTAAACTACAAATATTATTGAGTTATCATTTGTGGGTTTACTTGTTCCTCTGAACATTTTGAGAAAACCCTTTAAAATTGAATTTTAAGTGTAGTTTTTTTTTTTTTTTTAATGAATGGCTGTTTTCATCAAGAAGATGCAATCACAAGAAAATAAAATTGTAAGACCTTACTTAGGACTTAAGTCATTCCCCCCTTTATTTCAAAGTTAATTGCATTGAAATCTGTTAAATAATGTCAGAGTAGAAAAGGATCTAGCCAACGGGTAGTGTACAGGTGTTCTGTTTTGTGATGGGGATGTCATTAAGGATGTTACTGTAGAAATGTCCGAAAATTGTGTGTGAGCACACCTCTAAACTATTAAATAAAAATGCACTTTTAATGGACAAAAGGCTAAAAGATTTCATAAGGGTTCTCACATTTAATTCAGTTCATTTTTAAATTACCAATAGAAGAAGCTCAACGTTTTGCTAAATGAAATCTACTCTATCTCTTCTTTTATTGCCTAAAAGGCAAGATTTTATCTCATCTTCTGCAGAGTGTGACATTGAACTGAAAATGTAATAGGCCAGATGGGGCACTAAGGTCAGGAGAGGTGAGAATATAATTGTGATATGCTGCTATGATTAATAATGATATAAACAAAAAATCTTGCAACCCCTCTTGTTTTCATTTATTTTTATTTAGAACAGCCTACGTCCTTCTGTAAAAGATGCTGCTCAGGTAATCGCGGTAATCCCAGGAATCCCAATGCAGCTACCCTCCTGTTTTGAGTAACTACTGTATTGGAAGCATTGTCTTGTAACTGAAATAGAAAGAAGTCTAGAAAGCAAATTAACTAATGGCCCATACATCTCCTATTTTCACTGGCTTCTGAAGTTTAGAGCAATAGTGGTAAAACCTTTAGGTTTTTAAAATAATTTAAAGTTATGATATATTTGAATGAGGAGAATAAAATGTCCTTTGTTTTTAAATCGTATGCCCCTTCCTTTCTGATGCTTTCCATGGAACTCCAAGTCGGGGATTTGTAAAAAAAAAAATTTTTAGCCCTGCAATAGTCTTTACCATTAAAGAAAATACAAGTTGTTTTGTCAGCCACCCTCCAATCAACTTTAATTTAGTGTGTATTTTAGAACTTGCATTATGAGCTTGAATTACTTCAGTCTTTTAAATAATTTCCCATTTTTGAAGTAAACCTTGATATTTTTATATTGTATTTTTCTACCTTCCTCATTTCTCACTTTTCATCTCCTATTAAACTTCCAGAAAAAGAGATGAATTATTTCTCTTTGTTCATTGTTTTTGAGCAACTCATTTCTCCTTCACTGAGAAATATCACTATTATCCTGAGTAATAAAATGGAAAAATCAAATGTAATCTGCTGCTTAGGACTATATGATTTTAATTCAGTTACAGAAGAACTTCAAAAATGTGTTCACATTCAGACACTTGTAGAATCATGAAATCAATAGGAAAGTTGATATTTTGGAGCCATTTCCCTACCACTTTCCATAGAAGCAAGATAATATCAATATCCTGTAAGTTACCCTATTACTGTTTAATGGCTGCTATTAGAAGACATGAGACACCTGGGCCAGAGGCAGTGATTCATTATTCACAGCACCCCAAACAGCATGAGATTCACTTTGAGAATTAGATTTCCTGTGCCCAAGTCCTAAGGAGGGGATGCGGGAGGGATGACTCCATAGACCTGGATGGATGCTACACATACAGTAAAATTCCCTTTCCCAGACTCCCTTTTAGGTCGAAGGAGGCCATGTGACTAGTTCTGGCCGATGGGCTCTACAGGGAAGTAATGTGACTTCTCCCCAATGCAGGGGATATGATGATAAAAAAGGCAAAACAAAACCAAAATACTTTGAGATGCAGGTAACATAATGGAGAGAGGCTGGGGGAAAAAATTGTTATAACATTGATTTCTAATTATTTTAATCTCTTTTAAAAGAGAAACTTTTTTTCATGACTTTTCTCAGTGAAGTAATATGGATATAAATAAGCCAGTGTACACATATAAGATATGACTCAAGTGTTGTTTTTTTTTTCCTGTATTTTTCTGAAGCCGGAAACGGGGAGAGACAGTCAGACAGACTCCCACATGCCCACCAGGGGGCGATGCTCTGCCCCTCCGGGGCGTCGCTCTGTTGCGACCAGAGCCACTCTAGCACCTGGGGCAGAGGCAGAGGAGCCATCCCCAGCGCCCGGGCCATCTTTGCTCCAGTGGAGCCTTGGCTGCGGGAGGGGAAGAGAGAGACAGAGAGGAAGGAGAGGGGGAGGGGTGGAGAAGCAGATGGGCGCTTCTCCTGTGTGCCCTGGCTGGGAATCGAACCCAGGACTTCTGCATGCCAGGCTGACGCTCTACCACTGAGCCAACCAGCAGGGCTCAAGTGTTTTAATTGATAAATATGTACGATAAAACCATTTTGAAGACAGCAGACTTAGAGAATGTTATTTTTTATTAAATGTACTTATTGATTATCTATTATGTACTGGGCACTGATCTAGGTGTTTTAGTTACTTCCATGAACAGAACAAAGATTACCGACTGCTTTGGTAATTGGACATACATTCTAATGGGAAAGATGGGGAATAAACAATAAACACATATAAAGTGTATGTTATGTTAGAATTTAGGTGCTATGTTAGAAAACTCAGAGCAAAGTAAGGGAGATGAAGTTTGTTGTGTGTGTCATTTTATGAAGGGTTATCTGTATGCAAAATGCTTTGCCTGGCCTAAAATATCATCTTAGAATCAACCTACCTATTGGATGTTTACTTCTTTATGACTGTCATGAAATTTCATTGCTCATTCGATTTTACTTTCCCCTTACTTTGGAGTGTCACTTTCTCAAGCATGATCTGTTAAACTTTTGTTTAACCATTTTGGGTCTGTTCAAATGTAATCTCTTTAAGTCTTCCCTGGGGCCACCATCTTAACCCTTTGCACTTATTGAATACTTGGACCTTGTAATATTGGCTAATCATTATTTTTCTCCCTCTACCATTAAACAGTAAGATTCTTGAAGGCAGACAATGCCTTTGTATTACCTGGTCCATTCAGTGTTTGTTGAATGCACAATGTTTAAGTCACTGGCTGAATTTAGTTGAGATGCATAAAGAGAGCTCCAAAATGTGGTAGTAAAGCTGTGTAGTAGATTATAGTAACACTATGATGGTGGCTGAAGAGTAATTATATGGTAATTTATACAATGCAGTTAAAAAGGGGTCTCAGCCTGACCTGTGGTGGCAGTGGATAAAGCGTCAACCTGGAAATGCTGAGGTCGCCGGTTAGAAATCCTGGGTTTGCCTGGTCAAGGCACATATGGGAGTTGATGCTTCCTGCTCCTCCCCCCTTCTCTCTCTCTCTGTCTCTCTCGCCTCTCTCTCTCTCTGTCTCTCTATCCTCTCTCTCTCTCTGTCTGTCTCCTTCTCTCTCTCTCTGTCTCTCTATCCTCTCTCTCTCTGTCTCCTTCTCTCTCTCCTTTCTAAAATGAATTAATTAAAAAAATAAATAAAAAAAGAAACTTTCTAAAGAAAAAAAAGGGGGGTCTCAGACCCAACTCTAATGAATAGGGAAAGAACCACCACCCCCCACCCCCACCCTCCCCCCCCCCGCCACACAGCCACACCAACAAGCAATTCTCAGAAAACAGATGCCAGGGGCATCTGAGGATTCAGCTCAATTCTGGCACTATCTACCCAGAGATAGAATCAGATTCCACAGATAAAGTGCTCAGTTCCAAAAACCTGCTCTCCATTTCAGATACCAGTTGCAAACCCAGGTTGTTACCTGTTCTCCTCACCGAATGGCTATAAATCAGATGTTCCCAGGATGACTTCCTCGATTAGTTTGCTCGTAGAACTCAAGAAAACCCATTTACTCACTATTTTACTTCTTTATTACAAAGATATTAAAGGATAGGAATCAATAGCCAGATGAGATATGTAGGGTGAGGTCCTGAACAGAGGAGCTTCTGTCCTCATGGAACTTGGGGCCTGGCGTGGTGGCACCTGGAGACAGTTTGGTTCCCCAATGTGGAATCTTTTGGATAAAGGGCCAATGAATGAGCTGTTCTCCTGGGTTTTTATGAAGACGTCATTACATATTTGTGTTTGATTAAGTCATTGGCCAATGGCCATTGAACTCAATCTCCAGCCCCTGTCCTCTCCACAGAGATGAGGGTATGTGTGTGGGTGTGAGTGAGTGAAAGTCCCAAACCTCTAATCACATGGCAGCTGACCCCCACTCTTGGTTGGGGTTCAAAAGTCACCTTATTAACGGAACAACATATACCTTCATCACTCTGAATACTTAGGAAATTCCCAGGGTTTTGGGAGCTGTGAGCCCAGAAATGTGAATGAAAACCGAATATCTTGTAAATCACAGTATCACAGCAGTAATAAATAACAAAGTAGCTTGAGTTAATGATGACTTTTAAGGAAGTGTTTGGCACTGTGGAAGAGTTTTCCCTTGGAGGTAAAATATGGTGCTTAGATTGTTAAGCAGTTCATAAGAGCCCACTTAAATTCATAACCATGAAACAAAATTCTGGTGTTACCAGCCTGTGCCATTGCTCTGCTTAAAATTATTAAATTGTATCTCATCACTTCTGATAAATTCCAAAACATTTAATGTAGAAACCTAAGGGTCCCTAAATGATCTGACCCTTATTTAACATTTGGTCCTTTGCCACCACATTGTTACTCTTTCACTTCCTAAAGTGTCTTGAACTTCTTCTCATCTCAGGAGCTTCATGCTGTCCCAGGACAGGAACTCTCTACCTCCCTTCCTAACCCATGCCCACCTAGCCCTTACTAAGCTTTTAGGCCTCAGTTTAATAGCATCTCCCCAAACTCTCCCTGACTTGCAGTACCAGTAGAGTCCACTGTTATAAACTATCATAGCAACCTTTCTGAGAACTTGATCAACATTGCATCCATGTGCCCTAGCGGTGCCAGGCATATAGTAGTGCTCAATAAATATTCATGGAGTAAAAACAGGAATGTAGGAAAGCTGCTTAACTGTCATTGAATGGGTAATAAATACTTCTGGATACCAGAATCAGTGTAAGAAATGTCTAAACCTGTAGAGATTTTTTATGAGTTTATATGAGCCACAGTGACGACAGTTGCTGGAAGCAAAATATCAAGGGATTGAGAAAATGCTCTGGCGAATGGCAGTTTTGCAGCATATTTTATACATTCGAGTAAAAGGAAGAGAGGTAAGGAAGCTTCCATGAAATCGCTGGAATAGATTAGGGAGGCAGGAGAAAGCAATGTGGGGAAATTTCTGAAACTTGAGAAAAAGGCAAAATAGAGAAACACGTACTTCTTTTACATTGATGGGTACAGGATAGTTGATAATTAACATTTACAGTAACATCTCAATAACATAGAGATGCAAGGGATTATAGCATAATATCCAGGGGTTCTGTGGTCTCTGCTCTGGTACCAGTAGTTGTGCCCTGATGGGTTTGGAAATAAAGGTATCACTCTGACATTCCAAAGGTATGCTATTTTAGATGCAAAATACAATAGACTCACGTAAGGTAAAGATTGACCTTTGTCAAGGAAGCTATAGTCTTAGAACTTGACTACCTGAAAACCTGCCTTAACTAAAAGTGTCTTTTAAAGAAATTTTTGTGTTCAGACCACCCTGTGTGGTTCCTTTTGGTCTCTGAGTTAGTAAAGCCCACCGTGCGGGCCTCCCCTGAGCTTGTCAGGTGTATGTGGCTCCATTCTCAGTAACCATCTGCAATCCCTCTCTGTAAAAAAGTAACTTATACTTCCGTACCCGCATCAAATAAAAGTCTTCTCTACCTTTGGACTATCTAAGAGTCTCTCCCCTTCTAACTTTATTTCCTCCTTAAGCAATCTCATCCATGTCAACAGCTTTAATTATCATCATTACCCAGTTGACTCTAAAATTAAAATCTCCGGAGCTCTCCCTTGAGTGCTAGCACTATTTATCTCATCAACTTGACAGATTCCATGGATGTCTCAAAGTCACATCAATCTCTATGCATTAGTTAGGATATTGCTTCCTGTTGTAACAAACATAGTCCACAATTCCAGTGGTGTAGCCTAATACAACCTGAATTATTCCTCATGTAACAGCTCAATTCAGGGTCTCTGGTTGGCAGGTGACCTTCTATAGTCATTTAGGGAAGGAAACTCCATCGTTCTTGTAGCTTTATTTTATTTTAAGGCTTGTAGAATTTTCCATGCAGCTAGTGGATGGGAATGAGGAGATAGAAAAAACACTATTCACTTATTTAAAATAAATTAAATTCATTTTAGAGAGGCAAGAGGAGAGAGAAAGAGAGAGAGAGAGAGAGAGAGAGGGAGAGAGAGAGAGAGAGAGAGAGAGAGAGAGAGAGGGAGGGAGGACCAAGGGAGGAGCAGGCAGCCTCAACTCCCACATGTACCTTGGGTAGGAAGCAAGCCCAGGGTTGCAATCTCAGCATTCTAGGTCGACATTTTATCCACTGCGTCCCCACAGGTCAGGCCACTATTCACTTCTTAAGTTCCATAGACCAGGACCAATAGCTGTATTCTATTAGCAAGAAGCAATTACTTGGTTCCAGCTAGATGCAAAGGAGCAGGATAGCTTGGGAAATACAGTACTTGGTAGATCAGCAGCAGATTTCCACATAGTTCCCCATGATGAGATGTCAGGTGTAAATCTTTGGCTGACATCTAGTCATCTCTGACACATTCAATGTGACTAAAATTCAACTGATTTTCCAAAGTAGCCAAAGTAACTGACCAACCAGGCAAACAGACAGATGAACCCTGGACTTCATCCAGTGTTCCTTATTTCAGATAATGCCTCATTTCTGTGTAAACTGAAGAAGTAGATGTTGCTTTGACATCCTATTTTCATTGGCACTTGTATTCAATAGGTCTATAATTTGCCTACTGGTCTTTAATTAAAGACCAGTAATCTGGGGGGAAAAACTTGAAAGGTAAGGAAATGGGAGTCAAAAGTCCCTGAAGAGTCACCCTTGACTCTTCCTTCACCCCGAGTGCAGCCATTACCTGTCCTGTTGCTTTCACCCACTGAGTATGTATACTGATGGGGTGCACGTTTCTCCTGCAGTCTCCCTGTTCTTCCGAACCAGGAAAAGCCTGTTGCCCTGTGGCTCCTCTCTTGTCTTCCTACACAGCAGCCAAAGTGAACATTTAAAATGCAGATCTAATCAAATGATCCCTCTGCTGTTAGCACTTCTAAAACCATCCTATTGCTCTTGGCACAAGGGCAGGACTCCTTCCACGTGATTTACAATATACCCCTAGCCTGACTCCTACCTGGATCACTCTCCTTTACTATGTCCTATCTTTTCTAGCCACACCATCTTCCGGTACTGCCTCTGCCATAGAGCTTCACATTCAACATTCTTTTCTCTCTCTCTTTTTTTTTTTTACCTAGTTAACACTTACATATTCCTTGCTGTCTTTGTAAAGTGTCACTTCCTCAGGAAAGCTTTTCTCTATCACCGTAATCAGGCCAACTTCACCCATTTACAGCAACCTGTGTTTCTCTTTTGTTGTATTTAGAACAATGAAAATTTCATATTTTTTTGTGTGATTATTGGGTCAATACCTGTGTCTGCCACTGGATTTTATTTTCTCAGTGGGCAGGAAATGTGCTTTGCTCAATATCTCTCCAGTATCTTTATTACAGTGTCTGAGGAATGATCAATGTTCCATACATTTTTTTTGAATGAATCAGTGAATAATGAATGAGTTATTTTTTAAACTAGGTATTATCAACTGACAAATGAAGGGCCATATTATCTTTACAGATGTGTAAAGATATTAATTGAAGAACCTAGACAATTCCTGATATTTTGATATCTATGTGGTTTTGTAACTTGCATATTTAATATTTTTTATGGAATGATGCAAGTTTTGTATCAGTTAGAGCATAAAGACCAGACATAAATCTGTTCTGCTTAGAGATGATCAGATCTTTACATGGTTGAAACTTTCTTTTTTTGTCTTCTTTTCACTAGGTTTTGTAGCAACATATATTGCCATTATTGTATGACATTCTGTAGATAGTGATATCCTTAGTGTCTTTCTCAAGTATTGCATTTAGCTACCATAAAATAATATACTTTGCGATTGCATTTCCTATGTATTTATATCTCTCAAATGTATATATGCATATTTATGAATTTGAAAATAGTATCATATATGCATATTGTGCAATATTTAAATCTTTTGTTGCTATGATCCCAAAAGTTTCCTTGGCAATAACTTAATTTCTGGGAAAAGCTATTCCAATATCTAAATACTTGGATTTAAATTCCTCCTCTTCTTCCTCTTTTTTTTTCTTTTCTTGGCAAGATAGCTACACTGTGCACTGTATTTTAATTGTAATGATTATGGGTGTAGATTTTTGTCTCAAGTCTTGTGATCAAGTGTTTGGATCTGAGGTCTTTATAAAGCACACTTCTTGTATCTTGGCCTTTAGACTACATTTCTATGCTGCCCCTTGGGCCCCATAATAAAACAAAAAAGTCTTCCTTTGTCTGTTTAATCAATGTGGGTTTTAGGAAATACAGGTTTTTATAGTCATTACATACTTGGCATCTATATACTCTTTCATTGCCCATTCATTTTTCTTTTGCCACACAAAGGAAATAAAGGCAGTTGGAAGGTGATCACTTACCTTTTCCCTGTCCCCAGAATTGACTTTATGTTTTCATCATTTGATTCTGACAGAATCAGCGTTATACAGGAAAGCATGAATAGCCTTTATTATTAAAAACAAACAAACAAAAAAAAACCTTTTCATCAAAGTTTAGGGACTCAGAATGAACTATAGTACTTACCAACTTTATGATTTGATTTTAGAATGAAAAGATCTTTCCTTAAAGGGAATCCTCTGCTATGTAGAAATACACTCCTAGGAGTCCCTTCTGCATCTGGTTCCCTGGGTTCTGAACTAAAAGCACGGAGAGCTGGTGATGCTTCCAGGTCTCCATGACCTGATGCTGTTCAGTGTCCCTGGGATGTTAGCCCTCCTGCCCATTGTACTTTAGTAAACTGGGCACAAGCAGTTTCTTTTACTGAAGACATCACATGAACTGAGGTAAAATTAGAAGGCAACTGATAGTTTATTTATATTAAGACATGTATTATAGTTTGGAAGGAATGAAAGGTTAATATGTGTTACATGTTTACTAAATCTCTACCTACTTGAGACAGTCTGATTTCAACACAGTAGTTTGAGTTAACAAAAAATTATGGCATTCCTACATTCAAAATCCTTCATTGGCCTTTATTATCATTTAAAATAATGTCAAAGTTTGTACTGCATTCTGCTATTTTTTTTTTTTTTTTTTTTTTTTTTTTTTTACAGAGATAGAGAGAGAGTCAGAGAGAGGGATAGATAGGGACAGACAGGAACGGAGAGAGATGAGAAGCATCAATTACCAGTTTTTCTTTGTGACACCTTGGTTGTTCATTGATTGCTTTCTCATATGTGCCTTGACCAGGGGGCTACAGCAGACTGAGTACCCCCTTGCTCAAGCCAGCGACTCTGGGTGCGAGCTGGTGAGCTTTGTTCAAACCAGATGAGCCCGTGCTCAACCTGGCAACCTCAGGGTCTCGAACCTGGGTCCTCTGCATCCCAGTCCAACACTCCATCCACTACACCAACGCCTGGTCAGGCTATACTCTGCTATTTTTATTTCTGAAGTTTTTCTCTGTTTTATTGTTCAATTTAGTTTTGGATTATCTCTTACTTAGAGGCAATCTCAGGTAGTTGTCATTACTGTTTCACTGTGGAAAGAGATGTGAAAACTGCCTTTCAGTAGATTCTTTCCTAGAAGTTCTCGTTCATAGAAATAACACCACCGATTGTGAGTAGTTGTGTAGATGGAACATGGCTTTGATTTGAGACTGAAGACAAGTTTATAAAGTTATGCACCCATTTCTGGTCAATAGGATCTTAAGAAAGAAGCAAGACTTTGAAGTTAATGCCAAAAGTTTGTTTCATGAATGCAGAAGTGACTGAGTTTTAATTTTCACCTTTATCTCTGAAATAAATAGAACTGGATTAAAATAAATATGACATGCTGATAAACAGTAAATAGAAGCTAAAGTACCAAAGTCAATCTTTTGTTTCTAATATATGAGAAATTAACTGAAATGAGTTTGAATCCTATGATATCAACTCTCCTTTATGAATTTACATTCTCAGCTTTTATTACCTCATGAATTCTGAAGAATGATTTATATAACTTAACAGTATCCTTGTCCTTTCATTGTTGATCAAGAGAACCTTAAGCCAGTCTTTGATAAGAAAGTTATCTTATTCATATCTGCTGCTGTCTGAATAAAGGTAGTCATTTTTTATTTGTTATGTCAAATTTCTCTTCTTAATAAGGTGTTTGATTTTATATTTGAAAAAAAAAACACTGTAAAATGCCACTTGATAGGAAATAACTAATATATTTATTTCCTTTTCCATACAGAGTAAAAATAAATGTGCCTCAGGCAAAACAGTCTATCAGCAGAGACACAGTAAGCATATGGAGAGAGCAGTATGTTAAAGCAGTGTTTTTAAAAATCAGTTCTACTGAAGGGAGCTGGGGATCCGGGACTCTTTTTTAAAGGGTAATTTCCTTTAAAATGCGCATTTGAAATCAAATGTCTTTCAAAGCGTGTGAAATTTTATCCTCTTTCTCCCAAGGTTAGATTAGAGTACTCATTGTTTATTCCTCTGCATTCATAAGGATGCTTCTAGCACTGTGTGTTCTTAAATGTGGACGAAAACCCTCTCTCACAGTAGAACCTGTAGCCCTGCTGCGCATACAGGACTCTCAGTTCCAGCAGCACTAGTCTGTGTTTCAAGTCCAGGGAGCAGAGCCGCTTGGGAACTGAGGGCAGCACCTCCTGTCTTGCTTAGGCTGCCCTCTAACATCCTATTTGGTGAGCTCAGGAGGTTGACAGAACAGAGTGCACCCTCACATCTTAAACTTGCAGCAGGCAGAAGGGTCATGAAAGGTCATAATACTTCAAAACCTGAAGGAAAGGAGGGAGGGAGGAAGGAAGGGGAGAAAGAAAGAGAGAAGGAAGGAGAGAAAGAAGGGAGAAAAGAGTAAGACAAGAAAAGAGAAAAGAAAAAGAAGAAAGAAAAGAAAGAGGAAAAGAAAATGAAAGGCCATTTCAAAGTATTTTTTCTAAGTAGTGAAATTTATAATTAATATGAGTTTATTTTTAGTAATTTAAGGAAGACACTAAGAAGTTATTTTAAATGCTTTTTTAGGCTTCTCATATGTAAAAGTTTTACTTCTATTTTGAGTTGATTTAAAGAATTTCTCCATTTATGAAGATTGTTGATAGCAGGCAACATTTAAATGCAGGTGTATGCAGAGATACTGCACTCCAGTCCTAGCCTTTACACAAGCAAATATCTCTTTGTTTCGTTTTATATTTTAAAAGTTTATACAGTTTATTATTACCAATAATAGCCCTTGTTTTTCTAACTTTTGAGATTTATTTTCACATTGGCTGTTAAACCTGTTTTCCACCAGCTTTTTTTTTCTGTTAGAATTGCTGTTAACTATGAATTCTAGTTTTAATAACTGAATGGTTAAAAGTATTTCCAGTCTCTTTTTTGTTTGCAAACTATTCATTGAAGGCTTACTAATAGAGAGAACATAGGAATGCTTATGAAAGATGATGTTCCTGTGCTCAAAATATCACTTGTAAAATCAGAAGGCCTCTTAAAGGATAGAAGCAAATTTACTTGGAAGAATGTTTCAGATAGCAAGAAAAAAGTAGTAAGCATAGTTCCCTGAAAAATAAACTAACCATTCAAAAAACTGTCCCTATAAGTGGACATGATTAAAAATAAATTGGTTTTTTATAGTTTTTGTTTTTCATTAAAAATATGTTATTTTTTATATAAAATTGTGGTTAATACATTCTAAAACTTTTTTTTTAAGTTTCTTTTTATTCAGTAAATATGGCAGGAACTGTAATTGATGAATACTTTGTGCATGTCTAAGTATGTATGTTTTTGTATGCTTAATTACTGCTATTATCCGAAGAGTACTTAGGCAAATACTGTATTCTTTATATGATTATATTATGTTTCTAAAAATATTTACTTTTTTAAATTATGAGAGTTGTACTTGTGAAATTTGCATATAAATTATATTTTTGTGCCAAGAAATTATGCAACACATTGGGGAAAAAAAATGAAACACGGTGTTTCCTTTTCAATGGATATTTTAGAAATAGATATTCAAGCTTGCAAAACTGGAAGCAAAAAACTCACTTTTTTTTTTTTGCAAAAAACTCACTTATTAATGCCAGAAGTTATATTAGATTGAGGATAAATTTATAATTGTTTAAGCTGATTATGTTTTTATAATTCCAAGTAATTGTATAATTAGTGTCAATCTTAAAGATGAAAAGAGTTATTGATGTCAAAAATTTAAAATGTATTTGAGGTACTGTTACCAGTTTTGAAATACACATTATTAAACTTTTATAGTACTTAGAAAAATGTAAATAAATTATACAGATATTTTTGAATATCCAAAATGTACCCTGGTTTTTGGGACCAAAAGGGGAAAAGAAGTGTGTATTAAGACTTATTTCATCATCCTAGGATGTGTATGGGTAGAAAGGACCCATTCATTCCTTTTATTTGGTACTTTAATGGTTTATGTACCTCTTTTGAATGTGTCCTGTAAAGCTGTTAGAAAAATATGTAGAATATATTCTAGATAAAATTTTATAGCTTTCTGCAAAAGAAAAAGAAATTAACCTTTCAGAATTATTACTGTTCTTCCATTTTTTTATTGACTGAGGTTGCAAAGTAGTAGGACTTCTTCCCTTTGTGTGTTTTAAGTGCAGTGGTCAATCCAATACAAATCCTTGAATGTGGCCTCTTTTGGACCCTAGCACAAGTATTCTTTTGCTCTTCCGCTGAGAAAGTGGCCCAGTGTGAGAGGTGTGAGTAGTGTATTTGTACACAGATAAAAGAAGCAGCTTACATTTCTGCTTCTTTCTGGGCCATATCTTTGGGAACTTTAACACAGCACTCTCACTGGGACCAATTTGCAGGTAAGACCATCTCATAACAAGGTACTTTAGATATTCTTAATTAAATTCTCTTGGATGGAGTCCAAAATAAACTGGCCTAATACCAAACTCTGCCATATAGTGAGATGTCAAGTATAGCACATGATTTTTTTTTTTAAGTCACAGGAATTAAATATGGAGAAATAATGCTGAAGAGAATGACCTGCTTTATAATGCTATATGATATAGCCCCTTTAGAAACCAGGCAGGCCTCTGCCCTTATAACTGCGTGGAAGAAGAATTCAGTTATGATGGTAATTCACACTTCGGTAACTTTCTTTTATGATATCCATCCATCATCAACAGCAAGGCTGTACACAGAAGAGGTTTCCCAGATGTGATGTTTTGAGTAGGGATCTCAACTCCTGAAGCCAGTAATGCAGCCAACAGCCAGAGGGACCACTTGAGTTCAACAACAGCTAAGGCAGTACTAAATAACCCTCAATGCTCAGGCCTCTGAGGATTTTTAGGACATTTCAATCATTTTCATCAGCAAAAGGAAAAAAACAGCAGAGCTAACAGTAGCAGTAGTCAAAAGCTCCTCTATCATTGTTAAGACCTTGGCTTGAGCTTTCTTGGATCAGTGATTGTGTAACCTAGTCAGTCATGCATTGGTGGAAACAGCTTTAGCATGACTTTTCTGGAATGATAGATGCAGGATGGGTTCAGGAAGCCTCATTGAGAGCTCTATTTTATTGGCCAATAACCTGTTGGATATTGTTGGCAGATAATGGGCAAATTCCATAGCAGATGAAGTAAAAATGTTCATTAACCCATTGTGAGTTTTGGAGTATCTGTTTACCCATATCAGTATCCATCCAGTTTTGCTCTTTTCCCTCTCTTCCATGGTGGTAAAATAATGCAGATAGGACAAATAAACTTTATTCAATTTGTTTTGAGACATTATATGCAAAAATTAATTTTGGTATTTGTATCAGTCTTCTGGGCTGCCGTAACAAAAAACCAGACTGTTTGGCTTAAATAACAGAATTTATTTCTCGCTGTCCTGGAGGCTAGAAAGTCCAAAATCAAGGTACCAACTGATTCGGTTCCTGGCTAGGATTCTCTTCCTGATTTGCAAATGCCTCCTTCTCCTTGAGCTCTCATGTCATGGAGAAAAAGAGCAAGCTCTGGTGTCTCTTCTTCTTCCAATGGAGGCACTGGTTCTATAAGGATAGGACCCACATTATGACCTCATTTAACCTTTGTAACTTCCTCAAAGGCCCCGGCTCCAAACACAGTCACATTGGGAATTAGGCGTTCATCGTATGAATTCCGGGAGAATACAAACTTTCACTCTGTAACAGTGTATAAATAATTAGTAAATCTATTCTTATGGACTTCCTAGGATCTTCACTACAGATCTGGATGTCCTTGGCAATGATGACTAATTTAATTCTACAGTTGTCCTCGAGGTTTAATCCCCACTTAGAGGGTTAATTCTGCTCCTTGCGGGAGAATCATTCTTTTCAGAAACTAGGGACATCTAAGGGCCCCTAGGCTAGTAGTCTTATTGAATCTTTAAGCGCATCTGGAGTTTTTCGTCTGAATTTCTACTTGGGCTCCAGAAGTGCACCTCCTTTCTTTTTTATGATCTGTCCTTTATATTCTAGATCTAGTAACAAGGTCTTGGTTATATTCAGTGCTACAAACCATGCCTTGGGACACAATTTTTTAAACTTCTTTATTCAGATAATAAATACTTCTTATTCTTCTGTTAGCCAGGCACTGTGCTAGGGGCAAGAACCTCAACTGTGAATAAGAAATGCATCAATATACTTTTCCTAATGTACATTAATATCTTAAATGCCTGAACGAATAGCCACTGAGGTATTTCATTTTTCTAGTTACTATCTGATGTTCAATAGACCTAAATAAAAGGGCAATTTCAATATACTGTAGTATGATAATGTTAAAATAAGGAGGGGTTTACAGGATGATATAACAAAATAATAGGATAGCCAAACATGACTTGGAGAGTTGGACACAGTTTTTTGAACAAAATGATAGTTTAAGTCTTGACGATGAAGAAGTGTTAGCTAAGGGTTGGGAGGGGTGTGATTCTGGCAGAAGGAGCTGGAAAAACAGGGCATATTGAAGAGCTAAATGTTGGACTAAAACATGGGTTATGAGGGAGGGATTAGTTCTACCTGGTGTTCACTAACATACTCCAGATACTGGAATTCTGAGTTTGAATCACCATTTTTGTAGGACTCTTTCTTTCCACACTCTGCACCCCCTGCTCAAATCCCCTTCAGCTGCTGATTTCTACCCAAACTTGACTCCCCTGGACCATTCCTAGGTAGCAAACAGATACATGTGTTTTATGAATAGACTAAGTTTTAGGCAATGTAGGCATAGATTAGCACCAGGATAGATGTATGGGGAAGAGGAGATAGGATCCAATTATACCACATAGACATACATGTGTTTGATCATGAATGGCATTGTCTAAAGAAAGTTACCAATCTAGAATTGATAGCAAAGCTTACGTTTTTATATAAACTACACTAGTGGCATAGAATTAGTTACCAGAAGGAAGATAAGAAATGAACTAATTCCAACCTTGCTGTGCAAGTCTAACAGATGTGGTAATTTCTGAGGACTATTTTGAGTTCTTTCTATATCACCATATGGCTTGCATATTTCTATAATTTTAGAAATATACTCTTCCTCAAAAATTATTTCCAATTTGGAATCATTTGAGGAGATAATCTGTTGTAGATGGGCTTGTGGATAAATCTCAACAAGTGAAACTGAACTAGATTACTTAATTTGAATGATAGAGGGAATATAAAAAAATCATTATCAAAGAAAAAATGTGCATTAACATGTTAATTGTAAATAGCTTTCCAATTGAATACATGTCTTTAGATTGTTTTTGAAGGATCATTTTAGACATTTAAAAATACTTTAAAAATTTTATTAAATTTATTAGGGTAACATTAGTTAATAAAATTAAATAGATTTCAAGTGTTCAATTCTATAATATATTATCTGTATATTGTGTGTTCACCAGCCAAAATAAAGTCTTCTTTCACTATTTATCCTTCCTTTACTCTTTTCTATCTCCCCCACCCATTTTAGGCTTTTGAGAGTAAATAGGTATTGAATGGAATAATCTGATTAGAGTTAACCCTTAATAATGTGGGGATTAGAAGCACCAACCCTTCACAGTTGAAAATTTGTATATAACTTTTGTCACCCCTAAAACTGCACTACTAATAGCCCATTCTTGATTGGAAGCCTTACTGATAACATAAATAGTTAACACATATTTTGTATGTTATATATATCATATAATACTGTATTGCTGCAGACCACCGTGGCTTCTAATAATGGTGTGGAATTAAGGAAACATACTTATTAAGAAAAAATGGGACCGGGAGGACTTTTCAAATGCTGATGCCAATATCCGAATGCCCCATAGTCCCAGTTTGTTTTATTATATAGCCATATGCAAATCAAGAAAGTCCTTGTTACAAAGTTACACATCGGAGGCTAAAACAGGAACTCTCCCAAGGCATAAACAGGAATCTCCCCATGCATAAGTGAAATCAACCAACATCTGAACAAACAAAGAGTAAGAGGAAGGGCATGTAAATTGCTTCCAGCAACTTAAGGAAGCAAGTGGAGTGGGTGCAAATACTCAGCATCATAGCCAAAATGGAGGTAGAGGGGGGAGAACTTAGCCTTTTGCTAAGCCTCGAATCTACAGTGGCTTTTTGCCATTTATGGTCCACATCATATCCCCCTTTTCTCTTTTATTTTTAATTTGTGTGCTGATATTTGCACTCATCCGATTTCCTAGTTTCCCTGATTCTAATTTGGAGGCAGACTGAAAAAATACAGAACAAACACAAAATTAGTATAGCCAATACTAACAGATACCCAAACAAGTATTCTAATACATTACAGTGATTAAAGTCTTTAGCAAATTCTTAGCCAATATAACAAGAATCTGTAAAAGAGTAATGTCCTTAACATGTTCACCAAGTCCAAGTTGGCACCAGCACCATTCCAAATCCCTGCAAATGCAATCCAACCCCAGTTCAGTCCATTAGAAGCTGTCACAAGGAGCAGGAGTCCAGGAAAAGTCCACATCCAGGAAAAGTCCACATGGTACTGGAATTGTTGTCATATTTTTATACTTTGCAGCTAGCGTCCAATCCCAAAGATTGCTGCTTCTAGCTGGTAATGATTCAGGTAGACTGGAAAAGCCATCTGCAGCATGTGTGAAGATGGAGCTTCTGTTCTCCTCAGCCTAGAGATATGAGACCAGGGTGCTTTGCCCTGGAGCTCTGCAACTGTGGCGTAGTGAAGAGAACTTTGGGCTACACTAAACTGGGTGGCAAAGATAAATTCTTAATAGAAGTTGGCAAAAAGAAGAAAAAGAGCTTTAAATTAGGAGTAGTTTCCAGCCTGAAATATGAATGAGGCATTGAGGCATGAGGAATAAAGGAAACACTATATATTAAACAAAGCAGCAAAAAATAGGACTATCAACACCCACAACAGAGATCTTCGAGGGAAAAATAAAAAACCCAAATATTCAGGTAAGACATAGTTAAGTGGCCCTTGTGCAAATGAGATCAGTTTACCTGTTACTTGGAAGAAAGACCCTAGGCTCGTCCACAGTGATGTAGATGGGGCCAATGGTCCTGGGCACCTTCAGACTTTAGTGGCAAATTCCAGCAGGTTGGGCAAGGTTAGGTCACAGGTGGCTGGAGCAGGGCTGGAAGAGATGGAACCCTCCCTTAGAGGAGCAAGGGGGAAGCCTACCTTCTAGTCCCCTTTTTCCTCACAGCAAAGGCATGTAAGCCTGGCAGGCTTTGGCTCAATTACCTTCCTTTCCACTATTGAAGCAGGGCCCAGAAGGAGTCCTATGAGACCCCTTTGGGGCGTTGGAGCCTTTAAGGGCATACATATCCCAAGAGCTGTTATTTCATCTGATCTCTATTGGGCTTTTTCTGCCTCTTGGTACCTTAAAAGCCATACTCAGAAGATCTCGCTGAGGGATTTGAAGATCCCCATCTGCCTATATAAACCTTTTCCATATATCTGGAGCTATTTGGATAAAGACAAAACAGTATTATTAGCTGAATCAAATAAAAGAGGGTAGAAGTTTGCAGGAGAAAAAGATTTGGTGTCTCCTGTTCCTCAGCATTCAAAAGAAAAATTTTAAAGATAAGGTAGATTTGCAGGAGTTCCAGGATATGACTCCCCCTTTTATATTTTTTAAATTGACCTTATACATTTGCTGGGTACACTTTAATAATACCTTGACTTTAAAGATTGTAAGAAATACCCGTAATTCGAAAGGTTTGACAAAATACAGTAAATGCTTTTGCTACATATGCAGGAGCATTGTCAGTTTTAATCACATCAAGAAGTTCAATAATAGAAAATGCATAGACAATGAGTTATAACATGCTTAGCAGCCTCTCCTGTTCTAGCAGAGGCTACTTACTATAAATCCAGAATAAGTATCCACTGTAACATGGACAAAGGACTGTTTGCCAAATGAAGGTATATGAGTAACATCCATTTGTCAAAGTTGTCCTGGTAGGAGTCCTCGAAGGTTAACTCCAAATGAATGGACAGATTGTAGTATAGGACACCTCAGACAGGATTTAACAATCTGCCGTGCTGCTTCCAAGAAAGTTGAAACTATTTACATAGGGCTGCAGTGTTCTAGTGATGAATAGTATGAGACTGAATTGCTTGATCTGTCATGGTTGCTCCAATAATTTTCTTTTGGGTAGTTTGATCAACAAGGGCATTCCCTTGTGCTAAAGCTCCAGGGAGCATGGAGTGAGCTCGAATATGTCCTATAAAACATGGAGCTCTATGTTGACATACAAGTCTTTGAAGAAGGAGAAATTGCTGAAATAGTTCTTCATCAGCAGTTGTCCCTAAGACAGCAGTCTCTATAGTGGAAACAACCATAAGTAAATATTTGCTGTCTGTATACAGATTAAAGGAGGAACATGGCAAATGCTGAAAAGCCATGATAATGGCATGTAATTCTAGTCTTTGAGCTGATTTTAAGGTGACTGTTTCAGTATAAAGTTGTCCATTGATTATTAAGCCTGCTATTCCTGAGCTGGACCCATCAGTAAAGACTGTAGGTGCTTCAGGAATGGGCTCATTAACAATTGTTTTAGGAAATACAAATGTAATTATTTTATCAGCTGGGTAGTGAGAATCAGTTTGGCCTGTAAAATTTGCAAAAGCAATTTGCCATTTAGTGGAAGTTTCCCAGAGCCATTGTTGTTGATCCTTTGAAAAAAGGAACAATAATATGAGGCTCAAAACCTATAAACTGTAAGAGTCGCCTATGCCCCTTGATAATCAAGGAGGCAACAAGATCAAAATATGGAGATAAAACTTTCTTAGGAGTAACAGCTAAATGAATCCATTCAATAGGACATGAAGCTTGCCACATGTAAAGCCAGTAGCCAGGGCCACCATCACAGCCGCCTGGCCCATGCAGGTTCGCATTGGATTCGGACAGTCGGTAAAGAAACAACGGAGCCAAGAACTGATGGGCCATCATCTTTAATCCTAGCTTGCACCCAGTAGGCAAGTAAAAACACACACTGGGCTCCAAAACCCACTCATTCAGTGCTCACAAAGCTACTGACTTATCCAAGTTTCCTAGAATCAAAGGTTTCTAGCTCACCAGACTTATTCACCTCTGTTCCCCATCTCCTTCCTTCTCCCTGCACAAACTCTGCACAAACTGACTTCTCACTTAGCACTCCACCATCTTGGCTGCTTCTCCTGGCCTCCTCCACATGGCCTCTCTCTGCTCTCCTCTCTGCTCTCTCCTCTAATGCTAATCTCAGGAACTAAGAGAGCAAGCTCCTGTTCTGCCCCCATTTTATAGTATAGAAATCAAAATTTTTAATCCAATATACAAAATAGGGAAGTCTCTAATACAAAGTCACTTATCTGAGGCATGATGGGATTCCTCATGAGAGTGCACCACCCACATCGAAAAGGGTGGGAAAGACTTAGTCCTAAAATCAAGCCCCAGGCTACAAGGATCCTGCCTGCCCACAGCCCGCCCCCAACACACATTAGTATCACCTGGGTGACAAGCCTCCATGTGGGCAGCACCATCTTTAACAAAGTAAGTATAATATATTTTATCTTCCCAACACCACAATAGTCCCATTGGAGTGTAACTCGAGGGACAAATTAGTAAGGCGATTGATTCTTCAGGATTTATGCATTTTAGTTGTGCTTGTTGCAAGGCTTTTTCCACAAGCTTTAAAGCTTGTTGTCCCGGCAGCTGTAAGTAGCTGAGGAGAAGCTGGTTCAGCCGAGCCTCTAAGAATATCAAAAAGTGGCTTCAGTTCTCGGTAGTTAATTTCAAGGAAGGTCTAAGCCAGGGGTCCCCAAACTTTTTACACAGGGGGCCAGTTCACTGTCCCTCAGACCGTTGGACGGCCGGACTATAAAAAAAACTACGAACAAATCCCTATGCACACTGCACATATCTTATTTTAAAGTAAAAAAACAAAATGAGAACAAATACAATATTTAAAATAAAGAACGAGTAAATTTAAATCAACAAACTGACCAGTATTTCAATGGGAACTATGCTCCTCTCACTGACCACCAATGAAAGAGGTGCCCCTTCTGGAAGTGCGGTGAGGGCCGGATAAATGGCCTCAGGGGGCCGCATGCGGCCCGCGGGCCGTAGTTTGGGGACCCCTGGTCTAAGCCAATTAATGTCTCCTGACAGTTTCTGGAAATTGTTTAAAGTTTGCAAATGATCCATCCTGATTTCTGTTTTCTGTGGATGAATTTGTTGTCCCTCAATAATTTGTCCTAAATAAGAAAAAGGTAAAGATTGCTGTAGCTTTTCAGGAACAATATAAAGTCCTGATTCTTTCAGAGAATATTCTAGTTGTTGCAAAATAGTCAGCACAGTGTCTTTATCTGGATGAGTGATAAGAATATTATCCATATAATGAATTATGTATGCCTTAGTGTGCTGCCTTCACAAGGTAGGACTGTTAGCTGTACCTTGAGGCAGAACTCTCCACTGGTATCACTCCATGGGAGCCTGGAAATTAAGTGAAGGAACACTGAATGCAAACACTTGGAATCATGAGGGCTTAAAGGAATAGTAAAAAAGTAATCCTTCAAGTCAGCAACTACAAGGTGATAATTCCATGGAATGGCAGTAGGAGAAGGAAATCCTAGCTGGAGAGGACTCATAATTTCCATAGTCTTTTTTATTGCTGTCAAATCTTGTAATAGCCTCTGGTTTCCTTATTTCTTTTTAATGACAAATATTGGTGTATTCCATGGGCTATTCACATAGATGGTTCAATGTGCCCAAGCTGTAACTTCTCCTGCACCAATCAAGCAGCCACTTAAGGTTCTCCTGAGAAAGGAGCCATTGGTCTACCCATACAGGACTACCTGATTTCCAAGTAAGTGGATCTGCACAATGCACCCTTGGGGTAGCAGGAGCCACCAAGGCCTCCATACCAAATTTTGATATCCTAATCCACACCTTCTGGTATTGGATGCCACTTCTATGGGGGTGAGAATTCCCCACTGTTCTTTCCCTAGTCCCTTAGTGGGCAAATATTCCTGATAAAGCACTTGAGTATTGACTAAATTATTAGGACTGACAAGTAATGCTCCCATATTTTTCAAAACATCTCTACCCCACAAATTAACTGGTAATCTGGGGAGCACATAAGGCTGAAAACGTCCAGAATGACCTTCCTAATCTTCCCAATTTAGAAAACTAGAACTTTGTTGAGGGGATTTACTCTGCCCTATACCTTGTACTTCTGTGGCTGCTGCATGAGTGGGCCAGGAAGGAGGCCAATGTAGTTTAGCAATAACAGATACATCAGCCCCAGTATCTAAAAGTCCTTTAAATTTATGCCTTTGTATTGTTAGTTCCATTTCAGGGTGTTCCTGACCTATTTTTTGAATCCAATAGACAGCATCAGTGGAGCCAAATCACCAATTTCCTTGGAGCCCCTTTTGCAGGATGTGGCCTGAGAAGCAGAATTAGCAACCTTATACTGTTCTTCTAACTGCCTGAATTAGCCATGAGACAAATTCTTGAAATGACTTATTAGGGCCCTGCTTAATTTTGCTCAATTCTTTTGTTTTGCCTAACTGAGTATAACCTTACACATAAACAAGATAATTTACGCACAAAAAACACAAGTATAACATATAACTTTGATTAATCCTAATACTTAAATTGCTATATGGCTCCTAAGTCTGAACACACCTCACAATGCACTAACCAAATTAGTAAGTCTTAAGGATCTACATTCTATTCTATTTAAATTTAAATGAGCACTCCTTACAAGTTCTAAAAAACATTTTTTCTAAATATTAGAGCCAGCATTTCCAGTTTTTGCATACAAAAAAACCCCCTTAATTCAGGCCTTAAAAACAGATACATTTTAGATAACATTAAACAAAGACTAAACAGAAACAAGAATTAAATGAACCAGACAAACCAGAGAGAAACCCGGGATTCCAGAGCACATCCAGATTAGAAAGATGCCTGCCTGATATTAGGGCATTTTCTGACAGAGGAACTGAAGGATGTGACTAAACAAAATCTCCCTGAGAAAATTTGCTCTTGGCAGCTGCTGGGATATTTTCTATAGTCAGATCCAACACAGGTCCCCTGCCTCAATTTCCCGGCAAAGAATAAGAAAGAAATAAAATGATAGTTCAGAAGATTGTAGTTAAAACATTAAAGAAAATCAGACCATGACAGGAAAAGCTGTAATTTTCCTAATACCTGAGTCTCCTATCCATTCTCAAGAAAGTCAAACTTCCACAGCAAATAATCAGCCCTGGAGCGACAAGCACAAGCAATTGCCTTCCAGTCATTTGGAGGAAGAGCCTTTGCACTAATAGTATCTAGTGAAAAGGGGCAGTAGGCCCATACTGAACACAAGCAAGTTTAATCTCTTTCAGAGTTCTAAAAGGTACAGGTTCGTGTTCTCGCACTAGTCTCCCTGTATCATCCTGTCTTTCTACAACAGGAAAACAGGTAAAGCCATTTATTGTTTCCCCTATATTTCAAGCTTGGTCTATAGATTGTTGGAGAGGGGATCTCCCATATTTTAAGCTATAAACTCTGGAATCAGCCTGATAAGGGAACAGAGAAGCAGAGGGTTGAATGTAGGAAGGAGCCGAGGGCAGTGGAGGCCCACGGCTAAGGCAGCCATAGCCACGGATTTTTCATCCCCCGAGTCATCCTCAGACTCCAAGTTATCCTGGTATTCACATCCCTCTGTTTCCAGCTCACCCTGATACTCTTCAGACAACGATTTGTCTTCATATGGAAACATTTCTACAAAAAGGTTCCTTATTTTTTACCCTATCTGTCCCATAATCTTTTACTCCCGACTACACTTTCCCAAAAAACTTTCTTTACTCACTGTGCGCACTTCACTTTGGGGAATTCTGTCACCTTCCTTCAGTTTTAGTTTCCTCGTACTCATACTGAAGTCCCTGTTCGGGTGCCACTTGCCACGGACCAATGTGGCTCCTAATAATGGTGTGGAATTAAGGAAACATACTTACTAAGAAAAAATGGGACCGGGAGGACTCTTCAAATGCTGATGCCAATATCCGAATGCCCCATAGCCCCAGTTTGCTTTATTATATTGCCATATGCAAATCAAGAAAGTCCTTGTTACAAAGTTACGCATCGGAGGCTAACACAGGAACTCTCCCAAGGCATAAACAAGAATCCCCCCACCATGCATAAGTGAAATCAACCAACATCTGAACAAACAAAGAGTAAGAGGAAGGGCATGTAAATTGCTTCCAGCAACTTAAGGAAGCAAGTTGAGTGGGTGCAAATACTCAGCATCATAGCCAAAATGGAGGTGAAGGGGGGAGAACTCAGCCTTTTGCTAAGCCTCAAATCTACAATGGCTTTTTGCCATTTACGGTCCACAACACTGTATAATAAATATAAAAACTAAGCTGGAGAAAAGAAAATATTTAGAAAATCATAATGAAGGAAAAATCGTTTATAGCAGGGGTCTCAAACTTGTGGCCCGTGGGCCGCATGCGGCCCACCGAACAATTTTGTGCGGCCTGCAGACTAATCCACGAAGTTCAAAATATTTTGGATAAAATTAAGTAAGCCTAGGGGCCTACTTGTATTTTTCATTTCTCTAGCATCCTAGCTAGATATTAGCTTAGTTAACAGCAGTTGTGATGTGAACTACAGTTTCTGGTCATTTTGTGACACTGAGTAAACTGCATGTACGATTGTGCTTGTTGTACTGATTTTTTTTTGTTTTCAACTGCAGTGAGAAAAGTGTTGCGTAACAGTTGCCTTTTGTAGACCTAGTGCAACCCGCTGAAGGGCTGTGATCTTGCTCTGGGGCCCACATGCTGAGTTGAGTTTGAGACCCCTGGTTTATAGCATTTATTGAAAAAAAAAATGCAAATGCCTGGATTCGCACAGTTAAAACCCATATTGTTCAAAAGTCAGCTGTATAGGTTTATATACTTGGAGTAAAATAAATATATGTACTTTTTTTCTTTGTTGATAGTTTCTACATTTCTGAATTTGGTATGAATGCAAATACTATCAAAAGTGGTATCTTCTATAACATACAACAATTCAATAATATAAAAAAATTTAGTCATCTCTGATAATTTAAGAAAAGGCATGAGATTCAAATAGCATAAAAGTCTTTTGACGATAATAAAATGTAATAATTTTTAAAGATTTCATAAGTAGACATACAGTTGTCAAAAAGAAT
Organism: Saccopteryx leptura; assembly: GCF_036850995.1. NCBI lineage: Eukaryota > Metazoa > Chordata > Mammalia > Chiroptera > Emballonuridae > Saccopteryx > Saccopteryx leptura. The sequence continues at coordinate 39,682,114 of NC_089505.1, read as the reverse complement.
GATACAAAAGTGACATGAGGAGTAGAGATTTAATTTTTTTGTCTTATGTGATGTATTTTTCTTTTATGCTTATGCCAACTACTGAATTATTTATCTCAAGTGAATTGCACATTTTGTATTGCTCTTCATTTTCTCGATTTTATTATATACTTCATACTTCTGATAGTTATACAGAAGAGGCCATATCACTGTGAGAAAAGCTTCTAAATAAGATTATTTGACAAAATTACATAAAATTTAGGTTTCTATGTTCAACCTCTATATTAGCCTGTTTGCTTTCTTTTTTCTACAGCCTCTTCAAATACTCTTTGTTCTTCTTCCATGAAAGTATTACCATGTCTCTCTGACTCATGCTAATCTCTGTTTTTTTGAGAATTCTTTCCACTCTAATTTTATAACTACTTTTAGAACCTTATATATATTTTTACTTGAATGTTTTTATGCATCTTGTATTTCCCTAAGTAGAAAGAAACTGCTTTTTCCCCCTAATAATGTGCTAAACTTGGAGCAGAACTCAATGTGTGTATGCTGAGTTGGAATGGCTTTCAACCCTGTCATTTCTGGGTGCGTGTAAACCTAGCCGTGGTAGAAAAGGCTGGGAAACTGGCTTGAACTGGTTTTCCTTGCTTATTTAATTCTTCCTCCTGCCTCTATAACTAGGGCTGTGCTTTAGCCTCACTGCTCAAAACAGTCAGCCCAAATATTGCTTCTATTCTTGTCAGAATATGGGGCCAAGTAGTGGAGAGATGTATGTAGCTTTGCACTGCTTTTATTTAAAATATTTACCCCATGGGCTTTTCTTGAAATGATCTCATCTAACTTGTAGATTTCTGTTACATAGACTTTTAATCCTTTGTGTTCTGTTATGTCTTTTACAGGTGATATTATGTCAATTGTGATGAAACAAGTGGGACGTTAATAGGAGTAAAAATTATTTTTATAGCATCAAGGAAAATTTGGTTGATACGGGATGTGAGAGCAGAACATTTTTCAGAGAAAAAGGTAGCAAGCAGTATTTGCCCATGGACTCAATCATTTTCTCGATTTTATTATATACCAATGTTCTTCAAACCCAGCTTCCTGATGAGCATACTAATGGAAAATATAGTTGAAAGTATCTTTCCTGGAGGTATTCCTATTCCATTACACACACACACACACACACACACACACACACATCTCTTGAATATTTTTTCATTCACAAATATCTAGTGTGAGCTCACTGTGTGAGGCACTGTACTGAGGTAGGGATATCAGGTTCAATATGTTCTTAGGGGTCATTTAGTGTAGCCAGTGTGGGATGGTTAAGAACCAAGAGACATTGTTGGCTAGGCACACATATTTTTTTAATAGCAATAAACTTTTTATTTAGAATAGTTTTAGATTTATCCAAAAGTTGAAATGGCAATACAAAGAGTTCCCATATAGCCTCTTCCCAGCTTCCCATGTTGGCAACATTTTACATTAAATTTATATTTACAGTTAGTTATGAAGACTTGTCATAACTAAGGGACTAACATCAGTGCATTATTATTAAATAAACTCCACATGGTATTCATATTTTCCTTACCCTAGAGTTCTATACCTTGGCTACGAGGCTAATAATTCCCAATGTGCTTGCATTTCTTTCTAAATTAGCTGGGTTTACCATTATCAATGCATTTGTGTCCGCCATAGTGAACAGGTGTACCCACATAATGAATGTATACAAGGGAAACGTAGCATATAGCCTTTGACAGTATTTTACCACAAGCCGACTTGGGAGAGAATTCTCAATATATGGATGACATTTAGCTGAAAGATGGTGGAAAGGGATTAAATCTTGCAATAATAATAATGATCTCCTGAGCTCACATTAAAACATTTCAGTCAAGCAGAAAAAAAAAATTAATGTACCTAGATAGTTGCACTATTCAGCAAAGGGGTCCGAAGGATATTATTATTTTTTAATAGCCTTAATATTTTAAAGCTGTTTTAGGTTCACAGCAAAATTGAGAGGAAGGTTCTGAGATTTCCCATGTACCTCCTGCTTATTATTAACATCCTCCCTCCTCCCGGGAGTGATACGTTTGTTACAATTGATGAATCTACATTGACACATCAGGAAATCCAAAGCCGTAGTTTACCTCAGAGTTCACTCTGTCTTATGCATTCTATGAGTTTGGAAAAAATAATTATAATGACATGTATTCCCCATTATAGTGTCATACAGAATAGCTCTGAGAGTCCTGTGTTCTCCATATTTTCATCTTTTCTTCCCCCTTAGAAAGTTATGCTTTGAGGCATCCAACTAGGCATTTCTTGATGGATAGAACTCTGTGCCTGGAATTAGGAGTTGTGTCCTGGTTCTGTTTTTTACTCTACAACCTTGTATACATCCCATACATTTTTTTAGGATGTGTTTCCTGTTCTTTAAAATGATTAACATAAATACTATTTTTTTTTTTGTCTCATGGGGATGATATTCATGAGACTACTTTATAAACCGACATGGATTATACAAATGTATCATTGTTTTTTGGACCAACTATCACCCAACACTCTCAATTTTAATATTAAAATTGGCGTACCTCAGATTCAGACCTATCAGTCTAAAGTGTTGGTTGTATTGAGAATCATCTAAAGAGCTTTTCAAAACAAACCAGTGCCTAGGTAATAGGATAGGATGGAGTGTGGGAGTGTATTTTGTTTTTTAAACTCCTGCATGATTCCACGGTACAGTCTGGGTGAGAACTGTTGGTTTAAATGTCAAGTCCTTTAAACATGCAGATGTTTATAAACGGTCAAGCAGCAATATTCCAGCCCCTAGAGCAGTGAACTCCATCTGTAACCAAGGAATAAATAGCAAATATTCTTTATCAGAAAGCCATCGCAATGGTTGGTACTGTTAGATGAAGGTGGAAATACCCCCTCAAAGAGTAGAACACTATGGTCATGAAACTATATGCATTAGCGCCTGGAAATATTTTACTCTTATCTTGTGGCCTAAAGATAAAAGATGCTTTAGAAACCTATACTGGAACATATAGCTTGCATTGATAAATTATTCAAGCTAAACTTTTAAAATCGTATGACATGACTTCTCCTGTTTAAAACTTTCAGTAATTTCCCATTTTTTTTTTTATCACATATGTTACAAGCTCATTTCCCTGACACTCAAGGCTTTTCAAGAACTTGGCAACTTTATTTCCCTTTACTATATAGCAGGTCCTTGAATAATGTAGTTTTGTTCACTGTCATTTTATTATCACATCAATGAGATGCTTTAGGAACTTAACACTTGTTTATATTCATTAGCCTGTTGTAAGATTGGCTTCATTATATGTCATTTTGCCACAGTGTCAAGAACCTGTTGACAACATTAAATGATGACTTACTTTATTTGCTCAATGATTCCTATCATTTTATATAGCTTTTAGGAAAACTATTTAATTTATCCTTATATTATTTTCAATCACCCTTAGTAATAATATCTATGGCTATTAATAGTTACCTGTCTCCAGAAGCTCGCCCTGAGCTGGGATTCTTCTAAAAGAGAAGTGTTTCTGGGAAAACCCAGCAGCAGGTTGGGGAAACAGAGGAGGAATGGAAGGAAAAGAAGCAAGTGAGAGATTATCAGGAAAATCTCACAGGAGGAGGGGTGGGGAACATGGCCCTGTAATGCAGGATAGCTATGGAGACAGAATGAGACACACCACAGAACTGTTCTAATTAGGAGGCAAGGGGTCATGAGTCTTTGCGTCTTCATCCCTTTAGTCATTGGCTAAGGTCTCCGGGTAGGAAGGCAACATGAACTCTCTGGTGCTCACTGCTCTCTGTAGATGTAGGCAAAGAAGTTCCGGCAGTCTGTGGGCAGCCTTCCCGGAGCTGCAGATGCTGGTGGTGGGGCTGACAGTGCACTTGGAGCTGGTGTGCAGGAAGCTGGTTCAGGGGTCCTGGAGGATACAGGCAGGGGTCGGGGTGCCATGTTCTTTTAACATCTTCTGCATTAAATTACTTCTTGGATTGGAAGCTCCTTGAAAGCAGATATGTCATTTCTTTGCTATCACTGATTACTATAACACTTTACCCAAAATACTAAAAAAAAGCACCTTTATAAATATTTTTCCAGTGCTTAAACAGATGAGTCAGGGGATTATTTGTCCTTCTTTTCTTGAAATGCTTTTTTGTATGTGTGCTGGTTCTGAACATCAAGCTGCAGAACATGTGCACTGGGAATGCTATTGGGTGTGATGTGGTTGGAATCCTCATCACAGAACACCCTGCTGGGCTCAGTCAGACAGCAAGGATGGCCGAAATCTAGACTAGCTGTTACTTAGGAAGCTGATTTAATGTGCCTCAGAGTAAAAAGGATTAAATCACTGTCCCCTACATAACTGGGAAGGACCAGAAGAAAAATGCAGATAATTGCACTTGCAAATTGCCAAAATGCTATACATGTACTTTGAGCTAAGAGCCAATGATGGGGCTACATGTTAATGCCACCAACAGAGACAAGCATTTTGAATTGAGCTACTAAACAATTTGGGGGCATTGTACCCATGCTCCTGGGAACAACCTTTTCACTGTTTAGTTGCTCTAACTATTCATTGCCTGAAGTACTCCCACTGTATTTTAGTAGAAGCTTCTCTTTCCAAGAGTTCACTTCAAACACTTCTGGTCTCTTTCATACACATTGTCATGCAAAATGCTTTAAGGAATTCTGGGTATGTAGAGTGGATATGGTGCTCCACATAACTGTTTGGAATCAAGGAACAAGTCGAATGTGTGCCATGCTACATCATTAATTAAATTTAAAGAATAGTTGCACCATCTTTTAGAAATGTAGATGACAATACCAGGCATCTGTAGATTGGCTTCCATCTCATCATATTGAGTACTATCATGATACATTCTAGTAAGCACCATTAAGCACCATGATTAGTTTATAGCCCACATTCCTTTATACTGTGCACCACATACTACAGTAAATGAAATTATGTATTTTAATATGAATGGTAACATTTTTTGATTGGTTTTCTACAAATGGTTTTATTTTTAAAACTGATTTCTATTGTGACAGTGGGAATTTAGTAATTAGTCCTGTGAGGAAACATTCTTAAGCTTACTCAGTTTGAATGATCCTATGCCAAGGTTCAGTAAAATGCAGTGCCCTTTTTATATATAATTCACAAATCTACAATAGAAAAACTCAATAGTATCTTCAGCCTGCGGGCAAAGTACGTTGTAAAAAATATTTTCAAAGAAGAGTTGCTCAACATTTCTCAAGTGAAGTGGTCACTACAATGAGAAAACCTATAGGAAATTTAATAATGATCAGAAGAAAAGCAGAGAATTAGATCTGACATCCTATTCATTCATTCCACAAACATTTATTATGCTATAATGAAATCTTGGTCATTGCATTATCAGATAAGCAGAAACAAAGTGCTGTGTTAGAAACACTAGCCTTTCCATTGTATTTATGAAAATGTAAGGAAAAAATAAGCCAGTGACATTCAGGTATTTGGAGTAATAAAAAAAGAAGAAGAAGAATATTCAGTAAAGAAATATCAGACTCATAAAATAATTAATTTCTAATGTTTATCTGCAGTTTACCTTTGGATAGAATTGTAAAGGAGAATTTTTTTTTTTTTAGTATATTTCTCTTAGAGCAGGGTAAGGGGTTTAAAGGTGAACCATGAGGGAAATTTAATTTCAAAGATATATGGTAATCAATGCTTTCAAAACAAAAGTTGAAATCTACTTTGCCATGCCTTTTTATGCTGTACAAAATACATCATTTATAAAGCTACTGATTCTGACAGTGCCTGTCTGCAACACAGGGCATAACGCAGAGCAATCAAAAGGCATTTTAATTTTTAAAATGCTCTCATCTGCTTTTCCATTGCTTTTGGTAGCTTATACAGTTTTAGAACATATGCTACATGCCAAGTTGTTTGGCTTTATCTTTTCTATAAAGGAAAAAATGTCATCACAGCAATGCTTGGCTGTTTACTGGAAATGGAGATTATTCCATGGATCAAAATTTATTGTGGATGTTAAAATACTAAGAATTATCGTGATGAGTTCAAAATTATTGCTACAATTAAGTACTGTTTATATGCGCGGTACTGTGTCACATGCTTTACCGACTTTGTCACATTTCATCTTCAAAGCAACCTTCCAAAGTAATCATCAATATCCACATTTATGGACCGGGATGATGGACAGTGTGCACAACTGACCTGTGTGAGTCCACGATCTTAATGGAGGGCAGCTAAAGGTCCATGTACCTTCACACATTATCTGGAGAGGGTGTGTGACTTCCCTGAACTTCTCTGGGATAGAATCATAAGGACATTATCTTAACTGGGTCTTCAGGCCTTTCCAAGAAGGATGGCGAGCACTGAGGCAGATCTAAAGTAGCTTTGGTCTTCTGGACTTTTCCTTGACTGGATCAGGACTTAAGTGACTGTGCCTGTTTTCAGCTGGCCTGAACCTATCACTGAAACAGAAGCGTTTTCTTTACTGGCCTTGGAGCAGTAGTCATAGCTCTACTTTGTCCAGAGTGTCCTTGTAGTCTGACATCAAAGTCACCCAGGTAGAGATGAGTTTGGAAAGTGATCAAATGAAATATTAGATTAGGAAATAGCATAAACGTATCTCTTTACATAAACAGATTTAATATGTGAAATTTGTGTTGTTTGAAATCCTTATTAATCATTCTGTTGCCATAGGTTCCAAATTTACTGCATTTATGAATTATTTAACATTTCCTTTCTAATTCTGATGAATTAAAATATTGTGAACAAATATTATTTCCCTCCTATCACAATACATATGGCTGAGGCAAACTTAGTGAAAAATATTCTTGGATGTTTTAAGCCTGACATTTAGAAACTGGGTGGCACATACAAAATGCTGCCAAGGTGACATCATATTTCCTACTGATTCTGGAAACCAATTCAAATAACAAACATTTAAATTTGTATTTTTATATGAATGCTATTTAAGAGGTCTTTGACTATTGCCAACTGACCCAGAAGTGATGTGTGAAAAATATTACCGAGCGCTCATTTATTTTCCGGTGAGAAGTCTCCATATTTCTCAGATCACCATAAATACCACCATCCATGTTAGACTATCGTAGACCAGCCCGGGTTCCTCGTGTTTCCTGTCAGGCATCCTCCCTGTCCTCTGCGTGCCATGTCTGAGGACGTTGGAAATGAGACAGGCATGCTGGTGTTCTTGAATTGAGGAGGCAGTTCCTGAGTGACAAAGCTATTTATGTACCAAGTACATAAATATTGCTTGACGGTGTCTGAGTTCACATGAATTTAATGTAGAAGACTTGCATAAAAGAGAATTAATTGTATTGCTTAGACTTATGGTGAAATGATAAAAATGATGGCTGTGTTTTGAGGAATTTTATGTTGGCCTTATTAGTTGTATCCTGCAGGGTGTAAATGTGATTATCAGGGTTATATCATTCTGAAGTTTTACATTTAAGTACGTTTTGTCCTTTCAAAACATATTTCACGAGTTTATAGTTTCAAATGACCTACTATTTAAAGACATAAATTGCAAATAATGGTTAAAATGTTACTTATCTCTTTTTCTTTAGATTCCTTACTCTTTCACTAGTCATAATGAGCTGTCAAATTTATATGGCCAGTTTATTTTAAACCTTGGGATAAAACCTCTCCCATTTTTTTTCCTAGAGAATTAAAGCTAATTAAAATTCTTGAAAATTAACTAGAAATCTCATAATTTTTATGAAAACTTGGTGATCAAATAACCCTAATATTATAGGGATGTAAAAAATATCCTTCTTAAACTGAGGCACACCCTGGAATATAAAATAAATTTTATTTATATTTTCATCTTTAATCTTGAAGTACCTATAATCTGAATTTTGTATTTTCTGATTTCACTTATTCCTGTTTTAGTTAATGAGATGATGTTTGAGATTATCACTTGATAATATGAACATTATTGATAATAGCATTGGTATATAAGTACTTATTTTTTACAGATTTACTCTATATTATACAGCATCTATAAGAACTTTGGTTGCTTTTTGGAAAAAAAATTGCTAATAACCAGAACCTTGCCTCAGGGTGCCTGGTTTACAAATGACGACATAGCACAAATCATTTAAGGAGAAACTGTCAGAGGATGGGAGGGGATGCAGCCTTTCTCACCAGGTGTTCTGTTGACTACTTAGATCTGTGTCACCCCCTGTGTGTGTCAGGCAGGCAGATGCCTGGCTCCTCCACAGTGCTGCAGGACCTCCTGAGTGTAATAAGCCCCAGCAGATTGAGCACACTTAGATTTGAGAATAGCTGTGTCTTTCAATGCACTCCTCCTGTAATGGCGTCAGTTTTGTCACATTGGCAATATAATTAGCTTTTTGATTTCTAGCTCTTGAAGCAAAAGAAAAAAAAAAGACAGACAGACATATTAAGGTACATAATTTTGCCTTTCTGACCACAATAATTAGATTTAATCTTTATCCTCTTCCTAGTATTTAATATATTTATTTTTTAATTGAAGCGTGATACTCCTAATCTTTTATTTATGTATTTATGGGGCCATATGATGGTTGCTTTAGCAGCCTGGGCAAGCCGTGGACGCGCTGTCCAGAAAAATGCCTATCACATTGCATACAGTTGCAGGGCTTTATGGAACACTTGGAGCTTACCTTGATTCCTAAAGTAAGAATTCCCATCCCAGTAGGGCTTTATAACCTTATAATTAATATAAAAGAGGCCTGCAACTTAGAGATTTGTTTATTTTTTTTTGCATATGTGATAATTGTTGGACAGTGTAACCAGGGGCTTTCAATATATATATTACTTACTTATAGTCTATAATGGGTCCTAAGGAGCTTTAAGCATGTAAAATAGTAATTATGTAATTTAAAAAGGTCTATAAAGTTCTTCAGATAGTTCATAAATAGCAGTAATCTGTAAGCATGTAATTATTTTTTAAAGATTACATTTATTCAATAGGCCATGGAAATTTCAAAATTTTTTTCAAGTTTGCAAAAAGAATAAACCCAGAGATGCCTGGCCAAGTGGTGGTGCAGTGGATAGAGGGTTGTCCTGGGACTCTGAGGACCAGGTCTGAAACCCTGAGGTCGCCGGCCTGAGCACAGGCTCACCAGCTTGAGCGTGGGATCATTGACATGACCCCATGGGTGCTGTCTTGAGCCCACGGTTGCTGGCTTGAGCCCATGGTTGCTGGCTTGAACATGGTGTCACTGGCTCATAATGCCCGGTCAAGGCACATATGAGAAAGGAATTAATCAACAACTATTGTGCCTCAACTGCGAGGTGATGCTTCTCATTTCTCTCCCTTCCAGTTTGTCTGTCTGTCTGTCTCTCTCTCTCTCACACACTAAAAGAAAAAAAAGGAGAGAGACTAAACTCAGAGAAAATTTCATATTAAAGTAGAGCATATTGTCAAATAGGTACAGATGTACCTTATAAGACCTTATGATAAATTTTTATATTAAAAGACATTTGTTTCAGTTCTTTCAGATATAGACCCAGAAGTGATATTGTTGGATAAAATGGTAATTCTATTTTTAATTTTTTGAGGAGTCTTCATACTACTTTTTATAGTGTCCGTACAATTTACATTCTCTCCAACTGTGAGCAAGAGTTCCAGTTTCTCCTGAAATGTCAGGAAATGTCTTTTGGAACATTACTGCATTCTATTTTATAATTTTAAAAAAATGCCTCTACAGTCTCTGATTCTATATATGAGATTGATATGTATTAATATTCATATTATAATTATCAGGTGTTGGTATTATATTTATGCTTACCTTAAAAATAATTTGAGAATTTTATAATTTTTTTCTAGTTTTGATACTTTAAATAGTTTTAGAATAATCTGCTTTCTACTGGTTACAATGGAATTTTGGGGGGGGGAAAAAGACCTTATTTATATTTAGAATTTTAACTCAGGAAAAAACACACTTATTTAATATAACTCTTCTGAAATTTCAACATGCTTAATAAAGACTTGTTTAAATAGCTGTTTTTAGGAAAAAAGACCACAAATTGAAACATAGAACTATCAGTTATATTCATCAGACACTGCGGGCTGGAAGAGCAGAGCTTCTGCTTTTATAATTTCATTTAGCGTCTACAAAATGTCGTTAGTTGTTCAGTCGTCAGGATGGTCATATCTGAAGAGAGAATGACACAGATTATTGGCCTGACAAGGTTACCTGCTAAACAAAGACTTATTAGATTTATCTGATGACTTAGAAAGATAGTGTCAATGTGTTGTTTCCTTTGTCATTTTGAGAATGTATTACAGAGATATGAAACTGATCATTGAAGAATATCCGCTCATGGAAAGGAAGGAATTAAATGTACTTCCACATATTATGTACTAAGTTTTCTTTTCTAGCATTATCTTTTAAAATTCTAAGCCTGTTTACAGATGAGGAAATTAAGGCCAAGAGTATTTAAGGGAAACAATCTGACCAGGTACATGTATACATTTTAGGGAGAGAGAGGATGGCACAGGGTTCTGTAAGCATGCAGGCTAGCTAGATCTCGTTATAGCAGAAAGTATAGCATCTGTTTACTTCTTTAATTAATATTAATTTTATTTTTTTCTTTCTTATTGACTTTATTGGAGTTCTATTGATTAACAGTTACACAGGTCTTGGGTGCACAATTCTACAATACATCATCTGTACTCGCATTATGGGTTCACCACCCCAAGTCCAGTATTTGTCCATCACCATTTATCCTCTCGGACCTTCCTCCACCCTCCCATTCCACAGTCACCACACTGTTGTCTGTGTTGCTGAGCCATTGATTGATTTATTTATTTTTCAGAGAGAGAGAGAGGAGGGGGGGAGGAAGTACGGGAGAGGGTGAAGCTGGAAGCATCAATTTGTAGTAGTTGCTTCTCATATGTACTTTAATTGGGCAAGCCCAAGGTTTTGAACCTGCGACATCAGTTTGCCAGGTCGGCACTTTATCTACTGTGCCACCACAGGCCAGGCATGAGTTTTTTTGAGCGTGTAGGGGGAAATGACGGGCTCAGTGAGGTGGGTGGAGGGATTGAGCAAAAAGGGAAAAAAAGAATAAAAGGTTTCAAAAAGTTTAAAAAGTGGTAAACATAATACCCTCTAGTAATAATCCAGAGCTTTTTATATATGAAAAATGAATTTTCCCTCCTGTTTCTCTCTCACTCTTCCTTCTTGTTTATATTTCCATCCTATGTAATATCTCTGCCTTTAATTCATTCAACTCAATTTGGTGTTTGCCTCCTTGAAAACGCTAACAAAAGTAATAGCTAGCATATTTGGATTGCCTGCAGTGTTCCAGGCGCATTGCTTGGTGCCTTCCCAGAGCCTCTACTCCTCACCCAGCACTGCCAAGCAGGCATTCTTCGGATACCTGGTGGGGAAGGGAATTAGGCTGGGTGGGTCCACCCTGACCAGTTCCCAAATCTGTGTTCTTTCCACACTATGTCACCTCCTGTGCCTAATAAAACATTTGGGACAAATGATTATCCTCATAGGCCATCATCTCACGGTCAATATTGAAGCCTCTAAATCAGGGGTCCCCAAACTTTTTACACAGGGGGCCAGTTCACTGTCCCTCAGACTGTTGTAGGGCCAGACTATAAAAAAAACTATGAACAAATCCCTATGCACACTGCACATATCTTATTTTAAAGTAAAAAAACAAAACGGGAACAAATACAATATTTAATATAAAAAACAAGTAAATTTAAATCAAGAAACTGACCAGTATTTCAATGGGAACTATGGGCCTGCTTTTGGCTAATGAGATGGTCAATGTGCTCCTCTCACTGACCACCAATGAAAGATGTGCCCCTTCCGGAAGTGCAGCGGGGGCCAGATAAATGGCCGCATGTGGCCCGCGGGCCGTAGTTTGGGGACCCCTGCTCTAAATCTTGGTCTTCCTTTAATAAATACTTCTAATAAATCACGGCCAGAAGAGGGAAAGTAAGTGTACACTGAAGCCAGAAACAAATAAGAGGAAGTCCATTTTATTTCTGTAGCATTTCTTGGAAGTCAGGTGTGTTCTGAATTCAATGTTCTGGATATCTGTTAGCTAGCGTCTAATATTCTATTCCATGTGTGTCCAAATGGAATCAGTCTTTAAAGGGCAATCATGTAAAATGTGTTTCAGGCTAAAATTTATGATGTGCCATAATGTGATGTCTCATTAGTTTATAACCCCAGTAATACACTGTGGAAAGACATTTGGAAGTCATAAAATCGGAGAATAAAGGCAGATTTTATCATTTTCCTATGGAAACAATAGCTTAAAAGTCACACAGTTTCTTTGAGAGTTCATCCATAGGTAACAATAAAATACATATTCTTCCCTGTCTCACATTCTGTCATCATAGAAGGGAAATCTAGAAAATATGTCACATAACCTAATAGGTAAGTCAGTTTATTGTTTTCACCTATGTAGAAAACACCAGAGTATGAAACATAACTTCTACATTTTTTTTTTCCCTAGGCTGTCTTTATTTCTTGATTTTGAGTAGTATTGTATCACATATAGCTGATTAAACTTCACTGTTTTTATTTTTTAAAATTTATTTTTATACCTGATTTGCAACAAAATCTTATTTGTACCATAACTTTGCCAATTCAATATGTATTAGAGAAGTGAGGAAAATTAAGTAAATAAGGTTAATAGATTAAAAAAGGCATGCATATGATAATTTGATGTCAGTTATAAATCTGTTTATCTGGAACAACCTTGGAATAAAAAAGTATTGTTCGGCTCTGGCCGGTTGGCTCAGCGGTAGAGCGTCGGCCTGGCGTGCAGGAGTCCCGGGTTCGATTCCCGGCCAGGGCACACAGGGGAAGCGCCCATCTGCTTCTCCACCCCTCCCCCTCTCCTTCCTCTCTGTCTCTCTCTTCCCCTCCCGCAGCCAAGGCTCCATTGAGGCAAAGATGGCCTGGGCACTGAGGATGGCTCTGTGGCCTCTGCCTCAGGTGCTAGTATGGCTCTGGATGCAACAGAGCAATGCCCCAGAGGGGCAGAGCATCGCCCCCTGGTGGGCATGCTGGGTGGATCCTGGTCGGGTGCATGCGGGAGCCTGTCTGACTGCCTGCCTCCCCGTTTCCAGCTTCGGAAAAACGAAAAAGAAAAAAAAAAAGTATTGTTCTTAGTATTAGTATACCCATGCATATCGTTTTACAAATTATAATGTACTGTATTCAAGCGTTTTTAATCCAGATCCCAGCTTTGATATTTACTACAGTGCAAGCTATCTACTTTCTCTAAGCCTCCATTTCCTTGTATTTAAAATTGGAGGGTTTTTTTTATTTGTTGTAGTAAGGAGTGAATGCTATATATAAAGTGCTTAGGAGGCTGTGTATTACTCCCTGGTCACACTGAAGCTCAGTATCTCAAAATTGTCAGTGATATGCCTTTCTCTGGTGTCCCTGTTGCCAAACCCTTGCAAATCCAGGTTTCTATTCTATCTTAATTTTATTGCTCTTGCCCATTTGGATTATCATCTCTCAATTCAGACCCTTATCACTGCTTGACTTGACTATCATGATTGCATCCTAATGAGACATCCCATTTCCTCTCTCCCCCATCTCAGTTCATCCTCATTACTGTTAGATTACCATTCATAATAAACATAGTAATACCCTTACTTTATTTACATTCTTTTTTTTTTGTGGCAGAGACAGAGAGAGTCAGAGAGAGGGACAGATAAAGACAGATAGGGACAGACAGACAGGAAGGGAGAGACAGGAGAAACATCAATTCTTTGTTGAGGCTCCTTAGTTGTTCATTGATTGCTTTCTCATATGTGCCTTTACCGGGGGGCTACAGCAGACCAAGTGACCCGTTGCTTGAGCCAGCAACCTTGGGCTCAAGCTGGTGAGCCTTGCTCAAACCAGATGAGTTCGTGCTCAAGCTGGCGAGCTCCGGGTCTGGAACCTGGGCCCTCCACATCCCAGTCCAATGCTCTATCCACTGTGCCACCACCTGGTCAGGCATCTACATTCTTTCTAATACTGACTTTTGCCACCTGCTGAGTTCAATTGCAGCGTCTTAACTTCTGTGGCCTGATGTAATGTGCCCTCCCAGTGTATTTCCTGCTGCTTTGCTACATATGCCCTGTGATGTTAAGACTGAACTTTCTGTTCCTACTTATTATTCCTTACTGTGCTTCTGTAGTTCTTTCTGACTACAATAGCCATTCCTTTTTAAAATTTTATTTTTTGATTGATTTTTAGAGAGACAGGGGAAAGAAGAGAGAGAGTATTGTTCCACTTATTTACGCATTCATTGTTTGATTTCTGTATGTTTTCTGACCAGTGATCATACCCGCAACCTGGTGTATAGGGACGATGCTCTAACCTACTGAGCTACCTGTCCAGGGCCTTACAACAGTCATTCTTGTATTCCATTTCTCATGAACTCATTTCATATATGATTCTATAAATACATGCAATATTGTCTTTTTTTTTTAACCCTAAGAGCTTTTGACTTCCCTTTCCTTATGGCATTTATTTTATCTTTTCCCAGCATGTATAAAGGTCTACCGGAAAGTTCTGTCCGTTTCTATCACAAGTTTCGACATGTAAGCACATATTTATTTGGCGCATGTGTGCCTCTCTATTTTTATCACTTAATGTATACATACTGACGTAGTAAATTAACTAAAACCAAGTTGATTCATGTTAGTCTTATGTGTGAAGCGATAGTGTACCCATGGCTACTGATAAAGTTTATTTACGCCACTGTAATTTTTACGAATTTCAACAAGGAAGAAATGCTACAGAAGCATGTAGAAATTTATAGAAAGTGTTTGGTGAAGGTACAGTTTCTGATAGGACATGCAGAAGATGGTTTGAAAATTCGAAACCGGTGATCTCGACCTTTCTGATAAGCCACGTTCTGGGCGACCATCTTTGATGGATGACAATGTTGTTAAGACCATGTTGGAGCAAGATCCTTTTCTGACAACATCGGAGATCGCAGAAAGGCTTAATTCAGCTCAGCAAACCATTTCGGACCGTATTCGGAAGATAGGCTTGGTGTGGAAATATTCAAGATGGGTGCTACATGAATTAAGTCAGAAGAATTTGGATGATTGAGTCGTCATATGCACATCTCTGCTTGCTTGGAACAAAATCAAGCCCTTCTTGAACCGGATGATAACTGGGGATGAAAAGTGGATTACCTACAAAAACATCGTAAGGCCCTGGCCGGTTGGCTCAGTGGTAGAGCGTTGGCCTGGCGTGCAGAAGTCCCAGGTTCGATTCCCGGCCAGGGAACACAGGAGAAGCGCCCATCCACCCCTCCCCCTCTCCTTCCTCTCTGTCTCTCTCTTCCCCTCCCGCAGCGAGGCTCCATTGGAGCAAAGATGGCCAGGGCGCTGGGGATGGCTCCTTGGCCTCTGCCCCAGGCGCTAGAGTGGCTCTGGTCACGGCAGAGCGACATCCTGGAGGGGCAGAGCATCGCCCCCTGGTGGGCAGAGCATCGGCCCCCCGGTGGGCGTGCCGGGTGGATCCCGGTCGGGCGCATGTGGGAGTCTATCTGACTGTCTCTCCCCGTTCCCAGCTTCAGAAAAATACAAAAAAAAAAAAAAACCATCGTAAGGAAAAGGGCATATTGTGAACCAGGAAAACCTAGCCCTCCCACCTCTAAACCAAATTTGACTCTGAATAAGAGAATGTTGTGTATATGGTGTGACATTCGAGGACCAATATATTATGAGCTTTT
Source organism: Saccopteryx leptura (assembly GCF_036850995.1). Lineage (NCBI taxonomy): Eukaryota > Metazoa > Chordata > Mammalia > Chiroptera > Emballonuridae > Saccopteryx > Saccopteryx leptura. The sequence continues at coordinate 39,666,362 of NC_089505.1, read as the reverse complement.
AAAACTGAACGAAAAGCTCAATTGGGAGAAGTATTGTCAGCAACTGGATAATTTAAAGATAGCAGTCCAAGAAAAGAGGCCAGTGATGTTCAACAGGAAGAACATCATACTGCATCATGATAATGCCAGGCCACATGCTGCTTTGGGGACTTGTCAAAAATTGCAGAACTAGGCTGGGAAATTCTGTCACATCCATCATATTCCCCGGACTTAGCACCCTCTGACTATCACTCGTTTTTGTCCTTACAAAAATTTTTGAAGGGTAAAAAATTAAAAAATGAAGAAGATATCAAACAAGCACTGGTTCAATTTTTCGCATCAAAAGATAAAACATTTTTCAAAAATAGGATATACAAATTGCCCTCACGCTGGCAAGAAATCATTAATAATAATGGCAATTATATTATTTAATAAAGTTTATTGACAGTAAGAAAAATTTGTATTTTGTTTTATTTCAAAAACGAACAGAACTTTCCAGTAGACCTTTTATTATCATTGGACAGGTATCTGTCTTTTTCCTTTCTCCTCGACTGTAAAACCTTCTTTGGTTGAAGACTTAGTCTTATTTATCATTGAGTTTTCGGGATTACAGGGGCAGTACAAATAGTAGGTAGTCAATGACTAATTGCTTAATGGAATAGCTATCTTTATCTTTCCCTTTTCCTGTTAACTAGTTCTGTTGGTTTCTGTGGGTATACAAATCATTATCCTAATAAAAAAAACTTTAAAAAATAGTCATTCTCTAATACCAGCTGGCCTCTACAGTAATCAGGAGGCATAAAGGTAGAAGGTCAGCGTTCTGTGGAGATGGAGCAGAAAACAGTTATGCTGAAAGATCTGCTAGGGCAGAAGTATATATTAAAATTAAAATTGAGTATTTTTTATTTTCTAAGTGAATTATTACAGTTTGGAGGTTGTCTGCAGTGATTAATGTTTGTCCTAGATAGGTTTATAGGTAATTGTAACTATTTTTTTTTTTTTTTTTTTGGTATTTTTCTGAAGCTGGAAACGGGGAGAGACAAACAGACTCCCGCATGTGCCTGACCGGGATCCACCCGGCACGCCCACCAGGGGCAAGGCTCTGCCCACCAGGGGGCGATGCTCTGCCCCTCCGAGGCGTCGCTCTGTCGCGACCAGAGCCACTCTAGTGTCTGGGGCAGAGGCCAAGGAGCCATCCCCAGCGCCCAGGCCATCTTTGCCTCAATGGAGCCTTGGCTGTGGGAGGGGAAGAGAGAGACAGAGAGGAAGGAGGGGGGGTAGGGGGTGGAGAAGCAAATGGGCGCTTCTCCTATGTGCCCTGGCCAGGAATCGAACCCGGGTCCCCCCGCACGCCAGGCCGACGCTCTACCGCTGAGCCAACTGGCCAGGGCCGGTAATTGTAACTATTACTACCATAGTCTGAATTTCAAATTTATTTACTTAAACCCCCTCACTTTCTTATTACCTCCAAGCGATTTTTTTCTTTTGTATCATATTATTTCTGGAGACATCCATGAACATTTCACGTGTTAGCAAATTGACAAGAAAGATGAAAACATCTCCTGGTCTCTTCTTGGACTTTTCCAGTGTATCATTAGTTAAGTGTGATCAGATGATCTCACTCCTAGAAAGACTGTGCATAGCTACAACATTCACTGATGAGAGAGCTGATCTGTGTTCAGGTCCTCTTGGCCTATGGGTGCAGCTTGTAACAGAACTGGTACATTCCTTGGAGCCTTCCCTGCCTGATGTTCCTCCTGGGCCTAGAACACCAGCACCTATGCCTGTGCTCTGTGCCAAGGGCTGTGGTGCAGTGTACTGAAGGTAAAGGTACAAACTCCCCATCTACTAAATGCATGCCTAATTTTCCTCTCCTATTCACCTTGATTTTTTTTTAATTTTTTAAATATTTATCTATTTTTTTAAAGATTTTATTTATTCATTTTAGAGAGAGGAGACAGAGAGAGAGAGAGAGAAGGGAGGGAGGAGCAGAAAGCATCAACTCCCATATGTGCCTTGACCAGGGAAGCCCGGGGTTTCGAACCAGTGACCTCAGTGTTCCAGGTCAATGCTTTTACCCACTATGCCACTGCAGGTCAGGCCTCCTTAATTTTTTTTATCTCAACTATGGAAATGATGCTAACTCACCAAAGCCAGTTATTTCTGCCATAACAGTAAAGCTGTGTCATAAGTCAAATCATATAGTTATCATGAAAGGTATACTTAAATGGGAAGAGACATTTTCTGATTACATTTTGTACATACCTTTTTCCTTCTTTCAGTTATATATAAAGGTCAAAATATCATAGAATATATGATATACTTTTTTTTTTAATTTTTTTTAATTTTTTAATTTTTTATTTTATTTATTCATTTTAGAGAGGAGAGAGAAAGGAAGAGAGAGAGACAGAGAGAGAGAGAGGAGAGAGAGACAGAAAGAGAGAAGGTGGGGAGGAGCTAAAAGCATCAACTCCCATATGTGCCTTGACCAGGCAAGCCCAGGGTTTCGAACTGGCGACCTCAGCATTTCCAGGTCGACGCTTTATCCACTGCGCCACCACAGGTCAGGCTATGATATACTTTTAAAGACAGAAATGACCTCCTCTAATCTGAGTTTGTGTGATCATTTTTTTTTTTTTGCTTGTTTTATTTTTCTCTTGTTGTTTGGGTCTCTCAGATTGCTTCAGCCTCTTTTAAATATTACAAGAACTGTGAGATTATGTTTCTGTAATAGGCAGAACAACATGTATAACTTAGAGAGTGGATTTCACGATCCAAACTCTTCTGGTTCAATTTCAAACTAATCATCATTTCATGTCTGGATTCCTTTTTATTTTTATTTTTAATTTTTTATATTAAGTGAGAAGTGAAGGTAGGGAGGCAGAGGCTGACTCCCACATGTGCCCTGATTGGGATCCACCAGGCAAGCCTCTACCAGGCAATGCTCTTCCTGGCTGGGCCGCTGCTCCATTGCTTGGCAACTGAACTATTTCAGCACCTGAGATGAGGTCATGGAGCCTGCCTCAGTGCCTGGGGCCAACTTTGCTTGAACCATTCAAGCCATGGCTGCGGGAGGGGAAGAAAAAAATGAGAGAGATAAGTGGAAGGAGAAGCAGATGGTCACTTCTCTTGTGTGCCCTGACCAGGAATTGAATCTAGGACTTCTACACACTGGGCTGATGCTCTACTGTTGAGCCAACCAGCCAGGGCCATGTCTGGATTCTTAAATTCACTCATTCACAGGTATGTATGTATTGTCTTTCACATATCAAGTACTATTGTAGGAGCAAGAGACTGAGCAGTAAGCAAAACTATGTCTCTACTCCGTGGAGCAGGCTTAGTTCGTTTGGACTGCTGTGACAAAATACAGTGGACTGGGTGGCTTAGAAACAGCAGGAATTTATTTCTCACAGTTTTTTTTTTTAATTTTTAATTTTTATTTTTCTGAAGCTGGAAACGGGGAGGCAGACAGACAGACTCCCGCATGCACCCAACCGGGATCCACCCAGCATGCCCACCAGGGGGCGATGCTCTGCTCTTCTGGGGCATCGCTCTGTTGCATCCAGAGCCATTCTAGTGCCTGAAGCAGAGGCCACAGAGCCATCCTCAGTGCCCGGGCCATCTTTGCTCCAATGGAGCCTTGGCTGCGGGAGGGGAAGAGAGAGACAGAGAGGAAGGAGAGAGGGAGAGGTGGAGAAGCAGATGGGCGCTTCTCCTGTGTGCCCTGGCCGGGAATCGAACCCAGGACTCCTGCACACCAGGCCCATGCTCTACCACTGAGCCAACTGGCCAGAGCCTTATTTCTCACAGTTTTGAATGCTAGGAAGTCCAAGTTCAAGGCTTCAGCAGATTAGCTATCTGGTAAGTGCCTGCTTCCTAGTTTCTATTTATTATTATTATTATTATTATTATTATTATTATTATTATTGTTATTGCTGCATTCTCACATAGTGCAAGAAGCAATATTTGCCCCTGAATTTAAAAAATTGTGTTAGCTGAGGCCCTGGCTGGTTGGCTCAGTGGTAGAGCGTCAGCCTGGCGTGCAGAAGTCCCAGGTTCAATTCCCGGCCAGGGCACAAAGGAGAGGCTCCCATCTGCTTCTCCACCCCCCCCCCCTTCCTCTCTGTCTCTTTCTTCCCCTCCTGCAGCTAAGGCTCCATTGGAGCAAGGATGGCCCGGGCACTGGGGATGGCTCTGTGGCCTCTGCCTCAGGCGCTAGAGTGGCTCTGGTTGCAACATAGCGACGCCCAGGATGGGCAGAGCATCGCCCCCTGGTGGGCGGAGCGTCGCCCCTGGTGGGTGTGCTGGGTAGATCCCGGTGGGGCGCATGCGGGAGTCTGTCTGACTGCCTCCCCGTTTCCAGCTTCAGAAAAATACAAAAAAAAGAAAAAAAAAGAAAAAAAAATTGTGTTAGCTGATTCTCAGTTAACCTCCTAAAAATTAATTGAATATACAAACCAATTAGTAAAAGCATTATATCAGCCTTTAATAATTAAAATTTTATACAGCAATATTCTGCTTAATTATCTTTGCTTTTGTTGAGACTTTTTTGCATTTCTGTGGCCCTCTGCGCTCCACGAACATGTTCACATTTTTCTCTGTTCCTTTTAATTAAGTTAAATGAACTGTCCTGGAAACGACCAAGTATTCTTAGGACCCTTTTAGTCAGAAAAAGAAAAATATTTTTAAGAACTTCTTAAAACTGTCAATAGGTCAAACATAGCTTCTTTCTATGTGAGCAACGCCTGAGGATGACAAATTAATATTGAGCATGTATCATTTATGAAATCAGTGTCTTGGAAATTTTGGTAACTTAATCCAGATGTATGGATTTTTTTCAAAGCAATGAATATTGCAAAACATTGCTGAAAGTCATTAAATCTTATAATAAAAAACTATGCTACAATATTGGGGTAAGATGTCTTTCATTTCGGAAAAGTACCCTGACGGTACCACAACTCTAAAACAGCATTTGTTTCATTCAGCAAGAAACGTTTTTATACTGTCTGTCAAGTTATTTAGAAATCTCTAAGTTGTCTCTTAACTCTTTTCTTTTAACTATGCTTTGATTTCTATGGTTGATTCAAAATAAGGGACTAGAGATAGATACTTGTATTTTATTTATTTTATAATGTACTGCATTTTATATATAGAATAAAATATTCAAAATCTTAACTTTAATAATTCCATAATTTTCTTTTAAAAACAATAATAACATCAATACTCTTAGGAATTCACTTCAGAATTTCAAATAGCTTAACCTCTCTGGGCCTTCCCTGGGTCCTTGTGGTTCTATGATTATATCAAGCCTTTAGCCTACTATACTGCCAAGGTCAACAGTGCTTGCCACAATGAAATGAAGTATTGTATCATTTCTTTCTTGTTTCTGTTTGCTCCAGACTTAGGGTTGATCCGTTTTAGCTTTAAAATAATAATTTTTCAGCCGCGTACGTACATTTGGTAGTATTCCTTCAAGTTTTGTTTCTACCGTCCCACTTTCATTTTTATAAAATTGTCATTCTCTTTCATGGTGATTCTTTAATAACTATACCTCTCTTAATACTGTATACACATATCCCTCTAGACTTTCCGTTTGAGGTTTAGAGTACCATCTACCTATTGCTCAGGCCGGAAGCCAGGGACACATCTCAGTTGTCTCTCTCACCATCCACACCTAATCAGCTATGAAGTCTTCTTGATCTTCCTTTTGAAGATTTTGTGACATTAGTTACTTCTCATTTTTCATCTCTGTTACCCTTGGATCTTACTTGCTCTCACTTGGAATATCATAGTAATTTTTCTTCATCATATTTAATTGCCCATCTTAAAATCTGTTAATAGATATTTGTAATGTTAGGAACAAGTCCATGCTCTTCAGCAGAATATTATATCATTATTTCATTATGTCTATATAATCACTTTATTTTTTTATTTTTTTATTTTTTTTTGTATTTTTCCAAAGCTGGAAACGGGGAGAGACAGTCAGACAGACTCCCGCATGCGCCCGACCGGGATCCACCCGGCACGCCCACCAGGGGCGACGCTCTGCCCACCAGGGGGCGATGCTCTGCCCCTCCGGGGGGGGGGGGGGGTCGCTCTGCCGCGATCAGAGCCACTCTAGCGCCTGGGGCAGAGGCCAAGGAGCCATCCCCAGCGCCCGGGCCATCTTTGCTCCAATGGTGCTCCAATGGAGCCTTGGCTGTGGGAGGGGAAGAGAGAGACAGAGAGGAAGGAGAGGGGGAGGGGTGGAGAAGCAGATGGGCGCTTCTCCTGTGTGCCCTGGCCGGGAATCAAACCCGGGACCCCTTGCACGCCAGGCTGACGCTCTACCACTGAGCCAACCGGCCAGGGCCTAATCACTTTATTTTTATCACCCTTAAGAACATCCATTGTATTGGTTGATCAATTAAGAGCAAAAGTTGTGAAATCAGATTATTTATGTTCAAGTCTATATTTTATGTGAATTATACAAGTCATATAGCCCTTTTGAAACTTTGTGTCTTATTAAAATATGAGAATAAAAGTATTTACCTCACAATATTGTTAAATGAATGCTTATCAATATGCCTTGAACATACTGTAAATAGATTCTCAAAAATGTTAGCTGTTGTTAATTATTTATGGTTTCCAGGTTGTTTTATATTATTTCAACAATGTATGCCTTTGCATAATCCATTCCCCATTCAAGAATGCACTTTCTTGCCTTTACTTTATTATTCAGAATCTAGCTCAAGCATTTTCTCTTCCCTGAAGCCCCCCAAAGCCCACTTAATCCCAGCTCCACTCCCCTATTCCACACTGTAGCTCTAATAAGAGCTTTGGTGGTATTTGAACATCCGTTTGTTGTTATTCATTATCCAGGCTGGAGTAAAAGTAGGCTTACAGTTGTGAGTACATGAAACAGTGTTTACTCTTGTATTATTATTTATTTATTCTATTATTATTTTCCACACGAACAGCTGTAAACACTTTTGCCCTACGCTGTGTACTGAGTTCTAGTTGTTGGTGTATTCCAGTCTCCTTTTTGAGTTTGTGAGCTCCTTACGGACAGGGTTATGTCTCATGCATCTCTTAATTTCCAGCTTTACTCAAAGTCTGCTGATCCCAAGTGGGTTCTCAATAAAAGTTTTGAGAAAAATGATTCGATGATGAAATAAATTAATGAAAGTTTGGGACAGGATGTTAGGAAATGATGCTGAGAGAGCTATAAGAACAAGCAACAGCTACAGAAAGATGCTCGTAAGAAAAGCCAAGGTCACCAGTTCATTCTATAAAGGTCTCTTTCAAACTGTTTGGCTTTCCTGTTGAAAGGATTTCTTCCACGTTTGACAAGAAGGGATTTGAAAGGGTGTGAACATTTGCAAGAACTCTGCTTACATCACCTCCAGTGATATTGACACAGCTTACTAATTGTGACTAATGGCCTAGGTCAGTAATTTTCTTTCTTTCCTTCTTTTTTTTTTATTCAGTGAGAGGAGGTGAGGCAGAGACAGACTCCCACTTGTGCCCTTATCAGGATCCAACAGCGATCCCACTAGGGGGCAATGCTCTGCCCATCTGGGGCATTGCTCCATTGCTCAGCAACTGACCTCTTCTTAGCACCTGAGGCAGAGGCCATGGAGCCATCCTCAGAGCCTGGGGCCAACTTGCTCTAATCAAGTCATGGCTGCCAGAGGGAAAGAGAAAGAGAGAGAGAGAGAGAAAGAGAGAGGAAGGGGAGGGGTGGAGAAGCAAATGGTCACTTCTCCTGTGTGCCCTGACCAGGAATCAAACCTAGGTCTTGCACACACTTGGCTGATGCTCTACCACTGAGCCAACCAGCCAGTGCCTAGATCAGTGATTTTCAACCTTTTCCATCTCATGGCACATATAAACTAATTGCTAAAATTCTACGGTACACCAAAAATATATTCTTTGCTAATCTGACAAAAAAAAAAAAAATAGGTATAATTTTGGTTCATTCACACCAAATGGCTATTGTTGTGTTGGCTGTTGTCATTTTTTCACTTGACATTCTAAAGGAAAACCCTACTTGATATCAGCAGACTTTGAGTAATGCTGGAGATTAACAGATGTATTTGCCTGTGCCCCTGACCAGTCACGTATTGTGTGTTTTAAAAATTCTCATGGCACATTGGTTAAAAATCACTGACCGAGATTGTAAGCTCTCTGAGGCCAGGGCTCTTCTCCTGCACATATTTATACAACCCTACAGCAGCTTTCAGTGCTTTTTACTTGTAGGCACCTAGTAATTTCATTATTTGCTAAAATAAAAAATAAAGAAAATTGTATCTATGGATTAAGTTTAGCAAGAACATTTATATCCTTATTGGTTTGCCATGAGAAATGTTTTATTACCCAATAATTGATTTTTTTTATTATCAAACTGCTTGTGCTATTTTTCTTAATGCTTTAAATGAAAGTAAATCTATTGCTCTTAACTAAAAAAAAGATGTAGGTCTCTTTTGAGATTTTCCAGTAAAATATGCATAGTTTTCTCATAATCACTGATTTGATTAATGTGAAAAAGTAGAATGGTTTAGAAATCAATCAATTCCAAAATTATTTATAAAACTCCTCCTTTTCCAGCTTCAGAAAAATACAAAAAAAACCCCACAAAACTCCTCCTTTACTTTGTATTACAAAGATACATACAAGTAAATAGAGAAAAGTTGATACAAACCAAATTACCCCAATTGGTTTGTTCATTTAAAATCTTTCACATTTTATGTGGACATAGTTATTCCACTGTATATCGTACTTTATCTTGTACTCAGAACTTTGAGTAAGATTAGAAAATAATAATAATAATGGGGTAATGATAAAAATATATATGGTCACTTCTTTTTTATATTTTGAAGATACTGAATAGTTTTAAAAAAACACAGAGAATAAAAAGGATAAAAAAGAAAATTAGAAAACTACATTCTAATAAAATGTAACAGTTTATCAGGAGAAATTTTCCTGCCTCAAATGAAGTCTGTTATTGATTGTTTTTTAATTAATGTTTCAAATACAATGTGCATTCAAAATTATTTTGTATTAGTTTCAAGTGTACAGCAGAGTGGTTAGACAATCATACACTTTACAAAGTGGTCCCCCCAATATTTCAAGTACTCAGCTGGCACCATTCATAAAAATTACAATATTACTGACTATATTCCCTATGCTGTACTTTACATCCCCATGACTATTTTTTAACTTCCGGTTTGTAGTTCTTCACCTTTTTCACCCCATCCCCAAAGCCCATTTCTGCAACTGCCTCCCCTCTGACAACCACCAGTCTTTTCTCTGTATATTATTGTTCTAAATCCTAAATGTCCAAAGAACTAGAGGGCCCTGAATAGTTCATTTTATCCTAAATCCAAGGTTACTGGTTCAAAACCCCGGGCTTACCTGGTCAAGACACATATGAAAGTTGATGCTTCTTTCTCTTCCCCTTTCTCTCTCTCTTTCTCTCTCTCCTCTCTCAAAAATGAATTAATAAAAGATTTTTAAAATTTTTTATCCTATATCCAAAGAACTTTAAGACTAATAAAAACCAGGAATATGTGCTTTCAACAAAAGAGAAGCAGAATACCTTGGAAAAATGAAATTTGCTTTCAGTGGCTTTGTCATTAAGTTCAGTGACCATATCCATTAAATACATAGTGAATACTGGGTAAAGCTCAGAACTGTACATTCTCAGCCCTTAATTGACATCTAATCAGAAAGTGCTCAGTATGTTCAAGTATGAAAAGGTAATCTTCTATCGAGGCTATTGCATTTCCCATTAGCTATTTACAGTTGTAATTTCTGGAAAAGATGATCACTTTTTCATCTTTCCATCTAATGAACAAGAGAACGAGAGAGTTCCCATCTTCATCCCCTACATCTCCTTCCAGAATGCTAAATTCATGCAATTATGAATTGAATTGGAAGCTAAATTATTACCTCGTTAAACTTGCATCAATCCTGAGTTACAGTTTGTACACAGAAGGAATAAGAAGAGCATAATGATTATCTTGTCATTAAGTGGGGGCTGAACAAATTCAGCATAGTTCAGCATCTACAGGGACACATTTAAAGTCACTCAATTTGATTCATATCCATTTCTTGAGTGATTGTGGAATTTCAGGGGCTTTCTTCTGGGAAGAATTGCAAACGCCTGCTTTTCTGTTTAGTTTACCTACAGATACATCCCCCCAACAACAGACTCGTTCTCTACACATGGCACCCACATCCCACAACAAAGCATTTGCTTATGGGTGGTTATCAGAAAAAGTCAATACCTTGAAAGATAACCCTAGTGAAAGCAAAAGTAAATAAATTAACTTTTAAGGTAGTGCTATTAAGTCGTTCTCTGTTCTCTATAATTTGCATCCACATTGTCTTTTTATGATATATTGAAAACATTTCGACAAAGTTTGATAATCTCTACAACATTTTACAGTGAGTAACTAGAGTTGATAATACCATGTAGTGGTAAAGAGCTCAGGTTCTATATTCATGAATTTTTAAGCAAATGCAACAATTTTTTGACTCTGTTATGAGAACTTCTTACAAAATTTACAGTTAATTCATGAGACAAGTAATCAACAATATAAATAAATTAATTATGTGGTATGTCAGATGAAGAAGTGCTATGGAGAAAAGAAAGCACCCAGGGGTAGAGAAGACTTGTGGTGTGTTTGTGTAAGAGTATGTGTGTGTGTGTGTGTGTGTGTGTGTGTGTGTGTGTGTGTGTGTGTGTGTGTGTGTAGGGAGGCAGAAAGTTGGTTTCCATGTCAAATAGGGTGGTCAGGGAAATCTTTCTAAGATGCTGAGACTTGTACATAACTTGAAGGAGGTAGAACGGTGAGCCATGTGGAATTCTGAGGAATAAGCATATCACCATGGAGAACAGAAGTCACAACTGTTACTTTCTGAGTGTGAGATTTTGAGCAAAGATTGACATTTTCTAAAATTTCCATAATATAGTACCTGTCACAAAGGGATACTGTGAGAATGAAATAATGTATGCATTGTAGTTACATAATAAACACTGGATAAATGTCAGGTATTATTAAATAATGTTAGATATTATTAAATCATTTAAGGTATTATTATATTGCTTTGGATATCAAGAGTTTCTGTTTCAAATCACTTTATTTGAAGGCTTTGCCTATTGATTAGTGGCCTGTAGAATTCCTTGTTTCAATTAACCAGCTATATTATATATATAATTTATTTTCTTTCCAGCGGATGTAAATAATGTTAAATACTCAAATGTTAGAAGGGAGAAAAGTCCAAAAGTTCTTTTCTCTTTTTCTTTTTAATGAGAGAGAGAGACAAAGAGAGGGACAGACAGGAAGGGAGAGAGATGAAAAGCATCAATTCATAGTTGTGGCACCTTAGTTGTTATTGATTGCTTCTCATACCTACCTTGACCAGGGGGCTACAGCTGACTCCTTACTCAAGCCAGTGACCTTGAACTCAAGCCAGTGACCTTGGGCTCAAGCCAGTGACATTTGGGCTCAAGCCAGTGACCAAGCCAGTGGTCATGTCTTTGATCCTGCACTCACGACTGCAGCCCTGAGCTGAAGCCAGATGAGCCCGTGCTCAAGCCGGCCACCTTAGGGTTTCGAACCTAGGTCCTCAGCATCCCCAGGTCAATGCTGTATCTTCTCCAGTACCACCTAGTCAGGACTTTTTTTCTTATTTTTAATATTTCATTTTACCTGTTATGTATGAACATAAATGTGTCTTTTTGTTTCACCTCTGTAATCCTATTTTCTAATCTTTAAAGCTATTTTCAACTCTTTTTTAGATTTTTTTTGTTTACATATATTTAAAGAACTTGCTTATATTTTTGCTTCTTTCTTGATTTTTATTTTAGATATTACCTATCATTTCCCACTATAATTAATGTGAATTTGGCTTTTTTATGCCATCATATATGTACACTTTTGATCCCTCAATCTTACGATATAGTTTATCATACTTTTGGTTAGATCAGTATCCAGGGATTATGGTATTGTGACTATGAAGTGCTCTTCGCAGCTGCACAGTGAATATTTTTCATTTCTTTTATGCTTTTTTGTTTCTTTTAGTTAATAATTGTCTTTTTTGCTTACCACTTCACCCCCAAGTACTTCCTCAGAAATATAAATTTTCTTGCAATATATTCCAATACTTCAAATATCTTCTCAGTTTCTTCTTCTCAGAGATACTTTGCCAGCACATTCCGACTAGCCACAGTCTGGCCTGACTGCTCTAGGACTTAGCTTCCAAGCAAGCTTTGTCACGGTCATCTCCTGGAGACCGTTGTTGCCTCCTCTCTTTAGTTGGATCCTGTTTCTAGAATGTCATATATTTCTTCTTCTTGCTTTATCCCCTTGTTTTAACGGAATGCATATCTAAGAGCTTCCTTGGAAAAGGTGCATAAGAAACATTTTTGATACTTTTCACGTCTGATTATCTGTTTCACTTACAATTAATAGTTCCTGAGTATAGAAATATAGTGTGGAAATAATTTCTCAGGATTTTGAAGCCATTTCTTTACTGTCATTTAAATTCTAATATTGTTGTTCAAGCGTCCAGTGTCACCTCACCAGGCTGTGGTGCAGTGGATAGAGCGTCCAACTGGGATGCAGAAGACCCTGGTTTGAAACCCCGAGGTCGCCCTGGCCGGTTGGCTCAGCAGTAGAGCGTCGGCCTAGCGTGCGGACCCGGGTTCGATTCCCGGCCACGGCACATAGAAGCGCCCATTTGCTTCTCCACCCCTCCGCCGCGCTTTCTTCTCTGTCTCTCTCTTCCCCTCCCGCAGCCAAGGCTCCATTGGAGCAAAGATGGCCCGGGCGCTGGGGATGGCTCTGTGGCCTCTGCCTCAGGCGCTAGAGTGGCTCTGGTTGCAATATGGCGACGCCCAGGATGGGCAGAGCATCGCCCCCTGGTGGGCAGAGCGTTGCCCCATGGTGGGTGTGCCGGGTGGATCCTGGTCGGGCGCATGCGGGAGTCTGTCTGACTGTCTCTCCCTGTTTCAAGCTTCAGAAAAATGAAAAAAAAAAAAAAAAAAGAAACCCCGAGGTCGCAGGCTTGAGTGCAGGCTCAGCTTGAGCCCAAGGTCGCTGGCTTGAGCAAGGGGTCACTCGCTCTGCTGTAGCCTCCTGGTCAAGGCACGTATAAGAAAGCAATCAATGAGCAACTAAGGTGCTGCAATGAAGAACTGATGCTTCTCATCTCTCTCCCTTCCTGTCTGTTTCTATCTGTCCCTCTCTCTGTCTCTCTCACATACAAAAAAAAATGTCCAGTGTCATTTAGATTTTAAAAAATGATCTAAAAACAATTTGATAGATGGTGTTCTTAGGAAAAACTGGCAGAAGAGTGAAGAAGTGAGCCAGGACAGGAAAGGGGGCCAAACCAGGGTGTAATACTGAGTGCAGTCCTCCTGAGGAAGCTTCAGAGAAAGGGCAGCACACATAGCAGAGTTGTTCTCACGGTACCCCAGAGCCAGCCTTTTATATCCCGTTAGTCATGGCTTATGGAGACAGCCCCAGGAGGACATATTCCAGGCTTCCTGTGGGCTGAGGTGAGGTGAGATCCAGCAGCTTTGGTAACTCTCCCACAAAAAGACGAAGTGGTGACATTGGGACCAAAAATACAGCAGAAACTGAAGTTGACAAAAATGGTGTAGGGATCTGAGGGGACACGGGCAGACAACTGCCTGTGTCTGCTGCATTGTTTTGTAAAAAGTAGCTGGTGAAAAGTAATGGTCCTTCACTCCCATACACTGTCCCAAAGCTGATATTTATTAAGCATTCTGAAAGTGAGATTATGGCAGGTTCAATCAGACAGTCATTACCCTTAAATCACTTGGTTCTTTATTCAATTATGGAGGACAAAAACAAACTAAAAGATATTTATAAGTGCTGACTACATTATCAAAATTGTCTAAAAGGTAAGTGTAATGAATTATACAATTCTATGATCTTTTTTAGCTCTCCTGGAAGTCAATCCTTATTATACCACCTGGGATGATTACTGGCAGTAATTTTGGTGCTGGAGTTAACACTTTGAACAAGATGAATAAGGCCTTAACTCTTCGGGTGGGAAGAGACAATGAATAAATAATGAGTAAAAAGGAAGGATCAGATAATAAGAATGGCAAAGGAACGAAAATAGAGTGAGTTGATAGTAGGATACCAGAAAACTAATTGGAGGTTCAAGAAAGAACCCTTCTCTGAAGAGGAATTATTCAAGCTAAGCAATGAGTGATGAGAAGAGGCAAGCATGGACACTCTGGGAAAGAAGGAACTCAGGTGCACAGAGAGCAGTGAGCGTGGTGTGTTAGAGAAGATCTGAAAGAAGACCATATGTTTGGGTGTCAGAGTGAACAAAAGAGATGGGGTTTGAAGTTTCGTTGGGACACATCACAAAACCCATGGGAATGGATTTTGTGTTTTATCACTTTGCTTTAAAAGTCTTGGAAGCCATTGGAAAGTTTTAGGTAGGGCAGTCACAGGATCTACTTTGTGTTTTTGAGGTCTCTGCTGAAAAGTTTATGGACAGTGGGAGCAAGAGAGAGGGGAAATGTGGTGGAGGGCACCTCTTTCATCTAGAGTGAAAGGTGACAGTGGAGTTGGAGAATAATAGGCAGCATCTAAAATTATTTTGGAGTAGGGTTTGATTATCAGCGGGGAATAACTATGGGTCTGAGGGAAGGACGAAGTCAACAATGATTCCTTGGTGTTTGGCAGGAGAGACTGAGTAGATTGTGAGACCATTTTCTGACCTTTTCTTAGGTCTGTACTTACCAAGTACAAGTGGTTGTAAGCAGTGTGGCCTTACTATGCATCAGGCACAGAGTTAAACTCTAGGTAAATGTATACTATTCATTCAAATCCTCTGTGTACTTCATGACTGCTGATTTCCCCCTTTTTCTGGTTTTAAACCTTGTTTTAGTTAAAATGATTTTTTTTGACATACAGAAAAAGCAAGCAAAATGTTGCTCATATCATGCCATCTGCTCTTTTTTTTAAAATCCCTGTCAAGAAAATTCTCCAAGGAAATGCATTGTCTTTTTTATGCCAATTTTATTGTCAGATCGGTACATTCCAGTTTTAAGTACTGACTGGTTGCATAGCCATCAGTACTGACTCCCTGGATACTTCCTTTCCACTGTGGAGACCAACTACTTGTGCATCATTCTAGGCCAGTGGTTGGCAAACCACGGCTCATGAGACACACGCGGCTCTTTGGCCCCTTGAGTGTGGCTCTTCCACAAAATACCACGTGCGGGCACTACCTCGTTAAGGAATATACCTACCTATATAGTTTAAGTTTAGAAAATTTGGCTCTCAAAAGAAATTTCAATTTTGTACTGTTGATAGGTGGCTCTGCTGACTAATGAGTTTGCTGACGACTGTTCTAGGCCATGAAGATGTGGCTAAGACTTGGGCTGAATTCCTAAGTCCTAGTTTGTGATACGATTGAATTGAATCTGTATCTCAGGAACTTTGTAAACTATTTCTGATTTTAATTTTTTTTTTCATTTTTTTTTTCGCATTCTTCTGAAGTTGGAAACAGGGAGGCAGTCAGACAGACTCCCGCATGCTCCCGACCGGGATCCACCCGGCATGCCCACCAAGGGGCAATGCTCTGCCCATCTTGGGGCGTTGCTCTGCTGCAACCAGAGCCATTCTAGCACCTGAGGCAGAGGCCACAGAGCCATCCCCAGCGCCCAGGCAAACCCTGCTCCAGTGGAGCCTTGGCTGCGGGAGGGGAAGAGAGAGACAGAGAGGAAGGAGAGGGGGAGGGGTGGAGAAGCAGATGGGCGCTTCTCCTGTGTGCCCTGGCCAGGAATCGAACCCGGGACTCCCGCACTCCAAGCCGGCACTCCACCACTGAGCCAACCAGCCAGGGCCAACTATTTCTGATTTTAAAATCACGTAACAAACTTTCCAGATTTCCTGGTTTATCTAACTAATCTCTTATCTTTGAATACTGGACCCACACTTCAGAAGCACATCCACCTGTTTCCAGTCCTCACGAACAAAAGATGAAGGAAGAGCAGAGATGGTACAACATCATTACTGAGGTACATCTCAGCAACTATGTGAATTAGCACAGTTCCTAATAAAGAGCCTGAAGGTGCTTATTTTAGCACTATATAAAATAATTGCTTAGAAAAGAAAATATCAGTGCAATTCAAACATGGAACTGTTTGCTCTAGAAATGTGCTTTTCCAGAATTATTGATTCTCATTACAATGAGATACATTACATTGAAAAAGGTTCATATAATTGAGTGAGCATATAAACATATTCTTATTTCTTTTGATTATGAAAATTGGAAAACTATATAAATTTGTGGAGAAGATAAAAATAACTTGTAATCCTAATGTCAGAAGAAAACTAATTCCATTATTAGATTCTTTGATGTTTTCTCTCTCTACATGTGGATGTGGATGTATACACACATATCTGTATAAAATATATGAAGAATATTGCTGACTATATATATAGTTTAATAATTTGAGATCATAGTGTTAAAACCACTTTGGATCCCACTTTTCTGTATAATGATAGGTAGTACCTTGGACAATTTGATTATTGTATTTTATTTTATATAACATAATATACTTTACCTATTTCCCTATTTAGGGCTTTTAGGTTGTTCCCATTATTTTTAGACACTTACATTGTTTGTTCAATAATAATTAATGCTGAAATTATGTAGTTTTATAAATACATATTTATTAACACTTCTATTTTTCAACAGCAAAAATTTCTAAAGTAAAAGTATTTGTTTAAAATGTATGAACCAGTTAAAGGTTCTTTTTATATCTTATCAAATCACTTCAAATATTCCTAAAAACATAATAAATTTTTTGAAGTTTTGATTTGTTTATAAATATAATTTGCATATTAGTTCAGTTTGCCCTACTTTAATTATTGGTGAGGCTGAACATTTTATCATATAGATTTATTCTTTTCTGTGAATTACACAGCCATGTTTTTATTCATGTTTCTTATTTGTGTTTTTATTGGGATGTTAATCCTTTGATTATTGATCTGTCAGATAAACCCATCTTTCTCACATTTCTTTTCAAGTTTTTTCTCAGTTGAACTTTATTTTAGATTTTATCCAAAATAATCTTGATAATATACATTTTAAAATATATATTATTAAACTTACTTGACTTTTTCTTTGTAATTTTATTCCATATATTATGCTCAGGAGACTTTAAAGCATTAGACAGATCTATTTGCCTTTTATAACTTTATTTAAAAGTTTAGTCCACCTATAATTTATTTGATTTTTAATTTTGGACATGCAAAAACAGGATTTTATGACTTTGACTAGCAAACTTTCCCAGAATCATTTGTTGAAAATCTAACTCATTGTGAAATTTCATTTATGAAATTGTTTTTATTGTTGATGTTATTATTATTATAACATATTCATTTCATATATAACCCCAGGAAGTTTCAAGGCAGTTCCTTTAGTTCTGCTATTCTGTAATTCTCATGTGTGATCCTTTTGTTTTGTTTCAGTGTGCATTTATATACCCTTTAGTCATTTTTATATATTCAAGTATTTGTTAGTTTAGTCTAACAGATAAATATTGCTGAGATTTCTAATTATTTTTCTCACTGGAATTTCACTACATATTACTGAAAATTATTATTCTATTCCAGAAGTCTGCCTGCTTGTATATACTTTCCACCCCAAAGTGTGGGATATTTTTTCTATTATTTCAGAAATATTTTAGTGTTCTTTATAAAATATTGTATTTTATTATGTATTACATATTTTTTGCTAAGAAAATTTTAGGTCACTATGTGATGTTATGGTTATTTGTATTAGGAGTAATTTAATTTCTTTATTTGGATATAGATGAAGATTAATCTTTGTAATTTTAACTTATCTTCTTACCAATTTAAATGTGTAAAATTTTTCTCATGTATTTCCAGGCATAATAAATAATTTCCTGAAAGTATCAGTAATATTATTTTCTTATTTCTGTTTCATGTCTGATAGCATGGGCTAAAATTTCTAGGAAGGTATCAAATAATAATAGGAAAAGTATTTTAGTTTGTTTCTGATTTTATCAAAGATGCACATTTTGTTTTTTCTTAGTATGCCACACATTTAATACTATTTAAAGTATAGGCATACTGCATTTTATTGTGTTTTGCTCTGTTATGCTTTGCAGATATTATATTTTACAAGTGTATGTTATGTGGCAACCCTGCATCAAGAAAGTCAGTTAGTGCCCTTTTTCTAAGGGAATTACTCACATTGTGTTTGTTACATTTTGAGAATTCTTGCAATATTTCAAACTCTTCAATTGTTGTATATTTGTTATGGTGACCTGTGGTCAGTGATTTTTGATGTTACAGTTATACTTAATTTGAAGCATCACAAACTGTGCCCATATAAGATGGCAAACATAAGCTATAAATGTGTGTGTTCCTACTGCTCCACCAACTGGCCATTTCCCACTCTCTCTCCCTCTCCTTGAGCTTCCTATTCCTAATACAACAATATTAAAATTAGGCCAATAGCCTCAGAGTGTTCAAAGTGAAAGGAGGAGTCACATCTCTCACTTTAAATCAAAAGCTAAAAATGATTAAGCTTAGATCGAGATTGGCTAAAGGTAGGTCTCCTGTGCCAAACAGCCAAGTTGAGAATGTAAAGGAAAAGTTCTTGAAGGAAATGAAGAAGTAAAACTCTAGTGAGCTCCCGAATTATAAGAAAGTGCAACAAGCTCATTGTCTATATGGAAAATTTTTAGTGGTCTGGATATAAGATCATACTAATCATAGCATTCCCTTAAGACAGAGTCTTTTCCAGAGCAGGGTCATAACTCCCTTCAGTTCTTTTAGGGCAAAGATAGGTGAGGAAGCTGCAGAAGAAAGTTTGAAGCTAGCAGAGGTTGGGTCTGAGGTTTAAGGAAAGGAGCCATCTCTATAACATCAAAGTGCAGATGAAGCAGCAAGTGCTGATGTGGAAGCTGCAGCAAGTTATCCAGAAGATCACGCTGAGATAGTGAATGTAGCCACAGTACAGAACAGATTTTCAGTGTAGACAAAACAGCGATCTCAGACTTTCATAGCTAGGGAGGAAAAATCAATGTCTAGCTATAAAGGCTCTCTTGTTAGGGTTAATGAAGCTGGTGACTTTAAGCTGAAGCCAGTGGTCATCTTCCATTCCAAAAATCCTAGGGTCCAAATCTACTCTCCTCGTGTTCTATAAATAGAAGAACAAAGCCTGGTGATAGTATAACTGTTTACAACATGATTTACTGAATATTTTAAGTCTGTGTTGAGACCTACTGCTTGAAGAAAAGATTCTTTTCAAAATATTAGTATTCATTGTCAATGAGCCTGGTCACCCAAGAGCTCTAATGGAAATGCACACGAGATTTATGATTGCTTTTTTCTTTTCATGCCTACTAACAACATTCGGTAGTCCATGTATGAAAGAGTAATTTCAACTTTCAAGTTTTATTATTTACAAATACATTCTGTAAGGTTATCACTGCCTTATGTAGTGATTTATCTCAGTGGTCCCCAACCCCCAGCCTGTGGACTGGTACCGGTCCGTGGGCCATTTGGTACTGGTCCACAGAGAAAGAATAAATAACTTACATTATTTCCGTTTTATTTATATTTAAGTCTGAATGATGTTTTATTTTTAAAAAATGACCAGATTCCCTGTTACATCCATCTAAGACTCACTTTTGACACTTGTCTTATAAGTTCAACGATTATATTTTAAAATACCACAGTTTTTACACCAGTCACATAATTTTATTTTGTGCATTTATTCATCCCACCCTAAAGGCCAGTCCATGAAAATATTTTCTGACATTAAACTGGTTGATGGCCCAAAAAAGGTTGGGGACCACTGATTTATCTAATGGATCTTGGCCAAGTAGATTGAAAACCTTCTAGAAAGAATTTGCCATTCTAGATGACATTAAGAATATTTGTGATTCATGAAAGACATAAAAATAATAATATTTATTAACAGGAGTTTGGAAGATGATCTCAACCCTCATGGGTGACTTTGAGGGGTTGAGGACTTCAGTGGAGGAAGTCACTGCGGGTGTGTTGGAAATAGGAAGAGAATTTGCCTTGGAAGTGGAACCTGAAGTTATGTCTGAATTGCTGCAGCCTCAGAGTAAAACTTCAATGGATGAGCAAAGCGAGTATTTCCTGGAGATAGATAGAATCAGGTCCTGGTGAAGATGCTGTGAAGACTGCTGATGTGACAACGAAGGATTTATGTAGAATGTTACATAAAATTAGTTGATAAAGAAGTGGAAGGGTTTGAAAGGTTGGCTGCACTATTGAGTGAAGTTCTACTGGGGGTAAAATGCTATCAAATAGCCTGGCATGCTGCAGGGAAATAGTGAAAGGAAAATTTAGTCAATGAGGCAAAATGCATTGTTGTCTTATTTTAAGAAATTGCCACAGCCACCCCAATCTTCAGCAGCTACCACCCCAATCCATCAGCAGCCATCGATGTCGAGGGAAGACAAGACCCTCTATCAGCAAAAGGTATGACTCACTGAAGGCTCACATGATGGTCAGTACCGTGGAAAAACCTGCAAGGGAGACTTGGCAGTATATCTGGGCAGCTCTAGCACCCTTAGTGGTGGAGGAGAGAATGGAATTTAATGGTTCTCTAGTCCCTGCTCCCCCACCCCCATCACACAGCTCTACAAGGACTGCATATTTGACAAGGACAATTTGGCCCTCGATGTAGTGAAAAGAAACCAAAAAAATATGGAAGACCAAACAGTTTATCACCACCTTTGTTTTAGAAATAGAATTTGGTTAGAACTTGTGGTAATAAAAGTTAGGCGTATATACTGTATCTTGGTCTGCGTTTGTTGAATCTGTTGGGTACAATCAAAGGTTAAAGTGCTGGCTTTCAGAAAGTATAACCTTGGACAATAAAGATGATTTTTTTCATGTCATTTTTTGCATCATCAATTCCTATCTTAATATAAACAGTTATCTTTGACAGAATGGTAAATAGTTTCTGAAAGACATCTAATTTGAAGTGGTTCTTTAGTCAGCTTTAGTGTGAGCGACAAGAATTGCCAGATATGATTCTGCAGATTTCCATCAAAGTCACATTAAAGGATGATAAGGCCGTGAGCAAGATAAAAGCCCAACAGGGACTGCTAATAGTGCGCTGAGTAGGCAGTGGCCAGAGATTTTATTACACAAAATAAGTCAGAAAAATAGAAACAAGTTTGTGTATATGAAAAATGGTTACATCTCCTCTGACCACTGAATGGGAACCCACAGAAGGCGGAAGGAAAAGTAATATAGTATGTGAAATGAAATGAGGCCACTTACAGTGAAACCTGATGTGGTGTATCTAGTGTTGTAATTTGGATTGCTCAGTAGGGAACTAGCTTGGCTTTAACTGTAGGGAGAGATATTAGCCAAACGATTGCATAGGAAATGCATTATCTTTTTTAAGGGGCTGTTTCTAAAGTCTTGGTTCTGTTTTCCCATTTAAAAATGTTCCCTCTTTGTGTATTTTGTATATAGTGCTTTACTTGTGGTAATAAAAAATACTGCAGTTCAAAGCATGAAATCATATTAAGATAATTCCCTAGTGTTTACTATGACAGAAATGAGACTGATGTTTTTCTGTAAACCACTATTATGATAGATAGATATATATATTTCTCTCATATGTATCATATATATGTGAAAGAAAAACAGACATATTATATATAAACCTCTATCATGCACAAGGGAGCTGGTATGAGCAGGATACTTTTAGACATGTTTTATAAATCTTTAATAAGGCTTTGCATTTAAATTCAATATAACCATTACTGTTACTATTCATATTATTATCAAAATTCAATAGACCATATTACTAAAATGAAGGATGTTATATTTTAAATTTCAGATTAGCTTTTATTTTTATGAATTATATCTGAATTCACATACTGAATGGATAGAATAGGTATCTTTGCAGTTTTTTAGAATTTAAAGAGATGGTTAAAAAATTAAAATTTTTCATATTGCTAAAATATAATAACTGGTCATTTCCCCCATCTACAAAAATTAATGTCTTCATATTATTTAATATTAACACTTTAAATTTTTGCATAGTAAAGTGTAACAATTATATATGTAAAATAACATGTATATACTATCATTATTTGGGTAAACTCTAGGTACAATGCATTCTGGGACTTAGGCCATTAATTATAAGAAAAAATCACTACTTTGGACATAATGGTGAAATAGATGATATATGAATTCTTTTCATTCTGAAAAAATGTTCTTTCAAACTTCTTTAAAATAGGGGAAGTAATATTCTGTTTTTCAAGGATCATCTGTTTTCAAGACTTTAAAATTAATAGAAGTAAATAACTTGCAGGTGCTGCAATGAAATTGAAAGCAAAATATTTTGTATATTGTTAACTGACTAATAATAGAGTCCTTATTTAAATGGAATTTATCTTTTATTCAGTATTAAGATCAGTGTGTGTGTATGTTTGAGGGTCATATTATTTTTATGTTAACAAAAATGCAAAAATTTTTTCTTCAATAAAAGGTCATTTTCCTATCATGTTATTGAAGTAATTGTACAATTAAAGGTTTGACGACTGAAATCTTAGAGCACAAATTTGTTTTTTCATTAATCATGGTGACTTGTTTAATGATATTTACAAACAGCATCCTAAAGTTTTATAAAAGTTAAAATGAAAAGAGCCATGATATAAAGAAAAAAAAAATCAACCTCTACTGAGTATCTACCCAAAAAACTTGAAAATATTGGTACACAAAGACACATATATCCTCATGTTCATTGCAGCATTATTCACAGTGGCCAAGATATGGAAACAACCAGTGTTCCTCAATAGAGGATTGGATAAAGAAGATGTGGTACATATATACAATGGAATAGTACTCAGCCATTAGAAATGATGACATATTGCAATTTATAACAACATGGATGGACCTTGAGAATGTTATACTGAGTGAAATAAGTAAATCAGAAAAAGCTAAGAACTGTGTGATTTCACACATAGGTGGGATATAAAACTAAGACTTATGGACATAGATAAAAGTGAGGTGATTACCAGGGGGAGGGCATTGTGGGGAAGGCAGGGAGGGGAAGAGGAGTAAAAAGACAAATACACAGTGAGAAAACAATTTGACTTTGGTTAATAGATGCACAGCATAATCAACAGTTTAAATGCTATAGAAATGTTTACCTGAAACCTATGTCCTCTTTTTGATCAATGTCACCTCATTAAATTTAACTTTCTAAATAAAAGAAAAGAAAAAGAAAATAGAAACAAAATATATTGGTGTAGTTGCATTCTATATGTTTGTGTCTCATCATGGTTAGTAAATTTTAGCACCAAAATTGTCAGAAACTAAGTTGTTAAAACTTTATGGCTTTTTGTTTTGTTTGGAGTGTGTGTGTGTGTGTGTGTGTGTGTGTGTGTGTGTAAACACACAGTGTCTCTTTCTTTTAAAGAAGCAAATTTAGGAAGTAACTGGAAAGATTAAATCGAGATTGCAAAAGTGAAAAGAATTACCAAATCAGTTGTGTGTGTGTGTGTGTGTGTGTTATATGCTATGAATTAACAACATTCCTGAAGAAATTTCTTATGCTTTTGCTTTTAGTTTGATATTCTAATGATTTGGCTTGAGTAAGAGAAATTTAGCAATGAAAAGGTAATTAAAGTATTGGTTGGTTGCTATTTATACTTTCCTTTAAATCTGATAATCTGTCCAGATACTTAACTAGGTTAACAATTTACAGACATTAAAAGTAATTCATTGCAAACAATTCATGCCCATTGGTCATATTATTAGATAAAGCATTCATTCAACTTATGGTAGAGATCAGTGACTAAATTTGTGACAAAATTAACATGGTGGCCCTGGCAGTTGGCTCAGTGGTAGAGCGTTGACCCGGCGTGTAGAAGTCCCAGGTTCGATACCCGGTCAGGGCATACAAGAGAAGCACCCATCTGCTTCTCCACCCCCCCCCCACTTCTCTCTCTCTCTCCCCCTCCTGCAGCCATGGTTCAGTTGGAGTGAGGTGGTTCTAGGCTCTGAGGATGGCTCCATTGACTCCACCTCAGGCGCTAAAAAATGGTTCTGGTTGCAGTGGAGCAATGGTCGCAGGTGTGCAGAGCATCGCCCCCTAGTGGGCTTTCCAGGTGGTTCCCGGTCGGGGCACATGTGGAGTCGGTCTCTCTGCCTCCCCTTCTCTTATTAAAAAAACAATGAACATAGGACACTGTTGTACCTTAGATTACTATTATGGCTGAGCAACAATTTATTGAATTCAATATACAGCTCATTCTGTTGATTATCCATCCTTATTCTATCTGCCTATTAATTTTCTCATTATCTCAGGTGCAAATAGGAAGCAGTTTTAACAATTCAGAAGGTTTGGTCCAGTTTTAAGTGACAGAGGAAAGTGATACTGTATTTATAAATCATATTTTTAAATACTTTATATGATTTTGTGCCTTTTAATAGATTTATTCCCATAGAAGTATGTTAGCATTTTTCTTATGCACATTAACCCCCAAGTCCTGTACTCTGGATGTCTTTCTTTCTGAACAATGTCAAGAGGTTCTGTTGTGATTTAACTTTTAAGTGTATACTATGCAATACTACTCAGCCATAAGAAATAATGACATCGGATCATTTACAACAACATGGATGGATCTTGATAACAATATATGGAATTAAATAAGTAAATAAAAAAAAACTAAGAACTGCATGATTCCATACGTAGGTGGGACATAAAAGCGAGACTGAGACATGGACAAGAGTGTGGTGGTTATGGGGGGGGAGTAGGAGAGTGAGGGAGAGGGGAGAAGGGAGGGGCACAAGAAAACCAGATAGAAGGTGACAGAGGACAATTTGACTTTGGGTGATGGGTATGCAACATAACTGAATGACAAGATAACCTGGAGATGTTTTCTTTGAACATATGTGCCCTGATTTATTAATGTCATTCCATTGAAATAATAAAAAAAAATCAGGCTTCAAGGACAATTGGCCTCTGATAGGGTTACAGGATAGCTTTGTATCAAATTTGCTTCTGATTAGCAGTTACACAACTTGGCCTCCTACAACTTTGGTGTTTAACTCTTATCAGTTATTCTGGTGGTCCCTGTACAGTAAATAACTATATTTCATCAATTATTACACATTGAAAAGGGGAAAAATGTTTAGATTAAACTTTTGTATGCTTTAATTTTCTCAGAAAGATTTTGCTTGGAAATA
This sequence comes from Saccopteryx leptura, assembly GCF_036850995.1. Taxonomy (NCBI): domain Eukaryota; kingdom Metazoa; phylum Chordata; class Mammalia; order Chiroptera; family Emballonuridae; genus Saccopteryx; species Saccopteryx leptura. The sequence goes on along the minus strand of NC_089505.1, from coordinate 39,641,115 downwards.
GTATTTAGCTTGAAAATACTTAAGTATAAATAATTAACAGTAGAAAATTAACCATAGCTACTGAGTTTTAAGAACAATTAACAATGAATCTCTAAATTCTGAATTAGAGGCAAGTATATTTTCTGTGATACAAGAACAGCCACTGTTCTAAGGAAGTACAAGAAAGAGACACTTCGGCTCCAGAGGTATATAATATTGTCTTGCATTACTTTAATAGACTTTGTGGCTTGCCAATCAGAGGTCCTTTTTAGTTCATTTGTGCCTCTAATTTGGTAAGAATGTTGCATTTTGCACACACACAAGAAAAGAAACAAAAAATGGTATTTTTTTTTTTTTTTTTGTCTAGGACAGAGTACATTCCTAGCTTTTTATTTGTTGGTGCTGTTGCCACATCAGCCAGTCAATAGTGAAAAATTCTGCTGGGCCTGACCAGTGGTGGTGTCGTGGATAGAGAGAGCACCAACCTGGGATGCTGAGGTCCCTGGTTCAAAACCCTGAGGTCACCAGCTTGAGTGCAAACTCACCAGATTGAGTGCAGGGTCGCTGGCTTGAGCGTGGAATTATAAACATGATCCCATGGTCACTAGCTTGAGCCCAAAGGTTTCTAGCTTGAAGCTCAAGTTTCCTGGCTTGAGCTCAAGGTAGCTGGATTGAGCAAAGGGTCACTGGTTTGGTTGGAGACTCCTGGTCAAGGCATGTATGAGGAACAGTAGATGAACAACTAAAGTGACGCAACTGCAAGTTGATGCTTCTCATCTCTCTCCCTTCCTGTCTCTTTCTTTCTCTCACTAAAAATAACAAACAAATAAATATAATTACCTGAGCTGGAACAAAGATCAAAAGAAAAAATAATACTCCCAGTAAAAAAACAAAATGGCAGAGATATTGGCAGTTGAAAGAAGAGCAAGTGCAAATGGTAAGTAAGCAGATGAAACGTTTAAATTCATTCATAATAACACAGGCAGATTAAATTATTTAGCCAGCACAGAAACATACTTTTTTTTTTTTTTTTTTTTACAGGGACAGAGAGAGCGTCAGAAAGAGGGATAGATAGGGACAGACAGGAACGGAGAGAGATGAGAAGCATCAATCATCAGTTTTTTGTTGTGATACCTTAGTTCATTGATTGCTTTCTCATATGTGCCTTGACCGCGGACCTTAACCAGACCGAGTAACCCCTTGCTTGAGCTAGCGACCTTGGGCTCAAGCTCGTGAGCTTTGCTCAAACCAGATGAACCCGCGCTCAAGCTGGCGACCTCGCGATCTTGAACCTGTGTCCTCCACATCCCAGTCCGACGCTCTATCCACTGCGCCACCACCTGCTCAGGAGGCCAGAAGCATACTTTTTAGTGATGATAAAGAACATATATATCAGTTAGTGAAAGGAAATGTCCATACAACCATCAGGTTGACAATTTGGCAGAGATTAATGTAGTCTTTATAAGTATTCATACTTTTTGATAAAGTTATTTTATTTTTAGAAACCTCTGAAATAGCCTGAGTAGGCAGTGGCGCAGTGGATAGAGCGTCGGATTGGGACGTGGAGGACCCAAGTTCGAAACCCCGAGGTCACCGGCTCCAACGTGGGCTCATCTGGTTTGAGCAAGTCTCACCAGCTTGCACTCAAGGCCGCTGGCTTGAGCGAGGGATCACTCGGTCGACTGTAGCGCCCTACCTCCACCATCAAGGCACATAAGAGAAAGCAATCAATGAAAAACTAAGATGCCGCAACCAAGAATTGCTGCTTCTCATTTCTCTCCCTTTCTGTCTGTCCCACCCTGTCTATCCCACTCTCTGTCTTTCTCTGTCTCTCACTAAAAAAAAAAAAAAAAAAAAAAAAAAAAAGATACTTCTGAAGGAAAAGATACGGTAAGAACTTGTTTAGAACTATGTATTAATAGAATATTGTTACTTCTACATGACAACATATTTTGCTATTATTAAAATATTTTGGAACAATAATAAAGAATTAGAATATGCTTGGTATATGCTGATAAATAAGAAGCAAATACACCAAATATACATACCTTAGTATCTAAAGCCTATAAAAATATATGTACATCAGCCCTGGCCGGTTGGCTCAGCGGTAGAGCGTCAGCCTGGCGTGCGGGGGACCCGGGTTCGATTCCCGGCCAGGGCACATAGGAGAAGCGCCCATTTGCTTCTCCACCCCCCAACCCCTCCTTCCTCTCTGTCTCTCTCTTGCCCTCCCGCAGCCAAGGCTCCATTGGAGCAAAGATGGCCTGGGCGCTGGGGATGGCTCCTTGGCCTCTGCCCCAGGCGCTAGTGTGGCTCTGGTCGCGGCAGAGCGACACCCCGGAGGGGCAGAGCGTCGCCCCTGGTGGGCGTGCCGGGTGGATCCCGGTCGGGCGCATGCGGGAGTCTGTCTGACTGTCTCTCCCCGTTTCCAGCTTCAGAAAAAAAAAAAATATATATATATATATATTTACATCAAAAAGTGTGGAAGTAAAATAGAGACCGCTACCAGGCCTATGTTGTGTCTGGACTTATGATGAATTTTGTACAATGAACCTGTATTAATTCTAGTGTAATAATGAAAATTACATATAAAAAGAAAATTCAAAAGTCATCAAACAAGTAAATACTTCTTTTCCTACCTAGAACATGTTGAATAGAGAGGTGGCAGCATATAAAGTTAATTTTTGGTGCAATTGTCCATAAAGGGAGCCAAGCAAGTTAGTAAAAAGAAAATCAGTTGGTCAGTTCTTCAGAACAGTGAAACATTTTGTCATTTGCTGCGATGAAATTATTTTTGAATTGACTATATTGACTAGCTGTTTTCCAGTTTTGTAGACATGTTTTTGGAAAAAAAGGTATTGCTGAAAAAATACTTAATCAGTGAAACTTAATAACAGGACACAGTAGGAGATCATTAAAACGAATCCTCTTATTTTATTGTGTAATATATTGTAATGCAGATTGTATTGACTTACTGAAAATATCTGTATGAAATTGGTGTTCCCTCAACATGAGCCCATATACTAAAATCTATATGTTATAAAAATCAGAATCCAAGTTTGGTTGCTGTTGTTTTAATGAGCAACCAAGCTAGTTAGAATATCATGTAGTTATTAGATCATCTTTAGATTGCTTTCTCGCATTACAGAGGAATTTATTAACTAATTACATTTTCTATTTTCTTTCCTTAGTAGGCACTTAGAAGAATGTGCAGTTCAGTATTTCTCTAAGCTACTTGCAGAGATGGTTCTGTATGTGTGATATTTAGTGGAAATATATTACCCATTCACAAGATCTGCATGCAGATAAGACATGCCATGGTTAAAAAGAAGCTCACTCTTGTCTACTCTAGCTTAAGTGTTTGGTTTATTCACATAGTTTCTTTAGTGTAACTGTTTTATGTTTATTTTACACCCAGTAGCAAAATTATTTAAACTTCCTGTCCATCAATTTTCTCCTTTGTACAGTGAGAAGAAGAGGACCAGTCATTTCATGGGGATAATTGTGATAGATGAGCTAATATTTATATGGTGTATAAAATAGTGCCTGAGATAAATTAAATGCTTTGTAAATGTTTGTTTTTTTAAAAAAATTAAATTTATTGATTTTTGGAGAGAGGAAAGAGGGAGAGAGAGAGAGAGAGGGAGAGTGAGAAATAGGGGGAAGAAGTGGGAAACATCTACTCATAGTAGTTGCTTCCTACATGCACCTTGACCGGGCAAGCCCAGGGATTTGAACCAGTGACCTTACCATTCCATGTTGACGGTTTATCCACTGTGCCTCCACAGGTCAGGCTGTATAAATGTTTCTTAATATAAACACCAAAACCAAGAGGAAAAAAAATCTAGACAAAGAGGACACATTTTCCCATATGCATGAATGTCACTTTTAATATTGTAGCTAATGTTTATTTTAATAATAATACTTTTTATTAAGAAAATATGGGCAGCATATACCATGAGTTATAAAGGTAAATGGAGGTCATGTATGTTAGCTTTATTTGATATCTTCAGCCCATGCATTTTTCAAACTATTTTGCAAAAGCTTTGAGATACTGTTCAACTGGGCCTTTTTTGAATTGATAATTTTTATTTTTTATGTTTATTCTTTCTGTTGATTTGCAAGAGAGACAGAGGGGAAGAAGAGAGAGAGAAAGTGAAGCATCAACTTGTTCTTCTTAGTTCCATTTAGTTGTGCATTCATTGATTGTTTCTTGTAAATTCCCTGACCTGGATTAGAACCAATGACCTTGGTGCACTGGGTTTGTGCTTTATCCACCGAGCCACCTGGCCAGGGCTGAATTGATAGTTTTTAATATGTACTTTTAGAAAACAAAAATGAATTTTAAAGCTTTATCAGAAAATGAACAGAGGGTCAATAGTGGAAGAAAATACTGACTTATGTTCAAAGCTTGATAATTAAGTTTTGTTCCTTTATAAATTAGCATTTGTCAATATTTTATTTTTAATCTTTTGTTTTCCCCTTTGATAATCCCTGGGAGATATTATTGACATGTTCTATTAACAATATGCAATCAATGTTAAAGTTTTTATATAATACCTTAAATTTACCTAAGAATACATTTCTTTTTTCAGAAAAGCAGAACAAAACTGGTCTTTGTTTTCTTTGGTTTGAGGATTATATTTCTACCTAATTAGAGGCCAAATGATCCCTCTATATTAACTGTTGGTTTTTTTTAATGATCTCTATTTACAGAGATCATTATTTTAGAAGGAAGTCTTAACGATTTCTCTTAGGAACTGTCCAAACTGGAGAAAAATAGCCTCAGACTTAATGTTTTCTGTGCATGTTTAAAATGGTAACAGCACCATCATGCAGGCTTCACATTCTTGAGCTATTTTCAGCCGTGGCTGCTTTTAAAACAGAGTGGAGAGTGAAACACAGCTACCGAAGGGCAAGCAGGATCGTGCACTTCTAAGTCTAGACCTGGCCTTCACGAACAATCTGCCGAATGATATTGGAAAGATCAGGCCCAGAAGAGATATTACTTTTCTCTATTTTAATGCTTTCTGAGTGCCTTGAAAGTGATGCTTGACCTGTATATCATAAATCCAAGCCAGAACATTTTTGAAGAGTCATTTATATCTCAGCTTTTCATGCTTCCCTAGCATCCTCTGATATTGCATATCATCATATTATTAGTTAGACTAAGTGCTTCTTCGGGGGCACTGTGAGTTGACATGTGTGGAGCTCATTGATGTGAATGGCATATTCTAAATGAGGTATACTGCTTAAGTGACTAAGAATGGTTTCAGGGTGACCATTATCTTTTGCCCTTTTCTACACCAGAATGACCTAAAATGGAAGACAACTGGATTTGTTCTGATGAGAGTGAACCTCTTGCTCTGCCCAAATTTAGGTTTCTTGGCACTGACTCAAAGTACCAGAAGAGAGGCTAGAAGAATCAACTGTATAGTTCATTTGCTAATGGCAACAGGAGCAGGCTGTCTCTGTCTCTTTGTGAATAAAAGATTGAGAGAATGCAAGGCAGAAGAGGTAAAAAAGACTTTTAAGATGGTGAGAAAAGACTCATATCGTCCTACATCTTAAATGGGTGTCCTGTATACCTCAAGTAAAAAGGACTGGAAGGAAAGGCTTATGTCATTCTTCTCTTTGAAATATTTACAAGTTTGCACAAAGGAGAACATGGTTAAATAAAACACTCATTAAGTTTAAAATAAAATTAAATCAACTCATGAATGTTGGGAATGTATAAGAGGTTAGGGGGCATATGATTCACACTGCAAACCTTCATGTTTTCACATGTTTTAAGAAGAATTCTGTTACATCTTTGAATTTTTAAACAAACCCAGGACATAGAATTAATATCTAGGTATTTTAGTTTCTTTTTAATTTGAGGATTGCTTCTTACTATTTTTTTCTCATGTGTAAGCCACAAAGATGACATGATTTTTGTGTCATGTATGTATGGCTGTCATTCGTCTGAACCTTTCCCTGATAAACATTCGCCATTCCTCTGTGCAGCCCATTTTCTAGTCCATATTTAAAGCCACCTGCTGTGATCATAGCTGGTCAATTTGGATGCTTTTGGCTTCAAATACCGGAAACCCATCTCAAAATGGCTTTTAAAATAGAACTGTTTGTTACCTTATATAAAAAGATATCCACAGCTAGAGGGCATTCTTTGGTCAACTGATTTTGGCTTGAGTATGTCATCAAGGATTCAGATTTTATTTCTTTCTGTTCTGTCATCCTTGGAGTTTCAATCTTGTCCTCAGGCTGGTTCCTCTTGTAGTTTTAAGATAACTCCAGGAAAAAATCAAGACTATATATTGTGTTGGGGGTAGATGGTGAGGAATAAAAAGAGATAGATGGTAGAACATCTTCTAAACCTCTTTAAAATCTTTTATTTTGTCTGATTGCATCCATCTTGGACCAAAATTAGTAATGGGAGACCATGAGCCTGGTAGCTGACTAATCAGCATCACTATCTAGAGCTGGCAATGTAGTTGACGCTTTAGCCTGATGGATTTCTTTTGAGGGGTGGAGAAGAAACAGATTTTGGGTAAGTAATAGTCAGTGTTCATCTTAATCACAAGTCTCATTTAAGAGAATATAACCCAGGCATGGCTAACAGTTTTTGCCCCCAGGCCAGATTAGAAAGAAAACTTTTTACACGGGCTGGACGAAATATTAAAATTAAAATATGTTAAATACAAAAACAATTCATTTAAGTAAACAAAATTTTATTATGTAATTTGTTTATGAATAAATGTAAATGAGAAAAAAATTTAATATACAATATTATTTTAATAAAAATGTATTTTAATAAAAATATAATTACATACAGTATAAATATCCAAACTGTATTGCAATCAATCGAAACAATATTTAATTAATAGAATGAGCTTGAAGAGGTTATATCACAAATAAAACAATTATTTTGTTTTACAAACAGCCTGGACACGTTTTCAGTTATCAACTGCAGCTATTGTCTATGCTACAATGCCACTTGGTTCAGCACACTTGACCACAAAAATAACGTATTGTTTGACCTTGGGTGCACACTGACAAACTCCGCCTAAAAGAATGTGGGTTTTATATCGCTGCTAAATGTCAAACAGTTCACATCGAGGACAGATGAGTACAAAAGTTGTAAATCTTTATAATGGAATTTTTTTAAAAAGTAAAGCATCGCGAATCCATTCGACCAATTATTGGAAATTAACCCTAGATTAGTCACACGCAGAATTCTTTTCCGTGTATCACTATCTTCTTAAATATCTCAATTTCCAATAATCAAAGACTCTTTTGCCTCTGAGTAGCTGAGATTTTAGAGTAGCAGAGAATATTAAAAATTTAATCTCAGGCCGCATAAACTCATTACATAAGCCGGATGTGACCCGCAGGCCGTATGTTGGCCATGCCTGAACCACTTCATAACCCATTAGATGGGCTATTACCAAAAAAAAAAAAAAAAAAAAAAAAGATAATAACAAGTGTTGATATGTTGACAAAGATTTGGAGATGTTGAAACCCTCATTCATTACTAATGGGAATGTAGAGTAGCCCACTGTGGAACGTTTTGGAAGTTCCTCAAACAAGTTAAACATATACATACTATAATTCCACTTCTAGGTATATACCTTAAAGAACTGAAAGCAGGGACTTAAACATATACTTGTAAAGCCACGTCTGTAGTGGCATTATTCACAATAGCTAAGAGGTGGACATTACACATGTTCAACATATGCGGCTGAATGGATAAACAAAATGTCATGTATATAAAATAAATAGGTTATTTTTCAGCCATAAAAATGAATGCAGTTTGATACATGCTAAAACATGGGTGAAATTTAAAAAAGATGCGCTAATGAAATACAGCCGACACAAAAGAACACATGCCTGATTCTACTTATATATTGGCTAGAAGATAGGCAAATTCATGGAGCAGAGAGCCGAGTAAAAGTTACCAGAATCCGGGGAACTGGAGAATGGAGAGTTGTTTAATGGGTACAGAGTTTCTGTATGGGATGATGAAAAAATTCTAGAAATAGTGGTGATGATTATACAACATTGTGACTGTGCTTAATGTATAATGATTAGAATGGTAAATTTTGTTACATGTATTTGACAAAAAAGCTGTACAGAACCAACTTGATATCATGTGTTGGTCACTTCGAGAGATTGTGAGTAAGCTTCAAGAATCAAGAAATTAGTTTCTTTACTGTTTTTCTTATCTCAGCACACTAAAATGAAGAGGATGAGAATTTGGAGTATTGATCTAATGTCATCCACCATAACTGGCTCTAATTCTTGAAGACCAGATCTCCAATGTTGGTGATTTTCTTCCCCATAAAAGCTTGATTTCTTTAGCCATGAAAAGTTCTGATATACTAACTTCAGCCATTCTTATAAAACAAGTGTAACCCCCCAAATAATCTTCAGTAATAAAAATAGGGCACCTGACCTGTGGTGGTACAGTGGATAAACCATCAGCCTGGAATTTGAGGTCACCAGTTTGAAACCCTGATCATATGAGAAGCCACTACTATGAGTTAATGCTTCCTGCTCCTCTGCCCCCCTTCTCTCTCTCTCTCCTCTCTCTAAAAATCAAAGGGAAAATTAAGCTACATTTATCCTTGAGTTTTTAGTCTTAGTGTTTATTCTCAAATGTCTCAGTCAACGCAGGATACATTAGAAAGAAGTTGGGGTATAGAGGAAAATGCCCAATATCTCTTTCCTGCTTTATTTACTGAATGAAATAATGAATGAAAAAATAAAATGGGAAGGAAAGTAACAGTTTTATTATTGGTTGTCAAAAACCCACTTTTTCTTATAAAATAGGACTCGGGTAATCTGTATGATATAGTGAGGCTTCTACCCAAAACCCAGGTGGCCTCTTAGCTACTTTGGATCAGATCTGTTGGTAAGGTCAGCTTTTCAGGCCAGGTTTGACCTAACTCACCCAGCCAACCTCAGAAAGCCTCGAAGAGTAAGAGAATAGTGTTATTTATTTTTTCACAGTGAGTCAGTACTGCCTAGTTGGGTCTAAAAGTTGAAAAAAATATGAGTGGCTTTTTACATTTCAACACAAGCGGGTTGAACTGTGTTATATACTACTTGACCCAAGATACATGTGAGCAATGACCTTTAACTTGTAAGTCCCATCTACTAACAGAATATGATTAATGAATGTCAGGCTTTCCCCAGTGAGATTAACTGCTACTCCTTTCTTGGGAAGGAACATGCTCCTTTTTATATTTGTGGAAACAAGTCTAGATTTTCATCTAACAGAGAAAACTTTTTTGTTTTGTTTTGTTTTTTAGTTTTTCTGTGAGCACGAGAAAGGGACAGAGACAGAGACAGACAGGAAGGGAGAGATATGAGAAGCATTAACTCACAGTTGCAGCATCTGAGTAATTCATTGATTGCTTTCTCATATATGCCTTGATGGGGAGGGGGACTTCAACTGAGCCAATGACCCCTTGCTCAAGTCAGTGACCTTGGGCTTCAAGCCAGTGACCTTTGGACTCAAGCCAGCGACCATGAGTTCTTGTCTATGATCCCACACTCAAGCTTCAACCCTGTGCTCAAGCTGATGAGCCTGTGCTCAGGATGGCAACATCCGGGATTCAAACCTGGGTCCTCAGTGTCTCAGGCCGATGCTATATCAACTGGACCACTGCCTGGTCAGGCAAAAAAACTTGCTTTTTAATAGAATCATACAGAATAACATATGCAGACCACCCAAGTGTATCTGGCTAGTGGGTTCTGTACCCCAATCTTAATTCCATGTGGTACTATCCTAAGAGAGGATGCAGATGTCCCTTACTTCAAATTTATCTCTTTGATATTAAGGTCAGACTTTTAGTATTTTTTTTCTGAAATAAAGTTAGTTAACAAACAGAAGGCACAGCAAACGAATTCCATGATTCTAAGAATGAAATAACTAAATGAACTTTTACTCTTTATATTGAATTTAGGACATTTTTACCTGCTCTCTTTCAATCAAATTGTATGCAAAAATTTCTAGCTGCTATTGCTCTTTAATTGAAGCCTATTAACATAGAACAATAGCCTCTCCTAAAATGTTTTCTCAGCTCAGATTTCTTTTTCTTGTTATATTGAAAACCTAAGAAATATATATTATAATATCTTAAAGCTGTTAGAAATGGCACATATCTGATCGACCCACTGGTTTTATTTTTTTTTTTATTTTATTTATTCATTTTTAGAGAGGAGAGAGAGAGAGACAGAGAGGGAGAGAGAAGAGAGAGAGAGAGGAGAGAGAAGGGGGGAGGAGCAGGAAGTATCAACTCCCATAAGTGCCTTGACAAAGCAAGCCCAGGGTTTCGAACCGGCGACTTCAGCATGTCCAGGTCGACGCTTTGTCCACTGCACCACCACAGGTCAGGCGACCCACTGGTTTTAAAGGATTAGTCAATTGATGCCTACAGCTTGCAAGTAACTTGTAAGCCTAGTGTTATGTGGCTGGTTGGCGGGGCAATATCTAAGATGTGGCTTATTTGTCTATTTTAGTTAGGATTTATTCAAATATTCAAACAAAAAGCTTCTCAGAGACCCTGAGAAATACAGAGGTATAATATAAGATGTTGGGAAGTTCATCAAAGAGATGTGGCCACCAGTTGACCTGTTAGCTGGACCCAAGCAATTGGGGGCTCCCCATCCCCTTTTCTGTTTTTGAAATGTGCATTCTGCTTGCCTTCTCCATTCCCTGAAGCTACTCCGAGGACACAGCCTTGAAAGAGAAATCTGGGGTTGAGACTATATGAGCGGTATACATGACTGTCCCCAATAAGACCTCTGTACGTATAAACTTTTTTTTTTTTTTGTATTTTTTTGAAGCTGGAAACGGGGAGAGACAGTCGCATGCGCCCGACCGAGATCCACCCGGCACGCCTACCAGGGGTGACACTCTGCCCACCAGGGGGCGATGTTCTGCCCCTCCGGGCGTCGCTCTGCCACGACCAGAGCCACTCTAGTGCCTGGGGCAGAGGCCAAGGAGCCATCCCCAGCGCCCGGGCCATCTTTGCTCTAATGGAGCCTTGGCTGCGGGAGGGGAAGAGAGAGACAGAGAGGAAGGGGGGGGGGTGTGGAGAAGAAAATGGGCGCTTCTCCTATGTGCCCTGGCTGGGAATCGAACCCGGGTCCCCCGCATGCCAGGCAGACGCTCTACCGCTGAGCCAACCGGCCAGGGCCATTAAGACCTCGCAGGAAGGTGTGAACATTTACTATTTACTTGTGGTCACCCAAGACAAGCCTCATAAGTAAGTTCCCTTGCGTTGAAAAACTGCCATTTACATATCTTGAATGATCTGCCCCCTTTTTAGGTCTTTTCCTACCCTTAGGGTATAGGAGAGGTTTCAGATTCTAGCCAGATTGCTCCTGAAGAAGTTGCAAACCAGTGTAAGATCATATCTGACCCTCGGGTCTAGTGCTAGTATCTTCCCTAGAGCAGTGGTCCCCAACCTTTTTTGGGCCAAGGACCGGTTTAATGTCAGAAAATATTTTCACAGATCAGCTTTTATAGTGGGACGGATAAATGTATCATGTGACCGAGACAAGTGTCAAGAGTGAGTCTTAGACGGATGTAACAGAGGCAGTCTGGTCATTTTTAAAAAATAAAACATTGTTCAGACTTAAATATAAATAAAACGGAAATAATGTAAGTTATTTATTCTTTCTCCGCGGCCCGGGGGTTTGGGACCACTGCCCTAGAGGACTTCTGACAGGAATTATCTCAGAGGAAGGGCGCCCATTTACCCTTCTCAATTGAGAGAAGACCTACAATCTTACTTTAGGTGTTTCACCTTAGTTTTTTCTGAGTAGCACAAGGATATTTTCTGATGTTTTAAAGTTAAAAATGTTAATATGTTAATATATAAAATATACTTTTATGTTTTGGCTTTTTTTTTCTTTCAGTTTTTGATGTCCCAGGTGTCTCAGCAAATGGGCACTGACAGAGTCTCTGAGGACCCCGGAGCATCCCTGTCCATGGCTGTTGGCCACGTGGCCCACATGGCCAGGCACATGTTGCTTACTGTGAAGGAACAAGTTTAGTTGTGTGACAGCTCTCACTGTCGGGATTTCCAGCTGTTCAGACCCTACTGTTCTGAGTCAGAACAGGTTTTCAGAGTATTTCAAGACTCGGGAGTGACTGAAGAAAATCTAGACACCATTGCCTTGGCAGAGAAAGAGAAAAAGCTGAAATGGCAGAGAGGAGCGCAGGTCATGAGGATCAGAGGTTTTCTATATGGTACACAGATTGGCTGTCAGTGTTTTTAAAGGACCCTTGAAACCAGAGAAGCATTCAAGGAAGTGCATGAGGCAGAAGCTACCAAGCAAATAAGAGCAGAGGGGAGCAAAGGAAGAAGCAGGGGATGGAGGAAGAGATACACCTGACCTTTATCTCTAAGGTCAGTCAGACCTACAGCGACCATTGCAGTTCAGCACATTATACAAGATGAACTTGACTGAGGCATTATAAGTTGTTATTATTATTATAAATTTTAATGGGCTGACATTAATCAATCAGGGTACATAGGTTCAGAGAACACATCTCCAGGTTATTTTGACATTTTAATACTATTGTATCATGTCAGTCAGAGTAAACTGATTCAAAGAAAAACTAGCCTCTTAAGTTACCTAAGGAAAAAAAATGGCTATGTATTTTTAAAGACAAAATGTAGAGTGGATGTGGAGCTTTAAAAGCCCTTCGGGCTCAGGGTATCTTTCGAGATGGAAGTGCTTCTCCTCTGGTCAGCCCTCCCCCATTTCTCTTTCTCTCTCTCTCCCTCTCTCTTTCTCTTTCAGCAGTTCTGAGCCCTGTCTCTCTACACAGCTAACGCGCTCCCTGTTTACACCTCCTCTTCTCTCTCTCTTTTCCGGTCCCTTTGCACTTTGAATTGTATGTGGCATTATTTCACCATTAGGTCACTTTTGGCTGCTAAAATTTCTTGGTGTTTCCCTTTATACATTTTGAAAATAAGGATTCTAAGTGGTTTAGCTGACCCTTTTAGATTTACTCATCATGTCATAAACTAGAGTATACCTCATTTGTCCATGCTCCTGGTGCTGAGTCTTGGGCCAGTCACCTAGGGGCAGGGCCAAGGTAGGGTCACAGTACTATGGAAATCAGATGCTTAGGCAAAAGAGACTGGGATTGGGATGCAGAGTTAGCCAGGATAGAGAGATCCTTTGACATTTCTAATGCAGGGTTAAGCTCCAAAGTATTATAAGATAATGGACACAAATGCAGTAAACAGAGCTGTGTTGTATTATTGTAGAATGCAGTGTGGTACAACACAGATTCCAGACTTCATTTCTAAAAGATGAGGCCAGACGCATAAGAAAGTTGTGTTTGCTGTAATAGAACAAACAAGCGTTGGACTTGAGAGGTTGATGAATCACTATAACATTTGTTCATCTCCCTTCTACGATATCAAATCTTAAAAAGGCAGCTGTTCAATTTTTTATTTTTATTTTTTGATGCCTGGTAAATCATCTTAAGCTGTTGCAGATTCAGTATTATGCATATGTCAAAATGAGGCGAGTCAACAGTGTATTACATGAGTGGCTCATTTTGCATGATATTCTATTACATTTGCAGCTGCATCTGCATATCAGACACGTAACATTAACTGATGTTCATAATGATAACCCTGAGTCATTAAGAAAATGTTGTATTATGTCTGCTGCAGTGCACTTGAGGAGTAAAGAGGTCCAATGGAGAAAGACCTACGACCTGCTGAATACCTGCTGGATTGCAGGCAGAGAAAGATGAGATGTTTATGCTGTTTTCCTGAAGGAACAGAATCCTGTGAGGCAGATACAGTTACAGCCTCTTTATAAGTGGCAGAATGTGTTCAGCTAGGTTAAGTCAGTTGTCCAAAGTCAGGTCAGGAATGAAATCTGTTTTTTTACAGAACTTGTGTTCTCCCTCTGACACAACAGAGTCACAGGGTTGTAAGTGTGTATGTGAGTGTGTGTGAGTGTGTGTGTGTGTGTTATTTTTAATAAGAAATTTTCACCCTGGCCGGTTGGCTCAGCTCCCTGGCCAGTTGGCTCAGCGGTAGAGCGTTGGCCTGGTGTGCGGGGGACCTGGGTTCGATTCCCGGCCAGGGCACATAGGAGAAGCGCCCATTTGCTTTTCCACCCCTACCCCCTCCTTCCTCTCTGTCTCTCTCTTCCCCTCCTGCAGCCAAGGCTTCATTGGAGCAAAGATGGCCCGGGCACTGAGGATGGCTCCTTGGCCTCTGCCCCAGGTGCTAGAGTGGCTCTGGTCGCAAAAAGAGCGACGCCCCGGAGGGGCAGAGCATCGCCCCTTGGTGGGCAGAGCATCGCCCCTGGTGGGCGTGCTGGGTGGATCCGGGTTGGGCGCATGCGGGAGTCTATCTGACTGTCTCTCCCCATTTCCAGCTTCAGAAAAATACAAAAAAAAAAAAAAAAGAAATTTTCAAATCATCATTTACGTGAGTTCTTCTTAGCTAGTCAATATCAGCTAATCGAGGCTTCAGACCCGAAATATCCACAAGAGAGAAGAGAACTAACATTTGGGTGCATGACAATGCAGGATGGCTTATTATTCTGAGCTGTATATTACTATCCCCAAGTAAGAGTTGAGGGAATTAAAGTTCCTTCAGGCACAGTGACTCGTCCAAGGTCACCAACTTAGAAAGCTGTGGCTTCAGTCACCTTTTAGGCTTCTCTTTCTCAACCCACTACATAAATGTTAGTTTGGTTAAGTATGTAAGTTCTGACCTCAGCCCTGTTTTCTCCATCAGTAAATCCAAACATAGTAAATCCAAAATGTATGACTTTAGATCTCATGTCTCACTCAGATTTCCTACCTAACTTAGATACTTTACGCTTCATATCTTATGGGATGCTCACACTCAAAATATGGAATTGGTTATTTCCATTACTTTCTAGCTGTGCCTTCCACGTGACATTTCTTGTCTCAGAGAATGGCCCAAGTTTACTAAGTAAAAATCACTGAAATATCCATTTGTGTCAATAAATGCTACTATTTACCTTCTAATGTCTTTGATATTCATCTTCTCCTCGCTTTATCCATGCCATTTCTCTAGTTTAGGGTGATTTTATATGGTTGCAATAGCCTTATTCTTTGTCTTTTCCAAAACCATTAGATTGATTGTTCTATTGAATAATTTTGATCATGTCACTTTCATGCTCACAGTTCTGTGGCTTCCCAAAGCCCAAAGGGTAGCATCCTTACTTCTTTGTATACGTAACCCTTCATGACCTGGCCACTCACTCCAATGTTCCTGGTGATATAGTAATTGAAAGATGCTAATGGTTCCCCAAACTTACCAAAACTTGTTACAGTTTTCTTTTTTTTAAAAAAAGTTTGATTGATTTTTAGAGAGGAAGGAGAGAGAGAGGTCAACTTGTTCCACTTATTCATGCCATCATTGGTTGATTCTTGTATGTGCCCTGACTGGGGGTCGAACCTGTAACCACGGTTTGTCAAGATGACACTCTAAGCAACCGAAATACCTGGCCAGGGCCACCTGCAGTTTTCTCACTTCCAATGTTCCCGTCAGTTGCTGGTTCGGCTGTTGGTCAAGGTTTATCTCAAGTTCTGTTTGATTTCTAAGCCATTCCATTTTATTTTATGGCTGATACTACTCTTTATTATACTTCCAATAGAGCAGGAGCCTTAGTATGCTATAATTACACATGGACCTTTGCTCCCTTGACTAATAATATTGAACTGGGGTGTGACATGTACTGAGGGGTCACTGCTGTTTGTGGCAGGCATCCTTTAGGATCGATCAGGCATCTGTTCTGATTAGTTGGTACTCATACAATGAAGTTGTTAAGGATGTCAACCCCAGCTTACTGTCAAGCAGTGTGTGGCATATGGTGGGTGATCAGAAATACCTGTTGATCCTTGAATTATGAATGATTGAATGCCTGAGGTCTGCTGGCTCAGAGACCCATTGCACCTTTCTCTCAGGACCTCTGGCTGCACTACACCGAAACAGATGTGTCCCTCTAACATCTCCACCTGGGTTGATTCTGGTCTTTAGCAAGACAAAGAATTAATGTATAAAGGTCTACCGGAAAGTTCTGTCCGTATCTATCACAACAAGTTTCAACACGTAAGCACATGTTTATTTGGCGAATGTTTGCGTCTCTATTTTTATCACTTAATGTATACATACTGATGTAGCAAATTAACTAAAACCAAGTTGATTCACGTTAGTCTTATGTGTGAAGCGATAGTGTACCCATGGCTACTGATTAAGTTCATTTACGCCACTGTATTGTATACGAATTTCAATAAGGAATAAATGCTACAGAAGCATGTAAAAATTTATTGAAAGTGTTTGGTGAAGGTACAGTTTCTGATAGGACATGCAGAAGATGGTTCAAAAAATTCAAAACAGGTGATTTTGACCTTTCTGATAAGCCACATTCTGGGCGACCATCTTTGATCAATGACAATGTTGTTAAGACCATGTTGGAGCAAGATCCTTTTCTGACAACATCGGAGATCGCAGAAAGGCTTAATTCAGCTCAGCAAACCATTTCGGACCATATTCAGAAGACAGGACTGGTGTGGAAATATATTATTTAATAAAGTTTATTAATGGTAAGAAAAATTTGTATTTTGTTTTATTCCAAAAACGGACAGAACTTTCCGGTAGACTTTATATTTTATGGTGAGCTTTCACTTATTTTAAGAAAGTTTCATGTCTCGCAGAAGCTTCATTCATAAACTTTTACTTTTCTCAGTTATTTCACAAATAGCTTTAAGACCTCAGGCTTTCTATAGATTGTACTCTTATTTCTATTCACAGCAGGGAATGGGAACTAAGAATAATAAGTCATTGTGGGGCAAAGTAAGATGATTGGCTCCCATTAGTTGGAAGGGCGCTGGCAGATATTGTTGCACACTTGATGACACTGGTTTCCTTCACAACCATATCACATTGAACTCTTGATCACTTAAAGCCCAAGAGTTTATTTATTAATTTTTTAATATATGAGCTGCTGTCAAGTCAGGCTATACTACACCTGCACAGTTGATTCTTGAAATCCAAGCAAGGTTATGTGTCTCTGTCCATTTAAAAATAATACATTTATTCTTCTGATGATCTCATCCTGCATGTCCCTGTACTCTCCATCCTGGTTTGGTATTATCTGCTATGTGACAAGTGGGTCTTCTATATCTTTCTTTCAAATCACTGATGAAAATACATAAAATCACAAAGCTCTTTGTTACACCACTTTTTCTCCAAATTTAGGTAGCTTTAATAACCAATATTGTTTGGCTACAATATGTTTGGGTATAGATTCCTGATTCTGTTTTTTTTTTTTTTATTATTATTTCCCCCTGTCTTACTCTCTACCTGGTCCACAAGATACGTTCAGAGACTTAATTAAAGGTTGTACTCATATTAATGAGAACCATTTCTGAAAGTTAATCTGTCAATTATTTATCCTCCTTGGAAAGCCATCATCATCATCATCATCATCATCATCATCCATCTTTTGAAATCAGTTTACATACATAAAGCCAAGTCTTAGTTGTTAGCTGGACCCCGTCCTCCATTTCAGAGTGACTTTTCATTTAGGTGAAGTTCCCATTCCATGACTGGGGTAGTGCAGTTCCCTCTCGCGTTCTCCTGAGTGCCGGGAGCTCACTCTTCAGGCCTCCTTTGCCTATGTGTCCTTCCAGCTGCCTCAGAAACTCAGATACAAACTAATTTCAATAAGCAATGTTGTTATTATTCTGAGATTTCTGTCACTGCCACAAATAATATTTCCTTATGGGTCAGAAGTAAATTTACAGGAGACATTTTATTTCCTGCTGCCTCTATATATCAGTCATTTTTCTGCAAAGAAAGTGGAAAATTTATTGAATGGGAAAGTTTGAAATATCACACAATTCTCTTTCTGTGTTGTGGGAGTATTTCAGGTTTTTGAATTGAGACTTTTGTTCATTCTCATTTTACAAATAATGAACTGTTATTATAACTGGTCTAAAGCAAGAGTTACCAAGATACAATTAATTGATAATTTTAGAGAATTGAGAAAAAGAGGATAAATTAGTCTACACTTGGATACAATCCTTCCTTTACCTTGAGACTTGAAGAACTTTAAATAACGAGGCTGATACTACTTTTCTTGGTATAGTGTTTGTTATGTTAAGTAACTTTTATTTTAGTGGGCTATTAGACAAATTTTAGGAATATATAACTGCGTAGAAGGGATTTGTATCTGTAGAAGCATAGGCTTACCTTTAGGGTTTGGAAATTTAAAAGGGTGGTAGGTAATTTAAATATTGATGGACATAATTTATCAATGGTAAGTGAGGGGCAAAATGACCTTGTAAAAAGATGGCTCTATTAAAGAAGGGTGTAAGCCATTTAGTAAAGCCACTACAGATATACACAAATGGAAACAGGTAAAATAGCCTTACTCTGGACTAGATGGGTTTGATATTGGACAGGAGCTGTTCTTAGGAATAGAAGTTATTGTGTTTATACTGTCTCTGTGCATAAGAAGGTGGTTTACCCAACCAAACCAAAATGAAAGTCTAACAAAAAATATTCCATTTTATGTTGCTTTAAAACAGGTATTCCTGAATCTAGTGTAAGATAGGTGGTTCACCTACTTCATTGTGTATATTGTTGATATTAATATGTTGCATTACTATTTTTATATTAAATAACATTCTAAAAAGGATTACCTCCCTACTGTTGATATTGAAACAGCACTATTTTTAGTCATGCAATTACTAATTAAACACTACTAAAAAATCTTGGTGATCAGGAAGTTTTTAGTGCTGTCTTGAATCTTATGATTACAGAATTGATTTAACAACCCTGTATGGGAATAATACATTCCAAAAAGAGATTTAAAGAAGCATCCATTTATTCAAAGGATTTATATTTGCTTCATATGCGTTCTTCAGTGGTATTCAGGAAACAGCTGTCAGATAAATTATAAAAATACATGAAAAACAAAACCAACTCATCTTTTAAATTTATTTTAGTCTAACTTTATCGAGACAGCATTATGTTCTTCACTGATAATAGGGTAAATAATACGTGTGCAATTACTTAGCAATTCACCATGACTTAAAAATACATGTACACAGTCTTCATTTATTACTAATATAATCTAATATCCAAAGTGGCAAATTATTTGTAGGAGCTATTGAAGATCAACCAATAATTAGTCATACTCTTTTGTTCAGGGTTAATTTCAAGAAAAAAAAGGAGAATACTTGATTACTGGTAGTAATAGCAATGACTTGTGGGAAATTGCAACTGAAAAAAATTATTGATTGATAGCGACTGAAGTCATTATCTTCTGATGGCTGTTAGGACAGCTAATATGAAGCCATGCCACTGCTGTCAGTCATGAATCCCTGCCATATTGGCTCTTTCCTAATTGTTGCTTTTATTTCTTGCAACTGAAACTGGAAATTAGATAGAATAATCTTGGCTCTACACTTGTTTTTTTGCTGATGTGAAAAGTAGTTTTCAGTTTTAAATGCCTGCCAAAATAATAGGGAATAGATTTTATTTACATGAAGAAATATTAAATAATATACAATGAAGAATATTAAGAATATTAAGGTTCCTCAGTCTCATTATGTGCTGTGTAATATTCAACCTCAAAGGTTAGCACAGGCTCTTCTATACGTTGAGAGAGGCCTGTAATATTGCTTTCTACCATATATAAAGGGAGAAAGTTGACTCTGGCAGCTACTATTATTGTTTACTTATTTCTTTTTCAGACTTAGCTCTGTCTTGCAATTTGTAGCAATTGGCTTGATTTCTCTTAAATTTTGTATTGCTTGCCATCAGCTATCAGAAATACAGTAAGGTTTCAGGATAGGATTCATAGGATAGACCCAGTTATCTTGATATATCATATATTGAAATTATGCAGAGGATATAGTCAAAGTGTAGTGATATCATTTACCCATTTAATTTTCAACATGGAATAAACACTACTTACACTGTATTAATGTGATAAAAACTCATGCCTTGAAAATTGTTAGCTTATTATTTTTATCATTAAACTTTACAAAGCTATTCCCATTTATTATGTGGAATTTTCTTTTTTTTTATAATTTTATTTTTTTAATGGGGTGACATCAATAAATCAGGATACATATATTCAAAGATAACAAGTCCAGGTTATCTTGTCGTTCAATTATGTTGCATACCCACCACCCAAAGTCAGATTGTCCTCTGTCACCTTCTATCTTGTTTTCTTTAAAGGACTTATATAATGAAAACTATAAACAATTATTAAGGGAAATCGAAAAAGATATAATGAGATGGAAGAATATACCTTGTTCTTGGCTAGGAAGAATAAATATAATCAAGATGGCTATATTACCCAAAGCAATATACAAATTTAATGCAATTCCCATCAAACTTCCAATGACGTTTTTTAAAGAAATAGAGCAAAAAATCATCAGATTTATATGGAACTATAAAAAACCCCGAATAGCCAAAGCAATCCTAAAGAAAAAGAATGAAGCTGGGGGCATTTCAATACCTGACTTCAAACTCTATTATAGGGCCACGACAATCAAAACAGCATGGTATTGGCAGAAAAATAGACACTCAGACCAATGGAACAGAATAGAAAGTCCAGAAATAAAACCACATATATATAGTCAAATAATTTTTGATAAAGGGGCCAAGAACACACAATGGAGAAAAGAAAGCCTCTTCAATAAATGGTGCTGGGAAAACTGGAAAGCCACATGCAAAAGAATGAAACTGGATTATGTGGAATTTTCTATAAAGACAGGAGACAATTATATTTGTCTGATTTAGGAAGTGAATGTAACATCTTTTGTTTTCTAAAATATTCAGTTCATAGTGAAAGTTTATCCAAATATAAAACAGTTATCAAGATGCAATGGTAGGTTACTTTTGTGTTTCTGTTATCTTCAAACTGATCAAATGTTTATTATCTGACTGTTTTGTGCATAGATCCTAATGAATATCATAAGCATATTGCAGTAGTCTTCCCTAATACATCCAGTTGATTGTTCTTCTAGTTACTCTCCGCACACCTGTGTTCAGCTTTGCTTTAACTATTCTCATAATGCATAAGTACATCTTAAATATGACACTGTTTTTCTCCAAAAGAGTTATATATGGGAGTGTATGGGGGATGAATCTGTAATTGAGTAGTTAGTGGTCTTTTCACTCAGTGAACATGTCCCTGTATCAGCTATGCATTTATTTGGACATCTCAGAAATGATATGGTTAAATGACCTCTTTTGTTTGTTGATTAGCCAGACTCCAAAATGTCCAGTCAAATTTTTCTCCCCTTCACTTGGATGTAAACTTAATTAGCTGAACTGGATAGAGACAAGAAGGAGAGAACGAGTTTGAGGAGCAACCTGGTTTGACCTCTTTTGGGTTGCATCCTGGAAATCTTAATCTATCTCAGCTCAAATGGCCAGTAATTATATATTTTTAAAGAAATCCATAGTCTTAAAATTAATCATATTATTTTTATATTTACAAATAATTACTAAATTGACCAATTCCTTTTTTATAATCTTTAAAAACCTAGAAAGTGGAAAAATGCTAGGAAAATTAATTCTTTGTTTTTATAAGAAATATTTGGGTTTCCTAACAAGAATGTAAAGGGTCTGAGATTTTAGTCTGTAGGATCGTGGCTGACTCTGGCAGGTGACATTATGCTCTTGGGTCAGAGACAAAGACTTTATTGCCCATAGCACAACCAGCAGCATGAACTTTATTATCCCTCCTAGTGATTTGAGGATGACACGGAAGTGACTGGGAAAATACTGTTTACACAGAGGGTGATTGTCACAGCTGAGGAACCTTGTGTTTAGGAAACCTGAATCTTTCATAATGGACACTAAACAAATCTGCCTGAACTTTGTTCTGAAAAGTGCCATTATCTTGATTTCACTGAACAGTAAACAAATCTGCCCCCAGTTCCCATGGAAAACACTATCTTCCAAAGCAGTTTAATCTAGGGCAATTAGTATCCTCTGCTCTCAGTGTGTATAAATTTGAGAGACCCTTACAGATCTAGCTCTTATGCACTGGAGATGGTGCTAGATAGGGTAAGATGAAGAGCTTGCATATGGTATATATTTCTGACTTAGGTAAGATAAAGGGAATATATATAGATGAATGTGAGCTAGTTTTACCAATAAAGTTTTCTAAATTGTATACCTAAGACAAGAATATTTTTAATGCTAGGTTGAATTAATATGCACTGCCATATATAAAGTTGTGTGCTGATAATCTTTAATTATGTATCTGAATATATATTTTTACCGCACAGAGTTATTTTAATATGTATGTCCCATATATAACAAATTAAGATATGTTTTGGAAACGTCTTCTGCCTTTTAAAACAATATAATTTTAAAAATACATACTTGATGCACATGGTTTTGATTTTCTTTTAACAGATAACATTAAAACTAAGAATCAAAATTCACAACTATTATGAACAAGAATCAGTCTAAACCATTTCTTCAATTATATAAAATAAATATATCTGTATAAAATTTCCCTTGGTCTCATATATTCTAGATTAGTTTAAAAATTGTTTGGCCTTATACCTTTACATAATCTGTCAATGGCTTTGGTATAAATTATATGTAGTAAAATTATTCACCTTAATTATTATCCATTTCTAAGCACAACTTAAAAAGCTTACATTCACTAGAAATATCTCCATTTTCACATTCTTTTAACCTAATCAGACTTTTATCACTTTCCATAGTAACTGTCTATGCTAAATAAGGTTTAATAGTCAAATTTGATACATGCTTTTTGGCAGGTAATTATGGAAATTTTTATCTGATAATAAGGTTTTATATCAAAGTATTTTATAATAATTTCTCATTTACTTAAAATTATTGGATAATAAAGTATTCGGATTCAAAAAGCATCTTGTTGAACTAAAAAATATTGACACATATGTAGCACATTTACAATATTATAACAATTTTTAAGAGTTCAAAGCCAAGTATGTTTTAAACTAAAGTTCTGATCTGATCTATTTCTTCCATTTCACCTGCTCTTTTACTATGAATAATCATGATTTCTACATAATTTTGAAGATTTACAATATTTGACCACATCTTTATTTAACCCAGTGTTTCATTTATTGTTTGCTACTTTTTGTTATTAGTATGGTCACCATCATGTTTTACTTTTAAAAGCCTGAATAAACAATTCATAGTAAAAAATAGCAGTTACTTCTGTTTTATATTTATTGGCACTTCAAATGTATAGTAATTTCATTGAACTGTGGTCTTCTATATATATTTTAAGATAAATTTGCTACAAATATTTAAAATTATTGAATGTATATGATGTCATATAACTAGAAGAAACCCAAGCAATGGTGTTGCCCAACATCTTTATTTTGAAGCTTAGATACATTAATAGACTGACTGCCTATTTCCCAGATTGTTATTGAAAGAGCTGAGACTAGTTCTCTTCCATCTGTCAGTTCATTCTCATAACCTTATTATACTGAATCTAATATGACATTAATTGTAAGATGTATCATCATTTCACATATCACTAAGAAAGAAAAAAATGCTTTCAATTAAATGACAATTTCATTAATGATAGTTCTAACCAATTCAAGAATCCATCACATCTGTCCCTCATTAGCTTGAAACATTTTTTCATCTATTCTGAGGGATTGGGCAACTTTGTCTTTTTTTTAGCACTGAATGGCATGTGAGATAATATATTTCTATGAATATCAGTAACAAAACATAAAAGCAAGCTTCATATAATTATGGATATGTTTCTCATGTTTCATAGAACATGTGTTTATTGCTTTGCAGGGAATCAGAAATTGTGGTCATCACTCCAAAGAAGAATATTTTACTAAAGCCAAATTTATGTTTTGTTATTTG
This sequence comes from Saccopteryx leptura, assembly GCF_036850995.1. Lineage (NCBI taxonomy): Eukaryota > Metazoa > Chordata > Mammalia > Chiroptera > Emballonuridae > Saccopteryx > Saccopteryx leptura. Next base: position 39,617,194 of record NC_089505.1, on the reverse strand, counting down.
TTGGCATGCTTTGCCAGGTAAACAATTTGTTTCGGTGATGAATCATGATGTAAACGCTTTGAAGATATTTTAAACAGCAGTTCAGCTAAGCACATATTGTATGAACAATGAATACACATGGTTCAGTTAGGAGAAGACAGTTTGCTTTGCTACGGCCAAAAGCAGGTAATAGCAACCATGCTCTTTTTTTCTGTCTTTTCAGCATAGAAACACAATAGCAATTGTAAGGGGCATATTGGTTTCAGAGATGTTAAAATATAAAATAATAGCAATAATAATAATATAGTGAGAGTCTTGCAATTCATAAAAAGATGCTTCCCAAAGATTTTCTAGAAATATATCTCTGAATATTTTTTCTTGAGTAGTATTTTTACAGAATCCTATGATTATTTACCTCTAAAGGTTTTTTATCTCATTAGCACATTCAAACATCTGGGTTTTTTGATGTCAGGTACAATCCAAATGCTCCAAATACACATGTCCAAAGTTCTGACTTTTGCTTGCTAGGGTGCTCTTATTTTAGAAAGCTTATTTACATGTAATGAATGCCAGAAGTGACCGTGAATTTTTAAAATTGAGGGTGGTTGTCTTCATTATTCTCCCAAATTGAAATATATTTCAAGTGAACATGATTTCAAAACCATTAAAACACTAAATGCATTTCCTGGTTATACACTGTTTATCTGAATCATGTTACTGAATATTCAGTACTGAAGAGTTTGATTAGTTTTTTTTTTAAATACCTTGGTTTGGAATATATTTAGTCTATATATATAACAGGAATTTAATTTCAAGTAAGTTTTCCGACTGTTTCTAGCTCACCAAGTCATAATTACTATTTTGACAGTTACGTCTCATAGACATTTATTTTAATTGCATATGTTAGCAATTCATTTTGCCATGACAGTCTCTGCCATTGTTGTGTTGCCAAATTATGCTTACAGAAACTATGTCAGAAATTCAACATGTGGAGAAGAGTAATTAACCTGAATCATCAATTAGCTTTTGTGAGGACAGATGTCCCATGAATACACTCAAGTCAGTTTTTTCTCTTTTTTTTTTTTTTTTTTTTTTTTTTTTTTTTTTTTTTTTTTTTTTTTTTTTTTACAGAGACAGAGCGAGAGTCAGAGAGAGGGATACATAGGGACAGACAGGAATGGAGAGAGATGACAAGCATCAGTCATCAGTTTTTCATTGCCATTGTGACACCTTAGTTGTTCATTGATTGCTCTCATATGTGCCTTGACCACGGGCCTTCAGCAGACCGAGTAACCCCTTGCTCAAGCCAGCGACCTTGGGTCCAAGCTGGTGAGCTTTTTGCTCAAGCCAGATGAGCCTGCGCTCAAGCTGGTGAGCTCGGGGTCTCGAACCTGGGTCCTCTGCATCCCAGTCCGATGCTCTATCCACTGTGCCACCGCCTGGTCAGGCCTCTTTTTTAATTTAAGTAAAATCTCACTAATTCTGACTTTTCTCACCCCCTATTTCTAAGCCATCCCTATTTCTTTCTTATTTCTTTCCTCAATATGTTTTGGGAATGTCTTTTTTATTTCCATCACCATGACCCTGATACGTCTTAACATTTGCTGTCACCTGGATCTTGCTTATAACCTACCTGCTCTCTCCACACTCTTGCTCACTACAATTTATTCTCCACCTTGAAAAGAGAGGAATATTTATAAATGGTGGTCATACCTTGTCAAACCTACTTGCTTGAAATGATTTGGGAGCTGGTACTTCATAGGAAGATGAACGTCCATAAGAGAGGTTACAAGGCTGTGTGTTATTGACCCCCGCACTGTCTCTGGGTCTCCCCATGTGCCCCTATTACCTCTAGCACATTGACCTGCATTCTGTGCCTTGATGGTGGACACCATGTTTCCTCCTCCACAAGGCCCTTGCACATGCGTTGATTTCTCCTGCCTAGATTATTTTTTCCACACTAATTAGCCCTTCTAGGCAAGCTCGCCCAGCTTGCACAGCAAATCCACTTCAAACGTTGCCTTCTCTGCCCACCCAGACTAGAATCGGTCTTCTTTATGTGTTTCAACTGAAACTTGAACTCATCCTGCATCATTCTCATTGCAGAGTGCCAACATATATTTGTGTTTATTTTAATTGGTGTCTGCGCTGGACTACAGTGAGCTTCACAAGGTTAGGGATTCTGTTTACTTACCAAAATATTCCCAGCCATTAGTACAGCAATTGGCAGATGATATGTGTACAATAGTTGCATCTTAAATAAAAATTACAATGGAATGCGTGATTATTAAATCTGGGCTCAAGTGAACCTGACTTTTTAAAGAAAAGTTTGCCATGAAAGATAACATGTCCGCCAGACCAGGTGGTGGTGCAGTGGATAGAGCATCGGACTGGGACATGGAGGACCCAGGTTTGAAACCCTGAGATCACCAGCTTGAGTGCAGGGTCTCTGGCTTGAAAATGGGATCATGGATGTGACCCAATCATTGCTGGCTTGAGCCCAAAGGTCACTGACTGGAAGCTCAAAGTCGCAGGCTTGAGCCCAAGGTTGCTGGCTTGAGCAAGGGGTCACTTGCTCTGCTGTAACCCCCTGGTCAAGGCACAAATGAGTAAGCAATCAGTGAACAACTAAGGAGACTAAGGATCTGCAACAAAGAATTGATGCTTATCTCCCTTCCTGTCTGTTTGTCTCTATCCCTCTGTCTCTGTCAAAAAAAAAAAAAAAAAGAAAAAAGAAAGAAAAGAAAAGAAAAAATAACATGACCAATAACATGGTCCTTTTAAATAGCCTTTGAGGAGTTTAAGAATATATTTGGAAAAGCTCTTAATTAAAAAACAAAACAAACTGTATCTAATTATTTGTGAGTCAGATACCTTAGATACTTAGATATTTGGTTGGATACTGACACTTCCCAGCTGTGTGAAAATGAGCAATGAATTATTTTTCTGAATCTGCTTCCTGCTGTACCTGCTCTAAATATTTCTCCAGCCTGTTGTGAAGAGAAAGCAGGGGAGGCAGGGTGGGAACGATAAAGCACTGTTTATAAGGTTGAACTATTTAACAGATTCACTGGCAGCCATTGGCTTGGTTTTTATAATGTCCTTGAAAATAATTTCTAAAATGCCTCTAAAATGTTCTGCACTTCTGCCTGACCTGTGGTGGCTCAGTGGATAAAGCGTCGACCTGGAAATGCTGAGGTTGCTGGTTCGAAACCCTGGGCTTGCCTGGTCAAGGCACATATGGGAGTTGATGCTTCCAGCTCCCCCCCCCCCCTTCTCTCTCTCTGTCTCGCCCTCTCCTCTCTAAAATGAATAAATAAAAAAAATGTTTAAAATGTTTTGCACTTCATATTTTCCCCTAATTAAAAGAGAATTTTTTTAGTCTAAATTCTCACATACTTTAGAATATCATATATATTTGCTCCATGAGCCATCATTCGTTTTGAAGACAGTGCATTCAATGTGTCCTTTTAAAGCAGAAGTTTTACTTCACCCTGTGAAAAGCTCATAATAAATATAAAATAACTTCATGTTTAAGCTTTTTTCTGCTGTCATATAAAACCCTTATTAAACTTCAGGTCTTTTTTGCAGCTAATGGGTAGTCCTGTAAATTACAGAGGACATTATTACACTTAGTCCAGTGACTGTTTTATTCACAATGTATATGTATTCAGCCAAATGTTGATTAAGCTTTTATCTAGATTGTCATGTTTGCATTTTATATACATATGTCCCATATTCTAGACATATTTTTAAATACACATTTAAGTAAAAGGGGTATGTGTAGACTTTTAAAACCTTAAATAGTATTGAAAATATCCTTTCTTTTATTATTATTATTATTATTATTATTATTATTATTATTATTATTATTATTTTGCAAGAGGCAGGGAGAGAGAGACAGAAACATCGAGCTGCTCCTGTGTGTGTTCTGACCAAGGATTTGAAATGGCAACTTTTGTGCTCCAGGACAATGCTTCAACCAACAGAGCTATATGCCAGGGTTTAATGTTTACTGGTTTTTACAGAGATATAGAGAGAGAGGAAGAGAGAGGAGAGGAGGAAGGGAAGCATTCATTTGTTATTCCACTTAGCCGTACATTTTGGTTGCTTTCCGTGTGTGTTCTGACCGGGGATTGAACCCACAACCATGTCATTTTGGGATTATGCTCTTAACCTACTGAGCTAACCAGCCAGGACTGAAAATCTCCTTCTGACTCTGTTGGAGTACCTATTATTAATTAATCTTTATCTTTAGTGTTTTATAACACTAGTTTACAGTAATAAGCACTGTCTCCTTAAATATGTATTGCAGTAAATAATATATATTTATATGTACACACACACATATATATCTCTCCCAGGAGTAATATTTTTGTGACAGAACATCAAACATTTGACAGACCTTTTTCACTGAATTCATTCTGTATTTTGGATTAAAGTTTATAGCTTAAGTTATGTAATAGTCAATTAGATACTAAGAAGACTAACCATGCTTCTTACCTCCTGGATGGTGTGGAATCATTAAAGCTCAGTGACACTGCTTCATGTTCCCCCATGGGCACGAACGATGCTGTGTATAGATGGTGTATTGAGCAGGACACTTGAAACCATGTCAACACAATAAATTAAAAACAAACAAATTCAATGACACTTCAATAAAAATAAGGAGGTACTTTTCTTGATTAGTAAATCTACCATATTTTACCTCTAATTATAAGAATTAAATTGATTAAAGGGTGCCTGACCAGGCAGTGGCGCAGTGGATAAAGCGTCAGAATGGGATCCTGAGGACCCAGGTTCGAGACCCTGAGGTTGCCAGCTTGAGAGCGGGCTCATCTGGTTTGAGCAAAAGCTCACCAGCTTGGACCCAAGGTCACTGGCTCGAGCAAGGGGTTACTCAGTCTGCTGAAGGCCCGCGGTCAAGACACACGAAAAAGCAATCAATGAACAACTAAGGTGTCGCAATGCACAATGAAAAACTAATGATTGATGCTTCTCATCTCTCCGTTCCTGTCTGTCTGTCCCTGTCTATCCCTGTCTCTGACTCTTTCTCTGTCTCTGTAAAAATAAATAAATAAATAAAAATTGATTAAAGGGCATTTTACTTCTGCAATTAAAAATATTTTCTGTTGGTCAAAAATATTCTTGAATTGCCTGACCTGTGGTGGCACACTGGGTAGATCATTGACCTAGAATGCTGAGGTCGTCGGTTCGAAACCTCAGGCTTGCCTGGTCAGAGCACATAGAGGAAACAACTATGAGTTGATGCTTCCAGCTCCTACCCCTGCCTTTCTCCTCACTCTAAAATCAATAAAAAAATTATTGAATGAAATATAAAATTAATTATTGGAATTTAGATATGCTTTATAATACATAATAGATTCCATAGTTTGAAATTTTTATGTATGTGATAATGTAATTTTATGGCACTCTTTAGTAAATCATAGCACTTAATCCTGAGTTCATTTCCTATTTGAGTTGAGTTATCAGCAGGTTTTTAGCCTAAATTGTGTTTGAAATGTAATTGCTTTACTCCAAATAGGTTGTAGTTTTGTTTTTGTTTTGGTGTTGAGTTCAAATTTGTATTAACTAGCCTGACCTGTGGTGGCACAGTGGATAAAGCAGCGACCTGGAACGGTGAGGTCGCCGGTTCAAGGCCCTGGGCTTGCCTGGTCAAGGCACATGGGAGAAACACCTACTCTCGTTTCTCTCTCCCCTTTCTCTCTCTCTCCTCTCTCTAAAAATCAATAAATAAAACAAAAAAAAGAGAAAAGAAACCCAAATTTGTATTAACTAGTATTGTATTCACTTTGCACATTTCTTCTTGTAAATATCTGTTAAAGAATGTATTAACTACTGTGCTTTAGATTAAGACTCTTTTTTTTTTTTTTTTCACTTTTCTGAAGCTGGAAACGAGGAGAGACAGTCAGACAGACTCCTGCATGCGCCCGACCAGGATCCACCCGGCACGCCCACCAGGGGCGAGGCTCTGCCCCTCCGGGGGCGTTGCTCTGCCGCGACCAGAGCCACTCTAGCACCTGGGGCAGAGGCCAAGGAGCCATCCCCAGCGCCCGTGCCATCTTTGCTCCAATGGAGCCTTGGCTGCGGGAGGGGAAGAGAGAGACAGAGAGGAAGGAGGGGGTGGGGGTGGAGAAGCAAATGGGCGCTTCTCCTATGTGCCCTGGCCGGGAATCAAACCCGGGTCCCCCGCATGCCAGGCCGATGCTCTACCGCTGAGCCAACCGCAGGGCCAAGACTCTTTATCAAAGAAGTTATGTGCGTTTTTGTTTGCATTGTTTTTGAGTTGAAACCTATAGGTTTCTTAGACATCCCAATCAAGGCTTCTGAAACTACTCAATCCAGTATTATAACACCTGTCCATTCAGGCCAATCTGCATAGCTCATTGTCAAACACAATGGCTAATTTTGTGAAAATATTGTTGCAGAAGTTAGGGTTTGGAGGAACCTTTTATGTTCACACAGGTTAAATTGCTCCCTAAGTCATTCAACATAACTTCCTAACATGCCAAGGGTATTTGAAAATCGTTATGTCATAGGAATTGTTTAAAATCAATGAAACATGATGAAACACGAAAACTAATAGTGTCAAAAATCAACTTTTTAATGCAGAAATAATTAGAGAGCCATATTTTAACTGACCATACTGGAAATAATTCAGGAAACTGTTCTTTTATAAGTGGTTGAGTTACTAAAAGAGAAGAAAAAGTAGTTTTATTTTCTTTTCTAATATTGAAATATGTCATTGTAGATTAATCTTCATGAAATATTAATATGACAATTTTTCCCCTTCTCCATACTGAAAACTTTGTAAGATACATAGTATTAGCGAACACTTAATATTTACTATATGCCTGTGACTATTCTAAATGCTTTTACATACAGGGTAGAGCAAAAGCAGACTTACAGTGTGAGTATGGAAAATGATACAGTAATTAATAAATAATAATACAAGAATGAACTCTGTTTCACATACTCAGAACTGTACCCCTATTTTGCCCAACTCTGTGTATTATTTATCTTTACAATATATCTCTCTATTTGCTGGCCTGGCTTCCATAACAAAAGAAAAATACAGACTGGGTGACTTAAAGAACAGACATTCATTTTCTCACAGTTCCAAAGGCTAGAAATCTGAGACCAGAGGGCCAGCAAGCTTGGTCTCTGGTGAGCGTTCTTTACCTAGCTTGCATTCTTGTATCCTCACATGGCCTTTTCTTTGTGCGCACACGGAGACAGTTGTGGACAAGTCCTGCCGGGGGTGAGGACGACGGAGACGCAAAGACTCGACTCCGCAGATCCACTTTATTCAGGAAGTAAGCTAGCTTATATACATGGGTTTAGCGGGTGTTACAGCGTGTTCCTCAAAGCCAATGGCTGAAAAGGTCAGGGGCTGAGTGGTTGGCGCTAAGTCACTTCCTTATAGCGGAGGAGCTTCCTTCCTGGGTATGTCCAGGAGGGTTCTGGGAGCTGGAGTATTCTCACAGCATTGCATCAGCCACAACTGCTAGAAATGCGCTCTGCGCTCCACCCACAGACAGTGAATTCTATAGTGTCTCTTCTTAGAAGGGCATTAATCTTATCAGGTAAAGGCCCCATACATATGACCTCATTTACCCTTAATTCTTAGAGATCTAACTAGCGCCACAATAGAGTTAGGGTTTCAACATATGAATTTGGCAAGGGAGACACAAACCTTCATTCCAGAACATCTCCAAAGCAGTTTCTGTTATAATCATCCTAGGTTTACAGAAGACGCAATTGATACATAGAGAGTTTGGTGATTTTCCAAGTGCCACACAGGAGGAAGTGTTAGAGCTAGGATTCAAACCCAGGTTTCAAACCCATGTACACTCGCTCAGGCCTCATGCCTTTCACTCCACCCTGTGTCTGCTTTATCCTGAGATCACATAGAAATGGTAAATGAAGTAGACATACTTTGTAATATGAGTAAGAGATGAGAAAGAGAAGTTAAAATTTATTCAGATGTCCTACTTAAAGTAATAGGACTTGTGAAATTGCTCTAATCTAGAGTGAATACTCATTTTTATCTATCTATCTATCTATCTATCTATCTATCTATCTATCTATCTATCTATCTATCACTTACCTACCTATTGGGCTTTAAATTATTGAAACTATCTCAGGGCTCGAAAATTAAGATGTGATGCTGATGTTTTCATCAGTCTTCTCTAAACCTTTATTAAATTGTGAAATTGCTGAACACAAGAAGGCCTAATACCCTGATGTGTGTGAGAACTTTCATAAATTAGTATATATGGAACTTTTACTTTTACTTTCAAGTCTGTTATTTTTATCAGGTTCTTAGAACCTCTTTCTCAGAAGACAAATTTTGAAACTTTCAATAAAGATTTTTAGCAGGAAAAATGTTAAATTAATTCAATGAAAGCAGTGAGCTTGGATTTCATCCCTTTTTATTTTTCTTTAGCATAAATACAATACACTAGACAAATTTATTTGTGCCTTAGTTTGTGACTATAATGCTTGTATCCTCTGTAGGCTAGTACAGTTGTTTTTTTTTTTAAGTAAATGTATAGTATACATCCTAAGAACAGTTTCTCAAATTTGACCTTGAAGTCAAAACTATTCATAGAATGTGTACTTTTAGGCGACAACTCTATATTTGAATTCTATCTACAAGTTTATAGTAAAACTGAGCGACTGAAATTTCTCAATATTGGCATTTATGTCAGCAATGTCTAATCACACGTGAAAAGGCAATTCTAACCTAAATTTCCAATTTGACACTTTTCACATTTGTAAGAGACTCCTCGCAGGTCCGTTTCCTTTTCCACTTGTATTTTCTTTTTCATATCCCTTCACGTGTCTCCTCACCATCTCTGTTCATCAAAGCCGGCCCTCAGGAAAGGAGCTGATAAGCAAGTTCATTATGAGTGTTAATAACTGATAAGGCTGAACACATTACAGGAGGAGTTCATTATATTTTATTAATGGGAATCTTTGATTCCAAGTGAATTAAGTTCTCTTTCTCAAATTTCATCCACCAGCAATGATTGGTAAAGCTAAAGCTGTGACTTGCTGGAGCCAATTTGTACCAGTTCATAAAAGCTCGATTTGTAGGAATGGTTGTGAGCTGTTTGTTAATACAGCTATCATAGAAATTAAATTACATAAACTAACAAATAAATCTTATCTTCTTCTTTCTTTTTATTAAATTTACTAGGTGACATTGGTTTATCAGTTAAGTGTCCATTTGTATGATATATGATCTTCACGTTGCATTGTGTCCCCACCACCCAAAGTCAGATCATCTTAAGTCGCCATATAATTAACTGATCCACTTTGCCCTTTGCTACCCTGCAAACTCCCTTCTCTCTGGTAGCCACCACCCTGTTATCTGTATTTATGAGTAGTTTGTTTTTATTGTTTGTTCACTTGTTGCTTTCAGTTTTATATCCCACATATGAGTGAAAACATGGTTCTTAAATTTTTCTTTCTGACTCATTTTGCTTAGTGTGAGATTTTCAAGGTTCATCCATGGTAGAATTTCATCTTTTCTTATGGCTGAGTAGTATTCCTTGGTATACATGTACCACATCTTCTTTATTCAATCCTCTGTTGAAGGGCATTTTGGTTATTTCCATGTCTTGGCCACTGTGAATAGTGCTGCAGTGAGTGTAGGAGTGCATTTTCTTTGAGAATAAATGTTTTCAAATTTTTGTGTAGGTACACAGAAGTGGAATCTTATTAAAAACAAAGATTCTCTCAAAGCTTTTTGTGTGCTAATTATTCTACTACCTTTTCATACTATCTGTGCTCTTGAGAATAATTCTTATTGGATCAGTGCATTCTGTAACTTCACATCTTTTTCTAACTTTGCTCAAGTGACATTATATTGGTATCTTGAAATTGGCCACAGTAAGTGTATTTATGCTGTAGAATAGCAAATACTCCAAATTAGAATTTGGTTTATTGTTTTGCTAATTATCTAGATATAAGAAAGTCCTGGAGAATATGTAAATAATGCAGATTATACTTAAGAGTGTGCTATAGCTTTAGGTTTTAAATTATTTAAAGCACAGGTTTTGAGAAAATATTCTTTTTGTATTTTAAAACTGTTAGCCAATCCAGGCAAGAAATCGCTTATGTCATTTTGACATTGATTTTCTTCATTTCACTTTTGTAATATTCATTAAAGTAAGAGAAAAAAATTAACCAACATTTATGATGAAAATACCCTGTTTGTCCATTGCAGTCACAGGTTGGATACTGTCATGGTTAATTTCACATGTCAAATAGATTAATCCATGGTACCCAGATATTTGGTCAAACGTTATTGTAGGTGTTTCTGATTAGTTATTTTTATATTAAATTAATATTTAAATCAGTATAGTTTGACTAACACAAATTATTCATAATGTGAGGGAAGCTTCTACAATCAGATGAAATTTTTACCAGAAAAAAGACTGACCTTTTGAAAGGATAGGGAATACTGCCAACAGACTGAATTCAGACTGTAGCCTCAATTCTACCCTGGGTCCTCAGCCTTCTGGTCTACCTTGCAGATTTTTAGATTCGCCAACCAGCACAATTGTATAAATCAATTCCTTAAATCAGTTAATCTCTCTTTCATAAAACTCATTCATATATTTTATATGTCATGTTTATGTGCACAAACACACTCATTTTTCCTTCTCAGAGATCCAAGGGTTAAACATTCTGCAGTAAACCACTGATAAGAGTATATATGAGTTTTCTTAATCAGATTATCTGTGGATGTGAAATTTACTAAAAATTTAGACCTCCTTAATTTTTATGTTCCCCCAATATTTACAAAACATATTTAATAGGGGGGAAGAAAAGTCATTCTTATTCATTATTAACGTTAATTGAACAATATTGGGCAAATGAGTTTGTAAAATCAGTATTTTCTGGTTTTGCTCACTTTTACGTATTGTTAAAAATGGCTGCTGACCACGTGGTTGTGTTGCCCAGGTGATAATATTAATTACCTTCATGCTTGGAAAGGGGCTTGGTTATGCTAATGTGTGCTGGAGGAGGGATTTTTGCTCCAAAAAGTTTTAAGAAGAAGGAAGAAGAGAGGAGCTAGGAGGCCATTTTGGGAGAGGGGCCACCTGGTTGCAGAGGAGGCAGGTAGCAAGATGGCGGGGAGCTGAAGGGGAACAGAGTTGGGGGCCTTTGATTCTAGGAACAACCGAAAAGATTCTGCTGGTTGTGGAACTGGAGAACATGTGAATAGGTTTTGGTGTGTGTTTGTTTTTACTTGCTTGCTGGTGCGAGCTAGAATAAAGTATGGCACACCAGTCTTGACTCCACAGTTTTATTATGATCTATCTGAATTCAGTGGGAACCTGCATGTGGCAGGCGGCTGTGATAGCTCTGGCTCTGGACTTACAAGTAACATTTGAAATTTGTGTTTTCTAGATGTACAGCTAATATTACCCACATTGTCTCTTTTCATACAAAGCTCCAAAAAAATTAATTATGGTTTAACAAGTATAATATCTTCATAGACAATGCTGTTGAGAATGGATACTTTTGTATACTTTTGCAAAGACAAAGATCATGTCTGAATGACTGCAGGTGTTGTGTTTTCAAAGCCCCTGAAAACACTTAAACATTGATACCTACATGGTATTTTATCTTCTGGAGAGATACATAGTTTGAGTGGATTCCAGAGTTGTTTAAAGTACGTAGTCTCATAATGCCATAGCATTTCACATTCACAATTTAATACTTTCTCACCTGTCAAGTCATCAAATGCCCTTTCATAACCGGATGCTGTAGTACCATTCATTTCAATGGCAGCCACAGGATAATACCTTCTTGAGCCATTGTGTTGATAAGAAACTTGCAGAGCATCTGGGGTAAAATGAAGATTTGGCCTGGATTTAATATTTTTGCTCCTTAAAGTGGCAGAAGAAGATTTACTTTTATTTATTAGATTATATATTTTTTCAACCCGTAGCATTATGTAATGTGGAAAATAAAACAAAAAGAACAGATAGCAAAAAAGTAGTAAGGCCTTTGTATGAACAGTGCTTTCTTAATTTTCAGTTATTGATTTCTTTGTGTGACTTGATTTTGTAATCCATATGATGGTAAGGCAAAATTAATGGGAGATAAAATTTACATAAGGGCTGTTTGTTTGCTTTTTTTTACAGAGACAGAGAGAGAGTCAGAGAGAAGGATAGATAGGGACAGACAGACAGGAACGGAGAGATGATAAGCATCAATCATTAGTTTTTTCATTGCGACACCTTAGCTGTTCATTGATTGCTTTCTCATATGTGCCTTGACCATGGGCTTTCAGCAGACCGAGTAACCCCTTGCTCGAGCCAGCGACCTTGGGTCCAAGCTGGTGAGCTTTGCTCAAAAAAGATGAGCCCGCGCTCAAGCTGGTGACCTCGGGGTCTTGAACCTGGGTCCTCCTCATCCCAGTCCGACGCACTATCCACTGCACCACCGCCTGGTCAGGCTAAGGGCTGTTTTTGTGGGACACAGATTTTATACATTTCTAGAGCATGTGGTTTTGTCTTGCAAAGCAGTTTAAAAACAAGTACATGAAGTCAGTAGCAATAACAATGTGACAAAATAAGTACTTTATTTTGAGAATGGTGGTAATAAATTCTGCTTTATAATTGCTACTTTATAGCAATGGTTTTAACTTGGGCTGATTTGGGGTACATACCTCTTAACTACTCATGGGCTTTAAACCCGTACTTAAAGCCAGATCTACTAGATATTTATGTATAATGTTATGAACACAACGTTTCCATTATCATTCATTTTTTAAAATGTTTATTGCATCGATTTTACAGAGAAAGGAAAGGAGAGAGAGAGAGAGAGAGAGAGAGAGACAGGAATATTGATCTGCTCCTGTATGAGCCCTGAACAGGGATTGAACCGGCAACCTCTGTGCTTTGGGATGATGTCCTACCAACTGAGCTATCTGGCCAGGGCTCCATTGTTATTCATTTTAAATGCACAAAAACTTAAGATGCGGGAGAGGACAAATAGCTGCCACCATTCCCTGTCTTAGGTGGGATGTAATGTCAGATCTGACACTGAGGTTTCCTCATTCTCCCTCTCACCTCAACCATCCAGTGCACATCATCATTGTTTGCTCCACTACATGCCAACCAAGAATAAGGAAGAACAGTTGGGATTCCTTAAATCTTCACATAATACCCACATTCACATTTTGGCTCCATCTATTTAATTGCAGCAGATTCAGCTAAGACCATATTATTTAACTTTATTAGCCCCCACATCAAGATGACTTTAATGAACAAAAGCAGAAAATTAACCACATCTGTATCATTACTAGAATCATCTTTTGAAGTCATAAAAATAAATGTGCCAATAGCATTGTGAAACAAACCAGAAAAGAAAAAATATATGTACGTATGGATGGGTTAGTAATAGAAGAGCACTTTGGTTCCTTTTTGTTTATTGTTCACCACCTAGGTCAAGGCTCCCTCCATCACCATCTACCCGCCTCTACCCTCTGCCGCCTCCTTTTCCCTCCTGCCATCCCCACACTGTTGTCTGTGTCTATATTTCTTTTCTTTGCTTAATTCTTTCACCTCTTTCACCTTATCCCCTAACCCCCATCCCCTCCGACACCTGTCAGTCTGTTCTCTGTATCTATGAGTCTGTTTCAGTTTTCTTAGTTTATTTTGTTCATTAGATTCCACATTTAAGTGAAATCATATGACATATGTTTCTCTGACTGGCTTATTTTACTTAGCTTAATACTCTCCAGGTCTGTCCATGCTGTTGCAAAGGGTAAGATTTCCTTCTTTTTATGGCTGAGTAGTGTTCCATTGTGTAAATGTACCATGACTTTTTTTATCCGTTCGTCTGCTGGTGGGCACTTGGGCTGCTTCCAAATCTTGGCTATTATAAACAATGCTGTAATGAACATAGGGGTGCATATGTTCTTTCAAATTAGTCTTGGGTTTCTTTGGGTCTATTCCCAGAGGTGAAATTGCTGGGTAGTAAGGCAGTTTCATTTTTACTTTTCTGAGGTAACTCCTAACTGCTTTCCACAGTAGCTACACCAGTCGGCATTCCCACCAACAGTGCGCAAGGCAAGAGCACTTTGCTTCTTCTCCACTTCCGCTCCCTACCACCTGGAGTGTGACTGTGTGGTGAAGCAGGGATGATGAATGAGCAGCTGAATATTTGTTCTCTTGTAATAGTACTTGCTCATACTGAAGATGGAAATAAGAATGGATTTTCAAGGCAGAAGGAAGGCACCAGAAATTATTAGCGTAAGTGAGAAAAGAGAGCACACTACCAAGAAACTCAGAACAAAGAGGAAATCACAGTATCTTAAGTATTTTTAAAAGTAAACCAGACTGAATGACCATCTGTGGAGCGCTCCCTTCTGTAACACCAAGGAGAGTGGGCATAGCTTTGGGGCATACTCTACCTTTAGAGACAGCCTGTTCTATTGCCAAACAGCTATAATTTATAACTTTTTTCACACATTAAAGCAGAACTTTGCCTTTTTATAATGTACTTAATTCTGGATTCTAGAGTAATATTCTGGCTCTGGAAATAGTAAGCAAATGATTTGTATATTAATTGATTCATCCTCTCAGTCATAGAGTCAATATTTAATGATACCTATAACATGTAAAGCATTATGCTAAATGCTGAATATAGTTAGCCTTTCTGTAGAAAATTCTTCAAATATATAAAGTCTATAGCCTGAAAATATTTACGGTTAGTCCTCGAGTTACAAACCTCTGACTTACGTACAACTCATACTTATGAACGAAGCACCGTAAGGGTTATTGGTAATCAACTGCAGATGGACATCAGTGAAAATGATAACATAGAGTTACTTGACTCCCATGACAAAGAACTTACCAATGAAGACTTTTGGAACTAGAGCAGCAGATGATAGCATTTAGGGGAGAAAACAGGGACATAGAAACTCCAGAATTGAACAAGTTTTCTACAAATGACTTAGCTGATACTTTTCATCTCATTGAAGCAAGAATTACAAAGTTAGAGGGGTGAGATCCAGATACAGAGGGCTTCACCAAAGTTTACCATACAGATACTGAAGGCCTGAGATGCTACAGGGCCATTTATGATGAGAAAAAGAAAATCTGCAAACTTCCCTTGATGCCTACTTCAAGAAACTGACTCCAAGGGCAGAATCAAACCCCTGCCACTCTTACCACCAGTCTCATCCTCTCCAACAAGTTCATTATCTTCTGCATCATCCAAATTGTTGAAGGTTATATTTGAAAATGTTTAAGTATTTATATGCACAGAAAGGTAAAAATAAATACTATCTTTTTTTTTTTAATTTTATTTATTCATTTTAGAGAGGAGAGAGAAAGGGAGGAGAGAGAGGAGAGAGAGACAGGGGGGAGGAGCTGGAAGCATCAACTCCCATATGTGCCTTGACCAGGCAAGCCCAGGGTTTCGAACCAGCGACCTCAGCATTTCCAGGTCGACGCTTTATCCACTGCACCACCACAGGTCAGGCAATAAATACTATCTTAAGGCAGACATCTAAGTTGCATTTGAAAAGTAAATGTACATGTTCCAACATATGTGCAAATTCATCTTAAGAACTGTCTCATTCATAAACCAGAGACTCCTGTATTTCACTTCTCAGATGATATATATAATTCTGTCTTTCACTGTTCAGGTCTCTCCCTTCTGCTTGATCGGTCTGTTAGATGGAAGCAGGAAGATAACCACTGGACATATCTAATAAGAGAGGGAATTTTTATTTTATTTTATAAGTTGTGGTGTGTCTTCCTACTGTAGGAAAAACTATATAGCATGTAGCACATGAGAACTCAAATTCTAGTATTGTCATTTTGTGGTCATTATTCTGTTGGTTTGTTCTAAAATGGCCTAATTTGATTAATTTTAGTAGTTTATAAATTATTGAGTGCTTTTGTGTCAAGATGTGTGATTATTATTATGCCCTGCCCTTTACATTTCTCAGGGTTCTGACCTTCACTCATCATTACAGAGACATCTGTCTAAATGTTTTCTCTTTTAAAAAAACCAGAATCACCATGTCCAGCAACTTAATTCTCTTTGATTTCTCAAGAGGTTGCGTATTTGAAGAATTTAAATATTCATAGTTGATCAGCAACTTAAATACTTAAGTTCCCAAACCTCTCAGCGCTTGAGCATTATTTTATTTAAAATTCATGCTATGTAGATTCTAAGAAAAAATATCTATGGGAATGAGAAATGGAGAGCTTATAGGCAGGCTCTGAAAATAAATCCTTACCTGGACTCTGTCTTCTGTGTGTGTTGTAAATTGTGTTTTACATATGGCAGTTCTGTTAGGCTTTAATAACTTCTTGGTTCATATTGATTTTTGTAGAACTCTGCGCAGCTGTAAAAGCCCCATAGATAGTAAACTGCTAGGTTAATATTGTAAATTTCTTATAATTTTTTTCTGTCTTTTTCTTACTGGGTGCCTAATCCTAGCATGTCCCATATGCAGCTTTTGGTCAGTTTAGGAGTAGGGGAAGAGACACCCAGATTTAGAATAATGTGCTACTGTCATAATAAGTAGTGTCTGATTATGTCTAGGATTGATGGGACTCACTTTTCTCAACATATATGAATGACAGTGCATAGGAACCCAATTTATGTTTTTTCAGTATTGGTTTTAAATTATTTCCTCATTCTCAAAGTATGTATTGATATAAACCAGAGGTCCCCAAACTACGGCCTGCGGGCCACATGCGGCCCCCTGAGGCCATTTATCCGGCCCCCACCGCACTTCCGGAAGGGGCACCTGTTTCATTGGTGGTCAGTGAGAGGAGCATAGTTCCCATTGAAATACTGGTCAGTTTGTTGATTTAAATTTACTTGTTCTTTATTTTAAATGTTATATTTGTTCCCATTTTGTTTTTTTACTTTAAAATAAGATATGTGCAGTGTGCATAGGGATTTGTTCATAGTTTTTTTTATAGTCCGGCCCTCCAACGGTCTGAGGGACAGTGAACTGGCCCCCTGTGTAAAAAGTTTGGGGACCCCTGATATAAACAGTACTTAGGTGATAATTAGAAAAATAATATTTTACTGAATTGGTCGCTTTTTACTTTATTGAAATAGAAACCATGATTTACTTCTAATACTTTAGTTTTTAATATTGAATACATTTACTTGGCTACAATTAGAGCCCAGCTCATTTACCATCCACTTCTGACCAAACATTAAATAATTATGTTTTGTACTATATTGGGTTTTTTCCTTCGGTTATTCTTTGCTTCTTTCTGTAGGTAGTGTCTAGACTGGTGAGAAAGTATGGCTTGATATGTGGGCTCCAGAGTCGGACTCCTTGAGGGTCTTCCCTCTTGGGTGATCCAGTCAAGGTTAATGCCTTCTTATTTCATTTTCCTCTTCTGTTAATAGGGGTCTATAAGAGTAATTCATGGTGTCAAAGAGTTCTTGATGGAGCTTACTGACATCATACATATAAATAGCCATGTTAATGTTAGCTGCCATTTTTACTTTGAGGAAACAACTTATTAAATTTGTCAACTTAATTGTGGTTCTGGGAAAAATAAACCAAGTAGATAATTATGACAAATAAAGATGATGGATGTTTTGGTTTATATTAGAGTTGACAACTGTAACTTTTCACTATAAGCTTTGAAAATTGTTTTTCCTAAATGATTCTGAAGATGCTACTTGCTTGCTTTGTAGAAAATAAGTGTTATTTTTGGGTTTTTTTGTATTCATCATATTACTTGTCTTTAAAGAAAGCTTTAATGTCCATTTATGGCAGATAGACATATCTGTGAAAATCTGACTATACCAGAAAAATTTAATAAATATTTGCTAAAGCAGGTAATGCGTTGGTTTTTAATATCAAGGATCTTTTAAATTGTGAACCTTGTTTTAGTAGTTTTAAATATATAAATGCTTAAGATTGACTGCAGTTTTGAGAGTTTAACATTTTCTTATCAAGCACCTTTCTATTAATTTACAATTGAAATGAAAAACGATAGTTGCCAATGATTTATTAGACTGTGGTGTCGATGAAGGCAGCACCTGTGAGATCAGTTGGAAAGTGTGCTAAACTTATCCTGAGAAATATCATCAGGGAGGCAGTATTGTTAAGTCTTTGCTCTCTGCCCTGATGTTGCTTCCACAGTTCGGTGGTATAAATAGCTATATTGTATTTAATTTGGTATATATGTGTGTAGAATTCAGCAAAAATTCTAACTTCACTACTTCTGTGACTTTAAGTCAATCACTTAACCATTCTGAGCCTATTTTCTGACCTATGAAAAAGCAATAATTTTTCTGTTATCACATCTCATAGATTTTATGGTACGGATTAGAGATTTATAATTATAAAGAGTGACAGATTTATAAAATGATGTTATTCTAAGAAATGTAATTTTCTGAAGGATTCATTTGTTTCCCAAGGACTTTTTTTCCCCCTGTAATGGAGATTTAGTATATAGTAGAAAGAGAATAGAAATGGGCTTAAGTAGGCTTGGATCATTTAGTTAAGGTTTGTGTCTCTATTTTTTCATCTCTTGAATGCATAGATTGGACTTAATGATGTCTAAAGGATCCATCTTCCTCTAAATTTTAACTATAATATATATAATTTCATGGTATCTTCTTTATTTTCTCTAAGAATGGTTTCTTTTGTAAAAGTACAAAATAAAGGAAATGCTTTTGATCTTTGTACATATTTCCAAAAAATGAAACTATAGGAGATAATGTGTTATACATGAAGACCATTTTTTATATGCATATATAGGTATAAAACTAATGTATATGTCTTTGTATGTATGTGAATAAGCCTTATAATTAGGTTTGGTTGATAAGCAAAATATTATAATTATTATTTTATAATTGAAAAAGTATAACTAAAGTTATAAGAAAATATATCTATGAAGAGAATATATTAAAGTATGTTCCTTTAAGTATGGAATTTTCTGACTTTCTAATTACTTTTCTACATGACCATAATTTTTATTATAAGTGCTACAATGAGTGTGTTTATTTAAAGTATTAACTTTCCTTATAAGTATAAGTATAGTATATATTTTTTAATAGTAAAGTGTTTGCACTGCAGAAGAAATAAGGTGGTTGGATAACACAAATTTTGGATATAAACACTCTGTTATAAATAATCTGTATTGAAGAATAGTAGCTCAGGATCAAGACCCAAATTAAAAGACACTAGATCCAGAAACACTAGCAATATTTTAAAAGCTTTCAAAAGCTACACAGCAAAGTGGATTTGACTAGAACTGTTTTCAATTTGCACTTGCCTCCTGGGTATCTGTTCAAACCTGCTTATGAATAGACTCTGACTGATTTTGAAGGGGATTTGGGTTCTTTTCAGAGCAGTGTGAAAGAAACATTCTTGTACAAGCCACACAACCTCCCTGTTTTGTTATATATTATGCTGCAAGTTTGTTTGTTTTTTCTGTAAATTAAAAAAAAAAATCATTAAGCTAAAATCCAAATTGGTGTTTGTTGTTTTGGTTGGGTTTGCATATGAAATAGTTCTGAAGTCATTTTTCTGACTGCATTAATGAGGATTTAGTGGACACATATAATGAACTTCTTTCTTTTCTTTCTATTTTTTAATGACCTCTGAACTTTTTATTGGCCTCCTGTCCCCTCAAGGGGGCCCTGCTTCGGCTGCCTTTAATGCCTCAGAACTTTGGTGTTGTTGACCTCAGACATCACTTTGCTGTCCACAGTCACAGTCCTGTAGGTGGTGGTCTTGTGGTTGGAGTTGCTGTTGCCCAGGGCTTCACCAAGACTGTAGTCCTCCCATTCCTTCAGCAGGCGGAGGTAGGTGGTGATCTCAGCCTCTAAATTGACCTTGATGTTCAGCAAGGCCTTGTACTCCTGGGCTTGGCAGTTCCCCTCTGCTCAAGTCTGGACCACCTCTGACTCCAGGGGCAGCAGGATCCCCGTGAGTTGCTCCATCTGCATGGCATAGCGTGTCTCCACCTCTCTCAGGCTGTTCTCCAAACTGGCCTGCAGATTTCTTTGGGAGTCCAGGCTGTTCTCTAAGGACTAAACCTTATGTCTCAGCTGTAAGTCTCATCTCAGCAGCTCCCATCTCAGCGGTCTGCAAGGGGACCACATGGTGCTCTTTTCAGTCTGCTGGGATCAGTACTTGTCTAGATCCTCTTGGTTCTTCCGAGGCAGCTCATGGTACTGGGCCTCGATGTCCACCGTGATCTCGCTGAGGTCCTGAGATTTGGGGGCATCTAAGCCCATAGTCAACCCAGAGTTGGCAATCTGGTTCTGTAGAGCATTTTCTTCCTCTTTGTGTTTCTCCTCAATGAAGAGCAGCTTCTTTTTGATCTCTGTCTCCAGCTGTACCTGCGTGAGATTCATGTCATCAGTGTCCCTTTGGAGCCCATTGATGTCATACTCCACCGATTAGTGCACGCCCAGCTTCATCTTTTACTTGACACTAAGGTCATCAGCAGCAAGACAGGCACTGTGAATCTGCAGAATGATGCGGGCATTGTCCATGCCACTTGCAAAGATCTGAGCCCTCAAGTTCTCAATGGTCTTGAAATAATGCCCCCAGTCATTGACCTGGGGTCCCCTCTCTTCCAGGTGTTTGTTCTATGATTTTGGTGTCCAGTCTTTGATTATCGGCCTCCAGGTTTCTCACAATCTCCAGTAAGGAGGCCAGGAGGTCATTCAAGCATTGCATAGTCTCCTTCCCACTCTGGATGCCCCTGTGCTCCCCAGTGCCCCAGCCATCCCTGCAGCCAGGCCCCTGGATGCCCTGCACACTGGTGGACTGGGGCATGGAGTTCTGGAGCTTGGGTCTCTAGCACCTGCACAGATGCTGGTTGTTCTGCAGGCCGGCTGGGCCTAGGGTCTGGTGGTTTGTGGAGAAGCTGGAGTAGATGCTAAGTTCATGTTGTTCAGGAAGGAAGGCGAGATTCTGAGTCAGGTTCTAGCAGCAGTCAGTGGACTTTTTTCTATTCATGGCATTTCTTATTCTCCTAAGAACTTTCCAACTGATTTCTTAGTTTTGTTCACTGATTCTTTTTTTTCCCTTCTCTTTACTTCCTGCTCTATTCTGCTCATGGTTGTAGCTACAGCTATGTGAAATACTCACTCCTTTATGGATATCCAGGAATATATTTACAGCACTCTTAGGAACAGTTCTATTTAAATGATCCACAATTATCTTTATACAGCCTGTCTTAAACCTGGCTCTCTCTTCCCTTCCCCTAATTTCTGCTGTAGTTTTGTACTTGGTTTTTTAAGTTCAAGCCTTGGGGAAATTTCACCGCTTCCCTTTCCCCCTCTCCTGCATCAACAATCTTTTTACATTCTCTTTAAAGATATTGTTCATATTTTAGTCCTCATCTTTATTTTCAAGGACACTTCTTTTCTTCAGTCTATGAAAATGCTTTCCTTAATTAAAATAGTGGCCACCGAAAAGTTTTCCTGACCACCAGTTTATCTCCAGTCAACCTTTGGACATGCTATCCGATCCGTTATTACCTTGTTGCTTAAAATGTTTGTTTTGAGGCCCTGGCCGGTTGGCTCAGCGGTAGAGCGTCGGCCTGGAGTGCGGGGGACCCGGGTTCGATTCCCGGCCAGGGCACATAGGAGAAGCGCCCATTTGCTTCTCCACCCCCCCTCCTTCCTCTCTGTCTCTCTCTTCCCCTCCCGCAGCCAAGGCTCCATTGGAGCAAAGATGGCCCGGGCGCTGGGGATGGCTCTGTGGCCTCTGCCCCAGGCGCTAGAGTGGCTCTGGTCTCGGCAGAGCTACGCCCCGGAGGGGCAGAGCATCGCCCCTGGTGGGCGTGCCGGGTGGATCCTGGTCGGGCGCATGCGAGAGTCTGTCTGACTGTCTCTCCCTGTTTCCAGCTTCAGAAAAATACAAAAAAAAAAAAAAAATGTTTGTTTTGACCCAAATTCATTTTTGGTGTTCATTTCCTCCCCCTTCTCTTTGATCTCTCATTTATCCTAATATGGAAGAATCCAGTCTATTCTTCCTGGACACAAGGCAAGACTTGCAGCATTTTTGCAGTTAAAATGTGACAATACAATTAAATTCTCCAGTAATGAAATAGAACAAAAGTGATATGTAACACCGCTGGGTTTTTGCTATAGGACAGTGGATACATTCTCTTTTTCCCTTCCCCTTTCTTCCGGCTAGATTCTGAGGCAACCAGTTTGACCGTGGAGAAGATGACAATGGAAGGGACCTACAGTTCCTACCTCCATGCTTTCATGGGACTCAGCTGCCTCTACCAACATTGACTCTCTAACTTGGAATGATTATTTGGAAGTGATAAAAACTCTTCTTATTTTAGCCAGTAAGTTCTTTGTAGTCTGAGGTCCCTAAACATTATTTCATGATTTTTTTTTCATAGAAATATTCTTTTTGTCTCTAGGAATTTCAAATCTTTTTGAGATAATCAGAAAGCTTCATGTTAGTCAGGGAAACTTACTCCAAGAATAGCAAATATATTTTGTAGATATGCTTATCATGTATTTCAATATTAGGAATCACCCCTAGTTCCATGAGAATAGAAACAATAATGTTGCCTCTGGGCCCCTGAACTATTTGAGATATCTCCATCTCTAGCTTCTGCTTGTTAGGAAGTCATTTAGTATGTTGCCGAAGCAAGCACATTAGGATATTATTTAAATTATTTTAACAAATCCAAACAGAACATGGTTTAGCAAGATAGATACTTTTTTTCTAGAGTAAAATTCTAAAACAATCTACAGTAAATATATAATAAACAATTCTCTTTTCAGCCAGTGAGAGGGGGAGAGGAATTAGAAGCCCAACCGTTGTTACCAAGAAAGACCGTGACCTGTAACTTGCAGAGTAACTTCTGTCCAACCCAGTGTTGAGAACTTAATCATATGGCCACACCTACCTGCAAGGAAGGCTGGGAAATGTAATTTTTAATTCCAAGCCAATGAACCCAGCTAAAACTTTGTACATTCCATAACTAAAAAAAAAATGTGATGGTTGGTATTGAAAAAACTTGTGATTTCTGACACAGTGCATAGCTATATAAAAGCTGTAGTATTACCACTAGATTGCTCCAAAATGGAAATATTTTTTCTTCTAAATATTCCTATCTGATGATCTACTTCATCTTGACAAGCAGTATCAATCTTCACGTACTTAACAAAATAAAAGTTTCTGAATACTTCTTTATTTCTCATATGCACATCTAATCCATGGCACATCTTGTTGACTCTGTCTCATCGTGTTGACATCATGTTTACTCTTTTTCTTTCTTGTTTTCTGCAAAGATTGCAGAGGATTGCAGTATAAGTCATCATCATCATCTTGCTCTTTGACTGTTATAGTAGATCTGTAAATAATGTTGGGCTTTTAATACTATGTCCCTCTAATCCATCCTTGGAAACCATAATGAGTTTTCTGAAATTCAAGAATGATAATTTTACTCCTTTGCTAAAAGCTCTTTGATGATTTCTTATTGTTTATGAAATAAAATCCAAAATCCTTAGTAGAACACTTAAGACACTCTGTGGTTTTACCTTTAATTATGGAATAGTTCATTCTTATTGTTTATGATCTACACTTGATCCTCCTTCCCACCCCATCCCAGTTTTCTAAATAACATACTCATAAATTCTTTGATGATTTCACTCACAAAATTTCCTCTCCTGGGAAGCTTATTTCCTCCATGGTATCCCTGGCAGAAAACCACCTTTAATGGCCAGTCTCAGCCTGACTAGGCAGTGGTACAGTAGATTGAACGTCGGCATGGGATCTGAGGACCCAAGTTCTAGACTCCAAGGTCCCCGCATTGAGCATGGATTCACCCACCTTGAGCTTGAGCCTGGGATTACCCCATGGTCGCTGGCTTGAGCCCAAAGGTCGCTGGCTTGAAGCCCAAGGTTGCTGGATTGAGCAGTGGGTCATGGCTCAGCTGGAGTCCTCTAGTCAAGGCACATATGAGAAAGCAATCAATGAATAACTAACGTGCCAGAATGAAGAATTGATGCTTCTCATCTCTCTCCTTTTCTGTCTGTATATCCCTCTTATTCACTCTTTTGCTCACTTTCTTGCTAAAAAAAAAAGAAATGAAAAATTAAAAAACATAAAAAAGGCCAATCTCAGTATTGTTACTTTTATGAGAATTTTCTTAATTCTGTGTGCAGGTTTAACACTCACTTCTTACTATTTTTGATTTCTCTTAATAGTCATTTACAATGAGGATGAATGCTGATCACATGCATGTCATGAAGGAAGAAGCGAGATTAAGATTGCACAGATATTTTATATTGTCTTTAGATTGACTTTTTTGCATTTTAAAAATAAATCTGTTAGCTTTATTTGACTAAAAGTCTTCAAGAAAGGATTCTGTCCCTCAGTCATATATACAAACTCAGACATTACAGTGGTTTCTGGAATGTAGTAGATATGCAATAAATGCTTCTTTAAAGATACAAGAATATACTCTTAAATACTAATGGTGGGAAAGTGAATTGGTACAACCAATGTGTAAAATAGTTTGGTAATGTTTATTACAGTAGAACGTAGTTGACTGTATGACCCAGTAATTTCATTTCCAATCATATTTCCTCTATAAATGCTTTAAAATGTATGCTAAGAGACACGAACAAAGATGTCCATAGCAACATTGTTTCTATAGCTGAAAAATGGGAATAAAGTCCAAATATCTATCAATATTATAATGGATAAAGATATTGTAGTGTATTTATACAACAGAATTTCATACAAAAAGGAAATGTATAAACTACAGATATGCAATAATTTGGATGACTTTCAAAAACAAACAATCCAGAAATTTAAAAAAGCCTATACTGTATGATCCTATCAGTATAAAAGTATAAAACAGTAGAAACCACACTGTTAGAATTAGGGTAATAGTTTCTTTGGAAGATAAAAGAGAGGGTATTGACTAAAAAGGAACATGAAGATATGATTCTGATTTACTGCAATGTTATATATTCTGATCAAGAAGTTGGTTGCCTGTTCACTTTGTGGTAATTCATTGAACTGTGTTTTATACTTCAGCAAAAATGCTGGAAAATGAATGATTGAACAACTGATATTCTAGAGTGAAAAACGATCCAGAATGGGTCAGATGTAATTTGTTACCATGGCTTTTTGAATGGGTGTGCTGGGAAGTCCCTCTGAGCTTCCCTTCTCTTGCAGAGGATAAAGAAGATTGATATGTGGTCCCCTGTTGTCATTCCAGCTCTGGCATTTTATACAGAAATTAGAAATGAAAGGCCTCTATTTTGTATCTTTTTTGAGACTGCTTCATGCATTATCTCAGGTCAAGTTAAAGGAAGAAAATTTCAACTATTTGCTATGTGTTCATGCTTTTTGCTGTGTTCAAGTAAGAGTTCTGAGACACTTTGATTATAGACAGCCTAAAAAAATAAATTCATTATTAAGTATTTATGTTCACTGCTGTTACTTAGATTATATTGCAGATCAAATAAACTTCCTATTTGGCATAGTGAAAGATGTGTATGTCCCTCATTGTAGCAGGTAGAACACGCATTATATAGATCTTTGTCACTCTTAATTTACAAATGATGGTGGGAAATTGTATTATATATTTAAAATCTATTATGTATAGGAATCTTAAACCTCAACAGCTTCATTCAGTACAACCAACATCTATGTACAAACTCTCCAAAATTCAAATGAAAGTGAAGTAATTGTCATGAGTCTGGATAATGGTGACAGTCAACATAGTAAATTATTTTCCAAGTACCATCTCATATTTTAAAATAAAATGCAAATTGAAATAATTTTACTAATTAAAAAAAATTCTCAGTGATAGGATACTTTAGAAAAGTCAACTTTTGAGGCCCTGGCTGGTTGGCTCAGTGGTAGAGCGTCGGCCTGGCGTGAAGGAGTCTCGGGTTCGATTCCCGGCCAGGGCACACAGGAGAAGCGCCCATTTGCTTCTCCACTCCTCCCCCCCCTTTCCTCTCTGTCTCTCTCTTCCCCTCCTGCAGCTAAGGCTCCATTGGAGCAAAGTTGGCCCGGGCACTGAGGCCTCTGCCTCAGGCACTAGAATGGCTCTGGTTGAGACAGAGCAACGCCCTAGACGAGCAGATCATCACCTCCTGGTGGGCATGCTGGGGACAGAGCAATGCCCCAGATGAGCAGAGCATCACCCCCTGGTGGGCATTCCGGGTGGATCCCAGTCGGGCACATGCGGGAGTCTGTCTGACTGCCTCCCCGTTTCCAACTTCAGAAAAATACAAAAAAAAAAAAAAAAAAAGAAAAGTTAGAAAAGTCAACTTTTGGCCAAAATTATTTATATAATTATTTTATTCATAACGTTTTAAGTGTAGATTTATCCAGAGTATATTTTGGTTTATATTATTCAGATTACATAATTATTTAATGTGCATTCTTCAATTTTGTCCTTAGTTCTCAAGGTAGAATGGGGGATAGAATGTGTACTAATTAATTTACAGTAACATGTGGAACAACCTGTAAGGATAGTAGTAATTCAGGAAGGAGGATGATTTCTGTGTACAGTTGCAATCTTAAGTGATTTCAAGAGGAAAACAAGCTTAAAAAGTAATTTTTCATTATACTGTATACTCAGTGATTAGACCTATCTCTGCTCCTGTAATCTAGATTATATCTTGAAGAAAAATATTCTTTAAATTCTTAAGAGTTAGTGAGGTGAAAAATGACTTTTAATTTTGACATCTGTAATTTAAATTCTGCAAACATTGCTTCTGTCATATCTTGTTTACTATAAGCCATGTATTTGATACATAATTTAGTATATTCAATGCCCTAGAGTAATTAAGGAGAGAATTTTTTTTTTCTTTGTGTTTGTAACACTTCCCATCCACCTTTAGTCAATTAGGAAATATTTATTGTAAGACTACTACTCTGCAGACACTTGGAAGGACACAGATTAAGAATAAGATAAGTCTCTCTGTATTTCTTAAGCTGTAGTCAAACATAGATAACACTAAAAACACACACACACACATACACACATGCAAGAGAACTTAGTAGAAGAGTGTACAGTAACACGTGGAACAACCTGTGAGGATAGTAGTAATTCAGGAAGGAGGATGATTTCTGTGTACAGTTGAAATCTTAGGTGATTTCAAGAGGAAAACAAGCTTTAAAAATAACTATGTCTGTTTTGTCTGAGAGAAGAGGTTCAGGTGTTCTAGGCAGTGTGAGTATAGGGTCAGTTAGAAGTCCTGCTGATCTTTTCTTTATAGAGGCTCTCACAGATGTTTATACCTCTTCTCTCATCAGGTGAGGCTACCTCTTAACTCACTGACACCATAAAAATTCTTTCTGACCTGAGTTCTCTCATATAATAACAGCTTAATATAGCAGCTTGTCATATACGTAGCTCAGTAGTTTCACATATTATTTTCTCTTTCCTGCTGATCTTTGAAGAAGAGGTGTTAATATTCTAATTCTTAGTCTTTAATGTCCATTGTAACACCATCCTTGAATTACCTTTACAGATTTTTCTAGTTCTCACTCTCCACTTACATATTTATTATATATGACATGTTGGGATTAAAAAATAATTTGGTTTATTTATTTCTTCATTTTATTATGAATTTTACTGGATTCTGCTTTCATATTTAGTTAACAATAGAATTGTAAATATATCCCCTCCTATAAGCTTTCTGAGGGCAGCCCACATAGTTTCATTCTTGTTTTCCCACATGGTACCTTGCTTATAGCAGATACGTATTGTTGGATAAATAAGAGACACATTTGTTCATGCTTAATCATATTTTTTATACCTTTTTTATATTCATCCATCTTACCCTTGATTATGAAAGAGCTGTAGGTGGTCTGTAAAAATAGGAGGGAGACATTAAGTTAATGATAAAAACATTACCATTAATACATATTTAATATAATTCTTCATTTACCTTGACAGTTTTTTTCACGTGATTCTAATAACCCTGCTCAACTCTCTTCTATTTAACTTTATTCTTACAAAACACATATTAAGAATGAGTAGTAAAGGGGAGGATCAATGATGATGGTGTAGGTAGATTCTGAACTCACTTTTGTCATGAACACAGTGAATATACATGGCATGTAGAACAACTCCTTAGTTGAAGAACAATGAAGAGATGTTTGAACATTTCTTGTATAATGATTGAGAGATGAATCACAAAGAGAAGGGTAGGAGATTTAGAAATGTAGCAACAGTGGGAACCCTGCAGTAGGTATGGATGTGATTGAGCCTCATAAAGTACACTTACTTGCTCTGGGGCACAGTGATAAAACACTATTTAAAAGACACCCTGGCCCTGGCCGGTTGGCTCAGTGGTAGAGCGTCGGCCTGGTTTGCAGGACTCCCAGGTTCAATTCCTGGCCAGGGCACACAGGAGAAGTGCCCACCTGCTTCTCCACCTGTCCCCCTCTCCTTCCTTTCTGTCTCTCTCTTCCCCTGCTGCAGCCAAGGCTCCATTGGAGCAAATTGGCCCGGGCGCTGAGGATGGCTCCATGGCCTCTGCTCAGGCGCTAGAATGGCTCTGGTTGCAACAGAGCTACGCCCCAGATGGGCAGAGCATTGCTCCCTGGTGGGCATGCTGGGTGGATCCTGGTTGGGAGCATGCGGGAGTCTGTCTGACTGCCTCCCTGTTCCAGCTTCAGAAAAATACAAAAACAAACAAGCAAACAAAAAAAACCCTAATAAAATGGAAATAAGGAATTTGCCTGATAATGAATTCAAAGTAAGGGTAGTGAGTGTGATCCACAAATTTGGAAGAAGAGAGGAACTCAGTGATAATGTCACAACAGAGATTTAGAAAATGTAGTAACAAATCAATCAGAGCTGTAGAATATGTGAGGTGCTGGTGGTATAGTGGTAAGCATAGCTGCCTTCCAGAGCTGAAGAATACAATAACTACAGTGAAAAAAATACACTAGAGGGTATCAATAATAGATTAAATAGTACAGAAGAAATGATTAGTGACCTGGGAGACAGAATAGTGGATATTACCCAAACAGAACATCAAGAGGAACAAGAGAATTAAAAGAAAATCAAGTGTAGTTTAAGAGAACTTGAGGACAACAAAAAACCCACAAACATTTGCATTTTAGGGACCTCAAAGAGAGTAGAAGGAGAAAAAGGAGGAGAAAAAAATTTATTGAAGAAATAATAGATAAAAACTTATTTTGTCTAGGTAAAGTACAGATATCCATTTCCAGGAAGCGCAGAGAGTTCAAAACAAAATGAACCCAAAGAGACCCTAACCAAGACATATTGTAAATACAATGGCAAAACTTAAAGATAAAGAGAGAATCTTGAAGGTAAGATGCGGAAAACAACTACTCATGTAGATGGGAAACCTTGTAAGGCTATCAGTTGATTTCTCAGCAGAAACTTTCTAGGGCAGAAGGAAGTGGTACTATATATTTAAAATACTGAAAGAAAGGAATACACAGCTAGAAGAACCTGCCTGGCAAGGTCATCATTCAGAGTTGAAGCAGAGATAAAGGCTTTCCAAGACAAGCAAAAACTAAAAGTGTTCATCACCACTAATGTGGCTTTACAAGAAAATTTAAAGGGTCTTCTTCAAGTGGAAAAGAATAAAAAGGCCATAAACAGAAATAAAATAATATATGAAGAAAAAAGTATCATGATTAAAGTCAATTACATAGTAAAAGAAGCAGAGCAGCCACTTAAAAATCTAGTTAAAAGACAAATATAGCAAAACCAACATTTTACATCAGTAACAAAATGTGGAGGAGAGAGTAAAAATATAGGGTTAAAGAAAAATTTATCGAGAAAATCAAAATATATATTGCGGTAATAAAAATGAAAACACTTTATCCAAAGTCTATGGATACAACAAAAACAGTTCTAAGAGAGAAATTTGTAGCTAGTCAGACCTTCCTGAAGAAACAAGAAAAATCCCAAATTATCACTGTAACCTGACACGTAAAGGAACTAGGGAAGTAAGAACTAAAAACCCAAAGTTAATAGAAGGAAAGAAATAATGAAGATCAAAGTAGAAGTAAAAATAGAAACTTTAAAAAAGCAATAGAGAAGATCAGTTCTTTGGAAAGGTATAACTGATAAACCTTTAGCCAGACTCATTAAGAACAAAAGAGAAAGGGCCCAAATAAAGAAAATCAGAAATGAAATAAGTTGTAAGCAACCAACACCATAAATATAGAAAAGATTATAAAGGAACTCTAAGAACAATTATATGTGAGTAAATTGGACAGCCTAGAAGAAATGGATATATTTCTGGAGACTTAAAATCTTCCAAGATTGAACCCTGAAAAAAGGGAAAATCTGAACAGACTGAATTTTAGTAACAAAATGGAATCAGTAATAAAAAAAACCCTCCCAATTAACAAAAGTCCAGGACCAGATGTCTTCACAGGTGAATTCTGCCAAATATTTAAAGAAGATTTGATGCCTATCCCTCTCAAACTATTCTGAAATATTCAAGAAAAAGGAATGGTTCCTAAGTCATTCTATGAAGTCAGCATTACCCTTATACAAAAGCCAAAGACAGTACAAAAACAAAAAATAGGAAGAAATTACAGGTCAATATCCCAAATAAACATAAATACAAAAATTCTCAACAAAATATTAGCAAACTGAATTCAACAATGCATTAAAAGAGTCAAAAATCACAAGCAAAAGGGATTTATATTCCAGAGATGCAAGAATGACTCAACATCCAAAAATTAATTAACATGATACATCACATTAACAAAGATAAGGATTAAAATCATATGATCATCTCAATAGATATAGAAAAACATCTGACAAAATTCAACATCTGTTTTTGATGAAAACTCAAAGTAAAAAAATAAGTCTTGATGAAAATGCAGAGAAATGGAAACTGTCAAGCACTGTTGGTGGTATTGTGAATTCATGTAGTCACTATGGTAAACAGAATGTAAGTTTCTATAAAATTATAATTTCTCTATATGGCATCTAATGAATAAAATGAATCAACAAGCAAAATAGAAACAGACTCATAGATAGAGAGCAGGCTGGTAGTTGTCAGTGGAGGACTTGGGGAGTGTGAGGGATTGAGCAAAAACAGATGAAATCTCATGAACATGGACAACAGTGGGATGATTGCTGGGGTGGGGATTTGAGAGGAAGAGTAAGCTGGTAGGGGCATAAATGGTGATGGATGGAGGCTTGACTTGGGGCAGTGAACACACAATACATGTATAGATGATGTTTTGTAGAATTGTGCAGCTGAAACCTATATAATTTTGTTCAACAATCACTGCAATAAATTCAATAAAAAGGAAAAAAAAGAACTACCATATAACATAATTATTCCATTTCTGGGCATTTATCCAAAGAAAACAAAAACACTAATGCAAAATATATATGCTCCCATATATTTATTCATTTAAAATAGCCAAGATATGGGGTTGGGGTGAGGAAAGGGAGGGGATTGGGGGAGAGGAGGGGCACAAAGAAAACCAGTTAGAAGGTGATGGAAGACAATTGGACTTTGGGAGATGGGAATGCAGCATAATCAAATGTCAAAACAACCTAGAGATGTTTTCTCTGAACATATGTACCCTAACTTATCAATGTCACCCCATTAAAATTAATTTAAAATAAATAAATAAATAAAAGAAAAACAACAAATATTTAAATGGATAGGAAAAAAAAACAGCCAAGATAGGGAAGCAACCAAGGTGTTCATTGCTAAAGGAAGGATGAAGAAGATGCATTATATGTAGACAACAAAATATTATTTAGCAATGGAAAAGAATGAAGTCTTGCCATTTGTGAAAACATGGCTGGAGCTATTATGCTAAGTGAACTGAATTAAGTCAGACAAAGACAAATACTATATTTGTGAAATCTAAAAAAACAAACAACCAAGTGAACCAACAAAACATAAATAGACTTATAAATACAGAGAATAAACTGATGATTGCCAGAATGAAGGTGGAGTGTGTGATGGGGGAAAATGGTCAAGGGGAATAAGAGGTTCAAACTTTGAGTTATAAAATAAATAAGGTATGGGGATATAATGTACAATAAGGGATATAGTCAATAATAATGTAATAATTCTGTATAGTAACAGATGGTTACTAGACTTACCATGGTGAACACATCCTAAGATATATAAATGTAGAACAAGTATGGTGTACACCTTTACTGATATAATATTATCGAGTATACTTTAATACATTCTTTTTTAAATTGAGCAGTGCAACTGCAACCTGAATTTTATCACCGCCCACTCAATCTTTAAACTATCTAATCTGACAGTTTTTGAAAAGCTACTCTCTTGAAAGCGCTTCCTCCAAGGCCAGTAATGAATATGTACTTATAAATTCAAAACACTTTTATCATATCTCACTCTCTTTGCTCTATGACATACAACACTGTTCTACTCTTTTCTTCTTAAATACATCATCTTCTAGAGTGGTTTTCCTGAGAGTTGCTCTCTTAGCAATCCTGACACCTTTGGCTGTTCTATTTGTGTCTCAAGTACATGTTGCTCTTTTCCTCTTACTTCCTAAGCATTGGTATCATGTAAGACTTTGGCATTTGTGGCTTCCCTTTTCCATCTACAATCTTTCTTTAATGGTTTTATGTAATTCCATAGAGAACCTTTCTGTTCATCACAGTAGTTCATCATTTCCCTTTAGTTCAAGTGCAATATCCAACAGGGCATTGGACAATTACTTTCCAATGCCTCTCTTCCATTTAAAAGTACATATAAAGTGGAGACTTTTGATTCTTTATTTCTTTTGATAACACTGCTGTTAACCAGTCACCAAGGTAACACCATTTCAAGATAATTATTTATTTCTCCCTTTCCTTTTCCTGCCATTTAGAGTCACTAGTGCTTTATTTAGATTCCGCTTTCCTTTAATTACTTTTTTCATTTCTCTTTCCTTTGCACTTACTTTAGTATATAGGTCTTTATTCCTCACTATTTTGCTATAAGTATCTCAGGTGGATTTACTTGCATTTCTCTCATTTCAATCCAGACTCGACAGATTAAACCTCATGAAATATGTACCTTCTTCTTCAAAACTCTTTACTCTCTCTCTATTGCTTACACCAGCAGCCTTGATCATACTATTATTTGTACAGGTCCAATTTAATTAGTTGAAGGACCTAGTGTAAAATGAAAATGTGGAGCCCCTTGTTCAAAAAAAATTTTTAAGTGCCATTAAGGAAAATAAACTATAAATTTTGTATTCTTCCAAGGTGTCTCAACTTGCTATATCTTTTTAAATTTATATTTAAGGTTGTGCTTAATAAAGAAAAATTGAGAATTTAAATTATTAGTGTAGGTTTTACTGTTCATTATTGTACAGTGACTTATTTATTTATTTACTTATCTTTTTTTCCAAGTGAGAGGAATGGAGATAGAGAGTCAGACTTCTGCATATGCCCTACTGGGATTCACTTGGCAACCACCATCTGGGGCTGATACTATGCCCATCTGGAGCCATGCTCAGGACTGAGCTATTTTTAGCACCTGAAGCAGAGGCTCCACAGTGCTATCCTCAGAGCCCGGGGCTGATGTGCTGGGATCAATGGAGCCATGGCTGTGGAAGAGGAAGACAGAGAAACAGAGAGAGATAAGGGAGAGGGGTGAAGAAGCACATGGTTGCTTCTCCTGTGTGCCTGTGCCCTGACTGGGAATCAAATCTGGGACATCTGCATGCCAGACCAACACTTTACCAGTGAGCCAACCGGCCAGGGTAACAGTGACATTTTAAATGTATTTTTAAATACAAATATAATTTCATTTATGTGCAGAAACAGTGATGTTACACAGTTTGTATTTTGTAGTTGACCATGCATATTTATGTATTTCTTTCTTACCAGAACCATGGAAATGTACAAAACCAACAGAAATGCTTTATTTAACTTTTTGATACATACATATGTTAGTTATACTGTCTTTCGGCTTACAAATGAAGAAGAGAGAACTGAAAGTAAAAGAAACGACAATGGCCCATTTTTTTCTTTCCTTCTATGTCATCATTAAGAATGCAAATGGTTGGTTAATATAGAGAAGCAGTGTGAGAAAGAAAGGATATAACAGGGTACCTTGCCTTGATCACTTCTGTTGCTTAAAATGTGATTGCTTTCTTTCTGCCTTCAGTGCAAATTTGGTTTGAGGAGAAAGCATGACCTCTTTGGGGCTGTCAGCACTCCCACTTACTCAGAATAGATATAGTAAGCTTACCTTGTGTTCACGTTGAGTCTTACTGAATTCCCCCCCTACATGTGCATGTGCGCGTGTGCGCACACACACACACACACACACACACACACACACACACACACATTTTGGGTCTACTGTTATTCTGTGTTAATGGGCCATTGTGAATACTATATATAAGGTCTACTGGAAAGTTCTGTCCGTTTTTGGAATAAAACAAAATACAAATTTTTCTTACCGTCAATAAACTTTATTAAATAATATATTTCTACACCACTCCTATCTTCTGAATATGGTCCGAAATGGTTTGCTGAGCTGAGTTAAGCCTTTCTGTGATCTCCGATGTTGTCAGAAAAGGGTCTTGCTCCAACATGGTCTTAACAACATCGTCATCAATCAAAGATGGTTGCCCAGAACGTGGCTTATCAGAAAGGTCAAAATCACCTGTTTTGAATTTTTCGAACCATCTTCTGCATGTCCTATCAGAAACTGTACCTTCACCAAACACTTTCAATAAATTTCTACATGCTTCTGTAGCATTTCTTCCTTGTTGAAATTCGTATACAATACAGTGGTGTAAATGAACTTTATCAGAAGCCATGGGTACACTATCACTTCACACATAAGACTAACGTGAATCAACTTTGTTTTAGTTAAGTTGCTACATCAGTATGTATACATTAAGTGATAAATATAGAGAGACACACATGTGCAAATAAACATGTGCTTACGTGTCGAAACTAGTTGTGATAGAAACGGACAGAACTTTCCGGTAGACCTTATATAAATGGAGTGACAAAGACTGATGGGTGACAAAACATTAATAATAAAATTATTAAGAATTTTATGATGGCTGTAGCAGAATATTCAACTAAGTTTGTGGCCCTTATTACCGTAGGGCCTCATGAGACTGATGGTGGTTGCCAAGTGAATCCCAGTAGGGGCATATGCAGAAGTCTGACTCTCTATCTCCATTCCTCTCACTTGGAAAAGAAGATAAGTAAATAAATAAATAAATAAATAAATAAATAAGTCACTGTACAATAATGACCAGTAAAACCTATGCTAATCGTCACAAATCCCAACATCTGTGAATCAGCATCTCTAGAGTGGTTCCTAGACATGTGTATTTGAAACTAGCAGTTACCACAATGACAAAAACAGCAACTCCATTAGTGATTTTGTGAGTTTCTGTAACAGTACATATTTCCTTAGGCTAGCATTGGAAAATCTTTATAATCAATTTGTTAATGACTTGCTAATTTTATAACACTGTTCCTTACTTTGAGTTTTTGTGTGTGACCCAGTATGACTATTTGATGTTTTTGGTTATATTTCCTGTTTTGTTTTCCCTGTACAGTTCACATCATTATCTCTAATTCCAGTACTCATTCTGCTCTT
This sequence comes from Saccopteryx leptura, assembly GCF_036850995.1. NCBI lineage: Eukaryota > Metazoa > Chordata > Mammalia > Chiroptera > Emballonuridae > Saccopteryx > Saccopteryx leptura. The sequence goes on along the minus strand of NC_089505.1, from coordinate 39,581,593 downwards.
GGGAATTCTGTCATCCTTTTTCTCAAACTCAGATCAAGTCTAACTTCTCTTTAAACTTTTTCTACTACTCCAGCCCATGGTGAACCCTCCTTTATCTCAGTTTTTATAGACCGTACTTTCTATGCTATTTATTTAATTTGCAATATTCTACAGCATGTTATTACCCTTTTATGTTCATGTTCTTATTTCATCATGAGATTCAGTGTGTCCTGAAACCTGGTCTTCCACTGAGTTTTAAAGTAGCCAGGATAAGGTCTAAGAATTAAGATTGTCTCTAGAATAAGTAACTCTAATATATTCTAATATATAAGTTGGTTTCTATTTCTAAATTTGATTGGACCATCATACTTTTTAGAAATGAATTTCTACTTTTTTCATTTCTTCTTTGACTCAGTCATTTTTTAGAAGTATGTTGTTTAAATTCTACATTTTGTGGGTTTCTTTACTTCCTTTTTACAGTTGAATTCTAATTTCAAAGCCTTATGGTCAGAAAATATGCTTAGTATAATTTCAGTCTTTCTGAATTTGTTGATGTTAGTTTTGTTGTTCAACATATGGTCTATCCTTGAGAATGCACACTAGAGAAGAAGGTATAATCTGACGTTTGGGATGAAATGTCCTATACATGTCTATTATGTCAGTTTGGTCCAGAGTGTCGTTTAAGGCTGATAATTCTTTATTGAGGTTCTGTTTGAACGATCTATCTAAAGCCATCAATAGTATGTTGAAATCTCCAAATATGATTGTGTTTTTGTCTGCTTCTATTTTTAGATCAGTTAATAGATGTCTTATATGTTTTGGTGCTCTCTGGTTCAGTGCACATATATTAAGAAGTCAAAAGATATGTATAGACAAATGAAATTTACAACACGACATAACAAAATTTTTGGGATGCAGCGAAAGCCATAATAAGAGGGAAGTTTATATCATTACAAGCTTATATCAAGAAACAAGAGAGCCTGACCTGTGGTGGCGCAGTGGATAAAGCCTCGCTTGACCTGGAAATGTTGAGGTTGCCAGTTCAAAGCCCTGGGCTTACCCGGTCGGGGCACATGTGGGAGTTGAAGCTTCCTGCTCCTCCCCCTTCTCTCCCTCTCTCTCTCTCTCTCTCTCTCCTCTAAAATGAATAAATAAATTAAAATAATTAAAAAAAAATCTTTAAAAAAAAAAAAAGAAACAAGAGAAATCCCAAGTAAACAACCTAATATCATACTTTAAGGAACTAGAATAACAACCTAAAGTCATCAGAAGAAAGGAAAGAATAAAAATTAGAGCAAAACTAAATGAAATAGAGAACAAAAAAACAACAGAAAAAATTAAAACAACAAAGAGCTTGGTCTTTGAAAATATCAGTAAAGTTGACAAACCACTGGCTAGACCAGGGTTAGTCAACCTTTTTATACCTACCACCCACTTTTGTATCTCTGTTAGAAGTAAAATTTTCTAATCGCCCACTGGTTCCACAGTAATGGTAATTTATAAAGTAGGGAAGTGACTTTACTTTATAAAATTTATAAAGCAGAGGTACAGCAAGTTAAAGCATATAATAATAATTACTTACCAAGTATTTTATGTCAGATTTTCGCTAAGTTTGGCAGAATAAATCTTTATAAAACCACTTACTATAGTTAAATCTATCTTTTTATTTATACTTTGGTTGCTCCGCTACCACCCACCATGAAAGCTGGTACACCCACTAGTGGGCAGTAGGGACCAGGTTGACTACCATTGGGTTAGACTAAGGAAAAAAGAGGAAGGACTCATATAAACAAAATCCAAAATGGAAGAGGAGAAATGACCACAGACATTATAGATATACAAAGAATCATAGTAGAATATTATTAAATATTTTATTCCACCAAATTCAACAATCTAGAGGAAATGGATAAATTTATAGAATTATACAATCTTCCTAGTCTGAGCCACAAAGAAGTGGAAAACTTAAATAGATCCATATCAGGGAGGAAATAGAAACAACTACCAAAAACCTCCCCAATAACCAAACTCCTGGACCAGATGGCTACACTAGTGAATTCTTCCAAACACTAAAAGAAGATCTGGTACCCATCCTTCTCAAAGTCTTCCAAAAAATAGAAGAAGAAGCAATACTCTCTAATATATTTTATGAGGCCAACATAACCCTCATACCAAAAGCTGTGAAGAACAACACAAAAAGAGAAAACTATAGACCAATATATTTAGTGAATACAGATGCAAAAATCATAAACAAAATACCAGCAAATACAACAACACATTAAAATAATAAGACATCACAGTCAAGTGGGATTCATTCCTAGAGCACAAAGAAGTTTCAGCATATGGGAATCAATCAGTGTAATACACCACATCAACAAAACGAATAACAAAAATTATATGACCCTATCAGTAGATGCAGAAATGGCATTTAATAAGATACAACATCCCTTTATGTTAAAAACACTCAATAAAATTGGAATAGAAGGAAAGTACCTCAACATGATAAAGGCCATATATGACACACCATCAGCTAATATCATATTAAATGGTGAAAAAATGAGGGCTTTTCCTCTAAATCAGGAACAAGAGAAGGTTGCCCACTTTCTCCACTCTTATTCAACACAGTGCTGGAAGTTTTAGCCAGAGAAATCAGGCAAGAGAAAGAAATAAAAGGCATTCATATAAGGAAAGAAGAAGTAAAGTTATTACTTCGCAGATGACATGAACCTGTATATGGAAAACCCCAAAGACTCCACCAAAAGACTATTAGAAAAAAATAAACCAATAAAGTAAAGTTGTAGGATACATACTGTATTTCCCCATGTATAAGACGCTCCCATGTATAAGATGCACCTTAATTTTGGGGCCTGAAATTTGAAAAAAAATGTATTACATAAAGTTATTGAATTTAAGTTTTATTCATCATAAAAATTTTACAACTCCTTATCTTTACAAGAAGAGCAGAAATTGAAAGTAAAAAACCTCTATAACCACTGTATAAGATGCGCCCAGTTTTTAGACCCCAAAATTTTCCCAAAAAGGGGCATCTTACACATAGGGAAATATGGTAATCAATATACTAGAAAAGTCTACTGCTTTCCTATACACCAATGATAAAATATTGGAAAATGAACTTAAAAATAAGTTTTTTTTTTTACAATTGCAACAAACAATAAATTACCTAGGAATAATATTAACAAAGTATATGAAGGACTTATATACTGAAAACTACAGAACATTATTGAAAGAAATTGAAAAAGACACAATGAAATAAAAAAATAGTCCATGTTCATGAATTGAAAGAATCAACATAGCTAAATGGCCATATTGCCTGACCACGTGTTGGCACAGTGGATAGAGCATCGGACTGGGACACAGAGGACCCAGGTTCGAAACCCCAAATTTGCTGGCTTGAGCACAGGCTCATCTGGCTTGAACACGGGCTCACCAGAATGAGCGAGGAGTCACTGGCTTAAGTGTTGGATCATAGATATGACCCCATGGTCACTGGCTTGAGGCCAAAGGTCACTGACTTGAAGCCCAAGGTCACTAGCTTGAGCCCAAGGTCACTGGCCTGAGCAGGGGGTCACTCGCTCTACTGTAGTTTCCTGGTCAAAGCACATATGAAAAAGCAATCATTGAACAACTAATGAGCTTCAATGAAGAATTGATGCTTCTCATCTCTCTCCCTTCCTGTCTGTCTGTCCCTATCTGCCCTTCTCCCTTTCTCTCTATGTAAAAATAAATAAATAAATAAATAAATAAATAAATAAATAAATAAAAGGCCATATTACCCAAAGCAATATACAAATTTAATGCAATCCCCATCAAAATCCCAATGTCATTTTTAATGAAATAGAACAAAAAATTACCAGGTTTGTATGGAACCATAAAAATCTCTGAATGGCCAAAGCAATGTAAGGAAAAAGAATGAAGCTGGAGGTATCATATACCTGACTTCAATTTATACTATAGAGCATGTATTCAAAACAGCATGATATTGGCTGAAAAACAGACATACAGACCAATGGAACAGACTTAAGAATCCAGAAATAAAGCCACATATATATGGACAAATCATCATCAACAAAGGAGCCAAAAACACACAATGGAGAAAAGAAAGCCTCTTCAATAGATAGTGCTGGGAAAATTGGAAAGCCACATGCAAAAGAATGAAACTTGACTACAGTTTGTCCCCCTGCCCAAAAATTAATTATAAATGGATCAAAGACCTAAATATAATATCTGAAACAATAAATTACATAGAAGAAAATATAGGTACTAAGTCCATGGACCTTAGCCATACAGAACAATTTATGATTTTGACCCAAAAGGAAAAGGAAGTAAAGGCAAAAATAAATGAATGGACTATATCAAACTTAAAAGCTTCTGCACAGCTGAAGAAACTGACAATAAAACAAATAGTCAACTAAATGGGAGATGATATTTCCAAACAATAGCTCTGATAATAGGTTAATATCCAAATTATATAAAGAACTTAGAAAGCTCAGCAGCAAACAAGCAAGCAATCCAATTAAAAAATGGGGAGAGGATCAGAACAGACACTTCTCCCAAGAGGACGTACAAATGGCCAACAGATAGATGAAAAGATGCTCATCTTCACTAGCTATTCAAGAAATACAAATCAAAACTATAATGAGATGCTACCTCACACCTGTTAGATTGGCTATTATCAAAAAGACAGATAATAACAAGTTGGAGAGGCTGTGGAGAAAAAGGAACCCTCATTCACTGTTGGTGGGAATGCAAATTAGTACAACCATTATTGAAGAAAGTATGGTGGTTCCTCAAAAAATTAAGAATAGAATTTCCATATGACCCAGCAATCCCTGTACAGTGTATCTACCCTCAAAACTGGAAAATATTGAAACATAAAAGACACATGCCATCCCATGTTCATCTCAGCATTATTCACAGTGGTCAAGACATGGAACAACCAGTGTCCCTTGATAGATGATTGGATGAAGATGTGGTACATATATACAATGGAATACTACAAAGCTGTAAGAAATGATGACATAGTGACATTTACAACAACATGGATGGATCTTGAGCATGTTATACTGAGTAAAATAAATAATCAGAAAAAGCTAGGAACTGTCTGATTTCACACATAGGTAGTATATAAATTGAGACTCATGGACAGAGATAAAGGTAAAGTGGTTACCAGGAGGAAGGGGATGTGGGGGAGGGTGATGGGTGAGGGGTCGGGGGGAAGAGTATAAAGAGGGACAAATGTAAGGTGATGCAAAATGATTTGACTTTGGGGATGGGTATATGAAATAATATTCAGTTCAAAGACTAGAATTTTTTACCTGAAACCTATATGCTCTTATTGACCAATGTCACCATGTTAAAGTTAGTTTTCTAAATAAAGCTTAAAAATTAAAAAAAAGAAATTTCTATTTGAATTTGTCAGTCTCCATGATAGCACTGTTAAATTAATTATTTTCTGTAATTCAAGTCAAAATCATTGAAACTCATTTGAAATGTGATGCCTTAGCTCTTCTGTCACAGTCTTTATAAGAGTTATTCAATCAATTTTTCTCTTTCCAAATGACACATGAGTAGTTTCCTAAAAGAATTTTCAAACAAAATTAAAAAGCTGTTTTCAATTAATTTAAAAGGTAACTTTATCAGGCTTGTTTCTTTTTTCAGCCAGAAAAAGAGAGATATAATTGCAATAGTTTTTTCTTATCTTGGTTTCTTTTTTTGTTTTTTTCTAATTTCTGAAAATAATTGACACTACTGAGAAATCTTATACAGTGATGTCTTCTCTGAGGAAGAAGTGTGAATTAATGAAGCTGTGTACAATTGGTTGTCTTACAATTTCTGTGATTATTGTCAAACCTATTATTTTATAAATTGAATTTGAATAGCAAAGTATGTTCCTACCAATTAAACACATACAGGCGTGCCTGTGAAGTTCTTATGATAAATTACTTGAAATTATCACATTTTTTATAAACTATGCCTATCTAGGTAATTTCTAGATATTTTACAATTTGATGATTTTGTAGGTATATTTTGTGTGTGTTTTTTTGCAGCTTAGTGCTAATGAAATCTTACTATGTGTCATTAGAAAAAGGTTTTTTTTGTTTTGTTTTGTTTTTGTTTTTTTTTTTTGTGACAGAGAAAGAGACAGAGAGAGAGACAGATAGGGACAGACAGATGGGGGGGGGGGAGGGAGAAACATGAGAAGCACCAAGTCTTATTGCGGCACCTTAGTTCATTTATTACTTTCTCATATGTACCTCAACTGGGGACTCGGCAGAGTGAGTGAACCCTTGCTCAAACCAGTGACCTTGAGCTCAAGCCAGAGACCTTGAGCTCCAAGCCAATGACCTTTGGGCTCAAGCCAGTGACCATGGTGTCATGTCTGTGATCCCACGCTCAAGCTAGCAATCCTGAGCTCAAGCCGGTTAGCCCGCACTCAAGCTGAATGAGCCCATGCTCAAGCTGGAAACCTCTGGGTTTCGTACTTGGGTCCTCCGCCTCCCAGTCTGATGCTCTATTCCAGGGGTCCCCAAACTACGGCCCGCGGGCCACATGCGGCCCCCTGAGGCCATTTATCTGGCCCCCACCGCACTTCCGGAAGGGGCACCTCTTTCATTGGTGGTCAGTGAGAGGAGCATAGTTCCCATTGAAATACTGGTCAGTTTGTTGATTTAAATTTACTTGTTCTTTATTTTAAATGTAATATTTGTTCCCGTTTTGTTTTTTTACTTTAAAATAAGATATGTGCAGTGTGCATAGGGATTTGTTCATAGTTTTTTTTATAGTCCGGCCCTCCAATGGTCTGAGGGACAGTGAACTGGCCCCCTGTGTAAAAAGTTTGGGGACCCCTGCTCTATTCACTGTGCTACTGCCTGGTCAGGCAGAAGAAAGGTATTTTTAATGATAAATATATTCTGATACTATATTGAATTAGAAAAAATAAGATATATTTACATGTCTGTTATCTCTTGTCATTTAATCATAAATAAAATATCTTTGAGTTATAGCAGTTAAATACAGAATTATTTTCTAATTCAAACATTAAACTTCATTTTCTACCTGTGTAAGTTGTGCTACATTTATAATCATCAAAGCATCCTGGAAATTCTTTTGTGTTACTTTCTTAGGCCATTTAGGGAGACTAGTGGATAGCCATCCTTTCCATGGCTCTGTTTTTGTCTGTCCTTTCTTTAGGGCAGGAAATAGACCAAAAAGAAAAAAAAAGAAAATAGAAAGAAAGAAAAAGAATAAAAAGAAATCCATCTTTGCCTTGGCATTTCATGACATTTCTGCATTTGAACATCTGGAAAGCCTAGAGTGAGAGTGACAACCAGATTGACAAAGCTGCTGACTACATCCACTGTCGCACACAAAGAAATATGTAGGCACTAAAAGCACCACTTTAGTTCCGAAAGCTCAATACAGTGTCTTCCCATTTTGGCCTTGAAGACAGAAAGAGAAGCCACATTTATTTTGAAGATGCATTCTGAGTATTGTACATCACGCGCATTGGAAAACAACAGTTCCAAAGAAAGGAACGTGCATTACAGAAGAGAAGAGAGCAGCTGCAGAACTGCCTCTAATTGCAGATCCTGGATGGATTTGATAATCAAATGACTACTCTGCATAAACTCAGAGTGCAACAGCAAAACATTGAATACTCCTATTATTGCTTTTAGATATTGAGGTGGGGGAAAAAATAATGGCATAACACATTTTACAACATAGACATCTAAAGGAAAATAAAATTTCCATGTCGAAATATCTGCAATGGTGATGAAAAATGTGATGGGAAGAAATGAGTCCTAAAATAAAACACTGACGGAAATGAAATAAAAGTTATATATCTACAAAATACTGTCACTTAGAGAAGTTGCAAAATGAGGAGCGATAATAAGATAAAAATATATTAAATGATTAAAAGAGGATAACATCTTAGTCTGTTCAGACTGCTATAAAAAAATAACAAAAGCTAGGTAGTTTATAAATAACAGAAATTTATTTCTCCCAGTTCTAGAAGCTGGGAAGTCCAAGAATAGAGTCCCAGTGTGATCACAACAGTCTTCCTGATTCATAGCAGGTATCTTTGTCCTCACATGGTTTTAGGGACTAAGGAGGTCTGTAGGATATCGTTTATAAGAGCACTAATCCCAAACACGAGTTTTCTACCATTAAAGCTGACAAACACCACAAACAGCCTTACTTTCTAACACCAAATCTCGCATTAACATTCCAATTTTGATGTTGGGGGTAGGCAGGAGCATTCCAACCATAACACAGTGAAATGATTTAGTTAATAGGCAGGAATTAAGCAAGACTTCTGTGGTGTTAGGACTAACTAATTATGCTGAAGTAATATTATTTGTATGTCTATAAATGTTATGTTTTACCTCAATAAACTGTACCTGAAATTTAAGGATCTCTGATTCAGTAAGCAATGAATTAATGAATACAAAATGAATTGATATTATAGGACATGGTCTTTAATATTATTATTGTAGAGGAAATAATTCCTTGGCCCACCAATTTTTCTGAAATTAAAATCTCTTTATGCCCTGGTCAGTTGGCTCAGTGGTAGAGTGTCAGCCTGGTGTGTGGATGTCCTGGGTTCGATTCCTGGTTAGGGCACAGAGGAGAAGTGCCCATCTCCTCTTCCTCTTGCTTCTCTCTCTCTCTCTCTCTATTTCTATCTCTCTTTCTCTTTCTTTTCCTCTCCTCCTATAGCCATGGCTCCATTGGAGCGAGTTGGCCCTGGGTGCTGAGGATGTCTCCATGGTCTCTGCCTCAGGCGCTAAAAAATGGCTCAGGTTGCAACAGAGCAAGGGCACCAGATGGGCAGAGCATCAGTCCCTAGTGGACTTGCTGGGTGGATCCTGTTTGGGAATCATGCTGGAGTTTGTCTGTGCCTCCCTTTCTCTCACTAAATTAAAAAAAAAAAACCTTCGTGACAATTGGTCATTCTTCTATTGTAACTAGAACCTGTAGATGTGTTTCCAGGTAAGTTCTAGAGAAATTGCAACTAGCTTAGGTACCACTATACACTATTATTGCTCCTATAAGAAGCCATTCATATGTCAAGGAGCAATAAACCACCTCCACTATCTCTACCATCACCACCTAGTGCTATTCTGACACAAGGTTCCTGGAGATATCATATGTTGTATTTTCATTAAAGATCTTTTAATGTAATGGCTATAGGGAAACCACAAGACTAGTCCTTGCTCTGTACTTTAGGTATCACCTCTTAAAGAATGACTTCAAGTTTTAGAACAATTTGAGCTATATCCTATATCAAATTTATCATTAAATCTAACTTAGTTCTCATCGGAACTGTTTTGATTTTATAAAAGATTTTGAATTCCAGAAAAGGTTATGATTTATTCAGGATTTATATGTTGATAAGAGACACAATTTGACCTTCAATTTAGGTATTCCAGTGGGTGGGATCTTATAGTTCACATTATAAAAACTCAGCTATTCATGAAAATAGAAAATATCTGCATTCTTTGACCCATTGACTTTGTAGCTGGAGATAGCATGAGGTGATAAACTCTATTAATTGCTAACTTGATACTTATTTCCACTGTCATCATTCTTAATAGAACCCAATTTGTTTCAGATAGTAATAGCACAAGCATTGGCTTGTTATCTGTTTCAGTTAACCCTAACAATTCTTTTCTTGATTTGTATAGTCTTATTTGCAGCTGCAGGTGCCCATGTGACCAAGTCTGGTTGCTTAGTGCTTTCTCAAGAACTGCTTGTTTTCTAGATTAAAGGGTTCCAATGTGGCTGGCAGTGTCCTTTCTGCTCTCCCGTCTTGTGCCTTGAGCACTGGGTCTGATGCCTGAAGTTTCATAAGGAAACAAGCACTGGGAAAGACCAAGAGAATCCCACAGTTTCAGCCCTGATACTTGTGAGTTGCTGAACTAGTGACAGCAAGCATCAAACTCCACCTAGTCTTTCTTTCTTCTCTCTTTTTTTTTAAGAGAGAAAAATACACTTTTATTTAAGATACTGTTTGCTGGGGTTCCTGTTGCTTACAGCCAAAGGCATCCCTAACTAAAATCACATGGCTTAGAATTGAATAAGCTCATTTTTAACACTAGGGGAAGAGATAAAAGGGAAAGGATAAATGCCAGGAAAACACACTCCAAAAATTGTTTTGATTTCTTAGAAGTTCATTTGAGCATTTTGTGCTTCACTGTGATTGCCTTCACAATTCTTCAGTCAAGTGCCCAGAGACGGAGCAATCTGCAGTTGCCATAAAACCAGAATTCATTTACAAGAACAGTTCTTAAATAATATAATTCATTTTCTAAGGCAGACTCAGAGGACGTCTTGCATTTACAGAGTATTGCAGGCCTATCTGACACCAGGAAGCTGGGAGGAAGAGCACATTTATGGAATCATGGAAAGATAGGGTGGAGGTTGTTTTAACTCAGCTCTGCTGGATATAATCGGACTTACACACAAGTTGGTGAAGCATCAGCTATGCAGAACTGACCCATGTGCAGGGTTAGTTCTTGGAGAAGCAGTCATTGATCTGCCAAGAATATCCATGTAACACAGTAACATCCAGTCGTCTTTCAGGAAGTCAGATTTGGGTGGCTAGGAAAGTGGGAGTGGCCAAGAAGCAGGCAGTGGTTCTGGAATATCAGGTGTGCAATGTAGCCATACTTTATTTTCAGTGCAGATCACCTTGAAAGTTTAAACAAAAGGTTCTATGTGACAGGAGGAAGAGTCTGGAAAAATCTAGGCAGAATGTTAAGCTTGAACCAAGAGAGTTTGGGATCTTGATAAGTCTCCAATTTTGATAAAGTCATGGGAGTTCCAACCAGAAAACTGAACCAGAGTCCAAAGATACAGTTAGCTGAAGAGAGTGGTGTTGGTGGGTGGCACTTAGCGCACAGATGCCCAGTGTTCAACAAGGCATAGGAGATATTAGTACAGAGAGGCAGATGATTTTTTTTTTATTATGAACACTTCTTAAGCCAAGATTTTTAACAGAGGGATGGTTTCTGTATTTTCATAGCCCATTTTGTGTGAGGAGTACATTTAATGACATGGAGATGCTGATTCAGCAGTGCATTGTAGTGGTTTATATTTAGGCTATTGACTTTCATACATTTTAAAATGTGACTCATGGCTAGGCATTCCATGACATAACCAGACATACATTAGAAATAAAGCAAATATTGTATGGCCAATAGTTAACTTTGCTGTGAACGAGACACTGGGATATTTTCATTTTATTCAAATTTATCCTGTTATTACATGAATAACAACAACAAAAAGATCTTGATCCACAAATGGATTTTATGATGCAATGATAGATCAGGTCCTGTAGTTTCACAAGTCTAGCTTAGTTTCCAGGAGGTCTTACTCTTAATATCTGAATTTGCTGTTCTCCAATTCCTCAAGTCGGAATTCCTCCAGCAGTTCATTCCAGGTACCATTGATGCTGTCCCAGGCTTCTGGGCCCGTTGGAGTCAGCAGTGCCTTTCATAATGCCAGAGACTTTCACCCGTCCTGAAATCCCAGAGATCTTTGCCTACTGTTTTCTCAACCATTTTCTGAGAGAAACTGAAGCCATCTTAATGCAGGCTCGCTGACACCAGCGCTATGCGTTTCATTTATTTGCTGGAAAGTGTAACCTATATTTGTCAATCACTATGGGCCAGAACTGTTTGTCAGAAGCCAAAATAATTTGCAGAAAAAGACACACTATTGGGAAAAACATACACTGATGAAAATATTCCACCCGGGATAAAGTTGTAGAGAGCTATGGCAGAGAGCTGTGGTTCATGGGCCAAAAATTAGTGTAGTCAGGTTAACCCTTTGCTGAAATCATGGAAACACACCTAAAGTATGAGAAACAGCCACATCGGTATTAAAATGGGCACAGCCACATTAAGCATAGTGCTAGTTGGATCTGCTATGCTGTTTCATAACTTCCAGGAGCAACATCTCCAACCTGTCGTCTCTGCTTTCGAGTTCAGAAAGGCATCTGGATAAGGGGATACTATGAGAAATTCCCTGTCGTACCGTAGGCGTGCGCCCAGGCAGTGCTGCTGCGTGCCACCTCTTCTTTCCTCAAGCCCTGCTTTGCAGATTCTGTCTTTGGGCTTTAGCTTCTATTTGATGTCACTGTACTCTGTGGTCCTGCAGACCAGCCCTGAAGCATCAGAGCGAGATAGAGTGCCATAAACCAGCTAGGTGACTTTTGCTATCATCATTTTACTGGTAGGTGTATGTAAAATTAGATCGCTTTATTTTTTACATCTTACTGATGAGTGCTTGAAACAATTTGTCCCTGTGGTTTCACTGAAATTTGTTCCTTATTAGCGCATGAGAAATTATTTTCTTTGTTTATGAAGTGAAATGAAAACAACATATTGGAACAGAATGTTCATTTGTCTTCTAAATCAGTGCAATAGGGATAACTGAAATAATGACATATTAATAGAAAAAGATATAATATTAATGAGACTTACTAACCAAGGGAAACCACGGATAGAGTTTTTCTGCATATACAGTAGTTCTAGAGTGAAAATGCCTTTAAGAGCATGATAAAGTAAGATTAAAGTAAATATTGTAAAAATATTTGTCCCTGAAGTCAAGTTCTGAATTATACTAATGAGATACTGTCAGGGGTTTCATATTCTAAGTAGTATTTGATTTTTACTGTGACACAGACTGAATTTTACCCTGGAGCTCAGTATTATTTTCTGCCATGTGTTAATTTCTTGCATGAATGCCTTATTTACCTTCACTTAGACTATGCTGCAGGTGGAAGGCAAGCAGTACTTATTGCTGCTATTTCTGTTGGCCAGAGCTGAAGGACAGCTCAGGGTCTTGCACAGCTCCAGGGTTTTATGCCTCTGAAGACAGTTTTGAGCTGTGATTTGTCATTGTGGAAGAAGATTGGTTTCTTAAATATTATCCTTTGAGCCACAATTTAAATTAATAAATGTTCTCAATGGCTTCAGAACAGTCACTGTCTGTTTTAAAGGCCCCGCTTTTTATTTAAGACTCCATTGTAACAACAATTGAGTTCATTTCTGTAGGAGTGCTTATTTATATAATAATTGAGTCAAGTACTCTAGTAAACCATTGTTAGGTTTTAGCTGCTATGTTAGAAGCTATTTTTTTTTCTTTCTTAAAGCAGCCAAGGTATTACCCATAAAAGTTTTTCAATCCCATGTGCATTGCAAAACATATGGCCATAAACATTGCAATGTGTTTTGCTTTAATTCAGTTGCATTTACTTTGGTAATTTTAATAGTTACATGTTACCATCAGGGAGAGTTTGAAAAGAATACAGTAGACAAACTGTTATAATATATTGACATCTACCAGGGTTATAAAAGGACCTATTAGTGATCTCTGAGCTACAATTAATAAGCATGTACAATACATCTAGATCTTTCAGGGATGCTTATTATTTATTCAATATGACTATTATCATTTCTTTAAATACTTGCAGATTGGGACAGATATGTAGAGCTTGCATTTACATTAAATACTTAACCAGTGCTTAAAAAGCCATTTTTATATGACTTGAGTTATTATTTGAGCACTTTCGGAACAATATTGATACAAATGTGTGATTAAACCACCTTTAAGAATTCTAGTATTACTCTGGAGGTGATTCTTACTTTGTTCCTTTGTGAAAGGAAATATGCTTTGGAGTCAGCAATTTGGGGCTCAATTCTTTGTGTACCCCAGCTTTTTAAAGAGGTGGTTGACATATAACATTGTGTAAGTTAAAGGTTTCAATTTGATACATTTCTATATTGCAAAATGATTGATTACCACCGTATGTGAGCTAATACCTGCAATCTGTCACATATTTACTATTTCTTTTTTTATGATGAGGACATTTAAGATCCACTTTCTTCAGGTATTTTTAGCTATAATCATTATGCTATTATATCCCCAAAACTCATCTCTCCATCTTCCCCACTCTCCAGCCCTGGTAATTTCTACTGTACTCTCAGTTTCTCTGAGTTCGGCTTGTTTAGATTTCACATATTCATGAGATCATAAAATATTTGTCTTTCTCTCTCTGAATTATTTCAGTTAGCATAATATCCTCAAGGTTCATCCAAATCTCAAATTGCAAGTTTTTCTTCTTTCTCCTGGCTGAATAATATTCCATTGTGCATGTATACCACATTTTCTTTATCCATTCATCTTTAACAGACAATTAGGTTGTTTCAATATCTTAGGTATTATGAATATTGCTGCAGCAAATGTGGGGGACAGATATCTCTAGGTGCTCCTGATTTCAGTTGCTTTGGATATATGTTGGGCTCAATTCCTGACTCTACCCTATACTCAGCTTCAATATTCCAGTTTGAAAAACAGAAATAATGTCTGCCTCACTGGGTTGTTGGGAAGATTTTAGGAGAAAATACATGAAGTATCTGACTTACAATAGGTATGCTATAATTGTCTCCCCCATGAAAAGCATCAATATGATTTTATAATAGTTATCTCCACTTCATTCAAATTTAATGACTTTAAAGCAACTTAAGCCTCATTGGTTATTTCATTGTTCTAGGTATTCAGCTGAACTGAATAGCTAGAAGAGCAATTTATAGATACTTTATGAGATCAGAACATTTTAGCTTAATAATACTTCTTTTCTCCATTTATTAAATGATTAGTGATGTACTTGCTTTAAAAGACAAAAACAGAAACAAAAAACACAAACATATGTTCTGTTTACAGGGGTGTGTTATTGGACTTCACTGAAATCAAGTATTTACCTGTCAAATATCTTTGTGTGACTTCTTAGATAAATATTTGAAGGAACTAATTGATTCCAAAGGGAGTCTTTGAAGTTTGCTCTGTAGTCCTATGGGATCATTCCAGTTTCTTTCAAAATTTGCTGGGCCTGAAGCAAAAAAAAAAAAAGTGCCTACCCTTTTTTCTTTTACCATACTTGTACCTTCCTCTTGTTTTATACTTGTGGGGTGCCTTTCTTCCCAGTTTCTGATGCAAGCAGCAAATTACCAATCTTATCACCATTCCCCTTTCCAGCTCACCCCACTCTGTTAGGGTTTAGAATTTAAATCATTCTTGCAGAAGGTGGATCTTGTTGCTTAGACCGTGAGGAATATGAGATTCCCACTTTAATCCCTAATCAGATTTTGGCTCCCTTCCTCAAAGGATAACCCCAAGTCAAAGTTCTCCTTAAATTCCAGCTCTGTCCTTTTGATATCCCCTCACCATGTTGCTCTATGCTTTGGTTTCTTATTTCTCAGCTAGGTGACGAAGTTACTCAGAATCATGTCTTCATGATCACATAGCCTTACTGACCAGCCCTCCTTAGGGCTAATATCACCCCCATCACTGTAGCCTTATCCTATGTCCTCCTCTTACTGATGCCTAATGAGAAACATAAGACTACCCAATACTTTCTGTGCAATCTCAGTTGCCAAGACTTTGATAAGAAATATGTAAAACTTGAGAAATTAGTCTCTTGTTTAATAATTTACTTTTTGATAACGAGAAACTATGAAGCAATCACTTGGGCTTGCTATTGTGCAGATACAGTGCTGTAAATAGCAACTTCTATGATTACTTACCATACCTAAAGCTCTTTCATATTTTAAGATTTGCATAGAATTTTACTTTACTTTGTTGAGTTTATTTTTCTTCAACCCTATTGTCTAAGGCAGGGGTCCTGAGGGCTGCATGCGGCCCCCTGAGGCCATTTATCGCCCCGCTGCACTTCCGGAAGGGGCGCCTCTTTCATTGGTGGTCAGTGAGAGGAGCATAGTTCCCATTGAAATACTGGTCCATTTGTTGATTTAAGTTTACTTGTTTTTTATTTTAAATATTGTATTTGTTCCCGTTTTGTTTTTTTGCTTTAAAATAAGATATGTGCAGTGTGCATAGGGATTTGTTCATAGTTTTTTTTATAGTCCGGCCCTCCCAACGGTCTGAGGGACAGTGAACTGGCCCCCTGTGTAAAAAGTTTGGGGACCTCTGGTCTAAGGAATAAGAGCAATGCCAATTGTGTTTTAAAAACTGTCAAATCACACACAAATACACACACACTCTGATATATATATAAAAATTTTGTATGTGGAAAATTATGATATATGAACCATGATTTAGATATTTGCACAAAGTTAGGAAAGGTAAAATAGAGATGGTTCATAAATTAAAGATGTTGTTAATGCTTAAAATGATAAGGCACTCACAGTGAACTTTAGTTTTTGGGTTTTTTTTTTTTCATCCGCTCTAGACTTTTATCTTTAATATCTGCAATTCTTTGTTTCTGGGTTTTCCAGGGCATCTCTGAGGTTAAAATTAGTCCAGCTACTTTCATTGTTGAGGCTTCTGGTGCATTAGAAAATAAAGAAATGTCTATTATTCTCATTAAAATTTTGGTATTTGAGAATTTTAATTGAATGAATGCCCTTTTCATTTGGTTGTTTCAGTTTATCTCAAATAGACATAAATTCAAAGTCTAAGCTTCAGGTCCTTTGGGAAGGTGAGGTTCAGACTAAGCGGTTCTCATAGTCCCTCAGTGGTAAGGACTTCCACAGTGACTGCATGACTGAATATATACCTTTTAGTCTCTGCCATTGTTCCCCAAATCTTCTTGTAACTCTGTGGTCACATTGGCAGCTGTGCACCTGCCACCATTGCTTGATGCCTCCTGTTTTATTGTGTGAGACTCACTATCTCTTTTTTCCCCTCTTTGTGGTTCAGCACATCAACCTCTGTAACTTGTCTTGCCATGAATTATCCTGGCAAATAAACTATTTCTATAAAATAATTGAATTTCTGAGCTAATTAATCAATTGTGTCAAATTAATCATGTATAATTCAAGTGAGATTAAACCATATTTAGAATGTATAGCCCTGATTCCTGTTGGGTAAGTCAAAAAGAAATCTACTATGGATGACTGAGCCTTCAGCACAATTTCACCTTTAAATTATTAGACTTTAATTTATGGTAACATCTGTTTCTGATACCGTATCATTTCCTTAAACAGCATATTTTCCTTATGTCAATATCAGGTTCATTCAATCTTTATTATGGCTTTGGAGAATAATGTATAATTAGTAACAGTTATTTCAAAATCTGTAACCACCTGTATAGTCTTATTTGCATAATAAAATGGGAGGGTAATTGACTCACAACAATGTTGCTGTGTTCTGGTAGGTTAATGGGGAATTTAGTTGGTGAGGAGAGAAAAGTAAAGTCTTTTAAAATGTAAAGAACCTTACATGTAAGTAGTGATTTTAAGAAGGAACACCTGTAATTTCCATGTCACACATTACTAATTTCCCTAAAATTATATTTATTGTCTACCTTTTTCCTTAATGTTGATTATATAAAATATTATTAAAAATGTTTTTGAAATATATTGCTCTGATATGCACATGAAGGTGGATGTGCTTTAAATGAAATTTACACTTAGATTTTTAAATCTAATTTACATGGAGCTTAAAAACTCTCACATTGTTAATAAAATTATCACCGTGGACATTTTACACGGTTCCCTTAAGGCACTTGAAGTCTTTTCATCATTTTCAGATGATTTGCCTTAAAAAATTAACCGTTGCATTATGTCTAATGGTTATGTTATTGATTGTACTGTACAAAGGAAAAACAATTAGAATTGGAGGCAACTTGCTGAATTGCTGCTAGCTCTAAAGAACAACTAACTCTGATAGAGTAAAACTGTAAATTCTGTAAACCAAATTGTTTAGCTTCCAAAGAACTCTCTAGGTTGATTTTCTTTTGTTCTCCCCACCACCTTGCTGGGTAAAGTGGCAAAGTTAAGGCCATGTGAATCTGTGCTCTGTGCATCAGAGTGAGAGTCATGGCAACCATATGGCATTGATTGACAGTCCCCTCGTATTGGGAACCTGTGATTCAGATGCCATCCTTGGGGATTCTGGATGCTATTATACCCAGGAAAGAGGATCTTTCCTGCTGGAGCCTTTACTAATCTATTCTATATGTCTCTACAAGCTTGTCTTCCTATATTGAACAGGATAGAGTGTCAGATTTGGGAGTCATCTTCACCTGGACCTCTGTGCCTTTAAGGGTCAGTGCCTCAATGGATTTGGAAAAGTGATTTGGCTTCATAAATCAATTATTCTAGCCCTTTGTTGTCTTTGCCAGAACTCTGATCAAGGAAGCATGCTAGGCCTGACCTGTAGTGGTGCAGTGGATAAAGCGTCGACCTGGAAATGCTGAGGTGGCCGGTTCGAAACCCTGGGCTTGCCTGGTCAAGGCACATATGGGAGTTGATGCTTCCAGCTCCTCCCCCCTTCTCTCTCTCTCTGTCTCTCACTCCTCTCTCTCCCTCTCTGTCTCTCTCTCCTTCTCTCTAAAAAAAAAATGAATAAATAAAAAATTAAAAAAAAATCTGTTAAAAAAAAGATCTCTCTTAAAAAAAAAAAGGAAGCATGCTATAGCTAATTTATATCAAGCTTTATACAACTCTGACTTTTTCTTGCTTTATGAGCCCATCCAGCTTAAACTGAACATGTGTGTCTCTGTTCCCATGAAAATCTAGATTATGGATTTTGGCACTGGGGAAAAAGATAATGACATTTCATATATTATTATATTTTTGAAAATTAATTGTGTTCAATCCTCTCAAATACTCTTTCATGTTATTTTTACCCCTCTTTTTGTACACCACCAGAATATGACTGAGATCCTGTGGTACAAAAATCTTTAATTTAAGACATGGTTAAGGGTTTAAGAGCATATATCTGGTATTGTATACTTCTTTTAGCCATGGCCAGAGAACCAGGAACATGGTTGCTAAAGCTTTAAGAGTTCTTTATCTACTCCTGCTCATGCCCTTTCCCTGTCCCCCTCTGCTGCCTCAGCCTTAGAACATCACAGCTGTTGAGTCTAGGGTCTCTGGGCCATCTCTTTGGCTTGTGTTCTTTGTTGGGTATCACACTGGCTTGTCCTTTTTTAACATCCTATCTAAGCTTTTGAGCCCTTTGGGACATAAAAGCTGAACTTTCTGACCAGGGAATTGGGAGCAGATGTGTTAAGAACATTTCGAGTAAAAGAGGCTAGAAGCAGAGAAAATTTGTAAGGAAGCCCTGTACAGGGACCTGTGATCCATGCTCTGTGGAGATGTATTGAATACTTAGGGGAAGAGGTGCAGAAAGTAGGAGTAGTAGAGAGAGAGAGAAAGAGAGAGAAAAAGAGAGGGTAAGAGGAGAAAAGAGGGAAGGGAAGGGAAGGGGAGGGGAGGGGAGGGGAGGGGAGGGGAGGGGAGGGGAGAGGAGAGGAGAGGAGAGGAGAGGAGAGGAGAGGAGAGGAGAGGAGAGGAGAGGAGAGGAGAGGAGAGGAGAGGAGAGGAGAGGAGAGGGAAGGGGCAGAGAGAGGAGGGCATATACACTGCTCACAAAATCTAGGGGATATATTATCACTTCATATTCATTTTGAAATATCCCCTAATTTTTGTGAGCAGTACATATAGATAGAACTGATTAAACACACCATTCAGTATTTAAAAGCAAACTTGTGTTATATGACACATTTGTGGTTATAGGGGAATTATATATAGCTGATTCTCAAGGAGATACTGAAGAACTGAAGAAGAGAAAATTCAAAATTTATTTAGTTAGGTAAATGTAGAACTGATAGTATTAATTTATGAGGATTGTTTATTATCTGTGGCTTATTGTCATGACACAAACTGATGATTATGGATATCATGAATGCATTTTTTTTACCATTATACTAAATGGTTCATATACACTTACTCTACTTCATCTTTCAAACTTGATTGCTCAATACAAAAATATGTAGGGCATTTTGCATGAGCACTATTCATTCTTCAAATTCTTCATTATAGAAATAACTAGGTAAAGAGTACTGACGAAAGCTTCAAAAAACCAACTATGTAGTCATGTTATTCCTTTAAAATCATTGTGAGGCTAAACAGTTATATTTAAAGGCACTATTTTATTAATAGACTTGATTGTAATTAAATATCAAATGCTGTATATATCTCTTTAAATATACTTGGATGCTTGCTTTGCAAGAAAGGAAGGACAACTAATTATCTGGTCCTTATTTTCACTAGTAATAACATCGGTTCTGGAAGATTGGTGTGTTTCAATTTGGGGATACCTATGTCCTTACTGCCTCTTCATTCTAGTTCAGACCCATCATATTTCTCAGAATTTTCTGGTAGACGTATTTCTAACACTTTCACCCAAGTTATAAGTTGAATCAAGAGAAAGAATATACTACACTTCATATCTGTTATGCCATTTCTTTGTGCTTTATTCAAGAGACAAAGCTACCGTCTCTGTAGGTCAATGCTAAAAGAATAAAAATAAATTTAGTTAAAGACTTCTTTGACTCTACTGTCAATTATTTTTTAACATAAAAACCGGGGTCAAAATTGGCTGTGTAAACATAGCTTTCTATACAAAAATATTACTGACCTTTAGAAAAATAATAAATGCTCCACAGTATTCAGCTTTAAAATATATAAGTGAATCATCATATAGTGAATCACTAACATTATCTTTTCAAAATTTTTTTTATCATCAGTACCTGGCACAGTGCTGGTTATATCATGAAAACTCAAAAAAAGTACACTGAATAAATGAATGTAATAACATGGTATATAGCAATGTTTTTCAAAAAACATGATATTTTCAGTTAATATTATATTTAACAGCTCTAGATCACATTAATTAGTTTTGAAAAATTCTTTAATTGTATGTGGTGATTATATATCAAATTATAATCAAGGCTCTCAATTCTAACATAACTTCTTATTTTCCTGATGTAATTTTGCTTTTAGTTTTAGATGTATAAAAGTGTATTCAAGTAGTAGAGCCTTGAATTACAAAATGGAATTATCTACTTTGATATAACTTATTCTTAGTGGAATTGTATCTTTAAAATGCCATTGTTAAAGTTAATATACTATGGAAAAAGACAACATATTTCTTAATATAACTGAGAAGGTAAGAGGTTAAAATGCAATTTAAAAAGTAAATTTACTTACATTGAACCTTAGTGTTCTTGTAATATGATTTTTTTTTTGCTTTTTACTTAAATTCTAATCATTTAAAATATTCTATGTGGGGATTATGCTCTTATGGTTAAAATGGATGACTGTTTTATAGAAGGATAATGTATAAGTAATACTTGTAAAATACAATGTGTCATGATACTGGTAATATTTTTAGTAGTGGAAGGGATATTTGCTGTTAATATCTCTTCCCTTAATCATAGCTATTGTCTTTCTAAACTTTTGACCCTGAAAAGTCAGAAAGAGGAAGAAAGCTTTGATGGTGTCAGTTTTGCAACAGCTTAGAGACTAGGCAGTGTAAGTTACCCTTAGGCCCTTTCCAGTGCTACAGTACCTGGGACCTGGGAAGGGAAAGAGAACTTTTGTAGGATAACAATAATTTGCAGCTCATCAGAAGTCATGGGAAGAGTAAACAGGAATACAAAATCTGAAACTTTATCCTGTTCCCTCTATTGTCCTTAACCCTATGAAAGCTGTGGGCAACTCCAGTGAGGCAAGATGCCTCAAGAACGGCTGTATCTCCTCTCTTCACCTGTCTTCATGTGGAGTCATCTGTCACTCAGTCTCTGGCCATTAGTGCTTAGGTAGGGTGGTTAATATCTGTGTCTGCCTGAATTCAGTTTAAAGTTCCCCAAGTTGGATTAAAAGTTGTTTCACAGTAGCTCCCTTCTCTGTGCCATTATGTTTCTCTTCAGATCAGCTGATGCAAGACATGCCAGATTTCAATATTAGCCACACTGAAAATTAGATTAAAATTGCATTTTTTTTTTTTTACTATTGCTTACAAGACTTTACTTGGCCTAACCTTGCCCACAAACTTCTGTCCCCTCCAATTCTTTACTATGCCCCCACAAGAAATAACTGACTACAAATAGAAAACCTAGTAGTATATTTACATTGTACAAATTTATTTGATCATAACTCTAAATGCCCTTCATCTGTTGATTAACATATACTATTAGCTCTATCTTCAAAATGTTTTTCTGGTCATACTGCTGCTGTCCATGCACCCAGACTATTCTTGGTCTCTCCTGGACTTCCGCAATAGCTATTCTTCTTGTGCTTTCTTTCTACTGTCACTCTTCCATAACAATGAGTGTGATCTTTTGGAAACAGACTCATATCATGCCAGCTTGTTCCAATTATTGGTGCATTTGATGAGAATCTCTTGGTGGCTTATGATACATAACTCTTCTTTGTGGCCTACACGATCTTAGAAGACTTTGCTTCTATCTCTGATCTCACTTCATAACACTTCCTGTCCTTTCTTCCCATCCAGCCAGGTCGTCTTGGCTATTTTTTGCCATTGGAACATTCCAGTTATTGTTCTTTTCAACTAGAATATTCTTTACTCTAGACCTTCATTTTGACTCTATTCTCTACTCACGTGTCATCTCCTATTAAAGACTACCGTAACCAATTTATCTAAAATAGCACCCTGTAAGCCCTGGCTGGTTGACTCAGTGGTAGAGTGCTGACCCAGCATGTGGAAGTCCCGGGTTTAATTCCTGGTCAGGGCACACAGGAGAAGTCACCATCTGCTTCTCTACTCCTACTCCCCCTCCCCCCCTTTTCTGTTTCTCTCTCTCTCCCTTCTCCTCCTGTAGCCATAGCTTGATTGGTTCAAGTGAGTTGGCCTCTGGCACTGAGTATGGCTCAATGGCCTCCATTTCAGGCACTAAAAAAAGGTATCTTGGTCGCTGAGCAATGGAGTAAGGGCCCCAGATGCGCAGAGCACAACTCCCTAGTGCAGTGGTCCCCAACACCCGGGCCACGGACCAGTATCGGTCCATGGGTCATTTGGTACTGGTCCGCAGAGAAAGAATAAGTAACTTACATTATTTCCATTTTATTTATATTTAAGTCTGAATGATGTTTTATTATTTAAAAAACACTAGATTCTCTCTGTTACATCCGTCTAAGACTCACTCTTGATGCTTGTCTCAGTTACATGATACATTTATCCATCCCAACCTAGAGGCCAGTCCATGAAAATATTTTCTGACATTAAACCGGTCTGTGGCCCAAAAAAGGTTGGGGACCACTGCCCTAGTGGACTTGCCAGGTGGATCCTGGTTGGAGTGCATGCAGGATCTGTCTCTGTTCCTCCCCTCCTCTCACTAAAAAATAGAAAAATAAAAGCCCCTTGTATTAACTGTCCTGTTTAACTTTCTTTTAAAGCACTTGACACCAGATGACATTATATATTTCTTTATCTCTATAATTGTCTTACATATAAGCTTAAAGAAAGCGGGGATTGGGTGAATTGTTTGCCTCATTCTCAAGGTTTACAAGAGGGCTGGCCATATAATTAGCATATCAGTAAATATCTGTGGAATGAATGAATGCTTATTCTTCTTAAAATGGAAGAAATCTTTATAATTGAGAAAAGAAATTCCAAGTGGCCAGTAGTATTTTTTTTGGCAATTATTGGCCATTGTTCTTGAGTATGGGGCTTACATTAATGAGGGACTTTTCCTTGAGAAAAATCCCAGTGAAGTTTTACTCCTCAGTAGTTGAAAGATTTACTCAAGTTATTAGTGTGAGTATTTGAGGGCTATGGACTTGGAGGAGGAGATGATATAGGAAAGAAAATGTTTATGAGGGGGGTTATATATACAATAAGTCAATGGGTCTGGAAAATGAGCCATGTTTTGCCAGATCTATATGGCAGTAGAATTAGATGGAGAAAGGTGTTCTCCCTTTGTGACCATTTAATACATTGTTGCAGTAAATCTTTAGTTTGCTTTGGCCTAAAGAGTGAACCTGTCTCTATAAATGCCTCCTTTAAGATTATTGAGACCTCATGGAGGGGTTTGCCTTGTAGCACACAGAAGAGCCAGAAGGCACTGAGCCAGATGCCCCTGTCTTCCTGCATGTGGCGGGCCTGCACTGCCAGGAGCCCTTCGGATGACTGGGGGAAAGGAAGACAAATGAAAAACATAGATTTAATATTGGCAACCACTGTATTCACTTTACAGCGCTTATTTTGAGAAAGTGTTGGTTGTAAAACCATTTTTTTTACATCCTTGAACATGATATTCCTTCAGTTTCTATTGTGATTGCCAAATAGATATATTCATATTTCTTTCTAAATGAAGAAACAGATTCTCCTACTCAAATTGGGTTTTGTGTTTCTTAAATCTGTTAATATCATGCATAAGACAGAAATATATTAACTGAACTATGAAAATATTTGCTAGTTTGTTGTGTAACTTGAGTTTCAAATAACAAGTGGCTAGGGAAATGAGAGTTTGAGAAATGTTTTCCCCCAAAAGGCATATTGTCTTAGTCAGTTAAGGCAGCTATAACACATATCATAAACTGAGTTGCTTATAAACAACAGAATTTATTTCTCACAGTTCTGGATGCTGGGGAGTCCAAGGTCAAGGTGCCCGCAGTTTTAGTGTTTCTTCTTGGTTCACAGAAAGCTGTCTTCTTGCTGTGCCCTCACATGTTGGCAAGGGCAAGGCTGTTCTTTATTTGGGCACTAATCTCACTCATGAGGTCCACCCACATGATCTAATTCCTTCCCAAAGGCCCCACCACCTAATACTATCACATTGAAGATTAGGATTTCAACATAACAAATTTGAGGTAAGGGACACAAATATTTAGTCTATAGCACATATCTCAATCTATCTTTCTCTTTTCCCTCTTATATGTAGGGATGGATAAAACATAATACATAGTCAGGAGTTGTGGAAATCTAGGAACTGAGAACAGGTACCTTTCTAAAGAGAGAAATACCATGGGCCCCAGCTGATTATTGTCATGTGGGTTTGCTGTAATGCAAGATTATAGAATTTTAAAATAAACTGGAAATACTACTTCTGTATTGTAATATTGTCATCTAATTTACTTTCTAAGGAAACATTTGTAGAGCTCTAGCCCAGTGGTTGAGTGTTGACCCAGTGTATGGAAGTCCCAGATTTGATTTCCGGTCAAGACACATAGGAGACGTGCCCATCTATTTCTTTTCTTCTCCTCCTTCTCTCTCTCTCTCCCTGTGCCATAGCGATGGCTCAATTGATTGGAGTGTGTTGGTCCTGGGCACTGAGGATGGTTCTGTGGAGCCTCTGCCTCAGGTGCTAAAAGTTACTCAGTTGCAAGCATTGACCCCGGAGGGGCAGAGCATCAGTCCCAGATGGGTATCACCAGGTGGGGAGGGGGCGCATGCAGGAGTCTGTCTTTCTACTTCCCTTCCTCTCATTTAGATCTTTTTTTTTTTAAAAAAGGAAGAAAACATTTGTAGGTCAACCCTAAGCAGCCCATCAATTAAAGAGACGGATGAGCTTATGGCCATCGTTTTGCTATCTCTGGTTGAAATCTATGTCACATGTTAGTCCCATCCATATCCCCACCACTGTGCGTGTGCTCAACAATCCCTTGCTATTGCCACTCACCTTGTGGAGGGACCACTCCCCTCCCCCCCCCAGATTTTCTCTATTCTTTCTCCCTGAAAGACTCAGCAAGGTCTGTGTCCCTAGGCAGACTTTGGAAGAAAGCTCTGACTTTCTCTCCAGAGAGATCCTTCTCCAGAGTGTTCAGCTGGATCCCAGTGAGCAGAGAGGGAGGTCCTGCCTCCTCGGCCATTCTTGAAATGAGGTCTTCACATAATTTCCACTCCAAGGTTCTCCTGAAGAAGGCCTTCTAAACAGCTCTTCTCCTTTCCACCATGACCGCTTCACATGCTCTCCCTTGCTCCTCTGCCTGGGCCACAGGCACTGGCCACCTGTTTTCATTAGGGGGAAGCATAACCCCAGAGGTATTACCAACCTAGCTAATAATACCAACGTTTTTTTGGACTCAAGGCAGAGAGAAATATCTCCAACTTACATTCATATTCAAAAATTAAAAAAAATAGTTGTGAGTGGCATTTCTAGCTTGAGCAGGTGGTTTAGAGGCACATGCAGTGGCAGATGCAAAGCAGAAGGTGTGTGTCAGTCCCCTTGTACAGTTCCGCAGCCTGCAATTGTAGCTATTGCACTTGGTGATTGGAAATGCACGTTGGGGACTCTAAATCTGGACATGACATTTTAGTAAAGGAAACAAAGCAGAAGGAAAAAAACATAGTGTCATAAGTGCAGCAAGTTCCCTCCTGTGTCCCATTTTCTACAACGACAAAAATAAGTCTTAAAACTGTACAGAAAGCCTTTCTCGTCATGTACTACTATTATTCCTGATTCATTAAATACTTTTGCAGCTGTAATCAAACTTGTTTAAAGCGCACATGTTCATGGGTTAGAAAAACACTTTAGAAGAAATGTGAACAATCATAGCACAATTGCCTGCATATCATTATTGGTATTTTTCAGCATAATGCAGTTTCTGTTCTAGTCTACTCCCCTTTCTGAACATTTTATGTCTGTAGGCATATGCAAATTCAGATCCCTAATAGAATTCTTATTATGTCAACACTTGGACTATTTTTACATGCCAGAATATTCATAATAGTAGGTGCCTTGTAAACCCCCTCATTTTTTTTAATGGCTGAGATTGTATTGGAGAGATAATGGTGTGAACCAAGAATGACCACTGCTACTTGCTATTTGTGGATGATATAATTCATTTTCTCTGTTTGATAATAGAAAAGAGCACCTTTTTAACATCTGGTAATAAATCTTTTCCTCTTTCCACAACTTCTTAAAGTGTTAATGTTGATAAATGTTAGTGTTGAACTTCAGTAGTTAAAGAATGACATAACACTTTACAAGCTTTAGCTGACACCAACCCAAATATCTGGCATGATTGCAAAAAAAATGAGCATGATTGCAAACCATCCTCTTGTCCATCTTTACCAGACAGTGTCCTATCTAGTCCTGTTTCCTTCCGTTCTCTGTGCATGCATGCATGTGTGCATGTGCACACATGCACACGCACACGCATGTGCACACAAACACTACAAGAGGATGGACCCTTGGAAATGCTGTTTGCATAATCCTGAAATGAAATTTCTGTAAGATGAATTGTTCAAGAAGAAACTGGTCATAAATCTTTACGTGGGACCCTTTGCCCTGGTGGGGTAGCTAAGTTGGTGAGAGTGTTGTCCTGGTAGCCAAGGTTTTGGGTTTGATCCCCAATCAGGGCACATACAGGAGTCAACCAATGAATGCATAAATAAGTGGAACAGCAAATCAGTGTTTCTCTCCCTCTTTCTCCTTTCTTCTTTCTCTAAAATCAATAAAATAATTATAACAGGGACCCTATTCAGTAGATACAGGTTGAGACAAAAGTAGGTTTACAGTTGTTTGTATGAAAAATAATTCAGTAATCAATACAAGAAGGGAAAGGTAGGAGGCGGCGAGGTGGATGTGCCCAAAGGGTGGGGCGGGGACAGAGAGCCACACTGCCAGGGGCAGAGGGCACATGCTGGGGTTCGTGGAGTTGTGCACTTAAAATCTGTAAGGTTTTGTGAACCCATGTCACCCCAATAAATTCAATAAAAATAAACTTTGTGTTTCACATACTCACAGTGTAAACCTACTTTTGCCTTACCTTTACATGACAAAGAGTAAAATTCAACATTTGTCAGCCTGCAGAGAGAGGGAGGATTGAAAAAATAAAAAAATGGCTAAAAATGTACTCCCCAACATTATGCATGAAGGGTTATAGACCTACTTAGAGCACTTGTAAGTCCAAGGGACAGTATAAACAGAAAATACAAATGAGGTTATAAAGGACTCAAAAGAGACATTGATTCTAAACACCTCTCTAAGGAGAGGGAAGGAAATGAGAATGTACCTGACTCTGAAGTGATGAAGAACGAATGGGCTCTCCCCAAATTCAGTACCCCCCTCCTTCAGAGACTTTTCTTCAGACAATAATTCTAGACTAGAGTGATAAAAGGGGGCCTTAATATAAAATATATCTGTACACCAACATATGTTCCAAAGTGACCAAATGAAAAACCACATGTTCTTTCAGAGTAAGTAAGATTTGAAAATAGCAAATGTTAAGTGTTTGGCTGGTGTGATACTGTTAGAGGTTTTCACTCAGATAAACTAAGTATGATATTTATTTTCTAGGTGTCTTAAGATTAAATATAAAACGGTCAGATTGCACATAAAATTCATTTTATCTTTTTGTTTTCATTGATATACAGTATAAAATGGGGTAAAGTTAGGATATGAATATCTAAGCTGTTTGATGTAGAGATTTAAATAGTTTACTTTTTATCACATCTTTTTGTTTCTTTAAAGTACTAATTTCAATAAAGCTTCTATTGGTATACTTCACTATGTTTTAAAATTATGCATTTAACCCTGATTATATATTTCTAACATAACTGAATCTCTAGTCACCAACAATTTTGGAGAAATGCTAGTCAAATAATGGTGTCTTTAAACTATGTTTTGCTAAGATACATATATACATTATGTCTGTGTGTGTATATATATATATATAATATATATATATACACATATGTATCACATGCAAACACATGCCACAGGTATAATAAGACTTTGTGATTATATACAAAGGTAGGCAAAAGTAGGTTTAATGTTGTGAGTAGTTGAGTATGTGAGAGATTATACTTGTATTATGATTTAATTATTGTGTTGTTTATTTGTGTTATAACTGTAAACCTATTTGTGCCCACCCCTTCTATTGAAAACTACTACCCTTGCATTAAAATGAAGGGTTTGTCATTTTTCCAATAAAAATAAGAAGTGCTTATGCATATTGGTTGTGCATGGGCAGATGAGTGTATATGACATTGGTGGTCAGATCCAGTGTAACTCTTTTTCTTGCTAATTAGAAATTTAATGTGTTTTTCAGAAACTGATTATCACAGATACTTACATTTTATTTATGCTAATATAATTGTTCAATACTTATCATTATATTATATGTTACATATATATGTGATTATTATGCAGGTTGTGGGAAAAGTAGGTTTACAGTTGTGAGTCTGTGAAAATTTATTCTTATATTATTTATTAATCGTATTATTTTTCATATGAACAACTGTAAATTTACACTTGACCTACTCTGTAATATTGAATATAAACCATAATAGAAAAATAAAAATGTACAGTAATCCCTGAGCCCCTAGACTTTTAGAGGTAAAGAAGGTCCAATGAGGCCACATTTTCTTATTTCCTTTTCAGATGTATCCAGTGAGGTATATTGGCTCATTGTTACCGTAAACTTGGTGGTTGAAGCATACAGTGATGGGTGAAAACATTGCTTCATTCAGGAAAATATTGTTTGTACAAGGGAGAGGGCGTTGTATCAGGGAGGAAAAACAGTGAGTTGACTGGTGTTTCGAAGCCATGAAGCTCACATGCTTACCGTAGCACCATCCTCATCAGGGTTGAGGACTTGTGCAGCATAAGCAATTTTGTACTAAGAATCACTTTTTAAGTTGCTATTTTATGACCTCCTTTTACCTTCTAGGTAGTATTTAAGGTTTTTGGAGTGAGGAAATTAAAGGGAAAGAGGTGAACTAAAGAACTATGGGTAAAACTCTTCCCTTCAAATCCTCACAAGAAAAGTTGAAGTGACTTTTTGAAATGAAAACGCTCAGCTTTGAACACAGCTCAGATGTCTTTGGGATGCTTCTTCTGTTACATAGAAGTTTTCAGAGGAAAAACGCTGTCCAGAGAGGTGGCACAGTGTAGAGCTTTGGATCCTGCCTTTAAAACCTGGCTCTGTCCCTTATTGCTGTGTGAATTTAGTCAAGTTGCCTCATTTCACTCAGTTATAAAGTGAGCGTCATAGTTGCACCAACATTATAGTGTTGTTATGAGGACTAAATAAGTTAGTACCTATAAAATACTTAGAAGAGAACTTGCAACATAGCAACATTATAGACAGAGAGGTAGATACATAGATATGAATAGAAAAAAAATAGAAAAGAAAGGAGATACTCCAGGAAATTTTCATCATGTCTATTTTCAGGTTCCAATGCTAACCTTCCAAAATAGTCCATCTGAATACTAAGAAGGCACTTAATATTGTTGATTAAGTATTTCAATTATATTTATGATAGCCTGTTTATTCATTTTTAGATAGGTAAAATTCACAAGACAGCTAGGTTGTAATATTATATGTGATGTGTACAGTTTTATAGTGCATTTGGGTCCCTTGTATAATTAACATGTACTGTTCATTTATGCCCATTTTATAAGGACTAGGAATATAAAGATGATATTTTAAATTACTAGATGGGCCTACCATTATTCTATCTTTGCCTTTATAACATAATGTTGATCATATCTCTGACTTATTTGAAAATGAATCCTTGTTCAGGAACAAAATATGCAATTACAAAATTATTCCTTGGGGAAAATACAAACTGCTTTATGGTGTGATTTCCAAGAATGTGTTATAGTGCAAAGTAGAAATTACCTACATCAATTTTGTTTTCGATTTTTTTATTTGAAAACTATCTCTGCTTTTAAGTTTTACCTTCTTTGTTCTAGTAACCTAGAATTTAGTAAGTCAGCATTTCCTTATTCCTTTACAAGTGTTTATTCATCCCTTGATCTTTCGGTTGCCTTTTCTTGAACCTTCTCTACTTTCATTAGATTTAATTAGCATCAGTCTTCTGTGTCAGCAACATTGGATTGCTTTCTAAGGCTGTATGAATGGCCTCTGATGGCGTTCATGTAAATCCTAGCCATCCTAGCTCAGATGTAGAAAAACTGCTTAAAGGTGGTTTCTGCTATAACAGTATATCATTTCCCTCTCATCTCTCTCTATGATATCTCAGTTTCCTCATTTCACTATAGAAAGGACATGGAGATGTTTGAAAGGGCATATATAAGAGTTCCAAAAAAATGATTAGAGGTTTGAAAAATAATTCTGAAGCAAAAATGTCCAATGGATTTTGGAGTGTTGCCCAGCCCCTTCGCCCCACCCACATTCATCCAGGACCCATCAAGTTCTCCTTCCCCATCTGGAAGCTCAGCTTCACTCCTGCTCCTGGAACCAGGCCAGCCCACATTGAAAACTAAATGAGCCCTGCATTCATTTCTGACCTAAGAGATTCCAGCGAAACACATTTCCTGGTCCTGTCATTGGGGCTCTTGCTTTATTCCTTTGCTCATGTCTCATGTTCTCACCTTGTACGTCTCACTAGTCTTCCATCTTTTTGTCTAAATGTGGGTCCTTGCTTAAATTTATTGACCAGGTAAGCATTTTGCCCTGGATTTCATTGTTTACTATAACTGGGTCCCTGTTTTCTGTGCCAGTCTCCTTTTATGCAGAATATCTTTGTATTTAGCTTTCACTTTACTAAGTGCTTTTTTTGAGGGGGGGAGGTAAATCAACCCCGTTACCACTGGCAATCCCTGAAGTGAGAAGACTCCCCAGTCCTATCCTGCTCACCTATGTAGTTATTGAATCCAGAAACATCCTAAAATAGCCAGAGATGCCAAAAATAAAAGCTGGACCCTGATAATTTGGACTTGGTTATCAAAAAGTAGAGCGAAGTTCATCGGTAATTGGTGACTTTTCGTTTACAGCGAAAAGGCAAGATCAGAAATGTTCTTACAGCATTTGGAGATGAGTTTGCTGGAGAGATCAGAACTGGAAATGTAGGTTTGGGAATGATCACACTTACCTATGATGTTAAGCCCCTTACTCCAGGTTTCCAAAGCTCTGTTGTCTCCCAGTGCTGCCAACATTTTGCTCAAATCTTATCAGATTATGCAAGGCTTTCTAATCAATCAGTATTCATTCTTTTAAATGTCTTCCTGCTTTATTCCCCTACTCATATCCTGTGATCGAATAAAACTAAACTACTACTTTATTTTCAGAATCCCTCACAATAGGCACCTTGATGCTTTTGTTCATCTTGTTGCCTTTACTTGTAATTATATTCCCATTTCCATCTCTCAGAATATGCTCTAGCCTTTGAAGTCAGATTTGAAATGTCCATGATTCATGTTCTCTTGTCTCCAATCTATCACATGTGAGCTCTTCCTCCTTTGAATTCACGCAATGATTTGTTTTGGCATCTCTTCTTGAATCCGTCCTTAAGTTTTGTCTTGTATTATTGGTGTACAATGAAATGCAGTCTAATTAACATTCTCCAACGCTAAAATGCTTAAAATGTTAGCGCCCTTTATTGAGTGATTAATACAGGAAGTATAGGCAGTCTAATTCATTAAAGGGGCTCAACATTCCTAAATGATAAAACACTTAAAAGCTGTTAGTGCACCTTATTAAGAGATTTATACATTAAGTATAGGCAAGCCTGAGTAACTAGTTGGCGTGTAATTCGTTCATAAGGTAGTGCTGACTACTAAAACCACCCCATTCTGATCTTGGCTGTGGTTTGACGCCACCTGCTGGTCAGGGTCCATAAAACCTTAAATTTCTGGTGGTGTGATTCTGGTCCTGTGGTTGCCTGAAACTTCTAAGACAATGGTAGCATTTTCAGGAATCTTTGTTTTCCTTAATGCTCCTTTTGTCAGTCTGGCCCAGTGAATTCTTGCTGGGAGAATACTGGAAATGCAGGGCACTTTGCTTTTGTTTTGTCTGATACTCAGTTGCTTGTCTCATGCCAGTTCTGCCTACTTGTCTTCTTCCCTACACATTAACTTAAGTCATCCCCCCAAACAGAAAAAACTCTCATTCTGGTCCTTACCCCATTAGCTTGAGGCAGGAGCCTAGGTGATGCGTAGACTCAACTGCCAATTATTTAACATCTTAGTTTGCTTTTCTACCAACGCACCTTTTCACAGGATTTTACTACATATGTATTGTATGCGGCACCAGGGAAATGGTTCTCTTTGTAGTCCAATAGCCAGGGGGCAAAGTGTACTGATACAATTAGTGTTAAATAGTTTGTTCCATGGATAGAAGCTGAGACTCACTGAGCTCTCCCAGCAAGAGTTTGTAGAAGGTGGATTTTCTTCAGAAAAGTTCTTGATGTTAAAAGAAGCAAGACACCACAGTTCATTTTTTTGTGTATCAAAAACACCCAACATGATTGAGCAAGTCAGGGAACTTTGGGGCTCAAGAGCCTCATCTTTAAAATGTTAATAGTGGCCCTGGCCGGTTGGCTCAGCGGTAGAGCGTCGGCCTGGCGTGCGGGGGACCCGGGTTCGATTCCCGGCCAGGGCACATAGGAGAAGCGCCCATTTGCTTCTCCACCCTCCCCCCTCCTTCCTCTCTGTCTCTCTCTTCCCCTCCCACAGCCAAGGCTCCATTGGAGCAAAAGATGGCCCGGGCGCTGGGGATGGCTCCTTGGCCTCTGCCCCAGGCGCTAGAGTGGCTCTGGTCGCGGCAGAGCGACACCCTGGAGGGGCAGAGCATCGCCCCCTGGTGGGCGTGCCGGGTGGATCCCGGTCGGGCGCATGCGGGAGTCTGTCTGACTGTCTCTCCCCGTTTCCAGCTTCAGAAAAATACAATACATATATATATATATATATATATATATATATATATATATATATATATATATATATATATATATATAAATAGTAAAGAATACTGCAGAGGGCTATTTTTCACTTCCCAAATATTTATTGGTTACTTATCATGTGCCAACTTTTAGGAATATTTGAGTGAAAACCACAGGTGTGGTCCAGATCTCATGACATTTTAAAACTCGCAATAGGATTATTTAATGCTTTAACTATTAAAATATTAAAGACATGGTTTACATAAATATTGTAACAGTCCCTCTAGTCCTATAGAAGGGAAAGAATCCTCTGGCTTTCCAGAAGGCTCGCGGCAGGCATCTATGCTCACAGTCCCTTTCAGGGAGCTTCCAAAGTATGTGTACAGCTGGAAGGAGACTCAGAGCTGCTCTTATGCGGAACTGGAATAGGCGACACTTTTGTTATATGTTTTGAGGCGCATAGGGGTAGCTTTCTCATAATTTTCCTTCAAAAACAGCTTTACCTACCTATTCAAAGTCCATTGTCGGCATTACAGTATGTGCGCACACATATACCGGTGTATGTTTTTTTGTGTTTTTTTTTTGTATTTTTCTGAAGCTGGAAACGGGGAGAGACAGACAGACTCCCGCATGCGCCCGACCGGGATCCACCCAGCACGCCCACCAGGGGCGATGCTCTGCCCCTCCGGGGCGTCGTCTGCTGCGACCAGAGCCACTCTAGCGCCTGGGGCAGAGGCCAAGGAGTCATCCCTAGCGCCCGGGACATCTTTGCTCCAATGGAGCCTCGGCTGCGGGAGGGGAAGAGAGAGACAGAGAGGAAGGAGAGGGGGAAGGGTGGAGAAGCAGATGGGTGCTTCTCCTGTGTGCCCTGGCCAGGAATCGAACCCGGGACTTCTGCACGCCAGGCTGACACTCTACCACTGAGCCAACCAGCCAGGGCTCGGTGTATGTTTTAAACCATTGCAACTCTGAGAATTTCCTTTGAAATAAAATCGCTATTTCAAAATAATTATTACCTGCAGGGTGTAACAATTATTATCAGTTATAAATATAATTAGTTTCTCTGATTCTTCTCTTCACGACACAGGGAAGTCCACTAGTGCTGCACTCAGTAAGCTCTGGGGCACGCTCGATTTCTGTGCTTAAGAAACTTAAAGGGTATCCTCTTTTCTCTCTACTACTCTATTTACTGTTACCCATTATTTTACGAAATGTCCTCCTTAATGTTTGAAGTGCACTTGGTCAGAAATGGTGCTAGAACACCCTATCTGTGGCTTTTCACCTCCACCTGTGGGCGGAGGTCTGTGTGGAGTATGAAAGTTTAACATGGTCAGTGTTTCACCCCTTCATGCTCAACACCGTGACAAAAACATGGTCTGTATATGTATTTATACACAGATATGTGTTTCTGCATGTATAATATATATGTATGCAAACACGTGCACATAGGGGTATGTGTAATGCACACACAGCGTACATTATTTCTTAACACAATTTCTACGTATAAGCAAAATAGCAAACTATTGTGTGGGAATTTTTCTCCCTTTTATTGAGCCCGTGCTCCGAATATGAAGAAACCACCTCAAGGTATTGAAAGTGCTCAGAGGAACCCGTATGCTTGATCTCCATAGCATCACAACGTTTTACTAATTGTGCCTTTAAAGTAACACTCTGAGGGCTCCTTAACGAGAAGAGAAGAGGGTTCAGGTGCCTCTCAGGATGTAGAATGATGAATTCTGGATGCACACTTTCAGCAGATGGACACGGCATTAAGAAGGCAGCCACGAAAGGCGGCAGGTGGAGGAGGCAGCAGGAAAGCGATGCCACTTGCAGGAGCACTTGACATTAATTACACCTGTTGGAATTCTCGCTCAACCTTTTGTTTTCAAATGTGTTCTCAATATAATCATTTTGAGGCGTGAGGGCAAGGAAAAGAAGCTGAGGATTGTACACAGGAAATGGAGCACTTGTGCAGTAAGAACAAGGAAACGGGTAGGTGGGGCTTCTCTGGCTTGTGTCCTCCAACTAGTCCCGTGTACAGAAAGAGGAGCCAGGCATGTGGTTACTTATAGTAATCAAGTGATTCCATCTTGGAGCTGAGCAGGGTAATTTAGGAACTGAACAGTTAAAGCTGGAGTGTACATTTAGGTCCTCAAAAATTAAACATGTCCCTCTGTTTCTGATGAGATTAAATATATACATTTTTTCCATTTTAGATCATCTGAATAGAATGAAAAATATTTTCTTTGATTTGATGATGTTTTGTAATGTTTAAGCTTCTTCATTCACTTATGCCAATAGAATTGGATCCTAGCTTCCCCTGGGCTGCCCCGTTGTCAACCAGCACAGCCTGGGTCTACTGCTCCACTGTGGCTCACACTGAGATTCCATTCATAATAAACTCCGACAGTTGCCTGAAACTACCTGGGTGCCATTTTTTCTTTCTGGAATGCCTTTGTTTGCCTCTCACATTTCTCATCATTAAATGTCAACTCAAGGGTTAAATGTGCAGTGAAGATTTCAGTGATTAGCTCCCATAGACGGTAGACCCTCGCCTGCTTTTCTCACTCCCAAAGTCAGAGGGCCCGCACATTCACCTGTAAGCGCCTGGCTGTGTCCAGCCACCCCCCCCCCCCCCGCTATGAACTCTGAGGAGAATCCCATTCCTGCTCTTCTGTGAGTCCCCTCCCCTGTCCTAGCACAGGCTCAGCTCTTGATTTACAGTGTTTGGACCTTAGTTTTCTCATTTGAGAGATGGAGATTCTATGTCAGATTAATTTTTGTTTTTACATTATTTAACAACATTCATCATCTTGCAATGAGGCATAGTTTAAAAAAAACTTTTATTGTTTGAATAATAAGCTATAATGAGCATATGTTTTATAAAGTCTCAAAATTCTTCATTTATTTAGTTTATATTTATTAAATACCTGCTATATGCCAGGAGCTGTTTTAGCATTGGGGACTATGGTATAAAAGAAAAAGTCTTTGTTCTGATGAAGGTAATATTCTAGTTGGGGGAGATTAGTAATCAGTACTGTATACACACAGAATAGAAGTGGTGATAAATCCATAAAGCCGAATGCAGCAGGATTAGAGTGCCTAGGACAGGATACAGGAGAGCCTGTATTACTCTAGATAAGGTTTCTCTGCAAGGGGCCATTTAGTATGGAAAGAACATAAAAGCAAAGGTCCTGTCAGGTATGCTTTCAATTATATGCAGTATATATAATATACCTTAATTATAATCACCTTAACTGCACTCTTTTTTAATATGGGGTTGTATGTGCTTCCCTGGAGTTGGCTCATTCTTATTGTACACACAGTTCTTCTCCTGGAAGTACTCCTGTCTTGCCAAGATGGACTCTGCTTCCTAGTCAATCTCTTTGTGTCAGTTTGGATGGAAACCTGTGATTTGATCCCTGCACACTTAACATTTTAGGCTGATATTCATGAAGCATTATGTTAAAAGTGTCTCCATTAGGCAAGCTTGTTGCCCTCATCACATCTGTATTAAGCACATGTTACATACCAGTGTTGGCTAGTGTTGGAAGTGTTGAAAGGTTTTTTGTTTGTTTTTATCAGTTATATTCTTCCTGGACAAGTGAAATGTAATAAGATCCAGATAGGTTATATATTCGTTTTCCAATTGAAAGTTTAGCT
Source organism: Saccopteryx leptura (assembly GCF_036850995.1). Taxonomy (NCBI): domain Eukaryota; kingdom Metazoa; phylum Chordata; class Mammalia; order Chiroptera; family Emballonuridae; genus Saccopteryx; species Saccopteryx leptura. The sequence goes on along the minus strand of NC_089505.1, from coordinate 39,544,516 downwards.
TTTGTGTGTGAAGATTAATGTAGTAAGAGTTGATATATTCCTAAACAGCTTTAAAATGGTGAAAAATGATGCTTTAAAAGTTAATTGTATTCTGGAATAATCTGGACAACACATATGTTATTATTCAGATTTGATCAATGTGAATTTTTAATATGTCTTTGATTTTATAACATCACAGAACTCAAGGGGTTCTTGTGACAAATAGCATAGTGGGAGGTTAATTGCAAAATTCAAAGGTCTTAATATGCTGTGAAAATTGACAATAGGAGCCAAGTTTTAGCATCTCGGAAACTGAGAGTGCTGCCTCTCAGCCCAGTGTCTGAAATGAGGGTATTGTTAAATGTTTAAAAGAAAAAACACATAATTTAACTATGAGACTTCTTGGGCATTGTAGAGAGCTCCATAAGATAGAACAGTACCATGTTAGCTTGGAGTAAGTCCCTCTTGTCCCGCTGATATTGGCCTGACCTTGTTCCTACTCAGAAAATAACTACCATTGCTAAAACCCACAGATGTTTTCATAAGCCTGTAGTATTTTTTCTACATTTTAGCCCTACAGCATTTACTGGAGATACAGGTCCTTTTCCCTGCTATGCAGATCATAGGACTATAGATTCTGGCCTATCATAGGTAGATATACTGCTGTCCTGAGGTCTACATAGATCATAGAAGACACAAACTATGCTTAGACCAGAATAGTGCCTGATGCACGGTAAGCACACAGTATTTATCATTTTAATATTATTAAGCAAATAAAACAGGTACTTGATACTAGCAAAATCAGAGATCAATATATTTTATAACTTTTATATTTGCTGCAAGATTTCCTTTATTCTTCAGATACCAAAACAAATACTGTGTGTTTGAAAAAAATCTAAGATTTAAGAAATTGACCCAGAAGAGTTCTGGCTTCACCTCTAAATGGTCCTCTCTGTGTTGCAGTGTCTTCTGGGAAGAGGGCTGTTATCTTCCAAGTACATTTTCCCTGCTACAACCAGGAAGTCTGATTTCACCATCAGCACTTACTGTTTTCTGTCTCCATGTGTTTAAGCTATACATATTCCTCAAAGCTAATAGCTATTAATGATGGTTAAAAACTGCAAGTTAAATAACATTCCTAATGAGTGAGAGACATGCTAGGATTGAAGTGAATTTGGACAGGGGAAGAAATGGGGGAAGATGTCAGGAGAGAAGGAAGAGATGCCCGAAGGGCCAGGGAAGGCATCGGTTTCTTGTAACCTACATCATTCTTGTGTCTGGAGCAGGCTCTGGCCTGTCTGTACAGAAGATGAGAAGGTTACTGGCTATCAGTAGATGATTCAAGTTGAAGGGTCCTAGACTTCATATTCAAGGGAAAGAATCAAGAGTTTATCACCATAGCAGGACCACAGTTTGCTTCCTGGGCTCCTATCTATTCATAATTCCAGGTTTACAATTTTTATTCATGAAATACTAGAAGCTATTTACCATGTTTATGAATCCTGCTGTTCTGTTAGATACTTGGCCTGAATATTTGAAGAATTGTTAGAGACTCAAACTCTTCTTGTACAGCTCACTGTTGTGATAAATGCACAGCCCTAAAAATAAAGTAAAACTATTTATAAGAGCTAAGTCCCCTAGTTTTTTTTTTTTAAAAGCTTATAAATTTAGTTAGGAAAGAAAAAGTTTCCTGGAAATTTTTGATATTATGGCTAAAAGTCATGAAACTTTTTCATTGTAAGAAAAAAGAAAAAAAAAGAAAGTAGAAGTGCTTTCACAAATGATGAAAATGAATCTGTAATACCTATCCATTCATCTATAGAGAATGTTATTAGATCAGAATGAGAACATCCTAATAAAGAAAGGAAATTGAATAGGTGCGTTATGAAGCATTACAGGATGCACAAAAAAAATGGTTTGGATCCTCTACAGCTGCCTGAGGTGAGTGCCATTATAAGCCCCCAAATTAGTGAAACTATAATTCTCCTAAAAAAAGGATATTTTTTGTGAAAGATGAGAAACAGTAAAAAAAAAAAAAAGGCCTTATTTCATACAAAACTTTGAAGTCAGGATGGCAGTAGGCTCGATCGGTTCCTGCTGCTTCTTTTTTCTTTACTTTAAAACTATATGTGTTCCAAGGCGAAATGACCACATCAGTTAAAATAAAAATTAACACGGTTCTTGCAAGCATCTTCTTTTAGTGGCTTCAATAGAGGCTGTGAAGTTTTCAATGGAGATCATAGACTGTGCATATAAGTACCAGATTTCTGTGCATAACTAGAGACAGAGCCCAGTGTCAGAATATAAGCATACTGCATTGGCATTTTGCTTTGAGAGTTATCAGCCTGTGTAGGCAAAAGGTTGGCCATTGAATTGAGGAATGTGCTTTTCACTATAATCAGTTCTTGCCTGGGAAAGGTCAGCTGGCTCAGAGGTAAGATTATGCAACTGAGGTGGAGCATGGTCAGTGGGGGACCTTTGAACAGGAACTGACATTATGGCAGACAGTAACTTCTACTTTTGAAGTTCTAACAGAAAATTTAATAGAACTCAGAGAAGTCTAAGTTTATGGCCTGCACACCTCTTATTAACATTTTTGTCTTGTTCTTGAGAGACTGTGTCTTGCAGAAGGTAAGAGAAGATAAAGCACTTGTCATGCTTATAATAATGAAATGTTAGTGTGCTTGACTTCTGCAGCTACCCTTCATTAAAGAATTAATTTTCTGGACCTGAATCCATTTACTTCCTCATTTTGGCTTATATTGAGTTATTAAGAGGTAGGAAGAGGAAAACTTTAAAAATGGAACAAAAAATAAAATCATTAACCTGCCTTGCCAACAACCCATTACAAGTAATAGGGAAAATATTGAACTCTTTGTTAGGTATTCTTTCTATAAGGTTAAACAGATAAAATAATACCATTCTAAGAAGTAACAAATGGTGACTGAACTGGGTTTGAAGAAATATTATGATACATTTCTTAAAAGGGAATCCACTACTCAGTTTATGTTTCTTTTTCTACACCTGCATATGAAATAATAGGTATAGAATTTTATTTCCATGTGAGTGAAAAACTGCATAAATGAATCACAGCACAACTAAACTATTCTCATGTACAAGGAAAGCTTCCTGAAGTACTGTAACTCAATTATGGATTAAAAAAATTCTTTGTGGAAAGAATTTTTAGAAAGTCAGTGGTCTATACACTATTTATTAGTCAGTTGTCTCCAGAGAAAAAGAACCAATAGACCCTATACAGAACACGTATAGAAAGAGATTCATGATAAGGACTTGGCTCATGTGATTATGGAGGCTGGTGACCTTTAGATCTACCATGTGGACTGGCAAACTGGAGACCCGGTTAGCCAGTAGAGCAGTTAGAGTCCACAGTTTCTGGAGAATTTCCTCTTGCTCAGGGAAGCCAATCTTTTTGTCCTAATCAGAATTTCATCTAATTGAATGAAGCCTTTTCACATCTCCGCCTTCCAAGTTAACACCTAAAATTGACAATGACACACCATGTTTTCACAAATGCCCAAGATTTAGGATGTGCTAATTTGATACTTAACTGCATTGGAAGCAACTTTTTTTTAATGAGAATACTGAGGTAAAAATCAAAGTATACAAATTATAGAAAGTTGTGAAAAATTTCCCATTCCATCATTTCAGTGTCATTATCAATACATTTCAATGTCTAAGGATTTGGTACAGATAGGATAGGGGCAAGGAGAATGCTGGTGTGCACTCTCCTCTATCCACCTGACTATTTTGGTCTTTCCCCAGTTTAGAACAATCAAAACAGAGATGTAGGATATATGATATTCCATTCATAAGTGTGTTTTAACATTAACATGAGTATTGACTTAAAATCGGGAAGTCAGCTTTCTAATAGTGATTTAAAAATTGAAAAGAGAAATCTAGTTCAGGCTTATAAGGACTGTATATATAAGGGTTGCATTTTAGTCCAATGATTCTCTATTGAGAGGAAGGCTGTAACTCAGTAGTGGATGTGCAGTTTATATCTCATTTAGGAAAATATGCTAACATGTAAGACAAATTTTCTTGCTAATTACTTATATGTTTATATGTTTTCAAAGCCCTTTCAACAACAGTTAATTTAATGAGTACAGTCTTTCTTCTGTAATCTTGGTCATGTTTACACTTCAGATAACCTTGCACAGTTGGGGAAGAAAGAACAATGGGTTATGCAGATATATTTTCTAAATTCTGAATGTACATCTCTTGTATAGAAAAAAAATTGTATCACGCATATTTTTCTGTTAAGCAATTGACTTATTTTTCTTCCTTTTATCTTAACTCCCATTGGATGAAAACATATTCATATTTGAATTTATCTGAACAAACCTCAAATTTTGCAGAAAGATGCTATATTGTAGGGAAAATTTAAAAACAGGTAGCTCATGTATTTTGAGGAGGAATATACAATACTAAATGAGCATGATAAGCAATGCAAAAATGTGTATATCAGTTAAATATTAATATGCTATTTTTCACTTACAAATATTTATCATTTTAATGTGTTATTATAAAACAACTCTTTCGTTACTTAAATTTTCTCTATACATTAACTTTAAAAACTTACCTTTTAGGAATCATTGTTTTTGTTTTTATGTTAGATGCATATCAAATAAGATTTTTTTATTAATTGAGAGGCAGGGAGGCAGAGGACAGATTCTCACATGCACCCCAACCAGGATCCACCTGGCAACCCCTTGTACAGGGTGATGCTCTGCCCATCTGGGGCCGCTGCTCCATTGCTCAACAACTGAGCTATTTTAGTGCCTGTGGGGAGGCTAGGAGTCATCCTCAGCACCTGGGGCCAATTTGCTAAAACCAATCAAGCCATGACTTTGGGAGGAGGAGAGCGAGGGGGAGAGAAAGAAAGAAAGAAAGAAAGAAAGAAAGAAAGAAAGAAAGAAAGAAAGAAAGAAAGAAAGAAAGAAAGAGAGAAAGGAAGGAAGGAAGGAAGGAAGGAAGGAAGGAAGGAAGGAAGGAAGGAAGGAAGGAAGGAAGGAAGGAAGGAAGGAAGGGGAGAGAGAGAGAGAGAGAGAGAGAAAGAGAGAAAGAGAGAAAGAAGGGTGGAGAAATAGATGGTCACTTCTCTGTGTGCCCTGACTGGGAATTGAACCCAGAACTTGCACATGCTTGGCAGATGCTCTACTGCTGAGCCAATTGGCCAGGGACTCAAATAAGATCTTGAATGTACTTGTTGTAATTGGACTGTTGGTTTTCTCACATTATGTTTAGATCAAAGAGAAGAGTCCCAGAAGCCTACAAGGACTACGAATAAATTGTGGTTGAAGTATAAAACAGATTACTAATGTGTACACCATAGTCCCTATTGAGTTATGAGTCTCTAAAGGCATTAAAATTTGTAACTTGAAATCATTTTAGAGTTGTCAATGGAACTTCATAGTTTGGGTCAAAATGTAAACAGAGTGTAGCCTGTTAACAATTATTAACATGATACAATGCAAATTTAAGCATCAAACAGTGAATGTTTGTCCTAACTACCTGTGTTGATATATAGTGTCAAATATGCAACTTGTTTTTATCATAGTCTCCCAGAAAATGAATGTATCATATTATTGAACAACTTAATTAAAAACAAAATAGAAAATGAGACTAAGAGACATGGACAAGAGTGTGGTAGTTATGGGGGGGAGGGAGGAAGGAAAGAGAGGGAGAGGGGGAAGGGAAGGGCACAAAGAAAACCAGATAGAAGGTGACAGAAGACAATTTGACTTTGGGTGATGGGTATGCAACATAATTAAATGTCAAAAAAACCTGGAGATCTTTTCTCTGAACATATGTACCCTGATTTATTAATGTCACCCCATTAAAATTAATAAAGGAAAAAAATTAGATCATGTCATCTTCCCATGCTTATAAAAAATCTTATCAATAAATCTAATAAAAATTTTTTTGTAGAAAAAAAATAGAAATTAACACTAAGGTTTTGTTTTCCTGTTTGGTTTTTAATTTCTAAAGCTCAAATATTCATGTATTTGTGTATGAGTGAGTCAGCACATACACATTACACATACGCATATACATTATTAGATACCTAATTAAGGCATGTTCTCAACTGATTGACTTGCTTCTACAGGGCAAAGTATATTGTCAATAAATTCAAGAACTCAATATTTATTAGGCCAATTAGCTTCATGTTTAAATAGCTATAGATTGACTGCCTTCTAAGTCAGAGATGAGACATTTTTGTTTTTTTAAACATCATTACAAAGCATATGCATACAGGTAACTGATTAGTACTTTATCCCATAGGTATAGAAAATTACTGCATTTAAGCACAGGGGTGAATATATACTGAGCTCTCCTTAGGAGATATACTGAGATGAAACAAATACTGTATAATTATTTACCATTTGCAAGCATAAATTCTGATCAGTTACTGTTGTGACTATTGCCTAGTATTGCTGCATAAAAATTTTCTTTATAGTCTTCATTTGTCTCCATACTTTAAATAATGATAAAAAAAATCATTTCTGATCTGAGCTGGACAGTGCCTAACTCTAAGACAAACTTATGTATTTTTTTAAATAAAATGTTAATATCTTGTCATTAGAAACTTTATAAATTTAAATAGTTTTTTTAGGTGATAGCATTTTATTATCAAATAATTGAGCTCCAGTCTTTCAAGACAGTGTATCCATGGGGTATGGTGCATGTGTGTGTGCACAAACATAATGCATTTCTGGCCTAAATTATCTACTTCAGTATGGGACTGTCAATGTGACTTCATGGGTTTCACTCATGTTTTGAGACATTTAAAAATCTTTAGCTCTGTTAGACAGCAAATGATGTCAGAGCCCAAATCCTCTGCAAGTGCAGTAGTGTATGCCAGCCAGCATTCCAGAGAATTATCTCTGTGGCTATTTCTCTGGTTTCCATTTAAGGAGGTTCACTTACCTAAGACCCAATACAAATATTATTAAAAAATAAAATCCCATTGCACTGCACTGCATTGTTCTGCTCCTCCTCTAGACTGCCGGCCGACTTATGGTCCTCATGGCCCCATGCATTTTGGAAAGTCCAGTTAACTCAAAGTGATGTTTTACAGAATGAGGTTTTCGTTTTCCGTATCTCCTCACCAGCCTTCGAGGCTCACGCTGGTTTGAATGAGTCATAAGGAGAAGGCAGTGAAACCTGAGCAAAGGATATCTCTTCTTTGTGTCTGTTTCTCTCTGTCTCTGTAACTTCAGTGTCGCCAGTTATCTCCTGCAACTATCATCAGAATTGTTAGTCAACATTATGACACAGGTATTCGACAGTCATTCATCTAATTAGTTTTATGAACATTTGCATTTTCAGAGAGCTTTTAATAAATTGGGAATATTTTTGAATTTGATCTTCATATAGATGTTTTGTATCCTTGCGGATGATTTGATAATTGCCATTAAGTTTTTGATATGTTTCATTATAGAAGCCAGAATACTTCTTGCTCATTATAACATATAGATAAATATTATTCTAGTAACACCTCTAAGAGTAAAGCAGATTTTTTAGACGTCTCCTGACATAAATTCTTTTGAAGATTGTAGGCTGTGAAGCTGCTAATGAGATAGGGAAGGGACATTTGTAAAAGTGACAAGTTATTTTAATCAAAAAGGTCATGCATGTCAAATAGCATTATTGTTTCCTAAATTGGTTTGACTTTGCCTAAGTCAGTGAGAATTAAGATTTCAATTATACATCACTAATGGCTAGGACAGAGGCTGAGTGAGGTAGAGGTTTAAAGCTAAGCATTGCTGAAACGTCTTCTTGATTTACTGGTATCACTGCTAAGTACTCTGTAAATGCCAGCAGTTTCTACCATGTCACTAATGCCCAAGAGTAATGCCATGTTAGAATTACAAAAAAAAAAAAAAAAAAGAAAAAGACATTCTGCAGTTCAGGCATCAGAGTTACCTTCCAAACAAGATTTGAATACTAAAATTAATGCCCTATTTGAAAAGGAAAAGCTTTTGAATGATTAAGTCAGTCCTGTTTAATTATTTAAGGGATGCGTAGGGGATACGTACTCTCTGTAGAACTTCTGATCCTTTAGTGGACTTTCTTTATGCTGAATTGGGATCCAAGAAGAATGGAATAAAGCAGAGATCCTGGGATTGAGTGGGAGTGTTCCATGCTACTTTATCTTATCTTTTTTGTCTGCTAATCCTTTCCTGCTAAGTGTACAATGTACATACAGTCTTTAATGGTGAAGATCTCTTTATCACATAAGTCCAATAATATGTATACCAATGTTTCAATTTACATAGAGAGGGAGAGCAGGTGTACTCTGCTGTGAAGCCTCTGGGGTTTTATTTCTCTTATAGGATTGAGTCTTCTAATGGCAGAAGGGCTAAAGTCACAGGAGGGTGAAAAATCATATCCAAATTACTTTGCTGATATAAGATCACTTGGTGTTGAGAGATCACTGAGCCAATGAAGGGGGTTATATCCAAAACACCATAGTTATTCTTAGGGCTGTGTATGTGTGTATATTTACGAGGGGCGGTGGAAGCATGGAGAGAGAGAGAGAGAGGGAAGGTAGTAGGGTGGGGGATAGAGAAAGGTCAAACAGACCAGTGGAGCAGAAGGTAGGGAGGAGATGTTTTCTGGGGAGTCTAGCTCAGTATGTCTAACTAGGTTACTATTTATTGAAGTCAGTCATCTTTGGAGTGATCTGGGGTGGTGATTACAACAAACGTGAGGATCCCTGGAGCACTGCACTGCTATGCAAAGGATCACGTTAAAATGATATAACCTCTTTGATAAGCTTAAAGCATTTTTTAGGTCTATCAGAAGTGTTAATGTCAGATAACTTAATATCTTTTTTCTAGAAAATCATTTTCAGGTTACTGTCCACTAAGTAGACTGACATTTGCAGAGCTGTTGCGCGTTGTGACTTGGTGCTGGAAGTGTAAAGGTCCATGAGAGGCAGACCCTGGTCAAGCTTTCAGGAAACAGCATCCCAGGGAATTGTGGAATATAAAATTAGGTGCTAGTATTAGTTATGTTTGGATTAAAATGAATACTGTTACTCGTCTTAAAATTTTGTAGACACACAAAGAAGTTGGATTTTCTTCTTTCTGAAAGTGTCAAAGGATTTATAGAGGTGACCTTTAGGTTGACTGTTCAGGAAATATTTATCCGTACAGGGTTTATGTGAGAAGGAATCAGGTTATGATACTAGTCTGGGGACACAGAATGGAGAATGGTGGCAAGAGTGCTGAATCCATTTCACGTATGACTTTGGTGGGGATGGGAGCAGGCAAAGGGTTGGGTTTGGGACTGCCAGAGGTGGAACTATGAAAACATACTAAGCCTGTGGTGGCACAGTGGATAAAGCTTTGACCTGGAACACTGAGGTCACTGGTTCAAAACCCTGGGCTTGCCTGGTCAAGGCACATATGGGAATTGATGCTTCCTGCTCCTCCCTCCTTCTCTCTCCCTTCACTCTTTCTCTCTTTCTCCCTCTCTCTCTTCTCTCTAAAATGAATAAAATCTTAAAAAACCCATTTTTTTTTTAAAAAGCATACTAGTAGGATTTCAAGAGCCCAATTTAAGCTGAGAAGTTTGAACGTGACTTATAAATAGCGGGGTCCATTAAATAGATTTTTAAACCAGAGTTGATCATTACTATGAAAGATGCTGTACAAGAATGGTAAGTTGAATGGCAGGATAACAGTGGAGAGATGAGAGAGTGGTGGACAAGTAGCAGGAGACAAGTTAGAAGGCTATTGCAAAACTCCAATGGGAAAAAATCGCAGTGCCTGTCCAGGAGCCATCAAAGTGGATACAGTACAATTGAAACGGTTCATGTGGGCCTCACATTAACTCCCAGATGGAGAGAAACTCCCTTCTTTCCGTTCTCCCCTTTTCTCTATCTCTCCTACTGTTCTCTTCTTCCCTTCCTCCATTCTCTTCTTTTCTTTTCTTTTCTTTTTCTTTTCATTTACATCTTGTTTTCCAGTTTGTGCTGTGTGCCAGGCTGTGGAGTGGGGAAGGGATTGGATCAAAGAAATGCCAGAAGGTCTAGCTTGTTGAAGTAGGAGAGCTGTTTACTATGACAGGGAACATTTAGCAAAAGAAACAGTTTCACAGCAGGGAATAAAATGACTTTGAATTTGAAAAGATTGATTTGGAAATGCCTGTAGCACTTGCCCATTGAGATGTCCAGCAAAGGCCAGAAAGAGCTCCCTGATGTGACTGTGACTGTAGAATAAACAGCCTGCTGGGTAGGCCTTGAACTCTTGTCACCAGGACGGTGCATGACTTGGTCAGGTAGCCTTGGGTCAGACTTACTACATGGACGTCTGATGTGGGATTATCAATGTACGTGAACCAAAGGGAATACACTGTTCTTCTGAAGATACAAGTCTATCAGTTTGCAGATGAGCACACACACGTGTGTGTATGTGTGTGTATGTGTGTGTGTGTGTCAGAGAGAGAGACCTTGCCTTCTTTCCTTGGTCTGTGACTGCATCTACCTAGCCTACTAAGTATATTCTAATACCACTATTTCTCCACTACACATGCACTTGTCTATTTAGCAGATATTCATTTTCTGTAATCTAAATATTTGGTACTTCCTATTCTCAAATTAGGGTCAGTAGTCAATAGTGGAGGATGTATTTTTCTATCCATAATATTAAGTGTAAGAATATTCTATTATAATTTACAATGGAAAATTTTATAGAGTGTCATTCTTGCACATTTTCTTTATTAAATTTTTGTAAATAAGAGTGAACCAATATTTTGTCTGAGACTGTTCTTGAAAGTGAAAGCTCAGATTGTATTATTATTATTATTACTATTGTTACTTCTATTAATTATTTAGTTCTCATTTTCTAAAATAGTTATTATACTTAAATTTTTACATATACTTTTGTGGATTTCCAAGGGTTTGGAAAATATGTGAATTGGTGTAAAATTAAACATATATAAAAATACAATTCACATCTTACATAAGCATCTAAAATGTGGAACCTCCCAGACTGTAGTATCAAAATTAAAAAATGATATTGTATCTACCATCTTATTTTTAATCTGTACATGTACTACTAAAACTGTGCTTCCCACACATGAAAGTTAATTTTAGATCCTGTGAGGTTTATTACTGGATTAGATTTAGGGTAAACAAAGCAAATACTTAGGAAAGCTGTTACTACTATTCTGTCATCTCTCATGAATTTGACAGTTGAGTTAAGATGAGAAATTTGGGGCTAGAGTGCTATTTTGCAATATTTCATTTTCACAGCTGTGTGGTCATTATTGAATGATTCATAGAGGCTGATAACATGCGTTGAGTACGATAAACATAAACATCTTTTATAATAGTAAATAAAATAAAATGATAAGTCTTAACATTTTATAAATAAAATATATAGATAAACATTAAAGTAATTAACCCTTGAGGGAGGTATATATTAGAAAGAAAACTTTTGGAGAAAAATCTGGCAAAAAGTGTCAAAATAAAATTAAAATAAAATTACTAATTTTTAACTCAGTGATCCTACCTTAAGAACACTAGGCAGCCTGACCAAGCAGTAGCGCAGTGGATAGAGCATCGGACTGGGATGCGGAGGACCCAGGTTCGAGACCCTGTGGTCACCAGCTTGAGCGCGGGCTCATCTGGCTTGAGCAAAAGCTCACCAGCTTGGCCCCAAGGTTGCTGGCTCAAGCAAGGGATTACTCAGTCTGCTGAAGGCCCGAGGTCAAGGCACATATGAGAAAGCAACAATGAACAGCTAAGGTGTCAAAAACGAAAAACTGATGATTGATGTTTCTCATCTTTCTCTGTTCCTGTCTGTCCCTATCTATCCCTCTCTCTGACTCTATCTCTGTCCCTGAATGAAAATTAAAAAAAGAACACTAAGCAAATAAATATGCTAGTGACCAACTATGTTTGTACAGTAGTACTTCCTCTTATATGCTGGATATATGATCCAAGGCCCTCAGTGGATGCCCGAAGCCTCAGATAGTACCAAACCCTAGTTATACAGTGTTTTTTTCTTATACATACATATCTTTTCCCTTAAAGGAAGCACTTTACAGATTCTCTTTGGAATATCTGAATTGCCAGCATCCCTACTCTTGCACCTTGAAGCCAATATTAAGTAAAATAGGATTACCTGAACACAAGCACCAGAATACCAGGATCTGATAAATGAGTCTCAGTAATCAATGGATGGGTAGCTATACAGCTTGGGTACGCTAGACAAGGGGATGCTTTGCATCCTGGGTGGAACAAGCCAGGACAGGGTGCTCAAGATTTCATTATGCTGCTCAGAACATACAATTTAAAACTTATGAATTGCTTATTTCTGGAATTTCCCATTTAATATTTTCAGACCATGGTTAACCATGGGTAACTGACACTGTGGAAAGTGAAGCCAGGGGTAAGTGGGACTGCTGAGCAAGGACCTTGACTCCACCTGAGTTCTACTGGTGAAAGAGTGTACCAAACTAATTGGTAAAGACAGTAGGTTATAAACAAAACAAAAGAAATAAATGGAATCCTATAAAGTTTAAAAATGAGTCAGATCTACATGTACTGATTTGGAAACATTCAGGACATCTTAGTGAACAAAAATTAAACACAACATACATGGTGTGATTCCAGTTATAAATATATTTATATGCATGCAAAATCTGGGAAGATGCATACCACACTGTTAGCAGTCTTTCAGTCAATAAATATTTAGTGAGTGCCAATTATACACTGAGTACATAACAAGTGGCAAAGAGATCTATTAAACATTTAATAAAATTGAGCTTGATATGTTATAGTATGTTTGATTTTAGTTGAGGGTACAAAGATTGCCTATGAGGGGTAACTCCTAGTTTAAACACTGGAAAGACAGTCCTGAAAAACTGATGTTTAATTAGAAACATAAAAAGAAAGAAGAATTAATTATAGAAAAATTATGTAAGGCAGCAGGAACAACATGTAGTCAAGGAACTGAAAAAGGTAGGTATGAATGGATTATAGAGTATAAGAGAGGTTACCTTTGGGGTTGGCATTATACATGCAAATTTATTTTCTGTTTTATACATTTCTATTTTTCTTATTGAAGATGTTCCCATTCCAGCATAAATAATTAAGAAACTATCTAAAATTATCACAAACACAAAGGAAAAAATTAATGAAACACCTTAAATAGGATACAGAGAAGGAATAAGACAAAAGAAGTTGTGAACAATTAAGTTGAAGCCTATAACAAAAAGGTAACATTATGTATTAGGCTTAATTGAAGCAGAGGAATGCACACTGTGATTTTAGAAGACAAAGATACTCTTGTAAGTAGTCTTAAATAGCAACATTAAACAAAACAACAATGTAAATGTTTTCAAATTAGACTCCCATTGTAGAAATGCCCTCAGGAATATTTGTTATCAACATAGCTGTGAAACATGTAGCTGACCTTCCTTTCAGCCATTTTTCTAAGGACTCGGCTGCCTAGATAGAGATTTTGAGAAAACAGAACCCCATAGCCCCATTGCATTGAGTTCAGTTAATATTTCCTGTAGTCCCTTTCTAAAGGTATGAGCCAACTCTAGACAATTGGCTCTTAACAGGATCCATGCTAGAATCAGCTGGGAAGGTATTTAAAATTTAGACACTCAGGCCCCACTTCAGGTCAATGAAATCATTATCTCTGACATGGTAACCTAGGCATTAATAGTCAGGTGATTCTCATGTGCAACTGAAATGGGAAATTACTGCTCTAGGGAGGTTTATCCTATCAACACCTTCAGTAGCATATAAATTATAAACAAAAGTGGCTAACAGCAAACGCAGGGACATCACTGAAATGGACAGCTCCGAAGAACTGAGTCAAGAATGAGAGGATTCAGAATGCACTGTCTGGTTTGATGGTGAGGTTGTCTGGGATGTAATCCTTGAAATGTATTTTATGCTGAATGAAGATGTGGTATTTGGTGGAGATACACCTTAGCTGTAAAATATAGGAGAGAGAGAAGGTTGAGACAACATTATATATATTAAAGGCAAACTTCAATAGCCAGGGCTCTTCATTTTGTTGTCTATAAAATGAGAATGTAACCTCTTCATCAGGAAGTTGTGGCAGTTAAATGAGAATGCTTATATGAGCAAAGTGCACAGTGTAGTTCACTCATAGGTCAGAGGCTCAATAAATAGGATAATGGAGAAGCAGAGACGTCTCCTTCAAATCTTGTTTGTCCAATGTTATATCTTCAATTCCTTTTTACCATCAAGTTATTTTATTTTCCTTTTAGTAGACACCAGTGGGCTTTTACTTCAAAGTATGCAGCCCAAAACAGTAAATAAGCAAACACTGTACTCTACTATCCTGGAGAGGTAGAGGGGTAGTGCCCTTTTAGACATTTTGAAGTTACTTGAATTTCTCTTAATGATTCATTTGTGGAATGCATATATGTTAGTTTTCTGTCACTGTATATCAAGATACCACTGTGGATGTTAGAGGAGGTCATTGAGAGGATGTTAGAGGAGACATGAGACCCCTGGTGGACCCGTAGGAGGAGGTAGCAGAGGCTTCATATGTATGTTCTCTTGCTTGTTAAGCTGCCTCCTTGTCTATATGGAATGACCTTCCCTCTTTCTTAGGTCTCAGTTTGCCTCCGTGTATAGGGGCCAGTTTGCAAATCCACAGAGCTTTAAGACACCTGTTTTTCAGCTCACAGTTGTGTGGGTAAGAAGCCAACTGATGAGGCTTGCTTCTCCGCTTTCTAAGATCTTACATGCTAAAGTCGAGGTGTCAGCTGGGCTGCATTACCATCTGCAACTCAGGGCATTTCTGCAGGCTCATGAGCTTTTGGCAGAGTTCAGTTTCGGGGAATTCTCTGCCTGAGATTTTTGTTTCCTTTCTGGCCAGGTTGCTCTCACCTTTTAGAGGCAACCTTCATTCCTTGTCAGGTGGCCCCTCCACCTTCTGAGCCAGTGACAGTAAATCTCCCTGTTATGCTTCAAACCTCTGAGTTTTCTCTCTCACACTTTTTCTGATGTCTACGTCTGTATTTAAAGGGCTCCTGTGACTGTTTAAGGTGTACTGGAGAGAATTGTGTTTCCTTCAAGTCAGTTGTACCAAATAACCTAATTATGGGAGTGACAGCCCATCATATTCATGAGTATCTGTTATGCCAAAGATAGAGGTGATTTCTATAAGTGTGTGGGCCATTGAGGATCCGTTTAGAAGGCTGCCTGCTGCTGCATATGAGAAGTGTGTGCAGACAGTGGCACCCGTCTGATACAGAGGTTTAAAGCAAGGAATGAAAAGAATACTTCTACTTCACTTTATCAGTAAGCACCCATTTCATTTGGGCGGTGTATAAACTTTTATGGTTTTTTTTTGGGGGGGGGTTGCATTATGGTTTTAATGCCTAGCAAAGGCTATGTGTTGTTTCTTGTTTTCTTCCTTTTCATTCTTAATACATAAAGTTTCTCATACCACTTAATCCGATGACAACTATATGCTAAAAATACAAACCAAAAATAAACCTTCCTAAAGGAATTAGCTTCCACAGAAAATGATTGACACATATTTGTGATTTGTGGGAGGGGCAATTGTGTTGTTTGATATAAGAAACCAACAATAGCTTGTTGTACCTTCAGATACGTTGAGTGTATGTGGTTTCGTGAGTTTTAAGGATTTAGTACAGAACAAGGAAAAGCTCCTGAGCTGTAAAATTTCTCAGCACTTGCACTAAGTACTTAGCTGCTTTCTTACAAAGTCCCTGTAACTCTTTAAGAAATGATGGTGTTCATAGGAAACATGATTTAGGTTTGAGCCAATTTTTATTTCTTAGAACTTAACTAAGAACTTCTAGTTGTTTTCCCATTAAATGAATGAGTATTATTAATAATGCAGTGTCTTTTTGGCTAATACAATCTTGCTTAAAGAATGAAACAAATCCTGGTATTTTGGGGGAAAGTTCTGCATAATTTGAATTAAAAATGAATACATTGCCATAAATGTTTGAACTGTTAATATATGTGTATATCTAGAGGATGCGTGTATATGTTTTTGCTGATGATATTAGGCCGATCCTTAGGAGATCTTGCCTTTAAAGCATTTGATCCATATCTCCTCTGCTCTCTTTTTACTTGTAGTTATACTTTCAGGAAAACTGAACACATCTAAATGTCATTCAAATAACCATCATGTTCTTGTGTAGTGGACTTTAAACTAGAGTATGCATATCACTGGGGCTATATGAGGATTTTTTTATTGTGATAGATATAGCCTCAGAAAGCTTGGAGCAGGGGTCCCCAAACTTTTTACACAGGGGGCCAGTTCACTGTCCCTCAGACTGTTGGAGGGCCGGACTATAAAAAAAACTATGAACAAATCCCTATGCATACTGCACATATCTTATTTTAAAGTAAAAAAACAAAACGGGAACAAATACAATATTTAAAATAAAGAACAAGTAAATTTAAATCAACAAACTGACCAGTATTTCAATGGGAACTATGGGCCTGCTTTTGGCTAATGAGATGGTCAATGCACGGTTCCATATTTGTCACTGCTAGCCATAACAAGTGATATGACGCACTTCTGGAGCCGTGATGCGTGTGGCCCGCATCACGGAAGTAGTACTGTACGTGAGCGACAACGCCACCTACAGTACTCCAGATCCGCATCCTGAGCTCCTCTCACTGACCACCCATGAAAGAGGTGCCCCTTCTGGAAGTGCGGCGGGGGCCGGATAAATGGCCTCAGGGGGCCTCAGTTTGGGGACCCCTGGCTTGGAGGATACAGAGAAAAAAAGAGAAAGTGAGAGGATAATTTGTTTGTTGTAATAGTGACAGATGAAATGACTCTGATGACTGGGTAACAAATCTATTTGCAAGTCATGTAGTTTACAGTTCTCCAAACAAAGTTGCAGAAGGGTCCAATTGAGTTGTCAGCTGGTATATGATTAAAATAATTTTTGATGAAAAACCACTGACTTTTGGCATATAACTGAGAAGGAGCACAAGGAATTGAGTGGCATTGCTATAATAGAAGGATTTTCTTCCAGTCCCAACTATTTATTTATTTGAACAAAGAATCTTCACAATTATAGTACTAAAAACATAAACTAAAGAAAGGGAAAAAATGATTCTAGGCCCTGTTTTCTTGTATTTATAGGTAGTAGTAACTATGGGATATATGAAAAAAAAAGGAGGGGGTGAGGAGTCAAATACATGCATCTCAGTAAGAGATTCATTTCCAGTAATTGTGTGATCTTTGTTTAATAATCACTTACCACACTTTTAAAAATGTTTTTGATAATTGTGCTCTTCAAATAATTTTAATTATAAGTCAACCCAGAAGAAATATTAGTTTTCCATATGAGTCACAGAGTAACGGGAGATGTTTTACAAGTCATTTTCAAATATATATTTTTCCAGAGAAATATCACTAGAGAGATTTTCATGCATAAAACTTAGTACTTTAAGCTAAAAATTCAGGGGAGGTGGAAATGTAAAAAAAAAAAAAAGGAATGAAGCAAAATTTCCAACTGAAAGACAATCTTGTTCATGTAATTAATTCTCTTGAGTATTTAGAATCCTCTGGACTCCTTAGAAATTATGTGTTTTATTCCACAATATCAGCATTTTAACTGCTACAGCTCATATCCCTAGCACTTGGAAGTTATGAAAAAATTAAATGTCCACCTGAAATTGTGTGAAGGGTCCATAGTTTTGCATGTTTTTTTTTTTTAAATTTATTTTATTCATTTTAGAGAGGAGAGAGAAAGGGAGAGAGAGAGGAGAGACAGAGAGAGAAGATGGGGAGGAGCTGGAAGCACCAACTCCCATATGTGCTTTGACCAGGCAGTTCAGGGTTTCAAACCAGCGACTTCAGCATTTCCAGGTCGAAGCTTTATCCACTGCGCCACCACAGGTCAGGCAGTTTTGTATGGTTATTTCAGAAGTGCAGATGGAAGACTAGTGCTGTTGTGGAAGGGCTCTCGGTGCAGCCTGTGCTTCCTCAGTGCTGCCCTGGGGTGCTGTGGGGGCCAGTGCCCCAGCCGGTCCACACTGACAGTAACTCTCCTTTCTCCGAACTACTGTGGCCTTTACAAAGTACCTCAAACATTTGATGCTCATTATGTTTCTGATGTTGTTGACTCAGTGTTTTGGTCATGTTAAATTGGATATTGGCTACATTTTGGGTAAGCTCTTAATATGCAATCAAAACAATGTCACAGTTGGTTTCAATGAAATAATGAACCCACTGGTTTTCTAATAGTAAAATAACATTTCATGGCATGTGATTACTGTCCTCTAAGTCATAAAACTAGGCGAGTGATAATAGATGTCCAGAATGATTTCATATATCTGTACATATTGTATGTTTTAATAAGCGTGAAAATAGATGGTACAAATTAGAGTTGGAAAGAGGTAAAGCTAAGTTCTTCATTTTTCTGAAGAGATAAAAGATTAATTTAAGCCAATGTTTATTTGAGGAATGTCAATTTGTTTTTTTAATGCAATTTAAAATTCCACAATGACAATTGCGATTAACAGATGCATAATGAGTACTTAAATATTTGATCCTGTGCACTTTGACGGGCTCTAGCCAATAGAATCATCAGTTCTACCATTTGAAGTCAATGACATAGAGAGGGCATTGAAGTTACTGGCAGGAAGGAGATGAAGTAGGCAGAGGGTGTACTGTTACAAGTGGGGTCCTCTGATATCAAATGATGGTGGGAGAGGAGACGTGAGGCTCGGGAGGATCCTGAGATGTATTGTTAGCCAAGAAAACTTGAAAAGTGTGGGGATTCCAAAACAGCAGGAAGAAGGAGTGCCCTGGAAAGCTTAGCAATGAACTTGAGGAATGAAAAATGAATATTTTCACTGGATTCCTTTTTAATCTTAAAATATTTCCAAGGACATTTAAAAAAATTCGAAGGGTAAAGGGAAGCCTCATTTTCTCTAGGTTGGTTAGATTTAGGAAAAAACTTGCGGTGGTCTTTTGTGGTCAGATTTGTCCTTTCATGTCATACTTCCAGTGAGAAAGGAGCCAAAGAAGACGCTTTTAATGGTCTCTGGTGTGAGCAATGCCTCTGGGCTGGGGGGTGGGGTGGGTAAGAATGATGGAGGCTGGGGTGAAGGTGTGGAACAGAGGGAGGGAGTTAGGGGAGAGCCTGAGGTCTTCTCCACTGACCTTACTTCTGCATCCTTGTGTTTTCTTCTTTCTTCTCCCAAGCAAGAATGTTGCACCTGAGAGAGAAGGGAAAACAAATCATCCATAGACAAAAGAATGACAATTGCATATCCTAACAGGTAGAAGGAAGAAGGAATGAAATATAGGCAGTGGTGTGTGGCTGGAAGAAAAGTTTTCTTTTATCTGCTTATGGAAATGGATAGTACTATTTTCTTATGAAGTATGAAGTAATTTCTGCTGAAAAGGAAGGAGTGGGGCGGGGCAGATTCCAATTGTTGTCGGAGGCTGAAGATGATGTGGAACATTTTGGAGAGCATGTGCAGAGTGGAAAGATGAATTGATCTGGAAATATAGCAGGGTCACTGGATTGAATGGGTTAACATATTAACCCAAATCTTGAGTCTTCCTTGAAGAGAGAAAAAATGAACATCAAAGTTGTGGGGCAGCTGTGGTAGGTTTGCGCTCACTCGTTTACCAGCCTAAAGCACTTTGCCTGATGGGTGCGTGAGCATGTGGCAGCGCCACTGGCCTATGTAATGCTATGGGTGCTTATGCTCAGGGGCACTGTGGATGGCAGATTGTGGATTGCCTGCCCAACCGCTTGCCTGCCCTCCCGCCACTGTGAGGCGCCATTTTGCTGTTTGTTTCCCGGAGAAGAGGTTTTCCCTTGCCTGTTTGCTTGTCCGCCCTGGCGAGACTTTAATGCTTTCTGTCTCCATAGTTTCTCTACTGTCTGCGTGAATTCAGTGTGGACCTGCCTGGCCTCGGCCACTGTTATTATAAAGGTATATATTAATAATCAAATCAGAACAACAGGTATTAAGAATGTAATGATGAAGTGATAAGATAACCTATGATGTCTGACCTGTGGTGGTGCAGTGGATAAAGCATTGACCTGGAATGCTGAAGTTGCCGGTTAGAAGCCCTGGGTTTGCCTGGTGAAGGCACAGTATCGGAAGCAACTGCGGATTGAGGCCTCCTATTCCTCCCACTCCCTCCCCCCTTTTCTCTCTCCTCTCTTTCAAATGAATAAATAATTTTTTTCTTTTTTTTTAAGAAAAGGTACATAACAGAAAACGCAAAGGTTGCCTTTTTGAACAGAAGTTAGTAAAAGCAGATAAACTGTAAACACTATTGGCAGGCACATCTGGGACTGGAAGTACCAAAGCTGGGATGATCCCATTAAAGTAAGTAAAATGACCAAGGGTTATCTTTATTAGTGAGAGTTATGTAGAGTCACTTCTAGGTATATTCATTATTCCTTGTTTTTGTTATTCCCTTTTGATACCTAAATAAGGGCCTCTTGCTTTTGTCTGCCTCTAAAATAAGCTATATAACAAAACTATTATGAGCCCATAATCTTAGTCATACTAACAGGTTTTGACGGCCAGCTCTACTACTTAACAGTTCTGAGAACCCAGGCAAATTACATCAACTCTCTCAGCCTTTTTTCTAACTAGTAAAACAGAGATAATAATACACCTATCTCAAAAGTGCATTGTTAAGGATAAATAGGATAAACACACAACAAGGTTACCACTCTATAGCATAAGGAAAGTTACTCAATAACTGTTAGCATAGTATCACTATTAACTTTCATAACAGGGCTCTTAAGGCACAAGGGTATTCACCTATCTCTGTCCATATCATTTTCTGTCATTGCTGTACTGTGCTGATTAAGCTAATTCATTTCATTATAATTAATTGGTGATGATACAACTGGGGTAGGAAAAACTCATTTTGATAATTATACGGGAATCAATATGGTAACAGCTCTTCAGTTTTGCAGTCTGACCAGTGTTGGATGAAGATCAATCGTAGCCTGTAAATGCTGAAACCTGATAAAACTTGTTAATATAGTAGTAAATGTTTTGTTTTATAATATATTGAAAAGGATACTTTCTTTACATGCATCAAAATATTGTATACATATGGGTATGGTATAAGACATAAAAGATCTTTCATTGTCATCCAATGTGCTGACTTACTATTCTGAAACAACACCTTTAAATGTTGACTCTTGCTGTTGACGACACCACTACCACAGTTTTAATGAAAGCCACATAGGTAGTTATTTTGACAATCGGGGCTGCAAGGGTGATCCACATCAAGTGTGCATTCTCCCCGGAGTTCCACTGCTTGTAAATTTTATGATTCATATAAGGTTTTATGTTCCATTATTTTTCCAAAGGACATCCTTTATGTCCATGTGCCTGCCTTTAGTTATATCAGTAACTGTCCATTTTGTATTAAGGATCACATTGAACATAGTTTTTATGGTATTTCTGAATTATGAAAGAATTTCATTCCTTTTCCAATAGACTGTGCTGCAGCTGATATATATTGTGTCTGTGTGGTAAGCTAATTATAGGAAAATATCATAATTTGGGTGACCTTCCATGGTATTGGAATGGCTAATAAAACTCACTTCGTCTCAGCTAAGTGAAGGGTTCAGGTGTGGAGCCAGATTGCTACAGTCATCTATGCTACATCCCGAGAGAGTTCAGATTGTTGGAAATTTTTCTATTGAGACTAGAATATGTGTGTCCTTGGGCAGTAGTGGCTCTAAATTTTTGTTTTGCCCACAGGGCTCACTGGAATAAATCTCAGTTGGAGAAGGCAGAGTGACAAAGAAACAAATGTGTGTGTGTGTGTGTGTGTGTGTATGTGTGTGTGTGTCTATCTATCTATCTATATATATATATGTTTTGTTTTATTTTTCAGATTCTGTGATAGCATTCACCAACCTCCTCAGCATACCTCTGGGGACCCTGAATAGTGCATAGAATGGCTGTTTTATTTTTGTTTGATTTTAAAATCAATCTGCTCTTAAACTTCTTCAAATATTTATTGCTATGGGTGGAAAGAAGGAATTTTTTTTCCTCTCAATTTTGCCTTGGGGAGGAAACATTTCCATGCTGTCTCTAGCCCAAAAGGGAGAGTAGGATTAGGGTGTCTGATCTAGACATAATTTTCCACATTATTGTAGGTCATGCCCAGCTGCTGTGTAAGCAAATAGTAAGGCTCCTGGGACATTGCTCGCAGAGGTCAATAAGCTCTCCACCTACACCAGGGAGAAAAGCATAAGCCAGTTACAACCGCTGTCCTCTTACAACCTTCCCCACTCACCTCCAATAGGCTGCCTCCCAGTAAACCTCAGGTGTCTGTGTCCTCCCTCATTTGTTTGCTGCTTTAATTACCAATAGAATATTGGGTGATTTTATTTTTTAAAAAGCATTAAGATTTGATTGACTATTAAATGTGATCTCCCTCTCTCTGTATTAAAGATCCACACATCTTTGTGTACCTGTGTTCTAGTTGCAGAAGTAATTTAAAACTGGGAACTACATCAATCTGTTTTGTTGTTACAAGGTCCCAAGAAACTTTCTACTCTGCCTTTACTTTGTGCTATGGCATATTTGTGTGAGGGCTGTTATGCTCCCTTTTTAAGGAGAAAGCCAAAGCCAAGCATAACTAAGGACCAACTTGATAAAGAGAGTTCAAATTCTGATTACTTTTAAGCCCTCTAAATAAAAAGCCCTTGATGGCGGGGATTCATACATTTTGTAAACATTTGCTGAATGTTTGTCCTGTGCCAGGCACTGTTGGCAAGCCTGGGAACCCCAAGAAAAGAAAGACAGGCCACCTGCACACAAGGACCTCACATCTACTGGGAGAGATGAAATGAGATGTTCTAACCAATGACATGATTGAAGTAGGCACCGTAGATACCAGGAATACAAAGGAACCAGCCAGGTGACAAAAAATGACAAGACAGGCCCTAGCCGGTTGGCTCAGCGGTAGAGCGTCGGCCTGGCGTGCGGGGGACCCGGGTTCGATTCCCGGCCAAGGCTCCATTGGAGCAAAGATGGCCCGGGCACTGGGGATGGCTTCTTGGCCTCTGCCCCAGGCGCTGGAGTGGTGCTGGAGTGGCTCTGGTCCAGGCAGAGCGATGCCCCGGAGGGGCAGAGCATCGCCCCCTGGTGGGCAGAGCATCGCCCCTGGTGGGCGTGCCAGGTGGATCCCGGTCGGGCGCATGCAGGAGTCTGTCTGACTGTCTCTCCACGTTTCCAGCTTCAGAAAAAAAAAAAAAAAAAAAAAAGACAAGACAGTTCCAGGCTAAATATTTGGAGGTGGGAGAAGGTAACAGACAGAACTTGCCCTTCACGACGGAAACTGAGCTAGTTTCCTGAAAAGTAAAAACAGAGTTAATAATTCTTGCCTACTAAGGGGTTTCCTGAGGGATAAAGAAGATAATTTATGTAAGGTACCAAGCTGCGTATGTGAAGTTGCTCAAAAAAGTAAAATCCCTTTTATTGTCTTACACTTGTGTGTCCTTAAATGTGATGAACTTAAACAGGATGAATTGCCACTTTTTGGATGCAGTCAAATCCATCACATAGAAATCCAGAATAGCCACCTTTGTTACTAATTTAAGGCACTGAAACTTTGTTAACTCTTTCGTAATTTACATAAAGATTTTTTTTATGTTACTCTTGAGGCTTTTCTTGGTAGATGCTTTAATAGTTAATGAATACGCCACAGGTTGGTTATATATGATCAGTTGGCTGAATATACATTATATCTGTCATTTATTGTTATTGTTTTCATTGTTAGCAAAACATTAATAAAATTTATGATTGGAGTCAAGTACCAAACATACTCAAGTAAATTTATTTTGACTTTTCAACAAATTAGCTTGTAAATTTGATAAATGGGAAGGTCTCACTTTTAATTACAATCTTCATGAATCAGTGAGATCTAGGTATAAAATCTAAAAGCTTGTAACTTGACAATATTTAAAGCAACAGAAATGAGTATGAGAGGGAAAACATCAACATATATCGATGATATTTTTCCTTAAATGTTGTTACTTTTAATCCATCCTTCCTTTCTCTTCTTTCCCTCTTTCTTTCTTACTTGCATTGACCTATTAATAAGAGTAAACAATAAATACCTTTTTTTCCTTGTAAGGCTCATAAGACTTGCTCATTAATATTCACAGTAGCCTATTCTCAAAAATTTCAAGTAAATATTATGCCATTGTACTCTTAAATAATAGGTTATTTTCCAATCAAGAAAATAATTATCGCCTGGCCAGGTGGTGATGCAGTGGATAGAGTGTTGGACTGGGATGCCAAGGACCCAGGTTCGAGACCCCGAGGTTGCCAGCTTGAGCCCGGGCTCATCTGGTTTGAGCAAAAGCTCACCAGCTTGAAACCGAGGTCACTGGCTCGAGCAAGGGATTACTCGGTCTGCTGAAGGCCCGCGATCAAGGCACATATGAGAAAGCAATCAGTGAACAACTAAGGTGTCACAATGCACAACAAAAAACTAATGATTGATGCTGCTCATCTCTTTGTTCCTGTCTGTCGGTCCCTGTCTATCCCTCTCTCTGACTCTCTCTCTCTGTAAATAAAAATAATTAATTAAATAAATAATAATAATAATTTTATTGTAGTTAGAAGTTAGAAGTTAGCTAACAAGCTGTAATATCTCATATTAGTATTAATGTACAAAGAACACATGATGACACACTTGATCCATTTGAATTCTTAAAATTCAAAAGGCACATTTCCTTAAATAATTTCAAACTATCAACTAATAAGGTTTTAAATATAACTTTTCTCATAATTAAAAAACAAATGCATTGCCTTGCTTATGTCTGGGGCACCTGAAAATGCTTTTGCTCTTATTGACATTATAGAGAATAGGTTGTTTCTCTTTAAAGCTAAACTCCTTAATTATTTGAGACTTAGCACATGTGAGAAATTTTTTAGTATGTACATCTTGTCAAATCTTAGGAACTTTATTTCTTGAAAGATGCTTATTCTGATTAGGAGGCCCTTTGAGCTTTGTTTCAGCATATGCCTACTTAGTTATAATTTTACCTTGCCAAAATGGTAAAATACAATTGAATCTTTTATAAATGGAAACAGAACATTTTAGCTGTGAATACCTTCATTTTGATACTATTATTTGAAAGAGTTGTTTTGAAATATACAGACCTATATTTTGTTCCAAATTATATATCTTTTTTATTAAAAGAATGTTAGAGATTTGAGGTGATTGAGCTGTGCCAATCCAATGGGTAGTAGCTTTCTGTACATAGCAAATATTTGTCAGCTGTCAAGAAATCTGATTAATATGTGATCAGAAGATAAAGGTATTACATTAAGGCATTTTAAATTTTTTTCTATTTTAGGCTAATGTGTTTTGAATATCAAACTCTAGTTTTCATAGATATTATGCATTAAGTACAATCATTTCAAGCATTTTCTCATGCATTAGTCCTTTCTCTATTCTTTATAAACTTAGTGAAACAGAAGCAACCTATAAAATATGTTTTATATAAATCGCTGCTACCCATTTATGCTGTACCATGTGGTAGGAATCGAGAAACATCAGGTCTGCTGTTCTCGTAACATTCAAGCGGCCCCCAGGTGACAGGCTTGGCCAACTCTCTTGGCCCAGTGCCAGCTCACAATGGTCCTACCAACCAGCACCACTTAACAAATTACGTTGAGGCACTGAACGATTTTATATGAAACAAGGAAGGATTTTGCAAAGTGGTTATTTTTCAGTTCCTTTATCTGTGAACCAGGATTTGTCACCAGCTGGAGTCTGTTGTTCTCTGTTGAAAGAATAATTTGCTTTTTGGCCTCTGTAGGTTTTCTTAAGTGGAATGCTGGAAATAGTTGTGTTTGGTTCTCCTAGTCCTTAACCCTAGCTCTCCATACATTCCACACCAGGTAGATTTCTTTTTTTATTTGTTTGTTTGTTTGCTATTTATTTTTTTGATCAAGTGCATTTTATGTTAGTGAGAATTATGGATTTTACTCCTTAAATAACTTACATTTGTTTGACTTTGGCTCTTTGACATAACAAAATAAAACGGGAAAAAGGAACCTACCAAAAAATTAATTTATTGGTACTAACAGAGATTACTTAATATTGAATTTCTCAGTTATACTTAAAAGAAATTCCCCAAGGGAAGAATAGGTATGTAAGTAATCTTACTGAAATTTATTATGTAGTATATTAAATAGTAATGATTAATAAGCATATAGAGGCAAAATCAAATTATATGATAAAAAATATGTTCTCTTTTTGTTGTAAACTTTTGTTCTTGTCAACTTGGTTCCTTGTAGCAATGAGAACAGGAGAAAGCTATGCTGTGTTGCATGCTCATGCTTTAAAATGAGGAGAAACTTGGAAAAAATGGAAACCTCAGTATTTTCAAAATTAGGGGCAAATCTAGACTCTGAAATCAAAGGTTCTTATAGGGTGTTGGCTGTGGCATCTATTGGTAGTTATTTTAAGGAGACATGGTCAAATTACACAGTTCTTCTCTTTGAGGAATTTACAGACAAAATATACAGAACATGTAAAAACATTTGTACCTCAGGGCATTTATAATCAGGATTATAAAAATGGTAACAGGATTGTTACTAGTTAAACAGTTTTAGTAAGTTCAGTTATCGCTGACCTAAACCCTTTGAACTACCATTGTTCCTGGTTGATGTGAATTGATACCACCTGGCCTCCTGCACTCCATGGTGGTATAAGAATCAGAATATATTTTTGTGTAGGTGGGATGATGACATCAAGAAATGTTCCTTAATAATTTCTTCTCATCCTAAATTTGATTTTAGTTTACATTTTTCAAAATTAAATACCAGTTGTTTCTTATACCGTCATTATTTAAGACTTGATCGTTTTAATTTTATTTTAATAAACTTAAGCATTTGCTTGATTTTTAAGAACCAGGCATCAGCTTCTAAAGTAAATAGTTCATTAATTTTTATGTCAGCCTTGGTGCTGTTTACATGCATACAAATGAAACTAAACTACCCCAGGGAACTTGTCAAGGGTAGGTTTCAAATCCATGAATTAATGCAAATAGTTAGGTTACATCATTTGAGTATAAGCTATAAGCTTTGGAGAATGGAGACAAAGCAATCAAGGTGAAATAGCTGTATAGCCTGAATAATTTATGAACATGAGGCCCTTGCATTCATATTCTAACATGCTGTTAAAGGAGACAGAGCCGCCTGTTTGTGCAGGTGCACGACAAAGGTCACTGTGACACGTGGGAAAGGACACCACTTGCTGCATCTTCATTCCCAGGAAATCCGCAGTTTTAATTTGATCTACTCCATTTCTCTTGGTTATTGCTACCACATCTGAAGTCTATACAGGTTGAGGGCAATTATATTTCCTCCATTCTAAAATGTCATCAGTTCAAAAATGCATTATGTTCAAAGTAGGACCAAGAAAGGAAAAGTACTTCCAATTAAAGACTGACTTTTGATCAACTGAAGATTTATTCCAATATCAACACTGTGAATGTGTGAAAAATAAAGTCACCTTAGAGTGGTTGAACCGCATTGCTGCATTTATTTTGTCACATGCACTTGCTAGCTTAGAGGTGAAGCTTAAGCATTACTTTCAGAAAACTGTTAGACACAGATATTACTTTCAGGGAATGAGAGGTCAGAGACTGCATCTCTCCCATTAGCACATTAGAGAGAGAAATGTGGGAATGTTAGGGTTTTATCTGATAGGGTGCTTGTGATCTCTGCCTCCGTATCTATGGCTTAGATTTAACCCACTGCCAGTGAATTTTAGTATGACATAAACAGTCATATGAACACTTCACATTCTATTACTTTATCAATACAATTGTTTGAATTCTCAAATTCAAAGAATGCAGACATTCTTAATAAAATGTCATTATAAGATCTATTTCTAGTAACTAGTTAATGAAACAACAACAGCAACAAAAACCCTGATCTCTTCAACATCTCATCCTACTCCAAAAAGCCACTTTTGTAGCAGCATCAGTGTGACAGCTGGTGGCTTGGTAAGGACATAGTAACAAGAAGTAACTTCTCTATTCTTAAGAGACTTAGAATTTCAATTCTACTACATGTACATCTATCAATACTTTATTAATTAGAGCCAAGAGTCCATAGAAAAAAAATATAGTGGCCAGAACTTGAATTTTAATAAATATGCAAATGAGCCAGGAGTGAGAATAATCAGCTGAAGTTTCAGGATAGAATATTTGTATTTATTTGAAATTCATCAGCTTTTACTCAGAAGCCAGAGGAGTGAGGATAAAATGTATGAAATTATTCCAGGATTTGGCCACAAGGAAATACAGGTCATAAATACTTAGTGTGAGAAAACAATCTATATCCCAGGAAACCAAATGAAGAAAGAGACAGCCTTGCCATCTCTTTTTCAGTTTATTTCAGTTGCATGGATAATGCCTCCTGCCAGGTCTTTAGGAATCTGGGTTCTTAAATTATCTCCTACAGATAATCTGCAGGATTTATAGCCTTTAAATATATAGCAAGAAGGTGAGTGTGTTATTCTCACAAAGTGATGGGTTACATCTCTTTAATGCAAACATCTCTAAATTACCAATAGATTTCTTACTTATTAGCAGGCTAAATTCTGTTACTTGTTGCTTTTGTTCTTCTTTAGGGAAAGGGATTGTTAATTTGTGGCAATGCTTGCGATGTCTCTTCTCTCATCACAGTACGATTCCATGGTTAATAGTCGCTCTGCTCCAGTAAACTGGAAAAAGCTGTAAACTAGTTGTTCATCATTGAAATAAATACAAAATCCCCTACACTCAGCACAGAGCCTGGCACATAGTATTAAATATTAAATATCATATGACCTAGTAGTATCAATAGCATTGACATGTGGTCACACATCTTTTCAGAATGATCTAGACCAGACCAAATTGGAGATGCCATTTAGTGATACTGGGAAACTCCCATTATAACCTCTTTTTTCATTGCTTTTGGCATAACTTTGTTTTGGAAATTTATTTTTCCTTCACTTCCGGTCACTAAAGGGAATGGCTTTAGTGTCAGATTATAAATTAGGCTACTTTAAGAACTATTGTATTTAGTTCTGAAAGCTGTGACTGACTAAAGCTATATCTACAGAGGGAAAAGGGAGATGAGTGATTTTGTAGTAGATCTGAGCTGGTAAGATTGATTATATGAAAAATGCAGATACCCAGAACTATTAAGATAATTGATTTAAATCCTCATTTTTATATAAATACTTCAACAATAGCAAATAGGACAAAGAAAGGTATTCCTTAAATTTGACATCTGCCTACATAATAGAATCTCACATACTGGTTTTCATTTACAAACATCTAGGTTTTTGTAAAGAAATCATAATCAATGTATTTTCTAAAAATAATCTAGTAATATGCCAACTAAATATAGAAATACAGGATGTTAACTCTTTAGGAAGGAATGAGAATTTATTGGTACTAAATTGACAGATTTTAAGGAATTGCTGCTTAGCAAGCTAAACAACAAATCATGCAGATAAAAATGAAGTGAATTCTATAGGAATGAGAGGGATAAACCAGTATTTATACCACATACTTGTATAAGATGTTCTAAGTTCTGATTATACACACAAGCATAACACACTGTAACTAAGAGTTACTCAGAGGAAAAACATCATGTGCCCTGTATTATGATCATGCTGGTATTTCTACACTGAATCATGATCACTGTTAGTTTAATACATTCTTATGAAATTTGTTCATTGAGCAACATTTATGGAACCCCAGGACTGCATCAGAGTGCTACACCATAGTGACACAGAGACGTACTCATTCCCAAAGGATTCTATTTAAAGAACGATGTTTCATATTTGATTTTCCCCAAAATGTTAATATATAACAGTAATAACCAAATTTTATTTATCATAACTTGTATGTCTGCCTCCAACAGTAAATAAACACAACTTTTGGTGCCCCCTAAGTGATATCAATGCCCCAGGTGTATCTGATGCTTGAGTGTTGTGGACATTCCAAGTCTACAACATGATTGAGGATAAAGGGCAAACACTAAAAAAAGTGATTAACAATATTGTGGTCACCCCTTATCCTCCGGCTCCCTTTCCGTGGGTTCAGTTACCCATGGTCAACCACAGTCTGAAATATGAGATAGAAAATTCCAGAAGTATACAGTGCATACATGTTAAATTGCATGACATTTTGAGTAGCATGCATGATGAAATGTTGCAATGTGCACTTCGTCCTGCCTGGAGTGAATCACTCCTTGTTGAGCATGTGCTACCTTACCTGTCTGTTAGTCATGTAGTATCCATCTCGGTTATCAGATGGACTGTCCTGGTTGGCAGTCCTTGTGTTCAAGTCACCTTTTCTTATAGTAGCTTGAAGCTACCTCCTTCCCCTCGCTTCATCTCATCACATGGGCGTTGCATCCTGCACACTGTCATCGCTGTCACCATAAGTGTCAGTGCAGTATAATAAGATATTTTGAGACAAACCACATTCATATAACTTTTATTACAGTATATTGTTATAATAGTTCTATTTTATTATTATTGTTGATCTCTTACTATGGCTAGTTTATAAATTAAATTTTATCACAGGTATTACGTATAGAAAAAAACAACAACAGTATATGTCGGGTTAAGTCCTGTCTGCTGCTGAGGGGACTTGGAATGTATCCGCCAAGGATAAGGGGGAATAATGTATAAATAATTTGAGTCAAATGAATGTCTATACAGAAATAGAAAATCTTGTGCTGGTGCTGGATCACTGAAGAAATGACAAAGAATGAAGTATTTCTGCTTGTTTTTAAATTTATTTTTTAAATTAAATTTATTTGGGTGATATTAGTTAATAAAATTATATTTGTTTTAAGTGTATAATTCTATGATACATATTCTGTAGATTGCATGTGCACACAACACCCCTGATCATATCTTCTTCTGTCACCATATATTTGACCTCCTTTATCCTTGACTACCCCAGGCGCCCCCTTTGCTCTGGTAACCACTGTACTGTTGCACGTTTGTGTAAGTTTTTCTGTCTGCCCCTTCCTTTTCTTCCTCCATACCACTCACCTAATTCAGAATTCTATTTTCTTCCTGAATTATTTTTTAAAATTATTAATCTAACTCATAATTTACCTGCATACCATCAACAAATCAGTCTTTCATAAATCAGCTTTGGCTCTAGAGTGTAAGCTTTATGTGCTTGATTTTGGCATTTAACGTAGTTCAAAACTTGGCCTGGCTATAGTACTCGTTTTCATTTGCCTTGGCTCTGTCCAGAAGAGAATGCTAAATTTCTTTTCTGCTTATTACAACAAAGAATTAGAAGAGTAATCATAAAAACAATTTACTGAGAGAGAATTGACAACCCTTGCTGTATTATATTGGATTTGAATTTTCAAATCCACTGAGAAGGAGACAGGGCTCAATATGGATTATAAATAGACTTTGGCAAGCTTTGAACTGCCCACATTTTGTTCTAAGCTTTGAGCAAATCTCTGCTGGCATGCTGGACCAACTTCAGTTCTGATGTGAGTTATAAAGACACAGAGGTGAGGGGCTCCATTTGGAGCATTCTGTTAGCCAAGCAGGTAAAATAAATTTATGGTTAGACTTTCTTTCCACATCCCTTTTATTCATCAGAGGATAATTATGACATTTCTTTTTGACCCAATGCAGATGAATTCCACTATTCTCTATAAAAAATGATGCTTCATTACTTTAAATAACAATATAAGGCACCAAGATTCATTTCATTGTCAGTCATCTGTCAAAAAGTGATAACATCAGGGGTATAGATAGAGATTCATAATTACATTTTTATAGACTTATTAACTGATGACATGTTTGAACACTTACATGTCTTACATTTTCTTTAAAAAACCATATTAATGTGTGATGATCTTATACCTTCTAAATTATATTCGACTGCTGCCGTGATGATATATGTATAAAGATCATGTTAATAGTGCTCAACATCAGAGAACCCAGACATCACCTTGGGCAGTACCATCATCTCTACCACTTGATATTCTCATGTTTGGTACAGCTAGTCTTGTTCAGAACTTTCTGATGGAATGCAGTTGTTCACCACACATTTTTCTATGGACTATTTAATGTTTCTGGTACTGATTTACTATATCTCTTGGGATATTGATAAGACATGAGATTTAGTACACACCAATACAGAGCAGGTATGGTAAAGTGCGTGCGAATGACCCAAAATACACAGTAAAGGGCTAAGCAGAGTTGCTGTTGAAGGAATTAACTGCCCGCAAGACCTGCCTGCTGATTGCAGAGGCACAGAGCAGTGACTAAGACAGTGCGTAAAGGGCACAGCCTTCTCAGAGCTGCAGCACAGCTGCAGGGGCTCCAAAGGGGGCAGCAGGGGTCCACGAAGGTGAATGGAGCTCAGCAACGGGAAGTACAGTGTTAGATGCCAAGATATCAATGAGGCAGGCGATTGCCATCAGCCTTTGCCCAGAGCTCCAGACTTCAAAGGCGGAATGCAGAAACTAGACTGGAAATGAGACAAATTCTACTACTAGAGGTGAAAGTACACAGAGAACATGGATTTTTGTGCGCATGTTTATAATTTGTATGGGCTGAAATACTAAGCTAATTCCAAAGCAGGTAATATAATCTACTTATTATTTTCTTAGTGACTAATATTTTCAGATACGTGATTTTTCAAACTTGGAATATGGACCACTTTTAATACCTCCGAAAAATTTATTTGAATGCTATACCAATCTCAAGTCTCTTCCTACGGAGCCTGCTGTAGCATCTGGATAATGTAGCTGTGGTACTGTGGGTCTGCTCAGTTGAATGAAGACCAATCACAATTACGCTTTTATTCAAGAATTTGGTTATATGGTTGATTTTCAGTGAAGAGAAATGAAGCCTAAGAGCAGTCAGTTTACACATTATTTTGAAATGAAAGAACTTACTGAGTAAACGCTTGCCAGCAATAAAATTTTTGGAAAGAGGGTAATTCAAATGAAAAAAAAAAATGAAAGGAAAAAGAAGAGGAAAGGCAGGCAGAAAAGGGAGAGGAAATGAAAGAACTAAAATTTATCAACCACTTTGTTTAAAAAGTAAACTTCCAAGATTGAAAGAATGTTCAGGAAAACATAATGATCTCTTCCCACTTCTTATCTAATTCAGAAATACAAATTCATTCTTAAATTTCTTTTTATTAATGCAAAAATAATCCATGAGATGATTACAAATATTTGCGAACATCTAGAACATACTACTGTAAGTGCATTCTTCTTGGAAACCAATTTAACATCATTTAACTCTATTTAAATGTATATATGTATATCATAGAATGTTGTATATGTATATGCATTCTTTATATGTTATATGCTATGTCATGGTCATTTAATGGAGTATGTTCCTAGATTGGAAATATTTAATACCTTTGTTCATGTCTCAAATATTATTGTCCCTTTTATCCATTATTTTTGCACCAATTATGGCAGAGTGCCTACTTTATTTGGATATAGTCATTTAAATATCAAAAACAAAAATCACATTCCAATATATTTCTATTGCCAGTTCCATCCATTTGTTTCCTAAAATAATTTTAGTTCTGATAGTCTGGAATGATTATACCAGGTGACAATGGAACATGATTCAGAAAACCTAGTTTTTGCTGTTATACCTTTATAAGCCCTTTCAGCCACTGGGGCAGCCTGTCACCAATCTTATCAGTCTTCCCTGAAGCTTAGAATTGCTCCTTCCTTTCATTGCCACTGTCATTCTTTGAGCTGGGCCTTTGTCCTGTCTCCGTGGGATTCCTGTGATAGACTCATAGCACTTCCTCTGCTTCGTTTTCTCTCCCAGATCAACCATCCCTGTACTCAAAACAATGCTGTTAGTCCTGGCCGGGTACCTTGGTTCGTTAGAGCATTGTCCCAAAACATCAAGGTTGCAGCTTTAATCCCCAGTCAAGGCACATACAAGACTCAACCAATGAATGCATAAATAAGTGGAACAACAAAGCAATGTTTCTCTCTCTCCCTCTCTTCCTTCCATTCTCTCTTTCAAAATTAATAAATTAAAAAAAAAAAACAGTGCAGTTAAACAGGGGTTGGCAAATGTAGGTTTAGAGTTGTTTGTGTGGAAAAAGGCATGCAGGTTATAATAATAACACAAGAATAAACTCTTTCACTTACTTGCAACTGCAAACTTGTTTCAGCCCAACCCTCTGTATTGTTTGTGTAAAATTTGCTTTAAACAATCCTTCTGTCAGGACACCATAAAAAAAAACGGTGTTTAAGGAGGAGACTGAGGTAGTCCCAAGAGGAGGGATGACTGAGAGGATTTTTAAAAGGATGTGCAGTTTCTGCAGGGTTTTTAAGAACAAGTAGCATTTACACAGGCACCGATTCCAGGGAAAAGCAATGTCATGAGCAGGATTTCAACACTCCTGACTTTTTCAGACAATGGCGAGTCAATGAGATTGAGGCCCCAGCATTTGTTGGAGATAAAGTTGTTGAGTGGCTCTAATTCGGACTGCGCACGGAAGGGGCTGTCATGCCGAATTGGAATTTCATTTTCTCACCCTCGGGAGCAGAGTCCGGGAGGGATGCACTCATTGCTACTCTTTCAGTTTCCAGTGATAGAAGCATAACTCACACCTAGCTTAAAGTGTAAAAAGAATATATTTTTTACTTGGCTCACATAACTGAAAATTTTAAGGGGAATTTTGGTATTAGGTCCTGTAAAGCCAAAGGCTACAAATTCAAACATTAGAAATCAAACTCCTTCCTTTATTTTTACTCCTTCGGCCTCAGAATTATACCATAGTGTCTGCAAATCTAGTGGCCTTGTTTTCTAGCTTTCCCAGCAAAAACCCTGGGGTTGTTCTAGTTGAAGTTGGCAGGGTGTGGGGTTCCCAGAGTCCTGCCCACAAACCTGAAGCTAGGGGTGAGGGTAGGACATCTCAACCTCATGGACCAAGGGAGGAGGAAGACCGGGGTCCCAGAAGGGAAAGAGATCTATTGTCAGAGGGCTGCAGGTGGCTGAAACTGAAAGACGTCACTCCAGGTGTTTGTCAGGAGAATATAGTGAGTAAAATAGCTGGGATGGCTGACCTGAGCAAATCTGTCCATTTAGCAATAGAATATTTTGGTAAATTTCTGTAGTCAGTCTCTGTTGGTTAGAGTTAAGTGGGCTCTGTGCCCCCACCTTCACAGCCTTGGCACTGCCACCAGTGAGCCTGCCCAACAAAAACCGCACTCAGATTAAATTCTGTTAAATGTACAAATATTTACTGTCACACCATCACAGGACTGTCACATGGTTCCATCTTATAGCTCAAGGACCGCTCCACTCTGCCCATATGCACCTGGCCAGCACCCTACATTGACGTTTACTGAGAC
Organism: Saccopteryx leptura; assembly: GCF_036850995.1. Taxonomy (NCBI): domain Eukaryota; kingdom Metazoa; phylum Chordata; class Mammalia; order Chiroptera; family Emballonuridae; genus Saccopteryx; species Saccopteryx leptura. Next base: position 39,509,100 of record NC_089505.1, on the reverse strand, counting down.
AGATACAGTGATGTTTTTAAGGCAGGATTGGTTAATCCTTCTAGCTGGATCAGGTGACAGTTGTTGAAGTAGAGCGACACAGGACTAACGGGGACCTAGACCTCCACCTGCAGTGATGTTTATTTTAAGGGGGTTTCCTTGATTGATGGGCTATCATTGCTACCAACTGCTTACATTGAACACCTCTTATTATATCATTGAAATATGATTTTATGTATTCATTATACTCTCTTTTGTACACTTTGAGATTTGAAGTCTAGCTTCACCGCCGTCGGGTTCATTTCTGTTCAGGCACTACCAACGCTAACTAACCATGAGAATGTGGAATTAAACTACACAGATCAGAATTTAATTCTGTTTTTTCAAATTGTGGTTAGTTGATCAGGATATCAATTTACTGGGTCATAACCACCTTTTAAAAAGTGAAAATAAAAGATCAAAATACAACAGAATAGGATATTTTAGAATCAAATATTTAAAAAGGATAGGGACTGTTTTGTAAAATTTTATTTTCAAGTTTCAAATGTCTTGTTTGTCATAAAGTATACTTTTGATGGTCTGCTATTAAAAATGTGAAAGTCACTGATTTACCGCAGGGGGTATTTTATTCCCCTACTTTGTTACTGACACAGCTGCTAGCTGTAGGTTAGTAAATACTTTTACCACATTTATCAGTTTCTTTAAAGTTAGATTTGAGTGTATTTATTTTGTATCCATAATTTGTGAGTGTGTGTGTGTTTCCGAAGTGAGATGCGGGCGGCAGCAGAAAGAAAGACTTCCGCATGTGCTTGTCCAGGATCCATCTGGTATGGGCATGCCCACCAGGGTGCTCTGCTGCAACCAGAGCCATTCTAGCACCTGAGGCGGAGGCCATGGAGCCATTTTCAGTGCCCGGATCAACTTTGCTCTAATAGGGCGTTGGCTGTGGGAGAGAAAGAGAGAGATAAAGGAGAGGGGGAAGAGTGGAGAAGCAGATGGGTGCTTCTCCTGTGTGCCCTGGTCAGGAATCGAACCCGGGATTTCTACATGCTGGGCTGACGCTCTACCACTGAGCTAACTGGCCAGGACCGTCTGTATGCATAACTTTTAACACAAAATGCACTTCTGACTTTGTTATATGGTAAATAGGAACTTGAATTTATTCAGCTAAATTGTATTATTATAGAAACCACTGCTGCTGGAATGACCTGTTCTCTCTCCTTCGCTCTCACTCACTCACTCTTCCTCTTTCCCTTCCTTCTCACATTCTTTTTTAACTAATAGATATTGAGTGTTAAGCACTTTCTAAATATTATCTCATTTAATATTCTCCCTTCGAGGCGTTTAATATTGTCCACATATTACAGACGGGAATATTAGGTCCAAGAGACTTAGTAACTTGCCAAGGGTCACCCAGTTAGTGTATGAACCAGGCAGTTTGAGTCTGAAGCCTGATATTTTTATTGACAATTTTTCTTTCAGATTTAAAAGAGAGCAAGTTGGCTCTTTGTATCAATGCCTTTTGTACCTATTTGCCCTGAACCCAGCGATCATGGGGAAGGGAAACCCTGAAGCATCCCCATCCACTTAGCCACACCATACCCTGCCAACTCCATAGCCTCGTATCTCTGGGGCTTTGAACCCTGGGATTCCAGGTACAAGGGCAAATAAATGAACAGAGAAATAAAATATTGAAAGCAAGTTGTGCAACTGTTAATTCAATGAAGAGCAAATACATAATGGTGTATTAGACCATGTCGTATTTAGAGCCCAGCACCTTCTCACGGGCAGAGGGTACAGCCAGGTGGAAGAATACTGGTTGTTGGTGTTTAATTAAAATACTGTTGCTGGTTTAATTAAGTTCGCCAATAGCTCTACTTCGGTCAGATGCTATCAATGATGTCAGAAAGGGGAAAGTGATCTTTCGTCTCTCGCGTTCTTACCTTCCTTCCACTTTGCATTCCCACCCTGCCAGTCAAGTGTATATTTATAAACATCAGTTCTTTTTTTCTTAACAACTAAAGTATAGGACTATTGTACAGACCAAATCAAATGTAAGCACTTTTGTCAAAGGGAACCAGATTATCTTAGGTCATGGCATCTTTTATGAAAAAGAACTATATATTATGTACATCTCTTTGTAAAATATCTGAGAATTATCAGTTCAGTCGATTGTGAATGAAATGCATTATTGTGTGTTTTATTCCCTAAAGGAATCCGTTTGCTCCAGGAGCCCCTTGGGTAGGAGAGGAAATGGCATGTGGGAAGCGGTTCCAGGGAATCAGAACAAATCCCGTTGTTAGGCCTTGGGGAAGACCAGCTTGACCTTAGTCACTTAAAAGTAGCAGGGACTGTGGCAAAGCATGTTTGCTTGGATGAGTGTTTCTGAAAACTTGTGCTGATCCCCTAGATTCCAAAGGAGACATTCAATATCTAGAAATTGGGTCAAGCTTTAAATCTCATGTTTGTCATCCTAAAAAGTAACCCTGGTAAATGGCTGTGTTAGCAGCAGACAACATGTTAAAACTGACATTTGACCTGCCCAGGTGACCTGTAGCATTTTTGATGCACGGGTAGATCCTTTGAGGGCATACTTACGTAACTGAATAAATCGGTATGTCAATCACTGTGGCTATGCTTGGATTGGCGGTAATAAACCTCTTGTGAGATTTGGGCATGTGCTTTTAAAGACAGTTTTCAACATTTCTGTATATGAAAGGATATTTTATATTAAAATTAAAAAGACCTAAAATAGATTACTGGGATATCCTTGATATGTCACAATTAATATTGACCATCACAAATTTATGCTGGACAGTTGTAATCTTGAAATACAAAGCTTTGTTCTGTCCCTTCTCTGGTCATTTGAGGTGCCCCTTCCTCACATACACTCTTTCTCTTCTGTTTTTTCTTGATTTCTCTCTTTCTTTGTCTTTCTACATCTGTCTGTCTCTTTTTTTTCTCCTCTCAGTATGTCTCATATCTTGTCTCTTCCTCTCTCTCTCTCTGACTCTCTGGAGAAGACTACCTAATCTACATATTTAGCTATCCACCTGTCTCTTATTTTCAACTGATACTGAGAACGTATGTTTTGTAAGCATGCTGGTAAGTACTAATCAGAGCTGATTACTGCATTCTCAGAAGTGCTAAGTCTGCTTTAGTGCTTACTTTACCAAGAATGGGACGCTCGCTCTACAAGTGCAAAGAAATAATGGCGAGCGGCAGCTCAGGAGGACCAGCTACTCCTGCCACTCCACATCCCTCATGTCCTGCCCCTCGTTTTCAATGTTGAGACCTGTAGGTTGTTCTTTTACCAAAAGGGTACATCTGCCTTTTACTGCTTGTATTTTCACACTTGCCTTTATACCTCGGAAAACAGAAGTTTTCTTTCCAGTTAGGTGTCGTCACTTTGGAGACTTTCTGAAGTTAATTGTTTTGATTTTTACAAAACAAATAATAGGAACATTATGAGTGAATCAGGGCAGTGATGGTACTGAACAGGCTTGAAAACTGTCCCCACTGGTTTTGGAAAGTGTTTTGTTTGTGGTTTCTTTCCCTCTCTCCCTGCTCCCTTTCTCTCTCACACTCTCTTGCACTCACACAGGGAGTGTTTGTCCTTTAATTTTAAACTCTGTTTGATTTGGCTAACTATAGTCTTTAACAAATAGGCATAGATAATTTGAAGGGGGATGGTGTGCCTTTTATTTTCCTTCTTAATATTTAAGAATTTAAGACTAGAATATTAATAGTACTATATAAAAGTATACGCATTTACTTGTTACTATTGTCTAATGGCATTTCTCAGATTCTGATTTGTGGACCTTTCAAGGAGTCAGGAAGGTCAAACTATTTTTCTAATAATTCTGAGATATTACTTACCTTATTCACTGTGTTGACTTTTGTGCTGATGGTGCAAAAACTAACGATGTTACAGTCACCTTGGCATGAACCAAGGTGGCAGCACCAAACCGTACTGGTCATGGTGTTCTTCATCCCTATGTCCTCACCCTGTAAAATAAGCAAAAGGACAACAACCTTAAAATCCTTCATGAAGCTGTAAACATGACAAATTTTGTTGACGCTCAGCCTTTAAGGAAACATTTTAATATTCCCTGTGACAAAACGGGAAAGGTGAGTGCAGTGCTTTTGCTGCCCGCCAAAGGGAAGGTGCATATGGTGGGGTTGTGAGCTGAACCGGGTGCTTTTATCCACATTCCACACAATTTTCACTTGGAAAACAATTGACAGGCAAACTTTGATTATTTAGACAGGTATTTTCAGTCATTTTCTTGAAAATGGATGAAATGAGTTTGTCACTTCAAGAAAGACAGAGGACAGTGTTTTTTGTCAATGGTAACATTTGTTTTCATTTTTCAGTTTTGAAAAAGTTGTCTCTGTCGTTGTGAGTTTGTCAGCTTCCTAATACTTGAAGACTTTTCTTATGCAATACATGGTTGATATCAATGAATATGTCTTTTAAATATTGTTAAATGAAATTAATCAACATTTGGAAAGTCTGAATAATCAGAAAACCATTATTTTCAAATTGCCAATGGAGGATATTACAAAATTATTCGTGGGCAAAATATCCATTCGAAGTGCAAGATACACCAATTGATTTTAATGATACAAAATGTGAAAATTTTATTGATAAGAGTTTTAGATCCACATTGCAAATTAACTTATTTTGGAGAGAGGAAAGCAGAGAGAGAGAGAGAGAGAGAGAGAGATCACATTGATTTGTTTCTCCACTTATTTATGTGTTCATTGGTTGATTTTTGTATGTGCCCTCATTAGGGGTCAAACCCTCAACCTTGGCAAATACGGACATCACTCTAACCAACTGGGCCACCTAGCGAGGGTACAATTTACCTTTTAAATGACTGTGACTTTCATTTTCTGGTGTAGTATCAAATAATATTGAAAAGCTATTATATTACTTCCCCTCTTTCCAACTATATATCTGTATGAAACTAGATTTTCTACATATTCTTCTTCAACCAAAATGGCATAAGCAATGGAGAACCAATATGAGAATCAGACTTTCTTTCATTAAATACTGCCATTTTAAGATACGTAAAAATAACATTTAAAAAAATTGTATAAATGAGTTATTTTTTTTCAAAAATATATATTTAAATTATAATACCATAGTTTTATTGTGCTATTTTAAAATAAATACATATGAAAAGTATTCTAACTTTTGATGTGGTAAATAGCTATCTATTGATCTATAAAACTTACATGAACCTCTTAGATAATGTTTTAACACTATGAAGAGGTTCTAGAGCCAAATATTTTAACAACTGCTCTAACACATTCATATTGAAGAAATTGACTTTTATAACAACATACAGAATTGTAAAGAATCATAATGCAGCTTACTCAGTAAAGAAATTGATTTAACCGGAACATAAAAAAGTCAGGTAATATTCTATAGAAAGTGATCTCGCCATAGTCTATGTGAAATCTCGTCAGAAAATTCTGTCATCATCCACGGTACAGCCTTGGCCTCTTAGTGCTACTTCTTCCTTTCATGCTGAAGTCAGAGTGCATCAAAGGAACAAGATTGGCATCTGAAGGATACTAGCGTCTTGCTTTGAAATGAATATTCCAAGTTTTGATTTAGCCTCTCACAGGGCCCAAACTATAAAATCCATTTCTTTAAAAATTTAAGGAAGTCCGGTTTCTTTGGTGAGAGACAGACATTTCCCTTTGAACTGCGTGGGCCACTCTCACTTCTAATTGAGATGCTGCTCTCTGGAGAATTGAAGAAATCAAAGGGACCTTGTAAGATGACATTACTCTCCCCTGAGTACAGATCAAAGTAGCACCTGGGCATTTTGTAACTGACAAGGGTATAACCTACTCTCAATAGTGAGGGTCAGTTAAAGTAAAGTGTGTAGTAGTAACTGCATGATCATCACTTCAGTAGTCATAGCAATGGCTGTGGTGAATTTTTACATTTTTCCTCCATAGTTTAATGTTGTAGGTAACATAATTATTTTGTATGCTTTCATTGCAAATTTAAAAGATGATCCCTGGGTCATGTTGAGAAAGTTAGGGGTGTCACATTAGATTCCTTTCCTTTGGAGGCATATTTATATCATAATATCATTGCTAAGAGTAGTACCTAAGCTCAGACATTAGCTCTATTACTCATTAATCATGGATAAACTGCTTAATTTTTTTCCTCTCAATTCTCTCATCTGGAAAACAGGCATAATAATAGTTTAGATATTATAATAGCTCTCTGGAGATTAAAGTATTTGTATGTGTTTTTAGATTACTGACTGACATAATAAGGAATTAGTCAAATAAGCTAGTATAGTTATTGCTGTAATAGAACATTTATGATGATTCTTTTTATTCTTAGAATTTATTTTTTAAAAACAGCAAAATGGAAATTGGGAATTTTTTTTCTCTTTTTGGTCATACAGTTTTTAATATTCAGAATGATAGATATATTTTTTCTTTACTCTCATAAATTTGTACTGATCTACCTACTGTTAAGTTTGTAAGTAGTAATTCCTAATCAATATCTCCACTTTATTTTATTTTTTTAACTCTAATTCATTGGTTAAACTGTTTTTGACCAGATTCTGCTCACAAGGCTGTGCATCAAGTATTTTAATGACCATCTCTTTGCTGAATCCAGAAACTATTTTCATGCTGATGCCCAACATCTTGACTTTCCTACAGCCATTGTTAAGCATCTTCTACTTTTGGTCTCCTCTGTCTCTCTGGCCCTTTGTGTTGGATCCAGTCTTTCTCCACTCATATTAACCCACCCTTGTTGAAAGTTTCCGAGGCCCAACTGAAGTCCTCCTTTGTTTCTGTTTTATACACTCTGCCTGAGTGATACTCTGCATCTTCTTTATTTTGAACTATTATACGAAAAGTCTTTACTCCACAATCTACGTTTCCTCTCCCAACTTTTTTTTAAGCTCTAAACTCATATTTCTAACTGCTAGTTTCTACTTGAATATTTTTTATGCACCTCCTAGTCAAAATCTCTAAACCTAAATCATTACCTTTCTTTCCCAAACTTGTTTTATACCTCAGGCATCATTATGCACTGAGCCTCTCATAGTTGGTTTATCTTTTATCCAGCATTCTCCAAGTGCCCTCACAATTTTTTTTTTATTGAATTACTTGGGGCAATGCTGGTTAAGAAAATTATACAGTTTCTTATGTTCACAATTCCACAGCACATCATCTGTACACTCTATCGTGAGTTCACCACCCCAAGTCACGCTTCAGTCCATCGCCATTTATTCCCCCCATACCCTCCTCCACTTCCACCTTCACATTTAATGCTTGATTTTTATAGACTGCATTTTTACACTTTACAGATATATCTCAAATTAGTCTCCCCCACCCCCCCTTTTTTTATTAGCCTTGCTTAGCTTAAGCCTTCATCAAATTTTAATTAAAGAACTATATAATGGCCCTGGCCGGTTGGCTCAGCGGTAGAGTGTCGGCCTGGCGTGCGGGGGACCCGGGTTCGATTCCTGGCCAGGGCACATAGGAGAAGTGCCCATTTGCTTCTCCATCCCCCCTCCTTCCTCTCTGTCTCTCTCTTCCCCTCCCGCAGCCAAGGCTCCATTGGAGCAAAGATGACCCAGGCGCTGGGGATGGCTCCTTGGCCTCTGCCCCAGGCGCTAGAGTGGCTCTGGTCGCAGCAGAGGGATGCCCCGGAGGGGCAGAGCATCGCCCCCTGGTGGGCAGAGCGTCGCCCCTGGTGGGTGTGCCAGGTGGATCCTGGTCGGGCGCATGCGGGAGTCTGTCTGACTGTCTCTCCCCGTTTCCAGCTTCAGAAAAATACAAAAAAAAAAAAAAAAAAAAAAAAAAAAAAGAACTATATAATAACTGGTATGTTCCTGTCACCAGACTCTTGTGATCTAAATTCAGAATCCATACTATTTGCTTCATGGTCTGTTTCTTAATGGTCTGGATACATCATTTACATGTATCAATCTCAGTTGGTTTTCCATTGCACACACAGGACAGAATTCACACATGCAAAAGATTGTATGACAATCTGAGGTTTACTTTACTTGTTCAGGTTTATCACCTACTCTTTCTTCTATTTATACCGGCAACTTATCTTTTTTTTCTGTTTTTTTTTTTTTTTTGTTTTACAATTTATTGAGGTATAATGACATGAAATAATTAAAGTATACTATATGATAAGTTTAGGCACATGAATGTGGCATGGGACTAGGACCATAATCAAGATAAAAAATATATTCACTACTTCCAAGCTCCTTTGTTTTTCTACTCTCCCATCTCTTCAGTGCTAATCCCAAAGAGCAATCGATATGTTTTATGCCACTATAGACAGTTTCCATTTCCTAGAATTTTTAAAATTGGAATCATAAGTTTTAGTCTTTCTTTGTCCGGCTACTTTCACTCAGCAGAATGGTTTGAGAACCATGCTCATTCTGTCTTACATATTAACGGCCCCTTTTCACTGCGGAACAGTGCACCATTTATGGATATACCATCAGTTGTCTGTCCTCTCACCAGTTGAGGGACATTTAGGTTGTTTCCAGTTTGGAAATTAAAAAAAAATAAGCTTCTGTGAGCATTTGTTTTAACATCTTGGTGTCAAGCATTTGGGGGTTTTGTTTTAGAGAACATATTTACAAAGAAAGAAGTTTTAGTATGACTTTTTAACAAACTCTCATCAAAATTTGTATGTCCTTATTTTGAAAGGCTATATATATCAACCATACAAACATTTTATTGTTTAATACATTTTCTGCTAATGCATATCTTTTTATTATTAAATTTGATATTTTAAATGTTCCTAAATGCAGTAATATCACATGTGTGCTTTTTTTACATTTTCTTTTATTACAATGGTAACATTTTTAGAGATAAATTTCCTATTCTAATGGGATGTGCACTTTGAAGGACTGGGATTAATATTATCAGATTGTCTTCAAGGAAATTTTAATTCTGGTCATGAATAGCAGAGTACAAAGGGCAAATGCTGATTGCCTGCTCAGAGGAATTTCTCCCATTTTCTCTGCCTCTAGAACACATAGTGTAGTTGGGTTTGACAGCTCAGAGAGAAGTATGTTTCCCTTTCTTGACAGTAAATTCTAACTGGTATAAGCAAACCATTGTTAATCCCCTAACCTTTGTCAGTGAATTTTTTAGTAATAGGACTATAACCTAATTTTGGCCAAAATCTTTTTAAAAAGGTTTCTTTTCCAAAGAGATAACAGTCAACTCTTTTTTATCTCCCCAAATTACATTTATCAGTAATTTTGATAGTTTTAGTGGGATCTTAAGTTTTAATTCTTTATTTCTTTAAATTTTCAAATTGAGACTTGCCTTCTTAAATCCCATCGACATGAAGTCACACAGGATATCTCATGCTTGAGAGGATCTTATTGGATTATTTCATAGTTCATTAAAAGAACCACATTTTAAATGGTTCAGCAGAGACTAAAAACCACCATGAGATGATGCAAAGCTGTTCTGTAAGTTTAGCATAACTACTCAGGCCTCTGGTTAGCCATAAAATCATTAGCTGTAACTGGGTCATTAGTAAGGATAACATCTCCTCTTATATGTATATCAGGCCAAAGAAGTTCTGTTAATTTTACTCAATATATCTTGTATTAGTCAGTATTTATAAGTTCTTCTCTTGAGAAAATACCATTCTAGGTTTGTTTTTTCCCTTAAGTACACGGAGATATCCCACCATCTACAATGACAAGCACTATGGACTGGTATCATTACTGGATTTCTTTTCTGGAATATACCTTACATCACACATGTATCTCTCACTCTCTGTGTGCAATTAATCATTCTATACTGCTGAAGTTCCTATAGTCCACATTTTTTATCTTTCTAGTTGCTTATAAATCTAAGATTCTTTTTTTTTTTTTAAGTGAGAGGAGAGATAGTGAGACATGTGCCCTGACCAGGATCCACCAGGCAACCCTATCTAGGGCCAATGCTCAAATCAACCAAGCTATTTTTAATACTTGAAGCTGATGCACTTGGATCAACCAAGCTATCCTCAGTGCTGGGGGCCATGCTTGAGCCACTGGGTACTAGAGAGGAAGAGAAAGAGAAAGGGGAGAGGGAAGGGAAGAGAAGCAGATGGTCACTTCTCTTGTGTGTTCTGACTGGGAATCGAACCTGGGATAATCGTATGCCAGGCCAATGCTCTATCCATTGAGCCAACTGGCCAGGGCCTAAGATTTTTTTTTTACTCTCCATTAAATAATTTTAGTTTTGATCTGTGGATTCAGTGATCAACTTATAGAACAAGTTTCACATTTCAAATAAATGCATGAACACTATTTAGATCTTTTTAAAAATATTTAAACTTTAAATTTTATAACAAAAAAAATTAAGGCAACAGTATTACTTACCAATTAATTCATAGAGTAAAAACTGCTAATTTTAGATCTCTTTTGGCAAAAGTTATATGTGGCAAAGAGACCAAATATTTTTTTATAATTATGAATGAAGACCAAGGAATCATAGTTAATTTTTATTGTAAAACTTGCAAATTTAACTACTGAAGAAACTTGTTAAAGCCTCAGGAAAGTGTACTGTCAAGAACTAGTTAATCATAAATAAAATAATCTGAATCACTGGATATAAAAATGCATTTGCATTTATATGCACTGCATGATGTACCTTGATTAACTTGGCAGTTTAGCGCATGCTTTCCCTGAAAGCAGTGATCAGTTTTTGCTCAAAATAGATTGAACTGCTGTATGAATTCATGCCACAGTCCACAATGCTAATCAGTTTTGAAGAAGCAGAAATTATGTTTTTAAGTTGGCTCTGAAATAAATTTTCATTGCTCAGCTTTCTTTCCTCAAATAATTTCACTTTCTCTGAGGCTACCTCCCTGGACCACAGGCCTCTATCTATATACATAAATTAGCCATCCCAACAAGGGAATCAACCATCCCTTAACCATTGAGACCATTTATTAGCCATCCATTTTTTGCCGTGAACAGTTTTAAATCCTGCACATACTTTTTCTGTTATAGTGCCTAATGCTTTTATTATTTCTATCTTACAAATTAAGCAAAATAACCAAATAGCAGAGATTTTCATTAATTTTCCTGCATTAGGAATACATTGGAGACAGTATTTGAATCCAGGTTTGTGCTGCTACAAAAGTCCAACGCTTATGTTATAGTAAGGGGACACTCCAAACCAGTGGTCCCCAAACTACGGCCCTTGGGCCGCATGAGGCCCCCTGAGGCCATTTATCCGGCCCCCGCCACACTTCTGGAAGGGGCACCTCTTTCACTGGTGGTCAGTGAGAGGAGCATATTGACTATCTCATTAGCCAAAATCAGGCCCATATTTCCCACTGAAATACTGGTCAGTTTGTTGATTTAAATTTACTTGTTCTTTATTTTAAATATTGTATTTGTTCCCGTTTTTGTTTTTTTTGTTTTTTACTTTAAAATAAGGTATGTGCAGTGTGCATAGGGATTTGTTCATAGTTTGTTTGTTTTTTTATAGTCCGGCCCTCCAACGGTCTGAGGGACAGTGAACTGGCCCCCTGTGTAAAAAGTTTGGGGACCTTTGCTCTAGACTGTCAACATGCCTATCAGAACATCACACCTACTCACTCTGGTACAGTTTCTCACCATGAAATGTAATCCTTTAGTTATGTGTATTTTCCTAACATTCCCTCCCTTAAGTATATTAACTTAGAGTGAGATTGCCTTAATTCTTCACAGTATGATTCCTGCCTCCTTCACTGGGGGTGGGGGGGGGGGTGGGAAGAAAACATATTGAAGTAAATTTAGATTTTGTAGGCATTTAAATCATGAAAACCTCTGAAATTTGCTTGTTTAAGGTCTTTGATCTTGCAGTTTAATTTAAATTGTCAGATTTGAAAACATAAGATTTGTTTTCTAAATCCTTTTGAATATTTTTCTAGAGTAATAAACTCTTCTTGATCACCTGTACCTAATGTCATCATTTTGTAGTTAAGGAAAGAGTATCTTAGTAAAAACGTAGTAAATATCTTGAATTATCTTATAGAGAAGATAAATATTTTAAATCAATTTCATAATAAAGGTGTCTATTTGGAGGGAAATGTACATTTCAGTCATAGAAATTCAGTTCATTTATCATCTGCATTTAAATAAATCAATGCATTAATATTATCAGAAACTGTAAAAAGTTCTTGGCATGATCACACCTAAAAATCAGTTACCCCCTACCCTAATTGGACATAACCACTTTTTCCCATTGTAACTAAACAATTTTATTATAAATTTTTAATATTAAATTTTTTACACACCTAGAAACTCTTTCTGATGAAAAAGTGTTCAGTGGAAGCTATGGAAATATAATTTATTGGTATTTTGTTTGTTGTTCTTTTCTGAGAGAGGCAGGAAGAGAGACAGGCACATGAAGCTGCTTCTGTATGTACCCAGACTGAGAAATCAAACTGGCAATCTCCGTGTTCTGGGATGACACTTCAACCCACGTAGCTATCTGGCCAGGGCTTAATTTTTTTTACAGACAGAGAGAGCAAAGGAGAGAGAGGGGTGGGGGAAGGCAAGCGTTCATTTGTTGTTCCACTCAGTCGTGCATTCATTGGTTGTTTCCTGTGTGTCCTGACTGGTGATGAGGATCGAACCCACAACCTTGTTGTTTCAGGATGAGGCTCTTAATCGACTGAGCTAACTGGCCAGGATCTACCTACGTTCTTTCTCTCTTTTCTTTCTTTCTTTCTTTCTTTCTTTCTTTCTTTCTTTCTTTCTTTCTTTCTTTCTTTCTTTCTTTCTTTCTTTCTTTCTTTCTTTCTTTCCTTCCTTCCTTCCTTCCTTCCTTCCTTCCTTCCTTCCTTCCTTCCTTCCTTCCTTCCTTCCTTCCTTCCTTCCTTCCTTCCTTCTTTCTTTCTTTCTTTCTTTCTTTCTTTCTTTCTTTCTTTCTTTCTTTCTTTCTTTCTTTCTTACTTTCTTTCTTTCTTTCTCTTTTCTCTCTCCCTTCCTTCCTTCCTTCCTTCCTTCCTTCCTTCCTCTCTCTCTTTCTCTTTCTTTCCTCTTTCCTACCCACCCTCTCTCCCTCTTCCCTCCCTCCCTCCTTCTTCCCTCCCTTCCTTCCTTCCTTCCTTCCTTCCTTCCTTCCTTCCTTCCTTCCTTCCTTCCTTCCTTCCTTCCTCTCTTTCTCTCTTTCTTTCCTCCTTCATACCCTTTCTCCCTCCCTCCTCCCTCCCTTCTTCCCTCCCTTCCCTCCCTTCCCTTCCCTCCCTTCCCTTCCCTTCCCTTCCCTTCCCTTCCCTTCCCTTCCCTTCCCTTCCCTTCCCTTTCCTTCCTTCCTTCCTTCCTTCCTTCCTTCCTTCCTTCCTTCCTTCCTTCCTTCCTTCCTTCCTTTTTTCTTTCTTTCTTTCTTTCTTTCTTTCTTTCTTTCTTTCTTTCTTTCTTTCTTTCTTTCTTTCTTTCTTTCTTTTCTTCCTTTCCTTTCCTTTCCTTTCCTTTTTTTTTATTATTTTTTAGTAAACTTAAATTCTTTAGGTGCTATAGAAGATAGGCATCTTTTTGCTTATTCATTTATTCTTCTTACTACTATTGTTCATTCTGAAATAATACTTCTTTGAGTGATCTCTATATTCTGCTTCATAATTTGTGAACAGAGAAAGTTCAGGGAGCAGACATGACTTTTTCCCTGAGATCTTGTGAAGGGCACAGCTATACCTATGCTGTCTATGCTTTTTCTTTGTGTTTTCAAAAGCTAATGTGAAAATGAGTCATTCTTTCTTGGTGAAGGAGTTTTTCTGCAAAAATTAATGGATATATCATTAATCAATGTCCTTTGCATATTAATATTAGAACAGTGTTTTGACACATTTTTATTGGATCCAATCTTTTGGCATCATATCTTCTCATGCAAATTATCCAAAATTAGTGAGCTGGGATAAGAGTGCCTAGTTCTAACCTTTGTGTTTATGTCTTCAGAATAGGCTGAAATAGGAGTAATATAAAATAAGAGTTTCTTACCCCAACTTCTCTATATTTCAGGGAAAAACCTGATACATATTTTATTGTTATATAAAAATATTATTTAATGTTTTGAAGGAGGGTAAAAAACCAACATAAGGACATTTATTATGTACTGCCATTAAGTGAAATAGATAATAAATAAGAGTATTCATTCAGCTGATACTTGTTGAGCACCTGCTATATTCTGGATACAGTTATAAATCCTGAAGATAAGTCTTCTCATTAGCTTAAAGTCTAGTCCGACTTATTACCTATATGATGCCATTTCAATTTGTATAACATATATTTCCCATTTTACATCCCTAATTTTTTTTTTTTTGGCAGACAGGGAAAGTCAGAGGGAGGGACAGATAGGAACAGACAGACAGGAAGGGAGATAGATGAGAAACATCAATTCTTTGTTGCAGTTCCTCAGTTGTACATTGATTGATTTCTCATATGTGCCTTAACTGGAGGTCTATAGCAGACCGAGTGACCCCTTGCTCAAGACAGTGACCTTGGGCTCAAGCTGGTGAGCCTTGTTCAAACCAGATGAGCCCATGCTCAAGCTGGCGACCTCGGGGTCTCGACCTGGGTCCTCCACATCCCAGTCCGATGCTCTCTCCACTATGCCACCACCTGGTCAGGCACATCCCTAAATATTATAATATATGCTGTGAATACTATTCTCTCAAGGAATTAGAATTTTTTTCTTATAAAAGTGATTCAGAAATAAAGCCAAATTGTATATATTTTACCTTTACATTTTTATGGAATTTTGAATCATATTTATTTTAAAAATAAAAAGCAAGTTTTAATTTCTTTGCTTTATAGATTTGCTGTGTAGGCATGTATTTTGTATGCCTTTTCTGGGAAATCTATTCAGCAATTTTCTTCTTTTCATATTTAATTATATCATCTAGGTTTGCATAAGGTTTTTTTTAATGAAAGTTAATTAAACACATGTAAAATCTAGTCATTTTATGATCACACCCTTTAACTGGGTGGATATTAAAAATTGAGTTCCAATTCTAGTGGGTCTAGACATTTTGGACCATTATTTATTTTCCAAATGAAATAAAAGGAGGGTAAATGACAACTTACTCCATTCTTTTCCAATTACAAGTTACAGTTAGAAAAGTCAAATTCAGTCAGCTAAAGATGAGTTATCTACAAATGAGCCTACTTGGAAACAGATTAGCAATTTAAATGACTAAGTTAATAAAATCCAATTATATCTAATTTGCCCACTCTTCTTTTCCTTTGGCCTCCCAAGGCTTCAGAGTATGAGTGCCTTGCTTGGGTTCCTGGATGCAAGGTTGGGGCAGGTTTGTAGAACAGAAGAATTTGTGAGAAAAACACAGTCACAGTAATTATACCTGTTGCAGCTAGCTGGATGCGTTCAGCACCCTATATGTGTGTGTGTATGTGTGTGTGTGTGTGTGTGTGTGTGTATTTAGTTAAATGCATTGTATATACACACACATGTATGTGTGCTCATCTTTGCGTTATAGAACATTCACATGTACACACACACTGGACATCACTCCCACGGCAACTTCACCTTGACTGCATCAAATGCCAAGTTTCAAATGAATTCCAAGTAGTTCTTAATTCTGTTCCCCCTCTCCATATCTTGTCATGACTGCCCTAAGTCAAGGTTTATAACCTCCTAACTAATCTTCGACTTCTCATTTTATCACCCTTATACTACTTACTGCAGGGAATATATATATATATATATATATATATATATATATATATATATATTCTAAATGAAAATTCAGCCATGCCAGTAACCTAATGAAAATCTTTAAATGCCTCCCTAATGCCTATAGAATAAAGACCAATCTTCATAACTTAGAACAGTTAGGCCTCCATGATCTAATTCTTATCTAACGATACCTTTGGATCTTAGACTGTAATGGCACTGGAAGATGTGGTGTTCTCTGCGCAAACCATGGTCTCTCATGAAATTATATCTCTATCCTTAGCACTATCTAGAATACCCTCTCCTTTCTTTGATGGTCTAACTCACACATCTTTTAAGATTCTATAGAATCCTACATTCACTCTATAAAACCTTCACTAATGTCTCAGTCTAGCTTAAAATCCTCTTCTCTGACCTCCATAGCATTTTTTAACATGCACTGGGTTACATCATACTGACATAACTTAAGGTGTAAATTTTAGACTCTAACTCCTAATACAGAGTGACATAGGACTTGACCTATTACAGACAGTGTTCAAGAGCCTGAGAGTGATGGTTATTAATTAGCATCACAGTGGCACCACTTTGGAAAGACACAGAAGCACAAGCTCAGTTTTTCTCTATACTGTATTTTTCTTCTCTTTTCTATTTCATTTTTTTTTTAGTGAGGAGCGGGATAGACAGACAGGAAAAGAGAGAGATGAGAAGCATCACTTCTTCCTTGTGGCACCTGAGTTGTTCATTGATTGCTTTCTTGTATGTTCCTTGACCGGGGGGCTGCAGCTCAGTAAGAGACTCCTGCTCAAACCAGTAACCTTGGGTTCAAGCCAGCGACCATGGAGTCATGTCTATGATTCCACACTCAAGCCAGTGACCCCGTGCTCAAGTTGGTGAGCCAGCGCTCAAACCGGAGACCTCAGGGTTCCAAATCTGGGTCCTCAGCATCCCAGGCAGAGAGATGCTCTATCCACTGCTCCACTGCCTGGTCAGGCTTTCTATATTTTTTAAATGTTGATCTGATAAAGACTTTGTTCAAATCCAGCAAATAATAATTGGTACCATCCGTATGCTACTTAAGTAACTTTTAAATATATTATCATGTTTTGAATATCATATAAACAATCAATCTTTAAGAAGGAAGATTCAATATTAAAACTGAAGTGAGTTAATATGTAGCTATGCAAGTATTTAAAAAATCCTCCACCATTTCCCCATTCATTTAATAATTTAATAATTATGAACAAAATATGTTGAACAGTCATTTCCACAAACTTATATTTTAATTTTTTCTTGAGTTCTACTCAGCAGTTTTGACTATGTTCAATGCAAAACAATGAGGACATTGATGGTGTATAAAATGTTGTATACTGGATTTTGTGGGTGATTTACGAAATTTACAGGGATAATTTTGTCTGTGTACCAAATGGGCTTTCTTTAAAAACTAATCTCACTTAAAATATCAACTATGACATAACTCTGTTAGCTGTCAAAACTATTTCCTTTGGGAGCTGACAGCTTCATACACATTATAAGGATGCTCCTGGAATGCATGAAATTATTCTTACATATTTCTGTAACCATGTGTGGGTCAAATAAGTTTGCAAATATGATGTATATGTTTGCTCACTTATAGTTTGCATTAGGTGTGGGGACAGGTGGTAAGCAGGCAGGATCCTTATAGTCTAAGGCTTAGTTTTAAGACTAAGCCTTTCCCACCCTTTTAATACTAAGATCTTCTCAACACTAAGCTTTTCCCCACACCCTTGACTGTTGCATGAATTGGGGTGGTGCACTCTTATAAGAAATCCCATTATGCATCAGATAAGTGGCTTTGTATCAGAGACTTCCTTGTTTGTATATTGGCTTAAAGGTTTTGATTTCTACACTATAAAATGGGGCAGGCTGGGGACTTGCTCGCTTTTGGTTCCTGCTGTTAGGTTGCAAGGAGAGGCAGCCAAAATGGTGGAGTGCTGAAGGAGAAGCCAGTTTGTGCAGAGTTTGTGCAGAGAGAAGGAGATGGGGAACAGAGGTGAATAAGGCTGGTAAGCTAGAAACCTTTGATTCTAGGAATACTTAGATGTGTCAGTGGCTTTGGAAGCCCTGAATGGAAAGGGAAGTGTTTTCCCACTGTGTGTATTTCTTGCCTGCTGGGTGCGAGCTAGGATTAAAGAAAATGGCCCACCAGTTCTTGGCTCCTTTGTTTCATTACCATCTGTCCGAATCAAATGCGAACCTGCACGGGCCAGGTGGCTGTGATGGTGGCCGCGGCTACTGGCTTTACACTACGGCACTCAGCTTAGTGGTTGGAATGAGTTAAGTGTGCAATTAATCTGTTCCACTGAACTAAATTGGAAGTCAACACTCCTAGCACCTTAAATGGAGGAGAGCCACCTGCTCCCTTTAGTTCATTGTTAACCACAGAATGATTCATGTGTTGTTTCTAGTTCGGCGGCTCTTACTTCTCAAGAAAACCCAACCAGGTTTTCTGACAGAGGTAGCAGAGGGTGGGAAGAAAAGCAGCAGCACTTTTGAAGTCATTTGCTGGAAGAAAGAAAAAATAAAATCTGCAGCTGAAACATGAATGAGGTGGGTTAAAGATAGTATCAAAGACCAATGAAATACAAGTATAATGCTAGGGTTCTAGTTGACCAGTATTACTCTACTGAAATGTATGATTCAATACAAGAGATTGCCAGGAAGTGACCTTTCTACTATTATCTTCACTGATTTGTCTCTAGAGTGTTGAGACATTTTTTTAAAAAGTCTTTAAGAAGAAATCGATGATTATCTGCCTGTGGAATTTCAGAACTTCATCTAGTGACAGTAATATGTTTTTATACGCTGTCTAGTTTATTGTTGTTGTTGTCATTTTTACCATTTGATAGAAGTAAGTAGGTAGGTAGATAGATAGATAACTCATTCATATTGGGACATTTATTAAAAGTCTAGGGGGGAAGTTCTATGAAACTCAAGGACAGGGACTCCAAACCAATGTAAAAAAAAAAAAAAAAGACAAAAAACAATAAGCCAGGCAGAAAAAGAAAATTATCATATGACCTCACTCATTTGAAGAATCCAATGAACTATGTGAACTGAGGAACGGAATTGAGACAGAGGAGAGATCAAAGGGACCAGAGGAAAAGAGAACTGGGGGAAAGAGGATGATAGGATGGGATAAACCTGAAGGGAAGGGGGGAGGGCACTATAGGGAGGGGGGGGCAAGGGAGCCGTTGAAGGGAATACGGGGGAGGGAAATGCATTCGGGGCAATGCTAGAATCTATGTAAATACAATAAATTAAAATCAGTAAAAAAAACAAAAGAAAAGATCAGGATTGTCATGTTATTATAATAGTGAAATTCCAACATTTTAAACATCATTTAATGTTTTTCAATTAAAATATAATAAAAAATAAAAACAAAGCCTTCAAAGCAAGATTAATTTTTTTCCTGGAAGATGTATCTATTTAGCTATTCCTTCACTGTGATGTCATGGCTGCAAAGAAGTGAAGGTTAAATTGCAATAGCATAACATTATTTCTTTTCAGGTAATGTCTCTTTTGCCTAGTGCCCTATTTTTTGTCTATAATTCTTTGCGCTGTTTCGTTCTGTAGGAAAAAAAAAGTCAATAAAATGCCATTGATTAACAACACTCAGCCTACATGTTTTAGTAAACTGAACCATATTGCCTATTGCTGGCATGATCGACACTATTTAATATAAAATGCTGAGCCAAAGGAAAGCAAGCATGTTTCTCTTTTAGCAAAAATGTACGGATGGATCATAGAGGCAAGTGATTCACAGTATAAAAAGGTTTTCTTTTTCTTTTTTTTTTTGTATTTTTGTGAAGCTGGAAACGGGGAGAGACAGTTAGACAGACTCCCCCTGCCTGCGCCCGACCGGGATCCACCCGGCACGCCCACCAGGGGCAACGCTCTGCCCACCAGGGGGCGATGCTCTGCCCCTCTGGGGCGTCACTCTGCCGCGACCAGAGCCACTCTAGCGCCTAGGGCAGAGGCCAAGAAGCCATCCCCAGCGCCCGGGCCATCTTTGCTCCAATGGAGCCTTGGCTGCAGGAGGGGAAGAGAGAGACAGAGAGGAAGGGGGGGATGGAGAAGCAAATGGGCGCTTCTCCTATGTGCCCTGGCCGGGAATCAAACCCGGGTACCCCGCACGCCAGGCCGACGCTCTACCGCTGAGCCAACCGGCCAGGGCCACAGTATAAAAAGTTTTAAAACAATGATTGATAGCCCTGGCCAGTTGGCTCAGCGGTGGAGCGTCAGCCCGGCATGTGGAAGTCCTGGGTTCAATTTCTGGCCATGGCACACAGGAGAAGCACCCATCTGCTTCTCCACCCTTCCCCCTCTCCTTTCTCTTTTTCTCTCTCTTCGTTTCCAGCAGCCAAGGCTTCATTGGAGCAAAGTTGGCCTGGGTGCTGAGATGGCTCCATGGCCTTTGCCTCAGGCCCTAGAATGGCTCTGTTGGCAGCGGAGCAGCACCCTGGATGAGTCGAGCATCGCCCCTTTGGGGGCATGCCAGGTGGATCTTGGTCGGGTGCATGCAGGAGTCTATCTGCTGCCCCCCCCCTGCCGCTTCTAACTTGGGGGAGGGGGGTCATTGACAATCACTTGATGAATTAGCCACTTACAAGCGGAAAGGGGTAGCATATTGGCTGTTTCCCAGGACCTGAGAAAGGACAAAGATTACTGCTCCATTATGCAAAGTCAAATGTGTTACATTAATGCCTTAAAATAACTTGGATGATTATATAAAAATCTGTTAGGTTTTTTAAATACCTGTTCAAATATATCACAATGAATAGTATTTTGCCCTTCTTGTATTAGTTGTACAGATTAAAAGTTATTTAAAATAAATTAGTGATATATGAGTAGATAGAAGAAAGGCAACAATGTTTTAAGCACCTGCTTATTCAGAGTCCTTGGACATCAATTGTATTATGGTCAATTGTATTATGGTTATAAATGTGCTTTCTAACTACTATCTCGTGTAAGATAATCTGAGAACTGGTTAACAAAGGTTAAGTCACATTTAAGACATTGAAAGAAAAATTGATGAACAGTTTGTTGGTGGGTGATTCCATTCTCAATAAGAGGATATTCCATCAAAAGAAAAAAAAAAAGCTGTTTGCTTTATTAAGCCTGTTCTGTACCACAGTTGGGAACGTGGTTGGGTCATGAATGCTGGCAGGTTGTCAGGGAAACAGGAATAATGCAATTGAATACATAGTCTTCTTGCAAAATGGTTTTAGCTTTGCTTGACTTGTCTAATGGCTGACCTGGAAATTCTAAAAATAATTAATGGAGAAAAACAAATTTTCTAGTTTAATTACATATACCTCTTTGTTGAAAGATAGTAATAAAACTATTTCTCTAGGGGTAGAGTATTATGCTTATAATTCAGAGAAAAATATCTTCTTACAAACTTTGAAATCTTCTAGTGATTAAGTGTTTTTAGTAGTGATGTAAGAGTGTGTATAAAGGTCAGACACATCCACATTCTCTTGACCCTTTTTCTAATCACTGTCGCTTAGAAAGAGGCCTTGGAGAGTCTCTACCCAAGATATTCTCTAAGAAAAGCAGATGACAGATAGTTTGATTGGAACCTCAGTAGTAACCACAAATACATACTTTATCACAAATATTTATAATGATTCAAATCTATAGACATGCAAGAAAATAAAGAAATTGGGCCTCATGCAAGAGACTAAAATCTGAAGTGGACAAGGGCTGTCAATTTTTTGTTTATCAATTAGGATTTGATATTTCCAAAACCAAACCAATACTTGCCCATTACTGCCCTCCAGTTTCTTCGTGGTGCCTTATTCCTTCAGATACGTGCTGCTCTTTCCCAGCTGTCCCACTTACTATGTGATTCTGTGCAAGTTATTTCATCATTATTTCTCTTTGTTTGTCTATGACTTGGTCTCAGGAACAGTGGCTAGCACACAAAAGTACTTAATGACTGTGAACCAATGTTTGTATTATAATCATTCTCAACTATGTGATTGAATCATACTGTTTTTGCCAAAAATGCTTGCCATCCCTTTCACCACCATTCAAACCCTCCCATGCTTTTAAATCATAGTAAGACACTTTTATTTAATACTGTGCAAAAGAAATTCAAGACTCTGTCACTGTAGTTTAGTACTGCTTGTGAATTGGATATAATGTGTGGGGAGGTTTCCTTGGGAGAGCAGAAAGGGCTGGCCCGGTGTCCCAAAGCAGTGGTCCCCAACCCTCGGGCTGTGGACCAGTACCAGTCCGTAGGCCATTAGGTACCGGTCTGCAGAGAAAGAATAAATAACTTACATTATTTCCGTTTTATTTATGTTTAAGTCTGAACAATGTTTGGTTTTTAAAAAATGACCAGATTCCCTCTGTTACATCTATCTAAGACTCACTCTTGATGCTTGTCTCAGTCATGTGATACATTTATCCATCCCACCTTAAAGGCCAGTCCATGAAAATATTTTCTGACATTAAACTGGTCTGTGGCCCAAAAAAGATTGGGGACCAATGTCCCAAAGGACTTGTCTATCAGGAGTACTTGATGACAGACAGTATGGGAGAAAAAATAACAAAGATGCCAGAAGTGTGTGTTGAAAAGCTTGCCACTGTGATAATGTTAAAACAGCTTAGTATTACTAGATATTAAAGAAATAATGGACATTGTCATTCCTTAAGATCAATATCACATGGCGGTATGTAATTACAAGTTCTCTTTTATATTTCAGCTCACTTATTATATCCATATAATATCATTGATCTGATAGCCACAAAACCCACATTGCATCTGGCAGGCAGGACTTTTCTCAAGGCAGAAAATTTGGGTAGGAAATCTTTTAGATTATTGGTGTTGGGGACATGGTTTTGACTTGACCTGTTTTTCTCTTTACAAACTTGGATGGCCTTTGAATGATATAGTTTGGTTTAGTCTACATGTATTTTTCTGTTAGACAGCTCACAGTATTTTTGCTTCTTTTCCTCCCTCTCCTCACTTCCTTGCTGGAGGCTGAGACTGTAGAGTCACCTGCTTGCCCTTTTCATTGAAATTTCTCTGTAGTCTCTTCCAGATGTTTTTATACCATGTTTGTTTAAAAGTGAAAATGGTGCCTTTGCATTAAAACTCAGGGGATAGTTTTTTTTTGTTTGTTTGTTTGTTTTTTAGAAAGAACGTTTCATCTCCCTTTCACTCTGAATATAACAGATATTTCTCTTTTATTGAGGGAACTAAATGAACAGTTCATCAGCTAATCGCTTTCTTATGTATTTATTTTGGTTTCTTTACAAACAAAGTATTTTACAAGCCCAACAGCAGTTAAAGAAATTCCTGACCTTGCCTATTTTTTTAAAGATTGGGAAGTTAAACTGCACCCCATAGCAATCAGGCGCCAGAATCACTTCTTTTCTACTTCAAAAGTGTGTATGTGGTTTTTTAAACTGCTAATGAAAGCATTACAAAGATTAGCTTTTGAAGTGGCTAGCAGCTTTCATTTATTTTCCTTCTGGTATTCCCTCTGCCTCCAGCTAAAATTTAGAACCTTAAAAATGTTTCTCTTCTTTGCTAAATTCCGTTGATGTTCTATCAAAGTGCATTTGGATTATATAAAGCTTCGTTCTTATCTTGCAGCTCAGTATTCCTGAGAGAACAGTAGTCAGGTTAGAATTGACAAGCCTGTATCTGGTACTTTCAAACTAGAATGTGCTCCCAGCCCTACCGGGGGCATTGGATAACTCTTTTTCCTGTTGCCATGCAGGGAGATGGACGCCCACACTGTGATGATAAAGGAGGCAGTGTTTCCTTGCAAAAGGCAAAGAGCAGCTTCATCCCTCAACACAGCAATTTTCAACAGGTGGACCGAAGAAAGTTTTTAAACATGCAATGCCTGACTGTTTAGTCAGGGGTACTGATGTCATTTCCCTTAGATTGTCAAATAAAGAAAAATGACAACAGCCAACACAACAATAGCCGTCTGGTGTGAATGAATCAAAGTGATGTCTATATTTTATCGGATCAGCAAAAAATATATTTTTGATGTACTGCAGGATTTTAGTAATTAGTTTATGTGTGCCATGAGATAAAAAAAAAAAAAAAAAAGGATGAAAATCGCTGCCTTAGTACAATCGGAGAGAGTCACACCAAAGTTACTAGTGGGGAGAGATACGTGATAATGTAAATAGATTCATAAAACTAAGAAAGTTTAGAAATTTTTTGCCACGTTGTATTATTACTTAATAAGGAAGGTTTAAATTTTTGGTTCTTTTGTTGACTTCTTATATGAAAACTTTTGAGCAGTAATCATTCCAGTGAAGATTTTATATTAATAGTCTTTCTCTTCTTGAATGTTGTAACTTAGCACCAGGAAAATTTGTTTTGATATTATTTATCACATCTCATTTTTTTCTGAGTCCCCATAAATATTGGCTTCTAAAAACCTGGGTAATTTGGAATTTCCTAGCTTGTGTCTCCTAAGAAATTTAAACACATCAAATTTAATCATAGAAATCAGATTAAATCAGTATTATCACCCATGTGCACCTAATAATGTCTTGATGCCGATTTGGAAACTGCATAAGCTTACTTTGTGGTTTTGTTGATCCTTGCGTGTTACATTAGTAGTAGTAGTATCTAAAATCTAACCTTTGGAATTCTGTAATTGTCTGGGATAATTAAATGGCAGAATTTTGGTAGAGTGATGGGAGCAAAAGTTAACATTTTAGGTCTGAAGACAGAATGGTAGTGCAAGAAAGAGAAGCCTTTAGCGTGAACCTTGTGTTCCGTGAGCTTGGGAATGTAGGAGAGGCCCATGATTGGGCAGATTTTAGAAGGGACAGCAAGATCAAGTGGATGTATTTTAAAACAGATATATTTTGCCTAACCTGTGGTGGCGCAGTGGATAAAGTATTGACCTGGAATGCAGAGGTTGCCAGTTCGAAACCCTGGGCTTTCCTGGTCAAGGCAAATATGGGGGAGTTGATGCTTCCTGCTCCTCCCCACTTCTCTCTCTTTCTCTTCCCCCCTCTGCTTCTCTCCAGAAATGAATAAAGTCTTAGAAAAAAAAGAAAAAAACAGCTATTTTGTAAATGTCAGGGTCATATGATTTCCTTGAGTTCTCTGGTGAGGCCTGAGTCTTGGATGAGTGAGTGTGTCTCCTGAAGGGATGTGCTTGCTTGCATTGAGGACAGTGAAAATGAGTTGTTGTTTTTTATTTTGGGGTTTTTTTTTGTTTTTTGTTTTTTTCAGAGAAAGATAAAGAGTCAGAGAAAGGGACAGATAGGGACAGACAGGAAGGGAGAGAGAGAGAGTATCAATTCTTTGTTGCGGTACCTTAGTTGTTCATTGACTACTTTCTCATATGTGCCTTGACTGGAGGCTACAGGAGACCAAGTAACCCCTTGCTCAAGCCAGCGACCTTGGGCTCAAACTGGTGAGCTTTGCTCAAACCAGGTGAACCCATACTCAAGCGGACGACCTCGGGGTCTCAAACCTGGGTCCTCCATCTCCCAGTCCAACACTCTATCTACTACACCACCACCGGGTCAGGCTGAAAATGAGTTTTAAGAGATCTTTTCTTTTTGTGATCTTAAAATCAACCAAGCTGACCACAAATTCTATGTTAATTTACATGAAGTTGAAATATGGAGGGTATTTCAGTGAGATGGTACACAATTTAGCTGACATGAGATGTTTTGTTTTTTACATGGTTGTTGATCATTACAGACTCACTGCTACATGAAACTGACCAGGACACTTAAACTTTGTATTCTCAAAGTAAATATGAGACCCCAAAATGACTGTATCTAAGTTTTGGCATATTTAACAACTTTATATTTTGTACTGTAATATTTGAGGTAAAGTTTAAGAAATCACTGGTGGATACAGAATTCTAATTTTTATCAGAATATATTGGTAATTTTCTACTCTTCCTCCTATCTTCTTCCCCTCCCCCCTCAACCTTCCTCCTTTTCTTCATGTTTCCTCCTATGAATTAAGTTTATGGTTCCTATGCTAGAACTGGCTCAGAAAAGAATAATTTCAAAGGCAATTTCTGTGGTAGATAACTTTGATAAAATGCACCCAAGCAGTTTTATTTTAATGGATATGCACATGAGATCTTGAGACCTTTATTTAGGACTGTGTACACACTGATAATTTCTAATTTCATCAAAAGCAAGTGAACAGAAAAGTTCAGTATTTTATAATTTGCTTCACTGAAAATCAAGGGTGTTCATTCAACAGTGCTTTTCTTCAGAAGATCTCTAATCACGCTGATCATTTTAAATCAGTCTCTTTTTTATTTTACGACAAGTTTTCATGGTCCTGGATAATAGTTGGGGGCCTTTTTATTCTCATATCCTATATTTCTTATATAAAAATATTTTATAGTTTTTGACTGCTGTTTTAAAATATTAATTTATGCATACTTGTTTTAAAAATACAAAAGTTTGCTAAATATTGCCAATAGAAGTTAAAAAATATTTTGAAATACTAGCACATAGAGAAAACTCTATACATAAGCCATTATATAGGTTCTATTGCACAACAGTATTGTACTGTTTTAATTATTATGACTGTATAGCATTATTTAATATATGACAGAGCAAGTAGCCCTTACCAATCTATTTCAAATATCAATGCTGATTTAAAGTGTTTTCAAAACTACAAAATAATTTCTCTTTGATTACTAGAAATGCATTGCATAGGGATGTATTATAGATTCATGTATGTGTGTGTGAATATATGTACTATTTATATTATGTATTTATAATATTGACCTTGGTCATTTATTTATTCACTTATTATTTTATATCTCCATATGGAGTAGATTAATTTTTTCTTGTTACTTCTATATTTAATGTTTTGGATGGCTATCATTAATTGGCATTTATTTTTATCTATTTTTAGTCACTAATCTATTTATTCAATTTCTCTCTGTTGTGTGCCTTTTAGAAACTGGGCATTTAAATACAGAGACGAGGTTATTCTTCTATTTAGTTAAAAAATGTGATTGCTTTTTATATGTTAATTATAAAACTACCCTTTACTGAAATTGCATCTTTTTAAATATAGATTTTTGGTTGTTTATCTTAGGCTTTATATTTACCTATACTCACACTTCTTACAAAGAAGATAATTTTTTTCCTTTTTCATTATCTTTGTTTTCTCTTCTTTTGATAACCTAATTGCAGTGATTAAAACTACCCAAACAACTATAATATTTGTGGACCTTCTTACCTTAACAAGAAGAATGTTTTCTATAATTCACAAATCATGACTTGGCTTTTGTTTGACAATACACATGCAGGTGTCTGCATCCTTACCCTCCCCTCCAACACATATGCATAGAGGACAACTGTATGCTTATGATCTGGATCGAGTATCCATTTGTTTCTACCTTGTGAGAGGTTTATTTCTTCCCTTCATCAGGACCTTGCTGAGGCCTAACTGATTAATATATGTCAAATACTAACAGATTTCCTGATGGGGAATCATCCTTAAATTTTAAAAATAAGTTTCACTTGGTCACATTTTATTATTTTAATGTAGTATGTGATTATATTTGCTAATATTTTATTTTTGAATTAATATTTGTGTGATTTCCTTATACTTTTCTAATTCTTTACTCTTGGTTTCCATCTTCATTTATATTTTTCTGCTTTCCTGAAGTCCATTTTTGTAGTTTAAAATTTCAAAACTGAATTGTAGTCACTTTAATTTTTATTTGTTTAACAAATGTGTTTAAGGCTATGATTTTTTTTTTTTGGCATACTACTTTATTCATATCTGATAGATTTTTGTGTTATGGTATTTTCTTATTGCCAGAACTATCTCAAGATATAATTTTCATTTTGCAGATATTTTGTCCTTTTGTTGTTGTTTTTATTGGTTCTTGATTCTCCTCTTCCTCATCCTCTTTCCCCCTTCCTTCTTTTTGTCCTCTTCCTCCATTATTTATTATTATATTAGCATAAATGTGCTAAGTTCTATATCCTGTGCTAAGAATTTCCGTGATGATAGTGTTGAATGCTCCCAGATAACCATGATGCAGGTGTTTTCAGATGGAGACTCTAGGACTACCCATATGGCATTTGTGGTTAAGTGTGTGTCTCTCTTTAGGCTAAACTTCCTAGGTTTAACTCTTTAAAGTCATGTTTCCAGAACAAGTTGCATAACATTTTTTACCTCAGTATAATCATCATTAAAAAGAGGATAAAAGTGTTACTTATTTTAATGAGATGAAAATTAAGTTATATAATGCAATTATCATAGAAACTATTAGTCATTATTATTGTTGTTACAATTATTATTATTATTATTTATTTACACTCAGTTTTATACTACTACTGCTGGACACCATTCCTAGTTTGCTATTTTTGTGTTCTTTTAGTCATCTGAATAGTTTACAAATTAGGAGGGGGGCTTGCAATTGTGTATTAGCAAGTACACTGTTTAGGAAGTCCTGTTGAGCTATTGTTATGAGAACATTTTCTACTTTATCGTTATTGCAATATCTATTATGTCTTATTTAGCCTTTAATTCATAGATTTAAGTACCGCCTCTGTCAATATTATCAACTGAATGGCTTATGCTTTTAATAATTTTTCCATATTGGCTTATACTATTGTGAGGATATTTCTATCTTAGTGATTATAGAAACTAAAATAATAAAGGAAACTTCTGCCTTTTAACCATGTAGCATAAGCAGAAATCCTAAAAACTTCAGGACAAGTTGAGTTTGTTCAAACTAATTGCAAATACGTTTGGTTAATTTTATCCTACTTAAATATTTTTGGCTTTGTTATTCAACATTTTAACAATGCTTTCCTGCTTTGAAATACAAACAGTATTTCAAATAGATTAGTCTTACACCAACTACGATGAAGTGAGATTTTATTTGAAAACCATGTATTTCTGACTTCATTCATTTTACTGTTTGTTATAAAATATTTATGCTGAGCAATAAAAATAACATTTTTGTTGCTATTAATAAAACAAAATATTGGCTCTCATATTTTTTTGCACAGCATAAATAAGAATATTAAACTAATTTATGAATATGTTCACTTTTATAGTTGTTTAAATTGGGGTAAAGGTGAAGTCATAGTAGTATAATGCTTTTAAAATTTTTAAATAAAGCCATGTTAACTTTTAATTAAATCAATAATTATTTATTAATGTGATACCCCTAATGACTTATTTTTCCCCCCAAAATAGACTTTTTATTTGGTTAACTTATTTGCAAGAATAACTAAGGTGTCCATGACTTTCCTCACTAAGACAAACTGAAAAAATATATATTATTGCTAATTCTCAGTTTTAAATAAACTGAAATAAGCAAATTTGATTACTTTGTTTTTGTCATCTGAATGATGTTTGGGAATCTCGGTGATAATGGATGGAACTGATACAGATGACATTGGGCTTCTAGGAAAGAAGGCTTGGATTTAAATCATGAAAAAATGAGAGTGGACCTGTATGTTTGTTAAATTATTTCACTTGTGTTTCAATTTATTCTCGTGCCCTTTCTTACTTATGTGCTCAATAGTACAGGAGTCACAGCTCACTGGTTGTTCACCACAATGTTTCATGCCAGAATAGAAATAAGTGTGCTCAGAGAAACTTAAAAGTATGTTACTTGGCAGAGGTATTAATACCTTTCCTGACTGGGCATATGGTTCCTAAAACTCTAGTGCATATGACAACAGAACCATATTAATGGGTGGCCTGTCAGTAGCTGGGCAGGGCTCCAAAACATCACTGCATTAATTAGAAAATATAAGTCCAGTTAACTCATATTTTCTCATCCTACTCCTTATATAACATGAGAAATTGAAATTGCTTTTAGTATTTACTTCACTTGTGGTGGGTAAAAATCCATACACATACAGAAGTCAGTAATGTTAGTATATACTAACAACACATTTTTTTGAAAGAGAAATAAAGAAATTGATTTCATTTATAATAGCATCAAAAACAATAAAATACTTAAAGATAAATTTAAGCAGATGAAAAATCTCTACTCTAAAAACTAAAAAAAATTGATGAAAGAAATTGAAAAAGTCACAAATAAATAGAAAGATATCCTGTGTTCATGAATTTGAAGAATTAATATTGTAAAATGTCAATATTACCCAAAGCCATTTACAGATTCAATGATATTCCTATCCAGGGTCCAATGATACTTTTTACCAAAGTAAATACTCCTAAAGTTTATGTGGAACTGCAAAAGACCCCAAATAGCCACAGGTATCCTGAGAAAGAACAAAGTAGGAGGCATCACACTTCCTGAATTGAAGTGATATGACAATGTCCTGGCCAGGTAGCTCAGTTGGGTTCTGTCCCCATCAGGTCACATACAAAAATCAACCAATAAATGTGTAAGTTGAACAAACAAATCAGTGTTTTTTCTCTTTTCTCTCCCTTCCTCTCTCTCTTTTTATGTCAATAAGTCAATACATTAAAACATTTATACTATAATGCTATAGTCATCAAAACAGTATATTATTGGCATAAAAACACACATAGGCCAACTGATCCGAATCAATAACCCAGAAATAAACCCAAGCATATATTATCAGCTAATATTTGACAAGGGAGTCAAGAATACTCAATAGAGAAAAGGCAGTTTTTTCAATAAATTGTGCTGGAATAACTGATTTTTCACATGCACAAGAAAGAAACTGGACTATATCTTACACCCCTCATAGAAACGGGACTATATCTTACACCCCTCAAAGAAACTGGACTATATCTTACACCCCTCATAGAAACAAATTCAAAGTGGATTAAAGACTTAAATGTGTGACCTGA
Source organism: Saccopteryx leptura (assembly GCF_036850995.1). Lineage (NCBI taxonomy): Eukaryota > Metazoa > Chordata > Mammalia > Chiroptera > Emballonuridae > Saccopteryx > Saccopteryx leptura. The sequence goes on along the minus strand of NC_089505.1, from coordinate 39,478,589 downwards.
AATCATGAAACTATGAGAAGAAAACATAGGTGTAAAGCTCTTTGAACTGGGTCTTGGCAATGATTTTTTAGATATGACACCTAAAAGCACAGGCAACAAAATAAAAATAAACAAGGAGGACCGCATCAAACTAAAATGTTTCTATCCAGCAAAAGAAACCATAAAAGTTAAAAGACAATCTAGGGAATGAGAAAAAAAGTATTTTCAAATCCTATATCTGATTAAGGGTTAATATTCAAAATATATAAAGAACTCCTTTCACTTGTTGGAATTTATCCAAAAGAAATGCAAACTCAAAAAATTATCTGCACTCCTATGTTCATAGCAGCATTATTTACAATAGGCAAGATTTGGAAGCAGCCTAAGTGTCCATCAGTGATTGAATGGATAAAGAAGTTCTGGTATATACAATGGAATATTATTCACACACACACACACCCCCGCCAAATTCCTGCCATTTGTGCCATTGATGGACTTTGAAGGGATTATTTAAGTAAAATAAGACAGAGAAAGAAAGACAAATACTGTATGATCTTATATGTAGAATCTAAACAAGACAAAAAAAAATAGAAAAAGAGACCAAATTGCTATCAGACCCAGAGATAGGGGGAAGAGGAATTGGAGGGAGGTAGTCAAGTGATGCAAACTTCTAGTTATAAGTAAGTCCTAGGGGTGTAATGTACAACATGATAATTATTGCTAACAAGGATACAAGATATATAGAAGAGCTGTTAAGAGAGTTCTCATTTCAAGGAAATTTTTTTTCTTTTTTTTATTGGATTTGTATGATTAGTTTAGCTAAACCTATTGTGGTAATCATTTCTTATACAGTGATGTATTTCACTTAATAATAAAATGAGGAAAATAAAGAGTTGGGAAAAGATCATTTAAGAAAATGGGAAAATTAGCTCAGATAATTTTGTAAAACAAGGAAAGTTGACTTGCTGCAGCTGATATCAAGCATTGCTATTATCGAGTTAATTAAGTACCATAGTGTTTAAAATTGTTCACTATTACTAAAGGAGCTGAAAATACATGAATAAAAAGAAATGGAAATTCATGGAATGTATCAACATATATATCAGAAGTTAGAACATGCCAAAAATATTATTTAAAATAGAAGAGAAAGGAAAAAAATAGCCAATAAATGTTTTTGGAATAAAAATAGATATTCACAGAGTTCTCTCTGAAGAGTACATTTATTACCTGTGCATTCCTGCAAATTTCATGGTGCCACCATAGGCCTCGCACTAATTCTGAGACAGGAAAATCCATGGGCAGCTGGAATTGGCAGTTTTAGTCCACAGAAATCTTGTGCATTGTATATAGCAGTTTGCAGATAAATTGTACACTGAATTTTCTTTAAAAATTAAAATTTATAACACTATTGAGCATCAGAATAATTTTTTTTTTTTACAAACTGAAATTCCTAGAGTGTCCAGCTGGGAGCTGGAAAAACTTTGAAAGAAAGACTTTTGCAATTATATCAATTAACCTTTTCTTTTGAGAAAAATTTGTCATACTCTGGATGAATGGAAAACTCCTGTGAAAGGAAATTAACTCCAAATGGAATGACTTGCTCTGATATATATACTTAGCACATGTAATAATTATTTTATTTTGAAGGAGAATTAAACATTTTTAATATAAAAGCTTGTTTTACGCAATGCCTACTAAAATTGTAGGCTAAAGGATAAGAGGTGCTGATTCAGAAACCTTCCCAACTGTCCACCACTGAAGTTCTATCTTATATAATAGCAATCAATGTAAAATTTTTATTTTATGCAGACATCAAAGCTCACTTAAAAGGGATTTAAAATATAGTCTTGCCCATAAACTCACAATAAACATAATGTCCTGTGGTGGTCAAGATCCATTTTGAGAAAATTTTAAATAATACCTCTTTAAACAGAGTGTGAGCTTTAAAACAAAATTTACTATATAACACCTGTCAGACCAAACAACCAGATGGTAGCTGAGGTCATACGTTTTTACATTATAACTTTTAAACATTATAGGGTTTGAAGTAGTTTCTTAGCACATTGTCTTATATTCCTTGAATGCTCAACTCTCAGATGTATTTGGAGTAGCGATGACATCTGGGACATTGTATTGGCATTGATAATATATGGAAGAATGGGGTGCTACTTGCTTGAAGACAATGTATTTGGGATGTTGTACAACTATGGATCATGCATATTAAACACTGACTTCCCTCGTGAATGGAAACAAGGCAGCCTACAGTCACTGCAAGAGGCTGGGGGCATAACTCGTTTCTGGTCATTATTATCTGGACAAGTATTCTGTAGGTGAAACTCTACTGAGTTGCAGTGGTGTGGTGGAAAAAACCTTGGCTTGACAGCCAAGACCCTGCTCCAGTCCTTGATCTGCCACTCATAATTTTTAGCAAATACTTTAATATTTTAAAGATTAGTATCTTATAAAGGAACAAGTAGTATCTCTAGGGCTCCTTGTAAAACATTCAGGCTTTTTTTTTGGGGGGGGGGGGCTTTATAACTGCATTAACCAGCAAGGTTGCAACTCCTCATAGTAGGCTTTTACAAGATGATCCAGGCATTTTAAGGAATCATGATTTATGATGAAATTAGTTTTAGAATCTAAGCAAAAGTAGTTATTTGCAACTGTAGGAAAGTTCTAAGTCTTCTGAAAGACAGTGTTGTAAAATTCTCCAAATACAAAAAGCGTTGAGATGGTTTCCACAGACACCAGGACAGGACTACTCTGAACTAATACCTCATTGCCTGCCCATCTCAGGAAATGTCCAGTTTACCTTTGGCCCATTGGGAACAGCCTTTTAAAGTAGTTATCTCCCCATTAATGGTTGCCAGTTGGATGTGGACCTTATTTTTGAGTACAGGTACTGTCTGGGTGATCAGTCCTAAAGACCGGAAATTTCTTCTCTGGAACCATTCATCGCACATCTGCTGATTCCTCACACAGTGCCGGGGTGCAGACCCTTTATGAGACTCTCAGTGCTATTTCCTCATTCTCTGTGCATTTAACAAGGTCATTCACTTAGATAGAATTTAAATGGCATTTTTTGAACTCCTACTTTGCAGGTCAATTGCTTTGGCAGAATACTAACCTTTCTCCAGAGTGCCAATCAGTTATCTGTATTTTCTGCAACATCCTCAAATTATCATTGAAAGATATTAAAGTTGGAATTTTCTTACCAACCAAGAAACACAGAATCAGAAAACTTCCTTTTGGTGGGTAGAGCTGATGTTGAGTACACAAAATCTCTTGAAAAAAAAAGAAGTTAATTTTTCACTCTTCACCCCACCTTGACACCCCCAAGTTGCCTAAACTAGGTTTTCTGATTTTCTTCAAGAGTAGAATCTTTGCCTTCATGCTTAGAATAACCCAACTGAGTTAAATTAGTGAGCTCATCAAAAAGCGGTTTCTTCATTAAGGAGCTCTCTCTCTTTTAAGGCACCACTCAGCTTTATATATTGTTATTTCATTATAAGTCAAAATCATCCTGATTGACTATATACTATATTATTATACTGTATGTTTATAATTCTAGCTTTTGTTCTATAGTCTGGTATTGTCTCACATATCATTGGAACTGAATAAACACTTGTTGGATGGATGAGTGAATGAATGCATGCCCTTTTGCCATGGAAAAATAAAAGGATTTCATGGAATTTATGTAATGTCATATAAAAAGTGAAAAATATCTTGGTTTTACACTTACAGTTAATATTAAACACATTCATGAGTAGAGGAAATATTGGCATATGTGGTTATAAATACAGTTTTTACTTTCTTGTTTCAAAAACAATTGGTGTCTGCCCTTGTATAAGAGCTTTGTGAAATCCTCAAAATTAAGTACTTAATGCTCAACAAATAGAAAACAAGGACTGTCGTCTAGTAACCTTTGTCTGAAGCAGAGGATTAGAAATGAGGCTAAGTGGTGATTCATGAAGATGGTGATTATATGTTTCAGTTTATTTCAATGTATAAATGACATTTAAACTGTGTTCTGTAATTTGAAATTGATACATTATGGTTTTAAAAGGTTACTAACAGTAATCCCTATCAATCTCTGACCTTTTCGGTCAATACCCAATGTTTAACCTAATAGCTTAATGATCTTTTGATGTATTAGAGATATGTAGAAGTTTACATTGAAATAATTATGAAATTCACAAATTTGATTTAATAATTGGGGTTGTCTGAAAAAGGAAACATTTAAGTCTTTTGTAAATTTTTGGTTTAACCATCAAGTACAACATAAATAACTTAATAGCAGGCATTCTAATAATAAATACCCAGTTCAAGAGAAAGAAAAGAAAAAAAATTACATTCTTTTCCTTCAGGTTTTGAATTTGGATATGGATTCAATAATAGGTGTAATAAAAACTGATTTCAATTGTGGGCTTAAATATATTAGAGTGAGTTCTTTTAAAAACTAATCAATCTTTTAAAATTTATATACAGCACACTAATATACTAATAATGCCTTTCTTTTAAAAGTGATTTAGAAGCAAAATGATCCTACCTAGCTTAAGTCAGTCAGTTGAATCCTTGGGGAAATGATATTACATCACAAATTGTATTCCCATGACACTCGTGTTCTACCACAAAATAATTCCATAATGAAACAAGTTCTGTAAAATCCTGTCACTACTAGTACCTGGACAGCCAAGATGCGCATTAGCTCATCTAACACACTGAGAAGTTCTCCAATAAAGAAACTTACTTAACTTTGCTTTACACAGTTTTCCAAATTCTCTTGACCACTTCACCCTTCCCGATTCTGCGTAAACCCTTCTGACATTTATTGCAATAGATTTCAGAGGGGGAGAGTTTGAATTCAGTGATAAAGAGCTCATCTTACACCCTTATTAGTTTGTTCTTTTCTATACATTTGGTAGAGGAAAAGTGCTCTTCAAGTATAAAATGAGTGTTTTTGTTTTAAAGACTATGGTTTCTTAAAGCAGTTTTACAACAAAATTGAAAGGAAGGTACAGAGATTTTGCATATACTCCCTTCCCCCTCCCTGCAAGCATAGCCTCCCCAGAAGGTACCTTTTTTTCACAACTGAATGACACTGCGTTGACTTACCATGATCACCTGAAGTCCACAGTCTACATACGTGTTCACTCTTGGTGCTCTACATTGTTTGGATTTGGACATATGCGTATTGCCATCAATCCACCATTATAGCATACACAGTATTTTCACTGCCCCAAGAAAGGTGTTTTTTATTTAACTCTGTGCTATGAACACACCTTCCAAATCAAGGATATTTTATGGAAAGGGAGAGAGAAGAAAGATAGAGGAAATAAGAAAGAAATGGTGGTAAAGATAATAATACGTGGGTGCCCTGGCTGGATGGCTCAGTTGAGCTGGAGCATCATCCAAAGCACAGAAGTTGCCGGTTCGATCCCCGGTCAAGGCACATGTATGAACAGATTGATGTTTCGGTCTCTCTCCCTTCCTCTCTCTCTCAAATCAATAAAATTAATGTTTAAAAAAAGGTAATACATGGGTAATGCAGTTATTGAATCTCTAGCAGTTTTTTCTCCTGATCTGATTTCTGGACTAGCAGCATGAGAATCACCTGAAATCTTGTTAAGAAGGCAAAATCCCAGACCTGCTGAATCAGAAATTCTGCAGCAAGCATGTTTTAATCAGCTTTCCAGGCTATCCTGATGGATGATGAATATGGAGACCACTGTCCTACAGGTGTAGTGCTACAAGAGCATGGGAATTCTGCTACCTAAGCGTGGGAACGCAGATGTTGAGATCTCTAGTCTCTGCATGTGATAAGTGGGCTCTACAACCTGTCTCTGAAGTGCTTGCTGAAAAGCTGTCAAAGAGTAAAGTAGGGTAGTTCTGGGGTATCTGTTATGATGACAAGGCCTATACCAAGCTATTCAAAATGCCATTTCTGCTTCATAAAGTCACATTGTATATGTCAAACAAGAGAGAGCTCCTGTGAGCAATCGTAGGTTTGGAGCAAAGGCCAACACCTGGACTTCTTCTGTTTCTTCAGAGGATACTTTCTGGTTAACCCTTTACAATCTGATCACTGTCATGGAAAGCCTTTGGGTAAATCTAATTTGTGAGGTGTGAGGTCTTTGTATTTGCCTTATGACATATTTTTCTCTGGCAGGATTGTGAACACAATACAAAATGTGGAGTGTCTCAGATCTCTGCCATTTTCTAAGAATAGGCTGTATTTGCAATTGATGACTGTATAGGCAATCTACAAATCCCATGTAGAGAACTCTGCATTGATAGTCAATATGAGCTTGCTTTTCATGTATCTGTAATGATGTGGGGAAAGTATAATGCAGAATAGAATGAAGACAGGGGGAAAATTTACTCTTCTAAATGTGTAATTAAGAGCAAGCTGCATGGTCTTAATGAAGTAAAAGTGTTGACGTGGGCCACAGAGTAGCACACTGAGTAAAACATTATAGATGAAGCTTCTTCTCTGGCTACCAAGCTGCATTTTAAATGGCTCTCCTGTAAAATCCAGGCAACCAGTTTGTCATCTGTCCTTAAAGACTCAGTGAGTGATGTCAGCTCTGGAGCCCAAGATATTTTGGGTAGTGACCAATTCCTTTATAAGCAGAGGGCAGGAGCAATTTGTATAATACTCAGCTAATTCTTGGCACTGGTTTTCACAAGGATAAGGAGAGAGTGATAAACTTTGATTGGTCTATCTCTTGGCATGCAGAAATATTTACTTATTGCTATATAAATAATCAAGGTGGCAGCTTGGCTAGGAAGTGTAGTTATTTCTTATTTTGATAGACCCCCAACTAAATTCCCTAGCTCTCAGGATTCCAGGAATTTGAACCAATACTAACCAGATCCAGCTAGACTTAACTTTGTGCTTCGGGTGTACTTGAGCCCTTTCAGAAATATATGGCCATGAATATCATTATCAATTATATTGCTTTAGTCTTGAACATCCTTCATATCTTTGTATGATTGAGCATCAAAGTTTCTGCACACTTGTTTTAATAGTTTTCAGTGTCATCTTCCAACCCTCCTGCGCCATCTGAGCACTTTCACACCCTCTGTCTGTGGATGCTTTCTTCTTGCTTCTGAATGAGGATACTTAATACTTAAAAGAATATTAAGCCACACACTAACTGTAGGAATCAAAATATTTTTTTGGCCTATACTAAACTCTTTCTTTAGCCTTTATTATTTTTATAAATAAACCTGGTGCTTTAATTACTTTTGTGTAGATCTGAAGAAAATTTATGTTCGGACTGTGCTTAAATGGCTCAGATATTACTACTGTTTGGTCTATATTCCTTTTATTTTTTCTGTGTACATACACATGTTTGATATTCAGACTGGTATTCTACTCATTTTGCTTAATATTATGCATTGTGTATTTTCTTGTATATTAAAAATCCTGGTGAATAGGCTTTTAATGTCTCCATCAGCTACACCATATGGATGCATTTCACTGTTAATTGATGTTCCTAATGATGTCTCTGAAGTGCTATGTGATCCTAAAGAAACTGGTGAATCATAAAAGAAAGGTTAGATTATATTGAGTGAAATTTGTATTCATTATCTATTTCTTTATTTCATTTTTTTTTGTATTTTTCTGAAGTGAGTAGTGGGGAGGCAGAGAGACAGACTCCTGCATAAGCCCAACCTGGATCCACCAGCTAGCCCACTAGGGGAGGATGCTCTGCCCATCTGGGGCATGCTCCGTTGCAACCGGAGCCATTCTAGTACCTGAAGCAGAGGCCATGGAGCCATTCTTAGCACCTGGGCCAACTTTGCTACAAAGGAGCCTTGACTGTGGGAGGGGAAGAGAGAGAAAAAGAGAGAGAGAGAGAGAGAGAGAGAAAGGGGAGGGGGAAGGGTAGAGAAGCAAATGGGCATTTCTCCTGTGTGCCCTGGCGGGGAATTGAATCTGGGACTTCCCCATGCTAGGCTGACACTCTACCATTGAGCCAACTGGCCAGGGCTCTATTTCTTTTTAAATTACCAATTCATATATGGAAGTCATGTTAGCTATGCTAAATAGCATATTTTATAACTAACTATACAACCCTATATAATTAGAGACTTGGCAGAATCATTAGTTTCTGTCAGCACTCAAGACATACTGTGGATTTGTGCAGGTTTGATGACTTCTTAGATTGTTTCATAACTGAATTTTTTTTTTAATTTATTTATTTTTAATGGGGTGACATCAGTAAATCAAGATACATATATTCAAAGACAACATGTCCAGGTTATCTTAAAGTTCAATTATGTTGCATACCCATCACCCAAAGTCAGATTGACCTGTCACCCTCTATCTAGTTCTCTCTGTGCCCCTCCCCCTCCCCCTTCCCTCTCCCTCTCCTCCCTCCCCCCCGTAACCACCACACTCTTATCAATGTCTCTTGGTTTCACTTTTATGTCCCATCTATGTATGGAAAAATGCAGTTCCTGGTTTTTTCTGATTTACTTATTTCACTCCGTATAATGTTGTCAAGGTCCCACCATTTTGCTATAAATGATCTGATGTCATCATTTCTTATGGCTGAGTAGTATTCCATGGTGTATATGTGCCACATCTTCTTTATCCAGTCATCAATTGATGGGCTTTTTGGTTGTTTCCATGTCCTGGCCACTGTGAACAATGCTGCAATGAACATGGGGCTGCATGTGTCTTTACAAGTCAATGTTTCTGAGTTTTTGGGGTATATACCCAGTAGAGGGATTGCTGGGTCATAAGGTAGTTCTATTTTCAGTTTTTTGAGGAACCACCATACTTTCTTCCATAATGGTTGTACTACTTTACATTCCCACCAACAGTGGATGAGGGTTCCTTTTTCTCCACAACCTCTCCAACATTTGCTATTACCTGTCTTGTTAATAATAGCTAATCTAACAGCTGTGAGGTGGTATCTCATTGCAGTTTTGATTTGCATTTCTCTAATAACTAAAGAAGATGAGCATCTTTTCATATATCTGTTGGCCATCTGTATTTCTTCCTGGGAGAAATGTCTGTTCATATCCTCTTCCCATTTTTTTATTGGATTGTTTGTTTGTTTGTCATTGAGTTTTATGAGTTCTTTGTATATTTTGGATATTAGGCCCTTATCTGAGCAGGTGCTTAAAAATATCATTTCCCAATCAGTTGGCTGAATGTTTAACAAAAATAAAAAAGCTGTTTATTTAAAATAAAATTAAACACCGTTTTGAAATTTTGTAATTTCAAAAAATAAAGTCATTTTCACTGAAGATATCTAAGATTAATTAGAAATATTTCAAGCAGACTTTGTAGAGTTGGTTTTTACAGAGCAACAAAAACAAGAAAAAGAGACAGTGTAGATCTGTGGTACATAATTGATTCCTTTGCAGGAAAAACAGAAACAACTAAGTATATACAATTAAATATAGCTGTCTACTAATTACTTAGACCCTCAACAAAAGCAATGAATTTTCATTAAGTCATAAAGACAAGAATATATCGGAGGATACATTTAGATAGTAGGAGGAACACAAAGACTATTGGGTGTCTAACACTTAAGAAATCATCAACAGCCAGACCAGGCAGTGGCTCAGTGGATAGAGCATCTGACTGGGACAAAGAGGAGCCGGGTTTGAGACCCCAAGATCACCAGCTTGAGGGTGGGCTCATCTGGTTTGAGTAAGGCTCACTAGCTTGAGCCCAAGGTTGCTGGCTCGAGCAAGGGGTCACTTGGTCTGCTGTAGACCCCCAGTCAAGGCACATATGAGAACTCAATCAATGGACAACTAAGGAACCACAATGAAGAATTGATGCTTCTCATCTCTCTCCCTTCCTGTCTGTCTGTCCCTTAATGTCCCTCTCTCTGACTCTCTTTGTCTCTGCCACAAAAAAGAAAAGGAAAAAAAAAAAGAAATCATCAATAGAAGGATCTGAAAAGTCATGAGCAATATTCAGATTAGATTCATGTGTCCTTCTGTAGCCGAAGGATACATATCTTTATGGTTTTTCTATTTATGCCAAAGTGAAATTTCTAAATCTAAGAAAATACATTGGAATGGTTATTCACAATATTATTTAAAGATAAAATAACTTAGTTTGATTGAGAATTGAGTCCCTTTCATTACTTCTTATACATTTTTGAAGTTCTAATGAGCCCAACTTCCATTACAACTTTGTCATCGAGCCCTTTACTTTATGGTACTTTAAAATTCACTGAGGGATATTGAAAATATGGGGAAAAGATATAAGGAAAAGGAGAAAATAGTATAGTTCTAGATGTGTCTTCTCAGATGAAGGAATGTGGAACTGAAGAGTAAAAGAGAGCCTTGAAACAGGATAGATGATGAATGAAAACACTTGTTGTATCTTGACAAAGAAATATAAAAAAAATTATCTATTTGAGTTACCATTTTCATGTTAATGTGATCATGAGAAGGAGACCTTCTTAGAAAAGGAAGTGACTCTTAAACATAAGTATGTGGTTGGCAATTGCATGGGCTGGAAGGAGACATTCCAATGCATGAGGAAAGAAGAAAGATAAACAGCCTGTTATTTACAGAAATTGAAGCAGTTAGAATACCCACCATGGGGAATGGAAAGTAGGCACAGTAGTTATGCCACAAAACATTCTGAGCTCAGATACTAAATGCTTTTTTTTATGATAATATAGATTTGGAGTTTCTAATATGTAGTGGAGAACTAGTGTAGGATTTTGAATAGGGAAACATATAATCAGATTTATATTTGAGAAACATTACTCTGATAAAATTATGCAGGGAGGGAGAAGATCTGGCTTAGAGTTACATCACTGAACATAATCACTATCTAGTTGGTAGAAGAAGCTATTAGGGTGGATGAGATGATTTTATGAATATACTTAATTAGAAGAGAGACAAGACAGAGCCCTGGAAACTACCTACTCTTTGTGTTTACAATTAAATAGACTTCTATATAACTGATATAAAGAGAATGAGGAAGATTTAAATATTATGCAAGAATTTTCTGAACTGACTATTGTTAAGACAGTATGAGTAAACATTCTGTTCTGACTGATCAATCTTTCCTCCTACTAGTGGACAATATGCCTGCATTTATATAAGTCTGATAGTTTGAGAATGTGCAAGAGAAAAAAAAATCTTCTGGGCTCTAAATTCATGGAGATACTTTTGAGTCTCTAAATTGTTTATCAATTGATGGAAAGCTAATTTTATTTTTGATGTAAAGACTATTGGAATAGTCAGCTTGTCAATAGGATAGACACAAAGGAAAGGCAGTGTTTTTGGATATACAGCAAACTACTTAATGCTGTTACAGTAATTTTTCTAAGGGTATCTCTCAATCCCATTAGTTCTGTATTCTGGACTCATTGATCCTTAAAGACTGGACATGGACACCTAATGAATTGACCATGACTGATAGTATGAATTTACCAGATGTTCTTGAAGAGTTTGTAGGATCTGTTTGAAAACGTTTTTAATGTGCTTATTGTTCAGACTCTAGTTTCATTTATTTTTTTCGTTTATTGAATTTATTGGGGTGACACTGGTTAACAGAGTTATACAGATTTCAGATGCACAATTATATAATACATAGTCTGTACACTAACTACCTCAAGTCCAGTATCCTCCACAGGCGTTTATCCCTCACATCCTCTGCCCTGTCCCCCACACACCTCCCCGCCACAGTCACCACACTATTGTCCGTGTCCATGAGGTTTTTCTCTTTTTTCTTTCTTTTTTGCCCCATCTCTTCCATCTAGTTTTGTTTCTAAGATTACATCATTTTTAAAACATACTTTTTGTGGTCAGTATTGATTTCTAAGTTGTCACAACCTTGACAATCTTTGAATCGATTCCCTATATTTTATTTTTATAATTATAGAAATCCCAATGTTAAGTTAGAAGGAAGGACTTTTATACATAGCTCTGTTTAAGTCATATTTTTGTCTAGTATAGTTTTCTTGCATAAAACAGGTGTTAAAAAATGTATACTAAATGATTATAAAAAGTAGGCCCTTGTGCATCTCAGCTGAAAACAATGTGTGGAGATATTGATGCAAGGGAGGCTCTGGAAGTTCCTGTGACCCCTTCCTCTGATTTTTTTCAGATCTTTCCTAGATAGTTCAGGGCTCCATCTGGCCTCTGAAGAGTACCTGGAGGCAAGGTCATTAAATGTAGTTACCTATTCTGTCTGTCCTCCATCTACTTCTCATTCAGACTGTATTAGCAAGTGGACTTGACCATTGAGCTAAAGCCAGCCCACAGAATGTATTAAATAAACTGTGCCAAACAGTGTGCTGATTGGTGAGTGAAGAGAAAATGTTATCCTTGACCCCATGGAGTTTATAGTTCTGTGGAACATTCATACATTGAAGCAGTAAGGATGATGAGTTTTGCCAAAAATTAAATTCTTGGTGGTAGTTTACTAATGGAACATATGACAAAGGGATTTCATTTAGTCTAATTGATCAGAGTACGGGATGAGATGTCTATAGAAGAAATAAAATATATAATTGTACATTTAGCAAAGTTAATGAGAAGACCTTGGGTCCCGTCGTCCGGTCGCATAATTAGCAAGGTCAATATTTGCATGGTTCTTCCCAAGTCTTAATATATTTGCTACATTACAGAGAAAGGTTGGGCCAGCAAGCTCTCTTCAACCTGACCTGGGGATGAGTGGTTAAACTACCCTGCAAAGAGATTGGCAAATAAAATTCATTTTGTGTTAACCTGACTTTCCCAGTGTGGGGCAGCTGTGATAGCCTTGCTCGCTGGTTTACCGGCTGCAAGCACTTTTCCTGATTGGTATGTGAGTGTTTGGCTGCATCACATGCGTATGGCCTATGAAAGGCTATGGGTGCTTGCACTCAAGGGGATTGGGGATTGTGGATTGTGGATGGTAGATTGTCTGCCCGCCTTTGTGAGGGGCCATTCTTGCTATTTGCATGCCGAGAAGTTTCCCCTGCCTGTGTGTTTGTCTGCCATTGTGAGACTATTAAACAGAATGGACCAATACTTCTTGCTCCACAATTTCTCTACTATCTGTCCGAATTCAATGCGGACCTGCTTGGCCATGACAGTGGCCACTGGTGTTATACCCAGTGACAGTGGTTAATTAAATCAAATTATGATCAATTTGTGCCCTTTACATCAGCACAAAGAAAGCGAGCTAAATTTACTTATTTTTTACAATTGACTTTGTTCCTTAGTTTAGATAGGGCTATTCATCCAATTAAATCCAGTAATTCTTAAATATAATTCACTCAGAAGCATTTTAATTTTTTTTTTTACATTTCTAAAAGTTGAGTATTTCAAATGATATAAAAACCTCAAGTTAAGATCAGAACTGTGTAAAATCAATTGTAGCTATTGAATTAGTGAGCAGTTTTAAGAATTTTGTAGATGATTAAGATCTTTAAATGCTTATTCTTTTGTCCTTTTGTAAGGGAAAAGAGAAACGTGAGTCAAAATAAATATCAAGCAATATGCTTCTAAATAATCTGTTTTAACAGGTTAACTTTATAGCATGTAATAGTTCTAAATAAAAATTGATTTTATTTTATGAGCTATTTAAATAATTTTAAGTGAATTTCTGTGACTAAATGCTTATTTTTTGTTCATGCATTTGAACAGATAATATTTTAATGATAGTCATGGTGAACTTTGTAGACATTTTTGTCTTCCCAAACACCCCCTCAGAGCCTCTCTGTGTACATTAGGATTAATTCGATAATGTTTCCCAGGTGCTTAGAGCTTTATGGAGAAAGCAAATGAAGCATTGTATCAAAATTATTATTACTGATTTCAAAGACAGCTCTATGAGAGTACAGAAAGTACAATTTTTATTAATAGTGACTCATAAATGCCATTGAGAGATAGCATTGTATGATGTTTCAAGTGGTCATTTATTCTGTTCAGAGGGCAGTCACCTTTTCTTTCTCTGTTAGAGAACAGGTAAAACATGGCAAAGGCACATAAAATAAGATGCAAGAGCAGAAGGAGATCAACGGCATCAATATTTTATCAACATGCATGAATGTTATATAAATAAGTATTAGTGGAAATAGCAATTTTCATAAGCATACATGAACTGCTAAAGTTTGTAGTTTCAAAGTTATGTATAGAACAAACACAAAAAATCCACAAAAACAAAATTATATATATATATATATATATACATATATATATATATATACTTTTATAGGTAGATACAACTACACAAAGAAAGTGGTTTAAGGAAGATATATATTAAATGAATATAGTAACTGTTCATAGAATGTGGAACTGAGGATGGACGGATAAAGGGGACACACAAAGAACATATATTTTAATACGGAATTGAGTCACTAACCAAGGCTTATGCTTGATTGAATCAATGTACTCCTATGTACATAATTTGCAGGCAGTACTCAAAATCTAAAAATGGGTATTTGATTCATACAGTAAGGCTATGTTTATGTAACTATATTAATAATAACTTTGACCACTGTTTTCATCATCTTTTAAAACAACAGGACATAACCAAAATCTCACAAGCCATGGGTATATTGATCTCAGAAGAAAGGGTTAGAATCACAAGCTAATACTTTTTACTAATAAAGGTTACTTTATTTGTGATGTCTGCAGTCAGATGATATAAATTCAGGCTCTTTTGCAAATATTTCACAAATATAAAAAAAGCATGCCTTACTAAGAAAACAATGTCAAGGAAATAGATTTTATACTTACACATATGTATGTGTATACTTTTAAGCATTTGAATAATTTTTTAAAATTTTGTGTTAGAAAGCAAAAGTTCTGGAGAATAGAAATTGAATTTATAGAGGATTTTTTATTAAACAATTAACCAAAAGAAATTACAATTTTTGGCGAAAGCCTAATACAAAGTATACAAAATTAATAAGTACAAATTAATAAATGTTTTTGCTCCAAAATACAACAATATTTATATTTTGATTTACAAGATAAACTCTACAAAGATGATAAGCTATTTGTACGCAGGACTGTAACAGATGGCAGAATATGGTAAGTGCCCCAAATTATCTACCACAAAGTGTTTAGAGGTATTTACAGAATGGTAAAGACCATTTTCAGTTAACAGGATGATGAGGAAAATCAAGAAAAACTACTCTTATAATAGAAGGCAGGTGTGAGATAGGCCTTTATGTATGGGGCTTTGATATGTTGATTCTTTCTGACTTTAGTGATCTGAATATGGAAATACAACAGGGTAAACAAGTGAAGACCCAGAAATAAGAATGGAGGCAAACTGAAAAGGAAGAAGGTAGAAGAAGGGATGGAGAGAAGGAAAGAATGGAGGAGGATCAGAGAAGTGGAGAGAAGTGAGATGCAGAGGGAGAATATGAATGAATGTAGTGGAGAAAGGAGCAAAAATGATTAACTTTAAATGTAACATCTGGGGCACTGACCAGCAATAAATGGGTAAAAATACCAAACCAGTGGAGAAGGCTCATAGCTCAAAATGTGAGGTGGAAGAATGGTTGAAAGCAGGAGACAGAATTTTAGTCATACCTCGTTTCTTTCTCACATTGGCCATTAAACATCTCCTGTCCTAGACGAGAACCCTTGGCAATTCGCTGTTTGCTACACCTGGATAGGTGTAGGCATAGTCCTTACCTTATTGAGTTTCTGAAAATCCTGACAAAGAATTTACAATTCTGGCAATTTCCCAAGAAGGGGCACTGTTGTTATCTGTTTAAACAATACTCACTGTTTGATCCTGTGTGTTCCTAATACACCATGAAGACCAGTTCTCTAAGGAGTAGATTAGGTTCACTGAATTACTAATACTTTTTTATCCTCTTCTGTGAGGTAAGGTCTGAAATAGGTACAAAGATGAGCCTATGAGTCTATCTAACAGGTTTGAAGAGAAAAAAAAAGTAAGAATAATAAAATTTAAAATCTGGATTAGTCTGGCAGTTATGAAATTCTAGGAACAATGAGTTTAGTGTGTTATAATTAACAATTATATCCTTACAGATTTGAAGTCCCTAAGGATTGAGAAAATATTATTAAGATTGATGTTTACAAATGTAAGGGTACTGGAAGACAGTACAGTTTATTTATAAGGAAGAAAGTAGTATAATAAATTGATGGCATAAATAGAAATAATATTTATATTTGGTAAAGCATTTTAGATATATTGTCTATGTTGTCTTCAGAAGAGTACTCCAAAGAGAAGTCAAGCTAAGAGAATCATTGGGATTTGAAGAAAATCACAGCAGATATAGGCAGTATGGGAAAGCTGTCATAGGCTTGCTCACTGGTTTACCACTTTGCCTGATTGGTGCACGAGTGCGTGGCTGTGCCACGTGTGTGTGGTCTATGTAAGACTACGAGTGCTTGCGCTCAGGAGGATTGTGGATTGCCGATTGCCTGCCCACCCGCCACTGTGAGGGGCCATTTTTTTTTTTTTTTTTTTGTATTTTTCTGAAGCTGGAAACGGGGAGAGACAGTCAGACAGACTCCCGCATGCGCCCGACCGGGATCCACCCGGCACGCCCACCAGGGGCGACGCTCTGCCCACCAGGGGGCGATCCTCTGCCCCTCCGGGGCATCGCTCTGCCGCGACCAGAGCCACTCTAGCGCCTGGGGCAGAGGCCAAGGAGCCATCCCCAGCGCCCGGGCCATCTTCGGGCCATCTTTGCTCCAATGGAGCCTCGGCTGCGGGAGGGGAAGAGAGAGACAGAGAGGAAGGAGGGGCGGGGGGTGGAGAAGCAAATGGGCGCTTCTCCTATGTGCCCTGGCCGGGAATCGAACCCGGGTCCCCCGCACGCCAGGCCGACGCTCTACCACTGAGCCAACCGGCCAGGGCCTGTGAGGGGCCATTTTTGCTGTTTCTTTGCCTGAGAAGTTTTCCCCTGCCCGTGTGCTCGTCATTGGGAGACTGTTAAACGGGGATGGCACAATGCTTTCTAGCTCTGCAGTTTCTCTACCGTCTGCCCAAATCCACTGAAATCCAAAGAGGACCTGCCTGGCCTCGCCACTCAGTATTACAGGTAGGAAATACTTTTCATGACACTGGTTCTCTGTATCAAAACCTTATTTTTCCTGTAACTTCACAGTGCCTCCTAAGGGATTTCTGTTGTGTCATTGGTCTGGTGGACTGGTAGAGAAGTCCTGGGGTGTAAGATAGGACAGAGATAGATTAAAAGAACTGGTTGGAAATAGCAAGGTTTGTGCCTAAGTTTATGATCATAGAGGACATTGAAAATTAGATAAAGCAGGCTTTGTAAGAGAGGAGGAATTGAAAGTTTTACTCAGACAGTACCCTGTGAAAAATGGGTGAATTGCAAGAGTAGGCCTGGGTTCTACTCATCTTCATAATGTTATTGGGATAGATGCTCAAGCTAGAATAGTTTGCCTAGATGTAGAAGAAACAATATCAACATTGACTGCCTTTATTTAGTTCATTGGTAACATTCAGCAAACATGTCAGGTAGTGTTTTCCTCTGCCCAGGCCTTCTGGGAACAGTGCTTTCCAAGTTTTAAACAGCTTGTTCCCTTCCTCCTCACTCTCACCATAGGGTCAGAATAGGAGATTTTGTCTCCTAGCAAACCTGACTCCCTGTGACCCAGATTGCTGTTCACAGTGATTAGGAAGGAATGGGCTTTTTATCTGCAGTCAGCACCTCCTAGAAACACATGCATATGTACACACACCAGCTTTACTTTCAGCCTGTGAGAAACGGAGGGGAGGTGAGAGGAAAGGAGGATCCTAACTGTACTCAGGTCTCAGGGTCCTGGGTTCCAGTAGGCTGACTCCATCACTGCCTTCCCTGTGGTTAATTGGAGGAACCAATAGTTTTCCTATGTTTTGTTGAATTTCTGTCACTTGTGATTTAAAGTGCCTGGAAGATAATAACCAAAGGATTTCCTTGATGAAATATGTCAATATAATTCAAAGGGAAACAATTTTTACTAATTTGACATTGGATATTAGTTTTCAGCTAGAACAAATAATTTACAAAGTTGGCTTAAATTCAAGTGAAATATTATTAAAATACTATTTCATCTATTTTTTTCTTATATATTACTCATTTTCAAAAAAAGTACTGCCACCTAGACAGAATTATAGTTTACTTTAAGCATAGGGAGATGACAGAAACAACTTGTATTCTAAATTCCACAAAGTTTTAAGCACCCTTTTCTCCTAAATTATCACTGCATTTAATTTCTTCCTTATGAAAATACAAAAGGCAGCATAAAGAGAATGCATAATTTATAATATAATAACACTATGGCACCGCTGAGTAATATTTTCTTTTTATATACTAGTGCCGGGAGAATCTTTTAAATAAGAAAAACAATACTTGTATCATAGACTGAAAAATCTATTAGTTTTGCAAGAGTGAATTTAAAAATGGGCAGACAGTTTGAAATTAGGTGTATATTTAGTTGTTGCTTGTTTTTCAAATTATCCCTTTTTTAAACTCAACAAGACAGTTCGCCTTTGAATGAACTTTTCTCTTTCATCCTTAGAGATTAGACATTTACAAACCCTGGAAACAAGAGACCCCTTAGTTAGTCAAGTCCTGGAAGCTCTGGGTGGAATTCACAATTACTGGATAATTGTGTGATCTAGAGTAGCACAGCACAGTTAAACACTGTGACCCTTAGGCCCAGGAAGAATCTGAAAATTTTAGCTGAGTATGGAGCATGGTTGTTTTTTTGTTTTTTGTTTTTTTCATTTTGATTGGCTTTTAAATACTTTGCTTCTCTGTTGTTTGTTGAAATTAATAAAAATGCATCATTTTTATCTATTTCAGGATATAACTAACAGGAAATGCAATATTCAAAAAGGAATGGGAATAGCTTCAAATACCTTAAACTAGATGATCTAATTACAGGGGTCCCCAAACTTTTTACACAGGGGGCCAGTTCACTGTCCCTCAGACCGTTGGAGGGCCAGACTATAAAAAAAACTATGAACAAATCCCTATGCACACTGCACATATCTTATTTTAAAGTAAAAAACCAAAATGAGAACAAATACAATATTTAAAATAAAGAACAAGTAAATTTAAATCAACAAACTGACCAGTATTTCAATGGAAACTATGCTCCTCTCACCGACCACCAATGAAAAAGGTGCCCCTTCCGGAAGTGCGGTGGGGGCCAGATAAATGGCCTCAGGGGGCCGCATGCGGCCCGCGGGCCGTAGTTTGGGGACCCCTGATCTAATGTATCAAGAACTGACTTTGACAGTTGAAATTCTCTTTCATTTTCTAGCAGCCCTTTTCTTGGTTGATAGCTTTCCTCCTATCTGCATAGAACATGATGAATGCGTAACTATAATATTTGCTATGCTCTGATTTTGCTCGCGTGTCCTCCTGCTTTTAAGTGAGCTGATCCATTGCCCACCTTCCTCTGAGTATGCCACAGATCCTGTGCCTAAACAAAACCTGACAGTAGACTTGGCTGAGCAAGACAGGGTAATAAAAGTAATGAGGCCATTGAAATCCCGTTAGCTTTGTGCGGATGCTTGGAAACTGGCATTTATTTTGTAGCACCTTTAATTGAGAAGGTTCTTTTATTTTTTAAATTCCACACAGTAATTGGTACTACAATTTCCCCCCTCATATTAAAAAAACAATAAAGCTGTGCATATTGTTTCGTGATTCTTAACAGGCTTTGATCATTTGAGATTTATACAAAATTTTATTTTTATCCATTTATTTTGGTATTATTGTCACAGAAAGCTTAAAGACCCTCTTTGGTACAGCCGAAGTAGAGATAAAGGCCAGTTCTTGGGAAATTTATATGCATGCAAGATTAAGAACTAACCTTCTTCAACTGTTTCTTTTCTCCTTTGCAGTGCATAATACAGAGTCTCTAAATATAGGTGAATAATAAATGTGCATCATTAATAATTAATAGGATTGTAACAAAACACAGTATCAGCATAATCCTCTAAGACATTGATGGCTACACGTTGCCACTTTAAATAATGGCGTGGAAGGCAGTGGTGAGCTCCAATATGGATTTGCCATAGTAAATGAGTTTGTGTTACTGTATACATTTTGTTCTACATACCTAGTTATCAATAATCATCGTCATGCCTCTCAAAGGGCAGCACAAGCAGAAAAAGAATAATTGCCGCTCTTCGTGGAGCCGGCTTATTGATGAGGTGGACACAAGTAATATTTTTAGCCTGCTGGCTGTCCATCTGTAAGCAGTTTCCTGGAGCTGTCACTTCTCCTTTCTCTGGAAACTGTTATGGCTTTGTCTGCCCAAGAAAAATAATGAGAGCCATCTATCAAGAGAAAAACAACAACAACAAAACACTAAACCCTATACCTTCCAATTAATTTGTTTTCCAGCTCTGTTTACCTATGTGCATTCAGTTAACTATCCATCATGTTATATGCATGTAAAGAAGTGCGTTTTTCAAAAGGTTGAAATCATTAACCCTTTTTCTAACTAAATATATAGGTACCCCTTCCAGTTAAATCGGGGGTTTGTAAAAATCAATTCTTTCACAGAGCTCATAAACACCCACTCTCTTTCCTTTGCATGCCCATTGTTGATAAATCCGCAAGCTTAGTATAAACCAGAAAGGTTGTTCTCATTCATCCCTCTGAACTACGTGCATGTTTCTCCTTAAATGCATCTTTGATTTTAATGCCACCCTAACATTTTCAGAAATTGGTATGGAATGAGCAAGTTAAATCGGCTGCTTCAACTTGATAATTTTTTTTTTATTTGTTAACAATTTAGTAGAAAATGGTAGCATATATCAACATTAAAGTAGAATCATTTTTTTTCTCCTCTCACAAAAAGAATGTGATTTTCCAAGTAAAAGACACTAAAAAAAACTGACAGGGCAGTAATTTGTTGATAAGGTTTTGCTGACACTTATAAACTATTTGTGTTTTCCTGTGGCTGTGTTGATGGCAAGATGATCCAACAGTGAAAGTGATCCTGAAATTAAGTACCCTCTCTCTTTTATCCATCTGTACTGTCAAACTAGAGAGCCACCATTAAATAAACACTTATCGAATGCTTTAAAACCATAAAGGATTGGAGCAGAGAATACTGAAAGCTCCCCAATTTAAAAACAACGAGTGTTTCAAGAATTTATTTTTAAAGAGACTTGTTTGAAATATAGAAGCTATAATCCTCAATATGGAGGTAAAATTTTCTTTTTAATGCACTAGGTCTAGGACTAAAGTGTATCAGATATTTAAGAATGTGCAGTGTCTGACCTGTGGTGGCGCAGTGGATCAAGCACCAACCTGGAACGCTGAGGTCGCTGGTTCAAAACCCTGGGCTTCCCTGGTCAAGGCACATATGGGAATTGATGCTTCCTGCTCTCCCCCCTTCTCTCTCTCTCTCTCTCTCTCTCTCTCTCTCTCTCCTCTAAAATGAATAAATAAATAAAAAAATAATTAAAAAAAAAAAAGAATGTGCAGTAACTTATTTGGATCTTGTTTAGTTGGACACTGCTTCATTATAGATATGAGGAAACAGAATTAGGAATCTGTTCACAAGACAATTGCAAGGAAAACAACTGTTATACTGGTTATTATAAGAGAAATACAATGAAAGTAGATAACAGGTATATTTCTAACTAAAAAAATTAGTGCTTAAGGAGAAAATAGGTTTAATTTGAGGAATATGAAGGGAATGATTATATTTAGAAATTCTAAAGAATTTACAAATAATGATTAAATTGGGTGAAAGCACTGATTCTTGATTCTGCAAAGTCTAATTTTTGGTATCTTGTTTGAGGCACATAACTTGGTTAGAATTATAATTTTGATTAGAGGATGAGAAAGAGCAGTATCAAAATGAAAGCAAGAGGGCGGTAATGGAGTAAGAGAGACTAAAAATATGCAAGAATTAGAAACAAAATTAGGAAGAGAATGCCCATAATAAGGGTGAAAATGAAAGTGGATTGTGATATACTTTGAAATGTGGTTAAGAATATGGGCTCTATAACTAGATTATTAGTGTGGAGACCTTGGGTTAGTTCCTTAGACTTGCCTCTGTTTCTTCATTGCAAAACACACATAATACTAGCAATTACCTCATAGACTTGTTATGAAGATTGCCTGGCACATAATAAGCCCTCAATAAATGGTAGTTACTGTAAGATTAACCATCTAGTTTATCCTCTTCATTGGAGATCAGAAAACTACAAACCATGGACCAAATCCAGCCACTTATTTTTTTTGTAGCCTGTGATTTAAGAATGATTTTGATGTTTTTAAATGATTGGGAAAAATATAAAAGAATAATACTTTATGATGCATTAAAATGATATGAACTTAAATTTTGGTATCCACAGATAAAGTTTTATTCCCTGGCTGGTTGACCAGTGTGTGTATGTCCTGGGTTCAATTCCCGGTCAGGGCACACAGGGGAGGTGACCGTCTGCTTCTCCACTCCTTTCCCTCTCCCTTCTCTCTCTGTATCTTTCTCTTCCCTTCCCATAGCCATGGCTGAGTTGAAGCAAGTTGGCCCTGGGTGCTGAGGATGGCTCCATGGCATCACCTCATGCACTAAAATAGTTTGGTTGCCGAGCTATGGATCAGCAGCCTCAGATGGGAAGAGCATCGTCCTATAGGGGGCTTGCCTGGTGGATCCCGGTCAAGGTGCATGCAGGAATCGGTCTCTCTGCCTCCCTGTTTCTCACTTAAGGAAAATTTAAAAAAAAGAAAATATGGTTTTATTGAAATATAGCTATACTCCACACTCATTAGTTTACATATTGTTTGTGGTTGCTGTTGTGTGATGGTGGCAGAGTTTAGTTGTTCAACCGGCAAAGCCTAAAACCCTTGCTCTTTAGCCCTCACCAGAAAAAGAGCTGGTCACCCTGGGCTAAGCCAGGATATATTTCAGAGTGAATATTGATATTGATAACATTTATATCAATATTATTGAAGATATTGATAATATTGGAAAAAGAAAGGGCACACACAGAATATCTGAGGAACCTAGTAAGTACCATCACCTTCAATGTATTTATTAATCACAACAAGAAATAAAAAGAATTGTGGGTGGTGAACAACAATGGTGAAAAGAGATAGCATGTTATGCAAGTGATTGCATCTAGGGTCTATACTAAATTGTAAATTTACTGTTGCTGTGCTTGCATCAAAACCACCAGCCGTTCCCAGTGCTAGTGGAGTAATAAGCCAGACTCATTCTACACAAGGGCTTACGGAGTCCAGCCCATACCTACTTCTTGGAAACCTTCTCCAGTAGCTTTCCTTTTTTTCACTGTGCTCTCATCATATTCCCTTTTCTGTTCCAGGAACATACCAAGCTAGTCACTGTCTTATGGCTTATTCAAAAAAGGAATGAAAAGAATAATTTTCTGGCTATTATTGCATCTCTGGCTGGAAGAAATGCACTTTTCCACACTTTTACAAGCCAGGTACCTTACCTCTGTAAGCCTATGAACCTGGCAGCACTTGCCCTTCATTCCTTTATTCAGTTTTATTAGCTCCTCAGATGTGCCACTATGAGAAATCTTGAGCCTGAGCTCCACAAGAGCAGGCATTTTTTTCTATTATCCTAGCCTTTGTCGCCCACTGCAGTGCCCACCACAGTTTCTGGCACAGAGCAGGCACTCAGTCTTTGTGAGTGTGTCCTCCTGGGTGTTGTATCATCGCTACTTCGTTTGTGCTGAGCGAGTAACTCGTTCCACACTCTGCCCTTCTCCTTCCCTTCCAGCAGGTGTTGGTTCTAGGTGGGTAGGTTGACAAATTTTAGTCTAGGTCTCAGGTCCAGATGGATTCTCTGGGCATGGAAAATTTATTTCATTGCTTTGTCCTTCCTGCTAACATTTGGCTTCTGTAAAGCTAGTAGCTGCGGCCACCATCACAGCCACCAGGCCTGTGCAGGTTCACATTAGATTCGGACAGACGGTAATGAAACAACAGAGCCAAGAATTTGTGGGCCATTAGCTTTAATCCTAGCTTGCACCCGGCGGGCAAGTAAAAACACACACTGGGCTCCAAAACCCACTCATTCAGTGCTCACAAAGCTACTGACTTATCCAAGTTCCCTAGAATCAAAGATTTCTAGCTCACCAGACTTATTCACCTCTGTTCCCCATCTCCTTCTCTCTGCACAAACTCTGCACATACTGGCTTTTCCCTCAGCACTCCACCCTCTTGGCTGCTTCTCCTGGCCTCTTCCACATTGCCTTTCTCTGCTCTCCTCTCTAATGCTAATCTCAGGAACTAAGAAAGAGCAAGCTCCCAGTCTTTCCCACTTTATAGTGTAGAAATCCAAACCTTTAATCCAATATACAAAATAGGGAAGTCTCTAATACAAAGTCACTTATCTGAGGCATGATGGGATTGTACCACCCCACATCAAAAAGGGTGGGAAAGGCTTAGTCCTAAAACCAAGCCCCAGGCTACAAGGATTCTGCCTGCCCACAGCCCGCCCCCAACACACATTAATATCACCTGGCTGATGGGCTTCCACGTGGGCAGTGCCATCTTTAACAAAGTGAACATAATATATTTTATCTGCCCAACACCTGCCCTCTACATACAGGGGCCAGTTTGTGAGCCAACAAAGAGAAGAAACATTTTGTTTCCCCCAAGCTCTACAGTTGATTGCTAAGAACTGCACAGAGGATCATATGAGGCAAGGTTGGCTTCACTGAGCTCTGAGAGTACAAATCCATCACCAACCTAACAGAAAATACAAACGAGAAGAACCTGTGACTGCCACAGGGCTAGAGGTGGCAGGGTCGCAGGATGCCTCTGGAAATCAAAGAAGTTGAATATTATCAGGCATTCTGACTGTTTTTCCGGATGCTTATTTCATTAGCTCAGAGAGTCATGGAGAGTGAACCATGCTCTTCATTTGTGAATATTCCTTAAATCTGGTCCCTGCCTGCCCCAGTACTTTGCTGGATGTAGGGAACCACCCATTTAACCTTGAACCTTTTATGCCTTGGATTGTGGAACTTTAGTTAAAAGCCCTGAGTGAATGTCTCTTGGATGCAAACACTAAGAAAGTGTGAGTGAGTGATCTTTGTGCAAACACAAAGGAATATGTGAACTCAAGGAGCTTTAGAAAATTAGCCAAGTGGTTCTAGATTGCCCCTTCCTTTGTGCTTGTTAATTAGCAAAAGAAAAGAAGCAACAACATGGATGGACCAGGAAACTATTATGTTAAGTGAAATAAGCCAGGCAGAGAAAGAAAAATATCATATGACTTCAATCATTTGAGGAATCCAAGAAACAATGAGAACTGAGGAACAGAATTGAGAGAGGAGGGATCAAAGGGACCAGTGGAAAAGAGGACAGAGGGAAAGGGGATGATAGGATGGGATATACCTGAAGGGAAGGGGGGAGGGCACTGTTGGAAGGGGGGAAAAGGAGATGCTGAGGGGAATACAGGGGAGGGGTGATGCATTTGGGGCAACACTAGAATCTATGTAAACACAATTGTTGGGCAGATAAAATATATTATGCTAACTTCCTTAAAGATGGCGCTGCCCACATGGAAGCCCATCGCCCAGGGGATATGAATGTGTGTTGGGGGCGGGCTGTGGGCAGGCAGGATCCTTGTAGCCTGGGGCTTGGTTTTAGGACTAAACCTTTCCCACCCTTTTGGATGTGGGGTGGTACAATCCCATCATGCCCCAGATAAGTGACTTGTATTAGAGACTTCCTTATTTTTCTTTTTTTTCAATGTTATGATTTTATGTGATGCCCTTAAATTTATTAATTTATTTTATTTATTCATTTATTTTTAGAGAGGAGAGGGAGAGACAGAGAGAGAGAGAGAGAGAGAGGAGAGACAGAGAGAGAGAAAGGGGGGAGGAGCTGGAAGCATCAACTCCCATATGTGCCTTGACCAGGCAAGCCCAGGGTTTCGAACCGGCGACCTCAGCATTTCCAGGTTGACGCTTTATCCACTGTGCCACCACAGGTCAGGCGAGACTTCCTTATTTTGTATATTGGATTAAAGGTTTGGATTTCTATACTATAAAATGGGGGCAGAACGGGAGCTTGCTCTCTCAGTTCCTGAGATTAGCATTAGAGAACAGAGCAGAGAAAGACCACTTGGAGGAGGCCAAGAGAAGCAGCCAAGATGGTGGAATGCTGTAAGAAAAGCCAGTTTGTGTAGAGTTTGTGCAGGGGGAAGGAAGGAGATGGAGAACAGAGGTGAATAAGTCTGGTGAGCTAGAAATCTTTGATTCTAGGGAACTCGGATAAGTCAGTGGCTTTGTGAGCACTGAATGAGCTGAATGAGTGGGTTTTGGAGCCCAGGGTGTGTTTTTACTTGCCTCCAGGTGCAAGCTAGGATTAAAGATGATGGCCCATCAGCTTTTGGCTCCATTGTTTCTTTACCGACTGTCCGAATCCAATGCAAACCTGCATGGGCCAGGCTGCTATGATGGTGGTTGTGCCTACTGGCTTCACAACAATAAATAAATAAAAGAAAATGTTCTGATCAATTTAGCCCATTCTCCATGTCAGCAAAATGGTCATTAATCATTCTTCCCCTTGTCACCTGATCTCCCACCCTTTTAATCCTGTTACCTCATTTTTGCTTCTGATAATAAAAGCTAAGGGAGAAGGAGATTCAGGAGGTCTCTCTTTGCCTCCATTGGCAAGCCTCCCTCTCTCTTCCTTTTGACATAAGTGTGTGTCTTGAGGAGGTGTTGTGCAGATAAAATATATTATGCTCACTTTGTTAAAGATGGCACTGCCCATGTGGAAGCCCGTTGCCCAAGTGATATTAGTGTGTGTTGGAGGCGGGCTGTGGGCAGGCAGGATCTTTGTAGCCTGGGGCTTGGTTTTAGGACTAAGCCTTTCCCACTCTTTTGGATGTGGGGTGGTGCAATCCCATCATGCCTCAGATAAGTGACTTTGTATTAGAGACTTTCTTGTTTGTATATTGGATTAAAGGTTTTGATTTCTATACAATAAAGTGTGGCAGACAGGGAGCTTGTCTCTCTTGGTTCCTGAGATTAGCATTAGAGAGCAGAGAGCAGAGAAAGGCCACATGGAGGAGGCCAGGAGAAGCAGCCAAGATGGTGGAGTGTTGAAGGAGAAAGATGGTGGAGTGTTGAAGGAGAAGCCAGTTTTTGCAGAGTTTGTGTAGAGAGAAGGAGATGGGTAACAAAGGAGAATGAAGCTAGTGAGTTAGAAACCTTTGATTCTAGGAAACTCGAATAAGTCAGTGGCTTTGGGAGGCCTGAATGGAAAGGGAAGTGTTTTCCTACTGTGTGTATTTCTTGCCTGCCAGGTGTAGGCTAGGATTAAAGCTAATGGCCCACCAGTTCTTGGCTCCATTGTTTCATTACTGTCTGTCCAAATTAAATGCAAAACTGCATGGGCCAGGCAGCTGTAATGGTGGCCGTGGCTACTGGCTTTACACCAGGGCACATAGGAGAAGTGCCCATCTGCTTCTCTAACCCTCCCCCTTTCCTTCCTCTCTGTCTCTCTCTTCCCCTCCTACAGCCAAGGTTCCATTGGCGCAAAGTTGGCCTGGGCACTGAGGAAGGCTCCATGTCTTTGCCTCAGGTGCTAGAATGACTCTGATTGCAATGGAGCAACACCCCAGATGGGCAGAGCATTGCCCCCTGGTTGGCATGCTGGGTGGATCCTGGTCAGGCATATGTGGGAGTCTCTCTGCCTCCCTGATTTTCACTTCAGAAAAATTAGAAAAATAATAATAAATTGGTAGGTGGCAGTTTTATCAAACAAGGGCAATTACCAGATTCATTTTGGGTGGTATCAAAGTGAGTAGATTTCCACACTTGCCCATCAGAATCTTAAAAGTTTATTTAGAGACTTTAACAGGGTTTATAGACACATATACCTTCCAGAATGTCTTCGAAACACCTTACCCTTTCAAGAATACCTCCTTGGAACAGCTTTTAGTGTGGGAATGATGAGGAGAGGGTGCAGAGCCTCTGATGGCTGGGTCCACTTCCTGTCCATGACTTCCTCCAACACTAATCTTACCCACCCATCCTCCAAATTGAGGTTACATAGAAAAGAGAAGTAGAAGCAAATGCAGGTTGCTTGGTGGAAAGAAAGCCTGTATCTATGTAATGCCAGAGCCACGGCTACTATCACAGCAGCCTGGCCAGTGCAGGTTCGCATTGGATTCAGACAGTCGGTAAAGAAACGACGGAGCCAAAAACTGACGGGCCATCTTCTTTAATTCTAGCTTGCAACCAGCGGGCAAGTAAAAATACACACTGGGCTCCAAACCCCACTCACATTCAGTGCTCACAAAGCTACTGACTTATCCGAGTTTTCTAGAATCAAAGGTTTCTAGCTCACCAGACTTTATTCACCTCTGTTCTCCATCTCCTTCCTCCTCCCTGCACAAACTCTGCATAAACTGACTTCTCACTCAACACTCCGCCATCTTGGCTGCTTCTCCTGGCCTCTTCCACATGGCCTTTCTCTGCTCTCTGTTCTCTAATGCTAATCTCAGGAACCAAGAGAGTAAGCTCCCGTTCTGACCCTATTTTATAGTGTAGAAATCCAAACCTTTAATCCAATATACAAAATAGGGAAGTCTCTAATACAAAGTTATTTATCTGAGGCATGATGAGATTGTACCACCCCACATCAAAAAGGGTGGGAAAGGCTTAATCCCAAAACCAAGCCCCAGGCTACAAGGATTCTGCCTGCCCACAGCCAGCCCCCAACACACATTAATAGCACCTGGACAACGGCCTCCTCGTGGGCAGTGCCATCTTTAACAAAGTGAGCATAATATATTTTATCTGCCCAACAATCTACACATTTAGAAACTAAATTTTAGAGTTTCTAAAGAGAACAATGCACTGTTCACCAGAATGTAAGTTGCAGGGGAGAAAGTATGTCTGTCTTATTTAACATTATTTACTATAAATCCATTGCCCAGAACATTAGGGAATTAAGTAATATATTTTTTTGCATGAAAGGATGACTTTTACCCTCACTTCCTTGCTTAGGTAATCATTTAGTAATGTTTAGCAGACCATGTAGATAAAAAAATTGCATATTCAGTGTTTAAGATATTTTAAAAATATGAAACCTAACAATGGAAGAATTAGAAAATATGCAACATGAGGTTCTCTCTGGGGTGTTGTCAATTCTTTGGTATGAAAATATTCATCCACAACAAACAAAGTATCATCCAGCAGTGGAAAAATACCACACACAAAAACAAGCATTGCTATAATGATTAATGAAAGTATGGTTTCTTATTGTAAGTACGGTGCAATTTAGGAGAAAGCTTTCAAAATATATATAACACTTTGAAAATAAAAGTTCATGTGATTTGATAAAAAAAAAAATGCTCCAACCTTTGAAAGATAGTAAATAATAGAGTTATTTAGGAAATTGCTTTAAATATTTATTTCTCTGATTGGCTAAGATTGCTCACAAATTGCTGCACATTTTAGGTATTGAAAAACAAGTCTGAATAACACATGCATCTTGATGACAAGTGGGAATCTAACACTATTTTTATGCTAAGAGATGGGGAGAAATATTCTCCATAGTAATGATGTTCCCTTAGGTATTTATAATGTTTTTCATTGACTTTCATAGCTATTTTATGGAGAAGATAGAAGCAAGACATTTTTTTCAAAACTTTATCAAAATGTCTTTAATCTTTCTTTTCTCCTTTTGTCAAAAATTAGATAAATGCATATGATTCTATAGTGAGGAGCCCTTTAACTAAGATGTAATTTAAATGATAAAAAGCTTCTCACACTATTAGTATATTTTATAAAAAGGCAAGCAAGCTTACTGTTCAAAGAAAAGAAATAGAGAATTGTTCAAATATTCCTTTCCTTCCTACTACTCTTTGGGTCTTTTCATAACTAGTTTCTTTACAAAAATGCTTTTAATATTAGGAGATATATTATCCCTAAGCACTATCTGCAAACTATTTATATTGCTCACAGTAGTTAGCAATCTTAGACAGTAAGAGCTGTTTCCAAGAAAAGATCTATTAAAAATTCTCAGAAGTAAGTTCACAAATACACAATATAAAAAATTTTCAGACTTTTTACAAATAATGCTCATTCAGTTAAGAAGAATTTTGAAATACTGCCTGTAGTTAATCCCAATATTTTCAAAATATATTCTTCATTGGTTTATCAGGATTAAGCTGATTTAAGTAGACTAGAGACAAGAGAGTAGAGAAAATAACAAAAAATATCACTATATGTGTTTCAATATAAACAGTGCAGAATTTAAAACACCTTTGGCAATGGAAACAGTTACACTTATCATTCTACCTGACGAATCAAACCACCATTATAATTCTAAAACAGTTATTCTAGTCTGTTACCCAAGATGTCTTTGTCTATCATAGTGATATATAAATACAAATTAAAATATAAACAAACATACACATGAAATTTGCTAATGTATTCTTTTTTCATTTAAGATTATGGCCTAAAAGTTGTTTTTTTTTATATATTTTACATAGTCTTTAAGATAAAGAGTTGAAAAATCAAGATTAAGATCACTGTTAGTTTTAGCATATTTTTCTAATGAGGAAAATACTATATATCATTATGTAATTTTTCTAGTATAGGGTATATTCCCCACATTTTTGCTGTGATAAATATTGTGAAAATTAATAGGTTTGTGTTTCTGCATGTGTGTATTTCTCCAAAATTTTGTATATTTTCCATAGGATAGAGTGGGCTCCAGGAATGGAATGTTAATGTCTTATTGGTCATTAATAATGGATTTTGAAACATAATTCTTATGTATATTCTAAAATATTTTTATCATTAGTAGTATAAAATAGTTAATACTCACTAGGTTCTTATTTACTAGGCACTCTTGTGAATAAACTTTCACATAAATTAGCATATTTAATTCTCACAACAGTCCTTAAGATATATGGTGTTATTGCTCTCATTATACAAAAAGAAATTGAAGAATTAAATGTGAAGAAATTGTACCCCAGAGATGTTAATTAACTTACCCAAGGATGAACATTTAATAAGTGATACTAACAGTAATAATTTCCATATGCTCTTTAATAGTAGACAAAATATATTGAAATGTATTTTTGCTAAGATAATGGACAAAATAATAGCCTTAACTATCATTTATTTGATTAGTGACAGGACAACTATTTTTCTTTATTTTTTTCCTCCCACCTCTCTTTTACTACTGGATAAGTTACCTATCTCACGGGAATTGTAGGAAATGGAATTAACATGTGAAGGACAGCCAATGTCAAGCATGGTCTTAGCTATTTGGCTTTAAAAGGTTTTTGGGTTTCTTTTACCTAGCTACTGAGAGAGTGAAGACGAAAATCTGGAACCATGTGTCTATATTGAATATACCATTTTTCCTGAATACAATTTTTTATTATTAAAAGAAAACCAGTCTTGGCCCTGGCCAGTTAGTTCAGTTGGTTGGAGCACTGTTGCACAATGACAAGATTGCAGGTTCAATTCTGGGGAAGGGCACATATGAGAAGCAACCAATGAATGCACAGCTAAGTGAAACAACAAAAGAATGCTTCTCTCCCTCTCTTTTTTCTCTCTCTTCCTCTCTCTGTTTCTCTAAAATTAAAAAATAATTTAATAAAGTAAATCAGTCTTAGTACAACATATTTATTTTATGTATAATTGCTCCTGAAAGTAAGGTGAACTAACATATTAGCTAAATGTAATTTCTGGAACGGAATTGAGTTTTATAAACTGTTTTGATATCTCATCTCTGATAATAAAATATATTTTAGCACACACTACAAATATATGTATAATTGTTTATACTGCACTTATAAATATGTATATATATTCTGTACTTATAAAACAAAAATTGACTATAAATAGACTATATATGTAATATGTCAAATTTTATAAATAAAATATTTTAAATAAGCATTTTATATTATTTATAAATGTTATAAAATATTTGTTTCACTAAAAAATATAAATATATTTTATAAAAAGAGTGTAAATATTTTATTAAAGCCATGATTATATTGTTTTGTTTTGTTTGTTTTAGCCAGAGAGAGAGAGAGAGGGACAGACAGACAGGAAGGGACAGAGATGAGAAGCATCAATTCTTTGTTGCAGCATCTTAGTTGTTCATTAATTGCTTTCTCATATGTGCCTTGACTGGGAAACTTCAGCCAATCCAGTGACCCCTTGCTCAAGCCAGAGACCTTGGGCTTCAAACCCACCAGCAACCTTTGGGTTCAATCCAGCGACCATGGGGTCATGTCTATGATCCCATGCTCAAGCCGGTGACCCTATGCTTAAGTTAGTGAGCCCACGTTCAAGTCAAATGAAACTGTGCTCAAGCTGGGGACCTCGGCATTTCAAACCTGGGTCCTCTGAGTCCCAGGCCAACACTCTTCTGTGCCACCACCTGGTCAGGCTAGATATTTTAATCTTTACTTTGTAATCTGACAGACAAGAAATTCCTACCATCTGTTTCTTTTCTTTATCATTTGCTTTCATTTTTAAAAATTATATTACATTTAATCTATGGAGTATATTGTAGAAATCTTTTAGACCATTTTTGAGGGTGGAGTTAATGAAAACTAGACAATGAAATTTCTAAATTCATTTCTTTTGGCATAAATAAACTGAAAGGTGTCAAAATATTCTAGACTTTAAAATTTTACTCTCGAGAGATCTGTAGGAGGTAACATTTGACATCTGAACCAAGTGAGAATGCAAATTTAAATGAAGCATTTTTACATATAAATAAATATTAAATGTTGCTGTGGGAGAAGTATGTTTAAATGCATGTAGTTTAAAAGTAATGTGTATGCATTGGGGGGACACTAGAATCTATGTAAACATAATTAAATAAGAAAGTATATGTATACCTTTTGTCATGAGTCTGAACACATGAGCATCAATATTGATATTCTGGGGTGGCAGAATCCTCTGAGTGGTCCGGGAGCCCAGATTGGGGACAAGTGCTTTGGTGCTTTGAACTAGAATAAGAAGATGTCAGGCCCTTGGACAGAGCATCCTGGAGCACTAAGGTTGCTTGTTTGCTCCTGGGGTTGCCCGCTGGACCCCGAGGGCACTGGCTTTACCCTTAAAGTCACCAGTTTGATTACTGGTCAGGGCACATATGAGAAGCAGTCAATGGCACAACTAAGTGGAACAACAAATTGATGACTTTCTTCCTCTCCCTTTCCTCCTCCTCCCCCTTTCTCCCTGTCTCCCTTTATCTCTCTCTCTCTCTCAAAAATGCCAGCAATATTTGGCAAACTACAGGGGAAGGCCAACTACAGAGGAAGGGTGGTGATGTAGATTGTGGGAGGACTTAGGATGTCTGACACCCTATGATCCTTGAGCATTTCACAGACCTAGGTTTCTGTCCAAACCTACTGTTTAGAAGATGTATTACATTGGGAGCTTTTAAAGCTTTGTTTATATATATATGTAAAAATGGAGGCATTTTCTCATGGGCGGCAAGAAAATATGAAATTACTTAAGCAGATTGTTTAGACTAGGTTCTAGTGCTTAATAAGTGCCCAACCATTGTTGTTGGTGTAGCCAGCATTTGGTGGAGACAGAACACCTGGGTTCATCCACACATCACAAAGAATATTTGTGAACCTTGAGCACAACAAATAAATGCTTTATGCCTCCTTTTTCTCTCCAGGAAAATGGTAACAACAATGATACCTACTTCATGAGGTTGTTATGAGGGTAAAATTCAATAAGTTTTTATAGTTGAGAGTGCTTAGAAGTGCCTGTCTTTCACCTAGAAACAATAAACGATTGCTTTTATTATTATTATTATTGTTTTAAATATTAGCACTAGGATTTTAAAACAGTTTGTAATGTTAGCAACCTCTCTATTATCTAGTTTATTATATTTTCTTCTCTTCTCCCTCTTCCTCTCCCTTTCCTCATCCCATGACATAATTGTTCATATTAGATTATCTTTCTGCTTTTGATCAATTAACTCACTGGGTTTTAGTATGGAGGTGTGTCCATATCTTTATGCTCAGTAATCTCTGGTGCTGAGTTAGTCTTTTCTTTCTTTTTTTAAATTTTATTCTTTATTTTTCTGAAGTGAGAAGTGGGGAGACAGAGAGATAGACTCCCACATGTGCCCAACTTGGATCCACCCAGCATACCCATGGGCAATGCTCTGCCCATCTGGGCCGTTGCTCCTTTGCAACCAAAGCCATTCTAGTGCCTAAGGCAGAGGCCATGGAGCCATCTTAGTGCCCGGGCCAACTTTGCTCCAATGGAGCCTTGGCTGCGGGAGGGGAAGACAGAGATAGAGAGGAGGGAGAAAGGGAAAGGTACAGAAGAAGATGGACGCTTCCTGTGTGTCCTGGCAGGGATTCAAACCTGGGACTTCTACATGCTGGTCTGATGCTCTACCACTGAACCACCCGGCCATGACTAGTCATTCTTTTCAATAAACAGAAATGTGAGACAGTTTTTAAAAGTGAACCATGAAAATCATACAGACTTATTTTTATGTGTTTTTATTTGTCTTCCCTTAAGCACTTTTACTCACAATGTTATACAAAGTACAGCCATTAATTACTTCTACAAAAGTGAAGATCTTACTGTATTTCCTTGAACTTTCTAATCTTTTATTTATCTTCTTTTAAGTTCTTAAACTTTAAGTGTACAACTTTAAAAACTTTCAGTTTCTATCGATATAATAAAGTGAAGGTGTGTATGTATACATGTGTATATATGTGGTGTACATGAACACATACCTGTGCATATGTAACTATACATATGTAACTTCTAGCATGAGTGAAAGTGAGCATAGGAAATGAGAAAGAACATAACTCAAGTTTCTTATGATTTGCACCATCTCAACTTTTTAACTCCTTCTCCAGGTTTTGGTACCAAGAAGTATGAAATATTTGCCTCATTGAGAATGACACAGAAGGGTATGACCTCCTACTTTGTCCTTGTTAGAATGTCCTCATTGAGAATGACACAGAAGGGTGTGACCTCCTACTTTGTCCTTGTTAGAATGTTATTTTTTTTTTCTGAACTATAGGTATATTGGGGACCTACAGATAATTATTTTTATTTCTCTGTGTCCTGAGCTGTGTTATCAATGTGGCATCCTTCTGCTCTCCTTTGCCATCCGCTGCATCCCCCTCCTTGTTTGACTGTGGCTCCTAATGGCACTGGCAGGAACATGCATAGTGTTGGCTAATTAACTGCTTTGTCAGAGCAGGAAAGTGTACTTTCCTAAAGTGCACTTCCAGCAGGTGCTATAGATTAGGAAAAGTTACGGATCTTGATTCATAGCTCATATACACATATGCACATTAGAATTAGAATTAAGTCTTTATAAATAGTGTGTTAAGGACCTCTCGACAATAACAGGTCTAAGACCACTGTAAATATGAGAAGTAGAAACAGCAGAGCTTGATTTTTAAAATAAAATTGTAACATATGATTAGCCATGTGTGTTTATACGTAAAAAGCTTGTTATTTAGAATGGGTTAGTTTCTGCATCTGTAACCACTTTAATAAACTGGAAAGCATATAATCCTTTGAGTTTGGAGCATATTGTCAGGATCTTATTTCAAAACACATTGGTGCAACTTGAAAGGGTATTTCAACTGTGCTGCATTATTGTTTGTGTTAAAAGCAGCAAATACTCCAACCCCCAGCTTGAGAATATGTTGAATGCAGTTTGCCCTTTATTTGTCTATCTAAGCCAGCTTCTTTTAGACCAGATGAGAATATCCTCATCTTGGCTGATCGTTGAAATGTGACAGAGGCATCTTGTAATGGGCATTTTCTAGGAGCATCAATTAGCAGGTTTCTCCCAGTATTTTTGATCAGTTTCCTTGTCAGTTACTCCGCTTCTTTCAACCTCTTCCAAGTTCTTCCCTCCAGAGTCTGAGGCAGACGGGCAGAGCAGGTTGGACTTCAGTGTGACAGCTGGGCCTTCTTCCTAGAACAGACCCAGCATGGATAATACTATTTCTGAGTCACATATATCTCATACTGAACCCTCTCTAAGGAAAACATTGGAGTGGGTTGCAGGATGTCTCACCATTTTGTGAAGATCATTCTTCTAAGTCTGTCTATAGTTATGTCTTCTTTTGTGCCTGCCCTTCCTTTTCACT
The DNA here is from genome assembly GCF_036850995.1 of Saccopteryx leptura. Lineage (NCBI taxonomy): Eukaryota > Metazoa > Chordata > Mammalia > Chiroptera > Emballonuridae > Saccopteryx > Saccopteryx leptura. The sequence continues at coordinate 39,442,538 of NC_089505.1, read as the reverse complement.
CCAGAGTCGTTGCTTTCTTTTAACCACAGTCCATTATGAGAAGCCCTGATTCTCACTGTACTTCACTTGGATGTGCTCATTATAGCACCAGAACAAACGCTGGAAATAGAAGTCTGCGGATGAGATACCTAATTACCGAATTACAATGAGCATCTCTAGAATGAAACAGAACATAAAAAACACTTTGTACTGAGTGGTTTTTGTTGGACATTTTCCCAAGTGAAACTTTCATGCAGTTGTGTCTCAACAGCAAAGCCTTATGTTTATTATACCCAATTTCTCTGTGTGACACAGTGAGAAAGCATAGACTATATTGATTTCTCGTCTCCGTTCTCCCATTGACTAGCTGCATTTCTTCTTTATTTTTTAATGTGAAACTTTGTATTAGTTTAAAGTATACAACATAATGTTTTGATATATGTTTATACTGTGAAATGATCAGCACAGATAAGTTTTGTTCATATCTATCACCTTACATAGTTACAGATTATGTTTTTTGTGATGAGAACATTTAAGAGCTACTTTCTTACAACTTTCACTTGTACAATACAGTACTGTTACCTATAGTCATCATGTTGTACAACACATCCCCAGAACTTACTTAAAATTGGAATTTTATACTTTTTGACCGCCTTTACTCATTTACCCCTCCTCCCTCCCACCCCTGCCTCTGGAGGACACCAATCTATTATATCTAAATTTTTTTAGGTTTTCCAAATAAGTGAGTCAATAAAGTATTTCTTTCATGTATTTCACTTATCATAATACCCACAAGGTCCATCCATATTGTCACAAATGGCAGAATGTCCTTTTATATGGTGGAATAATGTTTTATTATATCACATTTTCTTTATCCATTCATTCGTTGGTGGGCAGTTACATAGTTTCCTTGTCTTGACTGTTGTCAAAAATGCTGCAGTAGACATGGGTGCAAATAGCTGTTTGAGATAGTGATTACATTTCCTTCAGACATATACCCAGAAGTGGAATTAATGAGTCATATGGTAATTGTGTTTTCAATTTGTTGAGGAACAAATTAAATGCTCATATGGTTTTGTGTTTGACTCTCTTTTTGAAGATGGCAATTTCTCAGTTATAATTCAAAAAATAATGATAATGATTTCTACCTTACAGAGCTAATGTGTGGATTAAATTAAATCCATCCTCTTATCCAGATATTTATTGTCACCTGTTTTGTGGTAGGCATATAAGAGCCAGACGTAGCAATCAGTAACAGAACCAAAAAAAAAAAAAAGTTGAGGAAATGGACATGTAAAGAGAATGATAGTAATGTAGGTCACACACTGTTCTAAAGTCTTTACATGAATTAAATAATGCAATCTGTAATACAGCTTTATGGAATGGGCACTATTTTTATTCTCCTTTTCTATGGGGGGAAACGGAGGTATATGGAATTTTAGTGACTTAAGGTTATGTAGTTAGTAAGTAGAAGGTTAAAGATGCAAAGTGAAGCAGAGAGCCTCCACCACTAAACCTTTTAAAAACTCTAGTAATGATAATGATTCTAAAACAAATACTACACGGCCGTGAAAAAGAAGGAAATCTTACCTTTTGCAACAGCATGAATGGACCTAGAGATTATTATGCTAAGTGAAATAATCCAGGCAGAGAAAGAAAATATCATATGATCTCACATATATGTGGAATCTAATGAGCAAAGTGAACTCTAAGGAGGAACGGAATAGAAGGCAGAGGCGAGGTCACAGGGACCAGAGGGACAGCATTCACAGGGAAGGGGGATACAGGGGTGGGATCAGATAAGGTAAAGGGATTAGTAAAACTATATGTACATAACACAGAGATATAGATAACAGGACAGCAAGTCCTAGAGGGGAGGGGGGCGGGGGGAGGGAATTGGGGTATAAAAAGGGACACAGGTGGGAGATGAGGAGTTATATTCAGTGGAACACTTAAATCCATGTAAACACAATAAATTATAATAAAAAATATGAAAAAAGGAGAGAGAAATGCAATTTCTTACAATAGCACTTGAGAGTAGATGATATAATTTACAAGATACATAGTATGTGCTCAATAAATGTTACTCTTTTCCTATTTTCAGTAGCTGGAGTTTGGACTTACATGCTACATTTGGTATGTCAATGAAACTTAGACTTACAATAATGTTGTCACCTATGTCTCAGCCAATGATTGTAAAAGCCTGTTCAATGAACTTGGCTTTCAGTCTTTCACTATACTCTCGGTTGTATTGTACATTACTGTATTGTACTCCAGACATGTGTATGTTTCTTTTTTTTGGGGGGGATGGGGAGTATGGGAGAGCCTAGGTGTAGGTAGCAGGGCCCATTAGTTGGTGCATGTTGGCAGCATTCAATAGTATTTTTGATCCTGAAGAATAATGTTTTCTGGCCCACTGAGCGTTTGCACTTATTTTGAAGGATAAATTAATTATAAATTTTGGGAAAGTGGACCAACATAACCAAGCCACTTAGTATCATATTAATTTTCAAGGGGCAACACAGCTGGCAATCCAGGGAGGAGTAAGAGGGAAGAGTTTTGTGAGCAAGGACCCTCTCAGAGATGAGTAGTGGAGGGTAGGCACCCATGCGATCTGGGAAGACACTGTAGCACAGAAGCTGTCCCTGCTGGTCTAATGAGGTGGCCTGCATCCTGTCCAGACTTAGTGTGTGGCTTGCTCAGTCCTAAGTTTTCCTGTGGTGATATGGTTCAGTGTTGGTAAATGGATAAGAGCCATGCACAGAAGTGATGCTGCTAGTTTTACTTTCTGAGTTCTGCTAACAGGTGCCACCTGCGATGGCTGTGCTCACTCGGGAACCATCCAGGAGGTGTCCATCCCCTTCTGGCACTCACAGAAAATTCCAGATGGCCTCCTGTGAAGCTGACCCCCAAGTCCAGGCCAGAGTAAGCTGTGAGAAGTCATTGTTGTGTCAGTCATTTATGACATTTTCTTCACACTTGTAAACTTCCTGGTATAAAATGGCATTGAGTCTGAGATTAGGAAGCAGGAGAGCAATTATTGATTTGTTATTTTAATCTATCAAATCAGTACCTACTTACATTTTGCCTTTGGTCGTACCACTGTCAGCATGTCTTCCCTTTGAGGCTAAAAGCCTGTATCTCATTTGTGTCTTCTCACCTGGAATACCACAGTGCTCACTGCTTTCCTGCAGCTACACAGGCCCCTGGTGGCTTTTGTGCTATTGATTGCACACACATTTTAGATAACTAATGAACTTGTTTTTGTCTGGAGCATGACTTTCAGGCCTTCATCCCTTTCTAATTCTCCTAACCTGTCACCTCTCTGAGCCAGAGGCTATATAATCCTTTATATAATGTACTGGCTTCCAACCTGCCCTAAAACTTCTTGATTTTTTTTTTATTTTATTTTATTTTTTTTATTCCTCCAACCTAGATGCGGCTTCCTGTCTCGAGCGGCAGTCCTGGAGTGAGTTAGAACTGGAGAAGGCTCTCACAAGCCATACTGCTGAGGTCTGGCCTCCAGCTCTGTCCACTCTTCTAAGCCCAATCTGAATATATTACACCTGTGTTCAAACACCTGCGAATGACTCCCATCCCTACCAGAAATTTCATCTTGTAGCACTCAGAAGCCTTCACCTTTGCCATTACCTTCTGTCCCAGACATACATGCCATTTTTTCCCTCCGTCTGCCCCTTTAGGCCATTCCCAGTGGCAACACAGACCTTGAGGCCACTCACTTTGTTAGCACTGTTCTTCCTGCCTGAATAGCAAAGGCTCACTGGATAAAAATGTCAGTGATTTCTAGATTTTCAAAGAGTATTTCAATATATATATTTTTCTATGAAACATCTCTGTATTTGCCAAACCAAGTTTTATTTTTTTCCTCCTTGGAACTGTGTCCCTCTGCTGTTATACTCATCACAGTATACTTTGTAGGTTATTATTCATTCATTTTTTAAATTCATCTCTGGTTTCATGGAACAGACGTTTTGGCCCTCGATTCCCGATTGAATTGTAGGTTATTGAAGGACTGGGACAACATACCCTTCATTTTCAGTCCATCTGTACTTACAGTTTGCTCATTTTCCCCGGGAAACATGCTCTGAAGTAGGGAATTGCTTGCAGGTAGATCACTGACTAGCACTCTTGGAAAGAACACTTGTAAGGGATTGAGAAGTGCGGATTTGAGCAGAGAGAGATGAACAGTGATGAGGTTGCAGCAAAGGTTCTGCCAATTTCACAAAGAGCTCTAGAGCTTGGAGGATATTTCATTTCCCCAAATCCGGGTCAGGAGCCTGGACTTTTCTACTCTGATCTTGGCCAGTGGTTGGATGCGGCGGGCATCCAGGAAAAAGGTGTAACCTTGGGGAAAGCAGCTTCGTTTCAACCAGGCAATTCCAAGAGGGACGGATCTTATCTGTCAGCAGCCAAGAGCCCAGCGGCAGCTGGGAGGAAACACACTTCAGTCTTGAAGAGGGGCTGGCGCGGCACACAGCATCCACTCCACTGGAGAGAGATGAATACATGGCCAAGGCTCGGTACATATTTTACCAAACTGTATTTGAGGTGTTTCATCAAAGTCTTATAACTGCCAGGACTTTATGAAGCAAACTTCATGTACACAGGTTTGACCATGACCTATAGAGGCTACATGCTTTACCCTTTCCTCTCTCAATTATTGCTTTACATGAAGTATTCTATTATTTTTAATGTAATAGCAAGTTATTTATTGAATAGTTACTAATGCCATATTATGTCCAAAATTATATAGATTTATAGAAGAATTGATACATATATTTTCTTTTTTTTTTTTTTTTTTTTTTTTTTGTATTTTTCTGAAGTTGGAAACAGGGAGGCAGTTAGACACATATATCTTCTTACAACATGTTTTGGTTTTTACAATGGCTATCTTGCTGCATATCTCCCCACCATTTTGTAATTTTTTAAAACATTTTAAATTAAATGTATTGGGTGACATTGATTAATAAGATTATATAGGTTTCTCCCTGGTCCAATAACTTGGTTGGTTAGAGCATTGTCCCAATACACAAAGGTTGTGGGTTCAATTCTCGGTTAGTGCACATACAAAAACAGATTTGTGTCTCTGTCTCTCTCTCCCTTCCTCTTCCTCTAAAATCAGTAAATAAAAATATGGTTATATAGGTTTTAAGTGTACAATTCTATGATACATCATCTGTGCACTGTTTTGTGTGCCTATGATCCCATGTTGAATCTTCTGTTACCATGTATTTGACTCCCTTTATCCTTTACTGACCATTCACCCCCTTTTCTCTAGTAACCACCATACTCTTGTCATATCTCTCCAATTGAATGTCTGACTACACATGCCTCTGTCACTAATGTAGCCTGTCCCACCCAGGCAGAGGAGGATCTGGATTTTGTGGAACTAAAAAGCTAGAGAATTTGGGGCTCCTCTTTAAGAAAGGAAATACAAAACAGTTTACTTTTGAACATCTTATTAAACATAGTGGGTTGGGATCCTCCGAGAACTCCCAGGATTGATGGTATACTAGAAAGACCCGTAGGACTCAGCACTTACTTGAATTTCAAGCTTCATGGCTGTGATTTATTATGGTAAAAGGATACAAGACAAAATCAGCAAAGGAAAAAGGTTTATTGGGCAAAGTCCAGGGGAGACCAGGTGCAAACTTGCAAGTTCTTTCCCAGTAGAGTCACACAAGAATTGCTCAATTCTTCAAGCAACAGATTGTGACAGGTGTGAAATGTTTCCCACCAGAAAAGCTCATTAGTGACCAGTGCCCAGTTTTGTTTTTTTTAAATTGGGTGCTGGTTATGTAAACGCCCTAGCATGTACCCAGATTCCAAAGCCCTAGAAGGAAAATGAGTATTCAACATAGATGGTTTTGTTTGTACAAATGGCTTAGGTGCAGTGAGCCACTCTTACCATTTAGGTACTAAGTGGAATCCCTCATGAAATCTTAGTTACGAGCCCTGGCCGGTTGGCTCAGCGGTAGAGCGTCGGCCTAGCGTGCGGAGGACCCGGGTTCAATTCCCGGCCAGGGCACACAGGAGAAGCGCCCATTTGCTTCTCCACCCCTCCGCCGCGCTTTCCCTCTCTGTCTCTCTCTTCCCCTCCCGCAGCCGAGGCTCCATTGGAGCAAAGATGGCCCGGGCGCTGGGGATGGCTCTGTGGCCTCTGCCCCAGGCGCTAGAGTGGCTCTGGTCGCAACATGGCGACGCCCAGGATGGGCAGAGCATCGCCCCCTGGTGGGCAGAGCGTCGCCCCTGGTGGGCATGCCGGGTGGATCCCGGTCGGGCGCATGCGGGAGTCTGTCTGACTGTCTCTCCCTGTTTCCAGCTTCAGAAAAATGAAAAAAAAAAAAAAAAGAAAGAAATCTTAGTTACGAGATGCTAACTAAGAGCCAACCTTGTAAGCATGCCTTTCCAAGAATGGCAGTCTAAGGGCTCATAGGTTTACTCTTTCCTGTACACATATAAACATTTGAATCCTTTGCTAGGGCACCTCCAGTGCCTTGGATAGGGCTGTTGCAAGTGTAGGGCCCTGACATCGAAGCTTTATTAACTTCAGTGGTAAGTGCTTCTCAGGATTCAGACACATGGTGATACTTTCAGTACCTCAACTCACTAAGTTCACTTGCCTCTGGCCTTTGCTGTGCTAGTCGCTTACCTGGACCCACTCTTGTTCTTTTCTTCAAACTCGCATTTCTCATTGAGCTTTCAGTTTAGATGTCACTTCCTCTTGGAAGTCTGGACCCCCTGGTTCTAGTTCATTTTGCCTCCTACTGTGAACTCCTCATGAAACTGAACATAGTACTTTGCTTAGTTATCAAATCTCATCCTGCTATGCCCCATGAGATTTGAGCTCCTTGAGAGCAATGCCTGTTTATTCTTCACCTGCCTAGCACTGTACTTGGCTCATGGCAGACTTACATTAATATTTGTTGAATGATCTTACTCATTAATATTGATCAGAAATACCATAGCACTACATTAGTCCACCAGTTAAATAGTTCAGTTAAATTTTGAGGCATTGCCCTGGCCTGATATCTCCATTGGTTAGAACATCGTCCCAATATGCAGAGGTTGTAGGTTCAATCACCAGTTGGGGCTCATACAGAAACAGACTGATATTTCTCTCTCTGTCTCTCTTCCCCTCTCTCTAAAATCATTAAAGAAATTTAAAAAATAGAATAAAAAGTACATCTTGAGACATGATAAATAGCGGTATTACAGTGCAGGGATGTCCGAGAAACCCTTCTGCTATCCTCCTCCCGTCTCTAATCCTCCTGGAAAACCTCCAGGTAGCCTCCCTTAGCAGCAAATAATCGATTAAAAAAAACAGTGACCTATATAGACTTGGTTGCATAGATTTTCATGCAACAATGTATCACATAAAAAACTGCTTGCCATATTTTTGGTAACATTTATCTTTCATGTCTGTGCATAAAAGCATGATGTCTTAAGTGACATTAATCATTTGCATTAATTTTATTAAATTTTTGGAAAGCTCCTATACCTGTTATTAAAATAAGCATAATTAATTTTGTTGCAATAATTTTAAGATACATTTCAAGATTGGCTATAACTCAAGCAGACCTACTCAGAATTCTCTGACTCAAAGATGTGTTATGGATTGCTCCCACAAAACTTTCAAACCAGAGCACTTAAAACTGCCACATTTGGCACATGGAGCACAGACATACTCAGTGTTCATTCATATATGCACAATATAGAAGTGGAAAGAGAGACGGTCTGTTTCCTTTGAATCCCACAGATAGGCTGTATGTGGATTAATGTTAAAACCGCCGGATGAAGTTGCAGTAGTGAGTGGTGTCTTAAGCCCCGGCATTGGCTGTCAGAAACATTAGAACTGAAAACATAGTTCTTGATTCTAGTGTGCATAGTTTTGATTAGGTGTAGTTTATTCTGTAAGAACTTATAACTGAAGGCGATGCTAAGAGGATAAAGATTCAGCAGCAACAACAAGACATTTTCCCAGGAGTAAGAGTATTAGAGTTGAGGCAGACGCCGGCCATCTGAGCTGAATGTAGTGGCTCATTAAGGGGGGCAATAAGACACGTGGCTGGAGAGGAATGGAGAAGAGAGTTGAAGTGATTGACATTTCCAAGGGCCCTATTCATTTGGGTTTGTCTCAAGGCTTTTTTTTTTTTTTTTGGTGGTATAGATAATTACCAGATTGAAGGTCTTTGTTTTGTTGGGCCGTTGATGAGCTGACTACTAAACAAAAAAGAAAGGAGGGGGTGAAGGAAAGTAAATCCACTTTATGCTGCCATCTGTGTACTTAGATGCTTCACATGGAACATCTGAGGTTAAAACGGGTTATTGACTAGAGTCGATGTTTATAGTACAGAAATAACAGAAGTTCTTCCTTTACAAACATTTCTTAAGTGCATTAAGACCTCAGTGTGTGGAGATGTTCTTACATGTGAGATTATAGTCAGAAAGGAGCCTCATGCATTTAGGCTTAACCCTTGAAAATCTCTGTAAATATAAGGGTAAATCTGGTACACAAACTGCTGGATTTATGCTCTGGCTTTACTAGCAGCTTTGTGGCCTCTCACAGGTTTAATACTCTCTCACCCTTGGCTATCATTAGCTCCTGCATAAATGGGAGGTCATAAATCCTCCCAGATATGACCATGGAAAGATGGTCATAGCGAGCACCTTGTAATTATTTAATAAATGAATGTTTATGAAGCGTTTGCCGCCTAAGGCATTTAGTAAGTACACAATAACACTAAGTTGTCACCTGCCTTGTTAAAATGAAATGGCTTGAGACATCTTAATTCAAAACCTTCATTCTGGGCATCATTACTGGTCTGCGCTGCAGTGCAGTAGTGAGCTCCTTGTATGGCTGGGATACATTAGAACTATGTGTGCGTGAGCAGGCACGCATGCCCACACTTACCCAGTGGCATTTTGACTCTGAAAACTTTTCAATGATTCCTTTTTTACTCGTGCATTTTACTTCTGTCAAGGTTTTTGTATCTATCTTCTCATTCTTCTCTTTGCTGCTTGTGAGTTGCTGTTAGTTTGGAAACCATGTAGGAGACTTGATAGAGTTGCAGATAAGCTCAGAAAAAGCAGTTTAATGGGTTGAAGAGGAGAAGTTTAGTTCTGATTCAAGCAGGTGAGGTTTGGTACAAGGACCACAAATATTAACTTGATCTTCTCTGTGGTCTTTCAGAATGAACTGATTCCTGGGTTTAAAACATTTCATCAGTGCAGCAGCCAAATGCAATAAATTAGAAAGTTCTTATTGTCAGAGCAATTTATATCATATCCCACACTTTTAAATTCTTAATTCAAATATACTTCATAATTAAAAACTGAAAGTTTAGCTATGGAAAATTTAACAATGAGGTAAATATTTCTTTTATTTTGCATTTTACTCTAAGTAACAACTAATTCCCTTTTTTTTTTTATCTCAATCCTCTTTATTTTTATTTAGCATATATATTGTGAGACTAGAATATATATAGTTTCTTGTCAGGTTTGTAGCATGGTACCTTTTTAAATAGGGCTGGGGGCTGGTCTTGAAGTGTGGATTAATCAAGTATTCCTATAGAAAGCTAAGCTAATCATTGTGGAATTCTTTTGTATAATGAACTGTTTTCCATGTTTTTGGACTTTTACATTTATTGCCTTTGATTTGGCGCAGCTAAAAATAATCTCTTAGGGATACACTGTAAAGTAGTGGAAATTAAATCTAGTTTTAAATCAAAACTAGTTATTAAAATGCCAACTATGTGGCAGAGACTATTGTCACACTTTACCAATATTAACTTATTAAATCTTATAACTCTCTGAGATAGTTACTATTATTAAGTCCCTTTTACAGATGAGGAAATGGCAGCACAGAGTGGTTAAGTCATTTATCCAAGGTCACACTGCTAAGAAATGAAAAACCAGGTTTGATCCCAGGTGATCTAATACCACAGTCCATGCACCTATTCACACCTGAGAATTATCTGCAGGAAAAGCAAAGTGAAGAACTCTCATCTTCTGCATGCTATAATCTTTGTCTAAGAAGTTCTCTAGATTATTTTTTTTAATTTCTATTATATTAAATATTTTCACATGTTTTGAAAATACAGGATTTATTTTACCTATGACACTGTAAGTGAACAAAACAAAATGACTATATGTTATTTGTATGTGTATGTAATTATAAATCAAGTAAAATTCATTATAAACCAAGTAAAAGAGATTTTATTTTGAAGTAGTAGATTATAGGTTTAAATCTTATATCCCTACTGTAACTATTTTATCATTACTTAAATAAGAAAATATTGAAGTGATTTGTCTTAGCAATTTTAACAAACATGTATCCCGGCTTATTTTTCCTCTTTCTCTTCAATCTGGGGTGTTATTTTCTCACTGTTGCTAGCTATGTCTTTACCAAGCACAAGTGGTGGCAACAAAAAAAGTGCACAAACTCCAGATTAGTCCATTGGGAAAAAACTTAGTAGAATTGAGGAATGATTCTTCAATAAGAGGTAGAACTCACTAGCAAAAATATATTTGTACTTTATATTATATTTTCTCTTCCATGCAAAAGTGTAAATTGGAGTTTTCCACTATGTGTATGTGTGTGTGTGTGTGTAACAGAGAAAGAGATGTACATTTACTTTATTAGGTATTTATATATCTTTTTTTAACTTATGATTTTATTTTGTGTTTGTATAGATTCAAGTGTCCCACCAAATATATCTCCCCCCATGCTCCCTCTGCCCAATGCCTTCTCCCCTTCCCTCCAGGATTTGCTGTCCTGTTTTCTGTAATGCTGTGTTATGTATATATAATTTCATTAATCTCTTTCCCTCTGGTCCCTTTGATCCCACCTATGCCTCTGTTCTGTTGCTCAGTTCACATTGTTCACTGGATTCCTAAAATGAGTGAGGTCATACGGTATTTTTCTTTCTCTGCCTGGCTTATTTCACTTAGCATAATAGTTTCCAGGTCCATCTATGTTGTCGTGAAAGGTAAGATTTCTTTCTTCCTCACGGCTGCAAAGTATTCCATTGTGTATATGTACCACAGCTTTTTTTTGTTTTTTTTTTTTGTATTTTTTTGAAATTGGAAATGGGGAGGCAGTCAGACAGACTCACGCATGCGCCCAACCGGGATCCACCCGGCATGCCCGCCAGGGGGCGATGCTCTGCCCATCTGGGGCATTGCTCTGTTGCAACCAGAGCCATTCTAGCACCTGAGGCAGAGGCCATGGAGCCATCCTCAGTGCCCGGGCCAACTTTGCTCCAATAGAGCCTTGGCTGCAGGAGGGGAAGAGAGAGACAGAGAGGAAGGAGAGGGGGAGGGGTGGAGAAGCAGATGGGCGCTTCTCCTGTGTGCCCTGGCCGGGAATCGAACCCAGACTCCTGTACACCAGGCCGACGCTCTACCACTGAGCCAACCAGCCAGGGCCTGTACCACAGCTTTTTAATCCACTTGTCCACTGATGGACACTTGAGCTGTTTCCAGATCTTGGCTATTGTAAACAATGCTGCAATAAACATGGGGGTGCATTTCTTCTTTTGAATCCGTGATTTGATATTCATAGAATATATTCCTAAGAGTGGGATAGCTGAGTCAAAGGGCAGTTCCATTTTTAATTTTTTAAGGAATCTCCATACTGTTTTCCACAGTGGCTGCACCAGTCTGCATTCCCACCAGCAGTGCAGGAGAGTTCCCTTTTCTCTGCATCCTCTCCAGCACCCTCTCCTTATGTGTTGCTTTGTTAATGAGCACCATTCTGACAGGTGTGAGGTGGTATCTCATTGTGGTTTTAATTTGCATTGCTCTAATGATTAATGATGTTGAACATTTTTTCATCTGTCTATTGGCCATCTGTATGTCCTCTTTGTAGAAGAGTCTATTTATTTCTTTTGCCCATTTTTCGATTGCATTGTTTATCTTTCTGGTGATGAGTTTTACAAGTTCTTTATAAATTTTGGTTATTAACCCCTTATCAGACGTATTGGCGAATATATTCTCCCATAGTGTGGGTTGTCTTTTTATTTTGTTATTGGTGTCTTTGCTGTGTAAAGGCTTTTTAGTTTCATAAAATCCCATTTGTTAGCCCTGGCTGGTCGGCTCAATGGTAGAGCGTCGGCCTGGTGTGCAGGAGTCCCAGGTTTGATTCCTGGCGAGGGCACACAGGAGAAGCGCCCATCTGCTTCTCCACCCCTCCCCCTCTCCTTCCTCTCTGTCTCTCTCTTCCCCTCCCACAGCCAAGGCTCCATTGGAGCAAAGTTGGCCCGGGCGCTAAGGATGGCTCGATGGCCTCTGCCTCAGGTGCTAGAATGGCTCTGGTTGCGACAGAGCAATGCCCCAGATGGGCAGAACATCGCCCCCTGGTGGGCATACTGGGTGGATCCCAGTCAGGCGCATGCGTGAGTCTGTCTGACTGCCTCCCTGTTTCCAACTTCAGAAAAATACAAAAAAATAAAAATAAAAAAAATTTCATTTATTCATTCTGTCCTTTATTTCACTTGCCCTTGGAGATAAATCAGCGAAAATATTGCTATGAGAGATATTGAAGAGTTTACTGCCTATTGTCTTCCAAGATGTTTATGGTTTCACGACTTACATTTAAATCTTTTAAACATTTTGAGTTTACTTTTGTGAATGGTGTAAGTTGGTGACCCAGTTTCATTTTTTTGCAAGCACCTGTCCAATTTTCCCAACACCATTTGTTGAAGAGGCTGTCTTTACTCCATTGTATGCTCTTACCTCCTTTGTCAAATATCAGCTGTCCATAAAGGCGTGGGTTTATTTCTGGGTTCTCTGTTCTGTTCCATTGATCTATATGCCTGTTCTTATGCCAGAACCAAGCTGTTTTGAGTACAATGGCCTTGTAGTATAATTTTGTAGGTAGAGCACAGAGCGCATTCCTAGCAGCTGTGGTAATTACTCCTAAATTCTATTTTCTTTTGAAGATATATTTTATAAAAGGAACTTGGGAAGGAGAAAATTACTTGCTTATTACTTCTAGTAAAATATGCTATCGTTTAGAAAACTTGAGTTAAATCTTTTAGCAGAGTCATAATATAGATAATTTATTAAAATATACTATGATGGGTCTTGAAAATACTGAGAAAGGCCCCAATTCGTAATGTGAAACTATAGACTTTTTTTTTGTGTGACAGATACAGAGAGACAGAGAGAGGGACAGATAGTTACATTCAGGAAGGGAGAGTTGAGAAGCATCAATTCTTTGTTGCAGCACCTTAGTTGTTCATTGATTTCTTTCTCATATGTGCCTTGACTGGGGGGCTACAGCAAACTGAATAACCCCTTACTCAAGCCAGCAACATTGGGCTCAAGCTGGTGAGCCTTGCTCAAACCAGATGAGCCTGCACTCAAGCTGGCGACCTCGGGTTTCGAATATGGCTCATCCGCATCCCAGTCCGATGCTCTATCCACTGCGCCATCACCTGGTCAGGCAAAACTAGACTTTCAAGACCAGAATTTAATTGAGAAAATCCAGTTATAATATTCTGTTACAACTTGAGGAAAATAAGGTCCAAAAATGATAAATGACATTTTTGTTGAATGACAATGCTTGTCAGAGCAAATACAATTATATTTATGTTAAGTATAATTAATTATTACTAAATTAATAATCTGACCTCTCCAGCATCTGAATCAGCTCCATGAGGATAGCAGCCAGGCAAATAGAGCACACAGGTAAATACAGCTCAAATCCTCATGAGAGAGCTAATAAAGCCAATGTGAAGTGTTAGGGTTGGAAAAGATGTTTTAGGAACAGAGATAAAGAGGTAAATAATCCAGCATTAAACACAAGATGGCATGGCGGAATCCATGGCCCTGAGTGGTGAGATAGGGAAGGGAGACTGGAGCAGTATTTTGGATTCTGAGTTAGTAGTGGTAAGGACTGGATCTGAGTTAGCATTAGTCCTCTAACTCTGACATTAGTGATCTTTTCACTCTATTCTATGCCGGATATCAAGAAAATCAAACTGTTATTATATGAGATGTTTACTAGATTCTTTTTCCCCCAGTTGGTTAACATTACTAGGTATTGTTGTAAGTATATAATTTTCTTTAATTTTAGAACCATTTAAATGTAGACAGGTCCTATGTATATGAGAAAGTTATGTAAAAGATGTGATAATTGGTTCCTAATATGTATTTGTATACAATTTAAATTAGTGAAGTCCTGAGGTTTTATTTATGTTGTTTTTTCCTTATAGATTCCTTTTTATTATCTATTCATTGAGAAATGGAAACTTGGATTAAAAAGCTATTTTATTAGAAATAAAACATTTAGAAAAATAAAAGTTTGCTATACCAGCTCCAAATATTTGCTCTTAGCAAATGGCCAATATAAACATTTAAACTATTATTTTTTCTTTTTTTTTTCCAACTGAGAGGAGGGGAGATAAAGAGACTCCTGCATGCACCCAACTGGGATCTACCCAGCCACCCCTATCTGGGGTCATGTTTGCAACCAAGCTATTTTTAGTGCCTGAGATGAAGGCTGCATGAAGCCATCCTCAGAGTCTGGGCCAATGTGCTCAAACTAATCAAGCCATGGATGTAGTAGTGGAAGAGAGGAAATGAGAAAGAGAAGGGAAGGGGAGGGATGCAGAAGCAGATGGCCGCCTCTCCTTGTGTCCTGTGAATCAAACCTGGGATAGCCACACTCTGAGTGGACACTCTACCATTGACCCGACCGGCCAGGACCACATTTAAATTATTTACTAAAATTCTTCCATGTTTAGGGAGCCTATATCATAAGTTTTTATATTTCAAAATAAAAGGAATTCTTCTTATAAGCCAGACTCTCTTTTAGACTTTCTGTGTGATATTTGCATTTGAATTAGATCTTACAAAATAGAAATCAATGTAATTTTGTTGAGAATTGAGAAATCTACAGACATATACACACATTTCAAATATGCAACATTAAACAATCCATATTCACAAGTTGTAGATAGTTATGCAAGTAGAGTTATATAAGGTTATTTTTTAGCATTTATTATTACAATAAATAATTATGCCTTTCATATATATATATATATATATATATATATATATATATATATATAAACCTTTTATCTCAAAGGAAAGGTCTTCCAAATGTGAAAAAAATGTTTGAAAGAAAATTAGATGGCTTTTTATTTTGATTCCTAATAAACTCATTCTAGAATATATACCTGTTTTGAGACCATATATTCATAAAGGAAGTTAATATTTATATATTATATACATATATAATATGTTACATACATATATAACATATATTTGTTTTGAATTAATTTAGATGATAAATTGAATTCAGATTTTTTATTACTAATTCTGATTTTAGGTTAACTAGTTAACATCTCTACCATTGTACTCATTTATGAAAGTGATACTTATAAAAATTTTTATAGGGATGTTTCAATAATTGCAGTAAATAATTTAGGCAAAACATCTAGTAGAGTGTTTGTCACACAATTATTCTCACTTAAGTGTTAACTAGTCTTTTTGACATTGTTATTGTCATCATTACTATTTTACACAGAAAAATATTATCAGAAAATACTACTTGTGTAAATATTTTTCTTTTGATGAAAGATGATAATGGCTATTTTATTTTTCTCTATATTTCAAATTTTTCTGAATTTTGGTTCTAATTTATATTTAGTGATGGCTCTTTCATCAATACACTCTCCTTATGTGTTCATAAAAGTTTTAATTGATATTTATATGCATAGATTTTAAATCAATCTATTAATATTCATCACAGTTTTTGACTTGTTTTCTGTTCTGTGCCAAATTCTAGTTAAGGCCAATTCTCAGTCATTGGTAGCAGTGCTGAGTCTCTACAATTAGAATATTTATAAAAATGCTCATATCCTTTCTTAAATGTGCTATTAGCCCTTAACTCTGAGAGAAATTGTGACAAAAATCAGGTATCTACAATTGACATATATGTGATGGCATTTTTATTAAAGTCCCTGAGGTAATAGAAAACATAATGTTTTCACAGACTTGCAAATTGCAGCATGCCTATATCCTAGAGTGAAAAAGAGGAGCCAGATACAACACCGCCTTAGAAAACATAATAAAGGTTTTGACCTTAATCCTAAGAACAACAGGGACCAATTGAAGATTTTAAGGACTGAAGTGACAAAATTAGATTTTGCATTTGGGAAAGTAATTTTGGCTGCTTGAATACTGAAATAAAGGGGCAAGGATCCCAGTAGGTTGATCATTACAATTATCTAATGAAAAGGTATG
The DNA here is from genome assembly GCF_036850995.1 of Saccopteryx leptura. Lineage (NCBI taxonomy): Eukaryota > Metazoa > Chordata > Mammalia > Chiroptera > Emballonuridae > Saccopteryx > Saccopteryx leptura. The sequence continues at coordinate 39,426,281 of NC_089505.1, read as the reverse complement.
AAGGCAAGGATTTAAGTGGTGACTCTAAAGATATAGACTTGCTAACTGTCCAGGATAGTTATATCAGTAGTGATGTAGATACAGTGGTTTTAGATGACCTCAGGTTTCTGGCTTGAGGGGCATGGTGGGTATGTCCTATACAACAAGGGAGGTAAACAATATGCGACAGGTTAGAATAGATGGAGGATATGAATGCCCTTTGTTTTGGATATTATGTCTTTAATGTCTCAGACCCAAACTGTAAATTCTCCTTTATAATTTGTGTATGGTATTAACCTTATATTTCTACATAGCCAGATAGTTCCCAAAGTGTTTTCTTGTGTGCTACCTCATCTAATCCATGAGAGACTATGAGAAAAGAGAGAGAGAATGCCCTTCATCCACTTGTGGAAATCGAGGCTCAAAGATCAAACACATACAAATTGGCATGTCTAGAACTAAAGTCAAAGTAATTGTACTGCAATCACACAAGACTCTTTTTGGATCAAGAAGAAAGCTTACTTGGTAAGACTGTAGTAGGATTTACAAGGATCTTTTCCTGTCTTTATAGAATGAAAAAAAATCTCTATACTTGAGATTTTGATAATCTTGCTGAGAAACCCAAATAGCATTTTTCACCAAAAAGCAGTGCACAGCAGGTAAATGATATGATATTTGCTCAGTTTAAAATTTGTTAAAAGAAGGCTCACACTGGGATCTTACATGTCAAATTTCCACATGTATTTTGTAAATGAGTTACAAATACAGTAAATAGTATATTTTGTGGTAAGAAACTGACAATGTCATCCTCAATGATGTGAAAGCAAACTCAGAACGAGTGTTTTTTAATAGATTATGAATGCATTTCAGCAAATTATTGAATGCTCATCAGTTTGAATTTGCATGTATGTAGCAATGATATATATATTTTTTGATTCAGTGAGAGGAAGGAAGGCAGAGAGACAGACTCCTGCATGTGCCCCAACTGGGATCCACCCAGCAAGCCCACTATGGGGTGATGATCTGCCCATCTGGGACATTGCTCCATTGCAACCAGAGCCATTTCTTAACACATGAGTCAGAGGCCATGGAGCCATCCTCAGCAGCGGGGCCAACTTGCTGTAATCAAGCCATGGCTACAGGTGGAGAAAACAGAAGTGAGAGGGGGAGGGGTGAAGTAGATGGGCACTTCTTCTGTGTGCCCTGACCGGGAATTAAGCTGGGACTTCCATACACCGGGCCAATGCTCTACCACTGAGCCAGCCGGCCAGGGCCTAGCAATGATTTTTTTAATGCAACTATTAAATGGAAAATTCATAAATTTCCCAGTAGTTTATTTCTGAAAGAACTTTAAGAACTATCATTTATACTACAGAGAAATGAAATAATCCTAATTTGGTGTTTTAAAAAAATGTATGAATAACAAGTTTAAAAAATCATTATATCAAATGGTATGGGCAATATACATACTTGGAGAGTATCTATGTATATCTCTATTGCAAAACTGGGTGAGAGAGTAGGGAAGTTTACAGAATAGGCAGCACATGGCATTTTGCATCTGGCTGTTGCAGAATTAGGCTTAAATCTTAGAAATGACAATGTTTGGCTTGGTAGCCTTGGCATGTGGTTCACATTTGCTGACTGCCATTTCTTCATGGGTAAATTGGAGATAGTAATTCTTATTTTATATGAATTCAAGAGAACTAAGTATTATAAATTCAACACATTATTCATGCACACAACCAATATATACTGAGGGACAACTATGTATCAGGCATCATTTTAGATACTCATGATGCTTCTACCTGCTCCCCAGGAAACTATATATATCAAGAGCTCCACAAAGTGACTGGCATGAATGATTAATAAATTTTAGTTGTGAATGAGAGGTTATGAAGATTTAGCTAATGTGTGTTTACTTACGTAGAGGGAAGCAGTTATTTTTTTAAAAAAAAAAAATCTCATCCATCCCCTATATCAATCATTTAAATAAGATTTTTTGAGACTAGTTACAATGTAAAGGCATCATTTTTTTTCTCCCTCCTGGATAATCTGCATTCAACCTAAACACTGTCATTGTCTTTGCATTTTAAAGTAATATAACTTTAAGAGTTCTTAATTCTTAGAAATAGGATAAGGACTTTCATTATTATAGGTCACTAGTGTCATATTGATCAAATCACAACTTCAGATTTAAAGACATAGTCCATCTCAAAAGGCTCAATAAGTTATTAATTATTCATTAGCAGAGGTATTTTTACAGATGCTCCAAGTGTTATTTTACTCCTCTCTAGCACCCAGCTCATATAAAAATTTCATAGTGATAATGATTTAAATTTTGTGACTGAAATATGACTGATGACCATACTACAGAGTCATTTGACTAAGTTTAGATGATAATTTCTGAATCTATAGTCATGAACTGGCTCCTTTTTAAAAAAACAAACAAACCAGTAATATTAAACATGACTGTAAGGAGCTGGTGAGAGCTAAATAACTCTAAAATATACTAAAAGCAGTATGCATTTTTGGTAGTTTTCTTGTTTTGTTTTATATGGATATTGTAGGTCTTTTCTTTGTTTTGGGGGAGTACTATAACTAATATATCAGTTGTGTGGAGCATAATTTAAGCTCCTCAAAGAATTCCAAGGAATTTAGTTAAAATGCATGTGCAGGACGTCATCAGTAATGATCCTATGGACAGTAAAAGAATAATAAAAAAGTGCTATAAACAGCTTTTTGTTCACTAATTTAATAACCTAGATATAATGTTTCAGACCAGTTTTTTGAAAAAATCATTTGTTAAAGCCCACAAAAAAAATAAGCAACCTAAATAGACTTAATATGTATAAAAGAAGTAGTACAATTAAACGCTTCGAAACAGAAAGCATCAGTCCCAGATAGGTTCACTGATGAATTCTACCAAAAAAATAAGAAATTTTACTATATAGTTCTCTACACTCATTCAGAAGACAGAATCATAGGGCATGAGTTCTTAACTCATTCTATGAGACCAGCATCAATCTATAACTAAAACAAAAGATATAAGAAAACTCCAAGACACTGCTTTTATGAGCATTGATACTGAAATATTCAACGCAATACCAGCAAACTCAAATCCAACAATGTATGAAAAAGAATCATACTATGACCAAGTGGAATTTATCCCAGTTATGTAATATAGTTCAAATTTGAAAATCAATTAATATAATTAATTATATTAACAGGCTAAAGTAGAAAAAATATATCAATAAATGAAGAAAAAACATTTGATAAAATGTAATATCCATTAAAGATAAAAACTCTTAGCAAGGAATAAAGGGAAACTTCCTAAACTTAATAGATGTCATCCACAAAATCCTATAGCTAATGTCATATTTAATGTAAGAAGCTTGAAGCTTTCCCACTAAGACCTAGAATGGGGCAAGGATATATTCTTTCACCACTTCTCTAAACATTTTATTGGAAATCTTTCCTAATGCAGTAAGATGAGGAAAACAAAAAGTATACAGACTAAAAAGGAAGAAATAAAACTCTTTGCTTGAATATGACACAATTTTCTATGTAGAAATTCCAAAAAAAAAATGGAAAAGAAAATCTTGGAACTCATAAGCAGTTACAGCAAAATTATAAGATATGAGGTTAATATACAGAAGTGCAACCATTTTTCAATATATCAAAAATGAGCAAATAGAATTTGAAATAAAAAACACAGTATCAATTACGTTGGCATCCCTCAAAATGAAATACTTAGATATAAGTCTAACAAAGATATATACATTGATCTACATGAGGAAAACAACAAGACTAAATATAGAAATCAAAGAACCAAATAAATGGAGAAGTGCTTAATGTTCATGGATAAGAAGAATAAATACAGTATTGTTAAGATATCAGTTCTTTTCAATTTGGCCTAAATATTCAATACAATCGCAATAAATATTCCAGCAAGCTTTTTTTTTTTTTTTTTTTTTGGATGGCAAAAGACTGATTTAAAGTTTATATGGAGAGGCAAAAGACCTAGAAAACTAATGCTTACTTTGAGAGTTACTATAAAGCTATAACTATCAAGATAGGATGATATTAGTAAAAGAAGATAGACATAGATCAATGAAACAGAATAGAGCCAAGAAATAGACCTACATAAATATAGTAGCAGACCATTGCTAAAGAAGCAAAGGCAATTCAATGGAAAAAAATATATAGTTTTTTTCAACAAATGATGCTGGAAACATAAAGACATCTACATGCAAAAAAAAAAAAAAAAAATCTAGAGACCTTACACTCTTCACAAAATGTAATGCAACTTAGAGTACAAGACTAAAGCACAAAACTATAAAACTCTTAGAGGAGAGCATGAAAGGAATCTAGATAATCTTGGAAGAATGATAACTTATTAGAAACAATATCAAAGACTACATCCACTAAGAAAGTGATTGTTAAGCTGGACTTCATTAAAGTTAAAAACTTTTGCTCTGCAAAAGATACTGTGAAGACAATAAGAAGACAAGTCACGGACTTGTGGAGTATATTTCAAAAGTCATATATGATAAATGACTGTTATCCAAAATATAAAAGAACTTAAGAAATGAAATACCAAAGATATTAACAGACACTTCACCAATGAAGATATATGACATCATATGTCATTATGGAAATGTAAATTAAAACAACAATAATAAGATACTATATATATGATATCTATTAATATGAGCAGTATCTGAAACACTGACACCACCAAATCCTGGTGAGGATAGGGATCAATAGAACTCTCATTTATTGCTGATGAGAATGCAGAATGCCACAACAACTTTGAAAGACAATTTGGCAATTTCTTATAAAACCAAGCATACTCCTACTATGTGATCCAGCAATCACATTCATTGGTATTTATCCAAAGTTAAAAATTTATGTCCACACAAAAACTTGCACATGGATGTTTACTGTGGCTTCATTTATAATTGCCAAAATGTGGAAGCAAACAAAATATCCTTGAGTAGGTGTAAATGTGTTACAGCCAGACAATGAAATATATTTTAGTGTTAAAAAAGAAATGAGCCCTGGCGGAATAGATCATTTGGTTAGAACATTGTTCTGAAGCACGGAGGTTGCCAATTCAATCACTGGTAAAGGCAATACCAGAACAGATCGATGTTCCTGTCTCTATCTCCCTCTCTCCCTTCCTGTCTCTAAAATCAATAAAATTTACATTAAAGTAAATAAAATGAGCTATCAAGTCATGAAAGATATAGGGAAACCTTAAATGCATATTACCATGTGAAAGAAGCCCATCCTAAAGGCTACATACTGTATTGTACAGTTTTTAGCATGACATCCTGGAAAAGACAGCGTAAAAAGTGAAAAGATCAGTGGTTTCCAGGGACTGGGTGAAAGGAGGGATGGATGAATGAAATACAGAGGGTTTTTTTTAGAGCGGTGATACTATTGTGTATGGCGTATACATTCGACACTTGTTCAAACACATAGAATGAGCAGCATTAAGAGTATACCCTAATGTAAACCATGAGCTTTGGGTCAGAATGATGTGTCAGTGTAGCTTCAGTGATTGTAATAAATATGCCACTCTGGTGGAAGACATTTATAATGGGGGATGTAAGGAGGAGTCAGTGGGGAATTGGGAACTCTGTATTTCAGTTCAGTTTTTCTGTGAACCTAAAACTGCTCTAAAAATAGTCTATTAAAATATAAGAAATAAAGAAAACATATTACTTATGGAATAGTAGTAAAAGAGTTCCACATAAAAGACCTGTGCACTGTATTTATGTCAAATATCTTAATTAAATTAGCATACTTTATTTGCAGTGGTAGACACGAATAGTTGGCATACAGCTTCCTTTGGGGAAAAATGTTTTAGCTATACTCCAAAGTATACACAGCTAAGAATGTTAGTTAACAGTCTTTGAAGATTTTATTACAGTGGAATCCATTTAATTTTCATATCCCAGGGGAATCCAAAACTGTGCGGCTTAAGTATTTACCACAATTATTAGAGAATGTTTATATTATGTGCATTCTCGTTTTCTCTTATGGGATTTCTTTCAGAATAAGCAATATGTATTAGAGTCACACATCCTTTAAAGCAGTTGTAACAAAGCAGGTGAGTAAGGAACTTGCCAAAGGTCTGTACGGCACAAAAATGTGTTTTGCAGAAAAATAAATTCTGGTTTTTTTTGCAGAAGGCTGTCTTCCAGATGGCTCTGCTACTGACAAGGTGATTCAAAACATTGGCAAACGGCTCAACTTGGGTAAATGGAAAATTGATGTTGATCTTAGAACTATCTTTAGTCGTACTTATCAATTTGGTTACTAATTTTTTTTTCATTGTTCCTACAAAATGATTCAGTTTTAACCTGCTCAATCTATAGTGCTCACAAAAATTAGGGGATATTTCAAAATGAATATGAAGTGACAAAATGTCCCCTAATTTTTGAGAGCAGTAGTTATCTCTAGTACCACACTGCTTTCTATAACAAGTAATGGAGTGTGATCAAACCAGAAATCCGGAAAACACTAGATTTAGTAATTTAAGTGCGACCATAGGAAGAAAATATTGGAATATTGATTGGCTACATAAGATGGTGTGTTGGTTTACATGTGCTACATTATTTATTATCATAGGTTTGTGTTTACCAAAGGAAATAAAAGGACTTATGTGCTAAACCTGCTGAACTCACATATGTAATTGAGTTTATTATTTGTCTATTTTGTACATTACCGTAAAAATCTTTGACTTCAGCTAAACTTTGATTTCACTCTTATATGCCTTCATGATAGTATAATAGCAGAAAATGTTGCTGTAGATATTACCTATAGGACTTTTGCAAATCCTTGAAGCATTAAAAAATTATCCTCTACTTTCTCAAAACAGTTCTGTAGAATCATGCTGAACATGGTTCAAGTTAACTATGATATAATTTTGATTGAGTATAAAACAAAGTCAATCACCATTGACTTAATTGACGTATGTCATCTATCCCAGGACTAATTTCTTTTGAAATTGGATACTTGGGTTATACTCTCAATTTAATTGGTAATGTGCACTATGCTTGATTAAGTCAAATGCAGTACATAGATATAGCCTACTCTTCAAAATGGGCTATATATAATGATATGAATTACCTGAAGTCATCATCAATTATCCATGCTAATGCAGAGGGATAGAGTTAATTTAAAATAGCATATATTATTTTGAAGTAGTGTGCTTTTTATGTTGAATTTTAGCAGAAATATAGGTTGCTTAACTGTATGGGTAGAAAAGTTAAAGTGAAAGAAATCTTCATGCATTCATAGGAAATGTGTGAACTCTCTCCTGCGTCCAGTGGAGAGTATTTGAAAAAATGTCCAATACATACTCTATGTTGATCTAATAAAAGTGTTAGTTTATGTACTTAACATAAAATTACAAAGTTGGTAACAAAATTTTCAAATAAATGCAGACTTTTATTAGTCAGTTGTTGTTTACAGAATATTTTCAGCAGGCTGTGTAAGTTAGAACTTGTGAGTTGTCTTATTTTGCTTTATCAGTTCAATCCAACAATCACTTACTGGGCACTGAATTTGAGCAAAGCTACAATTCAACCCAGCAGAATAGTGCTTGTACTGTGAGTGGGCCTGATAGTCACGGTCATTCCCCTGACTTGTTGAGTACCTAGAAACGTAGTTGGCATTTGAGGATAACTGCTGGCACATATTGTTTTTATCTTTCCTTTAGTGTGTTTGTCTTTACAATCTGTATCTTACCACTTTTCTCATTTAGTTTTTAAACCATCCATTTTAACCCCACCCCAAACTGATACTCCACCATGGTGAGCAGCAGCGCTTTGCCAGTCTATCATACATTTCTATCTCTCTCTGCTCTTGTGCAGTTGGTTCCCCCTCCCCCGAGAAAATAGCTCTACTTCTGTCTTCATACAACCAAGTCAGGGACAGGACTAATCAAGTTAGAACTCTGAAAAGAATTGCTTGACACTAGCTGTCTGTCTCTCTGCCTAGAAAGAATAGATTGTCCATTTGTCTGGGTCCCTATCAAACTTTACTGATACATATTTAGCACATTCCATGATAACAGATAAAACAGATTAGCTATAATTGTCAAGCACTAACATTATCTTGCCGAATTCTCAATATCACTTTATACAGAAATATCCTTATCCTCTTTGTATGGATAAGAAATCTGAAGTACACAGTTTTTATGTCAGTTTCCCAGTCTTGCTTTGCTGGTAAATGACTAGATCATTATTCAAACTCAAGAAGTTTTTTCTAGAATCTTCTATCTTAAGAGCTTGCTTTTGTACATCTTCAGACTGTGTTACAAGTAATTGTAAGTATGCACCATTACACTTTTTATTCCTCCATCTCAATATTGATGTTCTGAAGTTCAAAACTATATTTATATCCTGGTATTCAAAACACTAACCAGTATTTAATAGATGCTTCGTAAATATTTGCAGAATGGTTGTTGAATATTCAAGCTACAAGTATGCCATGATTTATAGGAATGCTTTAGTAATCTTGTTTTGAGACATTTATAAAAATGTTGCTTTTGCCTTCAGCTCTTCTAAACATAACCCATTTGAGAACTTTTAGCTGAAGTAGTCAAAAGTTTGTTATGAGGAAAGAGGTCAGAGATTCTCTAATATGAAAGAGGATGGCTTCAAGATATGAAATCCTAACAGGAAAATATTTTTATGTGTATATGAACATTCTGACTGCAATCATTTAGAAATAATTGTATAATAGTTACAGGACTTTATAAAACCTTGTGTATAAATTAACAGTGGAGCTTTTACCCTATTTTGAATGGTCAGAAAATTATCCATCTCTGGGCAGAAGTCAGATCAAGTGACAGTAGCTATAGTGGTTAAAATCAACTCCCAAGTCAACATACATATTTTTTTTTAAAGATTTTATTTATTCATTATAGAGGGGGGGGGAGGAGCAGGAAGCATCAACTCCCATATGTGCCTTGATCAAGCAAGCCCAGGGTTTTGAACCGGCAACCTCAGTGTTTCCAGGTTGACGCTTTATCCACTGCGCCACCACAGGTCAGGCCAACATACATATTCTTAAATCTAAGCTCTGTTTTCTATTTAGAAAGCCATTTAACTTTTCTGAGCTGGGACCTGCCACTTCTTAATTATGCAGATTACTTAACTGCTCTTCACCTCAGTGAAACCACAGTAAAGATAAACTTATCTCAGTTTTTTTTTTTGTTAAGATTAAGTAACAGAACATTCATAAAGTGCTCAGCATATTGCCTGCATTCATTACTTGATGAATTGTAAGAATTGTTCAGTGTCTTTACCTACACAATATCATGAATAATGATAATGTTTGCCTTATAGAGTTATTTGAAGAATTAAATGAGATCATGTACACAAGACATATTAATGCTATGCTTGGCATGTAGTAAACTATAAATAAGTGGTAGCTATAAAACATTATATTATCAGATGGACATCCATAAATTCTTCCAGTTGCACACTCCTTTTGATCATGTCATAACAATTAAATTCTGTTATATTTTAAGTATACATTTAGTTGGATATTAGTATAGTATATTACTATGATTGTTATGTTCTATGTGACCTAACCTCAAAGTAAAAATAAAAGGCTAACAATTTGTATGTGAAGTAAACATGAAGTGAGTTTAAAAAGGAAGGGAAAGAGAGAGGGAGAGAGAGATCAGTTTGTTGTTTCACTTATTTATGCATTCATTGGTTGATTCTTGTATGTGCCCTGACTGGGGATTGGACCTGCAACCTTAGTGTATTAGGACAATGCTCTAACCCACTGAGATACCAGGCTAGGACCACAGTAAGTTGATTTTAAGTGAAGCCTATGCAACATGTTGTGAGGTCTAAAGAAGCTGTACGCTGCATGAAGTATTGAGACCACATTATAATCTGCCACTATAAAGGAGTAACCCAAGGCTATAAATTAGGAAGATTATTAAAGCAGACACATAAACACTTGATGTCCTACCATAAAAATGTACAATCTGATGCCAGGAATCTTCCTTTGATGATATATTCTACTTTATCAACTGCTGTTTTGTCTATACGTTTATATCAAAGAATGTAAATGTTTTAAAGTAAGGAATGAGATTTGAGAAAACTAAAATATAACTATTGCTACAACTACAAGTATAGATAATGGAAAAATAGTTTTGTATCAATAAAGTCTTTAAACATTGATTTTCCAGCAGACAGTGAGGAATCTGAAAATAATATTTTTTCTATAAATGGCAAATATTTAGAATAGAATATTATTATCAAATTCTGAATCATTGACTGTAAGCTTACTAGATTACAGAGGAACACCTGGTAGAAGAGTTGCTTTCTCCCTGCTCAGTAGTCACCCACATTTTAGCCTCACAACCTGTAATATCACGTTATTGCTTTTCACAAATAATATTTACACAATGTTTTTTTATTTTCAGTGGTTCCCTTTTAATATGCACTGAAGTCCATCTCTTGCCTCTTTAACCCTCATCCCCTTAGTCTTTCTTTCCCAGATCACAGCCAAATATTTCATTCCTTTCACCTTGAACTTTCTGAGTAGGTCAAGAATTCCCTATGCAAACTCAGTTATCGCACCTTATTCCATTTCACCTCACACTGGTCAATCTTTGCATTTTAATTTTCCTACCACTATATGCTTTTTTGTCTTAAATTTCATTCTTTTGCTTTTTGAATAGTTCAGTATTCTTTTCTTTTCTTTTTTTTTTTTTTTGGTATTTTTCTGAAGTTGGAAACAGGGAGGCAGTCAGACAGACTCCCGCATGCGCCTGACTGGGATCCACCCGGTATGCCCACCAGGGGGCAATGCTCTGTCCATCTGGGGCGCCGCTCTTTTGCAACCAGAGCCATTCCAGCACCTGAGGCAGAGGCCATAGAGCCATCCTCAGTGCCCAGGCCAACCTTGCTCCAGTGGAGCCTTGGCTGTGGGAGGGGAAGAGAGAGACAGAGAGGAAGGAGAGGGGGAGGTGTGGAGAAGCAGATGGGCACCTCTCCTGTGTGCCCCAGCCAGGAATCAAACCCAGGACTCCTACATGCCAGGCCGATGCTCTACCACTGAGCCAACTGGCCAGGGCCTGAATAGTTCAGTATTCTTTATGTCTGCATGTTGTATGCCTTTTCACCTCAAGAAGTTGTTTGTTTGTTTTTTACAGAGACACAGAGAGAGTCAGAGAGAGGGATAGATAGGGACAGACAGATAGGAATGGAGAAAGATGAGAAGCATCAATCATCAGTTTTTTGTTGTGACACATTAGTTGTTCATTGATTGCTTTCTCATATGTGCCTTGACCGCGGGCCTTCAGCAGACCTAGTAACCCCTTGCTTAAGCCAGTGACCTTGGGTCCAAGCTGGTGAGCTTTTTGCACAAACCAGATCAACCCATGCTCAAGCTGGCGACCTCGGGGTCTCGAACCTCGGTCCTTCTGCATCTCAGTCCGATGCTCTATCCACTGCACCACTGCCTGGTCAGGCTCAAGTACTTTTTGAAGGAGTCAAAACAGCATTTACAAACTTAAAATTCTGAATGCCCACATTTTCTGTTTTATGTATTGACCAAGTTGTAAGAAATTGAAAAAAAAAATCTTGTAGTTGGTTTTAGATAATAAGAATATGCAGGCATCATCAGAATTTAGAAAATCTAAAAGGAATACTTTTATGTAAAAATATTTTAATGATTACAATTATTTACCATCTTTTATAATATTTTTGCTGCTGATTTTCAAAAGGATTTAAAGGAAATATTTAAAGTATTTTTATCTGTAGTCCTTACATTTATGAGACACTACACATTAGATTTTTAAAAATTATCTCTCTATAGACTCTACCACTACATAAGTATTTTACTCAAGCTTACATTAATCAACTTTAGAGTGACCTCAAGTAAGCTTAATTAACCTCTTCTGGTCTCAATATTTCCTGATGCAGCTGAGTGATACCAAAATTCCTTTTTAACTCTCAAACTTTGAGTCAATTTAAATAAAATTTTGCACTTACAGTTTGTCTCAGTCCTGCCAGAGTAAGTTATTATGAGATAGAACTGAAAAAAAAAATCACCTGAATTGGGCTGATTTCAGTAGATATGAAACTTTAACCATTTCCACATTATCAACCTCTTTTGTCTTCAGCACTTTGGCTTGATTAAAGATTCCACACACAACCCCAACACACTGATTTTTCTCTCTATTTAATCTACTTAAATTTGCATCATTTTGTTTTATCATCATTGCTTGCGGCTTCCTGCCAGTATGAACTGTAAAGTCTTATAGTCCCTCATTCTCATCTCTTAAATGTTATAAATGTTGTTTAGATCTTGGCTGCATGATTCCCTCTGGGCACTTTTTTAAAATAAAACTTACTTAAAATCATCAAAAGTCCCCCTTCAAATCTACAAATTCAAGTTTTATTTAGTATATATGTCTATGGAAACATGGATAGATATAAGAGTAGAAATATATTTGAATAGTCTCAGGCCAAGAGGAATTTGATCCTGCTACAGTTTCAGATGAGCAGCTTATTGTTGTAATGATGCTGCCAAGATAATTGGGGTAACTAGGGTAGTGTAAGTGTAAAAACTCTAAAGCCACACTACCTAGGGTCACGTCCAGGACCTGCTACTTGCTAGATGTGTGGTCTTGAGCAAGATGCTTCACTGCTACTGCCTGGGGTTGTTACGAGAGTTAAATAAAGTGATAGATGGCATAGTAACTAAAATAGCACCTAGTTCATAGCCTTCAATAGATGTTATTATTGTTAACATATTCAATACACTACACTACATATTTAGTGTAGTCTTTTAAGTAGACAGTTTGGGGAGGAGGAGATAGCATTCAAACTTTTTCAGGATTCAAAAATATGTATACTTTGGTATACCTGTTTAATAAATGAAGTTTCATATAAACACCATGGGTCTAGCAAAATATATAAGATGTGAATATTGATTGTATTCTTTCTCTCCATCTCTAAGCACCCTAAAGAATAGGGACGTGCAGAAATGTATAAAGAAGGTGGCTATAGCTCTTCAGAGGAGAACTCCTGCAGCCTCGTCCTGCTTTATTGCAGAAGGCATCTCGTGTAAACACATCGAGAGGACAGAATATCGAGGAAAATAATTGTTTTTAGCATCATTTGTTTTCTTGTCTAGAAGAAAGGATTTGAAATACCAAAATCAATGTTTATGTGATTTTAGGGACCTGACTTCAACTGACAAGGAAGTCACTTGATAAATGGAACTGAGTTTTATCTCCCTCATACTTTATTCTGTCTGGACAGAGCTGTAGATGATCTCAGCCCATTCCAGAAAAACCATGATGCAAGTCTGTCATGCGGTACCACTACCAACACAGCCTTAAGAAATATTTCTCTTCTCCTCCTGTGAATATTTATAGTACCTTTTATTTCTGCTCATGCTCTATCACTTAACACTCTATCAGAGAACTAAAGATTTATTTTCTAGTTGTTTCAAATACTTAGGATTCATTTCCTCATATAGATTAAAAAACTGTTTGAGGATCAGAGCCTTATTTTGTATCTCCTTTAAGCCTCATTTCTTATCCTGGTTCTGGAACATTTTTTTAGTTAATATTTGAGATAAAACATTGGTCTATTAATTGTGATTTTAATGTTTCTTACTCTCTAGAAATTGTCTTTGCATGGTTCTTAGAACAATCATGAGATTAAAAAATATACAGAACCCTATGTTAGGTGTTCTTCTTTATTTCCTTCTTCTTCTCCTTTTTCATTTTTACTTTTTTAATGAACACTGAAAATAATACCAGAGATTTAAAAAGATCACAGATCAGATTTGAGAGCTTTCTTAGAATTTGAGGTTTAACGGAGAACCGCTGGAACCGTTTTCTAATCACACAGTTACATGTCTCATGTTCTTTATTGTTTCGCCTTTAGTTCTTTAGGTCTCAACTCAAAAGAACTATTTGATGCTTATGTCCACCCAGCCATTATATATTAACCTTGTTTATATCATTATACAGTTAGGAACTCAACTTCTGGAATCAAACAGACCTAGTTCAAAGCTTTATACCTTCTTAAACTCTTCAGTAGATGAACTAGCTCATTCCTCTGTTACATAGTGATCTTTCTATACCTGCTATACAATTATGAGCCGTATCTTTATTTTATAATACATTTTATATTTACTTTATAGTTAGAATTACAAAGTTCCAGACTCTTATCTCTATTTGCTAAGTGTGCAACTATGAACTTTACTGTCTTAACTTCCCATTTACTGTTATGTAGAAATGAGACATTAAAAACCTACTTAAAGTGTGTTATTCAGTTCATGTTGCTATAACAGAATTTCATAGATTAGGTGGCTTGAACAACAAACATTTATTTTTTATTTATTTATTAGAGAAGGAGGCTCTAACTCCAAGATTAGGAAGCCAGAATATTCAAGTTCTTAATTGGGACCTTATTCCTGGTTTTATTTTTTATTTTATTTTATTTTTTTGTATTTTTCTGAAGTTGGAAACAGGGAGAGACAGACAGACGCCCGCATGCGCCCGACCGGGATCCACCCTGCACGTCCACGAGGGGCGAGGCTCTGCCCACCAGGGGGCGATGCTCTGCCCCTCCGGGGCATCACTATGTTGTGACCAGAGCCACTCTAGCGCCTGGGGCAGAGGCCAAGGAGCCATCCCCAGGGCCCGGGCCATCCTTGCTCCAATGGAGCCTTGGCTGCGGGAGGGGAAGAGAGAGACAGAGAGGAAGGAGAGGGGGAGGGGTAGAGAAGCAGATGGGCGCCTCTCCTGTGTGCCCTGGCCGGGAATTGAACCCGGGACTTCTGCACACCAGGCCGACAGTCTACCACTGATCAACCGGCCAGGGCCCTTATTCCTGGTTTTAAGAGAGCTGCTGTCTTGCTCTATCACATGGGAAAGAGAGAGAGAGAAAGAGAGAGAGAGATCTGTCTTCTTTTTCTTTAGGTCCTTCATCCCTTCATCCCTTTCTTATAAGGACACCAACCTTATTGTGGGGGCTCCACCTGCATGGCCATTCAAATGCAATTACCTCCCAATGGCCTCTAACTCACATCCATCGATTGAGAATTAGGACTTTAACATACAAATTTTAGGAAACACAAACATTCAGTCCATAGAAATAGCATTATTATAACAAGTAGGATGAATAATTTAGTGATTCTTCTTCAGAAGTAGTCCCAGGTGATCAGTGTGGTGAAAAAACTACTGACCTTTAAGATGTTATACCAACCCAACAATAATATGAAAAATTGTCATTGTATAGAATACAAGAACATGCTGGCTAGATGATTTTGAATTTTTAACCTGTTTAGGTAATGTTCAGACACATCAATACAATTCATTTAATCTAATTCTGTAAATATTGGTTGTTTGCCTCATGACTAAGAGCTATGCATTTCACAATTGAGTAGGGATCTACATATAACCTTGTAATGCATTCTAAATCCACATAAGACTGATAGATCTAACTTAAAATTTTATATATAACTTAAATGTATTTACATTTAATTAAATGTTAGTTTAACTACATTATTTTAAAAATCTATACCACCTTTCAAAATATACTGGTATAGAATCATCTTTAGCAATGCGAATTTTGCTCTCCTTGGCAGCTTAATTTTCATATAATACATATTCAAATTATACTCAAATGTATTTCATATTCTACATAAGTTTGATGGAATTAGTAGAATTTTTCTAATACTGTACTCTACTTACCTTAGTAAGTATATAACCCCCTATAAGACAAACTTTATGAATATACATTACATATCTCCCTAGGGACTCCTTTTTTATTTTATTGCTTTGTAATATAATATGAAGCAATCCTATTTTTCAATGAGCTGGTTTGCATTAAACATCAAGCTCACTCACTCCTTTGGGTACTGTTAAACATACTGTTATGACAGCTGTGCTAATGGTTGGAAATCAAAATCTAAAGTTGCATTGTCTTTGCATTCATGCACACATGTGATAGTATATTTGTGAATATCCTTGGGCCCAGGAATCTCTGCTGTGACTGACATGGGAGAGTATCTTATTAACCTAGGAAGATCAGACTCATTATTCCTCTGTGAACTGGGAGCACAGAGTGGAAAGCAGAACCGTAGGAAAACCTTGGAAAATGAAAACATTGATCTAATGAAGTGAATAACAGTGTTCACATGAATAAGTAATTACAGCATCTATCTGCACCATTTGATTGCCAAGAACTGAGGCAAAATACTACAACTATAGGATTTCCATTGCAGTTTTATTATGTGATATTCTCTAAAATGATACAGGATAACCTAACATTATCAACAAAATGAAACTGTCAAAGAATAGTCATTTCCTTCTCTTCCTTTAGCTTGCTGAAATCTGTCTGGCCATTCTGTGGCCTAATTGGGAAAGTTCTCTCTTAAAGTGATACACACCTTAAATCATGCTACTTTGAGGTTATAATGATCGAGTCCATGAGTTGCTCTACAGACCTCTCTGTTCTGGGTCCTCACCCTTTACACTGAGGCTCTCCTAATTCCAAATTGTTTTTAGTTACACCATGCTGTCCTACAGCTTTGATCATAGTATTTCTTTTTTTCTCTCTCTCTCTCTTTTTTTTTTTTGTATTTTTCTGAAGTTAGAAACGGGGAGGTAGTCAGACAGACTCCCACATGCACCCAACAGGGATCCACCCAGCATGCCCACCAGTGGGCGATGCTCTGCCCATCTGGGGTGTTGCTCTGTTGCAACCAGAGCCATTCTAGCACCTGAGGCAGAGGCCACAGAGCCATCCTCAGCACCTGGGCCAACTTTGCTCCAATGGAGCCTTGGCTGTGAGAAGGGAAGAGAGAGACAGAGAGGAAGGAGAGAGGGAGGGGTGGAGAAGCAGATGGGCGCTTTTCCTGTGTGCCCTGGCCGGGAATCGAACCTGGGACTCCTGCACGCCAGGCCGACGCTCAACCACTGAGCCAACCAGCCAGGGCCTGATCATATTATTTCTGAAAATACTACTTCTTAAAAAGTCTTAAGCCATATTTATCTTCTCCAGGAGATTTTCACTGAACTTCAGATTGGCTGCAGATAATTTTTTTGTTCTTGACATTTCACTTATATGATATTACTAAAATAATCTATTATTATGTGTCTGTTTTCTTCACTGAGCTTTTAGCCCAGCACCTGGAGCAGTTTCTCACTCGTGTTAAGATTTTCATTAAATGTTTGTTGAACTGAACATGATTTAGTAAACACAGAGGAAATCCCTGACAACTACCTAAGAAAGTGTGTTTTAGTGTATTGGTAATTATACTTGAGATTATAGAAACCTCCAAGTTAAACAACAGCACAAGTATTTAGGTGATGTTATCTCTTGTTTTTCTTCTAGTATATAAGCAATAATTTAACTTAAACATAAGCTGAAATGTGAATTTTATTTTTAACCAACTAAAAAGTTCTCCAAATTAGAACTACAGATTAAAATTAGCCTGCCATTTTTGCTTTTGCTGGAGTTGAAGCTCATTCATAAGTGACCTGATCACTCAGTTTTTTGTTAGCTATCTACAATTGGCAAGCATATCTCCTTAAACCAGAATTGTGGACAGTAATGCTAGGTGAGGCAGCAGCCTGACCTTACTTTGGAACTATTGAGAAGTTAATAATTCTACACCTAAAAATGCTGACCCAACAATAAGTCATAGCCATGGTTGTTTGGAAGCTAATTTTTCTAAACATTAATATATGTTGTGCAAAATGTATACAAGGAAAACTATAGAGTAAAAGGGATCTGAATATAGAAGGAACTAATTACTCTGGTTGGCAAGGTCAGCAAAAAGTGTCTTGTGGAGCTAACATTTAAGCTGAGACCTGATAGCTTGGATATGAATTGACAGTGTCTCAATCTGGCTGAAGGATGGACTATATTAGCAATTTTTTCCCCTGAATTAATCACCCCAAAGTGAAGAATGATTAGATTGAGTGGAATGAGATCAAGGGGATTCTAGGGCATTTTAGCCTACTGAAAGAAGAGGGAGTGCCTGATCTGTGGTGGCGCAGTGGATAAAGCGTCGACCTGGAAATGCTGAGGTCGCCGGTTCGAAACCCTGGGCTTGCCTGGTCAAGGCACATATGGGAATTGATGCTTCCAGCTCCTCCCCCCTTCTCTCTCTCTCTCTCTCTCTCTCTCTCTCTCTCTGTCTCTCCCTCTCCTCTCTAAAATGAATAAATAAAAAAAATTGAAAAAAAAAGAAAGAAGAGGGGAATATTTTATCAAGGTGGGGCATTCTTGTATCCTGGAAAAGATAACCAGGTTGTCTTTATGTATATTTACATTGGTTAATTATTTTCTGACAGTTGTATGCATTTATTCAAATTTCCTTTTTTAATGCAAAGTAAGAATTATGAAGCATAAATTTTCATATTAATATGCAATAAATATACCATCCTGGAGGAAAAGTATCAGACTTTATTTGAATTTCTCTATGTGAGGAATGCCTCATCAGATGCAAGTGTTGTACACAAAATAGAGTGTGTCCAGTGTGATTCCTATTGAAGTAAAATACTAAATGATATATCCCACTCTATATCTGGTTAATCTCAATAATATACATTTCATTGGATTCAAAAAACTGCTGAGGTGGAATGGGTTTCAGGATCGTTTTTTAGAAAATGACAATCTAATTAATTGTTTAGTGAGGTGAAAGAAGTTGTTTTAACAGGAAAAAAATGTAATTTCTCCTTGATTATTATGTTTGTAAAGAACACAGACAGATTCTTGGAGATAAAGGATGAAGTAATAGCAAAAGTTATCCTTATCCTATTGCCTTGTTTCATCATGAAGGCAAACTGAATAAATGTAAATTTCACTTTTTAGAGTACCAGAGGATACTTGAAATGATATAATCCTAGTTTAATTATTGAAAAGTGGCCCTGGCCAGTTGGCTCAGTGGTAGAGTGTTGGCCTGGTCTGTGGATTTCATGGGTTCGATTCCTAGTCAGGGCACACTGGAGAAGTGACCATCTGCTTCTCCATCTTTCCCTGTCCCCCAATTTTCCTTCCATACCATGGCTCAATTTGCTTTGAGCATATCGGCCCTCAGTGCTTAGGGTGGCTCCATGGAGCCTCCACCTCAGGTGCTAAAAATAGCTTGATTGCGAGCATGGCCACAGATGAGTAAAGCATTGGCCTCAGACGGGTTGCCAGGTGGATCCCAGATAGGCATATGTGGGAATCTGTTTCTCCATCTCTTCTCTCACTTGGAAAAGAAGAAAAAAATTAAAAAGCTAAAAAATACTATTTAAATAAAAAACCAACACATATAATGAATGATATTTTTATAGTTTATATGAACAAGATAATGAATTGTCTATTATGTGCATGTCCTTTAGGGATGTGATCCCATTCAATTACTACAATCATACAAAATAGAAATAGCGTTATCTTCATTTTTTTAGTATAAAGACTAGAGATGTCAAATTTAAGTAACTTAATTACAGTTACGTAGCTTCTATATGTTAAAAATGAAATTTGAATTTAGATTGTTCGTCAAATAAGTTTGTAAATATGATGTATATATTTGCTCACTTATAGTTTGCACTGGGGGCTGGGCAGCCAGATATAGTGGTCTGTGAGGTTGCAGGTTGCCTTCCTGCTTGAGAAGGGCCATTGTCTTGCTAATGTTTACTGGAAGGGAGACTCTGCCCCCATCACTGAGAGGTGCTATAGAATTTCTTTTTTTTCCCCTCCCTGGAAAAAGCAGGTTTTCTGCTTTTCCCTTGGCTTTTCTTGTGGCTTGCTTGTCTTGTGAGGCACCAATAAACAGAATGTCCCATCATCCTTTGAGTCCACTGTTCCTTTACTGTCTGCCCGAATTCAGTGAGAACCTGCATGTGAATGGCCACGATGGCAGGGGCTCCTGGCCTTACGGGTGCCTAACCCCAAAGTATAGACATTCTTTACTCACCAAATTACACTTTCTTTAAATTGGAAGAAATCCAAATAACATCCATGGCATTAAATTTGCCACATTCCTTAGTTACAGCTACCAATATAAGCAAACCATTCTGCCTTTGCACCTTTTTATTTTTATAAACATTAAACCTTAAATATGTTCTTGCTCAGTAAATAGCTATATGAAGGAAATGCCATTGAGAAGGTAGCTAGAAGAAAATGAGATTAGTGAGATTTTAACAGTGGTTCTATGGGTAGATGAGGGTGGAAGGAATTTTGCCTCCAGGGGACATTTAACATGGTTTGGAAACTTTATTGACTGTCACAGAATGTGTGAGGGGATGAGAGAGGGGAGAAGAAAAGAGAAAATGGGAGGGCCTACTGGCATCCTGTGGGTAGAGAGCAGAAATACTGTTATATACCCTATAATGCACAGGGTAGGCCACAACAAGAAAGAGCTCTCCAACCCAAAATGTCAATAGTGTTGATCCTGGAACCTGGGTTAAAGCCCTTGTGTGGAATTTACACATTACTGGATTACTTTTCCAGAGCAAATTCTCATTTGTTTTGATTTGAATTTCAGTTGTGTTAAATGATCAATTACTACCAATATTTGCTGATTTCTAGAGTACTGATCATCTTCTAGAAGAGACATCTTGATTTTTAAAGACCTATATTTTGTTGATTGGATTTTAAATCAAGTGCAAGTTAAAGAAATGTTCTTTTACAGGCTAATATTGAACATGGTTTATTCCTTACTGCAAAAAGTTTCTTCCTCATTCACTTCCTGACAAAGCCACTTATTGTTTCTCATAAAATTTCCTGATCCTTGAGACATAAAGGGATGCTTCAGTGCTTCTTTGAATTAACAGATTGTTGAAAGTGTATGCAAGGCAAGTAATGAAGTTAGAATGCAATTTAAATGTGAATAGAATACTATTATCAAAGTTTATATAGAAGGAAAATGGTTTGGAAGATACTGTTCTTTTGAAAAAGTAGTTTTATCATGTTTGAAAATAAATACAGATACATAAAATTTACTTTTTCCTTTCAAATATATACGTGGAAATTCTATCATTAAAATATATTGAATTTAAAACTTATTTAATGCCAAGTGTTTACAAAGAGTCAGTAGACACACATTTCTCAAAATCTTCAAATGGTAAAATATTCAGCAGCAAATAGAATAGTTTATGTTAATGTCAATATACATCTATAAATAGAAACACAACTCTTTTTTAAAGATGTGATTGTATCAATGTAAGGACTAAAAAAGATTTTCTTCCCTATCTTTACCTCATGTGCTGTTTCTAAAGAATATGAAAATAAAAAATCTCTTCTATGTGGATGTTGATGTGACAACATGATAATTTAAATTAGTTTTGCTTTTTTGAAAGGAACCAGTCTACTCAGCTGAGAACCTGTAATAGGTGTGGGTTACTTGGACTTCTGGCCTGTTACTTATCTTCTAGAATCATCTCTCTTTCTCTAACTGCCCTCAGTAACACCATCCCAGTAACATACACACACACACACACACACACACACACACACACACACACACACACACACACTATTCTTTGGCTCATTGATTGAAACTTCTGCTTTCTGCTCATTATCACAATTCTTCCCTGAGGCAAAGGAGCACAAAGAGGCTGGCTGCTGTTGGCATTTGGGGTGCAGGCAAAATACAGGAAGAGGATGGCAGATTTATACCTGAATGAATTATTGACTGGTCCAGTAGACTTGCTCAATTTTAACTCAGTTTTTCCCCTTATGGACAAAAAAGGGGCCACATAATGAGTCATACAAGCCCAGCGAAAGCCTTCATGGTGGTCTTACAAACTCAGAGACCTAAAGTAACCACATAGGATAGTCTGATATTAAAACTTTAAATCTAAAACCAGTTCATGGTGAGTGGCCATATCCTAGGATGGTATTTTTTTCTACCAAAGGTCAATGTTTTCCTTAATGGAGCCCTTCTGTTGTCTTTTGCATCTACAATAACTGTACTGTGGTACCTGATAACATGCCTTTGAAATGTAAGGGTCATCTTCTTTTCCTGCCCCCCTCAGAGCAGACATCCCACCAAAGCAGGAACCAAGGAACCCCCTCATTGTTGTTATTGTCATGTTAATTAACTTTTAACTACATTATGACCTCCTATGTAAAAGAAGTTTCAGTATAAACATTTTTACTTTTTATCCAATCCCAGAAAGACCCTACCCCTGTCTAGCTTTACTTTCTGGGGCCTCCCTAGTGTATTACCAATCAGTTTCATGTGACTTCCTTTCAACTTCCCCTTTCACTCTACTGTATAAAATAAGTGGTAAAGCTGCCATTTTCTGGAGCACTTTCTCAATCTGTTGAGACTTTGCTTTCTGGTAATTGTAGACAGTTTGGCTCAAATAAATTCATAAAATTTCTTATGGGTTTGGAAGTTTCTTACATTGACACCCCCATTGATACAACGAGGTCTATCTTGATACCAATTTTTAATTATTATATAATACTCCCCAAATGGATAGTGTTGGGAAATTAGTTTCTAAAATTTGTGTTGAATTTGCTCACTTTTATTGTTAAAATTGGTGCTGGGCAGCGCCAGGTATGTGATCTGTGAAATTGCTAATTGCCTTCCTGCTTGGGAAGGGTCATTATTATGTTAATGTGCACTGAAGGAGAGATTTTGGCGTCAGAAAAGTTTTAAAAAGAGAGAAGGAGAAGGAGAAGAAAGCCAAGATGGCAGGGAAAAAGAGAGAGAAAAGCCTTTTTTGCAGAATGAGAGCAGAGAGAAGGCAGAGTGCCAAAGGAGAAGCTGGGGAACCAGAGGTGAGGGGCTTTGGGACTGGTGAGACCTTTGATTCTAGGAGAAACTGGAGAAAATTGTCCTGGTTGTGGAACCGGAGAATATGTCAGTGGCTTTGTGAGCTCTGAATGAAGAGGGAATTGTTTTGTCCCTGTGTGTTTCTCGTTAGCTGATATGAGACTTGAATAAAGGATGGCTCACCATTTTTTGGCTCCACTGTTTCTTTATATATCTGCCGAAATCGAATGAGAACCTGCATGTGAATGGCCACGACTGCCGTGACTACTGTCCATACAGATAGGAAAACCATATTCATGTATTTCAAAATGGCAATGAGTAGAAAATGCCAAGGCTAGGGAGAATTGATCTAGTAGACTTTAAGGTTGGTATTATAGGTTCCCTAAGATGGCCACTTAGACATGAAGGTATACAGGACTTCTAGAAGTCTAAAAAAAAATAATGGTTATCTCTGAAAGTTGGTGATCTCTAAAGATCTGACAAATTCTAGAGGAAGAGTGCTGGGAGGATCTGACCTCAGACTGAGACCCAATCAGGATCTATGGGTCACCATTCCATTTTAGGTAGTGAGCTGGACAGGGAAAATATTATCATTTAAGGATAATGGCTCCAAGAATATTTACTCCCCCAAATCCCAAATATACAGCTAGCTAGATTATTGCTGGGCACAGAATTTCAGGTGTCATCATTTCTGTTACTTTCTTGTTATGCTTCTTGACATAGCATTATTTATTTTTTATCTATTTTACTCCATCAGGACTAAAGAACCAGCCTGCCTTTTCAGTTTGTTGTGATATAGCTAAAATGTGTTTAAGTGTCATGAGATGAGAGCACTTGGGATGGGATGTAAACAAGGATATAATTGAGTATCCTGGGACAATAACTTAGTGCTGCATGTGGGCACATGTATCAAAAGTAAGTAGCTAACTTAGGGTGAGTCAAGTTGAGCTGAGAGTAAGGTCTGGTGAGTCCTCAAGCACTGGTCCCAAATGTGGACAAGTAAGCTGGGCAGAAACCTACACATCGAGGCAAGACAATGACTAAAGAAAGTTGGGCACAGATAGAGCCACCAGGCAAGTTGAAATGGGCTCTGTAGAGCAAAACTTCCCGAGTCCCAAATCCAGACACTGTCACTAGTAAGATATTAAAGTAAGCAAGGACAGTATTCAAAGGATGGCTCAGCATTCAGGATACAGGCTGGTGGCAAAACTTGTACCAAGAAATTTTGCCAAATTTCAGTATAGCATCCAACTTAAACAAAGAAACTTGGCATTCGCCTAGGTAGGAGGATTTACTGGGTAGAGTGGAGAAGGAACGCAGCCTAGGAAATGGAGGTGCTCAGGCACAGGATCAGAAAAACACAGTAGGGAGCATGGGAATGCTGCCACGTCACTGGTACAGTCCATGTGGGTCACCAGTTTCCACGGTCTTTCTGGCCATGAAGAATCCTAGGCCTATGCTTTTTGTCATTTGTCATGGCTGAGCACCTCATACCTGAGTCTGTCAAATTAACTTCATTCCAAGCTCTAGCTCCCATCAGAAATGAAGGGCCAGTTGTTTGGATGTTGAAGATGTCAGAACGTGTTACCCTTTTATGGAAACTGGAAATGGTATGGTCCAAAAGGTAAATTAATGTGACATGCTAAATGAAATAGAGCCTGGAGGTGGGTGACTCTGGGTGAGTGGTGGTCAGATATCCCAAGAGGGAACACTGTGATTACAACACAAAGCACTTTCTTAAGTGAGTCGGTGAACTAATGTTTCTGTTTTAGATCCATCTGCATTGATCTATGGTGATACTCAAATGAAGCATGGGACTTTGTGCACAGGGCAATTCCCTGAAGCATGTCCTCTTTTGTAAATGCAATATGCTTCTTCAAAGAACCCTTAAACCTTAAACTCTCGCATTGCATTGATTTCTCCTTTTAAAACATCATGTAATGCAACTGGAAAAATGAAATAGAGCATCTAAACAGTCCTTGCTTAATAGTCTCTAATTGTTTCAAATATGAAACTCTTGTTTTTCTAGAGTATTGGTAGGGAGGGCTGCCTTGTTGTTTTTGTTTTCCTTATGATAGACCTAACAGTGCTAGTCCAAACATGTGATCAAAGCATCTTTTTTTTTTTTTTTTTTTTTTTTATGGTCAGTCAGTATCTGCAGAACTCTGCACATTGCCTAGTAACATTATGTGACCTGGAGCTATGAAAACAGAAAGTAGTTTGGAACTGTGGACTTAAGTTCTACTCCTGAAACTATGTAAATTTGTTATGACTTGAAGAAATAAAAATTATTACGTTATGTATCTGTAAAATAAAAATAATATAAAGTGTTAGTCATCAAAATTGTTCGTATATGTGAAGGGGAGCAGAATGTGTCATCCTAAAATATGCCTCTTTTGCATATTAGTTATTTTGAATCAAAGTTACTTTTAATTAACCCTTTGAGTAGTACGAACGTTAATGTATGTCCTCATGCCTCCTGACCATCCAGAGTACGATCGATTTATTTTAAAAATGTATAAGGCAATATTAAAAAAAGTCAAATGTATCTTCTTGTTTCCATAAATTGGTTGTTAAACAAACATGATTTTAATTTAATAAAACTGGAACTGGAACTAACTTCATTTTTTGAAAAAAAAAACTTCACTCCTGGAGGTCAGAGAGCATGAAAAAAACTCACTACTCTAAGGGTTAAGAAACAGCCCTACAAGAAGGACATTTCAACCCTTCTCTGTCCCCCTGCAAGCAGGAAATAAATCGCCCATGTGAAGGTATGCTCTGTATACCACAAGGGTGAGTGCCATCCTTATTGCCAGAGAGAGAGGGAATTTAAGGTCTTCATGATCCAAAAAACTGTTTAAATTAACTTTGTTACTAATCCATTAATTTGCTACCCCAACCCCAAACCCCTTTGTTCTGTCAAATCTTCACAAGTAATTGTTTCTTTGTCAAAAAGATATGAAAGCATCCAGCTTTGGTCATATCTTTGAGTGTCATATCTTTCAGTCTCTTGTTAATCTGTTTTATGTCTATGTAACTATTAGGCCAAGCAAAGAACTGTGAAGGGAAGAAGGGAAAAGTTTTCTTCCCTCACTCATAGAAGAGAACTTGTCCAGGTACATAGAAAGACAAGTGAAAAAGAATCAGACTTTGCTTTTGGTCCCACAATGAGTAATGTTATATAATATAATCTATAGAGCAGTTTGATTACCTGAAAAATATTATATAATGTGGATCAAAATAAAAGGATTTTTCTAAACATTACCAACACATGGGATTTATTTTGAAGAGTTTGTATATGTTCACATTCATTTTTTTGGAAAAAAAACAATGAAAGAATTTGAAGTACAGAGCTGTCTCATGTAGTACGAATGAATAAGGCTGCATTGTCTCCTAGGGTCTAATAATACTTAACAGCATTTTACTATCAGTATCTTCAGTAATGTAAGCTCATTAGAACTATCTGGGAAATGTTATCATAGAGCTAATGAATGTCTGAGTCTGTAAGTCATGCAATTATTTTTCCAGTAGTGACTTTAAATGTATTTGAATGGCAGCTATTAAATGGAATAATTGTAGAATTATAGAAATCATTACATTACTTTTTTAAAAAAAACAGATATTCATTGCCTATGAGGCATCAAATAATTTTTTTACTTTTAAAATGGAATAATAAAAAAGTAGAGATGATCTAAGGCTCTCTCTCCTTTTTTAGTCATATCATGAGCTAAAAAAAACAAACATCTAAACTCTATAACTTACCTGTTCACCTTCCTAATCTCCTCTCTTCTTCAGATGTAGTAATATAAAGCATGAAGGAATGTTTTCACATCTGCTGAAGTTGGGATTCACCATCCTCATAGAAAAACCATTGAATTAAATATGAACTCTGATACAGTCATTTCATATGGCCTGAATTTTAAGAAATGCTCTCTCTGTGTTGCTCAGGTGTTTGTAGATGATAGAAAATGATATTTCAATGTTATAACAG
The DNA here is from genome assembly GCF_036850995.1 of Saccopteryx leptura. Lineage (NCBI taxonomy): Eukaryota > Metazoa > Chordata > Mammalia > Chiroptera > Emballonuridae > Saccopteryx > Saccopteryx leptura. Next base: position 39,399,523 of record NC_089505.1, on the reverse strand, counting down.
TTCAAATTAAATGGTCATTTGAATTTTTCTAATCAAGAATGGCATGTATTTATGTTTCTATATTTTTTCATCTCAAATTAAGGATGAGATATCTTTTTTCAATAATTACATAGGGATTAGAAGAATATTATAAATATTTTACATTTTCTTAATATTTATATATATTTTCTAAATTTCCAAAATTTATCTCTATGCATATCTGTATATAATATAAATATATTTTATTAATATTAAGAAAATATAATTTACTTTATTTTTTTAATTCCCTAGATAAAGGGAAGAAAATATAGTAGTGGAGATTTGTGAATAAATACAGTGCTCACACTAATGATCAACCTGAGAAATTAATTTTGTCCTAAATGAGATTATTTCTTATCTCTACTATGTTTTATAATTATTGCACAGCATTAATCCACAATAGCCAAAGGAAGCCGCTAGCAGTTCTGTTGTAACAGGGAATCCCACTGACCCTGAGCTGTGACATGCAGCTAGTGTGTAGGGATAAGCAACACTTCCTCCTCACATCCCACTTAGAGGCATCTATTAGCATGGAAACTAGGCCCCTCTGGCAGTGGAGGAGATGTGACTTCTGTCTGCAGTTGAAGTTTGGATATGTACAAACATATCTGATGAACTGTGCTTGTGCGGTTCTGAGGAAAAATCAAGGCTACAGACAAGGGAATGGTCTCTGGAGAGAATAAAGTCTGACGTAGCAGGACAGTGTAGTGAAGCTACTGTGTAGCCACAGTACAGCAACTCAGACACCTATAAGTGTGTAAGCAAGAAAAACCAACTCATAGTACAGGGGCAGGAAGTGTTTGCCTTTCTGAGGAGCTCTTGTGGCAGAGGATTGGTTGATAGCAGTGTTGGTCTGGTCTAATCTGCTGAGCCACTGGGGCCAGAGAGGTTGCTTGGTTTGGCTAGAAGGGACTAAAGGTAGCATCAAGCAAGTTATATTAATAGTGATGGCAACCCAGCAGGGACAAGGGCATATGCATCAGTGTGCCTCTGTCACTGTGGCTGGCAGATTATGATCAAGAAGTCTCGAGTCAAGACTATAGCATGCCAGTGTAGTTGGGCATAGAGAGACACATGGAAGAGATTTGAATCTCTCATCTCTAGAGAGGCATAGGGACATTTTTTTATTAAAATTTTTTTAATTACAATTCACATTCAATATTATTTTATATTAGTTTCAGGAAAGCAATATAGAGGTTAGATCAGGGGTCCCCAAACTATGGCCTGTGGGCCGCATGCAGCCCCCTGAGGCCATTTATCTGCCCCCCCCCCGCCACCCTTCCGGAAGGGGCACCTCTTTCATTGGTGGTCAGTGAGAGGAGCACATTGGCCATCCCATTAGCCAAAAGCATGCCCATAGTTCCCATTGAAATACTGGTCAGTTTGTTGATTTAAATTTACTTGTTCTTTATTTTAAATATTGTATTTGTTTCCATTTTGTTTTTCTACTTTAAAATAAGATATGTGCAGTGTGCATAGGGATTTGTTCATAGTTTTTTTTTTTATAGTCCGGCCCTCCAACGGTCTGAGGGACAGTGATTTGGCCCCCTGTGTAAAAAGATTGGGGACCCCTGGGTTAGACAATCAAATACATTACAAAATACTTCCCTGATATTTCTAATACCCAACTGACACTATACTAGTTATTACAAAATTATTGACTATATTCCCTATACTGTACTTATACCCCCGAGACTCTTTTATAACCTCCAGTCTGTACTTTTCAATCCTTTCACCTTTTTCACCCCGTCTCTCAACCACCCTTCCCTTTGGCAACCATCATTCTACTCGCTGTATCTATAAGCCTGTTTCTGTTTTGTTTATATTGTTCTTCAGTTTCCACATATACGTGAAATCATACAATATTTGTCTTTTTCTTTTTTTTTTTTCATTTTTCTGAAGCTGGAAACAGGGAGAGACAGTCAGACAGACTCCCGCATGCGCCCGACTGGGATCCACCCGGCACGCCCACCAGGGGCGATGCTCTGCCCACCAGGGGGCGATGCTCTGCCCATCCTGGGCGTTGCCATGTTGTGACCAGAGCCACTCTAGCACCTGAGGCAGAGGCCACAGAGCCATCCCCAGCGCCTGGGCCATCTTTGCTCCAATGGAGCCTTGGCTGCGGGAGGGGAAGAGAGAGACAGAGAGGAAAGCGTGGCGGAGGGGTGGAGAAGCAGATGGGCGCTTCTCCTGTGTGCCCTGGCCGGGAATCGAACCCTGGTCCTCTGCACTCTAGGCCGACGCTCTACCGCTGAGCCAACTGACCAGGGCGTCTTTTTCTAACTGACTTATTTCATGTACCACAAAACCACTAGATCCTTTCATTCTGTCACAAATGGTAAGATTTAATTCTTTTCTTATGGCTGATTAATAGTCCGGTGTTTTTCATTTTTTTTATCCACTTGTCTATTGACGGGCACTTGGATAGCATCCATAGCTTGGCTGTTGTAAATAACTAACGCTGCAGTGAACAGAGGGGTGAATAAGATCTTTTCAATTAGTGTTTTGGATTTCTTTGGATATATACCCAGAATTAAAATCATTGGGTCACAAGGTAGGATTTTTCTATCACAAGGTAGACTTATACTAATTGAAAAAAGAGATTTCAGGTACTTACAGTCAATCTTCTCCAATGTCAAAATGAGCAACCAAATATTTAATGCAAGCATAAAATCTATTACATCAAGAGTTATTTAACTTATTCACAGAATTTCTCACTTTTGCAAAGGACAGGTAATATAATTGCACTATTCCATTTACAATGCAGTTACAGTCACAATAACAAAGACTATAGAAAACTAGATTCATTTTTTCACTTGGTGTTCGCCAAAGCCTATAAGGACGGTATTATTTTTATCTATATTTATATTTAAGAAAGTAAGGCAGAAGGAAGTTAAGGATGTTAAGTTGCCCAAGAGCCCACAGTTAGCAAATGGTAAAGAAGGTATTTGAAGCCAGGTAAGGTATAATTAACCATTACAATAAGGTCACTGCTGGGAGAAATCTGTGACACTAGATTTTATTGTATGAATGTGAAATGGCATATCTCTTTCAATTTTAGTAAAAATATTCTTACCCCTTGAATATGTTAGTGATTTATTTAAATCAAGATTCCATCTGAATTTGCCTGGTATGTAATTCTGATTCAGAGTTACACTGACACTAGTTAACATGATTGAGTTGTGTTAGTGGTGAATTGGTTATATAACAACCTGAAATGAGTGGAAGAGTTGAAAATTCTGTTTGGAAAAATCTCTTTCTACTTTAATTGATTGTTTCTATTGTTGTTGTTATGGTTTTGGGGATATTATCTATATTTATTATGACATTATGCTTTAAAGACCAAATTAGATCACTTACATTTTACATCTAAAATATGCTGAGTAACATTCACTTAATGGTATCAATATACCAATTGATAAATGCTTTGACATTGTCATCATTTGAAATTCCTACTTTGATAAAAACTTATATGGTTGATTTTGTTATTCTAAGAAAGACAGAATGATTTATACTTGGCAAATAAATCTAAAACAAATGTTGATTATTCTATTTAGTTGAAGCTCAACTCTTGTTACACTTTATAATTGTCCTTTGCTCTGTTCACCTAAATATTTTAATAAATAACAGAATGAGGACATTGGAGACAGTGATCATATTTATAGATCCATTCAGTGATGTACTAACTCATATTTACTGAGTACTTCTTATATGTCAGGCACTATTGTAGCCAATGAGATATAGCAGTGAACAAAAATAAAAAAATGTCATTTCCTATATAAATTTTTACATTAAAATATGGGAACACAGCTACCCCCCAAAAAAGAATATATAAACTATATTGTGTTTGCCATTGCCATAGAAAAACACTTTATTTTTAACACTGTAAAGGTTATCACATATTTCTCTAAAAAGAAGGAGCTTCATGAACCAATGTGTGCAACTATGGTTTAAGAAAATTAAGTAAGTTTAATTAGTATACTTGCCTTTCTCCATTCTACTTCATGGAATTATCACCAAACATTGAAAATACCCACAATTGGAAGATGACTTCTGCAACAATCTGCAACAAATGCAGTAGATAAAGAAATAAGAATATAAAAAATAACTTTTAAACTCCCTTAAGAATAAATTTTAAAAAATGAACTATACTGTACATTAGTGTTAGGTACTATGAGAAAAACAATGAAAGGAAGTGAGATAGGAAGGGCTGAAGGTTTACAATTTTATGTGTAATTGTCAGGTAAGACCCTAAAGAGTAGGTGACATGTGACAAATACCTAACAGGTGAGGGTGGATGTTATTCACATATGTGGGTGACAGGCAAGGGAACAGCAAGTGTAAAGGCCTGAGGCAAGCAATCAAGTCTGACTGGAGCTGAGTAAGTGAAGATCTGGTCAGATGTGAGACCAGAGAGGGATGGGAAGGAATCTGATTTTGCCAAACTCAATGGGAAATTTGAAGCTGAGGTGTTACGTAACTTTACTTACTTTGTTCAAGGGTATGATTCTGGTTGACATTTAAAAAACCAGTGTGGGTAAAACATATAGATGCACAGTGCTATACTGCAATAATTCAGGCCAGAGGTTTATGCTCGGTTTCTAGATATTTGCTGGTATAGTTTTGAGGTAAAATTTACATACAGTGTAGTGCACACACATGATTTGTATAATTTGGTAAGTTTTGTCAAATGTGTATAGTCCTCCTAGCATCTACTCAATCAAGTTAAAGATTATTATTGCCATGCCTGCAACATCCTCTCATTTTCATTTCCTGTCAAACCTATTAAGCAACTGAGATTATGGTTTCTTTTCCCATAGATAGCTTTACTCATTCATATGTGTGTGTGTGCGCACATGCACACATGTGTGTAGGATCATACCGTTTGTGCTCTCTTATGCCTGGCTTCTCTCAGCATCATGTTTTAGAGATTTATCTATGTTTTTGTGGATATCTGTAGTTCTGTCTTTTTGTTGCTGAGTAGTATTCCACTGCATGGATATACTTCAGTAAGTTTATTCGTTCTTCTGTTGGTTGAGATTTAGGTTGATAATAGTTTGTGTTTACTATGAATAAAGTGGCTACAAATATTTTACATGATTATTTTTATAAGCATATGTTTTTCTTTCTTGGCTAAATACTGGTAATATAATTACTGACATACAAGATAGGTATGCATTATTAAAATTTGAAGAATATTCCAGTTTTTCAAAATATTTAACATTTATAATCTTACCCACAATATACAGGAATTCCAATAGCACTGCATTCTTATAATGTGTCATCAGTCTTTTTCATTTAAGCAATTTTAATATTTGTAAGGAAAGAATTTATTTATTTTTATTTTTATTATTATTTTTTTTGTGAGAGGAGTGGAGACAGAGAGACAGACTCCCGCATGAGCCCCAACCCGGATCCACCCAGCCATGCCCCTATTGGGCTCTGCTCTGCTCATTTGGAGCCATTGCTTGGCAACTGAGCTATTTTTAGACCTGAGGTGGAGGCTCCATGGAGCCAGCTTCAGCACCTGGGGCCAACTTGTTTAAACCAATTGAGCCATCCCTGTGGGAGGGAAGAGAGATAGAGAGAATGGTTGGGGGAAGCATGGAGAAGCAGATGGTCACTTCTCCTGTGTGCCCTGACCAGAATCAAACCCAGGACATACACATTCTGGCCCAGTGCTCTACCACTGAGTCAACCAGCCAAGGCCTAATTTTGAGGGGTTTTAATTTGCATTTTATGAGTATATTTTTATGGAAGAGTGAATAGAATTTCTTGCTGGCCTGTATGTAGTTATGAGAGAAAGTATGGAGTTCAAGATGATTAAGGTTTAGGCCCAGTTAACTGAAAGTCGCATTGTCTATTAACTGAAAGGGAAAAGCTGAAATAGGAGATGGAAGAAAAGAAAAAAAAAATTTAATATGGAATACATGAAATTGATTTTTCTTTCAGATAAGTCAAAGTGAAGATATCAAGTAGGAAATTGGATCTAAGAGTTTAAGTTCAACCTGACCGGGTGGTGGCACAGTGGATAGAGCATCGGACTGGGATGCCAAGGACCCTGGTTCAAGACACCGAGGTCGCCAGCTTGAGCGTGGGCTCATCTGGTTTGAGCAAAGCTCACCAGTTTGGACCCAAGGTCGCTGGCTCCAGCAAGGGGTTACTCAGTCTGCTGGAGGCCCATGGTCAAGGCATATAAGAGAAAGCAATCAATGAACAACTAAGGTGTTGCAACGAAAAACTAATGATTGATGCTTCTCATTTCTCTTCGTTTCTGCCTGTCTATTCTTCTCTCTGACTCTCTTTCTGTGTGAGTGGAGCACAGAGCACATTTCTAGCAGCTGTGGCTGATGCAATGCTGTGAGAATACTCCAGCTCTCAGGACCCTCCTGGGCACACCCAGGAAGGCAGCTTGCCTGCTTTAAGGAAATGTCTTAGAGCCAACCATGCAGCTCCCTGATCTTTTCAGCCATTGGCTATGAAGGACATGCTGTAACATCCTATTGGCTGAACCCATGAATATAAGCTAGCTTACTTCCTGAATAAAGTGGATCTGCGTCACTGAACCTGGTCACCACCGGAGTCGGGTCTTTGCGTCTCCATCGTCCTCACCCCCAGCAGGACTTGTTTACATTTCTGTCTCTGTTAAAAAAAAAGAAAGGAGTTTAAGTTCAGGGGATATGTTTATTTGGAGGTCTTCAGCATATACATGATACTTAAAGCCATTTGGTTTGATGACATAGCTAAAAGAGTAAGTATAAGTGGAAAAGAGCTAATTCTAAGTACTCAGCTTTGGAGTCCTCCACAATCAGATCTGTATAAAGAAAACAGGAAAGACTAAGATGAGTGAAGCAGCCAGACAGGAAGGAGAAACCAGTGAAACTGTGGCACCCCCACTCCAAAACTGGAGGTTTCAATAGAGAGGTCGGAGTGGACTGCTCAGTGTTGCCTAGAGGAATTACTGTTGCAGCTAAGGAATTAGAGGGACAGAATATGGTGGTCCTGAGAGTGAAAGGCTTGAAAATGATTGTATATAAATTTCCATTTATTAGTAATCTGGGAAATGACCATTGAGACAATGCCTCATTAGGAGAAAGATCAGATCACCGGAAGCAAAGAGTTTAAGGGACAGAATGGCTTCTGTGTTTGGAAGCATATAGGAACAAATGAGACACTGTCTGTCAAAGTTAACTATAAATATAAATATATGAAATGCACCAGGGAAGTTATGATTTAACATCGAATCAAATATACAGAACTTAATGGATTTAGTTAACTGCATACTTAGTAAGGTTTTGCCAATTAAATTATCAGTAATATTTATCAGTAAAGCTTCTCAGGAACAATTTTCTAAAAACATAATTAACTTTAATCTGCATTGAATAATATTAAACAAAATATGAAAGCCTGACCCATTTTAACATAGGTAAGCCACATTTAAATATCAAGTTCTTTACTATACAACTATGAAAGAAACAGAGACCTGGATTATAAGAGAATTTCAAATCATGTTACATGATCTTAGTGTCATCAAATGGACATTTTCATATATTTCCCTTTAGAAAAAGGAAAGAAATTAGAAAAAAATCAAGTGAGTGGCATTTAATAGTCCTCCTTGAACAAGAGTGATGAATAAATGTAGAGTTACCCCTTCTTGACAACAGTAAAAATATTTCTATTTTAATGATTCACAGCACTACTTCATCAGCAATGTAATTCTTGAAAATTTTTGAAAATTAAGAATCTGCAGTTAACTTTATGGTAAAAGTTTGTATATTATGGATTCTAAGATACCATCAATAATAAGATATACCATCAATGATAAGATATACCATTATTTTATATAGTAAGCTTCCATTAAAACCATGATATGTCTTCATTTTAAAACTCATTCTGATTTCAGAACTTTCATAATACAAAAAATCTTTAGCTTATATTGAATATATGTAATAATTAAAAACTATAGTCCTTGTTTTTAATAATGTCAGTGACTTCTGTGCTTTGTATATTTTAAATGTCCCAATTTGGCATAAAAATATATATTGAAAGCATATCATTTTCTATGTAATATCTAATTTTATACAAACATTAGACTTTTACTGCAATTACAAGGATAGATATATATTCTCTAAATAATATCTAAAAAAACACGTGTAGCTCTTTGAAATCAATAACAAAGTTCATTTGGAATGATATCAGTTACCTAGGCAAAGTGTTATTCTTCACTGGTTACATTGAGCCATTTCTCTTAACTATTCCTAAGAAAATGGAGATTATATAAGACGTGTGTTGGACAATCTCATGTATCCTCACTACTCCATCTGCAGTGCCTGCAGCAGGTTTGTGCTGGGAAGTCCCTGTAAAGCGGTTCATGCACTTTTTGTACCGTCTGGTTTATGGAAGGATTTTGTCAGCACATTCCATCTTTATTACCAAGAGATCTTCCTTGAGGTCATATTAGACTATCATGGGAACAGCATGCTTCTAAGATGTGTGTGTAATGTTGATTACTCTGACAATGTGTTATAACTTATGTGGAAATAGTTCATTATCATTGAAAAACAGCTGAATTAAGGATGTTTTAATTCAGGCTCTTTTATGAAGAACTCTATAAAAATTTTCTATAAAACTATAGATGAAGTAACACTGTTTTTGTGTGACTACCTAGCAGGAAGTTGGCTTTGAGCATTAACTAATTTTATTGGGGAATAAGAAAGTAGCACTTCAAGAAGTAGCTGGAAGGCAGATATTTCTATCACCAAACACATGGTAACTTGTAAGCCGGATGGTTTTCTGACTATTTAATGCCAGCTATATGTATCCATAGCAGTTATTCATGTTGAACGATTGAACTAAAGGAAATTAATAAAAATCAGGTATTATTTAACCTTGTGAGTTACTACTTCGCTGTTACTTCTTAGGAATGGAATATAATTTTTTTAAACACTAAGTAGGACTTAAAAACAAACTTCCATATGAAGTATTTATACAGTAGAACTCTGAAGTGACATGAAGCTTTGTTTTATATCTTATAGTGATTAGGTATAAAATGTTTCTTAGTGTGATCTCTACCTTTCTAATTCTTTACCTTTCCATTACGGTGGGAAAGGAATGTATGGTGGGAGGTGGGGATGAGGTGAGTCAGTTTATTTTTTTCAATACTGAATTAGAAGTGAATTCAGTTTTGGTTAAGATGGAAAAACATTCTGTAGAAAAGTTCTCCAGGTAGCAACAGTGGACAAACTAATATCAATGTATATGCATACCACAGTGAGGCTGACAGAATCAAGTTTTACAGTACTGATTACTTCTATCTAAGAGAAAGTCGGAGCAGTTTCTCCCAGGTGATCTTCCAGAGGCATTTGATAGCCTCTCTCTCAACACTTTGGATTACCCAGGAAGCAGGCAGCAGGGCAGAATGGTCAGCAACATCCTATGTATTTTATTTGGCAGTAAGTCAGAGAGCGGACCTGAACATTTGCCTGTTTTCTACTCAATTCTGATTTTAGTGGCATCAATATAATTCTATGTTGGCATCATCTCCCCCCTTCAACTTTATGTTTTGTTGCTGTATAAAGCTGCTATTACAGCATAGACACTTTGTCCTAAACCTCATTGGACCTCTATAAAAGTCCTTAAAACTAGAAGGGGGAGATGACCATAACTTAGGAGGTGTTCTCACTGGCTAAGGGGATGCAGGTCTCTTTTTTCTCAAGATAAAGATCTTCACAGCTGCAGGTTTTTTTTTGTTGTTGTTTTCTTCTTTTTTTTTTTTTTTAGCTGAGATCTTTGTAGGGTCAGAGTATTTTCTTTCCTTCTTATTTTCTAAAGGTTTAAACTGAAGCCCCCGGATAGGGGATGATGCAATCAAGGTGTAGATTTCTGTGACAGGGGCAGAAGGTACAAGCATCTTTTCTCTCAGGTCTTTTTCTACAGAACTTATGTTCTCATTTATTTATGTTCAGTCTCAATTGAAAAAAAAAAGATGAGGTATGGCTGAAATAATGCACACACTGCACTAGCATGAAGTGAATCAAGAAATCAGGAAAAACGGGAACGAGACAAGGAAACTAAAATGAAACCAAGGGTAAATTTAGTAAGTTGAACGGTATGCTCAGCAATGTAAGAATATTGCAGCTTTAGCTTTAAAATGTCTACTTTCTAAAGGAAAGAGAAAACAAATTATCTACAAGATTTTGAGAAGTCATGCTATTAATGATAATTCTTCATGAGGACAAAAAAAAATGACTATATCTTGTACTCCAGCTTTAAATGTATTGCTCTCATAAAGAACACTAGGATGAGTTTAACATCCTCAGTGAATACAATAACAATTACCATAGGCATTTCTCTTGCTGTGTACATTTTATTTACATTCAATGTAAGTCTTTGGAGAAGAGAAACAGGGAACTCAGTAAAAAGAATTGTCTGAGGATCTGTAAAGAGTGATCTCTAAGAACAAAGGGCTGTGATTGATTTTGTTCTCAGGATTAAAAAAAATAGACTATCTAGAACAGAAGTTGGCAAATTTGTCCTGTATAGGCCAAAGTAAATATTTTTATACTTGTGGGTCCTGTGGTGTTCATTCAACAACCATCCCACTCCCCTGTGGTAACAAAAAGCAGCCATAGATAGTATGTAAACAAATGGGTGTAGCTGTGTATCAATAGGCTTGATTTGCAAAATCAGGCAGTGAGCCAGATTGGGTTGATGAACCAGTTTGCCAACTCCTGATTTAGAGAAATAACGACTTTATTCACTTTAGAGTTTCCTCTGTATCTGTATTTGCTTAGAACAAAATTTTATTAAGCACTAGAAAGCAAAGATTAGAAGACCTGAGGCAAAAGTTCTATATCAGATAAGGTAACATATGACATAGGTCTCCAACCAGAAGTCTGGTTGACATCTTTATTTGATACGTTAATCATTGGACAAGAGCAACGTCACCTCTGAATAAGGGAGATTGAATGAGTACAAGCGGTCAAGCCCCCTCCAAAATTTTATATCCTACTAAAGAACAAATGTATGTTCATATGTGGGACATGAAAGGTGCCCTAATAAATAATGTGCACCCTGGAATGGCCAGGTGTGGGTCTTGGCTCCTCCATCTGCCAGATATGTGAACTTGACCAAGTTATCTCACTTACTTATAGCTTGGTCTCCTTCTCAGGAAACTGGGCATAATTACACTTTCACTGGGTTGCTATGAATTTGGGCTCTGAAATCTAGGTCTCAAATCGTAGGCCAGGAAACTGTATCCAACATATAGAAAGGTTTAATATGCCCTGCAAAACATGGGTTATTATATGCCTCTGGAGTAAAACTCTGAAAAAGAGATATGGTCATTATCCATGAAAATATGGGTTTAGGGAAAAGAAAAAGAAATAGAAGATCTGGCTACCTTAGACCCGCAGTCCTGAATGGACACCGTCAGCTGTCCATGTGAGCAGGCCATGTGGCCTCTGGCTTGCACAGCCCCACCAGCACATCATGTCTCACGAGGGATCGTACTGCACTCTGCTGCCATTCATAATCCTGCCTGTTCTGCTCCTCTCCTTTTGTAGTTCCCAGAAGAGATGAAAATCCTTCCTCATACTTTATATTTTTCTTTTCTATACCTGGTCTGCTTCATATTTATGTTACCTGCAGGGTTCTCATTGGGACCCTAGAGAGCAGTGTCTTGGAGAGTATGTAAATCAAGAAGTAAATAGGAATACTGTGATAAAAGATTTCTAGATATAAACATGCTTAGGGCTGCTCAAAGAAGCAAAGAAAACAGATATCTCTCCTGTGGACCTCTCCTTATCCTTAATATATTAATGTCTAATTCCAGCCTTTAGATAGGAATGCACACTATAGCTTTCTTGATTTTAACAAAGAACAAAAAATGTAAACAATTATTCTTTAGTTTTAGTGCCCCATGCTTTTGTGGCTACTAGCCATTGGCCACATTTTCCCCATGGAACCTGATTTGGGAAACACTGCCTTTACCATTCCAAAAATCCCCACAGATCTTGTCATTTTAAGACAAACATTCTAGGTACATTTGTTGCAAATTATCCACTGATACTATATCAGGTAATAGTATTCACTAATTATTTGATGATTGAACCTACTTTCTAACATTGCTGAATAATAATAATAACATCTAGAGTATTATATCTAAAGTATGATTAATTGAATTCTTATTGACAATGGACAAGGACTTTGCTAGATAATCTCGTTTAGTCTTCCCAAAATTCCAGGGAAGTGGTTTGGCTTTTTCTTGTCCCAGAGAAGATAAAAATAAAGCAGAGAGGCTAAAGAATGTAAAAGTTTAATAACTACAAAGTAAGGCAACCAAGTAAGGGTTCTTAGCTCTTACTCTTGCTGCTGAACTCCACTATCTTGGATAAATGCAGTGACAGAAATACCTGCCGCAGATTAGATCTAAATTAGTGTGGTCTTGGGCCATGTTATTTTTACTCAGTAATTATATATAAATTTTCTATTAAGAATAACTATCCTTTTAAGTATATAACTTTAGCATAAATAGAAGAGTATACATTATCTTTCATTCCCCCTTTTCTAGGACATGCACCTGGCTAATTCTGCAGATATACAGAATTGCAGTAAAATTTCAATAGAAGAGGTCATGACAGATCCCTACTCTGCTTTACAGTATCAAAATGTTATATGTCCTGATTAGATTGTTTCCAAAGACTTTGATACCTATGGACCTATTAAGGCACAGATTTCTTACATCAGTTCCTGACGGTACTGATTAGCACCAAACTGTTCCCTATTTTGAAGCAATAAAGGCCAAGGAAGACCAACAAATGCTACATATAATTTAATATTCTCAAAATCTTCTCTGTAAGGTGGTAGAAATTTAGGAGTGTTTAGTAAAGAAATAGAGATGCCTAAAGTTCCTATTTTTCCATATCATCACTATACACCTATCCCAGAAGTCTTGTGTATAGTTTATCCCCCAAGGCACAAACTTCCAATAATTTAAGGGAAAAATAAAACAGTGTTGGGAGCATGTTCATTGAAGTCCAACAATGGTCATTAAATTTGAAGATGTTGATTATCCAGTAGATTGGTGGAGAACAAGTACCCAGAATAATTATAATGAAATAGTATCACCCATACCTAATTATTAGTTCTAAGTATATGTTAAATACACCAACAGGCCTGACCTGTGGTGGTGCAGTGGATAAAGCGTCGACCTGGAAATGCTGAGGTTGCCGGTTCGAAACCCTGGGCTTACCTGGTCAAGGCACATATGGGAGTTGATGCTTCCAGCTCCTCCCCCCTTTCTCTCTCTCTGTCTCTCCTCTCCCTCTCCCCCTCTATCTCTCCCTCTCCTCTCTAAAATGAATAATAAAAAAAATAAAAATAAATACACCAACAGAGAAGATAAAATGGTAGTAAACATGCCAGTTTTTGTAAGGTGCATTCATATTTCAGGAACTGTAAGAATTCAACTATATTTTATGATGGTGTCTGGTGAGATAAAATTGATGCATTGTTGACTGATTACACATGATGATTGCTACCAACATGAGAGAAAAAGAGAAGTTGAGGTTGGTTCTGAGTGGCTGGGTGAAGAGCAGGGATTAGTGGATCTGGAAAGCAAATTCAGATCATGGATACTGTGAAATTTATGGAGTTCTTAAACAGTGTCAAGTTCAAAGCCTCTTGAATTAGTTGGGGTTGCCTTTGAGTGGGTCACCTTCTAATTTGTCCCTCTGGTCATGCCTCATTTGTCCCGCTGATATATTTATAGGTACTGAAGCTGGATGGGCATCATTAGGTATCTCTTAATATATTGTCCCACAAATATCTTAACTGTGAGTTTTTCAGAGTAATATTTTCCATTTATATCTACAGGTGATATCTATTTGAAGAATTCATGACCATGCCTAAATGTTCATGTTTCATGGATATTATTACATTAAATCAAAACATGATTTTCTTCCAAGGGGAAAAATGTTTTTTTAAATATATTTTTCTTGTTCAAAAAATGATTCATGGTAATTGAAGAGAATTTCAAAAATGTTTGTATAAAATAATTGACTTAAGGTCACCTAAAATTGCACACTTACCCATAACTACTTAGTGTGCAATGTCTAGTCTTTTCTTTCTTTACACATTTTTATATAAAAATAAGAATATATAATATATATAACTTTAATTATTTGCTATTAAAATGAACACTGTGAACATGTAATTATTTTAAAAACAAGATGTTTAGGTATATAAGAAAGCACATATTCAGTAGTATGAATCAATAAAATAATTATTTCATGAAACTTAGACTTATATTCATCTATGTTTTATAATAACTTCAGGGAGGAGAGTGATAACCTATAGCTTTAAGGAAAATATATTGCTATATAGAACTCAGCAAGAAAAAAGAGGACCTAATTGTTATACCTCTGACCTTTCGATGTATATTTTAATACGATAATATCATGAGCTCAGATGGCTCCAGATATTTGGAAGTTTAAACAAATTAAATTATACACAGTACAATTAACAATAACACTTCAAAGTTCTGTAGTATTTCTGAAAAATAGTTGTTATTCCATATAATTTCAAATTATTTTCAGAAAGTTCCTTAAACTTATACTTTCTAAACCATCTCTGGTTTTTAATTATAAATAAGAATATTACACATTGATAAGCTCTACAAGACATAAATCTCTGCCCTTGATTGAAGTTTTTTTAGCATCATAATTAATTATTCTCTTCCCAATAGTATCTGATATTCATATTGACATTAAATACAACAAAAGAATTACATAGAACTATTATAAATGGGTTTAATTAAAGTGATTCATAGTACTTATCACTGTACCCATAATTTTAAATTTCATTTTGATAAATGCCAGGCAACATAATTCAAAATAAGGTACCTGTTATTTTTTAGCATGACCATTTAGAGTTATACCTAATATAAATGTAAACTGTTGTCCACTGGTTTGTCAGGATGCCTTGAAATCCACTGCCTTCAACCGTTGGATTGATATGTTACAGTTCACCATAAAATTTCTGTTGCTGAGCAAATAGTAGGTATCTGGTGAATGCATGCCAGACTACCTGCTGAAAAGGTGCTATGGCCGGTTCCAATAGGGAGGGGTAACAGAGAACATGGGAGAATGGAAATATGGAGAGCTTAGGGCAACAGTGTATGTAGATGAGAGAAAAAGCAGTAGAATAAGAACTCAGGAGCCTTAAAAGGAAACCAGAAATAAAATTTGGCATGTAAAGAGTAGTTTATTTTTTTCTAGAGAAAGTACTTTACAAATACTTCTTTCTTGTGATTATTCATTTCCTGGTATTATGCCATAAACATATTATGGAAATCAGGAGATTTTTTTACATGGACATGCATTTGTTGCACATTTATAACAAAATGTGACTGTCATTTTGAAGATTATGTATCAGTCATGAAGCAGTTGATAAGAAAAACTGGGATCTATTTCTGTGATTGAATAGTAACATAATGAAGGGAATGTCTTTTCATATTAGTTGTGATAATGACTTTGTGGTCCTTGGTATGAGTAAAGTTGATCCCTTGGGCTGTGTACTGCCTAAGAGTGGGGGCTGTGTTCCTCAGCCTGTGTTATCTTTTCCTGTAGATAGGGGGTAAATCAAAACCACTCAAAACTGCAAGGAGATGCCATTGCATTTTAAGAGAAAATTGATTGCCTAATCAATGCTAAAAGATGGTGAGAGAGAGAAATCTGAGTCTTGACTTTGGTTAATTGAATTGTCTAGTTTTTCTCATAGTACAGAATACAACTTCATCAATATCACTGGCCACTTAAGATGAGCTGTCAGGGTCTTCCATGTGCATTATTTTATTATTGCCTTTCACGTTTGGAGGATGCAGCTATGGTCCTGCCATACTTGCTTGGCATGAAAGTGTTAGTAATTTATTCACTTAAAAGATAAGGGAATCTTTAATAACATTTTTCTTTATTTCTAATTGCAAAAACAATGGAACTTTGTACAATATTGCCCTAGAAAAGGTGCTTTATTTTTGTTTATTGTTGGGAAAGAAAAGACTTTGCAGTATTTCTGTGTGTCTATCAATATATGCAGCTTCATAGTGTTTTAAAATTTTCGTAGTTACATCAATAAGTCAATAATTTTAATGTCATTTATAAAGATTACATAAGTTACTGCATTTCCAGTTACAAAGCAGCACTAATGGGAAATTGTTAATGGAAACTCAAATCATCTGAAGTATTCAAAATTTCAAAATGACAAATCTATTATTTATTATGAAAAATAGTCCCACAGTTTAACATAGGTACAATTATTTAAATACAATATAATCATTCAGCCTGATTCTTTGCATAATGGAAGAGGAGATAAATGTTAACCAAGATAGGAATGCGAATTTTCACAGAATCCTTCTACTCAGTTCTGCATATAGGCTCATTTCTGAACTTTTGAACCATAATGGAAAATAGAGTTAAAATAATTTTTAGTCTGGTGTCTTGTCTTTTATCACTTTTTTTCTTCTTCACTTCCCTTATGCATCACCGAATGATCTTCTGAGTCAAGACATATTGGTGATATTTGCTTTGGAAGCATTAAGGAGGTGAATGAGTCTGAGCTTTTTATCATTGTCTACAGTTCGCTATTATTTTGAGTGTCACTGCCACCTTTTTCTATCTGTGCCTCCATCATAAATAGAGCTAATATCATGGGGTCAACTGTGCTATTCAAGTAATAGATGTTAGGCACCTTGTGTTTATTCTATTGTGTTACTAAAACATTCTTTTCATTTGGATTGATCTTTGAGTCTAGGATTCTATACTTGCTTGAATATCACCTATAATTATTTCACCTTTCAGCTATAACAGTTTCTAACTATTGTCTAGTCTAAATATTTCTAAGCCATCAGTGGTTGTATAAAATATAGAAAAAAATTCTTCTCTTAAAGTGATAAATTATGTCTAAAAGTATATTTGATTATTTTATGAGGGTTTTATAACAGCTTCCTATGACTGAGTCACAACTTAGTTTTCTCTGTGGTTGCATGTGTGTGTGTGCATGTGTGTTTGCATGTGTGTGCACACATGCATGCATCAAAGTGTACATCATGTGTCTGGAGTATTTTGTATTGTCTGTACAATAGCACTTCCTACCAATGACCCCTTCTCTCTTTCTCTTTATTCATTTTTGTAAATCTCAAAGTACTTTTAATATGTGTTTATGGGCCATCAATTTTTATTCCCTTTATATTTTAAGAAGGGAAACACAGTTAAGTCAAGATGACAAATGAGATGGTGTGGAGGGGGAGAAGTATGGGCTGATAAGAATTATATAGGGAACAAATGATTCCCCTTCAGAGCTGTTCTTCTAAAGTAATGGTTATTATGAATAAAAAACAGCATCATTATTATAAATTTCTTTTAATTAAGTTTTATAATAGAAATTTTTCATCTTTCTACTTTCTAAGTCATATGTTATCTATAGTATATTTTGCAGGCATTAATTATTTGGGAGAACATTTCAGTCCTAGAACCTTTTACAGAAAGGTAGGAATCTTATTTCACATGCTTTAAAGTGCTAGGTGTGTGTGTGTGTACTTTTTTTAACTAAAAACACAAAAGACAATTATTAGCGAAACTGTATGCCTTCATCCTCTTCTGGGAACATTCCTTTACTTTCCTGTTCTCTGACAATACTGCATGTTCAGGAGCAGTCATTAAGTGGTGGCTCTTTTCTCCGGCCCCTCTCCCTGCTGGCATCAGGCAGGGTTGGTATACTCCTTATCCTTTCTTGCCGTTGCCTCTTCCAGATTTATCCCTCCCTCTTTCACAGAGGCACACAGCTGTAGGTTACTTACTGGCAAATATATTAAAAGACCCATTTTACTTCTTTTTCTCCCCCCAGGACACACTTTCTGATAGACCATGCAGTTAGCTGTTGGCTCACTGTCATTTTCTTCAACCCTACTCTTGTCCCAATTATTAGTGATTTTTATCATTCAGGTAGATAATCTACCCAATTATCAAGCTTTACAGATAAGCCTCAAGGTCCCATTTCCTCCAAAAACCCCGTCCTTATTCTAACTTGGGCACTCAGACTCCACGATCGTATCCTGCAACCACTCCATATTCCAATTCCACACTCTAATTTCCAGGCACAATACTATTCTCCATGCTGCTTCCTCTAGTACTCCATCTCCAGAATGCCTCAATTATACCAGGAATCTGAAACTATGAACTTTTTTCATTTCCTGTCCTGACTATGCAGCAAAGATGCCACAATTCCTTACACCATTTTACTTGCTACTTATTTAAAACACATATTGGTTTCTGTATTTATTCAGCCATCTTTTCTTCCATCTAGCTATCTTGGTTCTAACCTTCCTGAGAAAATTGCAGCTGTCACAAACTTCCACAAGCTTTCATTATCACATTTAAACACCTATCTGTGACTGAAGTTTATCTACTCTTGACTAAAGTTTCATGATCTCATGAAAGGCCATCCCTCCAAATGTTGCTAGAACCTACATTGCCCAATACTCAAGGATACTGCACTAGCAATTAATTGTTGGCCAGTCCTATATTACAATAGACAAGTGAAATACAATATAATTTTATTTTTTTAAAGATCAATATCAGGGCCCTGGCCGGTTGGCTCAGTGGTAGAGCTCGGCCTGGCGTGTGGAAGTCCCGGGTTCGATTCCCGGCCAGGGCACACAGGAGAGGCGCCCATCTGCTTCTCCACCCCTCCCCCTCTCCTTCCTCTCTGTCTCTCTCTTCCCCTCCCGCAGCCAAGGCTCCATTGGAGCAAAAGATGGCCCGGGCGCTGGGGATGGCTCCTTAGCCTCTGACCCAGGTGCTAGAGTGGCTCTGGTCACGACAGAGCATCGCCCCCTGGTGGGCATGCCGGGTGCATCCCGGTCGGGCACATGCGGGAGTCTGTCTGACTGCCTCCCCGTTTCTAGCTTCAGAAAAATACAAAAAAATTTAAAAAAATAAATAAATAAATAAAATAAATAAAGATCAATATCAGCTTTGTAGAATGATAGATGATATGTTTTTAGGTTAGAAGAATATGTGTTATATAGAGAATATATACTCTGTAAATGAATTCAGAGTTGTGTGTTATAGACATATTTTCCAGCATCAGTAATGGGAGAAGTATTCATACATGGCTTCAAGAATCTAAGACTTGAGTTGAATCTTCATGGGTGAAGAGATAGGGAGGTATGCAAAGAGAATTAAAGCAGCCATTCCAGGCAGGAGACACAGCATGAGCAAATGTGTAGAGGTGCGAGTGAACATGGTGTAATCAGGGCTCCGAAAGGAAGAATAGAGGCTTCATGAAAGAGCCGAGAGAGAGATATTAATGGAAGCTTGGGTCCTACTTAATGATGGCCTTGAATTCCAGGATGCATTAAATATGAAATGATAGTAAAATATCCACATGGAAATATCTGCTAATGGATTTTTGAGCTGAGATTAGATAAGAGGATATAGTTATATTCATATTTCCTTTGGTTTTCTATTTAATACCTTCCAAACTGAGTTCATGTAACATATCTGAGGATTAAGGGAAAAGACAGATTGGCCCCATTGAGGCAGGAGATTTGGTTAGTGGTAGAGGAAGTCTGCGCACATAGAAGTTCTACTCATTAAGTGAGATACATGAAGGTCAGACCTCAGTTCCCTATGAGGCTTTCCCAGTGAACAGGCCCAGAGTTCAAGTTCAATCTACGTTTCCACATATGTGGGCTCCAGGGTCCCAGGAAGAGACAGCAGGCCCCATGAGAAAGGGCTAAGTCTCAAACTGAAGAGGTTGGTGGTTACTATTTCATGTTTTGACAACGTGGAGACCTGAGTCATTTTTTTTACAAAACAAACCAATCTTTTACCTCACTTTCTGTTACCCTATCATTAGTGTAAAGTTGTTACATCCTGGAATATTGATATCCATTAGAACTAGCTCTGATAATAAAAATGCTCTATAATCTATGTGGATATTGAGCGCTTGAAATGTGTTTAATGAAACAATTTATTTAATTTGAATCTAAATTGTCTTAGCCCTGGCCAGTTGCTCAGTGGATAGAGCATCAGCCCAGAGTATGGACGTCCTGGTTTCAATTCCTGGTCAGGGCACACAGTAGAAGCAACTGTCTGCTTCTGCACTCCTCCCTCTCCCCTTCACTCCCTCTTCACCTCCCACAGCTAGTGGCTCAGTTGGTTTGAGCGTGGCCCCAGGCACTGGGGATAACTCGGTTTGTCCCAGCGTGTTAGCTTCAGGTGCTAAAAGTAGCTTCATACTCGAGCATTGGCCCTAGATGTGTTTGCCTGATGGATCCAGTCAGGGTGCCTTTGTAAGTCTGACTCACTGTTTCCCCTCCTCTCATATGAAAAAATAATCTAAATTGTCCCATGTAGCTATTGGTTACTGAATATTTTAAGGCAACTATAGAACTAAACTCTAACATTTAATGAGCATGTATCATGTGCCTGGCCTAATCTAAGAACTTTGTATGTACTAACTTATTTTATCCCTAGAAGAATTATAAGGAGTAGGCTTTCTTATTTTCCCCATTATAAAAGTAAAAAAGTTGGGGCAAAGAAAAGTTTAGCACAGAGAAGAAATGACAAAGTTGGGATTCAAACCTAGGCAGTACATTCAAAGATCTTAAACAGCTATGCCTTGTCATCTCTAAACCCTAATTTAATCTTGCCTTTTTACTCCCTTCTTACTCACATTTATTCATTTATTTATGTATGTTATTACCATATCTGTTCACCCATAAAATATGTCATTCTTTCCTCTGGAGAGTTTATATTCTTCTTCCTCACTACTGCTTCTAAGTAGCAGGTCTTATTTCATGTGATCACTGAGTAGCTTCCCGACCGTTATACCAGTTCTTCAAAGCAGTGATTCCGAAATTTCAGTATGCAGCAGACTCACTTGCAATATAGGTGGCTTGTTTTTTGATGCAGGGGGTCCCAGATGAGACCTAAGAATTAGCATTTCTAGTAATTTTTCAGGTGATGTCGAGACTACTTGATGGTACAGTGGCCCTACTTGTGACCCATTGCCCTAAACCATTTTGCAAGTCTGTTGCCAGGCAAATTTATTTTAAAATAGAATTGTTAATACTTCTCAGATTTTTTTTTAAGAAAAAGACTTAATCTTTCATCATTTTTTGTCTTGTATGTTACACAAAAATGTATGTATTCTCCCTGAGCCAGAAGATGAAAACCCAATGAAAAACAATAAAGCAAGAAAGAAAGCAAAGGAAGAAATGAGGGAGGGCAGGGAGTAGAGGAAAGGGAGAGAAGGCAGAAAGAAAAACAGTGGTTTATGTAACTGAAAGGCCTAACCCTCTAGGATTCATGGAGGGGCTGCCGTCTGGGACCCACCAGGACAAATCTAGCCACCAAGCTATTGTTATCAGACTAATATTTGAAAAAATATTAAATGTTCACAGTTAAAATATGTCTTTATTTTCCCACAGACCCCACCAATTCATTTTTTTTAACTGGCATTGCTTTGGGGTCTCCAAACTTTTTACACAGGGGGCCAGTTCACTGTCCCTCAGACCATTGGAGGGCTGCCAAATACAGTGGTCCTCTCACTGACCACCAATGAAAGAGGTGCCCCTTCCAGAAGTGCAGTGGGGGCTGGATAAATGGCCTCAGGGGGCCGCATTGCGGCCCGCGGGCTGTAGTTTGGGGACGCCTGCGCATCTCCCTGCCAATTAAAGACTTTAAAATTTGCTACTC
This sequence comes from Saccopteryx leptura, assembly GCF_036850995.1. Lineage (NCBI taxonomy): Eukaryota > Metazoa > Chordata > Mammalia > Chiroptera > Emballonuridae > Saccopteryx > Saccopteryx leptura. The sequence goes on along the minus strand of NC_089505.1, from coordinate 39,377,744 downwards.
CAGGTTTAGGACAACAAAAAATAGTGTCAAGACTGGATCGCCTCCCAGATCATGGTTTCTCCTTCCTCAAAGTAAGCTGTGTATTCACATAGACTGTCTTAATATGGTGATGATGGTGGCTCTTGTCAGCTTCAGGCTTACATAATTTTTATTTCCTGAGATCTCTGTGAGAAGACTATCACTTTTCCCCATGGTCTAGCAAAAGACCATGATAGTTACGATTGGTCCTGCTTTATTCAGGTGCTCATCTGTTATGAGGATGGCTGGTAATGGGGAAAAGGAGTCAATCCTAGAGGGAGAGTGTGGAAAATCTGGCTACCCAAAGTAGAATTAGGGTGCTGTTGCCTGTGCAACAGGGGTCGGACTGGGACAAATGCACCAGGTATCTACTCCACAAATTGTAAACCAAAACTGTGTTTTGAACCTGAATATACTATTCTTTTCACCTGAAATATAGCAATCATATACTTATCTCATCGGTATGAGATAGACCATTCATGGTCTATTTCAAATCCTCATTCATAAAAACCACTATAACCTCTGCCTGAAATCCTGAAATTAATCTTATTTTTCTTTCTTTCCCTTTCTTTCTTTCTTTCTTTCTTTCTTTCTTTCTTTCTTTCTTTCTTTCTTTCTTTCTTTCTTTCTTTCTCTCTCTCTCCCTCTCTCTCTCTCTCTCTCTCTCTCTCTCTTTCTTTCTTTCTCTCTTGTGTGACAGAGACAGAGAGAGGGACATATAGGGACAGACAGACAGGAAAGGAGAGAGAGAGATGAGAAGCATAAATTCTTTGTTGCGGTACCTTAGTTGCTCATTGATTCCTTTCTCATATGTGCCTTCACTGGGGGGCTACAGCAGACAGAATGACCCCTTGCTCAAGCCAGCAACCTTGTGCTCAAGCTGGTGAGCATTGCTCAAACCAGATGAGCCCGCGCTCAAGCCGGCAACTTTGGGGTTTCGAACCTGGGTTCTCCCGGTCCCAGTCCAAAGCTCTATTCACTGCGCCACCACCTGGTCAGGCTAATTTTCTTTCTTTAGCCACAGGGACATTCTACTAAAATACCTCTCATGTTTATAGCTGTATATTTGCTCTCTTTATACTACTATATTTACAGGCCTTTGTAAATAGGAACTGTCTCAATGTATTACTCAAGATATTGTTTGATAAGTGCATTAGATGTTTGGTTCATTCTCCATTCTGATTTTGTAAAATATTGACATTTAGTATAAAAATATAGCATCTAAGATTATTATTCTAGCCCATATTTACTTTCTGTGAATTATTATTTGAGGGCAATAATCATCTATCTTTTAGAATGATTTTTTAAAGAGATTGTGATTAAATTTATATAAAAATATATAAAGTAATTACCTAGAGAGAACAGTTTAATTTATATATTCCAAGTAATGGTGGATAAAATCTAGTTTATGTTACTCAGTATCCTTTGTATAAGGATTCACATGATAGTCACTTTTAGGAATTAATAGGAACCTGAAACATAGCAGTTTCTCAAAAAACATAGAAATGAATAGGGCAGGAAAAAAATGGATTCTGAATGCATTAGTATAGATCTTTGAAAAATATTCCCATTGCAGTTGATCCAAAGTTCAAAGTTAAATTTAATGCATAAATAAAATTGGTAATTTACTCTGAGGTTTATGTGTAAAAATCTCTTTTATGATATCTTATCAACCATTTAAGGGCCTTATAATACTTTCCTGAAAATTACCTTGAATCATTTTCATCTCATTCTTTGTTAAACAGACAAGAATGAAGGAGAAGAGTGGAGTAGTGCTCCGATAAGCAGGATGATTCCTTTCCTTGTACTCCCTTATGCAAAACACAAGTGGAGACCTGAAGTAAAGTGTATTAAATTAAATGTTTTACAGCCAAAACATGTGGATTAATTTTAAGATCTGTGTTTCATAAGATGATACAATATCAAAAGTTAAGATCCCACTAATTTTCATTTTATTTCCTGGAAAGCAGAATTTCAGAGAACAGTGGCAGCGAGCTGAAGCCAACACTTCTAGTTGATATCACAAGTACAATTCATTGAAATGAGAAGTAAAGACTTCAGAAGGAAACTGGCAACACTGAAAGTCTTTAAACTGAAACTAGTATAATAAAGTATTAGAATGATGAAACAAAAAAGCATCACATCTTACTATTAGACATCAGTCTTTACCCTTGAGATCTTTCTTTTGCATAATCTAAAATGTTGCTATGGTTACCAGTATATCTTTATTTTGGCACCAAGAAAAATGCAGAATATACAGTGTGTGGGTTGTAAAGCTAATGAGAGATTTCTGAATGACTGAAAAGCATGAATTCACGTATTCATCATTTGAAAAGTTGTAGAAAATTCTATTGGTGTGAGACAACTCGCTATCCATTATCAGATGCAGGTAAAAACGTTTAAAAAGACATTGTCTATGTGGTGGGTGTTACGAGCTTAATTATTGAGGCATTGTCTTTTTTTTTTTCAAGAATGATCCAAAGAGTGTGTTGCTTTCTTTACTCCTTCAGTTCCTACCTAGAGTGGGTTAATGGAGAAAACATTTGAGAGTGACTGACATCTTTTTCACTGACTAGCAATGTGACCTTGGACCAGGACACTCTCTGGAGCTTAATTAACTGACCTGTAAAATGAGGCATTTGAACCAGCTGATTATTAAGTTCCTATCCAGCTCTAACAAAGGGTGTTTATTTCTGTATTATATTTTTATTACTCAAACAATCCACATTTTATTGCAGAAATTTCTTCAATTACAAAACCAAAAGTTTTATTAGGGTGGGGTATCTATAGTTCCATTCTGTAACATTAAATGTTTTGGCTTTATCATAAAATTATTCTTCTAGCTTGACCCCAATCATTACTCATTCCCATAATGAAATCATTTCTGCAAACCAGAGATGCGTCTCTAGTCATTAATAATATTTTGAATAGTATGAAGACAAGATTATGGCAGTCCAACTGAGATCCTCAGCTTTTATCATCTTTCCTACAAAGAATAATAATTTTTCAGTTAGGACAAAATTTGCTATATGAGACTGCTGCCAGTGTTACAATGAGTTGACTGAGCAAGAGATCATTGGAAATTAAACCACTAGGGAAACCATCCCTAGCATTTATCATCCAAAAATATAAGGACCCATCTACTCTTATTGAATCAGAATCAGAAAAGGGGGGGAAAATCAAGATTTATGACCTTAGTTTCTTGGGAGCAGCGAAGATTGCCATGCTTATTTTAGGAGGACTTAACAACAAAAAACAAATAAGAAAAAAAAACACCCCAAAACAACAAAAAACATATAAAAGATTATTTTCTACTCTAAACTTCTTAGACTGTTGGCTTAAAATATTTCTGCCAGTCTAGCCCAAGCAAAACCAACATGCTTTATAAAGCTTTATTTCATTTTGTAGTGGATTTGAATTTTTTACAGTTATAAAAATTCAAGTATAAAAACATAAAATACTGTCAGGAAGCTTAGTTTACCTTGAATCTGCTTTTCTACTCTGTGGAGGAAAGCTTAATATTGATATTGATAGTAACTTAGTTGCTTCTGGTTTCGAATTCAATTTTGAATTAGCCTGCTCAGTTTATATTCTACTTTGTTTTCTGTTTTCCCACCCCCTCTGCCCCAGGAACCTGGGTTCAGAAGAGTTTTACTAAACAGTGTAGGTGTGGGAACTGGGTTTGCAGTTGAGTTTTGGGAATCTCTTAGTGTTGACCTCTGTGGAAGTGGGACTTATCCTACCAGATTGGAAATGGCTCCCTCTCTTCTGGTGCATCTGCTGATCTCATCATGGCATTCAGTTCTCAGGTCCATATGCACAGTGCCTTCTTGAACTCAATCTCAGTCTCTTCAGATAGTTTTAGTATCTCATCCATTCACAACTCTACTAATGTTTCAAAGTTTTCAGTTTATCTTAGTGGTTCTCAACCTGTGGGTCGCGACCCCGACAGGGTCACCTAAAGCCATCGGAAAATATATAATGCATATCAGGTATTTACATTCCGAATCATAACTGTAGCAAAATTACAGTTATGAAGTAGCCACCAAAATTATTTTTTGGTTTGGGGTCACCGCAACATGAGGAACTGTATTGCAGGGTCACGGCATTAGAAAGGTTGAGAACCACTGGTTTATCTCCTTATTGTATATTGGCTTACTCAGGATGTAGTGAGGCTATGTTCAGGCTCTATCTAGGAACTTTCCTCAGACATTTTCCACAATATAGGTATCATGTTAGTTGCAAATTCTCTATAAGTCTTCCATTATCTGAACAAGTCCTCTGCTCTAAGATTACCCCAAGACTTACTGAGATATATATGGGAATTTTGGTCATCTTGTCTTACCACTACATTAAGATTCTACAGTGGGAAGGATCTTGGGACCCACCAGAAACTGTCTATATCCTGTAAATATCACTATTCTTTTCCTGCCCAGTGGTGAAATTCTTACCACCTTTTGATGAGAAAATACTTCTTAGATTGTTGTGAATTCTTCATTGTATTTTATCTCTTACAAGACTCAGAAATAAACAAAAACAAAACATTTTTTCTTTCAAGTTGTTTTTAGAATTGAAAGTTATGGATACTTGTTACTTCTACTAGATATTTTCCTAAGTTCTTTAAAGAGTAAGAAAGCCAAGCATATGATTACTGTTCTCATTTTATTAGCTCTTTCTGAATGAAGTGTATTTATTGATAGAGGATGAAGGAAGGGAAAAATTTACTGGAATAATCATGCACTTGGATATCAAAATACTATGCTGCTATAGTTAAATTTATATATTCAATAAATGCTTAAAATAAACACTTTGTGTTTTAATTTTCTTTATTTTTATAAAGAGCCTAAATTTTATGAGTCTTATTTTCAAGAACAGAAACTCAGTTTATTATGTTGTATCTAAAGGAAGAAAGAAAAATAATTCAGTCATAAATTAAGGAACTCCTACATTCTAATTATAGCAAATTTTATCATTTATAGAGTGATCATTTTTTCTGAGTTCCTATTTTTACATTTTATATACATTACCCCAACGTTATATAAAGTGGATAAAATATATTTTTTAATTATATCAATGAAAAATAAGGGAAATGAATGAAGTTAGTCAAGATAAATCAAGAGATAATGGGAAAACAAGGAATCAAATCTAGGTCTCTTAATTCCAAAATACATGCACATAACAATTATTCTGTATGTTGAGAAAAAGACTTTTTAATTTTACCTAATTACAAATTTCCCATGCATCTTAGGAACAGGAACAACATCTTACAACTTTTAAATCTCCACAGCACTTATCAAAGTTCATAAAGAATACGAATAGATTGCAAATGATTCTAGCATGCAGTATTTTTTATTGATTGATTTTAGAGATAGAGGAAGGAAAGAGAGAAAGAGGAGAGAGAAACATTAATTTATTTTTACACTTATTTATCTACTCGTTGGTTGATTCTTGTATGTGTTCTGAGGAAGGATCAAAGCCATAACCTTGGCTTATTGAGATAATGCTCTAACTATCTGAGCTACCTGCTCAGGGCCTAGTATGCAGTATTTTAAACTTAAACTATTAATAGTTTTTTTGTGATTAAAATAAATTCTTCCATTAAAATAAATATATTCATATCTACATAGATGAATCTCCCCCCAAAAAAGAATATTGAACAAACATACAGATAAAAAAAATACTTTATGATACTGCTTCAAAAAGTTCAAAACTGGCAAAAACTGAACATATATTATTTAGGAATCCATATATAAGTGAAAAGAAAATTATTGAGGCAAGAACTGATTAATTATTTATAGATATTAGAAATATTGATATGTTTGTAAAAAAGAAAAATGTGATTGGTGAGGGGGTAAGCAGGATTCTAAGATGCTGTTAATGTTCTTTCATTTCAGTTGGATGATGGTTATAGTGGTATTAGATTTATTTTCACCCTTTATGCCAAATGCATATTGTACCTGTTCCTTTGCATAAATTATATATTTCACTATATTAAGTACCATTGCACCCAATTACATGTTCTCTAGAAATACCTTTCCAGATTCTGTAAAGTGCTCACCACCTTTGTAGAATGGTCATTGCACTTGTGGTAGTGCTCTGGGGCTATACTGTATTTCCCCATGTGTAAGACACTCCCATGTATAAGATGTGCCCTAATTTTGAAGCCCAAATTTTGAAAATAAAACTATTACATAAAGTTATTGAACTCAAGTTTTATTCATCACAAAATTTATACAACTCCTTCCTCGCTGTCAAAACTCTCATCCATTAGCTTGTCCCCATCGGTATCTGATGATGAATCACTGTCTTCAACAATGAGCACAAAAACAAGCGTAGAAAAGCGGGAAATTTAAGAAAAAAAATCTACAATCACTATATAAGAGGCATCCAATTTTTAGACCCCAAAATTTTCTAAAAAAGGTACATCTTATACATGGGGAAATATGGTACTTGAAATTGGGGTTTCTCAATCTGGGTGCTATTAGTATTTTTGGCTGGTTAATTTTCTGCTGGGGGAGGTATGCTTAGCAGGACCTTTACCTACTAGATAGTAGCACCCACTCCCATGTCTTACCAAAACTGTCTTCAGACATTGCCCTATGTGCCTTGGTGGAAGGGGTGGAGTGTGGGATGCAAAATCACTCCTGGTTTGGGCCCACTTCTTTGAAGCCTTGTCTTTTCTTGTACTACTTGAATTTTCACTCATTTCAGTATATTTGTACTGTAGTTTCCCCCTTTCACTACATGATATTTATCAGCACAGGATGGAATGTGGGGGATTTTAGAAAACATCTTCTCCAGCCTTTTCCAGCACATTGTGCATTCGTTCCAGACATTCTGAAAAGTGTGGCATGCAGCCCCATTGTTATGAGCGTTCAGGACATCCTCACTAACCTGAGAACAGTACACAACAACAGTGATTGCATCTGTGGGTGGCTGTGGTTTCACTTTTGACCTGTTCTACTGAAGGGTCACTTATAGAAAACAAGCTCCCCCATACATGGGCAAGCTGCAAATACGAAAGTGGAAGCAAACGTATCTGCACAGAACAGTGATAATTCCTTCCTAGAACAAAGAGATGAAAAGGCTAAAATAATGTTCAGATGAAACGTTTACTTCTCTAAATAAGAGTCTCAAAAAACTGTGAAGAGTTGATTATACAGTCTTATATATTTTGAGATTTAATTAGCTAATGTCTGGGGGAAATAGTAAAAGCTGAGCTCCCCAGAGAAAGATGCTATCAAAGTGACTTTTTTATTAACTCTGGTAATTTTGAAACATCTTCAGTTGATGCATGTTTGCTGCTGAAATTTGTTCATTTTGCCTCCACAAGATAGTTCTTTTAAGCCTTTGCTTTAGTTGGCCATTACTTGCACTAGTAAAGCTATCAGTAGGGAGATATCTTGAAGTAACTTAATACTTAAATTTAGTTGTGTTTCCTTTTCATATAGAGTCCTTGGTATTTGCATTTATAAAAAATCCTCCTTCTACCTCGGAGTAAAAACACATAGCCCCATACCTACCCTGAACTTAGCTTTCTTCTCTCTGTAGTTTCTATTACAGCTCAATTTACATTAGCCAAGGTTCCAGTATTTGATACAGTCTATAATTACTAATTTTCAATTAAAAAATAATTTACGTTCACCTGTCTATATATGAGTAAATTTTTTAAGTTTTAGTCATAATGTATTATCCATTTTCCAGCTAAGTTCCATGAAATATCAAATGTTTACTTTGATATTAAATATTAATATCTAATTCGAATGAAGTCACTGGACATTTGTTACATAAATGTCTCTCCAGTTAAGAGACTAAAAAACTTACCTCTTACTCAATTATATTCATACCCATGCTTGCTTCTTTTGATAAGCAAGTTGATCCTTAAGGTCATTCTTAAAGTTAAAAGTTAGTAATAATCAAAATGACAAATGTTTCTTGAGTACACAGTCACCATGGGATTGCATTCTTCGGGTTTAATGCCTAATTCTAGGACCTTCTTGGAAATCACATTATTTTAACTTAAAAGATTATCTGAGAAATAATAAAATACCTGTCAGATAATAGTATAAAAAATTAGAATTATTCACTTATAAATTCACATAAAGTGAATATTCCAAATGATATATAATAGTGTTCTGTTATAAAATAATTCATTGAGATGATTCATATGAATGTGACTTTTATCAGAACTATAAATAATTTTACAGGTATTACATGGCAGGCAAGGTATTGGTTCGGATATTTAAAAACAGTGGAAACTGCATGATGAGTTATGACTTCTGATATTTAAAAATATACTGAGCATTCTAGATTAGCGACCATTTCAATTTAAGTCACTAGGATGTGAGGTATTTTTGAAACTATGGATTTGTTTTGTTCTGTTTTTATTGTCTCAACTCTCTCAACATCTGGCAGTGTGTCTTACTCAAGAAATGTTGCCTAAATGACAGCATTAATGGACTGGTGAAGAAGCAGTTTAGGATTAATCCTTGTGGAAATCAGGAAAGGGCAATGATGAGAGTCAGTTTAGATTAATTATGAAAGTATAGACGTGTATATATAGAATGTATGCTTTTTTTTTTTTTTTTTTTTGCTATGTAGTGTCAAAGAGGCAATTTTGATATGATTTAACAATTGCATTGAATGAAAATAAAAAGCGGACTATGCAACTGGTTTCTGAACTTGGGAAACTGATATATGATGGTAGTGGAGAAGCAGGTAATTGATGTACAGTGAGTGGGAGATTACTAGAGCTGATGTGTTTAACTATACAAAGAAATGGGGGCATCAATGAAAAAAAAATAAAATGGCATGACTCATTTCATATTCCCCTATGTGCCTTTGGTTTGGAGTGGTACCTTCAGGTTCTTTGAACAAGGCCCCAGTAATAATAAGAAGCCCAGAAATACAAATAAATATATTAGGAGGATAGGGAAGGGAAGAGAAAGAGGTACTATACACTCTTTTTCCTAAACTTCACATCAAATCTGATGAGTAAGTGGAGTGAGAGGAGGTGGAATTGCTTTTGAATGGAAGTGAAAGTCTGTTTTTGACAAGAGGTGCATTATAAGCTAAGGGTGCTCTCTCATTGAGATAATATGTGCTTTTAGAACTTTAAAGGGGCTAGGACAGGGACCAGAAAAGGGGAAGTAGATCACTGGATACTGATGGATGAATAAAGTATGACGGAGAGCAATAAAGTGAATGGACTTTAGATTTCTCTCTAACGTATGCATCTTCAAGAGCATAGGAAGCAGGTTTTAGGGTTGTTAGCCATGATTCATGTGGCCATAAATATTTATTGAATACCTTTTCTGTGCCAGGAACTGTTCTAGGTATTAGGATCTGAACAATGAGGAAGACACACAAGGTCTCTTAGTCTAGAGAGAGAGGAGAGAAAATAGACCACTAAAATCAATACATGGACAAAATAATTTCTGAGAGTAAAAAATGCCTTGAACAAAATAAACAGGGTGTTGTCATAGAGCCTGAGAGTTAAGGACTACTTTAGCTTGGATACTCAAAGGGTCTTTACTGATGATGTGACTTCTACAATAAAACTTGAGTAGTAGAATGTGCCAGGCAAAATACTGTAAGTAAGTTGTTGGTCAAATAAGTTTTTAAATATGATAAAGATGTTTGCTCACTTATAGTTTGCATTGGGTATGGGAGACAGGCTGTAAGCTGGCAAAGTCACTATAGCCTAAGGCTTAGTTTTAAGACTAAGCCTTTGCCACCCTTTTAATACTAAGATGTTTTCAAAACTAAGTTATTCCCCACACCCTTGACTCTTGCATGATGTGGGGTGGTGCACTGTTATGAGGAATCCCATTTATGCCTCAGATAAGTGACTTTGTATCAGACACTTCCTTATTTGTATATTGGCTTAAAGGTTTTCATTTCTACACTATAAAATGGGGCAGACCGGGGGTTCTCTCTCTCTCTCTCTCTCTCTCTCTCTCTCTCTCTCTCTCTCTCTCTCTGTCTCTCTCTCAGTTCCTGCTATTAACATTGCAGAGGAGAAACAGCTAAGATGGTGGAGTACTGAAGGAGAAGCCAGTTTGTGCAGAGAGAAGGAGATGGGGAACAGAGGTGAATAAAGCTGGAGAGGTAGAAACCTTTGATTCTAGGAATACTCAGATAAGTCAGTGGCTTTGGGAGCCCTGAATGGAAAGGGAAGTGTTTTCCCACTGTGTGTATTTCTTGTCCACCAGGTGCGAGCTAGGATTAAAGATAATTGCCTACCAGTTCTTGTCTCAGTTGTTTCATTAACATCTGGCCAAATTCAATGAGAAACTGCATGTGAATGGCCATGATGGCGGCCCCTGGCCATACATAGGTAAATAAATAAATAAAAGCAAATTCAAGATTACTGAGGGACCAGAAGAAATCCAGTGTATCTGCCAAAGCATGGAGCGGGGAATTAGCACAGCATGAATTTGCAAGCTACAGTCAGATCCAATAGGGCATTGCAGAACAATGGAAAAAATTGGAATTCTCCCTTAAAGGGAAAATTGTTGGAAGTCTCTAAGCAAGAAAATAAAAAATTTTATTTTACATTTTTAAAGATCATCAGACTGCCTGCTAGAGAATGCAAAAGTGGAATTAGGGAACACAGATGATCACAGCAGTACCCATGAGAAATCATGATGCACTAACTAAAGGAGTCATAGAAACTGTACAGATAATCCTGGGACATATAGTAGAGAAACAAAAAGCAAGCATTGACTTGTCCAGGGTGTAGGGTGGGAGGTGTATCCAATAAGAAAAATACATATTTGTTTCAGATATATATATGTGTGTGTGTGTGTGTGTGTGTGTGTGTGTATACATGTATATATATGTATATATGTATATGTATATATAAATACATATATATACCTGAGTCCAACATGTTTCTTCCTGCATTAATTACAATTATATGCATGTTACCATTTACTGCATATTGATAGTTTGATTATATATTGAAGACTTTTTTTAACAGCTATTAAGAAATTAACTAGTTTTATTTTGCTTTTTCACTTTTGTGTGTGTTTGTAATAATTTTTTTGTCTTACATTGTTCATAAATAAGACAAGTAATCCTATAAGATGACAAACTATTGATTTCTTTTTGAGAGATTTGTGAAGTTTTTGTTTTGTTTTAACATTGAACTAGGGAGCCATGGTTAAAATTGAAAACTTTATCCTATTATAACTGACTTCTCTGTGAAGGGCCAAGGATCACTGACATATAGTTGAAAATAGTTTATTAAATATTCTCCCTTTAGTGTTTTTCTTACTCCATTCTTGATCAAGTATATGCGCTTTTCACACTCTTGCCATTATTTTTTATTTTTATTAATCTAGCTAAGAAAATTGTCATTCTCTCAGATTGTTTATGTTCAACTCACTAATGTAAACATAAATTAAACTAATGGGTGTGTGGGGGATTGTCTCATTTTGTTTTAAACTGTTATTTTCTTTTAGTATTTACTTTTTTTTTGTATTTTTTTTTTGTATTTTTCTGAAGCTGGAAACTGGGATAGACAGTCAGACAGACTCCCGCATGCGCCCGATGGGGACCCACCCGGCACGCTCACCAGGGGGCAACGCTCTGCCCACCAGGGGGCGATGCTCTGCCCCTCCGGGGCGTCGCTCTGTCGCGACCAGAGCCACTCTAGCGCCTGGGGCAGAGGCCAAGGAGCCATCCCCAGCGCCCGGGCCATCTTTGCTCCAATGGAGCCTCAGCTGTGGGAGGGGAAGAGAGAGACAGAGAGGAAGGAGAGGGGGAGGGGTGGAGAAGCAGATGGGTGCTTCTCCTGTGTGCCCTGGCTGGGAATCAAACCCGGGACTTCTGCATGCCAGGCCGATGCTCTACCACTGAGCCAACCAGCCAGGGCTGCTGTACTCTACTTTTTTTATGTTAATGTGTACAGCCTACTTATTATTTTAAAATGGGCCTGATCAGGTGGTGCACAGTGGGTAGAGCATTAGACTGGGAAACAGGTTCGAAATCCTGAGGTCGACAGCTTGAGCTGGTCCATCTGATTTGAGCACAGCTCATCAGTTTGAGCCCAAGGTTGCTGGCTTGAGAAAGGGGTCACTCAGTATGCTGTAGCCCCATGGTCAAGGCACATATGAGAAAGCAATCAATGAGCAACTAAGGCTCCATAACAAAGAATTGATGCTTTTCATCTCTCTCTCTCCCTTCCTGTCTGTCCCTATTTATCCCTCTCTATGACTCTCTCTCTGTCTCTGTCAAAAAAAAAAAAGAAAAAGAAAGAAATGGAGTAAGTACTGAGAACAAATTTCATTAGAGAAAGGGATCCATTGTGTCCACATTTACTCAACTTGCCTATATTTGTAGTTTTGTGATAAAGCTTCCATTTCAAAATTCCTATACAGAATCCAATGTGAAAAATCTATGTTGTTATTTTTTATACTTGTATTGGTTTGCCAGGGATTCCATAGAAAAATACCATGAATTGTGTGGCTTAAGTCACAGAAATTTATTTCCTCGCAGTTCTGGAGGTTAAACCTTTAAGATCAAGGTACAGGCAGGCTTGGCTTCCTCTTAGGCTTCTCTCCCTAGCACTCAGATAACTACTCTTTTGCTGACTTTCCACCTTATCTTTTCTCTGTGCACAGGTATACTTGTCTCTGTCTCCTAATCACTTTTCTGTAATGACACCAGCCAGATTGGATTAGTCTCCACCCTAACAACCTTATTTTAACTTAATCACCTCTTTAAAGGCCCTATCTCCAAATACAGTTACATTCTGAGATAAGGGTTTTTAGGAACTTTAATATACTAACTGGAGGCTGGGGGGGGGGCATGTATGACTCAATTTAGTCCATGACCCCTCTAAAAACTAGAATGAAGCCTTGGCCGGTTGGCTCAGTGGTAGAGCATCGGCCTGGCGTGCAGGAGTCCCAGGTTCAATTCCTGGCCAGGGCATACAGGAGAGGCACTCATCTGCTTCTCCACCCCTCTCCCTCTCTTTCCTCTCTGTCTCTCTCTTCCCCTCCCTCAGCCAAGGCTCCATTAGAGCAAAGTTGGCCTGGGCACTGAGAATGGCTCCATGGCCTCCCATGGCCTCTGCCTCAGGCGCTAGAATGGCTCTGGTGGCAACAGAGCAACGCCCCAGATGGGCCGAGCATCGCCCCCTGGTGGGCATGCCAGGTGGATCCTGGTCAGGCTCATGCGGGAGTCTGTCTGACTGCCTCCCCGTTTCCAACTTCAGAGAAATAAAAAAAGAAAAAAGAAAAAAAACTGGAATGAAACAAGTTAAAAATTTTAGTGTACAAGAAAATTCTGTTAAATCTAAATAGATTGACCAATCCCAGAATGCTTTGTTTTTTCTATCTATATAACTAAAATCTTGAAAGTTCTGTGATGAATAATGTAAGGCCAGGAGCCGCCATCGTGGCCATTCACATGCAGGTTCCCATTGGATTCGGGCAGACCGTAAAGGAATGGCGGAGTCAGAGGATGGTGGCCCATCCTATTTATTGGTGTCTCACCAATACAGGCAAACCACAAAAGAAGACAAGGGAAAAGCAGAAAACTAGCTTTTCCCATGAAGGGCAAGGGATCAGGGAAGTCCCTGCAATCGTGATAGCAGGAGCTGTGTGTCAGCTCCTGGTCTGTCCCACTTTATAGTGTAGAAAACCAAAAACCCTTAATCCAATATACAAACAAGGAAGTCTCCGATACAAAGTCACTTATCTGAGGCATAATTGGATTCCTCATGAGAGTGCGCCACCTCACATCATACAATCAGTCAAGAGTGTGGGGAAAAGCTTAGTCTTAAAACTAAACCTTAGGCTACAATGACCCTGCCTGCCCACAGCCTGTCCCCCACACCCAATATAAATCACAAGCGAGCAAACATATATATCATATTTACAAACCCATTTGACCAACAAATAAGATGAAGTTAGGCACTCTTATTTAACTAGTAACATCCATTACTTTATTCTTTTCTGACCCAGACATGCCGAGCACCTTGGGATTTAACTCTGAGACTGGCCCACTTGATATTTAAATTCTCTTGACTAATGAAGATCATGTGCTATACAGTTGGACAAAACAAAACTTAATTTTACTCTGTATTTATAGTCCAGAACTCTTTTATACTTGCCAAATTCTCATATTGCATAGAACTAACCCATCAGATACAACTTCAGTAGCTATTGTAGTAATAGCCCAAACTTGCCCTGTGTTTGAAAGAAGCATATGCCTTGGGGATCAGAGAAACCTGAGTTCATATTCTAGCTGTACCACTTGGTCTTTAGCAGCAATTTGCTCATCTGTGAACTAGGGTTATTAGTATGTATCACATAGTGTTTGGTGGGGATTAGTCAAGATAACATAGATGTCAATTGGACACACATGTGTATTTAAGGGCAATTACAGTACAATATGGTAGACTACTATCTTTTACTCAACTAATTACTTCTAATCCAGTTTCTACCATAAACATTTCCATATTTGTTTATTAATTAAACTTACAATAATATGAAAAAGACCTCATTTCTTTGTTACAAGATAAAACAGGGTTCAGTGTAACGGAGGCCTTCAGAATGTTGTGTGTGTGTGTGTGTGTGTGTGTGTGTGTGTGTGTGTGTGACAGAGACAGAGATAGGGACAGATATGGACAGGAGGGGGAAGAGATGAGAAGCATAAATTTTTCATTGTGACACCTTAGTTGTTCATTGATTGCTTTCTCATATATGCCTTTACCGGGGGGCTACAGCAGAGTGAGTGACCCCTTGCTCAAGCCAGTGACCTTGGTCTCAAGCTGGCGAGCTTTTCTCAAACCAGATGAGCCTGCACCCAGGTTTTTTCAAATCTGGGTCCTCTGCGTTCCAGTCTCACACTCTATCCACTGCCTGGTCAGGCCAGAATGTTTATCTTTTAAGTCTGTACTGATTCTAATGTATACAAAAACTGGTAAATTAACATCCATATGTATTAATATTTACTGCCCTACCCAAAGGAAAAATTTCTACATTGCATCAAAGTGTGGTGAAACCACTCAGGGACACTCAAACCCAATTAATGTATACTTATAGTAGTGACTTGTATTGTGCATTGCTTTTGTCAATTTTCAGAAGTGCCTGCCCTTAGAGGGTTGCACATTCTGGGCAAGGAAAAAGGATGGAAGAAACTAGATCATATCCAATTTGAATAGTGAATTCACCTGTTGGTCTCAAAATAGTAGAATCATAAAAATTGAGAAACTAAAAAAAAAAGTCTTTGAAGTGACCTCATTTATGGCCAGTAACCACGGGCACCATCACAGCCGCCTGACCTGTGCAGGTTTGCATTTGATTCGGACAGACAGTAATGAAACAACAAAGCCAAGAACTTGTGGGCCATCATCTTTAATCCTAGCTTGCACCTGGCGGGCAAGTAAAAACACCCACTGGGCTCCAAAACCCACTCATTCAGCGCTCACAAAGCTACTGACTTATCCAAGTTTCCTAGAATCAAAGGTTCCTACCTCACCAGCCGTATTCACCTCTGTTCCCCATCTCCTTCTCTCTGCACAAACTCTGCACTAACTGGCGTCTCCTTCAGCTCTTCGCCATCTTGGCTGCTGCTTCTCTCCTCCACGTAGTCCTTCTCTGCTCTCCCTCTACTTGGGATCCTCTGCCCATTTTATAGTGTAGAAATCAAAAGCTTGAATCCAATATACAAACAAGGAAGTCTGTGATACAAAGTCACTTATCTGAGGCATAATGGGAATTCTCATGAGAGTGCACCACCTCACATCATGCAACAGTCAAGGGTGTGCGGAAAAGCTTAGTCTTAAAACTAAGCCTTAAGCTATAACAACCCTGTCTGCTTACAGCCTGTCTCCCACACCCAACGCAAACTATATGCAAGCAAACATATATATCATATTTACAAACTTATTTGACCAACACCTCAGAAAACCCAGAGCAAGAGACTAGTTTTGGCTGTCAAATTTTACTTATTTAGTTATGTCCAATTCCAAAATATGCTTATGGGAGAAAATATATAAATAAGCCAGAAAATGCAATATAGCTGATCAGAGTCTCAAACTACAAATACTATCTAAACCATGGCTTTGGCAGTGGGGGGGGGGAGAGTGTACAGGGTTCCATGGCGAACCAGTGTTTGCTCTCTCTCCTTTTCTCTTTAACCACTCTTTGTGAAACCGCCATGGGAGTTGGAACTTGGCAAGGATGCTTCTTCTGACTTAACAAAGAGGTTCATTTGGCAGAGCAAAAAGGGGGCTTTTAAATGTTAACTTGCATATTCCATGAGTACCATCAGGAAAAGAGTCTTTCTACAAGATAATATACCTACTGGGAAATCTATTTGGGTGAAGTGATCTGAAGTAAAAAGGGGACAGAATTGTAGGGTAGAAGAAATAGTCCCTTGCATTATCTTTTACATTAAGTGCTAACAGCATCCATCTCTTCTCAGTGCCGCTCTCATGCTCAAGCCAGGACCCAATCACTCCCAAGTGCACTTGAATATTTCAAGCTATCAAGAGGGAAGAAGAGTAATTCTACCATTAAAATATATTCAAGTTTTCTTTTCAAACAGCTTATGGAATAAGTTGGTCTTATTTGGGAACAACTCTACTTTCCACTTTAAATATGTGCATCATTATATGTTACATACTGTATATATGCACATATATTAAATTTAAGGTCAAATACATATCTGAATTATGTATAAATTAAATGTTTATTTAAAACCAATGTTTTTGCATATAATCAAGTTACTGGAATGATTAGATAACACGAGTTAAGACAAAAGCTAACAATTTTATTACATTTATTCTAAACTGCCAAATCTAGAAATTTCAGATTCAGAAGGGTGATATATGTAAATATGTCTACATAAGTACAGTGTGTCTGTAAAGTCATGATGCACTTTTGGCTGGTCATAGGAAAGCAACAAAAGACGATAGAAATGGGAAATCTGCACCAAATAAAAGGAAAACTCTCCCAGTTTCATACCTATTCAGTGCAGTTCGATGTGGGCTCACACACAGATTTTTTAGGGCTCCTTAGGTAGCTATCCCGTATAGCCTCTAGTGACAGACTCATCACTGACTGATGGTCTACCAGAAAGGGGTTTCTCCACCAAACTGCCGGTTTCCTTCAACTGCTTATCCCACTGAGTAATGTTATTCCTATGTGGTGGCGCTTCATTATAAACATGCCGATATTCACGTTGCACTTTGGTCACGGATTCAAATTTAGCGAGCCACAGAACACACTGAACTTTCCTCTGTACCGTTCACATCTCGACTGGCATGGCCTTGGGCTGCTCCGCTGTATACACAGTGTTACATCATCATCTGTGCATTTGCACATGCTGCCACATCATCCTACAGAAACTGGGAGGGTTTTCTTTTTATTTGGTGCAGATTTCACATTTCTATCATCTTTTGTTGCTTTCCTGTGACCGGTCAAAGTGCATCATGACTTTACGGACACATTGTATTATGCATTTTTTATAGCTTTTTTGGAATATCTGAAATCCCAAATTTATAATCAAATTTTAGTGACAATTTAGTTTTATGTGTAAGATTTTGGTTTCCATAGAAGTTCCCCATGAACAGTTAGACATTCTTGCATTTCAAGATCCAATTATTCTCTGGTAAAAGTCATTCAGTAGGACTTTCTAGAGATACAGTTGCCTGATATTGATCATTAATTGAACTATTTTTACTTGCACTTTTAATTTACACTAAATAGGATTGTCTTTGAAATGATTGTTGAGAGTTGGCTTTATTAAGTAGAGATTATCAAATTAATAACAAATAAATCCAAAAGCAAGCTTACTTTAGTATTTAAATTTGCTGCAATGTTTTATACTGATAATACTCATGCCATTGGAAATAGCAATGACACCAAGGTTTACCCTTTATAAATTGAAACCTGAAATTTATAATAATTGCAATGTTAAAAGTCAACATGCACAGGACATGTTATCTGGGAACTTCAACTTTTAGGACATTTATCTGTGTTTTATATTTTAAAATTCTTTGAGTTCAACAGAATTCCAAGTTTGTTGAGATTCAGTTAGGTCAGATAATTCTTTTTTTTTTTTTTGTATTTTTCTGAAGTTGGAAACGGAGAGGCAGTCAGACAGACTCCTGCATGCGCCCGACAGGGATCCACCCGGCATGCCCACCAGGGGGTGATGCTCTGCCCATCTGGGGCATTGCTATGTTGTGACCAGAGCCAATCTAGCGCCTGAGTCAGAGGCCACAGAACCATCCTCAGCGCCCGGGCCATCTTTGCTCCAATGGAGCCTTGGCTGCAGGAGGGGAAGAGAGAGACAGAGAGGAAGTGGGGGGTGGAGATGCAGATGGGCGCTTCTCCTGTGTGCCTGGCCGGGAATCAAACCTGGGATTCCTGCATACCAGGCCGAAGCTCTACCACTGAGCCAACCGGCCAGGGCAGGTCAGATAATTCTTTAAGCCATAGAGTCCTTGGTGAACTACTGGTGTTAGTAGATATCTTGGAGGCTTATGTGGGGATTAGCTAATATGTTTGTACTGACACACATAGTAAATATTCCATAGGAATAAGAACAATTAGCATGGGATTATGGAGAACTACTCTCTTCTATCTGATTCATAATCCACTTATAATCAGCTTTCCCTGAATCTTTTTTTAATACCAAGTAGATGCCCTTTGAATGAGATAGTATTAAACTTAAATTGACTTTTGTTATTTTTATCCCATAAAAGAGAAAAATCGGTAGAGATATAGTACAATCCAGAGGAGTCGAACTATGCATATTTAGAACGGAGGAAGTAGTAGAAACTTTGCTAGATGCTACCTGCAGACATCTCATTTTCCCCCAATGCTGAGCCATTCCAGTTCCAGAATTATTATGATAGTTGGAAATGTAGGCTTTATTTCAAAAGGAGGGTAGGTAGTGAATGTTGATTACAAACTCAAAATTGCATGAGCTAGTGGGTCAGATACAGAAGAGAAGGAATCTTAGTGAAAGAAAGTATAGCAAATGAAGGCCAAACACTGAGGGCCAAACGTTGTGGCTTTCCAAAAATATGACCCTGGTGGTAGCATTTAGGGATATTAGTAATTAGGTGTCTTTTAAAGACTTTCTTTTTTTTAGAACAGTTAATACCGTAGTACTTCCTCAGACATAATGAAGTTCTTTTACGCAAAGTTCTAATGCATATGGATTTACAATTTAAATTGCAATATTCTTAATCTAGTAGAAATAAATTCTGCTGTCCAAGTCTGTGTTGCAGCTGTACACTGTCTAGCTTGCAGCATCCTGGGTATTTTTGTTTGTTCATTTTTGTTTTTATTTTTTTGTATTCTATACTTGTTATATACCATTGCTTTCTAAAATGTTAATCATATTTATACATAAAGCAAGGTAGGCTGTCTTTGATCTTTGCACTGTTAATATTGATGATGATTAATCAACATTAGCTGATACTTTAAAATCACATACTGATTGGTACAAATACTAATCTATGTGAATTAGAATAAGTTTAAAATTGGACTCTTAAATATATTTATTAAAAAACAAGTATATGACCCCCTCCCCCCACTGAAGAAATATACTGTAGTTAAAGAACAAAGTATTAGACTTTCTGGTAAGCATGCTAGAAATCTAAGGAGCAGTGCTATTTGATACTGATTAATGAATCTAAAATATGTCCATAATTATATAACATAATCATATAACAGTATGGGGAAAATAATTCCATATGCATACTGAATTTTACACTATACTGTTAGATTTTTTTTAAATATTCTACTTAATGGGTGCTGTAAAATACTATAACTCCCAAAGATTCCTGTGAAACTTGAAAATTGAGAATTTCTATTACTTTTAAAATTTGTTTTTGTTTTTGAGCAACAATGTTTGTCTCATATTATTCATAATATGTCTACATAAATGAAAGTAGGGTTTGACCTCAATCATCATAAATTTGTGACAGAATATTAGAATAAAGGCCATAATTTATTTATTTATCAGTTTTTAATATATTTTTTATTATTAATTTTAATGGGGTGACATTGACAAATCAGGGTACATATGTTCAGAGAAAACATCTCCAGGTTATTTTGACATTTGATTATGTTGCATACCCATCACCCAAAGTCAAATTGTCTTCTGTCACCTTCTATCTGGTTTTCTTTGTGTCCCTCCCCTCCCCCACCTCCTCTTTCTCCTTCCCCTCCCCCAGTAACCACCACACTCATGTCCATGTCTCTGAGTCTCATTTTTATGTCACATCTCTGTATGGAATCATATAGTTCTTAGTTTTTTCTGATTTACTTATTTCACTCAGTATAATGTTATCAAGGTCCATCCATGTTGTTGTAAATGATCCGATGTCATCATTTCTTATGGCTGAGTAGTATTCCATAGTATATATGTACTAAAGCTTTTTAATCCACTTGTCCACTGATGGACACTTGGGCTGTTTCCAGATCTTTGCTATTGTGAACAATGCTGCCATAAACATGGGGGTGAATTTCTTCTTTTGGAACAGTGCCATGGTGTTCTTAGGGTATATTCCTAAAAGTAGGATAGCTGGGTCAAAAGGCACTTCGATTTTTAATTTTTTGAGGAATCTCCATACTGTTTCCACAGAGGCTGAACCAGTCTGCATTCCCACCAGCAATGCAGGAGGGTTCCCTTTTCTCCACATCCTCACCAGCACTTACTCTTTGTTGTTTTGTTGATGAGCACCATTCTGACTGGTGTGAGATGATATCTCATTGTGGTTTTAATTTGCATTTCTCTAATGATTAGTGATGTTGAGCATTTTTTCATCTGCCTATTGGCAATCTGTATGTCTTCTTTGGAGAAGTGTCTATTCATTTCTTTTGCCCATTTTTTGATTAGATTGTTTGTCTTTCTGGTGTTGAGTTTTACAAGTTCTTTATAAATTTTGGTTATTAACCCCTTATCAGATGTATTGTCAAATATGTTCTCCCAATGTGTAGTTTGTCTTTTTATTCTGTTCTTATTGTCTTTAGCTGTGCAAAAGCTTTTTAGTTTGATATTGTCACATTTGTTTATCCTGTCTTTTATTTCACTTGCCCGTGGAGATAAATCAGCAAATATATTGCTGCGAGAGATGTTGGAGTGCTTACTGCCTTCTTCTAAGATATTTTTGGTTTCACGACTTACATTTAAGTCTTTATCCATTTTGAGTTTATTTTTGTGAGTGGAGTAAGTTGGTGGTCTAGTTTCATTTTTTTTTTGCAGGTAGATGTCCAGTTTTCCCAAAACCATTTGTTAAAGAAGCTGTCTTTACCCCATTGTATACTCTTACCTCCTTTGTCAAATATCAGTTGTCCTTAATGTGGGTTTATTTCTAGGTTCTCTGTTCTGTTCCATTGATCTATATGCCTGTTCTTATGCCAGTACCAGGCTGTTTTGAGTACAATGGCCTTGTAGTATAACTTGATATCAGGAAGTGTGATACTTCCCGTTTTATTCTTTCTTTTCAAGATTGCTGAGGCTATTCTTGTTCTTTTTTGGTTCCATATAAATTTTTGGAATATGTTTCGATATCTTTGAAGTATGTCATTGGTATTTTAATTGGTATTGCATTAAATTTATAAATTGCTTTAGGTAATATAGACATTTTAATGATGTTTATTCTTCCTAACCAAGAGCACGGTATATGCTTCCACTTGTTTGTATCTTCCTTGATTTCTTTTATCAATGTTTTATAATTTTCCGAGAACAGGTCTTTAATCTCCTTGGTTAAATTTACTCCTAGGTACTTTGTTTTTTTGATTGCAATAATAAAGGGGATTGCCTCCTTAATTTCTCTTTCTGACAGTTCATTGTTGGTGTATAAAAATGCCTCTGATTTCTGAGTGTTAATTTTATATTCTGCCACCCTGCCACGCTGCTGAATTCATTTATCAGGTCCAGTAGTTTTTTATTTTTATTTTTTTATTTTTTTTTAGGTCCAGTAGTTTTTTGACTGAGACTTTAGGGTTTGCTATATACAATATCATATAATCTGCAAGTAATGATTGTTTTACTACTTATTTTCCAATTTGGATGCCTTTTATTTCTTTTTACTGTCATATTGCTATGGCTAGAACTTCCAAGACTATGTTGAATAAGAGTGGTGAAAGGAGGCAACCCTGCATTGTTCCTGATCTTAAGGGGATTGCTTTAAATTTTTGCCCATTTATTATGATGTTGGCTGTGGGTTTGTCATACATGGTCTTTATCATGTTGAGGTATGTTTTCTGTGTTCCCACTTTGCTGAGAGTTTTGATCATAAATGTGTGCTGGATTTTATCAAATGCTTTTTCTGCATCTATTGAAATTATCAGGTGGTTTTTCTCCTTCCTTTTGTTTATGTAATGAATCACATTGATTGATTTGCAAATATTATACCAGCCTTGCCTCCCAGAATAAATCCCACTTGATCATGGTGTATGATTTTTTATTCATATATTGCTGGATCCAGTTTGCTAATATTTTGTTGAGGATTTTAGCATCTATATTCATCAGGGATATCGCTCTATAATTTTCTTTCTTTGTGTTGTCTTTGCGTGGTTTTAAAATCACAATTATGCTCGCCTCATAAAAGGAACTTGGAAGTCTTCCTTCCTCTTGAATTTTTTGAAATAGCTTGAGAAGGATAGGAGTTAGTTCTTTTCTGAATATTTGGTAGAATTCACCTGTGAAGCCATCAGGCCCAGGACTTTTTTTTATTGGAAGTTATTTGATAGCTATTTCAATCTCATTTGTTATATAATTGGTCTGGTTAGGTTTTCTGATTCTTTCAGATTGGTTTTTGGAAGATTGTATGTTTCAAGGAATTTGTCCATTTCATCTAGGTTGTCTAGTTTTTTGGTATACAGTTCTTCATAGTATTTTCTTACAATATTTTGTATTTCTGTTGTGTCAGTTGTTATTTCTCCCCTCTCATTTCTAATTTTATTGAGTCCTCTCTCTTTTTTTCTTGGTGAGTCTAGTTAAAGGTTCATTGATCTTCTTTACCTTTTCAAAGAACCAGCTCCTGGTTTCATTGATCCTCTGTATTGTTTCTTTAGCCTCTATGTCATTTATTTCTGCTCTGATTTTTATTATTTCCTTCCTTCGACTACCTCTGGGCTTTACTAGCTGTTCTTTTAGATGCAGGGTCAAGTTGTTTATTTGAGCTTTTTCTAGCTTCTTAAGGTATGCCTGTAATGCTATGAACTTCCTTCTCAGTACTGCTTTTGCTGTGTCCCATAAATATTGAGTGGATGTATGCTCATTATCATTTGTTTTTAGGAATTTTTTATTTCTTCTTTGATCTCATTGTTAACCCATTCATTATTTAACAACATGCTATTTAGTTTCCAATTATTTGAGTATTTTTCTGTCTTTCTGTTGTGGTTGATTTCTAGTTTCATGTCATTGTGATCAGAGAAAATACTTGATGTGATTTTAATCTTCTTAAATTTGTTGAGACCACTTTTGTGCCCTAGCATGTGGTCTTTCCTAGAGAATGCATCATGAGCACTTGAAAAGAATGTATATTCTTCTGCTTTAGGGCGAAAGGTTCTGAAGATATCTATTAAATCGAGTTGGTCTAGTATGTCCTTTGAGTCTGTTGTTTCTTTGGTAATTTTCTTTCTTGAGGATCTATCTAGTGATGTTAGTGGGGTGTTGAAATCCCCTACTGTTATAGTATTGCTGTTGATCTCACGCTTTATGTCCATCAAAGTCGGCTTTATATATTTAGGTGCACCTATATTAGGTGCATAGATATTTATAATTGTTTTAAGGTCCATTTTATCTGATATAAGTATTGCTACCCCAGCTTTTTTTTCATTTCCATTAGCATAAAATATTTTTTCCATCTTTTTACCTTCAGTCTATGTGCATCTTTTGTTTTGAGGTGTGTCTCTTGTAGACAGCATATGTAAGGGTCTTATTTTCTTATCCATGCAGCTACCCTATTTCTTTTGATTGGATCATTTAATCCATTTACATTTAAGGTTATTATTGATATGTAGTTGTTTATTGCCATTTTATTTTTTAAAGCTGTTTTCCTCTTTTGCTATATTCTTTTCCCCCTTTGATCTGTTTACAACAGGCCCCTTAGTATTTCCTGCAGCATTAGTTTAGTTGTAGTGCATTTCTTGAGTTTCTTTCTTTCTTTTTTTTTTTTTTTTTGTCTGGGAAGCTTTTTATTTCTCCTTCAATTTTAAACTATAGCCTTGCTGGATAAAGCAGTCTTGGCTGTAGGTTCTTGTTCTGTATTATTTTGAATATTTCTTGCCATTCCCTTCTGGCCTCAAGTGTTTCTGTTGCAAAGTCAGATGTCATCCTTATGGGGGCTCTTTTGTAGGTGATAGGCTTTTTTTCTCTAGCAGCTTTTAATATTTTCTCTTTATCACTTAGCTTTGGTATTTTAATTATGATGTGTCTCGGTGTAGATTTCTTTGAATTTCTCTTTAATGGAGTTCTCTGTGCTTCTTGAACGTGTGAGACTTTTTCCTGCCTCAGTTTAGGGAAGTTTTCAGCTATGATTTGATTAAACAAAGTTTCTATCCCTTGTTCTTTCTCTTTTTATTCAGGAACCCCTATGATGCGGATGTTATTTCTCTTCATGTTGTCACAGAGCTCTCTTAGAGTTTCCTCAGACTTTTTGAGTCTCTTTTTTTTTTTCTGCTCTGCTTCCGTGCCTTTATTTATTGTGTCCTCTAACTCACTGATTAGATCCTTAGCTTCATCCATCCTGCTTCTAATTCCTTCCATTGTGATTTTCAATTCTGATATTGTATTTGTCATTTCTGACTGATTCTTTTTATTATTTCAATTTCCTTTATTATATTTGCTATCTATTTATGTGTTCATAATGACCATCTATTGTTGTTCTAAACTCTTTGAACATCCTAACTATCATTATTTTAAACTCTGAGTCCAGTAATTTGGTTATATCTGACTCATTCAGGTCCTTCTCTGGGGATTTCTCTTGATTCATTTGGGTTGCATTTCTCTACCTGCCCATTTTGTCTGTGTATAAGAAGGGTTTGGCCACTGGAGTCCAATGGGTGTTGCCTCTGTGTACCCTCGGTGTGGTTTGTCAGCAGACCTACCACCACCTCTGCCGCTGCCTAGGGCGTTGCCGGTGCTGGCCTGCTGTGGCTGTCACTGTGGTTTCCACCTCTCCTCCATGGGAGGGGCTGTGTTCACGTCCCAGGCTTTGCAAGCCTCCACCAGTCTGGGCCTTCACCCTGTCCCCGCAGGTGGGGTTGTGCTCAGTGCCCCATCTACAAGTCTTGGCACCAAGGGCAGGGGTGAGCATCTTTGCTCAGCTGCAGATTTCCACCTTTCCCTGGGCTTTGGCCTTGCCCCTGCTGGCAGAACTGGCTCCTGCCTAGTGCCACAAGCCTTGGCTCCACAGGTTGGGTGAGGCTGCATGCCTGCCCGCTCTTGCTCAGCAGCAGATCTCTCCCCATTCTGGGGCTCCTTCCCTTCCCCCCACAGGTGGGGTTGAAGGCTGCACATCTTCTCCACCTCCGCCAGGCTAGACTGAGCTCATGTCTGCCTTCAGTCATGGCCTTCCCAGTTTCCACCCCACCAATGGAACCGTGCTTCTGCGTCCGCCACCTCTCGCCCTCCAGCAAGCCCTCAGCAGTGTGGGTGGGGGCGCTACAGGTCAGACCCTAACACTCCATATTGTAGGTCAGAAAATTCCCTCCTTCTATGCGGCTCTACTCTGAGTGCCTTGGGAGAGCTTGTTTGGCTGGTGTCCTGCTTCCCTTTGCTGATATTGCTGTTTCCAGGGGAAATATTCACTTCAGATTTGGGGCGTGACTCAGCCCAGGGGTTAGGGTGGCTGTCCCTCAAATTGTTTCTCCCTGTGCCTCCTAGATTATACTCTCTTCCTGCTACTCTGGTCCTCTCCTCCCTTCCCATCCCCTGGAGCCCTGGGTGAGTGGTTGTGAAAGAGGTTTTCTGCACAGTCCCTTTAAGAAGAATCCTGGGTTTGAGAAAACTCTTTCTCACAAACAGTATCCTGACTTGTTTCACAGCTAAATACTGTCCATATGCCTCTTCTAGGCTCTAGGGCTGCAGGCTGGGGCTTTGTTCCTGGGGCCCAGGTCCCTCCCCTCTCTTCTAAACTTTCTTCCTGCCACACAAATCTCTCTGGGCTTCCCTTTGCTCCAGTGAGCTGGGCAGCCCTTTCTGCATTTCTGCTTTTCCTACCAGTCTCAACGTGGCTTCTTTAGTGTTCCTTGGTTGAATAGTCCTCTTAGTTTATTTCAAAGTTGGTTTTTCTAGATGATAGTTCTTAACATTAAGTTGTAATCCACTTTGGTTTTGGGGGTTGGAAGCTGGTACATCCACCTACTCTATCGCCATCTTGCCAAGCCAAGGCTATAATTTAGTTGCTTTGTAAAACAATGTACATGGTCAGAAAGTGCTCTTTCCAATCGATAGTGTAGAGATATGGAGATGTTTCTTATTAATTACCCTTATTACGTTGCAAATTCTTGACTCTTTATTAAAGACAAGACTTTAAGGGCAAGAATTTAATAAGTGAAAAAGAGTACATTACTGATGGCCTGTGTAATATACTCATGTTTATATCTTTGTTGTGTTAGCAAAAAATATTTGTCAGAATCTTAATAGAAAAATGTAAACATTTTAAAATTAAAAATATGATTTTATATAGATAAATTTCTTTAATAACAGTTTTATCAAATTAGAAATGGAACATCTCAAGGAAAACCTAGAATCACTAATTATAGGCTTCATAAAATGTTGCTAATAGACAGCAATATTCAACTCTGAATTAAAACCTCCAGTAGTGAGAAAATGTGAAAGGATAGAATTTTGAAGCTTATTCAGTTTTCTCTTTTATTACATATTCCCAAAATGCTGGATGTTTGAAAAGGCTATATTGGTAAAATGTAGCCTCTAACTCTTGAAGTCAGTTCATGTGTTTTGCTTTCAGTGATGCATTACAGATTCATTTATTTTTATTTAATGAGTTGGCCTTTTTAATTTGAGTTGCGAAACATGGCAGTGTAATGTTTTTCAAAGTACATGTGACCATGGCAAGGTGCTCTAACCCTTTCCTTCTCTTCTGAGAATCCCAGTCCCCTACGGTACTCACAGAAAAGTCAAGCATTTATTCTGCCTCAGTGCCAAATTACTTATTACATTTGAAACTGGGTTGAAGAGTTTGAAGCAAAATACAATTAGTATCTGTCCTGCCTCATAATATTTTTGCAAATTGAACATTTAAATGTTGAAATAATAACGCATAAAATCATTATTACAGCATTGTCAGTTTGAGTTATTATTGCCATATATGCTGGCCATAACTCTGTAAATCCTAATAGGGTAACTGGAGGACTGATGACTTGAAATAGGTCACATGCAACTGACCAGTAAAGATGCTGTCAGAGTAATCATACTTTCAATTTCTCAAAATAGTCTGGCATTTGTGACAGCAGAATTATTTAAACTCTCATTTATTGTCACTGAAATTATGTTTCAGAATTGTATAACAGTGTGGGGAGAATATTGCTGTATGTATATTGAATTTTAAAGAGAACTTTTTTGGCTGTTTGTGGAATATTAAAAACTGTTAAATCACCTAGGAGTTGCATATAATTTCCCCTTATTTAAGAAAATAAGTAAGTAATATCTATAACAGGAGTTAAAGTCTGTTATGTTTGTTTTTATTCTCTTTAATTTTGGTGATGCACTAGGAAATACATATCTATTTATCATGAGCTATTCTTTCAAAAACATGACTTTGTTGACCAGGTAAAGTTATATGTATATAGGTATTGTGATATCAGCCCTGATACCAACACTTTTTCTTGAAAGGAGAATCAAGCAGAATAATTATAATGAGTAGCAACAAGCTCTTATAAATTTTATCAAGCGTATTAAAAATAATTTCCTTAGTAGCTATGGGAGTGCAAGAAACAATCTTTCCTCCCATCTTCTAAATTCTTCTGGCTGGACTAATAATCCAATTAAAATGAGACAGACTAAAAGGTC
Source organism: Saccopteryx leptura (assembly GCF_036850995.1). Taxonomy (NCBI): domain Eukaryota; kingdom Metazoa; phylum Chordata; class Mammalia; order Chiroptera; family Emballonuridae; genus Saccopteryx; species Saccopteryx leptura. Next base: position 39,349,703 of record NC_089505.1, on the reverse strand, counting down.
AAATATCCACAATTTATTGTGGGTGTACACAGGGAATGCTGTACATATGAGACCCAAGTAGTCCTTGATTAGTTGAGGTTTATATGCCATTTTGGAGGTAAGGAGGATGGCGTGGTGAGGGATGTAGTTTGGGGACTTCAGAGCACAGAAAGCCACCTGGCATGGTCTTGGAAAAGCCGATGTTTGGTGAACAAGTATTTGATGGGCCATCCTTTACAATGAGACAGGGAGAGGACTTTGATCACGGGGGTCTTGCTTGGTTCCTTTCTTGTCTATCACTGTTATTTATGTTAAACTATAGTTATTTGTGATGCTGTCTCCCTTCCTGGAGCAAGTCCTCTATCTCAGTGCCCTTAGGCAGTTAGGGGAAAGGTCAAAGGTTATTCCTGAGTCTTGTTCCTTAATAACCAGCTTAAAACCAATATTCCAAAAGACCTATATTGGGATGGCGAACTCTCCTTCTCTTCATACCCATGTCCTTTAAGGATTGAAGGGCAGATGGACTTCCTAAAACGATGAAAACTCAATCAAATTAGTTTCTAAGTTCAGACTTCTCCCTTTCTTCTTGCAGAATCTCCCTTTCTGTAAAGCTTCACCTGGTTTGCTCGCTCATTTAATTTACATCTCCGCCCAAATACGACCTTTCCTTGTCTTTTCAGCTAGTAATTTCTACTCCCCTCTTTCCCCCCATCACCTGTCACTGCTTTACTTTTCCCTTACAGCACTGTTTGGAATTATTAAAATGTTCCTTTGTTTATTTTTCTACTGTGTGATTTGCCCTAATCTCCATGGGGATAGGAAATTTGTCTTGTTCAGTACACCTGGAATGGTACCTGGCATATAATAGGTATTCTAAAAATATATAGTTGTTTAATGAATAATTAAAAGAAGTTGCTCTGTCATTAGCTGTTTTTTGTCTTGAGAGCTAATACTATTGTCAGAAACCCACTGAGATTTTCCCCCTGGTTTCTTCTCTTTAGCAAGCATTATAATTTTAAAAGTTTAAGATCCAGAGATCTTTACCACTTCATTTGGTCATAGTAATTTGAAGTGAAATGGCAATATTTGACATAAGAATGAAATATATATAGAGGGTGTTGGGCAGATAAAATGTATTATGCTCACTTTGTTAAAATGGTGCTGCCCACGTGAGGCCATCGCCCAGGTAATATTAATGTGTGTTGAGAATCGTTGTACCCTGGGGTTTGGTTTTGGGATTAAGCCTTTCCCACCCTTTTTGATGTGGGGTGGTACAATCCAATCATGCCTCAGAGAAGTGACTTTGTATTAGGGACTTCCCTACTTTGTATATTGGATTAGAGGTTGTGAAGCTACAATATAAAGTGGGGGCAGAACGGGAGTTTGCCCTCTTGGCTCCTGAGATTATCATTAGAGGAGAGGAAGCAGAGCAGAGAGCAGAAAGAGGCCGTGTGGCCAAGGGAAGCAGCCAAGATGGCGGAGTATTGAGTGAGAGGCCAGTTTGTGCAGTTTGACATTGGAGAAGGAAGGAGATGGGGAACATAGGTGAATAAGTCTGGTGAGCTAGAAACCTTTGATTCTAGGAAACTCGGATAAGTCAGTAGCTTTGTGAGCACTGAATGTGAGTGGGTTTTGGAGCCCAGTGTGTGTTTTTACTTGCCCGCTGGGTGCAAGCTAGGATTAAAGACCATGGCCCACCAGTTTGTGGCTCCATTGTTTCTTTACCGACTGTCCGAATCCAATGCGAACCTGCATAGGCCAGGAGGCTGCTGTGATAGTGGCCCTGGCCGTGGCTCCTGGCTTTACAGAGGGAGACAAAGGTAGCCTTACAGTTGTGAGAACATGAAACAGCTTTTTCTTATATTATTATATATTAATTATTGTATTATTTTCCATATAAACAACTATAAACCTACTTTTGCCCCACTCTATATAGGTTAGATAATTTATTTCTATAGTTTATTGAGGTACTTCTTAGAATAATTTTTGTTCCTAATATGATAGATTTTTAGGCTGTTAAAAAACAGATATTTGCCATAGTACTAATATAAATAAAATAATTTTATTTTTCCCAAGATAGAACCTATTGTATTTGCAAAATTGAACAGTTTTTTTTAAATTATAGAACACTGGCTTTAATATTGATTTAATATTTTAGCTTCTGAGTTCATCTGTACTGTATTCCTAAAAGCTTTTATAAAATTCATTACTGGATTTTGAAATAAATTAGATGTATTAAAATCTGTACTTTCTTAGGTGAAATGAAATGGAATCGGATAGGGTAGAATAAAAGAGAACATTGGAACAGGGTCAGTAGAATAGACTATCCTGGTTGCTATCTAATCTGTATTTCAACTGTTCAAAAGCCTGTGAGAACCTGTGTAAGTTTGGAGACTCATTGCTTAGTTTCCTTTTGTACATTTGATTTGCCTTGAATTTAGTCCAAGTTTTTACTTCGCGATTTGAAATAAATGTGTGCACACCAATCTGCTTTTACTTATTTGCTAGATTTTAAGCCAATTATAACAATCGTTTTTAACATTCATAAGTCAGTTTCTGTGTTTAAATGCATAGTATAGAAATAATTCAAATGCAGCAAAAGTTGGCCAAACCCTTGATTCCTTATGTTATACCACATGAGCAAGATTCCTTCTTCTAAATATACATTTGAAATAACATCATGTGCTTTTAAAACTTTTCATTTAAATGGCTAAGTGGCAATTATATTAGCTCAAACCATCTGTTGATTTTATAACTAAAATGGAATATGATTAGGACTTATCTAACATCTCTTCTAAAATTCTCTCAGTTTAAATTTTTTTCCAGTCTAGTCCCAAATAGTGATGTATTTCTTATCTTACTGCATGATATAAAATGCACAAACAATTATATTAGGAATTACTCTTGTGTTTTTAAAAATGAAACTAGCCTTTCAATATAGATTTAAAATAATTGGGTTAATTCTTAACATGCCTTAATATCAGCATTTTTTTCTCTGTTTTCATTTTAACATGCATTAATATAACATACATAGCATTCAATTGGCATGCATTGGATACGTGATATGTATATATTAGCATACACAACATACATATATTACTTTTAATATACTACTGGGATTTTACTGGAAATGTTGTTAGCTTCCACTCTCTAGCTACAGTAAGCTAATATTTTAATTGTAGTTATAGAGAACTCATCCCTACCTCAAAAACTCCAGTTTGCAAAGAATAAGTTTCGTAAAAAATTAAACCATAAAGAAGCAACACGAAAAGTTATGTATACATATGCCAAGTTGATTCGTAGCAATATTCATAGGTCCTTTTGAGAAATTTCTAATAAAAAAGCTGAAAGGGGCAAAAGGGGAAGATATATTATTAACAGTACTATAATCCAATTCTTTCTAAAATTATACTTAAAGTTGAATTTAAGTAAATATTGATAGCAAGTATTATTTTATCTGTTTTCTCTGAAAGTATGGGGAGATTAAAATGATTTGAATGTTTTCCTTTCTTATGATATAATAATTATTATTATTTTAGTATTTCAAGGTTAATGTAATAGAGTAGAGCAAGCAATATTAGCATCATAATTAATGGATAGTTCCCATTCTTCAGATCTTTACACATCACCTGAGAGTGATATTTTGATAAGATTATTGGTTTCAAAGGTGATAGCTATTGTTTTGAAAATAAGGGATTGAGACTTTCAGGCTGAGGGTTTTGATTTTGTTTGTATTTATTTTTATCATGCAGTAGAGATTTTATCTGGCCATTTTAAAGCAAGAAGGGCTATTATGTTGAAGTATTTACTTTTTATTTTTACTTTGTAATATTATTGTCCTCTACTTTGTATAAAACGGAAATTTATGAGACATAAAGAAATATTTTATATGTGCAAAATGGCAACTATATTAAACAAATAAAGTGTGCTTAGAAAAGCTACCTCCCACACAAAAAAGAGGTAATTAGAATCCTCAGCTCATAGAATGTCACAGAATCCTGGCTTTGGAAGGAAACTCAGAGGTTGTTCATCCTTCACACTAAAAGCAGATTTCAGCTCCAAAGATTAGTCATCGATTTAAATCAAACTTCATCCAGTGCCTCCATCAATCTAGGGGACATTTCTAGATTCAGAAAAACAAAGTAAAAAAGCCACACCCTCTACTTAGCAGTACTGTATTGGTCAGGACAAGCTAACTACTATGCAAGGCAACCGCATAATTTTAGTGACTGAATGCAATTGATGTTTGTATTTTGTTACACTAGAATGGGTACAGTTATCTGCTCTGTAGAGTTGTTCTAGGATCCAGCATCCTTTTCTCATCCACAGTACTCTTAACTAATCACTATAAATCCTGTCATTTCAACTAGGGAAAGGACAAAGAGAACGGGGGGAGTATTACATTAGGAGATGTTTATGGGCCAGACCTTAAAGTTAATGCCACTTCTGCTCACATTTGATTATTGTCATATGATCGTGCCAACTAACAAGGAAAGCAGATAAGATGTAGGGAAGCCTGGTGGCTAGGAGGAAGGAAAAATGATTAATTAGTATCTCCTATAAGATCTTTGCAGATTATTAGTATCACTGAAACATTATCCCTCTAGCTCCTTTTTGACCACTTGCATGTCCCTGCTTAAGTAGGAGTGAAAAGCCATGTATGTGTGAATTTGCAATTAAATCTGAGAATTTTAATAAGAATTCCAATTAGTAGAATAATATTTCTCTTTATCAAAACCTGCATCTGACTTATTAAAATAGTCCATTTTCAGTTGAAGTAGTAAACAGGAAATTTTGTGCACATGTCATTGCAATTTAGGTTATTAAAATGTGGGTGCTGAATATTATTAACGCAGTCAATGTTCTTTGCATTTTGAGTTCTGTTGAGAAGCAGGTATTGTATGGTTCTCATCTAAAGACAACTGGGGAGCGCTTATATACAAGTGGTCCTTCATCTATTACCAGCGTTAGGTTCCAGAGCCCCCTTCATAGGTGAAAAACCTGCAGAGTAGTGACCTCATATTTATTTTATTATTTATACATATTTTAAGGCTTTATTTTGATTTAATATACTTTTGAAATGTTTTAATCAATATTTTTAAATTGTTTTTGATTTTTTAGGCTAGAAGATGCTTATTTTACCACAAAAATAATTAAAGTAATATATAAAAATACCTATATACCGCAAGATCCCACGATATAGGGAATAATCCGCAATACAAAATTAGAGATATACAATTTAAAAATCCGCGATACATTGAGACCACAAAAAGTGAAGCACAATATGGCACAGGACTACTATAAATCTTTAGTTCACCCTCGGTGACATATACACATACACATAAAGAATGACACATCTGTAAAGAAGCACCATCATTTGTAGAATAATAAATAATATACTTTATGCAAGGAATGTTATAATAGCCAAAATCAATATTAAGACAGTCAAAATACTAGTACAAAAAAAGATCTGCTTTATTCATCAAGCATAAACTTAAATAAAATGAGAATTACATACATTTGAATCTGATCAGTTCATACATTTCAAACATTTCAATTGCCACCCACTTAGTAGATATACCTGTATTGTTTATATATCACCACCTTTATACAACGGGAAGTTAATTATAGAAGTATTCCCGTATCTCAAATCCTTCATTGTTTTCCTTCTGTTTGCAGAATAAACTCCAAACTCTGGTTTGTCATTACGGATTTTTTTCAATTTGGCCTCACTGGGTTTTCAACATTCCTTTGCAACAGTGGTAGTCAACTGGGTCCCTACCGCCCACTAGTGGGCATTCCAGCTTTCATGGTGGACAGTAGTGGAGCAACCAAAGTATAAATAAAAAGATAGATTTAACTATAGTAAGTTGTTTTATAAAGATTTATTCTGCCAAACTTAGCGAAAATCCGACACAAAGTACTCGGTAAATAATTATTATATGCTTTAACTTGCTGTAACTCTGCTTTATAAATTTTATAAAGTAAAGTTACTTCTCTACTTTATAAATCACCATTACTGTGGAACCAGTGGGCGGTTAGAAAATCTTATTAATAACAGAGATACAAAAGTGGGCAGTAGGTATTAAAAGATTGACTACCCCTGCTTTACAACATGCTAAATAAACTAAACTTGTTACTCTAGAAAAACATGTTTCCTCTCTCTCTCTATCTCTCTCTTGCTCTCTTTCTCTCTCTCATCACAAGTATAAATTAATGTTATCATAATCTTCTTTTTGAAATTTCTTTTAAGTATCGAGTCTACTGCTTCATGCTCTTCTAGCAACAGAAATTCTGCAATCCACAGTTTGGGATTCAGGACTAGCCAATCTGTAACAACTAGATCAATTTTTTTTTCTTTTTGTGGATTTTTTGGAATTTAATATCTATAGGATTGTAGGATCATGTCTTCTAAAAAAGATTTTTTTATTACCTCCTTTTTAATTTGAATACCTTTATTTTCCTTTTTTTTTTTTTTTTTTTTCTTGTTTCATTGTTTTGGCTACAATTTCCAGTACAATATTGAATGTGGTCATGAAAACAGACTTTCTTTTCTTGTTTCTGATCTTAGGGAGAAACATGTAATGCTTTTAAGTAATGTTGTCAATTGGAGTGTTTTTCCTTTCTTGTTATAGATTTAGTATAAATAAATAATAGCAGCTTTATAGAAGACAGGATCAACCTGATTCCTGGCATGTTAATACATAATTTAAAAACAAAGTAACACATGAATTACTATGAATGATGGAGTAAAAATGATATTGTATTATAATTTAACTAGGATTTGATCATTAATAATATTGAATATGTTTCATGTTGTTGTTTTTTTTAATTTTTAATCACCATGTATGTTCATTACTATTCTGTATTAGTTTCATTTGCATAACATCCTGGCTAGAAAATCATGTTCTTTACAGAGTAGTCTCCCCAATACTTCAAGCACCCTGCTGGCCTCATGCATAGTTATTACAAAATTATTCACTATATTCCCTATGCTGTAATTTGCATCTTTGTGACTATCCTGTAACTACCAATTTTTATTTTTAATCCCTTTTCTATATGTATTCTTTGGTCATTTTCTCATTCATATATTTGTATAACTTTTATTTTTTGTATTTTTTAATAACATGCAAGTTATAATATTAAGGCTATTACCCTTTGCCTATATTGTATCTTACAAAAGTGTTTTTTAATGCGCCTGATATATTAGTCTTAAATTAAAAATTTAAGTATTTAAACTCTGTGACATAAAATTTTGTTGTTTTAATATCACACCCTATTTAAAAATTCTTAGTAAATGAAAAAGTAATTAATATTAGGTTGCTTTCTAAATTATTTTTGAATTTTACAAACTCCTGAAATCCCAAAGAAAGAGAATTTTAGACTAATTACAAGTCATACATTGACAGTAACATTACAAAATATCTGAACAACTTCCGTATCCTTCCAGGCAAGTAAATTTAAGAAGACTAGAGAGAAGCAATACAAATTTTATCTCATATATAAATTTGAACCATTCCTTATAAGGGAAAAGTAGGAACATTTCAGCATGAACTGGACAATGTGAGTTTAAATTATGGCAGTTCCTGACTCAATGTGATTTCCTTAAGAATGGTACTTCTGGTATAATCCTGCCATGATTAGAGAAATGACTGCTCTTAGCATCCTTCATTTTGGCTGTGATATTGATTTTCAAAAAATATGTCCTGAGAAAATGGGATATATAATAAAAGCTAATTCTTGTTTAGATATTGTGCATACCAGATATGATTTTAGATGTTTTACATACATTGATTTTTTACTGGCCATATTATTCTTATGAAGCAGATACTAGTAAATAGCCCCATGTTATAGATGAGGAAACTAAAGCTTTGTGTGGTTGAGCAACTTTTTCAAGGTCACAGAGCTCATCCATTAAAGAGCCAGTGCTCATACCTGGGCAGTCTGGCTCAAGTCTTTATGCTGTCTATATGACTGGTTAATTTAGATTGGAAGAGTAATTCAGGAAATATTTTGAGCACAATGTGATAAAAAGAAATTATTCAATTCTGACTAGAATACAAAGAGTGAATTCACATTTTGGAATATGGTACAAGACCCTTAAGTAACCTGTACCAGGTGGTGTACTCTATTTATTTAAGCAATGTACATTGGCTTCAGATGTCAGTCATTGATGCACCACTGTTGGTATACCATATAGGTACTACAATATGGTTAACATTAGCAAAGACCATTATCGCGGTGATTTGCAAATAAAAATAAAATTAAATTGAAAATGTCTGGATCATAATTCAAAACCAAGATGAATAATTAAGGTACTAAGTTGTCAGACTATATGTGAGTTGTTCCAAACTTTGATCAGATCTAAGTACAAAATAGTAAAGACCAGTGGATTTCAGAATTGGGTATAATAATAGAAGGTGGGTAGGGAAAACTTTATTAACACTTAAATTTATTAATATTCATACCTTTCCTGTCTTATTTAAAATGGAACATTTTGTCCATCTATCCCACGTGCAAACAGAGATTTGGAATTGAAAAGAGATGAACTCAAATATAATAACTTTAAGTGAGCTAATGTCTTAAAATATTATAGCACCTGTCTTCTGTGGCATCAAATAAAATAAAGGCATGGAAAAACAATTGACAGAAACATAAAGCTCTATAAAATTTTCATTACTTTGGTAATTACAGTTTAAATTAAGAACCAGAGAAGTTACAAGAATACTACTAAGGGGAAAAAGAGGAGAGCAAGGAAGTAAAAAAAAGCAGTGAGTAGAAAACAGAAGAACTGCAGGGAGAATGGTATTGTACTGAGGGCATATTTTCTCCATTTCACCAATTACCCACAGGTAGGCCTGGATATTGGCTCTTTTATTCACAGTATGACATTATGAGGGTGATTGTTACGATGACTGCTATATTGGTTTCTTTTCCTATGAAGCAATATTCAAACATTAAAGATGTTTCCTATTCACATCCAAGTACTACTCAGCTGGAAACTTTCTTAAATAATAGATGGCACTTGAAGATATTGGTTGTCATTTTAAATAATTAACTATGTCTAATTTTGACAGTAACTGAACTTTTATTGTCTGTGAAAGCTTGACACACAACTTGATTTAGAGGAGCAAATATTTATAGTCACAAATTCTGAGTCAACTCGCCACTGCCCTTTATGACACTTTTTTTTTCAGGTGGATTTTTCCCCTTTCATAGATAAGTAGATAGATATATGTACATAGGTAGGTAGGTAAATAGATTAATATAGGTGAATCTAAGTAAAATATAGATATCTAATTCAGTTTATAGTAATGGACCACTATATAATAACAAGTATTTAAAAATCACTACTTCATTATGAATTAAGATGACCTATAATAGTTAGTGTATTGCACCATAGAAAGGGACTTCATGTTTTCAACTGTGTATTATCTGAAGCTACCAATAAAATACTTTGAGCATAGCAGGTCTTCAATAAGTATTTGATTAATTGAATTGATATTTTTTTACTATTACTATCCAAGTGTTTTGTATAAAATTAAATTGACTCCTATGTTGTATTTGGAAAATTTTAGTTCCCAGTGGTTTTGCTTGAGAAGTAGATGAATAAATTTTCCCCAATTTTACTCCCTGTAAGATAGGAGAAAATATTTGTCTATATACATAATTTAATATATTGGCCTTGAATCTAATAGGACTGCTTGAGAAAGTAATTCAGATGGCACATGGTTACTAAGATATATTTTATTTAACAAACATTTATAATGGGCATCTATTCCAGGCACTGTTCTAAGTACTTCAAAAATTATAGTGAAAATGTAAATTAGGCAAATCCATATAGGAAACCATTCAGTTTATGAGAAGTCTTAGAATATATATTATCTTTACTGTTTATAAAACATACCTATTAGTAGGTTTTATATTATTTATTATATATGTGAGGCCTAGACATAACTGGAATCAACGTGTTAAATATGAGAGATTTTTACAAGATGAGAAATTAACCACTATTATTTCATTTTAGCACCAGTCCACTCAGTCATGACTTTTATCATTGGAAAATATAGATTGAGACTAACTTCCCTCTGAGAAGTACAAAGGTAGAAAACTCCTGAGTAGCTTTTCCCATTGTAGTTAGGCAATCAGAGATCATGTTTTTGCAGTTCTTGGCATAAAACAGGCCGAAGAGTGTATTGCACCATAGAAAGGGACTTCATGTTTTCAACTGTGTATTATCTGAAGCTACCAATAAAATACTTTGAGCATAGCAGGTCTTCAATAAGTATTTGATTAATTGAATTGATATTTTTTTACTTTATATTATTATACAGTAAATAATATAATAATATTATAAAGAGAAAATAGACATTACAATGTGCAATCATAAGCAAAGTGTAAATTAGGAGTGAAGCAGTAACTATGCCACCATAATCTTGTTTAAATACACACACACAAATATAAACAAATTTATATTTATTACTAATTTAGTACTTGCAATTTTTTTATTCAATACTTCTATAATTACCAACAAAAGTATAGCAACAAGTTGATAAAAATTGTGTTAAGCTTCTGACATAAGTGTAAATTACTTGAGTATAGGCTCCATATGGAGCATGTTATATTTGAAATTATAATTCTTCAGTATATGTTTATTGTATGGCAGACTTAACCGTTAGTTTAGCCTCATTATTCTCCAAAGATATAAATTTACATTTAGTAAATAATGGATCATCATTAATTTTCATGTTAATGTTTATTCAAATTTTACCCTGAAGTTTCTTTTCTTAAGCGCTGCCTCTTTTTCTTTCAAAACTGTAAATTATTGATGTAGCATCTTTTAATGGTTTTCAAAAGTTTATTTTATATCCTTCCTAATTAACTATAATGCTGAATTTTATCTAGGAAATATCAGTCCTACAACTTTTTCTCATATAACTATAAAATATCGGAATGTGATAGATTATTTTATTTGCAGATGAATGTATCTCATTAGAAAACCCTGCTACTTTTTTGAGATTGAAATTTACACTGTCACCTTCAGTACAGAAAGTGTTTTTTATAAAATGCATGTTTGATTGTCATTTAAAACTGCAGCAATAGTGATGAATAGAGACATCTGCCACCACACATACAGATTGATAATGACTTTATTTGTACTTTGGCCTAATGCATATCCTGTCAGATCATCCAAACAAGAAAAGGAAGCTCTCATCAGACAGTAAGAAATGGCCAGATGCTCACAAAATGATGAAAAGCTATTGTCTCCTGGGAGACAATGTTTAAATTATGCAAAGAAGATACTATTTTATTATAGATTTTAAAATGAATCTAACTTATCAAACTTAACTGCTGCTTTAAGGCTATGCCAAGCATCCCGGTCTCAAACTGTTTGCTTCTCCTCAGCTTTCATGTTCATCCTTTCCTCTTTACTGTAAATCTTTCAGCAAACTAGATGTGAGGTAGTTGAGAAAAATAAGAAGAGTAGACTAATGGATTTACTTTTTTTTTTTTTTTAGATTTCATTTAATCATTTTACATAGGAGACAGAGAGAGAGAGAGAGAGAGAGAGAGAGAGAGAGAGAAGGGGGAGAAGCAGGAAGCATCAACTCCCATATGTACCTCTATCAGGCAAGCCAAGGATTTCAAACCAGCGACCTCAGTGTTGCAGGTTGATGCTTTAACCACTGTGCCACCACAGGTCAGGCTGGATTTACTTATTTTTATAATTAGTTGATTTAATCCTGGGGTGAGAAACAACTTGTACAGGTTTATATTTTTAACAGTCAAGCCTAAAGAGAGTCCTTCTAATTTGGGGGGGAAATCCAAGCTCAAACAAAACATTTTTGTTTAGTACTAAAATGAAAGAGATTGGAACAACCTAGTAATCCTAGTTAAATGTACACTTACAGGTGATATTTCTTCAATAACTATTAACCATGGATTTTTAATGCATAGAGCAGTAGACTGGGGTTAAGAGAATTAATTAGTAAAAAATTGAATTATTACACGATGTACATCTATTCCTATCATTGTTTTGATGAACAAATTCTCTTCATATTAAAATTCATAATATACTAATCCCCACATCTTGAAATACATCATTTACTCAGTTTGTGGTCATTAGCTTCCAATATAACAATTTAAATGTAAAACATATTTATATCTGGGCTACTATGTTTAATATCTTCAACTTGAATTGAACTCTTTCACAGTATGGAACTTTCAGATATATATCATTATCTTACAATGGTTTTGTGCCAGTAAATTATTCATTTCATTTCATTTGTTCTGTATCTAAAACAAAACATTTTCAATTTCCACATAATGCAGTTTAAAATGATGAGCTCTAGTTCTTCCGAGAATTCTTCACATGGTAGAAGTCACAGAAGTACTGTGTCAGCTACAATGCCCTAGGGATGCTAACAGAAAAAAAGTGTCCCATTGAACCATAAATATTAATGCTAATACAACGAATGTCTTTTATGTTCAAAGAAAGATGAACTTTATACAATGAACAATAAAAGATTGTATTTAGTACCTGTTTTATTTTTCTGTACTAATTTCTGTTATAACAAAGCTGAAAAGTCAAATCTGTATGATTATTCCAATGAGGATGTTTACTTAGGAAGTTATTCTAGACTGTAGTATTTCTTCTCCCTTCATATGTTTTAAAAATTGGACATTTTGCATATGTAAATATACTTGTTATTTCTATACACTGCGTGCAAACTCTTAATGAGTGTCCATAGTTGTCTAACTTCTTTATGTGGTTAAAAGTAGCTGTTTGTTCATCGAGGCTCCCCTTGTTTGGAATTAAATTTTTTGATTTCCTTGTATGACAGTATCAGATATTTTACAGAAACAGTACCAACCTCAAATAATAGAGGAAAACAATATGAAAATGCAAATGAAAACATTTCCCCTTAGGTTACAATTCTGTTGAAAGACAAATAGAACTTACACTGCATTATTTAAAGCATTTGCCTGTTGCCTAAAATATAGTAGAAGCTCAGAAAAAGAAGATTGGAAATGTTCTATCTCCATAATGAATGTGAGGATGTTTCGGGAGTGACAGGTAGCAAACAGCGAGGCAGCATATGAGGGACCTGACACTTGACATCAGAAAAGGGACGGAAGGAATAAAATAATATGTTATGTTATGTGTTTTATATGTTATATTATAATATGTTATATTATAATATACTATGTTATATTACACATAATAATATGTTATGTGTAGCTTGTATGTCTGTTGTTATGTATATACAGACTCTAAAACAAATAAGACATATTATCATTGTTGACTCTCCTTGCCATACTAGGCATTTAAAATACACACCTATCTTTAAGAAGTAAATGTGTCTACTACCACATCATATTACTTTGTTGAATTTGCTATGCTAAAAATATGCACTTAGTGCTAAATTAATATGTCTTCTGTGGATAACATATGTATGTGTTTTTAATTAGGTAGGTAAAAGGTTCAAGGAGACTTTACAGTAAGAAATATTGGATTCTCTGGGTAAACAAAATGGAAAATGTAAGCATGAGAGCCACTAAGTTCGTGACTCTGCATTTCTGAACTGGTCTGTTAAATGTTATTGAGGCTGATTTTTTTTTAATCCTTCCGGGATATGATTAAAAAAATTAAGAAATCAATTTGGCTAACAAGAAAAGCATTGAATGAGGTTTTGTTTTGTTTTTATTGTTTTCCTGTTATTGTTACTTAAACTACCCTGATACACTTAGTGATAATACAATGCTTTCTTTTTTTTTTTTTTTTTTTTTTTTTTTTTTTTTTTTTTTTGTTTTTTTCTGAAGTTGGAAACAGAAAGGCAGTCAGACAGATTCCCACATGCGCCCGACCAGGATCCACCTGGCACGCCCACCAGGGGGCGATGCTCTGCCCATCTGGGACGTTGCTCTGCCGCAATCAGAGCCATTCTAGAGCCTGAGGCAGAGGCCACAGAGCCATCCTCAGCACCCGGGCAAACTTTGCTCCAATGGAGCCTTGGCTGGGGGAGGGGAAGAGAGAGACAGAGAGGAAGGGGAAGGGGAGGGGTGGAGAAGCAGATAGACGCTTCTCCTGTGTGCTCTGGCCGGGAATCGAACCCTGGACTCCTGCACGCCAGGCCGACACTCTACCACTGAGCCAACTGGCCAGGGCTACAATGCTTTCTTAGATATGTTTGTGGGATTCCTCTATTCTCCATCTTTCCTGATACCTTTATTGGGACATAGATGTCTAGAAAAGCTTAAGAATTTCTTTTTTGTGTTTTAATTTTTTTTCTTATTTATTGGAGTCCTTTGATCTCCTTGAAGTAGCCTTAGCCTTATTAATAATTCTCAATATTCTAATATGGATGGATTAGAAATGACTTCATGACTTGCCTTGTCAGTTTATTTGATTTTTTTTTTTACCTGCTAGTCATTGAGAGATGATTTAAAAAAAAAAGCATGATCTGCAAATGTGCTCTTTTTATTCCGGATCCTCAAATGTTGTGCTAGTTTTAGTTTATGGATAGGTAAAACCATCTTGGCTTTTCATTAAGGATTTCTCCATTCTGTAGCTCTTTTGCTTGTTACAATTGCCATAAGTAATCCAAATGTGTAGACAGTGTAGTTTGTGATTAGACCACAAAGTGTATTTCTAGGAAGGTGAAGGAATGAGAAAATAATGACTATGGATAATAACACTTGTATGAAAAAGATGTCAAAAAATAAGTGCAATCTGCAGGCTTTTTCTTGTAACTCAGATACAGAACCAGAGACTATGATGCACTGATTCTTCAAGTATAATCATTATACCACTTGTATTAGAATCATCAATGTCATTTGCTTAAAAATAGAATTTTTGGGCCCATTATAGGTATATTGAATCAGAATTTGTGAAGGCCAATCATATTTCTTCTCCTGGCCCTCCTAAGAATTTTTACTAAGCCATTTTGAATTCTTGGCTCTATCATGGAATATCCACATAGCTTTAACTGTCACTTCGATTGTTTTAGTTACTTCCTTCCTTTACCAAGATATTATTCACTAAGAATGACCTCATTTGCTCTGAAACATATTTAAAATAAAATTGCATATTCTTACCTGTCTCTGTGTCTGGAAGTAATAGATATTCATGACTTTCCTTGTCTCCTCACCATAGATTTGATAACCATATTCTTCTACCTATTCATATTTATATACTTCAAATAACATACAAATAATATATAACCTATGCAGAAAATAAAAATGCCACATAATTCTGGACCTAAGAGTTAAAAGCATGTTCAGACTCATTGATTCTACTCTTTGCCTGAATTTTAGTCCTAGAGCCTTCTATTAGTATTCAACCGAGGAGTAAACCTAATAGGAGAAATATATAAAGAGATGTATTGCAAAATATTAGCTCACTACTTGACTATACAGAATGATTAGGTAAGTCTGAAATCTATAGAGCATTCTGTCAGGAAGAACAGACTAGAACTTAGAGGCAATGGCTGAAGCTTCTCTCTACAAGGGAAATTTCTCAGGAAGTCCTCAGCTCTGCCTTTCAATTAATTGAATCAGGCTAACCCAGATTATTTAAAATAATCTCAATCAAAGTCAACTGCTTAAGGACTTTAATTACTTCTACACAATATCTTTCTGATAACTCCAAGATTAGTATTTGATTGAGTAACAGGGGACTTTAGCTTATCCAAGTTAACACATTAAAAAGACCAACAAAAGAACATAAGGATTTTTATTTATTTGACCTATCACTTTCTGTATTTGTATTTATAGTAAATTATTTCCTAAATAGAAGTTTTTATGCATTTAGGTACCTGCTTAAGTTTATCATTTATTCCCCAGAAACTCTGGCAACTATCAGCTTATGATATGCTGGTAAGCCTATTCATCAATAGTTTGATAGAATTTATAGCTGCATTCTCAGTCTTTTAATGACTCTCAAAGTCAGCAAAATCCATACTTACATGTCATGTTCAATATAATTAAATATTTAACAGTTATAGAAAATCTTTTAAGCTTTGTCCCGATTCTTCCCATAACAGCTTGATTATGGGAAACACAGCTATTTACTAAGAGCTCCAGACAAATTTTAAAAGCATTATTTCTGAAGTATTTATAATAATTTGAAGTAACATTTTAACTAAGTATCAGATTTCTTAGTATTTCATTGGTTCACACGACAGCCACATCATCATTTTTGTTGTCAACTAAAAACATACACCCTTAGGAATTTTTTTTTCATTAAAATGCTTACATGAAAAAGAAAAAAAAATATTTATGCTATTAGAAATCACCCAAGAAACAAACATGAGATTGCTGAGAAGACTATAACCACCAAAGAAATATAACATAGTTTTGATGTGAGAATATGAATGGTTTTTGAAGTGTTTGTGCTATGAACCAGCTGAGTCCTTTGACAATTTAAATAAATAGAAACCCATAAAAATGGAACTCCATATAGGGCTGAGATTTTGTTTGCTTGTTAATATTGCAAAACTGTGCAAATGTGGTGATACACGTTAAAAAAAGAAGAAGAAGAATACAAAACACTTGACACAAAGCTGTCCTGGGACAAATTAATAATGGCAAAGTGCCAGAAACAAGCATGTCTTCCCTCTTCAGTGGTAATTACTGCCCTTTTGAATGTTGCAGAGCCAGAGAGGGAAGCTTTCATCATTGTTCTCCCAACTCAGGCAGAGTAAAACGGAATGTCAGGAACATGATGAGCCTTCACGTTATGGGCACTTGGTACTTTGATGTCTATATTATCTTTTGTAGATTATTCCTTTTTACTAAAAACAATGTGGATCAGAGGGCAGGTTTCCTAAAATTTCAAATTATGCTAAACTTATTGACTATTGTCTCCTTATTCCCAAACTCCCTGCGCATGCACATAGATACATAAACGTTTTTGGTGAAAATAGTGAACAATGGGAACCTCGGCCTGCAAACCCAATGTGGGCTGTTTCTCTGGTAGCTTTTTATTTTCAAGGAGACCATCTCCATTTTGTGATGTAATGTGGAGTTAGCAGACCCACACATTTATTCAAAACTTTAGTTTCTTTCCTTAGGAAATAGGCTTAATTGTTAGATATTGCGGGGTTATCTTGAAGTTCAAGTGAGATGATGTATTAAAGCTTTACATGAATTGTAAAGCACACTACAAATGTCAGTAATTATGTCAGATTATTTCAAGCATTCAGATGAAATGTGAGTCATATAGTCTTGTATGTAGATGTTTGACATCATGTCGAAAAACCATTTGAATGATTGAATCTCTCATTTGTCTTGGAAAACTTCACACCATATAACTGTTTTGAACATACTGGGACATAGTTTATTTTTCAAATAGCAACTAGTCTGGCAGGTTGTTTGGTGAAACATTTGTTGGAAGGATAAGTTCTTTTTATAGTGGTTCTATAATTGACATTTTAAAATTTCCTCTTGCATTAAATATTTTTAGTGTAGCAATGTTTTTAGACCTTCAAATTGTTAATAAGAATATTAATGACCCAGATTATTAATGAGCATATACAGGTGGCATAGTATAAAATTCCAACAAAAATATTCATCTTCTCAAATGACAAGGTGTCAGACAAGAAAAAATTACATGTAAGATTAAGACATTGAGTGAGTTCATTTCCAACACTTACTACCCTCCTAACTCCATTCTACTGTTTGTTAGATCTGTGGTCAGTTTCTCTCTCATGCATATTATAGATGTCTTCATTTTTTAAAATATGTATAAAAATTTCCAAAAATAAACTTGTATCCAAGTTAATACCAAAAAAAGACCTAAAATGTCACTTAATGTTCTGTATAATTAGCGTTATATAAATCAGTTATTTCACAAATTCTGGAGAATATGTACTGTATCTTTCCTTGAACATTCTGGTAAAAGTATAAAATGAGCTTTTTAATCTTTTTCAGTGTGTGTATATATTTGTGTGTGTATGTGTGTATGTATATATGTATCAATATATATATCTGTGTATGATTGTTATGTTGTATTTATTTGATGTTTTTATCTAGGTGATTTCACTTAGTCTTTTATAGTTAGTGTTTCTGTGTCATTTCTAAAAATCTTTACTGCAAAGGCTAAAACATATTCTTTTGTCTATAATATATTTCATATATTCAATATCTACATTAGAGGTTAAAGTCTCCCCCTTGTTGGGGTAACCTGAGATTTTCATTGAAAATCAATTGACTATATATGTTTAGGCTTATTTAACTGATTATTCTTTTCCACTGATCTTAGATTTATCTTTGTGTCGATATTGTCCACTAGCACTACAGCAAGTGTCAAAGACAGAAAGGATAAATCCTCTAATATTGTTATTTGTCAAAATTGTTTGTCATTGTAAGGTCCTGTGGATTTTAATATAACTTTTAAAATAAGTTTTTCATTAAAAAAGTTTATGGGGATTATAGTTGGAATTTCACAGAATGTATAATCTTGTCAATGAGCATGGTATGCATTATCATTTATTTAAATCATTAAAATTTTCTGATAGGGATGTTTTGTTTTGTTTTAACATTATTTATTTATTTATTTATTTATTTTAGAAGAGAGAGAGAGAGAGAGAGAGAGAGAGAGAGAGAGAGAGAAAGGGGGGAGGAACAGGAAGCATCAACTCCCATATGTGCCTTGACTAGGCAAGCCCAGGGTTTTGAACCGGCAACCTCAGTGTTCCAGGTTGACGCTTTATCCACTGCACCACCACAGGTCAGGCACTGATAGGAATGTCTTATAGTTTACTTTGTACAGGTTTTGCACATCTTTTGTTAAATTTATTATAAGTTGGGTTCTGATGTTATTATATGTTGTATTTTTTACTAATATAAAATTTTTGTATTTTTTTACAAAATATTTTCTAAAAAAAATTTTTTTTTATAAAGGTGGGGTTTTTTTGTTTGTTTGTTTTTTTCCTGTAGCTTTGAGTTCTGAAATTTTGTAAACTTACTTTATGCTCTGGATGGCTGGCTCAGTGGTAGAACATTGGCTCGGTGTATGGAAGTCCCTAGTTCGATTCTCGGTTAGGGCACATAGAAGGGACCATCTGCTTCTCTACCCATCTCCTTTCTCTATTTCCACCCACCTCCCTCCAGCCATGGCTTGATTATTTGGAGCAAAGTTGGCTCCGGGCACTGAGGATGGCTCCATGGCCTGCCTCAGGTGCTAATATAGCTTGGTTGCCAAGCAATGGAGAAGCAGCCCCAGCAGCCCCAGATGGGCAGAAAATTGACTCAGAAAAGGGCTTGCCAGGTGAATCCCGCTCTGCCTCCTTCACTCTCACTTAATAAAAAAATTTTACTTTTTAATTCCAGTTATCTTTTTTTTTTTTTTGTATTTTTGTGAAGCTGGAAACGGGGAGAGACAGTCAGACAGACTCCCGCATGCGCCAGACTGGGATCCACCTGGCACGCCCACCAGGGGCGATGCTCTGCCCCTCCGGGGCGTCGCTCTGCTGAGACCAGAGCCACTCTAGCGCCTGGGGCAGAGGCCAAGGAGCCATCCCCAGCGCCCGGGCCATCCCATCTCTGCTCCAATGGAGCCTTGGCTGCCGGGGGGGGGGGGGGGGGGGCAGAGAGGAATGGGGGGGAGTGGAGAAGCAAATGGGCGCTTCTCCTATGTGCCCTGGCTGGGAATCGAACCAGGGTCCCCCGCCCGCCAGGCCGACGCTCTACTGCTGAGCCAACCGGCCAGGGCCTCCAGTTATCTTTTTATTGCTTGAACTCCTTGACAGAAGTGGTCATGTCATCAGAGAATACTTTTGTGTCTCACTTTTCAATATTTATGGTTTGACCCTTTGCCTTATACTACTCCAGCTAGGTTAGCCATTGATTTTTTAGATGACTTTTATAAAATTGAGAAACTTCACATCTTCACTAGAAACTTTAATTTCTAGATTATTGAGATATTTTTTATACATTGTTTTGAATTTTGTCAATTTGTTTTGCACTATCACAATGATTATATTATCTTTCTTCTTCATATTGCTGTTTTGGTAAATTTCATTGATTTTTTTTTTTTTTTTGAGTATTGAGCCAACCTTACATTAAGGGTATACACACTTGGACATGATATATTATCCTTCTTGATTATTGTGGGATTCTTTTTGACAATATTTCATTAAGAATATTTGTATCTATTTTCATGAGGGCTGTTGGTCTGTAATTCTTTTTCTTGTAAGTCTTAACTGATATAATGTCAAGGTCAATCTGCATGTTTCCTCCTCTGTTTTCTGAAAAAGTTTGTATGAAAATTATATTGTTTTTCTTGTATTTTATAGAATTCGTAAGAGAAACAATCTTTACCTTTAGTTTTCTTTGTGTGAAAATTTTTTTTTACAAATTAAATTCTTGTAATATATAGGGCTAATATTTCCCTGTTGTTCCTTAGTTTTGGAAATTTGCATTTTCCCAGTAATCTTTCATTATATATGTTATATTTATTGGTCTAAAGTTATACATTATATTTTTCATTATCCTTTTGATATGTGAGAGATCTGAAGTGTAGTTCCTCTTTTCTTCTAATATGGATCATCTTTTTGTTTTAATTATTTTTAGTCTTGCTAGGGGTTTATCAAATTTATTAATATTTCAAAAGACTAACTTTTGCTATATTAATTTTCTCTATTTTTTCTATTGTTTACTTCATTTAGTTCTACTCTTAATTATTTCTTACTGTGCCTTTATTTGGTCTACTTTACTTTTCCTTTACATTCATTTTAGAGAATAAAATTAGGTTCTTGCTTTCAAATTATTTCTCCATTTTTACTTTTAAGTTTTTAAAGTTATACTTCCCATTAAGCACTACTTTCACAGCATCCTACATTTGTTTGTATGTTATATTTTTATTATAAATCCACTGAAAATATATTTAAATCATTTATTGTGATTACTTTCTTGATTTGTGGGTTATTTAATAGTATGAATTTACAAATTATATGATATGTTTTTAGATATTTTATTAGTAAGTTTTAATTAAATTCTGTTTTCATCAAAAAATATTCTCTAAAAGCTTAGTGTTTAAAAATTGATTGGGGGTTATTTTATAGCCAGGCATATGGTCTATTTTGGATAACATTTTCTTTCCACTTGAAAAAGATTTGTAGTCTGCTGTGGTTCTATGTAATGTTCTTAAAAGTTAATTCAATCAAGATGGTCAATATTGTTGTTTAGATATTATATATGCTTACTGATTTTTTTTGTCTATGTGTTTTATCAGTTGCTGAGAAAGGAATTTTAATGTATCCAACTGTAATTGTGAGCTTTGTTTATTTCTCTTATTAGTTCTACCAGTATTAGCTTAAGGCATTTATAAGCTCTCTTTTTAAATATACATACATTTAAGATTGTTATGTCTTCTTGTTTAATTGCCACTTTTTTTTCATTGTGCCTTATTCTTTTATAATATTTCTTCTCTTGATTTTACTTGAATATTAAGGTAACTATATTATATTCTTATGCTATTTTGCACTATGTATTGTTTCCTTTGTTTTCCTTTGTATTTAATGAGCATTTTTTGTTGACAGCATACAATTTTATCTTCCTTTTTTATCTAACCTGAGAATATTTGCCTTTAAGTGTTGCTACATTTTCATTTAAGTATTATGCTTAGATTTATATCTGTCTTCTTACTATTTGATTTTCATACATTCCCTAAGCTTTTTTATTCATTGTTACCTTCCAGTCTTCTTTTGGTTTAATTAGTATTTATTCATATTTTATTTTGTGTTCTCCATATTCTAGGTCAAAATGGCTTAAGTATTGATTGAGATTTCTATAACACCATATTATCTTACATCTTTTTTTTATTTCTGCTTGCACTTTCTAGATCAACTAATAGTCTTTTATTTCCTATATAATGGAAAGGAAAAGAGGAGGAGTTAAGAATTACCTTAAAATTTTGGTAAGCTCTCATTCATTTATGAGAATAAGGTATACTGGAGAATAAGAAGCAAAAATTTTTGGCCCTGGCAAAGAAATGTAAAGAAAAATTATTTTTTGGAGAAAATTGATTTAAATATTAGCTCAGTTGGTTAGAGAGTTGTCCTGATACCCCAAAGTTGTGGGTTGGATACTTGGTTAGGGCAATGCAAGAATCAGCCAATGAACACACAAATAAGTGAAACAACAAATCAATCTCTCTCTCTCTCTCTCTCACTCTTTCTCTCTTTCTCTCTAGATATAAGAAATTTAAAAATGTATTTTTGATTTAGTCTTGTACATATATAGTTTGAAATGCCTGTAAAATATCAAAAAGAATATCATAAAGGGTAACTCTATGTACAAGGCTATGGAAATTAGAAGTGAAAGATTCATATTGTCTTTTATTATTATCACATTTTTTTGTTTTAAACCTTTATAATAATGCAAAAGATTTAATACATTTTTATTATTCATGTCCTATTAACAAATAGTTATAAAATTAATTTATAATTAATGTTAAATAATAAATCCTTGTTATATTTGTAATAATCCCTTGAGTAGCCTTTTAAAACTTTACTTAGAAATATTTTCAAAGGTAAATCAGCCTCCATAAATAATATGCCACTGTTCTATAATGACTGAAATGCAAATCAGTTCCATTTAAATTGGGCCCAAATTTGTGAGATCTCATTAAAACTTGACCAAATTCCATTACTTTTGCATTCTAAAGACTACTTTGTCAAGTTTAAACATAACTAGTTTTAAGGAGCTAATACAGGTTATTAATGCGGATTAAGGTGGATATAAGTTTGAACCTCTTTACAATGAGAAAGGCACTCTTGACGCCTCCTATTCAGTATCTTGTCCAAACACTGAAGTAAATATTCATGCCAACCCTTCTCAGCATTTGATTAAAGATTTTTATGTGTAAATATGTATTTTTGAAAGGAGTACTAAGGACTTCTTATTTGCATATGAGTGAACTCAGTCCCAAAGAGTTGATCTTTCCAAAGGCAGTGAAGTCACTGATAGGGTGAAATTTGGGTTAAGCAAGGTGTTTTTTACTTTTCAGTTTCTATTTTATTTCATAACAGTTTCTCAATGGAAAAGTTAATTTTTGCATGATCTCAAAAAACTGTGATGGTTGTATGAGCTCTTGGGTTGTGTAAATTAAGAGCTGTATATCCAATAGTCGCTGCCATCATGGCCACACATGCAGGTTCCCATTAGATTCAGACAGACAGTAAAGAAACAGTGGAGCCAAAAATGGTAGGCAATTCCTTTATTAAAGTCTCGCACTGGCGGACAAGCAACATACATTAGCAAAACAATGGCCCTTCCCAAGCAGGAAGGTAATCCACAATTTGCTATCAACTGCCCCACTCTAAAGGCAAGCATACAAATGGCTGCCTAGCCCTTAATGCAAACAATAAGCTATCAAACATAAAAATCACATTTTACAAACTTATTTGCACAACAAGAACTTTAAATTGCTAATGTGTGAATGTTTGTATGTGTGTTTTATATTCATCTCCTTTTCCTTCACTCAGCCTCATTTTTTGCTACTAAATTCTGCCTATAGTATTTACTCTTTTTTCTCTTCTAATTTTCTTGAGAAATATCAATATCAACCCAATTTTCTCCAATATATAATTTTTCCTTACATTTATGTCTAATTTGTTCAGTCTTTAATGAAAATATATACCATATATTTTGCTCCATAAGATGCACCTGACCATAAGACACACCTAGGGTTTTAAGGATGAAAATAAGGAAAAAAAATATTCTGAACCAAATGATGTGTTAAAATATTTAATAAAATATACCACAATAGTATTTCAACAATGTAAACTCAAGAGCAATATTAAAAACTATTAGCACTTTTATTAACAATTGAGAAGAGACATTAACATTCAAATACTCTTCTAGTTGTCCAGGAACCCCAGGAACTCATCATTGCTAGTGTCAGAATTTAAAAAGCTCAGTTGATTACAAGCATTGTTATCACTTTCTTTTAGACTCCAGGACCGGCCATTCAGGTTGTTGATCTTCTATAGTTCAGGGTACCCCCTGCTGCTGCACTAGGGAAAGTCCAGTTATTTTTTACTCTAATGTCACTACATAGGTAAACTACCAGGATTACAGCTGGAATAAACTGATGGAGATGAGCAGCATAGCCTTCTCCGTCTGCCGCTGCTTTGTCTGTGCTCACACTGGCTTCCCAGCTCACTGCAGGTGCCTTGCACCCTTGGCCCCTCCCCTATCTGCCTGTCAGCCAATGAAATGCTATTAGGCTGGCAACAAGTGATGTCAGCACTTCACACAGAGCTCCAGCAGCTACTCCGCAGCCCTCCACCTCTGCAGTGTGCCTCTCACGTCTGCCTCGATGATGCCAGATGGATGCACCCACAAAAGTAGCAGCTTCCCTCCTGCGCTGCATGCAACTGTGGAAACTGGAACCAGGAGATTACTCAGCAGATGCTGGGGTTCTGCACGCCACCAAGGCGGGTATAATTACACTCCCGCTAGCGCTCATTCTACATATGTTTAGCAGCGCAGTGCCCCACAGCAGCTAAAAAAAAAATGAACATTCACTTCATAAGATGCAGGGGCATTTTCCCCTCCACTTTTTGAGGGGAAAAAAAAAGTAGGTCTTATGGAGCAAAAAGTACAATACATATCTATCACTAAAAAATCATTATGGATTTAAGAACAGCTGCTGCCTTCTCACACACCGGTGCTTAAACTTCATTCCCTGATTTGAGATTCTAGACTTTGTTATATTCAAAAGTACTTTTGAAATACTAGCTCCTTCTCATTTATCAATCACTATTTAAAACAAGCAAAAAACAAGGTAATAGTTGTGCAAGTAAGTATAACCTGAAATATAACACTTGAATGTCTTCAATATGTTAGCAAAATGTTAAAACATAATGCAACAACAGCAATAGTTAACATGCAATGAGTGCTTTCCAGGTGCCATAGACATTATAATAACTCTATAATATAAAAAAAGTACTATTCTATTACTCATTTTATAGGAGAGGAGCCTGATGCTTTAAGAGATTTAAGAAATTGCCAGTGTAACTTATACATTAAATGATGTAGTCATCAATTAAACAGACTGAATTTCCTTCCTGAGTCTGAGCTTAAGCCTTCAGTTTTCACATTTCACTGCCTAGTAATCCAGAAACAGGTTTCAACTTGTATGTTTATGTATCCAATCTTTGCATATAGGACACTTTTTTTTTGATTTGCACTAACATTATCACAAATATAATTTTACAGTAACTTTTTTTTTTTTTTTTTGTATTTTTCTGAAGCTAGAAACGGGGAGAGACAGACAGACTCCTGCATGCGTCCGACCAGGATCCACCCGGCACGCCCGCCAGGGGGCAATGCTCTGCCCACCAGGGGGCAATGCTCTGCCCCTCCGGGGTGTCGCTCTGTTGCAACCAGAGCCATCCCCAGCGCCCGGGCCATCTTTGCTCCAATGGAGCCTCAGTTGCAGGAGGAGAAGAGAGAGACAGAGAGGAAGGAGAGGGGGAGGGGTGGAGAAGCAGATAGGTGCTTCTCCTGTGTGCCCTGGCCGGGAATCCAACCGGGACTTCTGAACGCCAGGCAGACGCTCTACCACTGAGCCAACCGGCCAGGGCCTACAGTAACTTTTACTAAGTGTTTTTACTATACAACTTCACAAACCACTCAAAGTCATACATTTTGGTTTTTATTTTGTGTTGTTTATCCTTTACATTGAATTTATATTTTGATGTTAACTATCTATTTTTGCAAACTTCTCTCTATTAGCATTGATAATAGAACCATGCCTGTAAACTATAATATGTTTTTATTGTAGTGGTTTTTTGTTTATTTTATAAATGCTTCCTTTATTAATGAATTTTGTTTCTTACATTAAATAACTGGCTAATACTTGTGGACTTTCTTTAGTGTGTCCTGATGCCATTGCCATTAGGTATAGGCATGATCAAGAAAAATATTCAGTAACCTTTTATACTTATTTAAACAAGTAAAAGTATCAAGAAGGATGTTATCTGTAATATAATAAGTAAATTACTGACTTCAGTATCCTATTCAATGTTCTTTAATACTTTAAAACTTTTTCCTTGCTTAAAACATAGAAAATATTTACTAATTAACTCCCTTATCACAACTCACATTCTACACCCAGCATTTATTTTAAAATATTATATTTATTTTTTAATACTTTTTATGCAAAACTGAAAATATTGTTTTTTTATCTTTTTTCATTTTCTTATATTGTCACTCTCTCTCTTACTGCTTTATATAGCTTTGTGTGTTGCACATACTTAATACCCATTTTTTAAATTATTTTATTTATTTATAATAGTTATTTATTTTTTTACAGAGACAGAGAGAGTCAGAGAGAGGGACAGATAGAGACAGACAGGAAGGGAGAGAGATGAGAAGCATCAGTTCTTTGTTGCGGCACCTTAGTTGTTCATTGATTGCTTTCTCATATGTGCCTTGACCAGGGGGCTACAGCAGAGCAAGTGACCCCTTGCTCAAGCCAGTGATTTTATGCTTCAAGCCAGAGACCTTTGAGCTCAAGCTAGTGACCATGGGGTCATGTATATGATCCCGCACTTAAGCTGCTGAGCCCGTGTTCAAGTCGGATGAGCCTACACTCTAGCTGGCGACCTCAGGGTTTTGAACCAGGGTCCTCTGCATCTCATTCCGATGCTCTATCCACTGCACCACCGCCTGATCAGGCTTAATACCTTAAAAGTTAAATTCATTGAGATAATTTTCACAAAATAAAATTTACCCTTTACAGTTTACTCATCTATGAATTTTTACAATGCATACATTCATGCAAATGCCATCACAGTCAAAATAAAAATATGTATGACCATCTTCTTGAAAAGTTCCTTCAAGCCCCCTTGTAATCAGTACCCTACCTCTTTACAATAGCTGGCAACCACTGATCTGTTTCTTGCACTTAGAATTTGCCTGTTTCAGAATGACATATGTAGTCTTTTGTGCCTGAATTTTTTCCCCACTTAAAACAATGCTTTTTAGATGTACAGTATTGTGACATTTATCCATATTTCCTGTTATTCCTATGGCATTAAATTGTATGTCTGTAGAGTCCCAATAGTAACATGTACATAGATAGCATTTATGTCTGAGAATGGGCAGGTTCCAACACCTGCCAGCCACCAGTGTGGGGGACTGGGTCACTCTGGTCCAAAGTTGACTGGGTTTGGGTTTGATATCTCTGTTTCCTGGCAGTACCCTGCAGTTTGAAGTTCCTCTGGAGATGGACCACCTATACCTTGTGCTTAAGCTGGTATGATGGGAGGCTTTTTCTCAGTATTGTCCTCCACCTTCAACTTGCGACCATCCCTGCAAGTCTATACCACCAGGGGCTGGAGAGAATCTGTTAATATTTCTTTTCTTCTTCAATAGTAGACTGCTGTTACTTGGAATCACATGATAGACCTGTGCAGGGGAAATAAGGGCTCTCTGTTATCCTGGCCCAGTCCCAGCTTCCGGGAAGCCTTGCACCCTGAGCTCTGGACAGGGAATTCTAAGCATGCCTGCTACTCCTCTGATCAGCAAACACTCTGCCTTCTATCTGTCGCTGTCCTTGCCCTTGCATGGGAGTTTTCATTTCTCCCCCAATGACAGAAGATTGAGGTTTTGAGTTATAGGATCTTCCCATAAAACCCAGAAGTATTTTTTTTTAATCCCTACCCTTTCCTTAGCTACAGTGCACTTTGCTGCCTCTCCCCTATTTCTTTAGGCATTTAGCTTTGCATGAGAGAAGACTCTAGAGAACTACAAGGCAATTTCATCCAATACGGACATTGCCCGTCTCCGCCAGATGCCTGCACCACTGAGGGTTCTCTCTTTAGGTTTGCCCTACATAAGTGAACACCACTCAAGGGAGAATACAAATGAGTTTTAAATCTGCTTTTTACTTACAAATATAGTCTAAGGAACATTTTTTTTATAATAATAATATGGATACCCCACAATTTGTTTCATCAACATGGTATATTTGAATTTACTTTTCAAAGCTTCCTACTAAAATTTTAGGTGACAGGATGATACTTGGCTCAGATAGTAGCAATGACAATACCTTTCCTAAAAAGTAGCTGAATATAATCATTGTGACTTGAAAAAAAACAAAAAGAAATAAAGGAAGGAAAAGAAATATACATTCCATCAGTGGTAAAATTTCCTTCCAAATGGGTAGGTGTGGTGCGACCTTCTAAAGCATTATGAAAGGTCCTGGAGAGTTGGCTCAGTGGTAATGCATTGGCTTGGCGTGTGGAAGTCCCAGGTTTGATTCTCAGTCAGGCTGTACAGGAGAAGCAACTGTCTGCTTCTCCACCACACCCCTCTCTTATACTCCCACAGCCATGGCTCAATTGATTCAAGCACCTTGGCCCCAGGCACTGAGGATGGCTCTGTGGAGCCTCTACATCAGGTATCAAAAATAGCTCCGTTGTGACCATGGCCCAATATGGGCAGAGCACTGGCCCAGACGGGGATTGCTGGGTAGAACCCAGTTGGGGCATATGTGAGAGACTGTATCTATCTCCCCTCCTCTCACTTGGAAAAGAAGGAAAAACAAATAATCCTATAAAAAAGGGATTCATTAAAAAAAAAAAAAGAATTATGAAAGGTAATGTAAGACCTGGCTGTGGTCTGCTATCCTTGCCCCCTGCAGAAGATTTCTTGTCTGGGATGCACACTACTTTCTGCCTCAAGGATGGCCAGTGCTCAGGGGTCACATTCATTCTCACTTCTAAATTATGTGATACCTCCTTTCCTCATTTGACATCTTCAAAGAGAAAAGTGTCATTGTCGGGGAAGCATGAAAATATAGTCAGTCCCAATGGCTGTCCTGGAAAACCTGCAGAAAGGTCAGTCTGGTCTAATTGAAATAAAAAATAAAGGGAAGGGAAAAAGTATTCATATGTATTCCTACTAAAGATTCTACTTTTCTTAGTTTTATAAAGGTCACATTTTATAAAATTTTATAATATAGGATACCACCGTAGGATTTGAATGAGAAAACTAGGAAATAAATGATCTGAGAATTTACTTGGTGCTTTGAATACACTGAAATATTACTTCTTTTAGGTTTAATTGCTGAGACATTATTTTAGCAAAGTGCACCAAAACATATTTCATAACACTAGTGGTGATTTAACTTAAACTTGGATAAACAAAACAAATATTCTTCAAGAAGAAATGCAAAACAAATATTCTTCAAGAAGAAATGCAGTCTTAAAATACTGATTTTTAAAACATATCAATATTATTTATTGACATTGTAATGTCTCCTTTTAAGTCTCTTTTAAAATAAAAATAAGGATAGAAGACAGGAAGAAAGTTAGTTAAAAAAATAAGAAGAGACCCTATTCACAAATGACCAAGTTTTAAATGCTGCAAACTTTATATAAGCTCTGTCAGCTTTTGATTATCTATATCCAGATAACAATGAAATAAATATTAAGTAATTTTTCAATGAACACTCATTACCTCCTTATTTACCTTTACTTGTCTAAGGCAACTTTGACAGTAGTTCAGGAGAAAGCTTCAGAACCTGTTTGTACATTCATTTCCTTAAGTTCAGAGATATGTTTTATAAGAACATAAATATTTAAACATTGCCTAGCCATCATCGGTTTTAGGGGAAAGCCTATCTGTCTCTGTACGGAGTAAGGAATGAGAATGTAGTGCTCTGGACTGGGGTTCCCAGCTCTGTTGTAGTCAATGTCAGGCCTTCACAGTGAAACCTCCCTCCTTGAACTGCTCTGGCTTCATTATCATCAGTATTTCTATTCAAACCAAACCCTCACACTGCCTTTCTAAAACAAGCTATGTGTGGTATTTTTTAGCTTTTCTTTTAAACTGTGCTACATTTACGTCACCAGCCAATTCATAAGTATCTTAGATAAATTTCACATGTGCATTTCCTTCTTCAAGAATTAAGACTTGAATTAGGGCAGGACAATAAATTGTGGTTCATCTTTTCTCAATGAAACTTGTCCAATTATTTGAGTGTACTGTATTTTGAAGTTCATAATCATTACTTTCTTTTTTATTCTAACTTTCAAAAGAAGGTCTGCTTCTTGCTGTACAACTTGTGCAAATATCCCACTTTGCAGTATGTGCTGCATATAAATGTGCAGTTTGTAGAGTAGGGGGTAAAACAGGCAGCCTCCCTGCCATCTGTGTGCTAATTAACCAGTGTTGAACACAGTCTTGTTATAGGGAAAAGTCATCTTCATTTCTACAGGGTGCAAATTATGTTGCCAAGAAGGTCACAAGGACAGAGTCAAAGTTGGCTATCAGCAGTGGTTCTTGGTTTTGTTCATGCTTTTAAAAGTTATAGGAATTTTCAAATAAAACATAGACCAAACTGCACCCCATATCTAATTTGTACACCTACATAATAAAGCTGTAAGCATAAAACAAAATAAAAATAATCAACCCTTTCATATACTAAGACATTTGTAACTTGATCCTTTTCTTGTGGTGTCTTATTTACTATAAGACATACTTGGGGTAGAGGTTAAATTATTACATTCCATATACATGGAAACATAATTAAAATAAATCTGCGATGATAGTTCTGTTGCTTTTCAACATTGAAAATTATTTAAACCAAATGCTCAAATAGCATTTACTTTTTAAAAAAGCAAGTTATGTGTCATTTAAAATATAATGACCCATGAGTTACCTCTTTAAGATATAGAATATAACTTAAACAGTTTAAGACATGTATTGGTCTTAAAATTCAAGTCAGCTCCAAATATTCTAATTAGTAGGAATCCTAGCAGAAGGAGAAGTTAAGGGAAATCAGTCATCTATTATTGTTAAATATAATTTAAAAATCCAGTAATCTTTAACAATGACTTGTTAGCAAACATGAATCTATGCAAGTCTATAACTTGTGTCCTTCTCTGCCAATATTGCTAAATAATTAAAAATGAAATATCACAATATTTTTCACATTGTGTCAGCATAATTACTTGCATAATTAAAACCTTGGAAAAGTTGGAAGGATAACACTTTACTCCTGTGGGCATACATAGAGATGTAATATTGTTTCTCACTTTCTTTCAAGAGTATGCTACAAAGTCTGGGAAAATACAAGAATAATCATCTAATGGAAGCTAAGTGGTCTGCTTATATTCTTAAGAGATTCTTTTTAATCACAATGTTCTTAATTTAGAATTAAAGGTATATTGCCTTATTCTTTACAAAAGTGAGAAAAGAATTACTTCCGTCCACAGAATAATTAATATGTTATTTATGTACCGTATACCAATTTTCCTTTGGTACTTTTTCAGGAATAAATTTTCATTAACATTTTAGTTTTTAAGCATATTTTACATTTGGTTGTGTTTTTAATCAACAGATGTAGTTAGCTATAACAGTCATACTACCTGTAAGAAATATTCAGGACAGTTTTTACTCACTGGCAGAATGGCAATGGTATAACTGAAGAAGCACTCAAACATATATATTCCCAAAAAATATGACCTTTTAACTTATAGGGTAATTATTTTGACTTAAGAGACTCTGGAGTGTCCCTAAAAAAGAAGACTGTGATATTTTCTAGGATTATCTATTAATCCTTTAAGCCAATTGCACCCATCAATATATTACTTTATTCTGTGAGCCACTTGAGATATCAGCTCCTTTGTGAAACTTCTTCCCAAGACCAGCTCAGTGATACCCTTCCAGGTTCCACAGCCATTGTACTATAGTTTTTAGAGGTCAGGGACCAGGTCCAATTCTCTTTCGTATGACTGGACCTAATAGAAGGACCAGCATCTGAACTATGTACAGTATTGTTGGATGAGTGCATAAAGGAACATATACCCATTAACCTGTTAATCTGTCAATCTAACATAGAACAAATCCTTGTGGAAATGGTCTTAAGACAAGCTTTGAGTGAAAGCTTTTGTCCTAAAGAAAAAAATGTCTAGATTGTGGTTTTGGACAGGCCTAAATTAGAATCCTGAATTGTCATTTATTTTCTGTAAAAACATAAGCAAATCATTTAACACCTCTAAATTTAGTTTTGTCATTCTAAGGCATGATGCTAAACAAAGTATCTTGCAAAAATTGTAAGAGTTGGACACCTTATTCCTAAAATACCAGCCATTGCCTTCTTCTACACAATAGGTACTCAGCAAAATGTTAGCTCTTTTTTAATGAGTGAGAAATGTTTTCAGATCGAACAAGAGTCAAGAGTTTGAGGAAAAATTTATAAAGTGATAACATATATTCTTGTAGGCCTTTTGTAAATTTTTACCTGAAGACATAGAAAGAAATAAAAAAAGGAATAATATTTATTGTGATTTATCATCTGCAAGAAGCCTAAGGTGATAATATTGCTGTATAATCTCTAATTTAAAACACAGTTACACACATAAGATATATTTGTTGGTTCAAGTTTTAAGAAAGCTTTGTTATATATTATAGATCTGTCATGTAATGTGCCATGGCTCTTTCAGTGTTAAAAACAGAATATAAAAGTAGAATTGTAGGTTTTATTTAAAATTTTCCTTCTAGCTCTACTTGTTTGTTTGTTACCTTAAGAGTTGTTTAAATATTTCTCTACAAAATATGGCTATTTATATGATCATGACTATTGTATAGACTGCTAATCTGGTCTGTTGAGGGGGTTACATATTATTGGCACAGATTTGTTATCTTGATCTTTTACCCATGAGATTTGCAGTGATATCCAGTGTCTGATTTCAGAAAGGAGAAGATCAGAAGAGGGAAAAGCCACGCACTTCCTTAGTGGGCTCATCTAATTGAAAGAGCCACGTAGGAACTCTGTTCTTATACTATTTCATGGGTATATTAGAAAGACTACTAAATTTGTGTTCTTTAGGAACTAACTCTCAAGTGA
Source organism: Saccopteryx leptura (assembly GCF_036850995.1). NCBI lineage: Eukaryota > Metazoa > Chordata > Mammalia > Chiroptera > Emballonuridae > Saccopteryx > Saccopteryx leptura. The sequence continues at coordinate 39,316,849 of NC_089505.1, read as the reverse complement.
GTTATTTTAATCAAGTGATTCTAATTTTCACATTTTTATCTCAGAGAATTTGAAAGCAAATTGAACCTATCTCAGCCCTGCTAGGTAAACATAAGGAGGTATGCACAGATAGAAAGGACATTAGTGTAAGGGTGATGTGGAGTCATTCAATTCTGATGATGCACCAGAAAATTTCCTATTACAAAGAATATCTAAATTATGCCTGCTAATATCACTGGGGCAAATGTCTTCTGAAAAGTTCATAGGGAGAATTAGAGGATACAGTATGAAATCTTGTCAAATTATAACCACTTGCAACATTACATGTTCTTTTTTTAAAAGTACCAGTTTAGTATGTTTGAGCACCATGAAAGATGAGATATCCAAAAAGTAATAAAGTGAGCCCATTTTTAAGACAGTAATAAGAACATTTAATAGAAGTATAAAACTGCTAAGAGGTTTTACAGAAGGATTGCCCAACTTCCGAGTTAATCATAAACCCATAAGCAAGCATTCAACAGAAGATCAATACTATTTTGTGCTCTGAATACTATTGCAGCATCCACTCCAGTACAGAGATAAATTTAGTGCAAACTCTGTATTTCGCTTTTTGGCCAAGCATCCTTATTCTGCTGCTCTTATTGCCCCGAAAATACAGACTTCAACAATCTTGCATCTGATTAAAGAAAAAACAGTTGCTGATGCACACATTATCTATATTTGTCTCAAGACAAATGAGAATATGAGACTAAAACAAGTTCTAAAGTAAGAGATATTCAGCATGCTGTAAAAGTTTACTGTAGTAAGTCATTGAGTGTTAGTATAGGGAAAAATCAGGAAAAAAACAGATAAATAAAAATAACTTCATAGTAAGACATGATATGTTGGAGAAATTAGGTAGAGAAGGAAATAAATCACACTCATAAACAAATGCTACTTAAGTTTTATCGACCCTTAGATGTTCTTCATATTGATAATTTGCCTTTACTTAAAAGCAAATAGATCATTAAAACTAATATTTATCTTAAATGGAGTTTATAAAATTGTTCATACCTTCCAAGCTTATCAAAGACCAAAATAGAAAATAGAAATGGATAGGAAAGGCAAACAAATGATTTCCAGTTATTAAGTAAATCTTGTTTATTAATAAATACCAGCATATTTAATCATTGCAATAGCCCAATTGCATGTATAGTATTAAGAAATATAAAGGGGCCTGACCAGGCATGGCGCAGTGGATAGAGCATTGGACTGGGATGCCCAGGACCCAGATTCAAAACCTGGGGTCAGCAGGTTGAGTGTGGGCTCATCCGGCCTGATCACGGGCTCACCAGCTTTGTGCAGGATTGCTGGCTTAAGCATGAGATCATAGACATGGTAGCTAGCTTGAAGCCCAAGGTTGCCGGCTTGAGCCCAAGGTCACTGGCTTGAGCAAGGGATCAGTCACTCTTCTGTAGCCCCCCTGTCAAAGCACATATGAGAAAGCAATCAATAAACAACTAAGGAGCTGCAACAAAGAATTGATTCTCATCTCTCTCCTTTCCTCTCTGTCCTTCTCTCTGACTCTCTCTCTGTCTCTATCAAAAAAACAAAAAATTGAACATAAAGGGAAAATTAAAACAAAAAATAAAGAAAGTGGAATGAACATGTCTGGTGATATATTAAATTTTTTAAAGTCAAAGATTTACAGGTTGGGTCAAAAATATATGCTGCTTATTTTAAGTTATTAAAATGACAAGTAAATGTTAAATTTAAATGATGACATGTATAGCAATCAAGAACAAACACAAATGAAGGGCAGGCATATTAATCTCAGATAACAGAATTCAAGGAGAATAGTATTAAATGTAACAGAAAAGATATTTTGTATTTGTACAGGAGCCATGTACATTGGAGAACAGTTATGAATTTTTATACACCAAATAATATAGAATTATAATATGTATTTTAAAAATTGAATAGAAAACTCTCTGACGAATGATAGTAGAGGGAGTTAAATGTTTCTCACTCAGATTTTGAAAGATCAACTTTAACAAAAAAATGAGTTAAAGGCCCTAGCCGGTTGGCTCAGTGGTAGAATGTCGGCCTGGTGTGCAGGAATCCCGGGTTCGATTCCTGACCAGGGCACACAGGAGAAACGCCCATCTGCTTCTCCACCCCTCCCCCTCTCCTTCTTCTCTGTCTCTCTCTTCCCCTCCCACAGCCAAGGTTCCATTGGAGCAAAGTTGGCCCAGGCACTGAGGATGGCTCCATGGCCTCTGCCTAAGGTGCTAGAATGGCTCTGGTTGCAACAGAGCAATGCCCCAGATGGGCAGAGCATTGCCCCCTGGTGGGCATGCCGGGTGGATCCTGGTAGGGTGCATGCAGGAGTCTGTCTGACTGCCTCCCTGTTTCCAACTTCAGAAAAATACAAAAAAAAAAATGAGTTAAACAAATACTTAAATAATTTTAAATATACATATATAGTTAAGAAGTTTGATTATATAAATATGTTAAACTTTATACTTAAAGAATGATTTTGTACAAATAAGTGTCAAAGATAAAAATATAAAGATTTGTTTTGACATACAAGAACACCTCAAAATAAAAGTGTACTATATTGTCAATTCACTGGTAATATATTTAGAATAAAAATCTTAAAATTAGATGTAAAATAAATTACATCTAATAATAAAAAATAAATTGCCACTATATTCATTAATATTCATCTTCAAAATTTGTTGAAATGTAGCAAAAGCTCTGATAATAACATACATTGTTGTATGTCAAGAATGGTCAATTTTTCAATCTTTTATGATATAATATAATACAATGTAACTCAATCCAAACTGGATGTATTTTAAACTTTATAATATGAAGTATTTTTTAAACACAGAAAAGGCCCATAAAATAACATCAGATATTTATATGATAGTTTGACATATTTGCTTTAGGTAGCTTTATTGTTAAGATATAGGAGATAGTAGATGAATCTAAAATTATCTTCTTAATCTTTTCCTCTCCCTTCCTCCCCTAAGAAAAAGCAGAGTGGTCTTGGCACACAGTGCAACAAATAGACCAATGGGATTTAGTAACATCAGGAAATAAACCTATTTACATATGGGGGCCAAGGATGTGGCAGATCTCTTAGGTTTTAAATCAGAAGGACACTTTTCATAAATCACTTTAAAGGCCTAGCTGACAAAAGAAATATGAAAGAAAAAACATTTTCTATTTGAAACCATTTTCTATTGGGACCCAAGAGATTGTTGCTTCTTTTGAATAGCAAATTTATTGTAATTATTATCAAAGTGAACAGTAATGACCAATGTTAGAGACACATATGTTCTTAAAAGCAGACCTGATTCTTTTCATTTTTTGAATTTTAAGTGGCCATATAAGAAAGGGGACAATTATGCTGGTAATCGGCTATGATGAAACTGATGAAGTGCAGTTGTTAATCATGAAGTATATGTATTCAAAGTGACTTAAAATTTTCAGAATTATATTACCAGCATATTCCAGTTAAAGAAATAAAATTTTTATTGGACAGGTATTTTCTGGAAATTATAATATTTAAAACCATATTATATCCTATGCTTAACAATTACATCTAATGTGGAATGGTTTTTTTTTTTAAATACATTTCCTTAGCCTAACACTACAGGAATATACACTGTTTGCTAGACAACTATAGGAAATAGTATACAAGAAATACTATACAAGAAATATTTTATGTCATTACATTTACTCATGTCAAGCATCTCCATGCCTAAAAAATGCCTATGCATCGAATTTTAGGAGTTTAGCTAAATTATTATTATCGTGGCATTAATTTATTATAGACAACAAAAACATAGAAACATTTGAGCTACCCATTTTATAATTATACACTTTATTTTAATAGTCAATTTATTTGAAAAAGGATATATTGAGTATACACAATTGGCAGATACCATACTAAATGAAGGTAATTGTGAAGTTGAATAAATATGGATAAATTATGAAGAAGGTCATAGTTTATGTGGATATGTTTAAAGATTTGCTTTTATAGAAATTTTAAAAATTGTAGCTGGTTCTTAAAATGTTGGATAGAAGTTGTAAGATACTAAGGGTTATTCTGCATTGTCCTGGATAATAAGAAAGAAAATAGTTTAGTTGGTATTTCATTCTCAAGTTTACATAATTCTTATGTAATGCTTTGACAGTTCTCTGTGTTATCTTTACGTGGTGGTACTCATGCATTTCAGAATCTTTATTCTGCTTGGACCCTACGCCACTTACTTCATGTTTATCTAGCCAAAAGTATCTCAATCAATTCTTCCATATCCTCTAACCTAGATATTAACGTAAACTCTGCCTTTTAATTTTAGACTTTATATATAAACCTATGAACCAAGTTACTGATACTCTTATTCACATTGAGTGGCCAGAGCTTCACTTGTCAGTCTTCTAAAGATATTTACAATTAAGGAGGATTCTTGATGACATCATACTTAAGCGCATGGAATTCACAATAAAAAGTAAAAAGGGAAAGTAATTCAGAAGATAAAATAGGGTTGAAGTCTCTGACAATCTCCTCAGAAAAGCCCTCTTTCATATATAAATGTATCTGTTTTTTCTACAAATGTAAGTCACTTAAATACCTGCTCTGATTAACAAAAAGTGCCTTCAATACCCCCATACCATTTTTTTTTTAAAGGACAGACATAATGCTATCTGTAATATACTTTAGTATGCCTGTAAAAGCATTCCACAAAGAACATAAATGTTTGTGCTGGAACAAAATATGGAATGCTTCCCTAATTTTGATCTTCCTGGTGTAAGTTGCTGTAACTTGTCATAGTCTAGAAAGCTTTATGGAAACAAATACACAAGCACACAAACCTGCAGTTCTTTCCCAAATACAGTAATTTACAATACATTTCCAAGCATGTCTTATCACCTCCAGCACTCCTATCTCTGAGTGTCAAGTGTAGTTATTGTGTTTTTTTTTATTATTGCTCCCTCATTTATAAGTACAAACCCATGCCCAAGGAGTTAACCATATGTTATGCTAGTAGTTTCTTGGATATTTGTTTGTTTGTTTTTTTGATATAGTCAATTTTGATCTTACTGTGATGTAGAACTAAATATATAGAATAAATATTGTATATGAGACAAGCTTGAGGTAATTTCTTACTTAGGAAGCACAGATACTTTTCTGAATCAAAAAGCTTTCCAAATTGACATCAACCAAGTCTAAGAAGGACAAATGAAGAGATTGTTCAATATAATAGTCTCTGTGTATGCATAGGATTGTTGCATTGTAGGCTTGTAATATACTTGGGGAAAAAAATACTATTGAGTATTTTGTTGTTTTTCTTTGTACTTTTATTATCATTCCTCTTTTTTCTGAATTTGAATCATCATTCACATATCAGAAAAATATTTAAATGGATCCATATTTCCTACTTTTTTATATTCAGGGTTGTATTGCTATTTTTGCTCATAATTCTTATTTTCCCTATTTTCATACCTTCTTTTAAGTTCTATTTTCTAACTTACCCTTTTAAAGATAATTATAAAAAAAACTTAAGTTTAGGCCCTGGCCAGTTGGCTCAGTGGTAGAGCGTCGGCCTGGCGTGCAGGAGTCCTGGGTTCAATTCCCGGCCAGGGCACACAGGAGAAGTGCCCATCTGCTTCTCCACCCCTCCCCCTCTCCTTCCTCTCTGTCTCTCTCTTCCCTTCCCACAGCCAAGGGTCCATTGGAGCAAAAAATTGGCCTGGGCGCTGAGGATGGCTCATGGCCTCTGCCTCAGGCACTGGAATGGCTCTGGTTGCAACAGAGCAATGCCCCTGGTGGGTATGCCGGTTGGATCCAGGTCGGGTGCATGCAGGAATCTGACTGCCTTTCCGTTTCCAGCTTCAGAAAAATACAAAAAAACAAACAAACAAACCACCCCAAAACAAACAAACAAACAAAAACTAAGTTTAAACAATGGGAATAGAAATGTTTTAAAAATGTAAGATTAGCCCAATGACTAACAGTCAAGTGACCAGATTGTTTTCTGGTCTCAAAAATAGTAGTTTCGATCTCTGCATAAATGATAAAGTGATAATATTTCCTGTAGGCTCAAAATATGGGATTGACATCTAATATCCTCTTTATTAATAAAAATGTGAATTTGGGAGTATTACTCAATGGATTGGTCAAATATATGTGGTGAGGGAACACATTTCTTATTAAATCAAATGCATTAAATTATACATATAAGCTAGCTCACACAAGTGTTAAAAAATGCTTTCTGAATAAATAAAACATCACTTTAACAAAAAGGAACTTTATTATAAATCCATTATAAGCAATTTCTTAAGGTGTTTTCATTTGTCTCTTTAATTTTAAGTATACTTAAAAACATTTTTGTTAATAGAATCTACACTTGATTTTTTCCTTTTAAACTGGTAACCTTTGCAGTGAGTAAATAAAATATATATTTCTGAAGTATTTTATGCAGTTACACTGTATGTGGTTAGTTACATCCTTGTCAGTGTTGCCACATAAGTTTTATATATTTACTATAGCCCTCATTTCATTGTTCCATTTATTTTCTTAAGAGTACTTTCCTTGTCAGAGGCTTTATGTATTATGTTTTCTTTTCCATGCCTTGTACAGTTCTTGACACATATCTGTACTCAACAAATATTTTAAGAATGAATGAGTAAATTAATTTTAGAGATTGATTTTTAAAATTACATCATTTACCATTTTTTGAAAGACAATAATTAAAGAAACCCTATTTTGTTTTGAGTACAGTAAAGTCTATAAATATTTATTTGTTACCAGGACAACAATGTAAACAATACAATAAAGAACACAGCATAAATAATTTGCATTTTCTTGCCCAATTTCAACTGTAAACAATGAGATATTAATTATATTAAATATGACAATTGTGTTACATGTATTAGAATTCTATACTGACTCACTGGGCAATAATCATTAGACTTTTCATGGATGCTTGCTTTGGGATAATTTAATTAACTTATAGTTAAAATGCCAGATAAATCTTTGTAAAGTTTTGTTTTGATGTCTGTTCCTACATTAATAATGTGGAGAACAGGGTGTAGACAGCAATAGACTTTTTAAAAATTCTTCCTCAATCACTAGCCCTTTTGCTATGTGAACTTACGTAGCTTATTTAGCATCATAGAGTCAATTTTTGATCTGACAAATTTTAATATTAATAATACATACTTTATAAAGTAGTTATGTCTATCCAAGAGTAAGTCCAATCCCTGGCTTGTATTAAACACCTAGTGTAACTCATGTAATAGTGCAGTATTAGTTGTTATGTTTAAACTATTTTAGCATACAAATACCCTCACATTTTTTTTTAATAATAATTTTATTTTTTAATGGGGTGACATCAATAAATCAGGATACATATATTCAAAGATAACAAGTCCAGGTTATCTTGTCATTCAATTATGTTGCATACCCACCACCAAAAGTCAGATTGTCCTCTGTCACCTTCTATCTTGTTTTCTTTGTGCCCCTCCCCACCCCCTTTCCCTCTCCCATTCCCCCCTCCCCCCCGTAACCACCACACTCTTATCAATGTCTCTTAGTTTCACTATTATGTCCCACCTACGTATGGAATAATACAGTTCCTGGTTTTTTCTGATTTACTTATTTCGCTTCGTATCCTGTTATCAAGATCCCACCATTTTGCTGTAAATGTTCCGATGTCATCATTTCTTATGGCTGAGTAGTATTCCATAGTGTATATGTGCCACATCTTCTTTATCCAGTCATCTATTGATGGGCTTTTTGGTTGTTTCCATGTCCTGGCCACTGTGAACAATGCTGCAATAAACATGGGGCTGCATGTGTCTTTACGTATCAATGTTTCTGAGTTTTTGGGATATATACCCAGTAGAGGGATTGCTGGGTCATAAGGTAGTTCTATTTTCAGCTTTTTGAGGAACCACCATACTTTCTTCCATAATGGTTGTACTACTTTACATTCCCACCAACAGTGTATGAGGGTTCCTTTTTCTCCACAGCCTCTCCAACATTTACTATTACCTGTCTTGCTAATAACAGCTAATCGAACAGGTGTGAGGTGGTATCTCATTGCCGTTTTGATTTGCATTTCTCTAATAGCTAAAGAAGATGAGCATCTTTTCATATATCTGTTGGCCATTTGTATTTCTTCCTGGGAGAAGTGTCTGTTCATATCCTCTTCCCATTTTTTTATTGGATTGGTTGTTTGTTTGTTGTTGAGTTTTATGAGTTCTTTGTATATTTTGGATATTAGGCCCTTATCTGAGCTGTTGTTTGAAAATATCATTTCCCATTTAGTTGGCTTTCTGTTTATTTTGTTATCAGTTTCTCTTGCTGAGCAAAAACTTCTTAGTCTGATGTAGTCCCACTCATTAATTTTTGCCTTCACTTCTCTTGCCTGTGGAGTCAAATTCATAAAATGCTCTTTAAAACCCAGGTCCATGAGTTGAGTACCTATGTCTTCTTCTATGTACTTAATTGTTTCAGGTCTTATGTTTAGATCTTTGATCCATTTTGAGTTAATTTTTGTACAGGGGGAGAGACTGTAGTCCAGTTTCATTCTTTTGCATGTGGCTTTCCAGTTTTCCCAGCACCATTTATTGAAGAGGCTTTCTTTTCTCCATTGTGTGTTGTTGGCCCCTTTATCAAAAATTATTTGACTATATATATGTGGTTTTATTTCTGGACTTTCTATTCTGTTCCATTGGTCTGATTGTCTATTTTTCTGCCAATACCATGCTATTTTGATTGTCTTGGCCCTATAATATAGTTTGAAGTCAGGTATTGTAATGCCCCCAGCTTCATTCTTTTTCTTTAGGATTGCTTTGGCTATTCGGGGTTTTTTATAGTTCCATATAAATCTGATGATTTTTTGCTCTATTTCTTTAAAAAACGTCATTGGAAGTTTGATGGGAATTGCATTAAATTTGTATATTGCTTTGGGTAATATAGCCATCTTGATTATATTTATTCTTCCTAGCCAAGAACAAGGTATATTCTTCCATCTCATTATATCTTTTTCGATTTCCCTTAACAATGGTTTATAGTTTTCATTATATAAGTCCTTCACATTCTTTGTTATGTTTATTCCTAAGTATTTTATTTTTTTTGTTGCAATCGTGAAGGGGATTATTCTTTTGAGTTCCTTCTCAGTTGTTTCATTGTTGGCATATAGAAAGGCTATTGACTTCTGTATGTTAATTTTGTATCCTGCGACCTTACTGTATTGGCTTATTGTTTCTAGTAGTCTTTTTGTGGATTCTTTGGGGTTTTCGATGTATAGGATCATATCATCTGCAAAAAGTGATACCTTTACTTCTTCTTTTCCAATATGGATGCCTTTTATTTCTTTGTCTTGTCTGATTGCTCTGGCTAGAACCTCTAGTACCACATTAAATAAGAGTGGAGAGAGTGGACAACCCTGTCTTGTTCCCGATTTAAGGGGGAAAGCCTTCAGTTTTGTGCCATTTAATATGATGTTAGCTGATGGTTTATCATTTATGGCCTTTATCATGTTGAGATATTTTCCTTCTATACCCATTTTGTTGAGAGTCTTAAACATAAAATTGTGTTGTATTTTATCGAAAGCCCTTTCTGCGTCTATTGATAAGATCATGTGGTTTTTGTTCTTTGTTTTGTTGATATGGTGTATTACGTTAACCGTTTTACGTATGTTGAACCATCCTTGAGATTCTGGGATGAATCCCACTTGATCATGATGTATTATTTTTTTAATATGTTGTTGTATTCGATTTGCTAGTATTTTGTTTAGTATTTTAGCATCTGTATTCATTAGAGATATTGGTCTGTAGTTTTCTTTTTTTGTGCCATCCTTGCCTGGTTTTGGTGTGAGGGTTATGTTGGCCTCATAAAATGTGTTTGGAAGTGTTGCTTCTTCTTCAAATTTTGGAAGACTTTGAGTAGAATAGGAACCAAGTCTTCTTTGAATGTTTGATAAAATTCGCTTGTATAGCCGTCAGGGCCTGGACTTTTATTTTTGGGGAGGTTTTTAATGGTTTTTTCTATTTCTTCTCTACTGATAGGTCTGTTTAGGCTTTCTGCTTCTTCTTGACTCAGTCTAGGAAGGTTGTATTGTTCTAGGAATTTATCCATTTCTTCTAGGTTGTTGAATTTAGTGGTATAAAGTTTTTCATAGTTTTCTACAATAATTCTTTGTATATCTACGGTGTCCGTGGTGATTTCTCCTCTTTCATTTTGGATTTTGTTTATATGAGTTCTTTCTCTTTTTTCCTTGGTAAGTCTTGCCAAGGGTTTGTCAATTTTGTTGATCTTTTCAAAGAACCAGCTCCTTGTTTATTAATTTTTTCTATAGTTTTTCTGTTCTCTAATTCATTTATTTCTGCTCTGATTTTTATTATCTCCTTTCTTCGGCTGGTTTTGGGTTGTCTTTGTTCTTCTTTTTCTAGTTCCTTAAGGTGTGAAATTAAGTGGTTCACTTGGGCTCTCTCTTGTTTGTTCATATATGCCTGAAGTGATATGAACTTCCCTCTTATCACTGCTTTTGCTGCATCCCATAGATTCTGATATGTCGTATTGTCATTTTCATTAGTCTGTATATATCTTTTGATCTCTGCACTTATTTCTTCTTTGACCCATTCATTTTTTAAAAGTATGTTGTTTAGTTTCCACATTTTTGTGGGATTTTTTTCCTCTTTTTTGCAGTTGAATTCTAGTTTCAAGGCTTTATGATTAGAAAATATGCTTGGTACAACTTCGATTTTTCTGAATTTGCTGATGTTGTTTTTGTGTCCCAACATATGGTCAATTCTTGAGAATGATCCATGTACACTGGAGAAAAATGTATACTCAGTCACTTTGGGATGAAATGTCCTGTAGATGTCTATCATATCCAGGTGCTCTAGTGTTTTGTTTAAGGCCACTATGTCTTTGTTGATTCTCTGTTTGGATGACCAATCTAGAGCCGTCAGCGGTATATTGAGGTCTCCAAGTATGATTGTGTTTTTGTCAGTTTTTGTTTTAAGATCAATAAGTAGCTGTCTTATATATTTTGGTGCTCCTTGGTTTGGTGCATATATATTAAGAATTGTTATGTCTTCTTGATTCAGTGTCCACTTAGCCATTATGAAATGGCCATTTTTGTCTCTGAGTACTTTTCCTGTCTTGTAGTCAGCATTATCCGATATGAGTATTGCTACACCTGCTTTTTTTTGGATGTTATTTGCTTGGAGTATTGTTTTCCAGCCTTTCACTTTGAATTTGTTTTTATCCTTGTTACTTAGATGAGTTTCCTGTAGGCAGCATACAGTTGGATTTTCTTTGTTAATCCATTCAGCTACTCTGTGCCTTTTTTTTTTTTTTTTTTTTTTCATTTTTCTGAAGCTGGAAACGGGGAGAGACAGTCAGACAGACTCCCGCATGCGCCCGACCGGGATCCACCCGGCACGCCCACCAGGGGCGACGCTCTGCCCACCAGGGGGCGATGGCTCTGCCCATCCTGGGCGTCACCATGTTGCGACCAGAGCCACTCCAGCGCCTGAGGCAGAGGCCACAGAGCCATCCCCAGCGCCTGGGCCATCTTTGCTCCAATGGAGCCTTGGCTGCGGGAGGGGAAGAGAGAGACAGAGAGGAAAGTGCGGCGGAGGGGTGGAGAAGCAAATGGGCGCTTCTCCTGTGTGCCCTGGCCGGGAATCAAACCCGGGTCCTCCGCACGCTAGGCCGACGCTCTAACGCTGAGCCAACCGGCCAGGGATACTCTGTGCCTTTTTATTGGTGAGTTTAATCCGTTTACATTTAGTGTAATTATTGATACTTGTGAGTTCCCTATTGCCATTTTATAGATTGCTTTCTGTTAGTTTTGTGTCTTGTTTGATCCTTCTCTTTCGTTTTTCTATCTTTTGTTTTTATTTGGTTGTATTCCATACATCTTTCCTCTGTTGCTATCTTTTTTATCTCATGTGCTTCTGTGGTGGTTTTTTCAATGGTGGTTACCTTTGAATAATGAAAAGGGTCCCTACCCTGTTCATTGTAGCGAACTATTTTGTGAGTACTTTTGCACTCCATCGTCCTTTGCTACTGTTAATTTCCATCTTCTCCCCCTCTTTCTTTTTGTTGTTGTCACAGTTTAAATTTGGTTTTATTGTGTTCTTCTTGGAGCTTTTACTTGTGGCCCTGTTTTTTTTTTGTTCTTTGTATCTGATTGGAAAACCCCCTTTAGTAATTCCTGGAGTGGGGGTTTTCTGATGATAAATTCCCTCATCTTTTCTGTATCTGTGAATGTTTTTATTTCTCCTTCATATTTGAAGGATAGCTTTGATGGGTATAGTATTCGTGGCTGAAAGTTCCTCTCTTTCAGGACTTTAAATATTGGGGTCCACTCTCTTCTAGCTTGTAGAGTTTCTGCTGAGAAATCTGATGATAATCTAATGGGCCTTCCTTTATATGTTGTATTCTTCTTTTCCCTGGCTGCCTTGAGAATTTTTTCTTTGCTTTTGGTTTGTGTCAATTTCATTATGATATGCCTTGGAGTAGGTTTGTTGGGGTTAAGAAAACTCGGAGTTCTGTTTGTTTCTTGAACTTGAGGCTTTAGTTCTTTCCACAGGCTTGGGAAGTTCTCATCTATTATTTGTTTGAGTATGTTCTCCATTCCATTTTCTCTCTCTTCTCCCTCTGATATACCTATTATTCTTATGTTATTCTTTTTGATGGAGTCAGATAATTCTTGTAGGGCTATCTCATTTTTTTAAATTTTTGAGTCTCTTTCTTCTTCTCTCTGTTGTGCCTCAAGTTGCTTGTCTTCTATTTCACTAATCCTCTCTTCTATCTGACCTGTTCTATTAGCTAAGCTTGTTACTTTGTTTTTCAGCTCGTGAATTGAGTTTTTCATCTCTGTTTGATTTGTTTTTATAGTTTCAATTTCCTTGGACATATATTCTTTGTGTTCATTGAGTTGTTTTCTGAGCTCCCTAAATTGTCTTTCTGTGTTTTCTTGTATATCTCGGAGGATTTTTAGGATTTCTATCTTGAATTCTCTGTCATTTAGCTCCAAGGTTTCCAATATATTAAATTTTTTCTCCATAAATTTTTCCTCATCTAGTTGTGTTACCTCTCTTTCTTTTGTATCCATGATATTCGATTTTCTCTTCCTTAATGGCATCTGAGGGTGGTTTTGTTGATAGTATTAATGAGATTTAATAAAGAATAAAAAGTTAAAAAAAATAATAAAAAAAAATCGAAAAGAGTTGTTGTTTTTAAAAAAAAAATTAATAATGAAATAAAGAAAAATAAAATAAAATAAAAATTTTTAAAAAAGGAAATTATTCCCCCCCCTCCTTTTTTCCTCTCCTTTCCTCTCCCCTTTCTTGAGAAAATCTTGTGGTGAACTGTGAATTATAACAAACAATGCCTGTGATGGAGGGCCTGAATTGGGGAAAAGTAATAAAGAGGCAAAAAAAAAAAAAAAAGAGCATATGGACCCACAAAAAGCAAATAAGGAAAAAATTTGGGTCAAGAATAAAATGATTTGCTTTTAGGTGTTGGTTGTCTAAGAGTTATGATGAGAGGAATAAGAGGAAAATGGAAAAATGGGGGGACAAATTAAAAAATTACTATTGTATTTAGTGGAACAAGAACTAGATAAAATGGAGAGCCAGGGATGGGAGCACTGCTAGTGAGTTAAAAAGGTGAAGTAAAAACCCCCCAAAATGCCACAAACATAAGTTTGAGTCCCAGATAAGATAATTTGTTTGTTATTGAGGTTTGAATGAGAGGAGATGTAAAGGAGAAAGGAAGAAACTAATATAGAGGGAGAAATGAAAGAGAGAGAGAGAAAAAAAGAGGGAACCACTAAAAGAAGAAAAAAGAAAGGAGAGAGAGAGAGAGTTAAGGGTTTTGGAGTGCAACCCTCATAGAGAGAAAGGAAGAGAAGAGAAAAGATAATGGGAGATATAACACTTATGGGTAGTGTAGTTCAAGGAGAGGAGAGAGTAAGACCGGCAGAGAGTTAATCGGCCAAATTGGAGGAGTAAAAAAATATCAAGAATGAAGATAAGAGAAACAAACGAACAAATATAATAAAATGGGATAGGTTATAAAGTCTGCAGATTATTCTTGATTTTGAGAGGTTATCTTCTTGCTTTTTCTTTTCTCTCCCTCTTCCTGGTCGGTGACTCTGTACCCCGGGTTCTGCCCCTTTGGCATGCTCAGGTAGAGGTTTGCATTTGATAAGTCTCTATGGCAATGTCATGTATTGTGCTTTAGTCTCGTTGGCAGTCGGGGCTCATTAGCATTTATAGGCTCCAACAGTGAGAGAGTCTGTGTTCCTGGAGCCTTTCTCCTAGTCTTTCCTTCCTCAATTAGTAGCCTGATAATCCAGCTATGGGGTTGCTGCTGCCTCTGCCTGGATAGTAAGAGGCTCAAAGAGCTGGCAACTCCCCACTCTATTTCCACTCAGCACAGGGCTCTGGGTAAGGCTCAGTCAGTCAGAGCTGCTAGCATAATCAGGCGGGCTTTCCGCCCACTCAAAGACCTCTGACTCTGTCTGCCACTCTGTCCGGTAACACAGGCGGGCGCCCACTTCCGGGGCGCTTGGAGGAAACTTTCACTCACTGGCTGCGCGCGCAGACCAGGATATCCGGCCAGCAGTCTCACGCTCTGAGTGAAACCCCCAACCGCAGGGAAAAGTTGCAGCGTTGGAATTGAGTCTCGCTCCGTCCCCGTGCGTGGCTTTTGCAAGGCGCTGGGGCGGCCTGAGATTGTGCTTTGGCCCACACAAAGGCCCCTGACTCTGCCCCTCTGTGCGATAACACAGACGCGCACTGCTGAGGCACTCGGAGGAATCTTTCATTCACTATCTGCGCGCGCAAACCAGGATATGAGGCCGGCGGTGTTTCCCTCTGAGTGAAACCTCTCCAGCATGGAAAATCTCCACCGTTGGAATTAGTTCTCACTCCCTCCCGTGCGTGGCTTTCCCAGGGCGCTGGGGCTGCCCAGAGACTCTGCCCTCGGCCCACAGAAAGGCCTCTGAACCTGCCTCTCCGTGGGGCAACACGGGCACCCACTCTCGGGGCCTAGGAAGAAATCTCTCACCCACTAACTGTGCGCACGCCAACCAGGAGACCGGGTAAAATGGCTGCCCCGCTTGTCTTTCTTTGTTTGGGTTTGGCACGAGTGTTAGCTTGTATTTCCCGGGTTGCCACAGGATCAGTTTTTCCTCGGCTTGGATCTCCGTGCCACAGCCTGGTTCGGCCGTTTGTGCTGCAGCCTGGATCTATTCACCCCCTTTGCCCGCCTCAGTTTCTATATTCACAGTTACCAGAGAAAGCCGCCCTGTTTAGGTTAGTGAGGAAGTGGAGCATTTCTTACTCCCTATTTCCTTCGGGGTTTGGTTATATATTTAGCCAATTTTTCACTCGACCATACCTTTGGGTGTATTGCGAAGCTTCTGGAGGCTCCAAGTATAGGTTTTTCTGTTTCTGGTTGAAGATCTTGTTGAGTTTTGGGGGAGATTTATCGGTATCGCTTCCTACCCTGCCATTACTCTGACGTCATCCTCACCCTCACATTCTTCAACAGAAATTTTGATTATCCATGTGATGCCTATTTATACAGAGAGAACTAAGCAGTGAAATACATTGTTTTATTTATGTGCCAAGAAATGAATTATTCATAACTTAAATAGTCTTTATATACATGGTGGGACAAAATTAGGTTATAGTAGTGAGTATATGAAACAGAATTCAAAAAAAAAATAAAAACAAAAATAAAAGAAACAGAATTCATTCTTGTATTATTATTTATTAATTATTGTATTATTTTCCATATGGAAATTAAACCTACTTTTGCCCCACCCTGTATTGATGTTTGTGATTTTTTTTTCTGATATTCAGCAATTATTTTAATGAGTTAAACATGTATTTACATTATATATGGAAAGAGTTCATAAATTCTATAATAGATAATTACATTGCAACAATCCCAGACACATTATATCATATTATGCTATAGTATATTTTCTCCTATACACAATTTGATTAAAATATCAATTTCTATTATATGATTTGTGATTTTATGAAGAATTGTATTTTAATAGAAACTCTGACATATATTATTCCCCTGAGTGCTTTGGGGAAAATAATTTAGAATATGGTTATAAGGTGACAGCTTGGTAAATATTACTGGAGCAATAAAAACATTAGAGGCTGATTAATATTTATGGAATTTTGCTTGACTCTTCTCATAAAACAAAACAAAACAAAATTTTACCAATAAAATAACCTGGTTTCTAAAAAATATAATATCCTTTGTTATGGGAAACAACATTTAAAATTAAGAACTTTGAACATAGTAAGTATTCAGAAAATGTTACAGAATTGAAATAGATTTGATCTTTTAAGTCATTACAATATCTCTTACCAATTTCAGTTTTTCTGACCCAACATAGTTCTCTTCTGGGGTAATAGAAATGATTGACAATTCAGAGTCACTTAATATTTTCTAGACACTATTACACACTGAGCTTGGTAGTGGGTGTGATAAGAGTTTATTTTAATGCATTCTTTTAAGGTTATGGTGGAATGATCCCCCTCCATCTTGGAAATGTCTTAGATTTGTTTGTCCTCTGTACACTTGACTGCAGGCTCCATTGAAGTCTTGGTGCATACAATAGCCTGCTGTCCAGAGGGTGATTCACCAATAAGTAGTTTAAATTTAAAATTTTATATACAAAATTTAACTCCTCTATGAATTTTGTCTGTGTAGTAACAATATTTTTTTGTGGAAAAAATACAAAAATCAATAAGTTCTGTGCCTTGCTTAAATGATGTCCAGTATACAAATGTTTCACGAATTTCAGATATCAATTTCATATATTAATTTAGGGGGTCTGAATGGTATTTTTCAACTACAATGTTAGCCTTCCATGAAACAGCTGACATAATGGCTTTCTTTTTAATTATGTAACATATTGTTAGTTTAATCTAGTTTTGTAAGATTTATAGTTTCTTGAGTGAGATTAGAATATGATTGTTTTTAATAAGGTATGAAAAATAAACAGGGATACATTACTTTTAAAAAGTAAGTGTAAAATCAAACGACTTTTAAACACATTTCTCTAGTGGCATTTGTAATAACTTGCATAAATCATTGATGTTAATCACTTTGCCATTATCTGTGGTTTAATTTTAAACATAGTTTTTTAAAATTATTCCATTCAATACTTTGTTTAAAAAGTAATAGGTGAGTCTCTTTTTTTTTCTTAAGTGAGAAGCATTGAGGCAGAAAGATAGACTTCTGCATGCACCCTGACTGGGATACACCGGGCAAGCCTCCTATGGGGGCTCTAACCAGCTAGGATGTTGCTTCATTGCTTGGCAACCAAGCTATTTTAGCACCTGAGGTGAAGCCATGGAGCCATCCTCAGTCGGTGGAATCAACTTGCTCCAACCGATGCTATGGCTGTGGGAGGAGAAGAGAAAGAAGTTGAGAGGGGTAGGGGTGCAGAAGCGGATGGGTGCTTCTCCTGTGTGCCCTGACCGGTAATTGACCCAGGACATTCACACACTGGGCTGACACTCTACCAGTGAGCCAACTGGTCAGGGTATGATTCTCTTTTAAAATCTTTTTAATACTTTCAAATGAAATCTTGAAATGAAAGGGGAAAAAAAGTATGTCCTTTAAATGCAGTAATGTTGAAGCCTGCATAAACAATTGTCATTATAAATAGTATAATTTGGTCAGCTTTAATTCACATCAGTAATGTTAAATAATGGAGCTTTAGAGAGTTTTGCTTTAAGGCGTTCTCGCCTAGGGCATGATCCTTCAATGGCTACTGGGAGAACAGCATCACAGCGGGGCCTGTGCAAAACCGTTTAGTCAAGGAAACATGGTAACAACCCATTTGTGTGCTTTCATACTCAACATTTTATATCTCCACAATTATGAATCAGAAAACCTTGTTCGCTACGTACGTCATGAAAGTTAGAATTCAGGAATATTTTTTAAAAAGATCTAATATGAATATTGATTCAAGTTTTAACATTGGTTTCTCTGCCACATCTCTTTTTCATATCATGATAAGCATTGGACCATGAATGAAAATTACCCTTTCATTGTTTAAAGTTATATTCAATTTTCTGATGAATTATTTTATTGAATTTTCATTGGATCGAGTTGTTAGACACAAAATCATGAAACTTAAACTAGCTTTTCTTTAGAGTAGTCAAGACTTCAGGGCCAACATTTGTGAATCATCAAGGCAAGGAGAGAACAAAAATCAGTTTATTAATAGCTCTCCTCTGGGCACATTCATGGAGGGCATTGAACTGCTTAACGTTTGATTCACTCGCTAACCTTGCCTATTTCTGTGCCTTTATTCAGGCTCCTTCAAGAAATAAAGCCTCTGCCTGTGGGCCTTTTCCCTTCATATCCAAGTAATACCTATCTTTTCAAAGTTAGATCTTACAATGCATCATTTTTAATGAGATGCTTAATGATCTCCCCAGCTGTCAATAACCACCTCCTCTGAGTTTCTGATGGCACGGAATCTGTATCTTTTATGGCAGGTATCACTTTTTACCTTTAATTATAGTAATTTACATTTCTCTGTCCTTTCTCTAGTTTGGATTTCTTGAGGGCAGATTCTTTGTTTTGCAGATCTACTTTGCATACTCAATAAATATCTGTCAAGGAACTGAATAAATGAATGAGCTGTATTAAAAATTAAATTGGTTATGGGATTCTTAGTTAAATTTACCTCTATACAAATATTTTTATTATCTCTCACAAATCTCCAATAAACTTAGAGTAAAGAAATAAGAACTTGAGCATTAACATCACACCTACCAAAACAAAGAGAATAGATAAGTGAATGCAGATGCAAGAAACACATTTTTGAACATGAAATTTATAAAAATTGTAATAGCAGAAGGAGAAAGCTTTTAAGTAAGTTTCTATATTACTGTTAAATATTTAACAATCAGCTCCCAAAAGAAACTGTACAGGTGTATGTGTACTTAAGTTTATTAGCAACACAATTTATAAATAATTATATATAATAACCTGACCAGGCAGTGGCGCAGTGGATAGAGCGTCGGACTGGGATGCGGAGGACCCAGGTTTGAAACCCTGAGATCGCCAGCTTGAGCGCAGACTCATCTGGTTTAAGCAAAAGCTCACCAGCTTGGACCCAAGGTCTCTGGCTTGAGTAAGGGGTTACTCAGTCTGTTGTGGCCCCACGCATGGTCAAGGCCCATATGAGAAAACAATGAACAACTAAGGTACCACAACAAAAAACTAATGATTGATGCTTTTCATCTCTTTCTGTTCCTGTCTATCTGTCCCTATCTATCCCTCTCTCTGACACTCTCTCTGTCTCTGTAAAACAAAATATATATATATAATAAATAATAATACACAATATTCTTTTTATAAAATCCATATAGTAATTTGATTCTGACTGAATGTTTTTGTTATTTTTGCAAATTCAGGTATTTATAGCCAGTCTATTGTTGCTAATGAGGCACTATTCTATTTCCAGCATGAATGGGGGTGACATTTATGTTTACATGAGTAAGTAAAATAAAAAATAATGATTATGTGGAAACATAAATATTTGAACAATAACATGAGCAAATTCTTTGTAGAATTGGATGATAGTTTTTTTTCCTTTTTATTAAATTTATTGGTGTGAGAGTGGTTCATAAGATTATATAGGTTTCAAGTGTACATTTTTAAGATACATGATCTGTATATTGCATAATACCTTTTAAATACTGATGGAATGTTTCCTCAATTTGTTGTGCTATTCACAGTATAATGCTACAGAGGTACTGATGTCTTAAGTTTAATTGGCATTATTAACATTTTCTCCATTACATTCTACAATCCAGGTAATCAAATAATAAATTAAACCCTTTTTGTAGAATTTTCCAATTTCCATGTTGTATAACCAGCTGCCATCACCAATTTCAAGCTACTGATGTGATGTAATTGAATATGAATTTGATAAGAGATGTAACATGTAAAGTAGCTTACCATTATGTAGCATTTTCCACCACACAGAAATAGATGTAAATAATATTAGTAAAATATTAATATAAGAAATTAATATATATTAATATATAATATTAAACATATATACTTTTAATATAATTTGTTTAATAATGTTATATAACTTATAATTTTTAAATTTTATTTTACATAGTGATTTTAAGGGAGAGGAAGGGAGAGAATGAGATAGACTCCCACATGTGCCCTGACCAGGATTCATCAGGCAGTCCCTGTCTGGGGCTGATGCTAGAATCAACTGAGCTATCCTTAGTGCCCAAGTTGATGGTTGGACCAACCAAGCTCTCCTCAGCACTCAGGACCAATGCTCCAACCAGTTGAGTCACTGGCTGTGGGAAGAGAAGAAAGAGAAGAAGGAGAGGGAAGGAAAGAGAAGCAGATGATCACTTCTTATGTATGCCCTGACATGGAATTGAACTATGGACATCCATATGCCAGTTTGATACTCTGTCCACTGAGCCAACCATCCAGAGCCATAACTTACATGTAAATAGTTTCTGTCACCTGACCTGTGATGGTGCAGTGGATAAAGAGTCAACCTGGAACACTGGTCACTGGTTTAAAACCCTGGGCTTGCTTGGTCCAGGCACATATGGGAGTTGATACTTACTGCTCCTCCCCACTTCTCTTTTTTTTTTCTGTCTTTCTGCCCTTTATAAAAAAAATAAATATATAAAAGAATCTTTAAAAAAAATAAAAATAGTTTCTGTGTATAGCAATGAACTCGCAACATTTCTGAAAACTTAAAAATTGAATTTCTAAAAAGATCAAAACTTGAACACATTTGATCCCACAGAAAATAAACTTGAGGGTGGGAATAAATAGGCAAATAAATGGTTAGAAAGTCTTCTCAAAGTTTTCTAACCCTACAATCAGGATTTATCCATCCCCTTTCTGCAGATGTAGGCTGTTATCTATATATAGGAGGCCCAATCAGTTTTAGGCAGCTTTTAAGAAAAGCCTCTCATATATAATATATATATATATCATATATATATGAAAGAATAAATATATATGTATGTATATATGTGTGTGTACATGTAAATATATGTGTAGGTGTGTGTGTGTGTGTGTGTGTGTGTGTGTGTGTGTGTATATATATATATATATATATATAAACAAAAATACAAGACAAACAAAAAACCCTCACAAGTAAGAGAAAGAAGTGAGAAGACTCGGATACAAGATTTAGGAAATGTTTAAATGACACAAGAGAATGCTGTTTTTGAAAAAAACAACTAGGGAACATAAATAATCAACGGACATTTTAAGTTACTAAGAACACAGGAAGGGCATTTTGGAATTTAAACATAATGGATATTTTTAAAAGAACTGATAGGTCACTTGTAAAATAATTCTCTGGTAAATGTGTTTAAATCAGAAAAAAATTATCAAAAGATTTTAAAAATTAAAAGATCAATCAAGGAAAACAAACATCAAATTCATAGGAATTTAATAAAAGTCAAACCAAAAAAAGTGATTTCCATACAAATAATACATACAAGGAATTCAAATCTGAAGAATAAGAGTCTCCAATATGAAGAGCTCAATCTTCATGTTCTGCATATTATAAATTTAGCAAATTTTATACACAGTACATCATCTTGTAACTTCAGAGTCATCGAATCTTAAAAATGTCCTCGCGGAAAAGGCAAAGATAAAAACAAAGGCAGATATGATGGGAAATAAGAATAGGATTTAGTTTTTCTACTGAATGCTGGAAGTCAACAAAACATTTTTAAACTTCTAAAGAAAAATTATTTTCAATGCGGAATTTTATACCCAACTTAACCATCATTAGGAGAGCGCATAACAATCTCACTTTCTTAAGGTTTGAAACTTTTTACCTATAAATTATTCTATTTTAGGAAGCCATTGAAGCACTCCTCAACAAATCAGGTAAAGGACTTAGGATCAAGGATCTAGAGGAACACTCACAGTGGGATGGTGAAAGGTAGTGCCCAGACAATATTAGTAATACCCTATATAGTTAAGAGCATGATTGGGAGTATAGACGTTTAGAGATGTGTGTGACATTTTTAAAGAATTAGGGATTGAAAACAAAGGGTAAAAATGCAGTTAACCCATGGGTACAAGGTTCTCCCAGAGGAAATACATACATAGTCTATCCTCATTGTTCACTACTCTTCTATATTCAAATTTGCAAACCACTAAAATGTATTTTAATATCAAAATCAAAACGATACCTTTGTAGTCATTCACAGACATGTGCAGAGCAGTAACTTTAAGTCTCCTGACATGAACGTTCTCAGCTGAGGTCAAACAAGGTGACATTCTGCCTTCTTGTTTCTGTTCTTATATCTTTTTTTCACTTGTTATTTAGTGCCATTTTAAAATAAATTTTATACCATTTGTTTGTAATTTCACTGTTTCAAATGTGCTTCATTTGTAGACTTGTAGTGCTTGCCTCAGGAGGGAAATGCATGTATTCAAGCAGATGCTGTACTGCTGTTGGGCATGACTTTAATGTTAATGGTTCAACAGTGTTATTGAATAAGGTGTCTTTAAACAGAAACATGCATAAAGAAGGTTTTATATTGACTAATTGATGAATATATAGTAAGGACAGACTTGCAGGAGCCCAGCCCTGTATTTCACATAGGAGCAATGGTTCTGTATTCACTTACTTTTGTTTACAGCTACATAATAGGACATAACTGTCATCACTAATGAGAAATAACTATATATTACTTAATTTGAACTGGCAAATAGATATGTGTTAAATAAATTTATAAATTTAATATTAATATGACTAAATTTTGTTATTTTACCATACTGAGAAAATGGTAGAAAGGGAGGCAAAATAGGAAGTAAGTAGGCATTAATAGAAGGAAATATTAGTGTAAACATATTCTTTATAATTATGTACTTACATCAGGAGAAACAAAGTGATGGTTTATATGGAAGCAGACTGGGAATTTGGAAGGAGTGAGGTAGGAGAATGTTGTTTATATAATGAATTTTGATGGTATACGAGGTTTTAAATAACGCTGAAATACTTGAGAGAATTAATGAACAATGAAAAATGAGAAGTTTTAATATGTGTAAATAAAAGTTAAAGCATGGTTAAAACATTTTTTTGTTGTCAAGTTTTGTTTGTTTGTTTTTGTTGGTGGTTTTTTAATCCATGATAGAAAAAAACAATTGTTTTAGGGCTTTCTTTTTTTATGACTATAAAAACCATTTGTAAGATGTTTCATGATTTCATTTTTTATTTTATTGGAGATTATATGCTAATAAAAATACACATTTCTGAATATCTTTTATTTGTTTTGTTTGTTCATTCAAAAGTATTTAGGTATTTGCTTTTGTGAAAGCCTGACTAGTTATATCACTTTTTCATCTTAGAATTCTAGTCATATTCTCATCTGCATGAATAAAAGATTCTACTGGATTTAGTCTTCCATTGTATCATGGATTACAAGGCAATGTTGCTTCTTGGTACCAATTCTGACGACAGATAAATATATAAAGCTCACATTTTCACTAAAGTGTTCTTCTTGCCAATATTTTCTGAGCTATACATAGAACTAAATTAACTGAACTTAATATTATATCATTCACACTAACTATTTTTGTGGACTAAAAACAGACTAATAGCTTGGTTGAAACTTCAGAAAGCAACATTTTCAGAAGAACAAAAGGAAAAAGAGGAACTCTTCTACTAAAACATAATTGGCAGAATGTACATAAAACATGGAAAAGACATTACTGACATGCAGAATGTTCTAAATATACCTCATTTAATAAGCACATCTTGCTAGTTCACACAATTATGTTAATATAGTAAGAGTTGAAGAGTAATTTAATATAATTATGGCTTAAAAATAAATGGCATTGAACATGGAACTTGTTTTGCTTTTTGTAGAATATTATTTTTATAAAAATAAAAATAGAAATAAAAGTGTTATGTAAATGAAAATCTTAGCTGCATTTTCAATTTAGTCTGAGTTGATAGTTGCTTGGCAGATAAAGATGATGAAACAATTGAGTTTTTTTTCATGTATATTAATTTTCATGCAATGTCCAGAGCAGCATCTATAAAACAACCAAATAAGCCTGATCAGGCAGTGGCGCAGTGGATAGAGCGTCAGACTAGGATGCGGAAGACCCAGGTTCGAGACCCCCAAGCTCGCAGCTTGAGCGTGGGCTCATCTGGTTTGAGCAAAGCTCACCAGCTTGGACCCAAGGTCACTGGCTCAAGCAAGGGGGTACTCGGTCTGCTGAAGGCCCATGGTCAAGGCACATATGAGAAAGCAATAAATGAACAACTAAGGTATCGCAACTCGCAAGGAAAAACTAATGATTGATACTTCTCATCTCTCTGTCCCTGTCTATCCCTCTCTCTGTCTTAAAAACAAAAACAAAAACACAACCAAATAAGTTAGTAAATAAAGAAATTGAGTCAATTGACCACTAATAGCTAAACAATAATATTAAAAATTCATTTTGGTTAAAATATATATTATTTTTAGTGGGTTTAGAGAGTTTTATAGGGCTCAGTGTTAGAATAAATTATGGGTCTTAAAGATAAATGCAAAAATAGAATGTTATTCTTTATTTCATTTAGCCTTGTCTCATAAGCATCTTCACATGACTAAATATGTAGAGCATCAATTTTAATGGCTTCTAGTATCACACCTTTTCTAAAAAGAAATTGGGATATAAATGACATATAACTTTATATTAGTTTTAGGTATAAAGCACAATGGTTCAGTATTTTTATACAGTTCAAATGATTACTGTATGTCTTGTTAACATTGGTCACTATAAAAAAATTGCAATTTTTTTTTATCTTGTGATGAGAACTCTTATGATTTACTACCTTGGTAACTTTTAAGTATGTACTTCAATATTATTGACTATAGGCACTTTGCTTCACATTATATACCTATGACTTATTTATTTTAAAAATTATAGTTTGGGTCTCTTGAACCCTTCACTCATTTTACTCACTCCCCAATTCTTCTTCCCTCTGGCAAACACTGTTCTGTTCTTTGTATTTATGAGTTTTGTTTTTGTGTTTGTTTTGCCTTTTAGATTTTACTTATGAGTAAAATCATACGTTACTGTCTTTCTCTGCCTTACATATTTCACCTAGCATAATTCCCTGAAGTTACATCTATGTGGTCACAAATGCCAAGATTTTATTCTTTTTTTTTTTTTTTTGACAGAGACAAAGGGACAGATGGGGACAGATAGGAAGGGAGATAGATGAGAAGCATCAAGTGTTTGTTGTGGCATCTTAGTTGTTCATTGATTGCTTTCTCATATGTGCCTTGACTGGGGGGCTACAGCAGAGTGAGTGATCCCTTGCTCAAGCCAGCAACCTTGGGCTCAAGCTAGTGATCTTGGCTTCAAACCAGTGACCTTAAGGCTCAAGCCAGTGACCATGGAGTCATGTCTAAATTCCCATGCTCAAGCCAGTGACCCTGCACTCAAGCTGACACCCTCGGGTTTTGAACCTGGGTCCTCTGCATCTCAGTTTGACACTCTATCCACTACACCACCACCTGGTAAGGTGAGATTTCATTCATTTTGAAGACTGAATAGCATTCTAGTGTGTATGTGTGTGTGTGTATGTATACTTATTGTGGGCATATAGCACATCATCTTTATCCATTCATCCATTGATGAACATATTTGTTATTTCCATGTCTTGGCTATTGTAATTAATGCTGCAATAAACATAGGAATTCATAAATCATTTCAAATTAGTGCTTTCATTTTTTTTTTTTTTTTTTTTTGCATAACTGCCTAGTAATGGAATTACTGGGTCATGTGGTAGTTTTATTTTTATTTTTTGAGAAACCTTCATATTGCTTTCTATAACAGCTGCACCAATTTGCATTCCCATCAACAATATACAAAAATGTATTCTTGTATTTTTTTGGGGGGACAAGTTACTTTACTTAACTTTTTTTTAAAGTATTTTTTTAGATATTATTTATTCATTTTTATTGTATAGACAGAGAGAGAGAGAGAAGAGGAAAGAGGAAAGAGATAGAACAGGGGGAGGAGCAGGAAGCATCAACTCCCATATGTGCCTTGACCAGGCAAGCCCAGGGTTTCGAACCAGCAACCTCAGCATTCCAGGTCAATGCTTTATCCACTAAGCCACCACAGGTGAGGCTGAATGTATTCTTGTATTTTTAATAACAGCCATTTTCACAGGAATGAGGCAGTATTTCACTGTAGTTTTGATTTGGTGATTTATTTTCTGGTGATTAATTATATTGTACTTCTTTCCATGTGTCAATGGCCCAACTGTGTATCTTCATTGGAAAAATGCTTATTCAGATCCTTTTCCAATTCTTTAATCATAGGGTTTGATATTTTTTTTTATTCAGTTGTATGAGTTCTTATATTTTTTGAATATTAACTCTATATATGATTTGCAAATATTTTAACTTTGTTTATGGGTTCCTTTGCTGTGCAGCTTTTTAATTTGATGTAGTCCTACTTTATTTTTGCTTTTGTTGTCTTTGCTTTTACAATCAGTTCCAGATAATCATCACAAATAGTCCAAGCACTTTTCAAACTATTGCTTTTGTGCAGAGCTGAGGGCAAGTGAGTCTGCATGGGGGTCCTTTAAAAGTGGGATCCCAGTTTCCTACAGCCCTGTCTCCTGTGCCTTTGCCTTGTTGTTTTTTTAAAGCTAAATGTTTTACAAGCTCATCTCATTTTAAGTCTCAAGGGTTGGGATGCCTGCTATGGGCATGAACCCTTCACTTCTCTAGCAGAAGAGGCTGCTTTGTGATATCCCTCTGGGTTGTAGATAGCCATCCCAGGGGTCTTTAGGAGACCATGGCTTTGCTCCTACTGTCTTGATGTAGGCCTTTTTTATTTTGTTTGGAATAGCTGTTCCTCTAGTTGCCAGGTCTATCCCAGAGTGAACTGCTCTGCATGTAACTGTAGATTTGGTGTGTTTATGGTAGGAGATGCATTCAGGATTTTCTCATGCTGCCATGGTGAATAACAGTCTTCCCCCATCCCAGTTATTGCTCTTTTAAGTGAGCTTTTAAAGTTTTATTAGGTCCCTTGATATGCTGAATCTTGCATTCTAAATTTCAGTGCCAACTTCTAATGAACTGGACAGAACCAAGCAGAAAACTCCTTTTTTCCAAACTCTTGATGCTCTCTTGATGTGGCCAAGCTGGGTCCTCTGAACTAGCTGTGGACACACTTGTGGACATGGGTCCCTTTGCTTTGTTCTCTTTGCTATCTTATTTTTTATGAGCCCTCATTTATTTTAACATCTTTTTGTTGGCCATGTAAGGTATTTATAAAAGTGTATTAATAAATTTTGTTGTGATGATTGACATATTTATAAGTATACATGTTTCATACATATCTTTGTGTATTCATTCTTGAATTTTCCCTAAAATAAACTTATAGAATTTTAATAACATCACTAAAGAATATGCTGGTATTTAAGCCTCTTTATATAACATTGATGATTTGCTTCTAGTAAGTTTGTTCTAAATCATATACAAAGTAATTGTACCAATATAGGTGTGTGCTGATGTGCTGGTTGTCTATGTCACCCACTAGAATGTAAGGCTCATAATAATGGGTAGCTTTGGTTTTATTCAAACAAGCCTAGAATAATTCCCAAACTACACAGCAAGAGGTTTATAAATATTTATTTGATTAAACGAGTGAATTTTCAAAGGAAGTAATATTTCAAAATAATTTTCTATTGATTTGAGAGAGAGAGAGAAAGAGAGAGAAAGGAAGGGGGTGGAAGAAGGGAGCAGGAGAGATGTACTTAGTTGTGCACTCAAAGGTTGATTCTCATACATGGCCTGTCCAGGAATGAACCTGTACCTTGGTGTGCTAGGATGATATTCTATTCATTGAGAAACCCAGCCATGGCCTCAAAGGAAATAATTTTAATTCAAACTATTCACATATTCAGATTCAAAATCTGGCTAGTCTTTATAAAAGAAGTCATCTTTCTTAGAAACCAAAATAACACAAAGTTTACTAAAGAAATGTGTCTGGGTATATGGCTCCAGCCAAATGTTAGGACTAGAAACTGCTCCAAGAAGAAAACCAGCTTTAATACAAAAAGCTAGGTAATTAAGATAGCGAGTTGTCAATAAGAGCTTTTGGTCACCAGAAAAACTAACTAGTACAAAGCACTCTATATTGCCATCACAAAACAGCCTGTTGGGTGTAAAAGACCAGAAATGATGCTAGAAACTGATCACAGAATTCTGTTAACCTCGGTTGCGTACATGAAGAGGCTATAATTATCTGAAATTATGATGCCATCTTTATCTTCTTTGCTTTCTGTTTTGTTAATGTACTAAGAGGAAGAATTTATTTTGATGGAGATGCTTGTTTTAAAAATGCCACTACACCTGGTTAGAATTAAATAGATTTTCATAGTCAGAAAGAATATTAACTTTAGTTGGTACTGGTCTGAGGTTTCTTTATTTATTCAGTATTGGTTTTACGTCACAAAATTGTTTGCTATGAAGAATATACTCATGGACAGGAATCAGTCAGCTTTTCATACTTTTTATGGAAAAGTTAATATCTCCTTGAGCAACGTTTGTTCTCTTTCAAACTCTAAGTCTGGAACATAGACGATCTCAGTTCCTGTTTTAGCAATGTATATTTTCATCAGAATGACTCACTTTTACCTATTACATAAAGAATTATATGGATAGGCAGCTGGTGATAGATAATATAAGTCTATGATGTAGAAAGAAAACTGCTAGAAAATCTGTGTTTTGATTCAAGAGGAACAAGCAAAAGCAAGAGGTTATTAAGGAATGAATTCCTTACTGAGAAGCCAATACAGGTGCAGTCAAGATAGCAATTTGCTATCCTACGGAAGTTGAATAGCAGTTATTCTCTGAGGCAAATCAAGCTGTGCTACTTTCACAATATATGAAAAACATGCTAAGTACAAAAGGATGGTACTCCTTGCTTGTCAAGGATCTTCTTATCGAATAAGGAAAAGACATATACTCTTATGTCACTGGTGTTTTTTGCTTTATTTCTTTCTTTTGTTAAATTTAATATTCTTTCATGTTGAAAGGCACAAGGACAAGATTTCTCTAGTGCCCAGGGTGAGGTGAGTAGTTAATTATGGCTTACTATGTCATTATCTCATTTCATTTATTATTAGTTTTATCAGTCAATGGAAAGAAATTATAAAGTATTGCCATCATGGAGATTACATTTTAGTTAGGGGAAAATAGAATTAACTAAAAACAGTAAAAATCATTAACTAAGTTATTAACTACATATATACATATATATGTACATAAGAAAAAGTGTGTCAGATAGTAATTAGTGCTATGGAGAAAAGTTAAAACTGGGGAAAGAGTTGGGAGTATTGGTGAGATTGGATGCAAATTTAAACTGAGTAGTCAGTGCCTGACCAGGCAGTGGCACAGTGGATAGAGCATCGGACTGGGATGTGGAGGACTCAGGTTTGAACCTCCAAGGTCGCCAGCTCAAACTCGGGCTCATCTGGTTTGAGCAAGGCTCACCAGCTTGAGCCTAAGGTCGCTGGCTTGAGCAAAGGGTCACTCAGTCTACTGTAGCCCCCTGGTCAAGGCACATATGAGATAGCAATCAATGAACAACTAAGGTGCCGCAACTAAGAGTTGATACTTCTCATCTCTTTCCCTTCCTGTCTGTCTGTACCTATCTGTCCCTCTCTCTGACTCTCTCTCTGTCTCTGTCAAAAATAAATAAAATAAATAAAGAAATTGAGTAGTCAGCGAATGCCTTATGGAGAGAGAAATATTTGGGCCAAGACCTGAAGGAGTAGAAGAAATGAGCCAAGTGAACACCTAAAGGAAACATGTTATAGGCAAAGGAAATTGTAAAACCATAGGCCTAAGTCAGGGGCTTTAGTCACTCCTATATTGTGAGGTCAGGTTGATGAGAGAAACTAGCAAAGAAGACTGGTGAGGAGAGGCCAGTAAGGTGGGAGGAGACCCAGATGAGTGAATTGTACAGACAGCTAGGTGAAGGAGGTGTTTCAAAGGCAGAAAGTCACTGTGCCACTTGCTGCTAAGTCACGTGAAATAGGGACTGCGATTGACCGGTTGTCAAATGGTAATCGTTGATCACAAGAGTACATTTTTTTCCACTGTGGGAGTACAAGCCTAGCTGATATAAGTTCAAAAGATAATAAGAACAAAGGAATTGGACAGAATATAGACAATTTTGAGAAGTGTTGATCTAGAGAGAAAGAGAATAGTAAATTTGTACTTGGATGGGGTATGGGAATAAGATTGAGCTTTTCTGGTCGCTTTTGTTCCTTTTTGGGGACAGATAAGGTCGTATTTGTATGCTAACTAGGAAACATTCATTAGAGAGGGAAGTTATTGATGCAGGGGAGACAGGAGGAGATGCTAAAGCAAAGTCTCAGAATAAGCAAAAGGGAGTCAAATATTTGGTGCACATCTTTGTGCGAGTGAATATACTTTCCCCACCACTGTTGAACTATTTGCTTTTGTTCTATCGTTTGCATGAGATATTACTGTTATAAAGGATGTGCAAGAATTTCATTAAGTATTTTTTTCTGTAATTTAATTCTATTTAGGACTTAATATTAATAAATAAGGGACTTAGAACAGTTTTCTGTTTGGATCAGTGTGAGGTTCTATACAAAATATAAAGTTAACTTGGGTTCTTTCTTTTAGCAACTTGCATGGACAAATTAAACTCAATATTGTGTTATTTCTGTGTGTCCAATTTAGCCATTCTTCTCTATTGAGATTTGGTTAGAACATTTGCTTCCAGTGAGTTATCTGCTGACTTGGGATAGTTACCACCTATCATTACATGACAAAGACAATGACCTGATTGAGATCTGGAGTAATACTGAATGAGAATATTTACTGCCTGTGTATATTTATGTGCAGAAAAGAATGCAGAAGGAAAATGTTTAAAATAAGATGGCATATGTGGAGAATGTAGTTCTTTAGTCTAATTTGGATGTAAAACTATACTTTTGAGATATTAGGATTTTAGAGTTCATTTTTTTTAGAGTTCATTTTTAATTGATACTCCAATCTATCATAGTCAAAAATAAAAAACTGTTAGAGAACTCCCACCTACTTATGTGTATGTGTGGATACATATGCATATACATAAGCACATAGGTCGGTACATACATGTGTACATAATTGTATTTATATTTTGAGCAGGGGACTCCTGACTGTTTTTAGTTTAACTTAATTAACTGTTGTCCTTTGATAACTCTCAGTGCCATCAATGTAGCTAGTAGTTCATTGAACATTTTAGTTATACTGGAGCATAGTCATAAGTCAAATGTATTATTTGACCCAAAGTTACTATGGCAATGGTTTAGCTAACATATATGAGAGACAAGTCATTTATATATATATATGGATTAATAAAAACTGCTTTTGTGTCTTTTTGAAACATTAGGTAGC
Organism: Saccopteryx leptura; assembly: GCF_036850995.1. Classification (NCBI taxonomy): domain Eukaryota; kingdom Metazoa; phylum Chordata; class Mammalia; order Chiroptera; family Emballonuridae; genus Saccopteryx; species Saccopteryx leptura. The sequence continues at coordinate 39,285,346 of NC_089505.1, read as the reverse complement.
TCAAGACAATAAAATCCTCTCTTCAAGAATTACATGGTTTCTCGTTCTTGTATGGTTTCTAAGTGCTAGTAAGCAATCTAACTCCTAGAAATAGCCTAGATCCATCTATTTGGAAAATTTTTTTCTGGAAAAAACATCATTGCAATTCTGATTGATGAGCAGCATAGCAAGCAGTCTTTCAGATTCCTCCCTTTCGGCACAGAATAAACATATCTAGAATGTGAGTTTTAATTCCTGTTCTGTCCAAAGGTTTTAGTAATCCAGGTCTTTTCACATTATATGAAAATTAGTAATACTTTAATAATATTCAGAGTTATATAAAAATTGCTTCCCTAAGGCACAGATCATTGGCACTAATAGAAGTGGTATCTTTTCCACCTTTCTGAAATCTCTGTAAGCCTTGAAACCTTTATTAATATTTTGGTTTGTACAATTTCTTTTTCGTGTTTGTGACTAATGGGTATAATATTTTAGGATGTTGCCACTTCTTGGACAGGAATAAAGGTTTACTTGGAAGAAGTATAAGCTATTTTTCTCATTATATTCAATCAGACACTATAGTTAAGCAACTACAGTGGACCTTGAGGTAACTAAGAAACTGAAAACTCAACCTCTATGTTAATATGCATACCCTGTAGGTACAGCTATCTAATATTCATTCACTCTTTCAGTCCATATATTTTTTGGGGTGTAGAGGCCCTGAATAGGAACATAGAACAGGGACAGAGTTGAGTAACCTGAAGTAAAAGACATGGTGTCGTCACCGAGGGAAAGTACTGAACTCAGTAGTGTGCTGAACACAGCACAATAGGGATAGAATTAGCAATTCTTATTAATCAATAGGTGGGGTAAATATATCAAAAGTAAACTACTTCCCTTACTATTTGGTCTGCTCTTAAGAAGTTCTCCTTCCTGATTTTTTCATTCTCATCTCTGCCTTTACTTGTGTGGATCAATAAATACCCATAGGGACTGGGAGTGGGAGCCATTCTCATGAAACTTGTATAGGGGATTGTGAGGCAGTCTCCCCAGGTCCGGTGGTGCACTCCATGTGGTCTACAAGTTGTTATTGTCTCTGTGACAATTGGGCATTCAATATAAATTGCTTTGTGTTAAGAAATGTCTATTCATAAAAAAATAGATGAAATGATTTGATATTCAGCTAAAATATTTCCAAATATTTGCTTTAATCAGTTTTCTCTTAATTAAAATTTATAACTGGTTTTTTAAGGTTTTTAAGTAAGAGGAGGGGAGATTGAGAGACAGACTTCCATATGCTCCTTGACCATGATCCACCAAGCAAGTCCAGTATGGAGTGATGTTATGCTCACCTGGGGCCATACTCACAACTGACTTATTTTTAGTACCTGGTATAGAGGCTTCATGGAGCCATCCTCATCACCTGAGGATGATGCACTTGAATCAATTGAGTTGTGGCTGTGGGAGAGGAAGAGAGAGAGAGAAAGAAAGTAGGGAGGAGTGGAGAAGCAGATGTTTGCTTCTTTTGTGTGCCCAGACTGGGCATCAAACCTGGGACACATCACACACCAGGCCAATGCTCTACCACTAAGCCAACCTAACAGGAAAAATTTATAACTTTGAAAACTTTTATTTTTAGGAAACTAAACAGTCTCAAGAAAGAATTAATAAATTTACCTTAATGATACTTTATATTGTTAAGGATGGCAGCAAAATTTTAATACCATATGTATATTTATCCAGTTTTTATTTTGTTTTTTGTTGTTTTTTTTTTTTGGTAGCTGATACCATATCAATATAATGGTTTCATATTAGGCTATTCTTCCTCATTATCTGAAATTATGAGAAAGTTTTTGTCCTATTTGATTATTATCATCTGCCTTAATTTTCTATGTTTACTTTGTTCTTTATTTAAACTTTATTTTTATCTCTCTAAGATATCTAAGCCATTCACAGAGTATTTAAAATTATTTTTAATTTTATCTTGGTTTACGGATGAGAAAGTAAATTATTTCTTTTTATAACTTGTATTTTGGTACCGTTGTGACATCACAAACATCTATGTCAAGCAAGCATCATACTAATGTTTTAAAATAAGATTGAATATATAAAATATGCATGTAAATATACATATAAAATATGGGATAATCTTATTTTATTGGTTATTTTGAAATATGTACCATAGCCCTATTAAAATATAAGCATGTACTATTTTGTAGAGTTTTTCCCCCCATTTTGCTTCAAGAATTTATTGTCCATATGTGCACAGGCCTCTGAGGCACAGGAAGAGTTTTGTCACACCATCAAGAATATCCTTATGAAAACAGAGCTCTGTCCTCTGGTGGCGTGAGCTATATGGAATTATGAGTGGTTTTATTTTGCTGTTTGTACACTAGCCATTCTATCAGAGGCCATTTATTAAGGAAACAGATGGGGGAAAATCAGTTATATTTTGTACCTTCTGTTTACTGTAAAATGTCAGGAGAGTTGGAACACAGAACTAAAGAAATTGAAAGCATCAAAGAATAAGCCAAGTATGATGAGAGAGAATAGATATTGCCAATGCCAGTAGAAACAAATTTTTTCAGTTACTAAAAGCTTTGGAATGCCTTTAATTTTTTTTGTGACCTGCTAAGTCAGTGGATATTTTGTGAGGCTTTCTAAAAATTATTTTTATATAAGTATGACAGTTGAGAGTCTTCCAGAACTGATTATTGAATATATTGAAGGTTTTTAAAGAACCCCAAATGTCTTTGAGTAGTAAGTCAATGGAATTTGACATCCTTTATGATCAGAATCTTTTTTTTTTTTTTGTATTTTTCTGAAGCTGGAAACGGGGAGAGACAGTCAGACAGACTCTCGCATGCGCCCGACGGGATCCACCCGGCACACCCACCAGGGGGCTACGTTCTGCCCACCAGGGGGCGATGCTCTGCCCATCCGGGGCGTCGCTTTGCCTCGACCAGAGCCACTCTAGCTCCTGGGGCCGAGGCCAAGGAGCCATCCCCAGCGCCCGGGCCATCTTTGCTCCAATGGAGCCTCGGCTGCGGGAGGGGAAGAGAGAGACAGAGAGGAAGGAGAGGGGGAGGGGTGGAGAAGCAGATAGGCGCTTCTCCTCTGTGCCCTGGCCGGGAATCGAACCCGGGACTTCTGCACGCCAGGCTGACACTCTACCACTGAGCCAACGGGCCAGGGCCTTTTTGTTTTTGTTCATAACAATTTTTATAATGTACAAACTTCCAAGAAGTACAGTTGTTTTAAAATAAGTTTCTTTTCTGAAAATGTGTTCCAAAATATTTTAATTTCTTTTTAACTACCATTCCCTATAGTTTTCTTGCATGCCCTTTCTTGACAAATAATTGTATGAGAGTCTAGTCTTTGGTAAGGCACAGGGCCAATCTCTTTACTTTGTTGACCGTGAGAATGTATGGTGTCTGCTTTTAACAAATAAGAATTGTTTTCAGTAATGCTACTAAATCTTCCAGGTAAGATTTTAGGAGGTATTTGGGGAGGTATTTCAATTTTATTTATTGTGTTATTACTTTTGATGAATTTAGCACTTACACACTAGTGTCTTTTTATAAGAAGCACTTTACAAATATCTTTGAGTTTTCCCAGTGACCCTGTAAGAAATAGAAATAGAGTATTTATAACCTCCATTTCACAGGTAAAGCTGCTGCAACCACACATTTTTATTTTTATATGTTTAGCTCTTTGAGAGAAATGTGTCTTCAGGTTTGGAAGATTTACCATGGCTACTATCCCAAAGGCCAAAAAACAAAGTCTAATAATACTCTGAATCTAATTGCCTGAAGTCAGATCATCTTATTGAGTGTATTTATGGCACTTAGAAGGACTTGATTGCACATTTCTATTCGGATCCTTCTTAAGTTGATTATGGACTGACTTTCCCTGCATTTTAGATTCTGTGTAGCTGAGGCTTTTTCTGTGAGATAGCTTATGTGTTTGATTGAAAAGAAAGTAGAGTTATAACTTAGCTGTTTTGCAAAATCATCTAATATTGAAGCTGGCATTTAGATTTACATGCATTTCTCTAAGGATTTTAGTGCCTGTGTGTTTCTGTAAGCTTTGTGACTAATCGTTTAATCTGATTTTTATTGTAAAACATTTAGCATATTTGCAGATCCTAACACTCTTAAATTAAAGGAGCAGTATTAATATTAGAGTTGTAATTTTAGACTTTGTAACCATTTTTAAATAGTCATAAACTTCCCAATTTCCCAAGGATATCACAAATGGTGTGTGTGTGTGTGTGTGTGTGTGTGTGTGTGTGTGTGTGTGTGTTTTGTTAATGATTGTGTTTTGGGCAGACTTTGTTTCTCATGCACCATTCCCAGTCCATCCCTCTTGTGACTAACTCTGATTCAGTTAGGACTTCTTAGATCATAAAAGGTAATGCCTCAGAGTTGAAAGGAGGTGGGCCTTCTGGGCCAACATGGAGTATACAAGTAGTCCTGTGGTGGTAAGAGACAAATAAATAGACTAAGAAATATATGAGACCAACCCTGGTAGTAGCCAATTACCTGGCTCTGATTTACTTCAATTTGCACTCTAGTCTTTTATAAACCTGCTATGTACTCATCAGTACTATTGAGTGTGAGCACCTGCAGTCTTGAAAGCAAGTTTGTGTGTTTACAATAGGTCTTTTGCCAAGCCTCACTCTATTTTACTGAAATTTATTTTTAATATGCAGCAAAGAGTTTTTACATTAAATGGTATTTTTAAAACTATTCACCAATGCAAAGTAATATAAAGTGGAAAGATACATAGTGTTTATTGGCTACTGTTATGCATTCTAACATGGGCAGCTTTCTTCACAAAAACATGGGAAAGATATTCTAATAAGCAAACCTTTATATTACAAGTGGAGAAATCTTAACAGATCAGAATTGAAAATGTGTTTCTTAAGTCATATTGGACACAAAGTTGGTAAAAGATAGGTAGTGATAAGGAGATCTCCAAAATATTTCAAACTGTTTTCAACCCTAGCCTAGCTCATATGAGCGTATTTATAGACAGGAATCTTCTGGCTGGCAGAGAAGATGGAAGAAAAGTACTAAAAGGTAAAAGAAATGGGGAATGCAAAAGTGACACAAGTTAAACTCATGAATAAAGATGGGTTTAAATGACTGTGGCTGGCAGCTATTTCATATCAAGTAAGTCCAAACATATGGAAGACTCACTTTACCTTCATGGTATAGGGATAACTATAGGATCATTTCGAGTCTGGGCCTTAAAAAAAACTGTCATGAAGAAGTTATCTCATAATGAATAACATTATACAATTTGTTTCCTACAAGTACATTATGTTCACATTGTTTACTGTGTTTACACACACACACAACACACACACACACACATGCTTGTATCTGGAAAGAATATTCAAAAATACATAAGCAAAAGGTACTGATTCATTTGTTAGGTCCTATCATTTCTGTCTTGCCTCTTTTAACCTCCATAACTAGTTACAATATAACATTTCATATCAAAACACCTCAACTCCATTTTTGTGTGTAAATTTGATTTAGACAACAGCTTTAAACTTCTTTAAATCTGTCAGCATTCAAATATGTGCTTCCCTTCCCTGCCTAATTTCTCAGCTTAGTATTAGACATGCCAACCATGGGACGTTCCAATTTTCCAGCATCTTCTAAGCAGTCCAGGAACCCAGCACTTCCGTGGACAAATCAAGGTGTGTCATTCAGAAGTTGCTCAGTGAACTATAAAATGACCTGATCTGAAAAAGATCTGATGAATGACCTAGAAAGTGCCAAGGGAATAAAATAGTTATTAGTAGGAACTGAGGTTTGAAAGGAAATATATAGAGAAGTCATAATAGACCATAAGTCATCAAAAATCATGACAAGCTTATGTGCTAAGGAAGACAGAACTATAAATAAACAGATTCTTCTTTTTTTTTTTTTTGTATTTTTCTGAAGCTGGAAATGGGGAGGCAGTCAGACAGACTCCCGCATGTGCCCGACCAGGATCCACCCAGCATGCCCACCAGGGGGCGATGCTCTGCCCACCAGGGGGCGATGCTCTGCCTATCTGGGGCGTCGCTCTGTTGCAACCAGCGCCTGGGGCAGGGGCCATGGAGCCATACCTAGCGCCCGGGTCATCTTTTGCTCCAATGGAGCCTTGGCTGCGGGAGGGGAAGAGAGAGACAGAGAGGAAGGAGAGGGGGAGGGGTGGAGAAGCAGATGGGCGCCTCTCCTCTGTGCCCTGGCCGGCAATCGAACCCAGGACTTCCACATGCCAGGCCGATGCTCTACCACTAAGCCAACCGGCCAGGGCCTAAACAGACTCTTTGAGGTAAAGAAAAAATATATAAACTCAGTAGAAACAATAAGCCAATTAGAAATGATAATTGAATAGATCCCTAGAGAGAAGCTAAAATACAAACAAGATAAACTATTTACATGTAAGAGAAGAGACACTAATCCTTAATCCAGTCTCTGTTTATCCTTAACTGGGTAGCTACCTAAGTCTAAATATTTTCAAATCTAATTAAATCTATGTATTTTTTTCTGAATTTAATTACTTAAAATATCCTCTATCACTGCTTTATGATTGCATGAATGGCATTATTTTTAAGGGAAAAAAACCACACACCTGTTTTGAGGAGCCTGAAATGACTATCTTTTAGTATTATCTGTTGCTCATAGTTCTTCTCTCAGTCTACTTATTGTACAAATTCAGAAGCCATCTATACCCCCCCAACTTGTAACTAATTTATGACAGTTAACATTATTTAATAGAAATGGAGAATTATAATACTTCCATACTGATTCTTTAGAGAAGGAAAACACAAGAAATAGACTAGATGATAGCTTTAAAAAGGAAATGGAAGAAATCATAGTTGTGAGGGAGCTTTGCAAGCTAGTCTGGGACTGAGAAAGAGCTACTTGGTATTAAACAGTTGGAAGCCTTATGAACTGCCATGGTGTTACAGTGCATGTGTTCACATATCAAAAGATTTATTATACATTGCCTAAGGCTGTAATATTGGTCCTGAAAATGATCTTTCTTGTGCTAATCTTAGAGGACAAAGTTGCCTTCATAAGAGAAAACAGAAAACATTCTCTTCATATCTGTATGTTAATTTTGAGAATTTTATACAAACCATCACTATGCCCCATTGTAGCATTTTCTACCCTAGCATTGAGGCACACAATTGGCTGGATCCGTTGCCTCCTTGACAAGATAATGGATTTTGCTCTCTTCCACCTGTGTATCCAGGTGTCCCTGCTTTGTTGCTCTGTTCCCTACAGTGAGTCCTGATGGTGACTGTGATGCTGCCAAGGCAAAAGGAGTAAAATCTTGCTTATGACCCATCTTCCTATTCCAAGGCTTTGGAAAACAGCTAGGAATATGCTTGTTTGCTTTCCTTTGTCACTATTTCTTCAGAGATTACACTTACATGTAAGAAAGCAGAGTGAAAATTGTTCCGAACAAGCCAACTTTACTGTCTTTAATTTTTAAAATATGACATAGTTTGACTCTGCATAGATTTTATTCTCCATGCCCCTAGGGCTTTTGTAAATTTAATCTAAATGCCCAGGAAAAGTATGGAGATTTTCACAAATTCTGAAATAATCGAAATGAGATATAAAAATCTTCCTATTTCTATGCTAAATTATGATTTTTATTATACTATATAAATGTCCCCAAATCTTTCAGGTAACATCAGCACTTGTTTTAAAATGATTTTTCCCAATTTTAAATCAATACAAGCTTTGCTTTGAATGGTTAGTTCTTAATATCATTCAACTTATGCTCTCTACTGTAGGCTTTATAGTTCATTGCCTTCTTCAAAGTTATCTTGGAACTTAGATCATGTATTTAGGCACCCCTGAACTTCATCAAGCCAATCAAGCCAACCTAACTCTCATTTTCTCTAGCTCTTTCTCTTGTCTGGTGTTTCCTCTGAGAAGTTTTTGCAGACTGACTTTTCAGAATCAGATTTGTCTAACCATTTCTGTCTTTAAAGCATCATTCAATCTGAACATGACACACCAATGATAGTTACCCATCTTATTTCTTCTTCCATTTATGCAAATCTTTTCTAAAATCCTATTTAAGTCACAATCCTTTTATAGTTAAGTAAGAGCTTATTTCAACATAACTATATTAATCTTCTGTTTGGACTCAGCACAATGCCACCTATGCCCTTAAAATTATCCACATGCTTTTAACAGCCAGGAGGTCTGGTTGGTAAAACAATAATTCCAAATAAAACAATTAGAAAGCTTAATTAGAAAGACATTATCAGGTACTAAGTTCTACTGTGAATGTTACATATTCCTTGGAAAAGTAAATATTATACATCCTTTACCTCTTCCTGTTTAATCAGTTGCCCATCACAACCCTAGTCCTGTAGCCACCATACACTATGGATATAATGCTTGTTTCTGTGTGTACTGATACAATGTTAATCAATCATATACTTTATGTTCAATTTTATTAAACATTTCTTTTACTTTCCATCCAAGTTGTCTGCCTAAGGTAATGAACTTATATAGTGTCTGGTTTTGTAAGCTTTATTAATTGTACATTTAGCTCACTGGCTGCTAGAAATTATGTCCTATTCTGTAACTAACAAAGAAACTATTAATGTTTTATATTTTATTAAGTAAATGAAGAATGTTGGGTTGCCAAGTTTTCATTACAGATTCAGTTCATATTTTTCTTCTTATTATAAGCTTTAAGTATCATTAACTTCAAGAATAGTAGTTCCCCAGCAGTGCCATTTTCCCAACAAGCATCTTAATAAGGTAGAGCCGTAATATTGGCTACTGTTCAGATGGTGACAGGTGGCAGAGAAAACACACAATGGAATTTTCCATCTGTTCTCTACTTAATACACAAGGCATAAAGGGCAGAGTGCATTTTGTTATATTCTTCAAACACTTTTTTTTTTGTCTAAACACCATTTTAAAAATAAATTTGTGCTTTAGTTTACAGGAGGCTAACAAATCTTGAAGGCCGAAACCACATACTCATGTCCTCTCACCTTTGTTGAAAAAGCATACTGGTTTATTCCTTATGAACAGCAGAATTCTGGCTTCGGCTTTTATACTTATTCCATGGAAAATATCTCACAGCTTTCAAAAAAATATGTAATAGCTTCAAAAAAATCAGAATAAATTTATCACTCATGAATTATATCTATAGATAAAAGTTATAGTTTATATATATCATATATATGATTGGGATATTTCATACTCATCAAATTATTAGATATATTAAAGACAACCTCACTTAGATATTACTAATGGTTTTGCAAGGTTTAGACATTGACAGTACTCATTATGGGAGCAAGATTATAATACTGATAAAAAAATAACTTAGAATACATGGAAGGCTGCAAGTTTAAAATTTTGGATACAAGAAAAACTATATTTGGTATGGATATGTTGAGTTTTGAACTAAAACTTTAGTGTGTTTTTTTCTGCTTAAAATTTATGAGTCATTTTTATATGGTCCGTCTGTGTAATTATAGTTAAGAACAGTATGAGAGGCAGAAAATGTGTAGTTGTGTAGGGTAATTGCCATCTCTTTATGAGTACTTGGAAGTGTTTCTGAATGGTGCATAGTAAAGTCTACATTTTAATTTTTTCTTTTTTTGTGACAGATACAGAGAGAGATACAAAGAGAGGGGCAGATAGGGCCAGACAGGCAATAAAGGAGAGAGATGAGAAGTATCAGTTCTTCATTGCAGCTCCTTAATTGTTGATTGATTGCTTTCTTATATGTGTGCCTTGACCAGGGGGCTACAGCAGAGTGAGTGACCCCTTGCTCAAGCCAGAGACCTTGGACTCAAGCCAGCAAGCAACCTTGGGCTTCAAGCCAACGATCTTTGGGCTCAAGCCAGTGACCATGTCGTCATGTCTATAATCCCACGCTCAAGCCAGTGACCCTGCATGCAAGCCAGATGAGCCCATGCTCAAGCTGGCAACCTCGGGTTTTCAAACCTGGGTCCTCTGTGTCCCAGTCCACCGCTCTATTCCCTGCGTGACTGCATGGTCAGGCTATCTTTTCATATGTTTAATTGTGACTTTACCTGAGTAAATTGGTGAAATCTAATAATTCCATATTTCTTTCACAATTATTAAATACTTCAAGGCATCATGCTCTGTGCCATGTAAGTGCAGAGTTAAATATATCTCTGTCTCTGAGCTACTCAAAGAGATCCTAGAATGGAGAACCAAATAATAAAAGAATGCAAATAAGGCAGAGGATATGCATTACAGTTAAACTATGTTACAGTAGTTCCCAAACCTGTGTAATCATCAGGGAGCTTAATAAACATAGGGACATGTTGGCTTAGTCAAAGGCAATTCTATTTCTAAAAGTTACAGTTGGATGGGGTTAGTGTAAAAAGTAACACAGACCTGCTGAGTAGAGTTCCACACAAAAGGGTTGAGAGGCCCTGAATGCACACAGGTGAGAGGTGAAAAACATGCACTTGATTTGGTAACACTAAAGGCTTTTGAAAAGATAAGTTTTATATTAACTGAAGAATGCTTTTAGAAGATTCCTCTAGTGTAAGGAAAGATAGGTAATGATGCTAAAAATACAATGGAGAAGAGAGACATGAAATAAATATTTAAAAAGTTGAATTCTTAGGACTTGGCAAGAAGTTGGACATGTGGGACCAGAAAAAATTGTGGTATTACTGGCAACTATTTCTACTGGAAAAATAGAAGTGTTGGAATGTACAGTGGAATAATAGACACAGGTAGCCCTTTGCTTAGAGAGTTGGACCTAGAACAAAATTTGGGTTTTTGTGTGTTGAATTTAAGTTTTTAAACTCCATTTGGACCAAGATGTCTACTAGGTACTTGTGATCACAGCTCTGACACTCAAAAGAGAAATATTTGAATGATCCCAATAACTAGTCTAGCTTAAAACATAGCACCAGGTGATCTTTGAGGGAAACACTTCAGAGAGAAGAAATTCAAATGAACAACTTTGGCACTCTGTTGGGCAGATAAAATGTATTATGCTCACTTTGTTAAAGATGACACGAGGAGGCCGTCGCCCAGGTGATATTAATGTGTGTTGGGGGTGGGCTAAAGGCAGGCAGAATCCTTGTAGCCTGGGTCTTGGTTTTGGGATTAAGCCTTTCCTACCCTTTTTGATGTAGGGCAGTAAAATCCAATCATGCCTCAGAGAAGTGACTCTATTGGAGACTTCCCTATTTTGTATATTGGATTAGAGGTTGTGAAACTACAGTATAAAATGGGGACAGAACGGAGTTTGTGCTCTTGGTTCCTGAGATTATCATTAGAGGAGAGAGCAGAGCAGAGAGCAGAAAGAGGCCATGTGGCCAGGAAAAGCAGCCAAGATGGCGGAGTGCTGAGTGAGATGCCAGTTTGTGTAGAGTTTGTATCTGGGATAAGGAAGGAGATGGGGAACTGAGGAGAATAAGGCTGGTGAGCTAGAAACCTTTGATTCTAGGAAACTCGGATAATTCAGTGGCTTTGTGAGTATTGAATGTGAGTGGGTTTTGGAGCCCAGTGAGTGTTTTTACTTGCCTGCCGGGTGCAAGCTAGAATTAAAGACTATGGCCCACCAGTTTGTGGCTCCGTTGTTTCTTTACCGACTGTCCGAATCCAATGCGAACCTGCAAGGGCCGGGCTGCTGTGATAGTGGCCCTGGCGCTGGCTGCTGGCTTTACACACTCTCTACATTATGAAGCAGAAGAGATTAGTCTGCAAAAATAGAGATGGTAGTGGAGCCAACAAGAAATCACATGGTGGAGGTGAGTCATGAAATTTTGGAAACTGGGTATAACTGGTTGTGTGAAACACTGCAAAACAGATGAGAAAGGTGAGACTTATAAAAGTTCAGACTTGTGCTCAAAATTGGTAATAACTAGATGAAGGATATTTTTTCATATGACAGCCCAGAACCAAACAAATTAGTTGGTTAAGGAATGAGAGGATAGTTAGCAAGTGGCAGCAGAGGTGTAGAAAGTGTTTATCTTTTGTTTTACTTTGTTGTGGGAGGCAGAAGTAGGACAAGAAATGAATAACTAGAACTAGACACAAGAAGGCTGGATGTCTGTGATTGTATGTGTACAGTTAAAGATAACTTTCCAGTGGAATAGGGTATTGGCAAAGTTAGGGGGCATGACTGACAGTAAAGCAATGTCCTGAATGTATGTGGCAAGAGAAGGATTCTTAGGTAACCCTGATACTTTGAGCTTGATAACCAACTGATAGATGATGCTATCACAAGGGTAAAGAGTACAGAAGAGGGATAGCATTAAGTGGAAAGATGATGATGATTGCTTTGGCTGCTGTGGTTATTCAGATGTCATGAAAGCTTCTGTAAGATACTTCCAGCAGACAAATAATTGTGTAGCTCAAGGGAACCAATGACTTGGCAGAGACTTATTTAATAGTCATTTGCAAAGGGATGAGAATTGAAGCTGTGGAATAAGATAAAACAAAACAAATGACAGAGTAGGGAAAAAGAGACTCAGAAAAAAGTTCAGTTGCTCCTCTTTCTTTTCTGACATCCCAGGGGTAAATGGATGAAGGTTAATCAGAGAAGAAATTGGGGAGGGGGAAAAGGAGTGAAAAAAGGAAATCTTGGAAATTAGCAAGACAATCGAGAGAGGACAGCTTTCAAGGAGACAGCACTTTTTAATCATAACAAACATAGCTGAGATGTTAAAAATACAGGAATACTTGAAAATGCATAATCTTGTGATTTTTAATGTCATGGCATGCTTTCGTGAAAGGTATTTTAATTATGGAGAAAACAGGAAATAAGACTAAAATACGTCAAAGGGTGAGTGTCAGGCAAATAATGAGTATAGATGCCAATAAATTTAAACTATTTTTAAAACGTTATATTTTCAGAAAAAGAGGAGATAACATAAAGGGAAGGGTTTTAAAATATAAAAAGCGCAAAAATTAAAATAAAGTTTAGATTATAGAGAAAAATCTCTGAAACCTTACCACTGCAATCACATCTTCCATCACTATTAAATCTTACATTTCCTTGATTGTGACATGTACATTTTCTCTTCTGTGGTAGTGTGTGCTGTCTCCAGATTGCCTGCATCTTACCAAATCACTGAAAAGAGCACTATTGTCTGAGAAGTTGAGTGTTTTAATTGGGAAGTTACTGGCAATTTTATATTTCTCTTTGTTGATTTTTTTCTGCAGTAGTAGGCTGGTTCAGTAATAAATGTAAGACTTTTTTTTTTTTTTTAAAAAAAAACAACAACAGTGTTATTAAATAGCTTTTACAAAGGGAGGTATTTTTCAATGAGAAATTTACACTAATTTCTTCCATGAAAAGCTTTTTTTTAATAGGAAACATGAGAAGGAAAAGCTGAGAGGGAAAAATGGAAGAGAACAGTAAGGAAAGAGACAGAGTTCCCAGAGGAGAGATGATGAGAGAGGTACAAGGAAGGAAGTGGCAGAAGGAGGCTTACTGAGGGTTGGGGCATGTTCTGAAACAGGACACAGAGAGGAGAAGATGGAGAGGAAGATGTTAGAATAGAGAACTTGGCGTGCGGGGGACCCTGGTTCGATTCCCGGCCAGGGCACATAGGAGAAGCGCCCATTTGCTTCTCCACCCCCACCCCCTCCTTCCTCTCTGTCTCTCTCTTCCCCTCCTGCAGCCAAGGCTCCATTGGAGCAAAGATGGCCCGGGAGCTGGAAATGGCTCCTTGGCCTCTGCCCCAGGCGCTAGAGTGGCTCTGGTCGCGGCAGAGTGATGCCCCGGAGGGGCAGAGCATCGCCCCCTGGTGGGCAGAGCGTAGCCCCTGGTGGGCTTGCCGGGTGGATCCCGGTCGGGCGCATGTGGGAGTCTGTTTGACTGTCTCTCCCAGTTTCCAGCTTCAGAAAAATACAAAAAAAAAAAAAAAAAAAAAAAGAGAGAGAGAACTATGAGGAATTTAGCAACCAGAATATTGGGAATGTCGTCCACATGGATCTTGATATCACCAGGATATTGGTACCATAGCCTTCCATAAATGTTGCTATTATTTTTTAATAATTATTTTTATGTGAAGAACTACATGGATCCTCCAGTTAAATCCTCAGCATTTATTGAGTTGGCTGTTCCTACAATTACTCGGCTACAGAACAGAATCCCAGATTGTTGGATAAGGTTGAAGCTTTCAGCAATTTTAGCTTGGCTGATTGCTTTTCTTATCTATAGCAGGCGTCCACAGTGTAATCAAGTTATATACAAGGCATTTTACAATCAAATGCTAGATTTCTGTCCCAGAGTGTTATTTATTTCTCAAAATATTATTAAGCTTTTTGGTGAGAATTAACATATCTTGTTATTTATAATGCTGATAATATAAAAATAGTTTCAGTATACCATAAACATATCAATCACTTCCAAAAGTTTTCTCCCACGCTCTTTATCATTTGTATGTGTAATAAGATCATTTAATAGGAGATATAACTTTTTAGCAAATTTCTAAATGTTTAATACAGTATTGTTAACCATAGGTTTATTTAGAGAGTAGAACTATAGGACTGCCTCATCTTATGTAACTGAGAGGTTTTTTTTTACCCTTCACGAATACCTCCTTATTTTGTATTCCTCCTCAGACCCTAGCGACCACTGTTATTCTCTCTGTTTCTGAGTTTAACAAATTTTGAAATCTCATATAAGTGGTCCTTTTATTTCTGGAATATTTCACTTATGAAAATGTCCTCCAGTCTCATCAATGTTGTTGCAAATGAGAAGATTTGCTTCTTTTGAAGGCTAGATAATATTCTCTTGTATACACGCACCAATTTTTTTTTTCATTATCCAATGATAGACATTTAGCTTGCTTCTACATTTTTGCTACTGTGAATAATATCACAATGACCATGGTAGTGCAGCTCTTTTTTGAGATCCCAATTTAAAATCTTTTTAGCATCCCAGAAATAAACCCATGCATCAATGGTCAACTAATTTTCCACAAAGTTGCCAAGAACACAGTGGACAAAGGATGATCTCTCCAATAATTACTATTGGAAAACTGGATATCCACATGCAAAAGAATGAAATTGGACCTTTCTCTTACACCATACACAAAAATCGACTCCAAAATGGTTAAAAACTTAAATGTAAGATCTGAAACTGTAAAACTCCTAGAAGAAAAATAAGGAGAAAACTCTTTGACATCAGTCTTGGCAATAATTTATTGGATATGTAAACCAAAAGCATAGACAAGAAAGCACAAATAGACAAGTGAGGCTGTGTCAAATTAGAAAGCTCTGCACAATGAAGAAAACCATCCACAGCATAAAAAGGCAACCTCTGCAATGGGAGAGAACAGTTACAAACCACACATCTGATAAAGGGGTAACCAAAATGTATAACAAGCATATAATACAATAGTAAAAAAGAAAAAAAAAGGACTACCCATTTTAAAATGGGTAAAAGAACTAAAAAGAACTAAATAGACATTTCTCAAAGGACATATAAAAACAACCAGCAAGTTTATGAAAACATGCTCAACATCACTAATTATGAAGGAAATTCAAAACAAAACAACAATGAGATATCACTTCACACCTGTTAGGATGGCAAATTATATATATATATAAATATATAAAAGGTAAGTGTTGGCCAAGATGCCAAGTAAAGGGAACACTTGTACACTGTTGGTGGGAATGTTAATTGGTACAGCCACTATGGAAAACAATATAAAGGTTTCTCAAAAATTTAAAAATATAACTGCTCAGTATTTTTTTTTTTTTTGACAGAGACAGATGGAGAATCAGAGAGAGGGACAGATAGGGATAGCCAGAGAGGAAGGGAGAGAGATGAGAAGCATCAATTCTTTGTTGTGGAACCTTAGTTCTCCATTGATTGCTTTCTCATATGTGCCTTGACCGGGTTCTACAGCAGAGAGAGTGACCCTTTGTTCAAACCAGCAACCTTTCGCTCAAGCCAGTGACCATAGGTTCATGTCTATGACCCCACGCTCAAGCCAGTGACCCCACACTCAAGCTGGTGAGCTGGCACTCAAGCGAGATAAGCCTGCACTCAAATTGGCGACCTCGGGGTTTCGAACCTGGGTTCTCCAAGTCCCAGTCCGACACTCTATCCACCGCGCCATCGTGTGGTCAGGCCTGCTCAGTATTTTTTATTCTACAACTCAGCCACTCTAGATCCATTTAAGCTGCATGCTTGCCCCATCCTCAAAGTGTATTTTAATTAATGTTCTACATTGTGGCATTAAATAGAGATAAGCTAGCACATTTTTATTTCCAAACATGTATCAAGCTATTTCTGAAATGTTTGCTCATGGTCAATCACGGTAACATTTTCTTATGTTTTTCTTCTTTATTTTTAATCTAAGTATTTCTCTCATTAAAACATGATAGTATTTTGAAAGACATTTGAACCATATGGTTTATTATTTTCATTCTTACATATCTAAATTTATCACCTCCTTGTACTGTAAAAGTTTTTTGATCCAAAATATACCAAGCAGCCTAGTATTTAAAGTCTATGAGAGAAATAAAACTTGGAAATTTATACCATTTCCATATTTTTAACATTTTGACTTAATTTAACACCAAATCTAGAATCCACTGGATGGGTGTATATATATATGGTTTCATTAGCTTCAGATCTTATATATTAGCTACTACAATTACTAGACTATTTTATTTGCTAAGAATAATGAGATTCTTACTATTCTCCAACTTGAATTTGTGTTTATCCCCAGTTGCTAGATTAACCAGAGTGAAATATTCTTGATGTTTCAGTAACTGATATTAAGAAAAATCAAACTAACTTCCTGTGAAATCCAAAGCTTCCCCAAAGTGTAATACCACACCGCATCAGGAACTGGAAGAACATGTCTGCAGTGCAATGCTTGGAGCCTTCAGTTCAGAGAGCTCTGGGTTTGAATCCAGTCTTTGTTATATGCTAGTATTGTTATCATTAGTGTGCATTGTCTCTTTTCTGCACCTCAGTAACGATATCTGTGAAAGGGGCATATTAAGAGCACCTATCTCATAGATTCATTGTGCGGTAAATATGAGATAGTACATTTATTTAAGTAGGACCCCAGAACACAGTGCTTACAGAAGGTTAACTACTGGTAGATTATGTAGGCTGCACAAAGACTCCCTGGCAAATGCTCACAAAATGATAATTGATAGAAGTCTCAGATTATGAAATACCGTTCCTCCACTGCTCTCTGCAATCAACACTCCCCCTCAAATCAGTGTATTTGGGTTTGGTCTGATTTTCATTGTTATCTCAAAGCTTCCATTTTCTCTAATTTAGCCATAGTTTCCGTTTTCCTTACAGGACCTGGAAGCTAATGAATTAGTGTTCCAGTAGTTTGGGGTTTCTTATTTATGCTTTGTTCCTGTTGTGATCCTTTCTCCAGTGGCACTAGGTTGATCATTACAATGTACATGTTTGATAAGGCACATTCTTGTTCAAAAGCCACTGATGCCTCACCACTGCCTGCTGGATATAGCGTATATACTGACCATGGCATTTATTATCACTCAACGTGACTCACGTCAGCATCGCCTATAGAAACTGCTGGTGGCTCAAGACTCATTTTAGGGAAAGGTGTGAGGATTTGATCTTATGAAATTTTTTGTGCACTAAGAAGATAGGATGAGGCTTCTACTTTTTTTACCAGTACAAGGAATTAGATATCCTGGGAAACTGTTCTTAGTGGAGCAGTATGGTGCTACCTTTTTAAAAAATGTATTGGGGTGACATTGGTTAATAAAATTATTTAGATGTACAATGCTGTAATATATCATCTGCATATTGTATTGTGTGTTCAGCACCCCAAGTCAGGTCTCCTTCCATCACCATCTATCCCCCCTTTCTCCTCTTCTACCTCCCTCCACCCACCTTTCCCTCTGGTAATCACCAGACTGCTGTCTGTGTCTATAACTTGTTTGTTTATTTGTTTGTTAATTTTTGCTTCTAAAAATCTATTCAAAGGCACTGCAGGAATACACACACATGCACACAACGCTCGAAAGGATCCAAGGGTACATGCTGCAATAAAACAGGACTTAGCACTATGAAAGTTGAATGAGCACTAAAATTGCTTTCATCCCAAAGGTTTCTGCTGAACTCTCATGAACTGGAGTTTCTACTTTAAAAGCTGCCTGGGACACAGAGGGCAGGGGTTAAAACCTAGAGCTGGTCAAAAGTAGGAGATCTAATACAAGACCCCAATGAAATGTGGGAACCAAAATGACCACCTCCCTGGGCAGGTGTGAATGAGGACCAAACCCTGCCACAGAGAAGGAGACAGTAAAGAAACATTCCTATCTCAGCCTGGATGCAGGATGAGGAAAACAGGTGCCCTTGGTGAAACATAACCACACATTTTGTGTGGCTAAGAAGTTATCATCACACAAAGCTTGATGTCATTTTTTAATCCAAATAACATTACCTATTTGAATGGGGCAGTCAATCTCAGGAGAGAATTTAATTTCCAGTTACCCTTTGTTTGTGATTTTCCCAGCCAACACGAATAAATCATACAATTTCTTTTGTAGAGGTTCAGTTTTTTTTTGTTGTTGTTGTTTTTTTTTTTGCAGCAAGTTACTTAGTTTCTCTGTGCTCCAGTATTCTTATCTTTAAATTGGGGATAACAGTACCCAATTCATGAGGTTATGGTGATGACATAAACTCACGTTTGTAAAGCACTCCCAACAATGCCTGACACAGAGCAGTGGCTATATGTGTTAGTGAAAAGAACTTATGAAAGTAAAGCCCTTTGTCTTTCTTCTTCTGGTTATATATTTACTTCTCAGAATCTATGGAATAACAACAATAGGGAAAATACCAATAGAAACTTTGATTGGTTGGTTTTACATTGAATTTATAATCAATTTGGGAAAAAATTGTGTTTTACAGTTTGTGAACATGTCGATCCCTATATTTATTTAGATTGGTCGTTTCTCTCAGTCATGCATATAAATTTCAGTGTAGAAGTCTTACCCGTTTTTTCACTAAATTTATTTCTAATTGTGTCATAAAGTCATGCTATAAAGAATATACCTTTTATCAAAATGTTAGTTTAAGTGTTTGTTGTTGTCAAATGTAAATATCATTTGTTTTGTGAACAGCAAATTTGCTATCCCCACAATCTAAATCTAATAATTACCTGTAGATTCTTTTTTGTTTTCTGCACAGGAAATCATGTCTTCTGCAAATAGTGATAATGTTATTTTTCTTCCACTAAAGGACTGAAAAAGTAAGAAAAGAAGGAGTTATTTTTTAGAGCAATGCTCCCCAACCCCCAGGCCGCAGACCGTTACCAGTCCACAGAAAAAGAATAAATAACTTACATTATTTCCGTTTTATTTATATTTAAGTCTGAACGATGTTTTATTTTTAAAAAATGACCAGATTCCCTCTGTTACATTCGTCTAAGACTCTCTCTTGATGCTTGTCTTGGTCACGTGATACACTTATCTGTCCCACCCTAAAGGCAGGTCTGTGAAAATATTTTCTGACATTAAATCTGTCCGTGGCCCAAAAAACGTTGGGGACCACTGTTTTAGAGCATTCCTTGTAGAGATTCAATATTAGCACATCTGGCTAGGGTAGTTAGTCTGGCGGCTGCTTTAATCCTTCCTTAATTCAATAGAACTCTTCCTATGATGAGGAGTGTGTGTGTCTGTGTGTGTATGTATGTGCTCAAGTCATTACTATTTTTACTTTCAAAGTCAAAAGTGAGGCTTCTTTACTCCCTAATAGCATTTATAATATTTGCATGATGAACCATAGATGCCATTTGAAGGAATGCAATAGCTTTACTTCTAGTATGTGTTAACTCACTTCATGACTCTGAAAACATGTCTTTTTGTATCATCTTTTCTTTAATAATTGTTCTTCATGTACAGCTCTTATTTTATTAAGTGATTTACTTTCAATTGAAGTAATTTTCCCAGTCTAGCGAAGTCTCACTCTTGTTCTGTTTTATATAGCTGATGTTTGAGAACATTGCTATGAGATAAACATATGCCAAATAATGTATCTTGTTTTAGAAAGAGACTGCTTGTAGGAAATGGTAAATTGCTTTCTTTTTTTTTTTTTTTAAAGAACTAGAGAGTGTAGCGATGCTGTATATATTGATTTGTACTTATTCTTTTTTTTCTGCAGTGGGTTTATTTGTTTCATTGTAAAAGCCAAAATCATGAGAGTTTTCAAAAACTGAGAGGCTGTGATAAGTAAAGCTATGGTGCAACCCAAGATAATGATTTTGAATATAAGGAAGTCTTGCATGGAGGACTTGGAAGTCTTATGAGATTACGTCATCATTAAAAAGATGCTAAAATTTGATACAGTTTTCTGCTAAGCACTGCTTCTCCATCCTTAACCTTAAATATTGATATGAAAAAAAATTAAAAGTAGAGAGTGAAGTGCTTTAACAAAAAAAAAAAACATTACAAACAAAAGTATAGCCTAACATATGCCTCCTCTCTTCATGAATATCTCTAATTATTACTCTAATGTAGTCACTTCTATTTATAGTCAGCTTTTTATTGTGCTTAATAGGCTTTCTCTTTAAGTCCCCTGACTGCTTTAGTCCTCACAGTGAATGGAATTCTCCTAAAATTGAGGCCAGGGGATGAATTAGGCCCCTTGGCTCTGAGAGTGAACTAGTAGAGTCCGGTTGTCTAAATAGCTATTCCTGTTCAATTGCATCATTGTGTTTCCCTCCAGAGTGATAATTGCCCTGACCACATTGTGGCTTATTTCTTTATAATGCCTATAACAGTGCTTTTTTCAAGGGAAGGAATTGCATAGTTTAGTGCTGTGATAAAATGCAAGAAGGCACACAGCTGTAATGTGGTTGGCCCATCTTGTATACAGCTATGAACATTTGTATTTATGACAGTCATTCCGCACTAGTATATTTGGGAAATGGTGAAATGTTTATGTGCTCATATACCCAGATTTGTGAGTTTTTCATATTTGGCTAAGAACAAAGAACACTTGTCTAATTTCAAACATTTGTTGAACGGTGTCAACCTAGGGTGGGGGGGGAGTGAAGGCAAAGTGGTTGTCTACCACCTCACTCTATAAAGAAAATATGCATATTAATTTCATGCTGATATTTTGAATGAGGCGCAGCTGCTGGATAACCATGTGATCATTCTGTCTCACAGAGGGTGCTGCCTTTTCATGAAGCCCATCATGGAGTAATAGGAGAAAAGCTTCCATTTTGTAAATTTGTAATGAACAAAAAATAAGAAAAAAAGGAAGGCTCACCTGTGAGTAATAAATGAGAGAAAGCTCATCACAGTCAGTAATGCTCATTTATACCCAAACAAACCACGTGGAGCTGTATTTGCTCAAATCATAATTGAAGCCATCACCTGAGCCAGTCAGTTATAGGAAACTAGCATTAAAATATACTCTCATTTGTTCTTTGATTTGGAAATTTCACAGTTTTTTTCTGTTTGCACATCTACCCAAGCCATAGACACTCGGTGGTGCTAGTGTCTCCTGGGCATCCTCTCCCTGCTCCGTCTGCTGCTCTTCAAAACCTTTAGTAATTGTAAAGGAGCAGCATTGCTTTTTTTTGGAAGCTCTTCTCCATGGGACATATGGATATGGAATAGAAAGTTTATTTTAAATATCTCATTAAATCACATTTTACAAGGCTAATTACCCCTTGTAGTGTTGACTTGCTATTCTATTCTCAGCCAGTCATTTGGCAAAAAGGAAACTTTAATCCTTGGGCTCTGAGAGCATCATCTGAGCAAAAGACTTTGATGGTAGGAATACGTTGCTGCAGCAGACATCTGAAAGGTCTTTACCTGCACAGGTGAAGGGTCACAGGTTTACCTAAGAAAACTGCACTGGTTTCTGATGAAGGATAATTTTTTTTTCACAGGTTTCTGTGAAGAAAAAAATGAGATAGTACAGAGAGCCTTTACAAGCCTATGTATAATTCATGGCCTTGTTAAAGAATGTGAGGCAGTCTGATTAATCGTAAAGAAACCACTCACCTTTGCCACTTCAGAGCCCATGAAAAGGAAACCAAAGAATTAGAGGGAAATTGACAGTCATTAAACTTTTGTGTAATTTCAATCACTAGCAGAAAAAGGAACCATACAGTTATAAATTTAACAGCCTTATATCACAAACATTTCTCCCTAAAAGCTTTGTATGACTATCAAGAGTATATACAGTGTGTCCGTAAATTCATGGTGAACTTTTGACCGGTCACAGGAAGGCAACAAAAGATGATAAAAATGTGAAACCTCCACCAAATAAAAGGAAAACCCTCCCAGTTTCTATAAGATGATGTGGCAGCATGTGCACATGTGCAGATGATGATGTAACACTGTGTATACAGTGGAGCAGCCCACGGCCATGCCAGTCGAGATGTGGATGGTACAGAGAAAAAGTTCAGTGTGTTCTGTGGCTCGCTAAATTCGAATCCGTACCAAAGTGCAACGTGAATATCAGTGCATTTATAACAAAGTGCCACCACATAGGAATAACATTCCTCAATGGGATAAGCAGTTGAAGGAAACCGGCAGTTTGGTGGAGAAACCCCGTTCTTGTAGGCCATCAGTCAGTGACGAGTCTGTAGAGGCTATACAGGATAGCTACCTAAGGAGCCCTAAAAAATTTGTGCATGAACCCACATGGAACTGCACTGAATAGGTATGAAACTGGGAGAGTTTTCCTTTTATTTGGTGCAGATTTCACATTTCTATCGTCTTTTGTTGCTTTCCTGTGACCAGTCAAAAGTGCACCATGACTTTACGGACACACTGTATTTTTAGTTAGAAAGCTTAGTTTTCAAAACTCTCCTCTAATGTTTAGTCTTGTGCAGCTTACTTAAAATATCTGTGCCTCAGTTTCTTCATCTCTTTAACAACATAATAGCCTACATCTTAGGATTCTTGAGAACGTAAGATATTACAGGTTCCTAATACAGTATATTAAAACGTACAATTATAAGCACTAATAAACATAGCAAATAGAATTTATGTATGGATTTTTCAAAGAGATAGAGTTCATCTTCACATTTTTGCCAGGGTCTTTTCTCCTGGGATAAACAATGTCTCAATTAGCATTTTTTCCTGATAAAAAGTTAGATAAGAAACAATACACAGCAACATACAAAAGCAGTATATCCTTTTAGAAGTGATAAATAAAATCTTGTGCTTGAGACTGTCAGTGCCTTTCTCCTAGGCTATGTCACTGAATAGATTTCTTTTCTAGAAGATCAGTTTGCACATCCCTTTGTCAGATTGCTCATCCAAAAACTCCACTCCATTGTCAAGTTGGATGGAAGCAGGTGACCAACAAAGTTTGAGCTAATGGTCTTGTTTGGTTTTACCCCCATTATGCTATAGACAACTAACCAAAGGATAAAACACTCTGCGAATCTCTACCTTCAAGCTGTGGTTGCTCTTGCGTGGTCTTTTTGAAAACACTCCATTGACAGAAACCTCTAACTATTGAATAATAGAGCCAGGTTCCAGGTCTGTAGTTTCAGATTTGCTTCAGGGATCAGGCTGCCCAAACTTTTTACAATCCTTCTGGATGCAGAGTTGGCCCTGCACATTACCAGAAGTAATTTACTCACCTACTACTTTCTGAACAGTGAATTTTCTCTTGGAGTATATTTAATTGGGTTCTTCATGAGTATAAACTTAGAAGTCAATAGGGTACATAAAAACTACTTAATTTTCCTTAACCAATTATGGACATCCATTTGAAATACAGTAAGGCAGAATGTAATTTACATAAGACCTAAAAAATTCTCTTATTTCCCAGATAGGAGAGAAAAAATACCAACCTGAAATAGTGCCACTTTAAAACGTAGACATTTTTTACAGCTCTCATTAGGTGCCAGCCCTCCTCCATGCACCTGCCATAATTTAAGTCATTTAACTCTCAAACTCATATGAAGAAGGCAATACTGTGATACTCTTTTTAAAGATGTAAAGAAATTAAGTATAGACAGAGGAATCAAATTAGTTACACAGTTACTAAGCAGGAAAGGTGTGTTTAGAATTCAAGATACCTAACTATAGAGTTTGCCCTTACACCACTCTGTACATCAGTAGTTTTGCATTGTTTGATAGTTTTATTATGACCTACTTCAGAAGGAAATGAAGGATCAGAGAATCATGAAGGAGACTTTTAATTTATTCATTCTTTCATTTTTTTAAAGTGCAAGCATTAGATCAATGTAAAAAATAATCTAATAATTAAAGTCATAATTTGCAAAGTCTTTTTTTTTTCTTAGCTTCTTATTTCCATACATCTAGGAAATCATGGAAAGCAAAATAATAAAACTATGTATTATCTAGTAGAATAATATTGGCAAGACTTGAGATTATATGATGCAGTGATTAAGAACATTGAAAACAGATCTTCAAGTAAGTTATTAACTAATCTCTCTGGGCACCATTTATTTCCAACTGTAAATATATAGTTCCTCCTACATAGAATGGTTTCAAAGAGAACACAGTGCACACGTAGCTGCCATGAATCTCAGGTGGGCAAGGGATACATTTTTTCCTTTCTACATAAAGATTCTGAATTTCTTTTTTTTTTCTTTTTTTTAAAATTTTTCTGAATCTGGAAACGGGGAGGCAGTCAGACAGACTCCAGCATGCGCCCGACCAGGATCCTCCCGGCATGCCCACCAGGGGGCGATGCTCTGCCCCAATCAGAGCCATTCTAGCTCCTGAGGCAGAGGTCACAGAGCCATCCTCAGCGCCCAGGCAAACTTTGCTCTGGTGGAGCCTTGGCTGCAGGAGGAGAAGAGAGAGACAGAGAGGAAGGAGAGGGGGAGAGGTGGAGAAGCAGATGGGCGCTTCTCCTGTGTGCCCTGGCCGGGAATCAAACCCGGGACTCCTTCCTGCACACCAGGCCGACGCTCTACCACTGAGCCAACCAGCCAGGGCCAAATTCTAAATTTTTGTTTTAAATTTTTATTCTTCTTTGCTAGTGGAAAACTTAGTCATCTGTGGAGTCGTTTACCCCACATACTCTGGTCACAATTGCAGGAAGTTATATAAGTGCCAAGACACTGTGATAGCAGTGAAGTCCCTCTAATGATTTTTATAGTAAGAATAGGATAATTGAATAATTTACATATTCTCAAGCATTAATAAAGTACTTTGCATGCTTAGATTAAAAACAAGGCATTGGCCCTGGCAGGTTGGCTCAGCGGTAGAGCCTCGGCCTGGTGTGCGGGGGACCAGGGTTCGATTCCTGGCCAGGGCACATAGGAGAAGCGCCCATTTGCTTCTCCACCCTCCCCCCCCTCCTTCCTCTCTGTCTCTCTTCCCCTCCCACAGCCAAGGCACCATTGGAGCAAAGATGGCCCGGGCGCTGGGGATGGCTCCTTGGCCTCTGCCCCAGGCGCTAGAGTGGCTCTGGCTGGGGCAGAGTGACACCCCGGAGGGGCAGAGCATCGCCCCCGGGTGGGCGTGCCGGGTGGATCCTGGTCGGGCGCATGCGGGAGTCTGTCTGACTGTCTCTCCCCGTTTCCAGCTTCAGAAAAATACAAAAAACAAACAAACAAAAAAAAACAAAAAAAAACAGGCATGCCTGAAGTGAGATGTTCTCTCTGGATATCTTTGTTTCCTTCCCTTTCATAATCCCTTAAGTTTGTACACAAAAAATAAAGTTTTGTGGCACCAATCTGGGAATCAGACATTCTTAATGCAAAGGATTATCTGCCTTCTAGCAAAGTATAAGACAGATAAGATTAATGATAAATATTATTTATTGATTCTCATTGATACTGATTTTGTTAAAGATAGTAATCCAGCTTCAGTAATGATTACACAATTAAAGTTAGAATGACATCTGTTAGTCACTACAGTAGTAAGCTAGTGCTCTTCCTAATTTTTTTTTTTACTGAGACAGAGAGAAAGAGAGAGGAATAGATAGGGACAGACAGACAGACAAGAATGGAGAGAGATGAGAAGCATCAATCATCAGTTTTTTGTTGTGACACCTTACTTGATTATTGATTGCTTTTTCATATGTACCTTTACCATGGGCCTTCAGCAGTCTGAGTAACCCCTTGCTCAAGCCAGTGACCTTGGGCCTAAGCTGGTGAGCTTTGCTCAAACCAGATGAGCCCACACTCAAGCTGGTGACCTCAGGGTCTCAAACCTGAGTCCTCCACATCCCAGTCCGATGCTCTATCCACTGCACCACCACCTGGTCAGGATCTTCCTAATTTTTAATATTTGTTATTTAAAAAAATATTTTATCATTATTGATATTTATTTTATTCTTCAGCAATATATTTATATATTGAGCACCAGCGCTATGTCAAGCACTGTTCTAGGTGCTGAGTATATTCATCATAATAAACTAAAGAGAAAGCTCCCAGACCTCACGGAGCTCACATTCTAGTGAAAAGACAGGGAATGAGTACAATAAGAAGGTATCATACATAATATATCAGAAAGTGGTAAGTGGTCCAGGCAGAGAAGACGGAACCTGTGAAAAGCATTAAGGCAGGAAAATGCCATGTTCAAGAGCCAGCGAGGAGCCCAGTGTGTCTGAAGTGGACTGAGCTCAGGGAGAGTTACAGAAGATGAAGTCAAACAGGTGAGAAGCAGGTCGTGAGGCATATCATGGAAGGGCATTTATTCTGACATGCAAAGCCTTTGGAGAATTTTGAACAGAGGAGTGACAAGATTTGATGATATTTTAAGAGGATCACACTGGCTTTTGTCATGAAAATAGATGTCCAGGGATTAAAGGGTAGAAATTCTCTAATTTATAGGCTATTACAGAGAACATTTTAATGTAATCAAGACCCATTGAATTCTAATTCTATAACTTCTCCTCTTATTTGATGCAATCTAAGAATTGTGCAGTGAAATTGTAAACTTTTGGATTTGTAATTATTTTCACTCAACACTCAGTATTGTGCTGAGCATAATAATATGGGTGAGATATAGTTCTGGGCACTGAGAGCAGTACCTTCAAGAACCAGAGAGATCTGCTTTCAAGACATTCATGTTTCAGAAACTATAATAGAACATGTAAATAGGCGGGCTTTGACAGAGAAGGGAAATATGAAGGATCGACTACAGTGCTGTGGTTGTTCATGTCTTTGCCAAAAACTCAAAACCAAAATGTCATCTACCAATATTTCAGATATAAGAAATAATAGCATCAATCTGTGGCTCTATAGGGTCTTGTTTTATTTATATTTCTTTTCTCTCCTTTTTTTTTTTTTATTATAAGGAGAAACTAAGCATGTTGACAGTATTGATTGATGAGTTAGCCAGATCACTAAATTTGCAAAAAAAACTAGCCATTTTCCAGTTTGGATTGTCAAAGAATGAGCACTTCAACAGGACTAGTTACATCTGCTTTTCTTCTCTAGATTCCTCAGATCATAGTGGAACTACCTCAGTAACAACCTAGCTGACTCTCATATTTATCAGGATGTGGGTGGGTGCAGCTGCGAAGTGGAGAGCATTCTGCTGTATTAGTAACAGAAGTTTAAATGGCAGTTTGAGGGGATACAGGCTTAATATCCACGCTCTCTCCCTCTCCTCAGGCTGTGCTGATTGTCTCTTTTCTGTGCTATCCTAATATGCCTTGCATAGCCATGTGAGTGGAATATATCACAATTAACTGGTATATGCCAGTGAGACACTCTGGCACCTCTTTGAGGGCAGGGCCATGTGTGATTCACACCTGTTTATACCCACCACAGTGCTCCACAGATGTTAGTGTTCCATTAATATTTATTTAATTAAGCTGTTGAAATTGTTGCTCATCTGATACTTACCTGATTTATCATATGAAAAACAAGTGGACATTGAACCAGTGCTTTCAAGGGCCAGATATTTGCCAGGTATCAGGCACTTATCCAAGGCTATATCAAACTCCATTTTCATCCCGGAGGAGCCAAAAGCCCAGTGAGGGAGAGAGACCTGAAAACTCATGATCACGGTGCAATAGGACGTGACTATAACAAATTAATGCAAGAGGTAAGCAAACCGGAGGAGGCTATTCTGCTCTCTTGAAATGACAGGATTCTCTGGAGAAATTTGATTAGGATCTTGAAGAGTGGGTATTGCTTGTCTGGTAAAGAGCAGGAAGTTCATTCCAGGAAGTATACAGTGGATGTGGAAAGGTGTAGAAAATGCAGGAGAAAATGTGTTGTCAATTGAAAGGTAAAGTTCAGAGCTATGGTTGAGAGCTTATTGGATGAGTGGAGTGAGAACTTCAGACAGAAGCTAAAGGATATTTTCAGATCTGAGAATGAATTTGAATGTATGGGTTTAGTGCAAACACATTGACAGTTATAAGGAAGTAATAGGTTCGGATTATCCTTTAGGAAGGTAATTTTGGTGGCATATGGGGGATGGATTAGAAAAGAAAAAGACCAAAGACTAGGAGAAAGTTAATCACAAGTTATGGTGGGATACCATACAGTGCAGTGTTTTGGTTGGAAATGTGGATTCTTGATCCAGACTGTCTGGATTTGACTTCTAGTCTCCATGGCCTTTTCTAGTTAATTACCTACTCAGTGCTTCATTATTCCCATCTGTAAATAGGCATAATAATGAAACCTACATTAAGGGGTGGTACAGTATAAACTAATGCATATAAAATTCATGGTACATAGTAACCCCTTAGTAAGTATTATTTATCATTATTATGTTATTCAAACAATATAAAAACTAAGGGATATGAAGTGTTCAGAGCCATTTTACAGATATGAATATTAAGGCTTCTAGGCTTTGAGTAACCATGATGGTTAACCACTGCCTTTCATATATTTGCATATTAATTAAATGCATATACAATTATTCCATATGACAATGTGTGGAATAAGGGTTTGCTTTCTCTTAATATCTATTAATGGAGTTTGACTTGCTAAACTTATTAAAATCATGCAATCATGAAGCTCCCATTTTCTTTAGTTTTGCTATGAATTCAGATTGGGGTAGAACTGAAGCAACCAAAGTGGTTTATACAGAAAATAAATTTGGCACTTAACACTGAAAAGTGCAGGCTATGAATAATAGCATTTTTTCACTGGCCTTGCTCTGCAGAGACAACTCTCATCTGCCTGACTCCATGCCTAGATTTCACTTATCAGTTGAAGAGGCACTCAGTAGACTCTTAGTTTCACAATATGGTCGTGTTCATACATTTTGCAAAGTTTCATATCTTGTCAAGAAGAAAATAAATTTCATCATGTAGTTAATTCCTAGCTTTCTTCTAAACTAATGACCTAGATAAGGTCAACAGTACAACTGGTTTATAAATCATATCATCTATCCTGCTATGTCAGTTTGGTGTTTTTTTTGTTTGTTTGTTTATAATAACAGGTGACAATACCATCTGCCATTTGAATATATGTAGTATGTTCCCCATGGTTCTTTAAGACATGTAGCTCTTTGTCATACTCCTCCTCAGAGGTACACAATATCACTTGGTCAACAAATTCAAATTTGAAAACATCTATTTTTTTTTATCAACTGTTCATGGGAGGTGAGGGTTATCATTTCTAATGTGCATACAATGAAAAATGGCAATTTTGAAGGAGCTATCAGATGAATTTTCAGGAATTTTGAGAAGGAGCTGGTAAAATTCTGACTTCCTTGAAGAGGGTGAAGGAAATAGATCACCCAATGAATGATCACCTAATGATCTCTTAATATTAATCCTAGCTTTTGAAGTTCTAAATTCAATACATTGCTTTTCCTCAGCTCACATAGGTTCAAAGCAGAATGGCTTCACAGAGTAAAAATTTCTATTAATTTTCAGTATATCAATTTATGTTTATAGTAGGGGAAGTGAATCAAGAAGCTAGCTATTCAGAATTAGAGAATTATATTAAAAATTGCATATATAAATTATATTTAATAGCAACTTTTTGAAACTCTTCTTTCATATTATAAATATTATAGTTTCTCAAATGCAGATACTTCATCTCAGCAACACTTTTCTCTCACCGATACCACTGGCATCTGTCAAGGTCCAGTCTGGAAGATCTCTTATTCAAGTCAAGCTCCAAAACATTAGCTGCCAGTGTGTAGAACTGGCTATGGTGGGAATATAAACATCAAGTTTTAATATTGATAAAGATTACAGGGTTTTTTTTTTATACTTTTCCAAATTTTTGATTTGTGAGGGCAATCATAAGTTAGTTTTCTAATTAAAAATAAATCTAATGTAGAAAAATATACCTATAGTTATTCTAACAAGCCAGTTACTCCTGATGGAATTGTTCTATAAAATAGATATCAAACCCTCAATATCATTAAATCTCAGTTATGCTGTGAAATGTAAAAACTGACATCACTCAGTAATCTTAAAATGAGATTGAATCTGTTATGGAGAATAGACGCTCAATAGCTGGTTGGAATGATTTATTATTTTTGTACTTTTTGAGTATTGGTAAATTATTTTTGTTTTTAATTTTGTTCCAGATATATATATATTTATGTATGATTGACAAAAAGGTGTCTCTTTAAAGTGAACACTGTGATGTTTTATTTAAGTATGTCTTCTGCAATAATTACCACAGTCAAGCTAATTACATAGTTGCCATTTGGTAAATTCTTGAATAGGTACAGCATCAAAGTATAGTTTCCAAATTTCAATTGATATTTTAAAATGTATATTTTATATTGTGTTGGTTAATATTTAATATAAATAATGTTTGGACTTTTGTTTTCCGGGCTATTAAAATTGGTGAATAAAACACTATTTCAACCCTTAATATGTTTAGAATCTAGAAAAATTATGTGATAATGTATATGTTCTACTATGCATAATCTGTTGATAAAAGTCACTGCATAAATTGTACAGTTTTATACAGACAGGGCTATACCTCAAATATGTGAACATATAAATTGCATGTATATTATATACATAGATAGATATTGACATGTAGATAATAAAAATAGATCTCAATATATACATACAAATTTCCATAATTCATAGAAACCTATGGTGTTTGGCTCCTTTCTAGTAACTTCACTCAAATATGCTAAAATTCATGGAGAGATATCATATAATTTTCATTGTTAGCTAAAATTTAAATTATATCAATATTTTAGGTTCAAATATGTGAATTTTCAATAAATAACGATCTATGATTGGGGGTCCAAAAATACAAAAACTTTGGAACATTTTATAATTTTAGAATTATCATAGTCTTAAACATATAAATATATATATATTATTTTCTTATAGTTCATTTTCAATACTATTATTTATTTTGATTTTAATGCAGAATTTCTAGCACATATCATTACTGTAAACTATACTCAATTTTAAAATGTAATTCAGACTTTGCACTTCGAGAATAAATACATTGAAACAGCCTAAAATTACCAAGTTATTTTGAAATAAGATAAGGGAGTTGAGGCAATTTTATTTGCTTTTTGTCAAAAGACCCATGATTATTTTCTTCCAGAAAGCCATCAGTGCAAATAATTAATAGATTGTGCTTTACTGACCAGGCTGATTTCTAATTCCCACCAGGATGCTGTTTGAGTCTCTGTGCATTTACAGAGCTATAATTACATACGAGGGTTTAGACTTGGCTTGGCCAGCAACCCTCTTGGAACAACTGGGTATAGGAGAGGGGCAAGGAAGTGCAAGACTTGGTAATGATGTCAAGCTGCCTGACAAATGGTGGACTTGGCGGAGCTCAACTGGATCCTGAGGATTGAGGTGTGAGACTAACACTATTTCCTTCAAAGAGAAAAGTGAAATGTGATTGTCAGTGAAGCAAATAAAGCCAGCCAGAGAGAAATAAAGAAACAAATAACAAACATTGACAACAACAAACCCTGAGATTAAAAAGGCAAAGCAGGAAGCACCACCAATTTTGAGACTTAAAATTTTTTTTTTAATTTATTTATTCATTTTAGAGATGAGAGAGAGAAAGGGATAGAGAGAGAGAAAGAGAGAGAGAAGGGAGGAGGAACAGAAAGCATCAACTCCCATATGTGCCCTGACCAGGCAAGCCCAGGGTTTTAAACTGGCGACCTCAGTGTTTACAGGTCAACACTTTATCCACTGTGCCACCACAGGTCAGGCGAGACTTAAAACTTTTTGATGGTAATTATTATTTCATTGACTTGATTGTTCACAAGTGAAGCAAAATATATTCTGCATAATTTATATAATATCTTTTTGAATCTATGCTATAACCTGCAACTCATAATACAGCACTCATAATAACACTTGATATAAATGAACACTTTCAAGATTTTTATTGACAAATGATTATAAATTTTTGCTAACACTTTGAATGATCTGTTAGGTAAAACTATGTCCATTGCTGGGACATGGCTGCCTTCTCTCTGAATTCATGTAAGAGATACTCTATATAACGTCTATACTTATATGTATAAGTATACGTTATACTTACATGCATATCCATATATCTTTATACATGTACACACGCACTTTCTTTTTTTTTTAATTACCCTGATATTTTCTCCAAATTCTGTTAAATTTGATGGATAACTTTAAACTGTTTTTCAAGGGTTTAAAATATACAATAAACTTAATTGAATTTTTTGCCAATAATATTTTACTACTTTTAACTTCTCCCCAGGACATGTAATTGGTTTGAAACAAAAATAATATCTTAAAGGTATGGAAGGTCTTTATACAGATCCAAAGTACTTAAACATTATTTAATATAATGAATAAATATGTCTGTTATAAGGTAGAGAGTATGGGATTCAGTTTGCAGATGAAGCTTTAATAGCTATCTGTGCTATTGACTGTCCTTAAGCAAGTTACTTAGTCTTCAGAGGAATCAGTTGCTCGTCCATCAAATGGAGATTATAATATCTACTTAATTGGCAATTAAGTAAACTAGTGGTATCAGATACCACTAGGATGTGTATATATAAATATATATTTGTATGCATATATATTTATATACATATATATATATGTATATGCATACATGCACCCAATTCTTGGCCCTAATTATCATATTTTTAAGATACAAAGGAAAGGATAACTTTATCACCATTCTTCAAGCCTTCCTTTCTATTCTATGATTAGCCTACTTTGAGGAATTAAGGAACTTCATCCTAATTTTGAGAGAATTACCTAAAGATAGTATGGCTATTTCAGCATTATTTGAAACACTCAACTCTAGAAAAAGATGTTGATCTCAGGAAGCCCTTGCCAACAAATGAGTTGATATATTTAGAAAAGGTCAGAATTATCATCAGAACTTTAAAAAATAATATAGCTCTAGAACCTGAGCTTCTCAATCAGAGAGCAAATGGAAGTATCTAAGAACCCAAGATAAACATCAAATGTTTATCTAAGAACCCAAGAAAATTAATTGATAACTTCAAAAAGTTAAAACCATTTTTATGAAGGAAGTCAAGCATGCTGTACTCTTCAGGTTTCTGTTTGCTCCAAGGTATGAGATATTGGTTGGAATTAATTTTATTTTTCCTAAATAATATCTTGAATTAGAATATATGGAACTATTTGAATGCCTTAGATTATGGTATAGTGGATGGGATATGGTGGGTACCAAAATAGTGGTGCAAGCAATACAACCCTCACTTTTGACATTGGGTCAGTTAATCCAAAACATTTTTAAGGCCATGAATTATAAAAATCATTTACATATACCTGACACATTTTATTTTAACTCAATTTGTTGATTAGCTCAATCTGCTGATGTAGGGCTTACGACTCTTCTGCATAAATCATTGGCTGGAATTGGATATTTTCTTTTTATATAAAAAAATCTATAATTTATTATTTATGGATTTTTTTGGTTAGTTTTTTTTTTGGTGCAGTGTAATAAGAACTTAAAGATTTGTAAAATTATTTGGAAAAGATGCCTTTGAAATTTTTATCATTGTTTTTCCAACTATCTTTCAGAAATTCACTTTTATGTGTTTATGTAATCTTTCCAATATGTTAAGGTGCATTTTTAAGTTGTATTTTTGTCCTCATAAGTTAATTGTAGGTGTAATAAGTAATAATTAAATCATGTAGTTATCCATGTTATGAATATAACTGACATTAGCAGGTATGGAACAAACAATATGCATAATAGGATACAATAGGTTCAGTGCTTTGGAGAGCCCATGAGTAAATTGGACCACTTAAAGATAGTATCCTAAATGTTTCCCATATAGTAGCATAACCTCAGAAGTAGTATCTAGTAAATTCCCAATTTCTGTTGGAATGTAACTGCATACTGATGGGAGATAGAAGACAAAGTGTTGCTGTGGTGAGTGCCAAGCGTAGGGTTACATACGGTAGAGAAAACTCCATTACTTAAAAAAATTGCAGGTGATGTTTTGTGTGGTTTCAACTTATTATTGGACCCACTGAAAAGAAATGGTATAATGAGTTCATGAAACTAAAAATAAAAAACATTCTTGAAACAAATTGTTTACAAAATATGCATACACATTTATATAAATAATTGTAACAAATTACACAGGATATATATACACACATATTCTATATGTGCATATATTATGCATGCATATATCTATCATATCAACTGAGATGTGATATGATTGTGATTCAAAGCTTGGACTCTAGAAAAATCATCCTCACCAATTAGTAGCCATAAAAACTAGGGCAATGAATCTCTCCCTCTGATTTAGTTTTCTCATCTTTAAAATGGAAATAATACTTTCTATTTCATTAAGCTCCTATCTGTAAAGTCTTGGAATAGTGCCATGAATAGTAGTAGTATACACCTAAGATATGTGTACACACAGACAGAGAAACCATGGGTATGACTTAGGAGTACTTGTAACACTTTGAATTTTCAAGTGTAAGGTATGAAATACATTTCATAGCTTGACAGAACTTATCATTTCGAGCCTGTTTCAGTTATCTATGCTACATTAATGGAGTCTATGGTAGAAATCCTAGAGCTGATCGAGAACATCATCTCTTATTACATTCACCCGTGGACAGCCACAGACACCTTTTGTCAACAGGAAAACAAGTATTGTGTCTGTCTCTTCAAAACATAATCTCCATATCTGTGTTAAATTTAATAATGTGGTTATTTTAAAGGGCACAGGAGACACGGTATTTACAATGCCAAAAATAGTATACCTCGTGACAAATTCTAAAATGTTTCTGTAACCATCTAAAATGGCATTCTCTTGTATTCCTAGTTGCGGTTTCCGACATGCCCACTGCCACAGTGACTGCCGGTACATGGCAGTGATCTTGATAACATTTGTGCTTTCATTTCAACTCTTGATTGGCCTTTAGCAGTCTGAGTAAGTGAGACTGTCATTCCATCACCTCGCCTCAAGAAATTGAATTTTATGAAAGAGACATAACCTAGAGTTTGAGAGGTTTGATTGACATCTTCCGGATGGCTGCCTTGCTTTAGTCACAGAAACAGGACCCGGAAACTGCTATTGCCTTCATTTAAGTAAGGGAAGGGCAGATGGGAGAGAAAGAGGACAGCGGAAACAACAGTATGCAGGAACATTCACCTCTGTTTCCAAAGACAGTATGCACACTTCCCACTCCAATCCTGTTACATATACAGCATTTGCAAAACAGGGAACAACGATGATGGTGATTACATTATTAATTCACTGCCCCAAATGGGGAGGGATAGGAAGTATTGGAGAGGCATTTCTCTTATTTTGAATTCACAAAATAAAAATACAGATAAAGATACATAAGTATTTATTAAGACCCAAACTGAAAGCTACCTAGACACTATGATAATGATATATGAGGTATATTTTTGGACTCTTTTTATCAGATTTTGGGGAAAAAAAATATGTCTGCAATTGACAAATTTCAAATTCTCCAGATGGCAGCTTTAATATGTTTAATATGATTGTGCTGTTAAAAAATAGCAAGAGAGTTATCTCTAGAGAGAGTCGTTTGCTAGGAGAAAGCAATACCATATGATCCATGACAGTAAGAACACTACAAGCTATTTTTGTTGTTCGGCTTTAACTGAGTTCCCGATAAATAAAATGTCCGTAACGAACAACTAAATGATGCTAATGAGAAACTAAGCAACTTATTCTATGCCATTTCTAAAGTCCCTTATTAAATATAGTCAACTTATTCCTCATCTGCTTTTTTGTATATTGGTAATATTAGCCACAGCATGATGCTTTTGTTTGTATGTACTTACTACATGAATAGTAGAAGATTTGGAAGTGTATCAGAACCAAATACACAGATCTTTAGTGAGGCTGTCATTTGAACAGCTACACCTGGGCCCTCTTGAGAGTTTTGAGTATTTCTGCCTAAGAACCATTTCAGATATTAGCATACCTCATAATATAAGACTAATTCTGTCAGATAACTTTAAATTGTTTGATTCATCTCATCACCTATTCCCAATCCCAAATACTCACTCATGCCTCAGATAGTGCTTTGTATTGATCAATACTTAAGATACATCATCTGTGCTTGTAGAGTCCGTGCTTTAAAAGCGCATGGTCACGCGCTTCTGAACATCAGATATTTCTTTCTGTGTTATAAATATCTAACCTATTGAAGTGTTAGCTTGGACTTGAATCAGTTAAGACTTTGTTGTGGTAAGGCTGGAAATTCAAGGGCAAATGGATACATTAAACTTCTAACTTGTGCCTGTCATGTGCTTTGAGTGAGCTATGAAAACTACCTAAAAACAGCTGTCATTTTGATGTGTTGTAACTCTTCTGGGAAGTTAGATTTCTACTGAGTGAAATTATAGAATCTGTGGAAAAATCAAAGCAGTGATCCATCTACCAAGAAGACCTAAGCTGTGATCTTACTAGCTCATTTTCTACAAGAATAGAAAGACGTTAAATAAAATAAATGAGAATTTGGCTGCTAATGTATGAAACCATTTCATGGCACAACTCTTGATAAATGTCATTTTGTTGTGACTTGATAAGATTATTTAAAAATTTTTATTTTACAAAGACAGAGAGAGAGTCAGAGAGAGGGGTAGATAGGGACAGACAGACAGGAACGGAGAGAGATGAGAAGCATCAATCATTAGTTTTTTGTTGTGACACCTTAGTTGTTCATTGATTGCTTTCTCATATGTGCCTTGACTATGGGGCTACAGCAGACCAAGTAACCCCTTGCTCAAGCCAGCGACCTTGGGTCCAAGCTGGTGAGCCTTGCTCAAACCAGGTGAGCCCATGCTCAAGCTGGCGACCTCGGGGTCTCCAACCTGGGTCCTCCGCATCCCAGTCCCACGCTGTATCCACTGCGCCACCGCCTGGTCAGGCAGATTAGTTTATTAAATACATCAATAGTATAAACTTATTTTTAATTTTTTAATTGATTTTGAAAGAGGAAGAAAAGGAAAGAAGGTGGGGGAGAGAGAAAGAGAGAGAGGGACATCAAGTTTGAGTGAGCTATGAAAACTACCTAAAAACGGCTGTCATTTTGATGTGTTGTAACTCTTCTGGGAAGTTAGACTTCTACTGAGTGAAATTATAGAATCTGTGTACTCTGACCAGCAACCTCTGTACTCTGGGATGATGCTCTAACCAACCAAACTATTCAGCTAGGACCAGACGTAATTTTCTAATTCTAAAACTTGGGTTCTAAACCACTGTGACATGCTGCTTTCTAGTATAATCAGAACCATTCAAGCCCGATCTCATTTTGGTGGTTTTTACTGTTTGTTGTGGTGGTTATTTCTTTGTTTTGCTTTTAAAGAGAAGCAATTATGAGGAAAAAGACAGAAAGTCTTTGATTCAGTTGAATAAAGATTGTTATTTGTGGCCCATTTTTACCAAAAAACTTACAATCTTATTTTGTCCCTTTTAGAAAAAAAACACACAAACCAATACACAGAAGCATGATCATGGCATGCTCACACATGCACACACACACGTATATATGCATAGTTGATAACTTCAGTTACTCAAGAGAAACAAACTCTTCAAGTAAAGCTCTGTGCTTGGCTTTGTCTATAACTTACATGGATAATTGTTGCAGACTTAACTTAAACTTTATTCTCTTCATTTCATATATGAATCAGGCCTCTTGGTAAGATGAAAAGAAAAAAAATCCGCTGGCATATATGATCTCACATATTTTTCCCACTGTGATCAACAAAGAGAATTTTAAGGGGGGAACATTAAAGACCTCAGAACCTCGGCAATATTGTAAAGGCCAAAAATATCTCTAAAGTTTTTACAGTTTTTCTGGGGATTGACTTAAAAGTAAGAGAAACCAACATGGTGTATTCTTCTTGATTCTGGAACTAGACAGGTTCAGACTATACTCAAAAGTACAATTCACGGTAGGAGACTGCAGGGCAGAGTGGGTAACCAGCATGTGGATGATACCTAGAGTGGTGAGACGTACTCAGGAGGAGAATAAACACAGACATAACACTAGCAGCTTTACCAAAGGGCACAGACCACAAAGAAGCAGAAAATGCTGCACCGGGGAGTCTGGGTACAATTGGAACTTAAATCCAAAGAGAAATCCCCTGACTGGAATGTCTAGCTGAAGGCGCAGAGTTGTGGATGAATCAAGGAGAGGGTACTAGAACAGCTTTCTTATCTGCTTTGGTGTTCTCTGTGAAGCAAGAAACAAAGATCAGCTACTGCTGTAACAACAAATTGAGCCTACTTGACTGGAATGTAGAAATAAAGGTCAGCAGCAATCTTTATTGACAAAATTCTGACAAACAGATGTCCATCCTGTGGGTTTGGCTGGAAGTTCACCTAAACTTTCATGGTCCCTACAGATGAAATAAGACTTTTGGACCCATTTTGGGAACTGTTATGCCCAATCAATTTTCATCTCAATTTTCCCCGGTTTTTCCTACTTTTTATGCTGTAACAAAGCTAGTTTTTGTTTTGTTTTGTTTTGTTTTTGTATTTTTCCAAAGCTGGAAACGGGGAGAGACAGTCAGACAGACTTCCGCATGCGCCCTACCGGGATCCACCTGGCACGCCCACCAGGGGGTGACGCTCTGCCCACCAGGGGGCGATGCTCTGCCCCTCTGGGCGTCGCTCTGTCGAGACCAGAGCCACTCTAGCGCCTGGGGCAGAGGCCAAGGAGCCATCCCCAGCTCCCGGGCGATCTTTGCTCCAGTGGAGCCTCGCTGCGGGAGGGGAAGAGAGAGACAGAGAGGAAGGAGAGGGGGAGGGGTGGAGAAGCAGATGGGCGCTTCTCCTGTGTGCCCTGGCCGGGAATCGAACCTGGGACTTCTGCACGCCAGGCCGACGCTCTACCACTGAGCCAACCGGCCAGGGCAACAAAGCTAGTTTTACTTGTTACATAAGTAATCGGCAAACAACTAAACTGCAAATTTTTTTATTCATTCCTGAAATTTCATAATTTATATTTTATTAACTTTTGATGAGCTTTTTCATTTCCCTGAAGTCCACTTGGACTATATACATGGGCTGTGAATGGGAGCGTTTGCTTGCCTGGCATGTGACTTTGAGTCTATTCTATATCTTTCCTCAGGGACTGATTGTTGAGACAAACTCAAAGCTTGGGTTCCTGGAAGAGGGAGAGGATACTGACAACGGGAGGGTCCGGGAGGATGACGACCACCCAGAGATCATTTCAGCTTACAATTTAGCACTAAAAACTTTAATAATAAACTCATTTTTTAAATCAAGAAATTCATGTTCCACCATAATTGAATAAAAAGTCTTTCTTTTTCCTCTCAAAGGCTGTGTATAAATTTTATTTTGCATTATTTATAATAACTCACGAATTGGATTTTATGGATATAAGAAAATTATACTAATATTAGAAGGAATATTTATTATAAAGAAATCTTAGTTATGAATAGCAAGATGCAGTGTCTCAAGAAAACCCATTTTGGCTTTCAACAGTTGAAAACTCACTATAAATGTACCGTTTTGGCTTAAAAAATACTCACCATGTTCATGTATTCATGTACATGCCGTTTCCTTGTTAATGAAGTTAATGGCCACAGCTAACCAGGAAATACTAAAGTTTTTCATTTGAAACAAATTCGTTGCAGACTGAATAGTCTCTTATTAAGACTTCAAACTTTAACAAATGATTAGGCCCAGTTCTCCAGTTGTAAATTGACAAATACGGAGTCTTTTCCAGTTTGAAATGTCAATAAATTTATTTATCTTGAAGACATTTTATAAGAAGTTCTTAAGAATTTTGTTGTCATTTACACTAACATAAGTTTGCTTAATGGTACTTATTAGATGTTTGAAAACTTTTTTTAGCTTAAACATACTTTAATTGATAAACAATAACTGTTTAGAATTCACATGTGCTATAATGCAAAAGTGATTCAAAATTTATATTTACTCTAATGAAAAAAAAGTTAATTTCATGTTTTACCAGTATGCATAAACATCAAAAAAGGATTAATAACAGTTGCTATAATATTTAGAATTTTGCAATCAGAATTTGACCCAGCGTTTTCACTTTTTGTGATTTAGCCTGTGGTTATAGCAACATACATACATATTCAAGGTTGGTTAATGCACTCATGTGTGTAATAGCCAAAAATTGGGAACAAATTAAATATCTGTTAAAACTGAGTGTTTAAATAAGGATACAATGAGATAGTTCTCTATAAATGCAGGATGTGCTAATGTAGGAAAATATCCAGCACACATCACTAAATTCTGAGAAGTGCAAGGTGAAAAGCCATATCTACATTACAATCCTATTTATGTAAATAAAATAATGTGAAAATAATTTACATATACATACAGGTTGGGATAAAAATAGTTTTACAGTTGTGAGTACATAAAACAGAGGTTATTCTTGTATTGTTTGTTATTAATCATTGTAATATTTTCTATATGAACAACTGGAAACCTACTTTTGCCCTTCTCTGTATAGATAGATGCCTATATGCTGGCATCTCCAGACAGTATTTTTTTTGGAAAGCTCTGCACTGAAAAGTTCTTCCGTAAATTGCCACAAGTTGTTTTTGGAAAAAGAGAGTAAGACTGGATGGTTTATTCAAAGTTTAAGTCTTGAAATAAATTTTATGCCTTACTTATATTTTAATACTGGTGGAATCTTTAAAACAGAGTCAAAGAAAGGGAAAAAATGAAAATCAAATTATAGATTAGTTTATTGATACAAAGCTGTCAAATAAAATTTTATTTAACCTAAACTGAAACTGGGATAAAATTATTTCAAAGAGACATTTTCTCAAAGAGAAAGTCATAGTTGAACATGACAAAAACTAATAATATAATTAACCCCATTAATGATCTAAAAGAAAACAATAAAGTAATTATCTCCACAGATACAGAAATAATAACTGATAAAGATTTGCCTCTATTTATATTAAAAAAGTTAAAACCTCATAAGTGATAGTAATAAAAGAGAACAGAATTTTTTTGTGGAAAGCAACAGGTTATGCATTTATAATAGGCTAGTGTGCAGAAACCAAACACAAAGATAAAATTTATATGAAGTAAAATAGATAAGCATGAAAGAGACTCCATAAGACTTTATATATGAAAGTCACATGCACACTCAATAACAATGTATGTTTTTCCAGGCTGTATACATATATTTGCAAGTCAGTTGATTGAAGGGATATAAAGTATATACATATATTACAGAGAGCCCAATGAAAGAAAGGGGAATTACACTGAGACCATGCGTTGAAAGAGGTAAATAAAAAATAAATGTATAAAACAAAGAAGGAGCTTTGCCTTGAGCAATGATAATATAATGTCATGGTCTGATAAATGGGATCCAAGAGATTCTCTACACTAAATAAATAAATTGAAAATGTAGCATGTATCCTGTAAGACGATATACTGTGAAAGCATGTTTTGGAATGAGGTGTGACTGGAATCCATAAAGTAGAAACAGTGTTCAGGGGCCGTGCACAGAGACCTAC
This sequence comes from Saccopteryx leptura, assembly GCF_036850995.1. Lineage (NCBI taxonomy): Eukaryota > Metazoa > Chordata > Mammalia > Chiroptera > Emballonuridae > Saccopteryx > Saccopteryx leptura. The sequence continues at coordinate 39,243,501 of NC_089505.1, read as the reverse complement.
ATTTCTGTTCCATTCTCAGACCTCGGAGGAATCACTTAACCACACGACCTCTTAGATTTCTTAATCTGACAAATAAGACAATAATATTTACCTCCCTGGGTTTTGTGCAGAGAAAATGAGGTAATATATGACCTGTGAATAGTGTGAATGCCCAGCACATAATGTGTTTTAACAAATATTTGTTTTCTTTCCTCCAATTCCACACCTGCCCTTGACAGTAATTTCATAGTTGATGCATATCTGTTGGAAGGGATTCTTAGAAAAAAAACTATTTATTTTTATAAATTATTACTCCCTTGATACTGAATTTTTTCAGAAAATCTTCCATTTTTTCAGTCCTAGCTCTAAATTACATAATCTGCAATAGAGCTACTTATGACGGCTAATAGGGCCAATAAAAAAGAGGGGGAAATGTAGAAATATTATAAGTAAAGAATTGCCCATTAACTTATTCAGTCTGCATAACCTTTTGAGTAATGTTTGGTGAAACTATTAGTTCTGTCACACAAAAAAGGCTGACAAATGTTGTTGTAACTTCATTTTAGCTTTGCAGTCATAGTAAGTATATCATCTACATACTTTTTATAATTAATGATGGTACAGCTCTTTTCTTCCATAACTGAAGCACTTATTGAGAGATTACCCACTGTTTGACTAATGTGCTTCATCATCTACACTTTTCCCTGTTGTGTCCCACAGTTATGATGCTCAGAATTTATAGAGTTTAGATTCTTGCTGTGTTTTACATTTCTACTTGCTATTTATTCATAGGATAAGGATAAAAAAAATGTCTGTTAACGTGAGCTTTTACATAGATGAATAGCAATGGTGCTCTGATATACCACTGATGCATTTCAACAAGGCACATGTAATACTGCTTAACATCACAGTGGGTCTCCTTTATATGAAGTGTTGACTGCATGGTAACAGCTGAAGGAATGTTTGAGTAGGAAGCATTTCAAGGCTTATAAAGCTGGGGTTCTGTGCAAGTTCTATGATAGTCTGCTTATTATCAATCAGAATATTGCATTCCACTGTTGGGAATTGTGGATTTAGATCACGCAGGATAGAACAGACCTACATTCTCTTTTTGTAATCCCTGCCATGACTAAGTGAAAATGAAGATTTGACTGGGCAGGACTGTTGCTGTGAGAACCGTTTCAGTAGGACCCAGAGTATCTTAGGAAATACAGGTGTTATGCAAACAGTTGTCATGAGCTTGTTTTCTCTTTCAATGCCTGATGAAAAAAATGTGCTTCTCAGCCAAAGAAATGCAGTAGAAATGAATCATTCAAGCAGTCTTCAAACCGAGCTACACGTATTTAATTTAAAAGCACACTATTTCAAGAGTTACCATGTCCTTCTGACAAGAAATAACTTTAAAGGTTTTAAAATAAGTTTTCTTTAATACCTGAGTGAAAAAAATAATTGTTGAACCTTTGTTTGGAACGTCAAGTCCTTTCACAATGTTTACTCTGAACAGACAGTTGATTCTCATTCCCCCTGAGGCCAAGCAGGAAGAACAATGCTAGGTTTAACTCCCACCCTCCCTCCTTGCATTCTTAGATCTGCAGATAGACATACAAACTGTCCAGCTCTCATTTTTTGATGTAAAATGCACTTCTAGACTATAAACACAGTATTTTTATTTTTTATTTTTTGATGGTTTGGTAGCTTAGTTGCTTGGTTGAGTTCTTTTTCTTCTCTCACAGCTTAGATTTTTACATGTGTCTTAATTGTAAAATTGAAAGCACAGATGAATGTAAGATCATTTGAAATGACTTAAGTTCCTTGCTTTTATAAGAGTAATGAATTACTTTTATTTTTGTTTCCATCAGATTGGAAATCCAATTTCAATTTTAATTTCCTTTTAGAGCCTTCCTTTTACCTGGTTACTAGAGGTAACGAGGTATGACAAAAAGTCATGTTGGACTTATAATTCAATACTCTTAGAAGGACACTATATATTAGTTGGAGTTCCACATTTTACAAATGAGGACTGAGACCCCTAGAGAAGGAAAATGGCTTACCTAGGGCACTGCAGCTGCTTAGTGGCAGATCTAAGTGACGAATAAGGTCTCTTGACTTACTGAATAGTTCTTTTTCTTCTATATCAAGCCTCTTTGTTCTATTTTCTTATATAATAACTAGAAAGCCCAGCGGTCATATGAAATGACCGCTGTTCTAGATATTATAAATTGTAATTAAAATGATTTGTGCAAAGGTGTCTGCTAATTCAAACTGAATTACCCAGGGCAGGCGGCGAGGATGCCCCTTTGCTTACTGCCCCACGGGGTTTCCCCCTTCTACTTGCTTAATTGCTTAAAGTACAGTGCAATGAAGGAAACCACTGGCGGTACATTTCTTAAGAGCCACCGCTAGCTCAATAAATAAAGGTGATTTAAATAATAAAATGTTAATTCACATGTCAAAGATCTCTTTGTACACATTTCTTGTGTAGATCTTTCCATCATTTTTAAGCTCGCCTTGCAGAGGACCATCAATTATTTTTAATTTTACGTCCGTTCTTTCACAAACTCTTGAACAGGCAACATAAAGTTGACCGTGTCCAAATGCAGGCTCAGGTAAAAAAATGCCAACACGCTTAAGCGTTTGGCCCTGAGACTTATTGATGGTCATAGCAAAGGCAAGTTTTACAGGAAATTGTCTACGTCTCAATTGAAACGGCAACCCTGTTTGAGATGGAGCCAAATCAATTCTTGGAATGACATGTATTTCACCTTTAGAGGAGCCAGTCAAAGACTTAGCTATTATGACATTATTTTTCAATTGGAGAACCTCTAGTTTTGTACCATTGCAAAGACCCCTTCTGGTGTTAAGATTTCTTAACAGCATAATAATTGCTCCAATCTTTAACCTCAATTTGTGAGGTGGCATGCCAGAAGGCGGGACTATTTGAATGCCGTGGCAACTTCACCCCATTGGCTAGTACAGTTACGCAAGCAACCAATAAGCTATCGGTGACAAACAGACACTTAAGCCGCACATAATAAAGATATTAAAGTTACTAACAACAAGCCCTTCATGTGGACTTCCCAAACTTTCTGGTTGATGAGTTCAAGTGTTTGAGAGTGACTATGACAATTAATTTATCCTGCGACTGCACAGACGAGATCCCATGAATACTACCTGAAGCCTCCACAAACTCATCCCAGAGAGAAGCTAGTGTCTTCAGCTCCATAGCTCCCATAGTCTTCATTTGAAATATACCTGAAAGTGTCATTCTGACTGTTAAAGACAAATGCCTGATATGGTAACAGTTATAATTGCTGAGTATAGTGTCAATGTGATCCTTTTATTTTTCTCTCACAAGTGTGCTCATCTATCTATCCTGTTTTGCTATTCTAGGTTTGTGTGCTGGAGAGGCAAATATTTGACTTCCTTGGATATCAGTGGGCACCCATCCTGGCAAATTTTGTACATATTATTATCGTCATTCTCGGTTTATTTGGAACTATTCAATATAGACCTCGTTACATAAAAGGAGTAAGTACCCTTCCTGCTTTTAAAAAAACGTTATTAAAATACAGAAAGGTACAAAAATATCTTGAAAATTTATGTGTATACACTCTCCTTGAAGGACCATGTGTTAATTTTCATAGTTTCAGATTATATCTACAATAACTGAAAATGTTAAGTTTAAAGCACTCGACAGTGAATGTAATCAGGGAATTTCCATAAATTGTACTTTTATCAATTTTTTTTTGTAATTAAAAGCAGAACTATGCCCCTGTATTTCCAAACTATAAAGTTATAGCCTCAGACTTAATAGATTTAATGGGAGTTTTCCCCATTTTAAATAATCATATTATTGAACTGAATAAAATTTAAAATTAATATAAATGAACTTGTAGTTTCAGTATGAAAATATTAATATGTATCAGGGTTATTATTTGACATACTTGCAAGCCATAAGAATTTGGACCAATATCTCTGTGTTGTCCAGGATTTTCTTTTTTGCTCAGAGGATGTATTTTGCATTCCCATTCAAGTTAACTTATTTAACATAAAAGTGAGATCCAACTGTGTTACAGTTGCTATGGGAACCATAACTTAGGGTTTTTTACTTTTGTATGTGCCTCAGATCTCAGCCATAGCTCTTCATTAATGTCGTTTTTTTTCAATCTCATCATTTTTTTATTTCTTTTATTTTTAACAAAGGAAGAGTCCATAGTCATTTATTTAAAATTATAAAGCAAGTTTGTGGTAAAGGCATACAGAGAAGACAGCCCAGGTATAGCTCTGCTTTATTCAGTGCAAACCAGCAGGTTGTCTTGGGTTTCACGAAGCCATCCCTCACATAAAATATGCCTCCTATGACCTGTTCTCTTTGTCATCTGGAACTCAAATGATGCTCCTTGGTTCAGAAATAGGCAATATGATGGCAGCCAGGACCCAGGGATTCACTGTCCAGCTAAGGATGCATGAAAAGTTCATAGTCTTTTCTAAATGCACACCCAGAAATGAGTGCATGAGTGCATGTCATCTCTAAGAGTATGCAGCCCTGCAAATTTTGTAAAAAAGACGAATGTGTTCTATTGCAGAGTGATATTTTTCAATGCACAAGATATTGATTGTATGGCTTATTTTCTTATAAAATTTGTATTTTGACTCAACTGAGGCATAGTATTACAGTGTTTGGGAGTAGGTCTTCTGAAGTCACAATACCTGATTTAAAATCTTGAATCTGCCAAACTCTGTGTGATTTTAGACAGCATAACATCACAGATCCTTAGTGTTCCTATCTTTAAAATGAAAGCAATAATTATATTAACTTATATTAAATTATATTAACTTAATTAATTGATGCATGATAAGCCATTGTATGAAAGATACCTTATTTAACTTTCCTTTTATTTGACTTTGAGGCTTCTCCATGATTTTATTCTTATAAATGATGCCACTATGATTATTGTACAGATAGATACATCACTTCCATTTCTAATGAGGTTCTAGAGATAAAAATCTAGCTGTAGGTCAAAATATTTGTACAGTTTAAAAACTCAGACATTTGTTTGAGAAATAAATGAGATAGCCTATAAATATTCTTAGTATAGTGCTTGGTTTTTAAGAATTGGTGAATACATGTTAGCTATAATACTTTTCTCCTTGTTATAATTATTGGAAAAATGTACTAAACTATATAGACTAGCAAAAGGCTGGCAGGCAATCTAAAATAGAGTCAAGTGTTCCAAACTATTAGTTGAACTATTTCTGTCCCTTTTATTCCAAGTTGCTACAACTCAAAAATTTTTTTTACGTTATTTCTATTATATATATCAAATTATAATCCCATCCTTTTAGATAAACTGCGTCCCCACAAATCTTTTCAAGACAGGCTGCTCTCTTTAGCATGAAAGGCAAAAAAAGGATACCATGGGACGTCTTTAAGATTGTTAGAACTTTTGTACGGCTCAGAAAGTCTCTGAAATCTTTCCGAGGTCTTAACAACGTGTCTTAGAGCTACATCTTTGATTTGATCCTGACTTGCAGCCAGTGTTCTGAATTTGATCTTTTCCTTGAGACAGACAGTGTTTTACTTGGAGAATCTTTTGCCGGCTGGAGATAAATGTGAAATGTTTATTTTTTTTAAATCAGCAAGTAAGTCCTTAGAAATAATTCTCTAAATTATACTTTAAAAATGAATTGTTCTTTCTTTAGCTCATTTTTCTCTTAGATATCATGTTATATGTGGTTAAAGGGTGATAAGTAATGCTGTCAATTAATTGTTTGCTTGGAAATCTCCTTAGACAGATCCACAAGTTTTTAAGTATATTTTCTCTCTTCCCAGTGATTGCTAGTCAAACTAGCTGTTCTGACAATAATCACAGTTGGTCTTTTTGTCACCAGCCCTCTAAAACGACTCTCTTACTGTTCCTGTCTCCAGTGCTAGTCTCCTCGCTGCCCATCTGGCCTCCACCTGCCATTTTGTCTCAAAATCAATGCTATATGTTTTGGGTTTCTGTTACAGTTTTAGTACCAGTTTCTTAAGTTTCAGTCCCAGTTTCTGTTGTAGTTATCTATTTCAGGGTAATTTCTGTATAACAAATCATTTCTATATAATCAAATTCATGGAATCTAATAGCTGTGATGCCATGTTGAAGGTCAAAAGTGCATTCAGGAAAATGAAGAATTTGCTGTGAAAATGCAATTAGTATTTTTCAGTTTTGAGGACAAATATATGGTGACAGAAAATGAGTTGACTTTGGGTGATGAGCACACCATGTAATCATCAGCTCCAATGCCATAGAGATGCTCACCTGAAACTTATATACAGGGTGCCCTCAGGTTATGACACAATTCTGTTCCTGACAGTGATGTAATCCAAAATGGCATAGGTAAGCGTACTGGGAGACGCCAACTCCCTCACTCATATGTCACGTTACTGCATATTCTTCTGCCATGTGAACAAACTAGTTCGCCTACATAGTCTGTAAGTAAGATGCTAATGGCCTAAGCAGAAACACTCACGTATCAAGTTTTTTAATTTATGATAGTGAGCGTCATAAACTTGAAATATCCTATGTCAAGACTGTCATAATCTGAGGACCCCCTGTACTCTTATTGATCCATGTCACCCCATTAAATTTAATTTCTAAATAAAAAAAAGATTGTCCAGTTTCCCTAAAAATGGCAAAAAACACAATTTAAAAAATGTGAGTGTCATCATAGATGACAAAAATTGCGGTCAATGAAGGATCTGGGTTTAGCAGGAGAATACAGAATTAGGGACAGCATCAACTAACAATAATGCATTGCTGGAGTTAAGAAATTTTCACAGGTTCTCTGTGCAGTCAAGACTTAGATATTAATGGTAGAATTTATTTCCCTCTCCTCTAAAATTATAGGCGTTTATAATTTCTACATTTGCCATTTTATATTTTAAATTGTTAAACAACTCAGCATAGAAATAGAAATAAGCAACACCACTTTGATCATTTCACAACTGAAAATTATTATTGTTTTAGTCTATTTTCTTTATGCAAATGAAACATCTGGTTTTGTTACAATTTCAAATATATCTTAACTTCTTCACTTAACGTTATATCAAACAATTTGACATTTATCAGTCTTTCATTATTCATTTAACCCTTTACATTATAGTTATGTGTTATGCTATGTAAAATAACATATATATAGATATTATATATTATGATATTTTTATGTTTTTATTATAAATATTTTGTATAATCTCCATAAAAATCCTCATCTTTATTTGTGATTTAATTCCTTATGTGAAACTTTCTATGTATAATAAAATGATATGAATAATTTTAAGACTCTTAATCTGTAATTGACAATTACTATTCCCAAATTATTTTTCTGAATTTTCCTCCCACCAATGTTCAGCATAAACTATTTCACTGCACTCTGGCTAACCCTGAATATATGTTCTCATTTTTGTTGATCTAATAAGAAAAAAATATATCATTTTTTATTGTATTTCTTATTTTTACTGAGTTGGACGTTTTCATATATATGTTCATTAACCAGTTTTATTTTTTTTTTTGGAGGATTAACTTTTAGTGTTCGTTTTTCATTATTTTCCCTGGAGTCTTAGTGTTTATATATATGGATCACATATTAAAGGTATTTACTATTTAAATAATAAAAAATTTTATTTTATGTTTATTATTTTTCTCTTATTAAAATTACTTTTGTAATATCTTCTGTTGCTTTAAACATTATACAATTTATCATTTGAAAAGTATAATGTTAAGACTTCACTATCTTTAGGTCTAAATTTACTAAAACATAAAGGCAGATACCCTGAAATAATCTAAATAATTTGTTTTTTTTTTCACACTTGCTGTTTGTAAAGAGACATTTTTGCCTGACCAGGCAGTGGTGCAGTGGATAGAACATTGGATGGGACACGGAGGACCCAGGTTTGAAACCCTGAGGTCACCGGCTTGATTGCACGCTCATCCAGTTTGAGCACAGCTCACCAGCTGGAGCCCAACATTGATGGCTTGAGCAAGGGGTCACTCAGTCTTCTGTAGCCCCCTGGTCAAGGCACATATGAGAAAGTAATCAATGAACAACTAAGTAGCCGCAGTGAAGAATTGATGCTTCTCATCTCTCTCCCTTCCTGTCTGTCTGTCCCTATCTGTCCCTCTCTCTTTCTCTTTCACAAAAAAATAAGTAAAAAATAAAAATGCGACATTTTCTTCTATTTAATTAAAAAAATGTCAAAAAATATAGATGTGATTATAATCAAAAGTACTGAGCACAGAAACAATAAATAAAATTTAAGGAGTATTGCTATGTTTAAGAATAAAGAAGACAAAATTAAAAATTTAAAACAGTTAATTGGAAGAACTCATTATTACCCTTTGAGGCCTCTGGCTTTGAAGGGATACATTATGTTGAAGGAAAATTAAATTGATATTTCAATTCTAGGCAAGGGAAACCTGAAGCCAGAATTTATAGAAAGCATCTCTATTGTGTAATTCTCAACAGCATCAGTCCAAAAAAAAAAAAAAAGCCACAAGTAACTCTAGTAGAATTATTCATTTATATATATATATATATATATATATATATATATATATATATATATATATGGCTCCCACAAAAGTATCACCTTATGTTATAAATGGAATTGTCTAATTCATCATCATTTGTGCCTACAGCAACCAAAATGTGATTTGGGATATCCAGTGTTTGTTAGTTATTGACAAGAAAATGCTAATGAGTAGCACTGCTTTAAATTTGCTTTGATAACCTGAAGAGTGTGTAGGTTTTTAATTGCTAAAAAAAGATATTTTTTTGGATCTGGCTGGTTGGCTAAGTGGTAGAGCGTCGGCCTGGCATGCAGGACTCCCAGATTCGATTCCCAGCCAGGGCACACAGGAGAAACGCCCATCTGCTTCTCCACCCCTCCCCCTCTCCTTCCTCTCTGTCTCTCTCTTCCCCTCCTGCAGCCAAGGCTCCATTGGAACAAAGTTGGCCCAGGCGCTGAGGATGGCTCTATGGCCTCTGCCTCAGGCGCTAGAATGGCTCTGGTTGCAACAGAGCAACGCCCCAGATGGGCAGAGCATCGCCCCCTGGTGGGCATGCCAGGTGGATCCTGGTAGGGCACATGTGGGAGTCTGTCTGACTGCCTCTCTGTTTCCAACTTCAGAAAAATACAAAAAAAAAAAAAAAAAAAAAAAAAAATATATATATATATATATATATATATATATATATTCCTGCCTTCCTACCTTCCTGCCTTCCATTCTTTCTTAACTCATTTTCTTCTTTTTCCTTCCCTTCTTTCCTCCCTCTTCTTTTCCCTTTTTTCCTTCTTTCTATTTAACAAAATAATTTTGAAAGAATAAAGAATACCTTATAGAGGTTTTTTTTATTTTCTTGTATTTTTTAGAGAGACAGAAGGACAGATAGAGACAGACACACAGAAACGGAGAGAGATGAGAAGCATCAATTATCAGTTTTTTGTTGTGACACCTTAGTTGTTCATTGATTGCTTTCTCATATGTGCCTTGACCACGAGCCTTCAGCAGACCGAGTAACCCCTTGCTTGAGCCAGCGACCCTGGGTCCAAGCTGGTGAGCTTTTGCTCAAACCAGATGAGCCCGTGCTCAAGCTGGTGACCTCGGGGTCTCGAACCTGGGTCTTCTGTATCCCAGTCTGACGCTCTATCCACTGTGCCACCGCCTGGAGGCCCTTATAGAGTTTTGACTTGTTTGTTTAATCAGAGAAACTCAGTCTCAAAACTAGAAATAAATTCAAAATAGCTTAAAATTCATTATTAAAATTTCATAGAATCAGAGAGGAGTGCAGCATACCAAAATCACAGTAATATTTGTAATACTGTGGATTTTTTTTCTTACCGCTTTCATTACCCTCTACCTAGGTACCTTTTTTTGCAAATCCTATAAAGCTCACCTGAACTTCAGAAAATTTTGCCTAAATTCTTATGACCCGAAAGTAGTAGAGTTAGGATGCAGGCTGAGGTCCTCTTACCTGCCAAACTCATGCTCTTAACCACTGTACTAACCTGTCTCTTAGAAGCACAGTTTAGAGGGCCATAATCTAGCTAACAAATGAAAACAAGTTTTGTGAAGTTGTTGGCAAATCCATTATGGCATTTGCAATTGGGAGAGCATTTCAATTTTAAATTATGGTCTGCCATCTCTATATTAAGGATAACATTTTTTGTTCTGTATGTAATGAAGAAATGACCTCATTTCTTAAGAATTAAGAACAGAAAACCCTTAGTGATGGATAACTCTTTCTTGGGGAAGAACAGTATCGCAGGGTATCCTCAATTTCCAGAAATTAATTTTTTAGAATGGTATTTTTTTCTTATATTAGTTAGCATGTTGATGTTGACAATTCATATGTATGCATATATAAATATATATCTAGAATGTAATTTATATATGTTGTATAATATATATTAGGGAAAAATTATCGCTACATTTTTTAATTTGTAAAAACTTCAAATAATTGCTAGAAGAATTTTTTTCTATGTAATTGAAAAATACCCATATTATATACCAAAAATATGTGTGTATGTATACATATAAAGATATATGAATATATTACATATCTAATAAAGAGCCTTTCCATTACCTGAATTTAGACAATAATAACTAATCCTAAAATCAAATAAATAGGGAAGATGGGATTAAGTTTTTGTTTTGTTACTTAAAAATCAAGAGAATAAGTTAACATGGTTAAAACTAATTTGATAAAACAGAGCTGTGATGATTAGAAAGACAAGCCAATATCTGTGAATTTTCATTTCTTGTGTTTAAAGAGTAATAAACTATTAGACTATGAATATCATTATATCCTGATTTATTCTTCCAAAATAATGAAAAGAACTGACTACTCCTTTTGTTCATATCTCAAAGTTTTTAATGCTAATTTCTGATTATTGCTGAGCATTAAACTTGGCTTCTCAATTTGGGCCAGAATGGTTTTCTGTGATTTTTATTTTTTTACTCACTAAATATCTTTTAAGGTATTTCATGTGTTTGTCAATGAGTGCTGATTTGTAAATTGACATATTCTTCTCCCCATTGAGGGAGGGCACAGAATAGGAAAACAACAATAAGGCATTTTGAAACAAGGCTTTACCTACTTTGACTTCCATTATTTTGCTTTTCCTTGAGCCAATGAAATAAAGAAAGGGATTTCCTCACCATCCTGGGCAAGGGTTGGGAGCCACCAGTTGACTGGAGCACCAAAGGACAACATGAAGACCTAGTCTGAAAAATTGTTCTGATATGGCATTTTGGGAAGTGTAAAAGCAATGTCATAAACTTAATATGTATAAAAATTTTCTCTATATTTCTGAAATTTACTACTTACTGATGATCAGCCATGATTAGAATTTTAATTGTTCACAGAGATCAGATCCCCATGGACAATATAACCAATAACCTTAAATGAGGAGCACTTTCCAAGTTCATTTTCAGGTCAAATGCTCCTTTCGCTCTAATAATGTTCCTTCCATAAAAATGTGTACACTCTTGTGGTCATTTCTAGGAAGTTACTTATCTACGTTCAAACAGTGGTTTTGGCTCTTCTATTTAATTTTTTCTAGAAGAAAAAAATATCCAAAATATCATTGCAGCTAAAGCATTAAAAATACCTACTTTCTGTGTTCAGGATAAAAAATTAATGTAGATTAGAAATGAAGAGACTTGAAATAGTAGTAAATTAATGATGCTTCAGATTACTCAGACTAGTTTTGAAAATCAGTTTTTCCCATAAACCTATGAGAAAAAAAAAGAAACATCATCATTATTATTAGTTTTATGAATTTAGTTAGCCCCTAGTCAAAAATAAATGTAATAATGCAACACAATGAAGGCAATTTATTCCCAAAAGGATATTTCTCCTCTGGGAACTATGGCCATTTATTCTACAAGAAGATACTTCATGCTTACATTCTGATGTTAGGCTGCGACTAAAGATCTCTATAACATGGTAAATACAAGTAACTACAGTTCAATAGTCTAAATTCATGTTTAACGCATCTAGTAACTTCTGAGAAAAATTTTGAAGAAACATGTTCTGATATGTGGGCATGGGTTAGTTTCTTTTCTAAAATTAAAAAAAAAATTATATATATATATATATCAAATTAACTGCTGTAGACATTTTTAAAAATCAAAAAGTAAAATTTGACATAAAAGTTCCTTTTTTCATCCCTCTCTAGCTACTTCTACTTTCTTTATTTTTTTTTTCCTGGAATATATACATCAGAGGTCTGTAAAAGCACAATCACTTTAGTTTAATTTAATTTTAGATCACATTTATTTTTTAAAACTCCTTTCTCCATCCACTGGAGTTTCTGGTTGACCTTTTATTTATTCTTATAAGAGAAAATACAGGCCTCTTAAAAATTTTTTTTCTAAATATATTTCTAATTTATCCTCATTTAATCTATTGCATGATATTTATTTTTCTTCTTATTTTGGGAACTCATTGCATTCCTATTTGAATTTAGACCCTTTTCTTTATATGTGACCATGATTTCATCTGTAGCTGTTTTTTTTTGTTGTTTTGTTTTGTTTGTTTGTTTTTTGTATTTTTCTGAAGCTGGAAACGGGGAGAGACAGACAGACTCCCGCATGCGCCCGACCGACCGGGATCCACCCGGCACGCCCACCAGGGGCGACGCTCTGCCCACCAGGGGGCAATGCTCTGCCCCTCCAGGGCGTCGCTCTGCCCCAACCAGAGCCACTCTAGCGCCTGGGGCAGAGGCCAAGGAGCCATCCACAGCGCCGGGGCCATCTTTGCTCCAGTGGAGCCTCGGTTGCGGGAGGGGAAGAGAGAGACAGAGAGGAAGGAGGGGAGGGGGTGGAGAAGCAAATGGGCGCTTCTCCTATGTGTCCTGGCCGGGAATCGAACCCGGGTCCCCCGCACGCCAGGCCGATGCTCTACCGCTGAGCCAACCGGCCAGGGCTAGCTGTTTGTTTTAATGGTAGCTCTTAATCCTGGGAAATTTATTTCTCTCACAGTATTCTGTCCACTTGCTCCTATCAAAATTGGTTGTTCTCTATGAGACATGTCTTCCCTGCTCTACTCCCTTGAGTTAGGTTTATGCTTGCTTCGATCCTGTGTATTTTCTTTCTAAGAGTCTTCACAAAATAATCCGAGAAGGTGAGATAAACTTTCTAAGTTTATTCTACCTTTCTACACTTGAGAAATGGTTTTGCTAGATGCAGAATTCATGATACAGATGACTTTTTCTTAGAGCACTAAAGTATTGTTCAGTTATATTCTAGTAAGCAGTGTTACTGATGGGAAATCTAATATCAATCTGGTCTTCATTTGTTTGCAGTTAACTTATTTAAAAAATTCTTGAAATACTAATTTATACTTGTTTTAACATTTTTAAAATATGGTGTATAAGGGTGGACCTAATATAAAAAATGTTTGGCCCTTTTGATTTGAAAATATGAATGCCTTCAACTCTAGACTGTACACGTATCATTTTGATGATTCTTTATGCTTTTGAATGTTTGCCTTTGTTACCACAGATAATTTCATTTAACAATTATTATATATAATAAGGTCTACCGGAAAGTTCTGTCCATTTTTGGAATAAAACAAAATACAAATTTTTCTTACCGTCAATAAACTTTATTAAATAATATATTTTCACACCAATCTTATCTTCCGAATATGGTCCGAAATGGTTTGCTGAGCTGAATTAAGCCTTTCTGCGATCTCCGATGCCGTCAGAAAAGGGTCTTGCTCCAACATGGTCTTAACAACATCATCATCGATCAAAGATGGTCGCCCAGAATGTGGCTTATCAGAAAGGTCAAAATCACCTGTTTCGAATTTTTCGAACCATCTTATGCATGTCCTATCAGAAACTGTACCTTCACCAAACACTTTTAATAAATTACTACATGCTTCTGTAGCATTTATTTCTCGTTGAAATTTGTATACAATACAGTGGTGTAAATGAACTTTATCAGTAGCCATGGGTACACTATCGCTTCACACATAAGACTAACGTGAATCAACTTTGTTTTAGTTAATTTGCTACATCAGTATGTATACATTAAGTGATAAAAATAAAGAGGCACACATGTGCTAAATAAACATGTGCTTATGTGTCGATACTTGTTGTGATAGAAACGGACAGAACTTTCCGGTAGACCATATATATATGATAGCTGTTTACTTCCTTTTTTACTTCCTCACTTATTAAAATCTCCCTTTTATTTTTCAAAGAGTTAAATGCTTGACTGGTTCTAAAAGTGGTGGATGGAATAGCCCAGCTGTCCAGCCCACTTTTTACAGACACCTTTGTTCACAGATTCCTTCCTCAAATCTCCACAATGTACAGAATTCTCACTAGCAATTCAGCTTCCCTTGCGTCTGTCATTCCAGTCTGCTTATTAATCAGTATTTATATATCTGATCTTCCTCTGCCAGCAACTGACTAAATATCTCTGCTTTTAATGTTTGTCTGATAATAGTTGTAGGAGTATGTATTGTGTTTTCAGTTTGCCTTTTTGAATCAAAAGTGGAACATTAGCTCTTGAAACTCATTAAACATTTTACTTTGGAGTCATTTCCTTTTTTCAGGGCAATCTGAACAAGTGACAGTGTCTTTATTAGACACCTGGTATGTTGGTAATCAGTACCAAAGATGCAATAACACACGGGGGAAGCCTGCAGTCATTTCACAAGCCTACGTTTAGTCACCCTGTGCACAGTTCTATAATGCTGTCACTTAAGTGCGCATTGGCAACCAGTTTATGTTACAAGACTTGAGGCATTCTCTTGGGATTTTCATTTTTTATGACTAAAGGAGGGTGACGACATGCAACCAAAACAATTCTCTTATTTAAAATCAATCGCAGCGAATTTTGATGGTGTAGATTTTGTGAGACATAGACTGTCCCTGTGTCAGTGAGAGCAAATCCTAGGTTTCTCTAATAAAGAACTATGATCCAGCTGTTGTGCTTCACCAGCCTGCCTGTGTGGCCAGGTGGGTGGTTTTTACTGTCAGGTACAAGCCTTATCTGACTCCTCAGCTTTCTGGTATCATTCCAACTGCCAGTTAGAGCGCTTTGGCCGCCAGTTAACTAGTATTAGAGACTGTCTTCCTACCCTCGTACTTTATAGTAAAACCTCAGAATCACTGCTTTTCAGTACATACCGAAGTTCACTTAAGAAAGATGATATTTATGGAAAATCTGCTAAAGGATAAGTGGCCCACATCTCTCACAGCCTCTGTAACTCATTCTATACAAACAGTGCTTCATACCTGTACTGTATCAGTTTGGTTCCGTCTGGGTATTCCTACACCTGAATTTCATTTTAGCAATAATGTCAATTTACCTATATTAAGTGATTTTATAAGACATAGACCTATGACATTTATTATAAAATTTTATTGAAAGCATTGCTCTAAATACCCACAAGGAAAAAAATCTACATTTTGTCTCAATCCTGGGAATAATAATATTTTTCTTATCTATTAGGTTGTCTTATCTTAAAGGCTTGATGAATTTACAAAAATGCTTTATAAATTTGCTTTCTGACAAATTACTTAATTATTTTATTATACAAATATTTACTTAGTGTCTACTGTGTGCTAGATACTCTCCTAAGCACTGTGATCTCAGCATTGGAAAAAACAAAGTCCAAGCTGTTATGAGGAAGACAGACATACATAAGCAATAAGTATTTAATAGGTCACAGGATAATGGTACGATATAGAAGTTTTATGTGGGTGTGTATGTGTGTGAACACACATACTCTGTCTTTGGGACTTACATGCATAGTAGATTCTCTCTTTTCTGAGTTCACATTTTCCTGCCTTTGCATTTGAATATATGTAACTGATAGAATGTAATTGTCAGTTACTAACCTGGAGAAAACTGAAGAAAGATAAGGGCATTTGGATACAGAAAATTATAAGAATGAAAGTAATTGGTCTTTTCAAGTTTTCACCTTCTTGCATTATTTTTGTAATATAAATTTTGACAACATTTATATTCTGGAGCTTTTGTTTTATGCTATTGTCATAGAATTACAGTATTATTTGATTTCTCTCTTTTTAAAATCTCTTCTTTATCTCTAGTTTGGTCTCTTTTCTCATTCCTTTTTTCCCCCTTCATTCTATGTAAGGTTATCTCTGACAAACTGAGAAGTGTCAACAGATAAAATGAAAGTAATCTTATTTCTGCTTTTGCCCTCTTCCCTCATCTATAGTGAGAGGGAGAGGCGAGATCTTACAGAGCATGGACACCAACTACAGTTCATGTGCTAATTTTTATGGCAATGGATGTGGCAAATTGATGATGTAGATTTATGACCTTTTTGGATTTAGATTTTTTAAGCGTATTCTGTGTGTCAAATAACAATTATAAACAATCATTTAAGAATAACAGTTTTGACAACAAGAGATTTCACCTGCATGTTATTCAATTCTGAAATTCATTAACAGTTTTCATTTTACAGTTCCAGCCAAATTGACACTAAATGAAGAATGGTCTTTTGGAGTAGTAATTACTATAAAGTACTTTAGTGTAATATTTTCTATACTATTTATCTCAAAATAAATCTTGGTTTGTAACAGTATCACAAAATACTATGAATTTGACCCTTCAGATGATCTGTGAACAGTTTTCATAGCAGTATGCCTTTTGATTGCCCAACTGTCTCCTTAATGGAATAGTTGTCATTTTCCTGGCTATCTCTGTGTTTATTTGTAGACATATTGTCAGTGGTTTTTAGAAATGTTGACTCATTTGGGAACTCCAGACACAAGAACATGTTATCTAACCTCTGCAGTTAAACCTCCCTCTGCCTTGACCTGTCATTTTCAGGAACACAATAGAATCAATTTTCTCTTCCAACCCCCCTTTTATTTTTCTCTTTGAGGTACTGCTTATGTTTAAAGAATTTTGTAAAAGAAATGTTTTTCACTATGTATTAAACACACTTGGTCTAGTTTCTTTATTATTGTGGTGTCATGGAGTGCAAAATTGGTATGTGTATGCAAAAAGGTGTTGCTCGGAAATGAAGCTGCTATTTTCTAAATAATTCCCTGCACAGTACAGTAAAGTTGGTACTAGAAAATGTCTTATGTTAATTCTCTTGTCATTCATTTTTGATGGAGAGCTTAAATGTTTACATTTACATTGAAAGTGAGACTTTTAAAGTAGTTTGTGTCTAAAAATTTCAACTTTAGCACAGTTTTTATTCTATCTTCTAAAACCTTTGTATTTTCCTCTTTCTCCTCATCTTCTTTTTATTTTTCTTCTAATTAGTATTTTAATATTATTACTTTAATATAGAGAATTTAATCAAAAGCATGGGAAAATGTGTGGATTTTTTGAGAGATTCTTCATGATGTTCAGCTGACAACTTAGTACAATGAAGCTAAGCTTAGCTTGGCTTAAGATCAGCTTAGTTAAATGACTTGAACCTGGTTTTTCTTAATGCTTGTGTATGCTAATATAGAGTGAATGACAGTGCAACTTGCTGATAATGAAGAGGTTAAAAAATTATTATTAAGTTTTAGCAAGCTTAGTACAATTCGAGGAGAAATAACTGTCATTTGTAATGTTTCTTATGTCCCTGCAAGTGTTGATCCACTGGTGTTGAAAGTCAATGAATGTCAATAAACCAGATAGAATAGTTGCCTTTAGAAACCTTGTACTATTGGCCCTGGCCGGTTGGCTCAGCGGTAGTGCATCGGCCCGGCGTGCAGGAGTCCTGGGTTCGATTCCCGGCCAGGGCACACAGGAGAGGCACCCATTTGCTTCTCCACCCCTCCCCCTCTCCTTCCTCTCTGTCTCTCTCTTCCCCTCCTGCAGCGAGGCTCCATTGGAGCAAAGATGGCCTGGGCGCTGGGGATGGCTCTGTGGCTTCTGCCTCAGGCGCTGGAATGGCTCTGGATGCAACAGAGCGATGCCTCAGAGGGGCAAAGCATCGTCCCCTGGTGGGCATGCCGGGTGGATCCCGGTCGGGCGCATGCGGGAGTCTGTCTGCCTGCCTCCCCGTTTCCAGCTTCGGAAAAATGAAAAAAAAAAAAAAAAAAAAGATACCTTGTACTATTACCTTCTCCCAAGAAATAATATAATTATGATTTTTCTGAACTAAAAAATTCCTAATGAACTGGTAAAAAACTTTAAAATTTTTATATCCCTTTTTCACCAAAGGCAGTTTTCCAGTTTGAACTCACTTGTACTGTTCTTCATAAAATAGTGAAAAGTAAACATGAACTCAGAGGAAAGTTTGTCATTCATCTGGTGATGCCTCTTTCCCTGTACCATTGCCACCCCCCATCATTATGGCACAGAGACTATCCATAATTGTATAATCCTGCCTTATCTTATTATGTAACATCATTGTCAATATGCAGAAAACACATAATTTGTTTTTACTAATTTTAAAATGAAAAAGATTGTGCTTTTTACTATTACTTAGTAAATGTAGCATTCCCCTACAATTGCTTTTCCTTTTACACTGATCACCTTGGATTCAAATTTATTCCTGGTTAAGCCTCCATTCAGCTTTTGATTCTTGGAAACCAGTGCATAATAAACTAAATTTTTAGTGCTAGTTGGTTTTCCATCATAATAAGGTGTGTACAGAATAGAAGTATAAACTTGCAATTTATAAAGCAAGAAACAGTGACATAAATGGATTTGCTAGACCAAAAAAAATCTTTGGTTATCTTTTCTTTTAAAATATAATTGATATTCTTATTTTATTTGATGTTTTTGAAAAAATTATGTCATTGCTTCAAATGTTTTCCTGATTTTATCATTTTATATAGCTAAAGAAATTTTGTGCCCAGGACGAAATTATTTAATTATAACTTGGTTTATAGGTATGTTTAAGGGCTTGTATATTCTCATGAAATTTGTAAGAATTCTATAAAATGAGTGATGACAAAATTATATAGCTAAAAATTGCATTAAAATAGGGTTACATAAAAGTTGGAGAAAGGTATACAAAATAATTGTATAACTTAAAAATTAAAGTCATAGCAAAGTTTTATTATGTTATTTTTAATGCTTCTTTTTTTTGTTATTTTATTTTTTATGGCAAAAATTGCCTTAAAGCCAACTAGTTATACAGCAAGAATAATTGCAGCAAAGATACTTATGGCAAAAACCTTGAATAGTAAAGAGCAATACCCTGCTGACTTTTGCCCCATTACTTAGAAATCTTCTTTCTATGTTCCATTGTTAGAAAATGTCAGCAGCAACAACTATGGTTAAAATATTTTGTCTTCTCCTTTTTAGAATTTTACTGATTTATGTGTACTTATGTGTAGATTATACTTGGGCTATAACTAATTTATTTGAGTTTTCTAATCTGTAGAATGAGGCTGCTAATATTCTTTCATGAGTAGGCAGAAAAATATTTATAAAATATAAAGCACAAATATTAAGACTGATAAAATCTGAAGGCTATGCTACTCTGAATTTGTAGTGGAGAAAAACTTTTCCCTTCTTTCTTCTCTGTTCTTTGTCTGACTTAATAAAACAGATTAACAGAAGAAAAACAGATTTCAATATTATATATACTGGAGTTTATAGAAATTAACAAAACAGGCATCTTTTGAACACAAATATATGTATTTGTGAAGAATTGACAAGACAGAGAAGTTTGGGCTTGAAGCAGTTAATTAGTAAAGTAATAGAGTTTGCTTATACAGCCTTCTTGGCCTTAACTCCCTATGTCTGGTGATGAAGGTGTCTCTTTACCTTCCAGTACACACCATCCATGCACTGGCTGTTTCTTACATAACTTTAATTCAAAATAACCAATATGCCAAAGTGGCACATTTTGGTGCAGCCTGCCCTGGATTCCATCAATCTGTAAATGCCATGTCTATGTAAAAAATTTCTGTTTATCTGCATAATCGAAATTCTGATGAATCAGCTATGTTTTCTTGGGTGAGAACTTGAAAATATAGCTAAGTGACCAGCCAAAGATTCATCTTAAACTCTATGTATTGTTTTGGTTTGCTATTCAAAATATGTATAATTTAAGGACTTCTTAATATTTTCTTCAGTGTATTTTCATGTAGCAAGCATTGTTTCCTTTGCTTCAGCCCCTTTGCTGTACATTTTCAACTTCTATTTCATGTTGCAGTGCTAGAGAGTCTATTAAAACATAAAAGTCTTAAGTGTAGATTATATTATAATCTTATATACCAATTATCTCTTATACTTCTATTCTGTGAATAGCTTATTCTTCTTTTAATGTTAGTCTTCCTTTATATCCCACTAATATGCTTAATTTCACAGTTTACTTTTAGTGATCCTGAAGCCTATTGGTAATAATTGGAAAGTTATAGGATTTTGAAATTACATTCTTACTTTGAGATGAGTAATTTTACAAAGCATATCTTATAAGTTCTTCAAGAGAGGTACATAGAAATATAAGGATCACATTCATAAAATGTATTCAAGAATTTGGGAAGTAATTATATTGATACTCATTTTGCTACAGAATCTCATATCAGCATATGTATACCTGTACAAAGCATATGCTGTCTGTACAAAGAAAGCCATAATAAAATAAAATAAAAAGAAAATGGAGATTCTTTGTAAAGGGATCAGAATAGATGAGTGAGTTTTAATAATTATATATATATATATTATATATATATATATATATATATATATAAACATTTTTCTTCCTTTATCAGTGGCTATGCATCTTTTCTCAAAAAGTATTCAGTGGATGTGTTTTCCAAAGTTTGTCTTGATATGGGATTGTGGTATAATGAGAGTTTGGGTAGTAGCTTTTGTAAAAAGTAAAATCATATTTTTTAAATTACATATTTTAAAATTATTTCTGAAGTAAAAATTATAAATTATGTCACATAACTTTTATATGACAACTATGTTAATATTTAGATTATTTTTTATAATAAAGTTTTATTTATGAAATATTGTAACAAGGTAATTGTTAAAAATATAAAAGCATGCTAGGTCCCTACTGCTTTTATTTTGTCTTTTCCATAATAAGCAGTCAAGGAAAACCTGAGATTTCTGTTATTATACTTAGATTTTTATTTAGCTAACCTCTGTTTTACACTCTTATGATGGTGATATATAGTGAATGTGAAATTTTAATTTTAATTCAATCTCATATCCTAGGACAGTGGTCCCCAACCTTTTCTGGACATGGACCGGTTTAATGTCAGAAAATATTTTTACGGACCGGCCTTTAGGGTGGGATGGATAAATATATCACGTGATCGAGACAGGCATCAAGAGTGAGTCTTAGACAAATGTAACAGAGGGAATCTGGTCAATTTTTAAAAACAAAACATCGTTGAGACTTAAATATAAATAAAACAGAAATAATGTAAGTTATTTATTCTTTCTCTGCGGACCGGTACCAAATGGCCCACGGACCGGTACTGGTCCATGGCCCAGGGGTTGGGGACCACTGTTCTAGGAAACAGCCAAGTCAAAACATAGTACACATTTTTTTAGAAGAGATGATCTACCAATTTATCACCATTAAAACATTGCAGCTTTATTTCTTCCTAATTTTACTTCCTTTTCTTTCCTAATGTAAAGCCAGTAGCCACGGCCACCATCACAGCTGCCTGGCCCGTGCAGGTACACATTTGATTCGGACAGACAATAGTGAAACAACAGAGCCAAGAACTGATGGGCCATTACTTTTAATCCTAGCTTGCACCTGGTGGGCAAGAAAGTATTTTCCCACACAGTGAAACACTTCCCTTTCCATTCAGGACTACCAAAACCACTGACTCATCCGAGTTTCCTAGAATCAAAGGCTTCTACCTCACCAGCCTTATTCACCTCTGTTCCCCATCTCCTTCTCTCTGCACCAACTCTGCACAAACTGGCTTCTCCTTCAGCCCTCTGCCATCTTGGCTGCCTTTCCTTTCCAATGCTAATTTCAGGAACCAAGCAAGGGCAAGCCCCAAGTCTGCCCCATTTTATAGTGTATAAATCCAAACCTTTAAGCCAATATACAAATAAGGAAGTCTCTGATACAAAGTCCCTTATCTGAGGCATAAATGGGATTCCTGCAACAGTCAAGGGTGTGGGGAAAAGCTTAGTGTTGAGAAGATCTTAGTATTAAAAGGGTGGGAAAGGCTTAGTCTTAAAACTAAGCCTTTAAAATATAAGGATTTTGCCTGCTAACAGCTTGTCCCCACACCCAATGCAAACTATAAGCAAGCAAACATATACATCATATTTGCAAACTTATTTGACCCATACCTAAAGATACATATCAAACCTTTTCCTTAATAATCATCTTTATCTCTATCATTTTGTGGATTCATTATAACCATGATACCAAGTTTAATTTCAGAGTACGTAGTTAATCTCTTAGGCAACAATGTTCTGTGTGCTTTCTTCTTTGACTTTGAAAGTATAGGTCTCTGTCTTAATGTCTTAGTAAAACAAGAGGATGTTATATTTGTGGTGTGGAAAGGAATGAAAATAAATAAATGACAATGTTTTATTTTTTTTAAAAAATCAGTTTATTTTCTGAGCAAGATGTTTGAACAGTAAACACCTTTTTCTGTTTCTATAGGTTCATTTCTTTTCAGAGGTTTTTTAGACTTCTAATTTCTTGCAATTCTAGTATTGTTTTTTCTATTTACTTTTGTATCTATAAATGTATTTATCTGTACACTTTCTCTGTT
Organism: Saccopteryx leptura; assembly: GCF_036850995.1. NCBI lineage: Eukaryota > Metazoa > Chordata > Mammalia > Chiroptera > Emballonuridae > Saccopteryx > Saccopteryx leptura. Next base: position 39,220,823 of record NC_089505.1, on the reverse strand, counting down.
CCAAAATTATTAAGTGGACTTTCAATGCACAAAAAACAATCTTTTCAGCTGTCCTCTGAATTCTTGTGAGAAAAGGAACATGTGTAGACTATGATAGATGGAGCTTCTTAAAGTACCTGGTTCTTAGACATTCAATGTTGGGCAAATGAGTTTGTAAAATTTGTATTTTTTGAGATTGCTCACTTTTATTGTTAAAAAATGGCACTGGGAAGCCACGTGTGTGCTTGCCCTCAGAGCAGAGCAGTTAATTGCAAATTACGGATTGCATTCCTGCTTGGGAGGGGCCATCGCTTTGCTAATGTTTGCTGAGAAGGGGAAACATTCATTGTGGGCCCAGCCAGTTTTGCAGGGAGAGTGGGAGAATGCAGAGTGCTGAAGAAGAAGCCAGTTTTGCAGAAAGGGAAGAAAGAGTGCAGATGGGGAACCAGAGCTGAGGGGCTGTGTGAGCTCCATTAAGACTGGTGGGGCTTTTCATTCTAGGAGGAACCCGAGAAGATGCTCCAGGTTGTAGAACTGGAGAAGGAGTCAGGACTTTGGGAGCGCTGAGTGATAGGAAAGCAGTTTGCTGGTCGGCCAGTGCGAGACTTTAATAAACGGAATGGCCCACCATTTTTTGGCTCCACTGTTTCTTTACCGTCTGTTTGAATTCAATTCTCATTGCATGGCCATGATGGTGAAGGGCACAGGCCCAACATTCAGCTAACAAATGAGGACTTAGTATGTCAGTTTTTCTAACATATTTTTCCCTAATTGTTAAAATTACTGTACAGGATTATCATTTCTCAAATAAAGGATTCAAGACTCCTTAAAGCAGTGATATTCAAAGCATCCCTTGCTAATATTAGAAATACAGATTATCTATTGCCTCCACCCCAAGCTATTGAATTAGTAGCTGGGAGTGGAGCCTGCCCTCCTCTTTGAAACACACCCTGCGTAAAGTCTGATAAGTGAAGACTTGTGAATATTTTGAGAGGTATTTTACAAGAGATTTGTTTGCTTTGCTTTGCTTTGTTTCCTTGCAGGGTAATTTAGAAAAATAGATTTTTAAAAATCTGTAAATAGTCCAATCATTTGGTTATCTTGAATGATGGTTATACTCTTTTAGGTGTATTGGCTAAAAGAAAGGCCCTTGTTGACTTTTTTATAATTCACACATTGAGTATTTTCTCTGTGTAAAGTCAGTAGCCAGGGCCACCATCACAGCCGCCTGGCCCATGCAGGTTCACATTGGATTCGGACAGTCGGTAAAGAAACAACGGAGCCAAAAGCTGGTGGGCCATTGTCTTTAATCCTACCTTGCACCCGGTGGGCAAGTAAAAACACATACTGGGCTCCAAAACCCACTCACATTCAGTGCTCACAAAGCTACTGTCTTATCCGAATTTCCTAGAATCAAAGGTTCCTAGCTCATCAGACTTATTCAGCTCTGTTCCCCATCTCCTTCATTCTCCCTGCACAAACTCTGCACTAACTCTAATGTTAATCTCAGGAACCAAGAAAGCAAGCTCCTGTTCTGCCCCCATTTTATAGTGTAGAAATCCAAACCTTTAATCCAATATACAAAATAGGGAAGTCTCTAATACAAAGTCACTCTCTGAGGCATGATAGGATTGTACCACCCCACATCAAAAAGGGTGGGAAAGGCTTAATCCCAAAACCAAGCCCCAGGCTACAAGGATTCTGCCTGCCCACAACCCGCAGAGACGCACATTAATATCACCGGGCAACGGCCTCCACGTGAGCAGCGCCATCTTTAACAAAGTGAGCATAATATATTTTATCTGCCCAACACTCTGCCTTGCTAATGAGGGAAAGCAGGAGACAGTTTTAGTGCTGTGTAAAGCCAGTAGCCACAGCCACCATCACAGCCACCTGGCCCATGCAGGTTTGCATTAGATTCGGACAGACAGTAATGAAACAATGCAGCCAAGAATTGGTGGCTCATTAGCTTTAATCCTAGCTTGCAGCTGGCGGGCAAGAAATATACACAGTGGGCTCTAAAACCCACTCATTCAAGTGCTCACAAAGCTACTGACTTGGATTCAAGTTTCCTAGAATCAAAGGTTTCTAGCTCACCAGACTTATTCACCTCTGTTCCCCATCTCCTTCTCCTGCACAAACTCTGCACAAACTGGCTGCTCCCTCAGCACTCCACCATCTTGGTTGCTTCTCCTGGCCTCTTTCATGTGGCTTTTCTCTGATCTCCTCTCTAATGCTAATCTCAGGAACTGAGAGAGAGAGAGAGCAAGCTCCTGGTCTGCCCCACTTTATAGTGTACAAACCAAAATCTTTAATCCAATTTACTAACAAGGAAGTCTCTGATACAAAGTCACTTATCTGAGGCATAATGGGATTCCTCATTATGGAATTAATTAAGTCACTGGAGTGCACCACCCCACATCAAAAAAGGCGGGAAAGGCTTAGTCCCAAAACTAAACCCCAGGCTACAAGGATCCTGCCTGCCCACAGCCTGCCCCCAACACACATTAATATAATCACACCCATCTCAAGCAAGAAGGGTAACCAATACCATCACCTGGGTGATGGGCCGTCCCTGTGGGCAGTACCATCTTTAACAAAGTGAGCATAATATATTTTATCTGCCCAACATGCTGTCACCTGGGAGCATCCTTTATGGTCACAGCTGTAGGAGTCAGTTATACATAAAAACAATGAACTTGGATCGTATTTGATTTTGTTATTTAAATGTTTAGTGTTATCACATAGAAATGCTTAGTCCTAGAAATGCAAATTATATAAAACCTAAGACAATCTTGATACTTTTGTGAGGCAGTAATGCTCACTGTTGTGCCACCAACACACAGATCTTGATAACTTTGGAGAACCAAAGAGAAGGACAAGCCTTCCGATGAAGCCATTTGCTACCAGCATTGAAGTCTCAAGGTCTTACTGTGTTCTTCTGTGGCCCGCTAGGCCTGTGGCCTGTCCTGGTCCTGGTGATGAGCTTTTAGCTCCTGCATTTAGGATTTTACTTACAATGTAGCCAAATACAGTAGATCATGGTTACCCTGACTTAAATAATTTGCTTTCTATGTTTATTTAAGAGCAACACACTACTGTTAGGTTGTAAAAGGATGGACACACAGGCCTCATGAATTGTATGAGAAATTTATTTATGCATCTGTGAACAGATGGACTGAATCCCTAGTGGTGTCAGTCGCTATAATCTGGGGATTTAGTCAGGAGGTAGTTTTGATATAAAATTTGAGGGCAGGTGAGGGGATATGCTCAATGGGGAGGTTGGGTGAGGGGATCTCTTACTGAAAAAATTGTCCCAGTGGGAGGTTGAGTGTGGGGAAGCTGGATATCAGTCAGGTTTGCTCAGGTGGGGAGTTACAGGAACTGCCCTGGTGCCAGATTACTTTAAATTAAACCTGAAGTTTTTGGTAACGGGCCCTGGACCGGAAATTAACTACTTCCTATGACAGGTCCTCTCCTCTCATTCTAACTCCATAGTCAGACAATATTTTCTATATTAGTGGAAATGGAAGTACAGAATTTACTTTTGAAACTATGAATGTTTTTATGCCAAAAACACAGAAAAAACCCAGAATGTTCTATTTAAATTGACACCTTTTGATATTTTGATTTTTTTTTGTCCCTAAGATTTGTAATTTAAATAACAAAGTGAATATTCTGAAAAAAAAAATTTACTAGGTCACTGTCATATTAAAAGGCAAGTCTCCATGTCTTTGCTCTTCACATTTGGATCAGGAACAATAATTTGTAATTGGCATTTCAAAAGAATATGACGTTAACACATCAGAAAAAATCATCTATGTATAAGTTTACATAAAAATATTATGGCATTCAGTTATCTCCCTAAATTTGATCTACATTGTGGGAATACAACCTAGTAAGTAGGTGGATATCTTTCTTGATTCTCTTTAGTGTTCTCATTTCTAAAATGTTGGTGATTACAGTTAGAGGTATATTTCTAGTGATGATGTTATTTTGAACATGGTTTGAAAAGAAATTTCTCTTACCTTTTTCCCTGCACTCAGAGCAAATTATGCTGAACTAAGTCTTGTTATAGCAATGCAGTGTGTAGGGTTAAGCTGTAATCCTTTAAAAATGGTACCTCTGCCACCTGCCAATGAACAGAATTATCATAGCTTCGCATGTACTTACTGGAAGTTGGAACTTAGAAGTCCTAGATCTCATCAGCTGGCAACAAAATAAAATGATACATCTTTTAATATCTAAATTAAAGGCTCCTAGTTTGCATCTTTCCCTGATTAGCATAAAGTGCAATTTCTCCTACTCTATCACCTTCTTGCATGTTATGTTCCTGCATGCTCAGAGCTGGTTATTTATGTCCAAGAAGTTAGTCCTGATTATTTTACCTTACAGATGAAGTCAAGTATACTTCCACATGGCTAAAGGGACCATAGAATACCTACCAAAAAGGCTGGGTGATCCATAAAATGCCAACACCTGCTGCAGTATAATAACCATGCACAGTCCACTTAATTTGCCCTTTTCAAATTTTGCTCCTGCCATAGCTACTAAGAGTCAGAGACTAGTGTCCCCAAAACTTCTGTCCCAGTATTACTCCAAGTCTTCACAGACCCTAGCCTCTGCTGACTGGTGCTAGCTGTAATAGCAGCCCTTCTGCAAAGAGCCCCTTCCAACTTTGCCTGCCTGGTCCGTGCTGGGCAGGTCACATGCCTTTCACCAGTGTCACAACAGTTGCCATTCACTCTGCTCCCTAAAGCTGGTCTAGAATGCCTGGTTTAGTAGTGTAACAATGTCAGTTGCACCTTATTCTTATACCCAGCACTTTCTTCTAATATCCTAAGCCCTAGGATTAGTCTTGAGTCAGTAGTCCACATTGTCCTTATATTGAGATTCCTCATGGGAACCCTGTTTTTCTTCCTATCATGTAGTATTACTTGGGACTATCCCTGGATTCAGACATAGTCAAACATTATGTTGATTCTCAAGTGGAAATAAAATGGGTTGTGGATCCTTTTAATTTCCATTATCACAGGAATTGCTTTAGTCTATGCCAACAGAGAGATTCTTGCAGATTCCAAGTATTTGCCTTTGCCTGAGCAAACTAGATCTTGTATAGTTGTACTTTCTCCACTGACCTTAAGAGAGTTTAAATGGGCACTTGCTTTATGTAGCTAAAAGACAGTGTTAGCAGAACTAATGGAGTGTCTGCACCAGTGGTTCAGAGACCTCCCCTTCATGAAAATAGCAGCTTTTATTCTTCATCAATTTTAATGGCTATCCTTCCCTGGGCAGTCTATAACACAGTCAAGAGATACAGAAGAATATCTAAACTCTAACCACATATCTACTGAAAAGATTTTTATTGATCAGAATTTTTCAAGCCATGACTTATCCCTACTGTTACATGAGACAACATAGAACATTTGGCTAGAAATTGCTAGTCGCTCATAATTTAATGTAATTTTTTTCTCTAAAAATGATAAAATTTGTTAATAGTCAAGATTCTAGAATATAAAGATAAAAATCTGGCTCTGTTATTTTGGAATTGTGTTGACTAGTACACTCTCATTCAAATCAAATAAACTCCTTAGACTTTAGTTTTATCTAAACACCAGTTATCAGTTGTTGCTAGTACAGAATGAAAGATTATTATAAAATGTTGAGCACAGACCTGGAACAAGTAGGCACTCAAATGCTCATCTATTACATTAAAATTTTTCACTCCTTTGTCGATTTCAACATTATCCTTGGTCGTGCTTTATTGAGACTTAGTAGCAAAGAGTCATCATTTAAGAGGCAAAAGGTTTCTGAACTAAGAGATAATCAAAACTATAAATATTTAAGTCCTTTTCTGAATAGAGTTCTAGTACTCTTCAACCAGAACTTTATTTAGAGGTGTTCTTTATGTATCTGTCACAAATCTATAACAAAGTTTGAATAGCGATAGATCTGCTGTTCTCTTCATTATCTCTTTCCAGTTTTAATGTTTTTATTACAATTGCCAACTTTCAAGGCTCAGCAGAAAAAGGGCCACTACTTTTTCAAACCTTGCTCATTGTTATGAGAACCATTACAAAGAATGAAACATTTTGAATCTGACACTAAAAAGCAAGGTAAATAACGTGTATGGTTGTAAGATGCAGCACTAAGGATGTTCCAAAATCCCCATTGCTCACTATTCCTGTAATTCACCTGTCAATGGCTCTATTTACTTGGCAATTGTTTTTGTGGGTTATTGTCTATCCACAGGCATAGATGAGAAGACCACACATATTCATCTTGGATAAAAGAACTATAAATTATATATAATTTTAAATGTAAAATGATAAAGCTCCCAGAAAATCAGCTTTTTTATTTTTTGTGAACTTAGCAGGTAATGAATGAATTGGTAATGCTTGGAAGTATCTAAGATCATGCTACAGTGTTCCTGTTATCAGTAGAAGTGCTATTGTTAAACTATTTTAGAATGGCCCAGCAAAGGGTTTCCTGCAATGCTATAGTAAGGGCTATCATGGGAGTTTTGTGAAGTCTTCAGAGTTTAATGTGGTTTTAGCATGCCCAGTGCTAATGATGTACCAAGGGTCCGTCCAGAGTAAATATGTGTGATAGCTTATGGATGAGCCTTATGATCAGTAAAGAAATAATCTTCTCAGTTGCTAAATTTAAGGAATAAGCATCTTAATCCATGTAAATGTTTTAGATTTAATTGATTCTGAAGGTGTGGGAATCTACTGCCCTACCAGGGGCAAAGAGGCAAAGGCACTTCGTTACATTTGGAAAATGCCTACAGAGATTCTGCTACCATTTGGCGAATGCAAAGCCTTTTTTGTGAAGGGTTTTGATTACAGTGACAATAAAATAATAAACATAACAGATCTCTGAATATTAGTCCCTAGAAGACATAAATGAAGAAATGAGAGAAACAAAAGTTGTAGTATATTCAATTTCTAAAATTCCCTTTCAGAATCACATAGATTTCTACGAATTGCCTATCACCTTCAATTTGGGTATTGAAACTGATAAAACGCAGACCTTTTAAATAGTTACTAGATTCCAGAGCATTATTTTTCCAAATAATGCTTTTTTTACTTTTTTTTAAAATCAGATTATTCTTCCAAAAAGAAAAATGACATTTTTCAAAGGGTAAATTACAAAATGTAGCATTTCCAAAAAAAATTCATGATGTGTGTTATATTTTGACAGTAATAAAGTCAAGCAAAATAAGGAAAAACATTATTTTTATGTTACAAAACTGAGATTGTCTTTGATATCAGTTTGAATGTGTTTCAAAATCCTATGCCCCTTCTTAAACTTTACTCTCACAAGTATATATTACCACTTGTTTTCTAGTTCTGCGTCTCTCTTCTGGTATTTCCTATTTTTGTGTTCTACGTAAGGCCTGAAGTTAATTGGGTTATGTTTAATTTTTGACTGAAAAGTTTCTTAAAGGTGTCTGCTCAAATCTATAAGATATGTATAATAAAAAAGTATAACTCACCAATTAAGATTGTCATAGTTTGTTAAATGATTTATTTCACAATTCTTACACAGAATGGCTGCTGTTTCTCATTATTTCACGTGACAGAGAGAGAGGATGTGAAACCTGTTCTGATGTCGCTCTGTACTTGACTGTGGCATTTCTTAGGCTAGGGGACCTAGCATGACTGCATGTTCACTTGGCAGAAAGGCAGGAGAGAATTTACATACTGGCAGGATGGTTGAAAGACATGATATTTAATATTCCTTCCAACCCCCAAATACTTCGATTCCAAGATTTCTGGTCAATAATGTACCTTTTTTTACAAGTATTGATTGTTTTCTTCAATGACAGAAAAAACAGCTTGTTCATATTTTTAATGAAGAGTTTTCTCAATTTCTTATTTCTAATATTGTTTATATAATTTTTCATTATTCTGACATGTCAGTAAGCGTGATGTTTTTAAAGTTATCTTATAATATATGGGCTAGCTATTTTATTCAAGGTAAGGAACTTTATCCTCAATTTTTGCATCTTTTCAACTGTTACCATTAGATGAAAATTAATTAAAGCAATACAAAAATTGTTTACTATATTATAGGCATGTGCTTTCATATAAACATCTTATATAATATCTAAACTATTATTTTCAACTTTAAGGGGCTCACACAACAAATAAGCAGTAATGTTATATACCAGATTAGAGACATGTATGAAGAGGAAATATCCAAGTCTGTCTGAGGGAATTAACAAAGATACAATTTTGGCTAAAACTAGAAGAACATGTAGTATTTTTCCAGGCAGAAAATAATCTAAGAAGGGGATCAGAATATTCAGAGGCAAAGAGGCAAGAAAGAGCTTATCACATTCACGAGATTGAAAGGGTCTGGGGCTTATCAATTAAAGTAGCAGGAGTTCTATCCACTCTCCTTTTTTCTCTTTTCCTCCTTTCCTTCCTTTCTTATTATCATCCCTTCAGTAATCTCTGGCCTTCTGTTTTATAGTTCCTTCAATTGCCCTTGCTTTTCATGATACTGATAGATAATTTCTACCTTCACTACCCCCACCACCAATACCACCACCAACAACAACATTTTTTTTTTACTTAATTTTTAAAATCCACAAGAATTTTTTGAGCAGAAACATTTTTGAAATAGATTATTGTATATTTTCAGGAAGGAGGTCTCTTTAGTTCTCTCTCTCTTTTTTATTCATTTTAGAAAGTGGAGAGAGAGAGAGAGAGAGAGAGACAGAGAGAGAGACAGAGAGAGAGAGAAAAGGGGAGGAACAGGAAATATCAACTCCCATATGTGCCCTGACCAGGCAAGCCAGGAGTTTTGAATCAACAACCTCAGTGTTCCAGGTCTATGCTTTATCCACTGTGCTACCACAGGTCTTCAGCCTTCTAATATGGTAAATTATTCCTTATAACTAAAGAGTTTGATAGGCAAGAAATTGAGGGAAGGGGTGTTTGTAAAATAATTATCTGATCTATGGGTGGCTTCCAAGTTGAACTTTCTACAGACCCAGGAAATGCCAGGTGAATTAGTAACATTTCAATAGTCTTTATAACTATAAACTGAAAATAGACTTAATAACTAATTTGTATAATATATAAAGATGTATATTCAATCTACATAGGAGAAGCAGTGTGAAACTTTTACATATGGCCAGAAAGAATTCTATAGGATAAAAATTTATCAAGAATAATATTTATTTGAGGCTTGCTTGAGCTGCAGGAGGTTTTGTCTTAAGGACAACCTTCCCGAGCAAAGGTAGGGGAAGGGTATACATATAGGGGACAGGTTGGTGCAGGTTGCTGGCATCTGGTTAGGCTTGTCCATTGGTCTGGATGTTTTCTCTGTGGTTCCTTTGTGCCCTTGATGATGAAATGTTCCTTTCAGTCTGATATTAGAATGTACAGAATCTATCATGATTCATATCTAGTTTATTTTTACAACCTGACTGCAACTGGCTTGGGGCTAGGCTACTGTGATTTTGTTAGGGTCAGCTATTTTTGTGATCTTAACTGAAACTGGCAGCTGCTGGGACAATGTTTTGCTTAAGCCTAACAAAAATGATGCAAGTATGTTTTCTTTTTTTTTGTATTTTTCTGAAGTGAGAAGCAGGAAGGCAGAGAGACAGACTCCTGCATGTGCCCAACTGGGATCCACCTGGCATGCCCACTAGGGGGTGATGCTCTGCCCATCTGGGCTGTTGCTCTGTTGCAACCAGAGCCATTCTAGTGCCTGAGGTGGAGGCCATGGAGCCATCCTCAGCGTGTGGTCCAACTTTGCTCCAATGAAGCCTTGGCTGTGGGAGGGAAAGAGACAGATAGAGAGGAAGGAGAGGGGGAAGGATGGAAAAGCAGATGGGCACTTCTCCTGTGTGCCCTGGCAGGGAATCGAACCCTGGACTTCCACACGCCAGACCAATGCTCTACCGCTGAGCCAACTGGCCAGGGCCGATGCAAATATCTTTTACCATCTAAAAAAGTAAAAGTATGGATCTTAACTCCTCATGCATAAACTAAATATTTCAGGAATATTAATATAAATAAGTGTTATTTCAGTCCAAGCAATTGATGATTAAGAAAACTAAATCTGCCATGATGCAGTACTTTTATTAATTCATATATTAACCTACCTTTGAAATTTATAAGCTGAAGGTTTAAATGTACAAATGGAATAGTTACCAAATTACTTGAATGCCCAGGCACGATATATGAATTACTATTATTAGTATAACTTCCATTTATTCCATTACTTTTTTTTTTTTTTTTTTTTTTTTTTTTTTATTTTTCTGAAGCTGGAAATGGGGAGAGACAGTCAGACAGACTCCCGCATGCGCCCGACCGGGATCCACCCGGCACGCCCACCAGGGGCGACGCTCTGCCTACCAGGGGGGATGCTCTGCCCCTCCGGGGCGTCGCTCTGCGGTGACCAGAGCCACTCTAGCGCCTGGGGCAGAGGCCAAGGAGCCATCCCCAGCGCCCGGGCCATCTTTGCTCCAATGGAGCCTTGGCTGCGGGAGGGGAAGGGAGAGACAGAGAGGAAGGAGGGGGGGGGTGGAGAAGCAAATGGGCGCTTCTCCTATGTGCCCTGGCCAGGAATCGAACCCGGGTCCCCCGCACTCCAGGCCGACGCTCTACCGCTGAGCCAACTGGCCAGGGCCCATTTATTCCATTTCTAACAAATGTCAGGAGTATGACATCGACTGTGCTTATCTTCATAATATGCTAAGTTCTGTTAAAAATAGAAAGGATTCCCCTGATCTTGAGTAACTAGCTCAAAGAAATAGGATTAATAAATACTGGTTATAGTTATAAATATATACTAGAACAAGTCATCGTTTTCTCTACATACTTGTGAAAATGGAAGGCCAATGACATTGTTTAAAAAATGGTTTGTCTAGTGCCAGGAGGCTTAATGGATACATGAGATATTTTGAGGAGTTCTTTGAGAACAAGGAATGTACTCAGATCATAACCTGATATTAAGTCCATGTCATGATATATTTGAATTTTTATGATAAATACTTTCCATACTTGTCTTATTCACCTGTGAATATTAATTTATATTTAAAACATATATAAGTAAATAAATTAATATGAGTATATGTACACACAGTAATATACATATGTGTATATATGTCAAAATTTTGCTGCTAAATTTAATTGGATCTAATTTTTGTCAATAAATTAAAAATAAAAATTAATATTTCACATTGTGTTTCAAAAGGTCTAATAGAGGGCCTCTATATGAAATTTTTTGATGTAAGTTCAGAAATAAATATATATATATATTAGTTAATATGAATAAATTTATTTCTGTGATAGCAAATTCCATAATGGATAGAAGAAAAAGCACATGTGTAAGTTCTTCCCATACTTACTCAAGGCAACCAGGAGATATTTTAGCAATTCACTGATAAAAGTAAGCTGTAAAATGTTCTTGCCAAATAAAGGTAAAGAACAATGTAATTTCTTGATCAAACTAGTTGTAACAGGCTACGTAAAGTAATTAATATACATTTTAGTTTTTGTTTATCAGTCTATTTCTTATTCCACAAGGAACTATTTCGAGAAACCTCTGGGAAGGGTGGTAGGTGAGTGAACAGGAGTGGATTTTGTTAATGGTTGTTTAACAATTTGAAGGTTTGATGAGCTCAGGATGAAATATTTATATTTATGGAAGAAGAAACCATCAATCTATCCTGTACAAATAGCTTGCAATCAATAGCTGTGTGTATCCTGTGGTCTTCTCTGATGGAAGTGGAAAGCTTTTAATATACATAACGTTTGACAATTACAATTGAATTCTTGCTCTTTATTACCATGATCCATAGGAAAATATCCTTTTAAAGCAATGTAAATTACTATATCTTAGAATTATTTATTAAAATACACTAGTTTTTTTTTAGTTTTAAAAACAAATGTATCAGATAAATTATTCAAAATAAGCATTTTTCAGGCATGTTGTATTATTAGTCTTTAACAAATTTAAAAAGTCTATTGGAACTGAACGTAGATATTCTTTCTAAATGTATTAATAAATTGCCACTATTTTTTATTTAAACATATAAAATGTGAAGCATTGTAGAAAAAGTATTTATAACTCTAAATGAAAAGAGTAACTTGTTCACCATAACATTAGTTATATACCATTGTATATTACTTGATGGAGGATTGACCATACCTCATAATCACAATTTTTATATGTCTAAGGAATGACATTTCTTTTATCTGCTAAAGATAAACCAAATTCACATGAGATCTAAATATACTCAAAATTTATATTTAGTAAACAGAAAAGTTCGAAGGTGAAAATTTTTTTTTAGTAATTAGTGACCTGAGCAAACCCCCTAAACAGTAAACATTGGAATGAAAATTAAGTACTGTTTTACTTTAGAAAGAGATTCAGGTCCAATTATTTAATCTCAGCACTTTTTTGCCTACTTTTGCAGAATATTCTTACATTCTCTTCTTAAATGTTTTTACCCATTTATGGCTGGCATTAAGGTAATCTGACATCTATTTAATTTGCACATTTAAATTGATATATGGTTGAAATGGTGGAAAAATAAATTCAAAGCCTGAATCTTCTAACAATGAAAGGACTACAGTTGAGTTTTTCATTCAGATCACAAGGGATTGAACATAGGGCACAGCTGAAACCAATATGTCAACAACTCTTTTTATTTGGAAACTTGAACAGAAGACTGTTACAGAATAATAATATGTTTTGACTTGAAAAATGAATGTGATTGGAGAAACTGAGAAAAGGCACCCTTCATGTTATACTTTAGCTTTGAAATTTGACTTTTATTTTTGGAAAGAAGAAATGCATTCAATTTGGAGGAACCTGAAGTTTGCTTACATAGTAACTTAATTTATAGTAAGTTAGAATGACCAGGGAATTTAGGTGTCCTTAAATTGAAATGACTGCCCTGGCCAGGTAACTCAGTTGGTTAGAGCATCGTGAGGCCAGGTAGCTCAGTTGGTTAGAGCATCGTGAGGCCAGGTAGCTCAGTTGGTTAGAGCATCGTGAGGCCAGGTAGCTCAGTTGGTTAGAGCATCGTGAGGCCAGGTAGCTCAGTTGGTTAGAGCATCGTGAGGCCAGGTAGCTCAGTTGGTTAGAGCATCGTGAGGCCAGGTAGCTCAGTTGGTTAGAGCATCGTGAGGCCAGGTAACTCAGTTGGTTAGAGCATCGTGAGGCCAGGTAGCTCAGTTGTTAGCATAGTCCCAAAGCAGTTGATCTCCGGATGAGGCACATACAAGAACAGATTGATGTTACTGTCTCTTTCACTCTCTTCCTTCCTCTCTCTAAAACCAATAAAATACATATTTTAAAAAATTAAATATGCTAATTTTAAATGAATTACTGAAAGCTGAGAAAGAATCATATGCCTTAAGCTATACAGGTCTTGTAAAAGACTCAAGCATAGAATTAATTAGGTCTGTGATCGTTTTTCAATAACACCATGCTATTTGAAGTGACAAGTAATACCCAGAGCCTTTTCTAAATTAAAAATCTTTTTTGGTAAATTTGTTAATTTGTAGAAATAGCATGTCTGTTATCTCTGTGATCTAGTTGGCATTCTATTGAATGATGACAGAATGACTTTATGTTGTAGACCTGTCTCTTATTGAGGTTTTAAATAGCCCGTGTCTGCTAATTTTTTATTAAGACTTTCAACTATCATTCTGACACCTTATTTTTGTATATTTATTTAAATAATTTACTTTTACTTGCAGCTTCTTTGTATTTCTTGATTTTTTTTTTTTTCAGTATAAACCCTAGACTAGATACTCTAAAGTAGTTTAGAGTTTCTGGTTCAGCTATTTAATGACTGTATGACCTCAGACAAGATCACTTTCCTCCGGGACTTTGTTGTAATTGTGAATAGATTGAGTTGGACAGTGTGATCCTATGCACTCATTTCAGTCATTATATTGTACACAAGTTCTATTATTTTTTGGCATTTTTATTAAACCCATTTAATGACATGCACTAATCTTCCTTGATCATACATGTTACCCTAGACTGTTGATTGAAGAACATCCCTTTTTTTCTGACTTTGTCTTTTGTTTCTTATTTCCCTTTCCTCTCATCTTAACTCCTTCACTCCTTCATTCATTCATTCCTCTTCTCTTCATTCTCACTTGGGAGTTACAGTCTCAAAAAATTGATCAATCCACTTAGTTGAGCTGATACATGTGTCAGACTTAAAATACAAGTGCTTCATGGAAACTGAAGTTCTTATAGATAAATTGGGCTTGGTGGAAAGGCATATTCCCAATGTGTTCATTACAGAAGCATGCAACCGATTAAACACTAAATGAGTTCAAACAACTAAGCCAATTGAAGAAAAATGCATTGAAAGGCATATATCTGTTTCACTAGGGTTACCAGGGGATTAGAAGGTGATTTACATAGTTAAGTTAGTGCTTTCATTTATGTAGATTTTAATTTTATTATTTGTACAGCTGCATTGGAAGTGCCTTGAATTGCCACCTCTGCTTATAATGGTATTGCTTACACATCACTAGTAATAAGACTTAAATGGCATAAGACAAATTTTTATACTCTTTCTGAAATTGTAATTAGAACATTAATATTTAAAATATATTTGATGTTTTAACAAGCAGAATATGAGCTATAGATTATTTTGGTTATATCTACAACTCACAGAATCACCAAATATATCTCTCTTGAGTTATATTGATACTTTGTTAGGACTGACTACAGATAGTATTGTCTTTTAGAAGACATTGTGAACTTACAATGTAACAGGAACATAATCTTGTAATTCTCACAAGGTAAGTCGGTTCATTAGAAAATTGACTGAGAGCTGGAAGGAGCTATTCTACCAAATATAACCAAAACTTTCACTGAAATCAGAGGTGTTGTTATTGAGCAACTGTGATCTTGACTCCTAGATTTTTATGGTCATACCTCTCTCACATATTTTAACAGGAAATATTAAGAATCCCAAGCCTTAGAAGTTAGCTAGTGATACTGACAAAGAACTTAGCAGCAAAAGAGGCAGTGTTGTACGTTGAAATACACTGACCTAAGACTGAAATGCTTTGGTCCTGGTAATAGTCACATCACACTGCTTGGAACTGAATTATTTGAACAAAATCACTCATTCATAATCAGATGAATATTAAATTTGTTTTCTTATTCTTAAAAGAAAGTTGTATGATAATAACACTTTAAATATCTTTCCTTATAAGTTTGAATAATAGACTTCCTTTTTCATCAACTTGTTGAAAGAGATGTTAATATATAAAGAGCCAAGAAAAATGGAGCTACTCAAGTGAGAGCTGAGAGAGGGGACAAGCTCCCACTCTACTGCTGTGACCAAACCCCACCCACCCAGTCAGCCCAGAAAAATAAAATAGCACCTCGACAGACTCTGAGAATACTGGTCAGCCCACATTTTGCACAAGACCTCATATTAACACTCACAGACAGAGAAAACTATATTCTTCTTGAAAAGTATAGAGAGGGGCCTGCCCTGTGGTGGTGCAATGGGTAAAGCATCGACCTGAAACACTGAGATCGCTGGTTCCAAACCCTGGGCTTGCCTGGTCAAGGCTCATATGGGAGTTGTGATGCTTCCTGCCCTTCCCCCCCCCCTCTAAAATGGAGGGATAAAAATCTTAAAAAAATATATACAGAGAAGAAAATGATACAAACTGCTTAGAAATCCATTTTAATAAGATTAAAGGCTCAGCAAAATATTTCACATTTGTACATTCTGTTGCCACTTTGTGCCTACATGCTTCCATTGTGGATACACTTCTGGACTGACCTGGGGATGTTTGTGTAACCACTGCCACCATGAAAAGTCATAGATTTTTTTGTGTCTGTGTTCTAAAAAGAGGGATTTCAGATTCGCCAGTTTCGAAACGCCACACTTACTATGTGTATTAATTTATGTGGAACCGAATGTAAACAGGAAGCAAGAAATACATAGGAAGGAACATGGACCTCTATCTAATTAATAAAGTGGCTGGCGTAATTTCTTATTGGATTTTCATTTATATGCTCAATAAAGCCCATTCTTAATTAGTATCTGTTGCAATTATAAAGCCATAAAATGTTCACTAATATCTGAAAAGGCCTGCATGCAGAAAAGAAACCAAAGCTTGACTAATTAATCCAATCATTTGACTTTATTTTACTGTTTTTAAAAAATATATATGCATATATTTTACTTTCAAAGTTCAATGTATGTGTTACAAAAAAATGCAAACAATACAAATGAAAGAAAAATTCGGTCCCACTTCCCTCCCAAGCAATCCTGGTAACCACTGTCAACCATTGTTAACCTTTAGTTTTAAACTTTAGAGAAAAAGAGACATATAAATATAGAAAACATACACAAACATGCACTGTTGATTTGCATACACCAGGACCAAGTGCGTACATAATTATGCACTTTTTGTTCGCATAAATGAAATCACCATTTCTCTGTGAACTTCTCTTTTTCTTTCAGTATTATGCTATTGTCATGCTTCTTTTCATGTGAGTATATGAAAAATTTAAAATAAAAATAAAGATGCATACCTGAAAATTTATCTAGTAAACAGAATATGTGTCCTTCAAGTAGCATATGTTATCAAGTAGGACAGTAAACTTTTAAATTAAATCAGTCATCCCTAATAAAATTGGCTAACATTTCTCCAATATTTACAGAAATGAAATATAACTAGTTACAGAACATTATTACCCAGGGGTGGACACATAGTTTTCTCTGAGGCAGATCTCATAGATTTCCAAAATCTTTAGGGTATCAATACTGCAGCATTAACATTCTCTTATGTTAACTATTGAAATTTTCCAATTAGTGTCTCTGTGTGGCTGGTGCCCTTATGCTGACTTTACATAGAGTATGTATCATTTCCTTCAAGGATCCTGCATAAGTCTCATCATGACAAAATCAATCTTCAGTGCAGAAAACCCACTCTGGCTCAATCTCTTTTAACCTCTCCCACCCCTTCCCCCCAACTTCAAGTCACTGAGGGCCCAGCAGCAAGTCTGTCACCAAAATGTCCTATTGAATGAAAATTCAACCTCTCCTCCTTGGGATTATCTCAAATCATTACAAGAGCTTCTCTTGGAGCTCCCAGGTGAGGCACAAATTTGGGGAAGCTAAGGCAGTCTCGATGGAGACCAAGGCTTGCTATTCATACCTTTTAGTTTCTGCTTAAATGTCTGGAATGGAGGGCTGAGGTGAAGGCTGAGGGAGTTTAGGCGGATCAGCTGCCAGGGGTATAGATACCCACTGCTTTTACCCTTTGTAAAATGTGAAGCACCTTCTCTGTGTCTTTGTTCCCGAGCAGTGCCAGACAATGTAAACTATTGGAAAAGTCTTCCTCAACATCCATTAGCAAAAACTGAAGAAAATCACCCAGAGATTTGTCTTCCCTTTTACATAGAACAAATCATTAATGAGAAATGAACAAAACATTCAGGACGTTTTGTTGGGCACTTTGTGTTTGGTGCTGTCTTTGAACTAATTCCCTAAATAGTACTCCTATGAAGTGTTACAAACAAAAAGGTTTAGAAGCTTTCTTCTGTTGGGTTGTATGGAAACACACCATGAGACACAACATGAGATGACAAATTGGGATGTGCTCTGGAGACGCACCCTCAAGAAAGTGAGGGAGGCTGGATAGGGCAGAGTTAGAATCTGCAATGCTCTTGCAAATGAAGCCTCCTCTCAGCCTATACGGATTTCTGGAGCAGACACAGCCCTTCAGAGTTGTTTCAGGCAATGGCAATGTTGAGGTGTTTCTCTCCATATCCGGGCTCCCGCCGGGTGCCTGCTGAGTCATGTCCTGTGGAAAGGGGTGAAGCCAGCCGTGAGCAAGGCAATTCTCTGAAGCCAAGAACAATGCCCAATGAGATACTCAGCTGTGAGCCTTCAACAGCCCATCTTTGCAGCAGTTGGGGGGTGGGTGCCTCCCCCTAAGGAGAAGATGTGGAAGAGCACCACTGCATATCCATCACAAAAATCATGAAGTCATTCTAATAGTCCATTAGCACGAGTTGCTACTGTTAGAACATGCATTAATCAGATATTCTATCTTATGAGTGCCTGGCACATAAGTACATTTCAATTTATATAGAGGACTTGCCTCAGTTTCTCTAAGTATAAAATGAAAATTCTAATCAACCTATAAGGCATGCTGTGGTTGTGAACTAATCAACAAAGCCATCCAGGCTTCCCAGACACATGTCTACAAACTGACGGGAATTGAGAAAGCAAGCTATGGATTTTTTTCCAATAGGGTATTACAAAGAATAAATGAGCAAATATAATTTATAGAAAGAAATATCTGCAGTGTCAGAGCAGGTAATAAAAGCACTAAAAATGATTTCTGTCAGGATAGGAACACAAAAAGAAAACCTTATAAAAACAAAGAAACTTAAAAGTTTTGGAAGCAATTGACATATGGAAAATTATTCATGGATCAAAAGTTGCTAAAAGCCTAAAATCTCTTCTAGTTTCTAGAGAATCAACATATTGTAGACATGGTTTTAATTGTAAAGACTTAGCATATGAATAGAATTGGCAGAGGATTGATGTTCCAAAGTCTTGAATTTCCAAATATAAATTGTACTGTATCGGCTCTTTGTTCACTTAATGCAGAGGAGAAAAGACAGTATCCTGCTAGATGTCTTTGTTTTTGCCTCTGAACATGCACATTTAGAGCAACGTCCAGTTCTATTTCAATTCCAATTATAAATGGAAAAATGTATAGATATATTATCATTCTTGTTTGCTTATATATTTTTTTATTCAAAACAGATTTCATTTTCCTGTTAAAAACAGCTGTTAGAAACTCAGAAAATATTTCTGTTTTTGTAACATTCATCTTATAAGATGGGTAAAATTTTTCTATAATTTTGCATCTAGGAAGCTTAGAATCATGAAAGAAATATAAACAAAGTGAATTGTAATCAAATAGTTATTAAATTTTGTATTCCCTCTTATAATTATGTATATCTTTGTGAGATAGACATGGACATCAACATATAGAAACAGATGATTGGTGAATGGATAGAATTAGTATAATCAGTGTACATAAAGCAGGCTATGATATATACCAACTGCCTCATTATAACATACACAATAATTTGCAGTTACATTTTATATATTAAATCTCTGAAAGTCATAAAGACAGAGAAGTAATTTTATAATATAATATTGATAAAAATTATAAAAATAAAAGTAGAAAAAGGGATATTAATTACAGCTAGTGCTCGACTTATGACCACGATTGGTTCTGACAGATCTATTGTAACATGATTTGGTCATAAGTTGAGTAGGTTATATGTACAGTACTGTGAAATGATGTTATAAAAATCTCTAAGTCATATTTTATCATAATTTTCTTTCATTATTGTTATATATCATAATTTTCTTTGTTCATTTTATGCCATTTGTATCATCTCTACACCATTTTGTTTCTTATTTTTACATTTGTCAGGTTTAATTAAGTAAAACACTGCATTACCAGTTCAACTGGTTTAATATTTGCAAGGACAATTTCCTCTTGGTAGACATCTTGGGAGGGGTTTGATGAAAAATATCCAAGACACAAAACATAAATCGCTGTACCGAGTCTGGGATAACAGTTGAAATGGTGCACAGGGTGATGGTAGTGCTGCCGGAAGCTGGTCCGCACTGTTGTATGCCCAGCTGTGCAACGCTTGCGCTGCCAGACACAGAGCAGTCATGGCTAGTGATTGTGGTCATAAAGTCGAATGGTCGTAAGTTGCATAGGTCGTAAGTTGATCAATATTTGTAGTTTTATTGAAATTACAAGAGAAAGGTAAGAAAAAAAATGTTATGAATTTCAGTTTAAACTTCTCAGTGCAATTGTATGATAATTTTCTGGAAAAGTTTCTAAATATTAGTAGCCTATGTGCTATTAGAGAGGATATGTTAAAATGCAATAAAGTGACATTCAAGTCAAAGTACTTTCAAGAATTTAAAGAGTATATTAGGCTTAGGGAGCATCATTATATTTTAACTGTGTTTTTTGCTCTATGTTTTTCTATTGGTGGCCATTGAAAGTAAAATCTACGATAGTTCATTAGCAGTGGGGCTCAAAGCAAAATAAAGGAAACTACTGCTGGTCTCTTGAAGTGGTAGATTTCAGAACCAGTGCCTGCAACTCGAGTAGACTGAGCCCTAGTCGGCATCATAACAAACTTATTAAAGCAATGCCCTGTGGTCCTTTCTCAAATTTAATTCCAATTTTTATATCAATGTATTAAGTACTTCTTGAAGTTCAATCACATCCAAGTCTTTAAGATGGAACCTTTATCCAGAACACAATTCTATGCAATGTGGGGAAGAATTTTCTCTTTGTTTAAGATAAAAGAAATTCAGCAAGATCAGTCTAGACAGTAGATACTGATTCAGTATTTCTGAAGGGCTCCTTGCATTTCTATTACTTAGATGATATTAATAATAGGACAGAAGAAATGTCTAGTGCTATATGAAGCAAACTTTTCTCACTGTTTTGAACATATGTAATGGTCTGTAGATCATAACCATTTCTACTGCCTGTTATTTTTACAGGGGTGATTGAGTTGGGTCACAGGAAAAATCAGTCTTTATCATCTTACTAGGTACTATTCTAACTCATACTAAAAAGGAAGAAAAATATCTGATAAATTTTCTCTTTTTTATTACAGTTTATATTTAATATTATTTTGAACTAATTTCAGGTCTATAGAACTGTGGTTAGATAATCATATACTTTACAAAGTGCCCCCCCCCCTGGTATTTTCACTACCCACTAGCACCATACATATTCATTACAATATTATTTACACTAATCCGTGCACTGTACCTTAACTCTGCATGACTGTTTTGCAACTACCAAGCTGTACTTCTCAATCTCTTTATCTTTTTGCCCTGTCCCCTAACCTCCCTCATCTTTGCCAGTCATCATCTGCTCTCTGTATCTATGAGTGTGTTTCTGTTTTTGTTCATTTATATTGTTTTGAGATTCCACATCTGTATGAAATTTGTCTTTTTTTAAATATTATTTTTATTAATTTTAATGCACTGACATTGATAAATCAGGGTACATATGTTCCGAGAAAACATCTCCAGATTATTTTGACCTTTGATTATGCTGCATACCCCTCACTCAAAGTCAAATCGTCCTCCCTCACCTTTTATCTGGTTTTCTTTGTGCCTTTACCCTCCCCCCACTCCCTCCCTCTCCTTCCTCACCCCTTCCCCACCCCTCCACCCCACGCCCTGTTACCATCACATTCTGGTCCATGTCTCTAAGTCTCATTTTTATGTCCCATCTATGCATTGGTTCATATAGTTCTTAGTTTTTTTCTAATTTACTTATTTCACTCCATATAATGTTATCAAGGTCCATCCATGTTATTGTAAATGATCCGATATCATCATTTCTTATGGCTGAGTAGTATTCCATAGTATATATGTACCAAAGCTTTTTAATCCACTCGTCCCCTGATGGACACTTGGGCTGTTTCCAGATCTTCGCTATTGTGAACAATGCTGCTATAAATATGGGGGTGCATTTCTCCTTCTGGAACCATTCTATGGTGTCCTTGGGGTATATTCCTAAAAGTGGGATGGCTGGGTCAAAAGGCAGTTCGATTTTCAATTTTTTGAGGAATCTCCATACTGTTTTCCACAGAGGCTGCACCAGTCTGCATTCCCACCAGCAATGCAGGAGGGTTCCCTTTTCTCCACATCCTCGTCAGCACTTATTCTGTGTTGTTTTGTTGATGAGCACCATTCTGACTGGTGTGAGGTGATATCTCATTGTGGTTTTGATTTGCATTTCTCTAATGATTAATGATGTTGAGCATTTTTTCATATGCCTATTGGCCATCTGTATATCCTCTTTGGAGAAGTGTCTATTCATTTCTTTTGCCCATTTTTTGATTGGATTGTTTGTCTTTTTGGTGTTGAGATTTACAAGTTCTTTATAAATTTTGGTTATTAACCCCTTATCAGACATACTGTCAAATATGTTCTCCCATTGTGTAGTTTGTCTTTTTATTCTGTTCTTATTGTCTTTGGCTGTGCAAAAGCTTTTTAATTTGATATAGTCCCATTTGTTTATCCTGTCTTTTATTTCACTTGCCCATGGAGATAAATCAGCAAATATATCGCTGCGAGAGATGTCAGAGAGCTTATTGCCTATGTTTTCTTCTAAGATGCTTATGGTTTCATGCCTTACATTTAAGTCTTTTATCCATTTTGAGTTTATTTTTGTGAATGGTGTAAGTTGGTGTTCTAGTTTCATTTTTTTGCAGGTTGTTGTCCAATTTTCCCAACACCATTTGTTGAAGAGGCTGTCTTTACTCCATTGTATTTCCTTACCTCCTTTGTCAAATATCAGTTGTCCATAGAGCTGTGGGTTTATTTCTGGGTTCTCTGTTCTGTTCCATTGATCTATGTGCCTGTTCTTATGCCAGTACCAGGCTGTTTTGAGTACAATGGCCTTGTAGTATAGCTTGATATCAGGAAGTGTGATACCTCCCCCTTTATTCTTCTTTTTTAAGATTGCTGAGGCTATTCGTATTCTCTTTTGGTTCCATATAAATTTTTGGAATTTGTGATCTATATCTTTAAGTATGTCACCGGTATTTTAATTGGTATTGCATTGAATTTATAAATTACTTTGGGTAATATAGACATTTTAATGATGTTTATTCTTCCTAACCATGAGCATGGTATATGCTTCCACTTGTTTGTATCTTCCTTGATTTCTTCTATCAATGTTTTATAATTTTTCGAGTACAAGTCTTTAGTCTCCTTGGTTAAATGTACTCCTAGGTACTTTATTTTTTTGGTTGCAATAGTGAAGGGGATTGTTTCCTTAATTTCTTTTTCTGATTGTTCATTGTTGGTGTATAAATATGCTCTGATTTATGAGTATTAATTTTATATCCTGCCACCTTGCTGAATTCATTTATCAGGTCCAGTAGTTTTTTGACTGAGACTTTAGGATTTTCTATATACAATATCATATCATCTGCAAATAATGATAGCTTTACTTCTTCTTTTCCAACTTGAATGCCTTGTATTTCTTCTTCTTGTCTGATTGCTGTAGCTAGGACTTCCAGGACTATGTTGAATAAGAGCGGTGAAAGGGGGCACCCCTGCCTTGTTCCTGATCTTAAGGGGATTGCTTTTAATTTTTGCCCATTGAGTATGATGTTGGCTATGGGTTTGTCATAGATGGCTTTTATCATGTTGAGGTATGTTCCCTGTATTCCCACTTTGCTGAGAGTTTTGATCATGAATGGGTGCTGGATTTTATCAAATGCTTTTTCTGCATCTATTGAAATTATCATGTGGTTTTTCTCCTTCCTTTCATTTATGTGATGAATAACATTGATAGATTTGCAAATATTGTACCAGCCTTGCCTCCCCAGAATAAATCCCACTTAATCATGGTGTATGATATTTTCCATATATTGTTGGATCTGGTTTGCTAATATTTTGTTGAGGATTTTAGCATCTATATTCATCAGGGATATTGGCCTATAATTTTCTTTCTTTGTGTTGTCTTTACCTGGTTTTGGAATCAGAATTATGCTCGCCTCATAAAAGGAGCTTGGAAGTCTTCCTTCCTCTTGAATTTTTTGAAATAGCTTGAGAAGGATAGGAGTCAGTTCTTCTTTGAATAGTTGGTAGAATTCACTTGTAAAGCCATCTGGCCCAGGACTTTTCTTTGTTGGGAGTTTTTCGATAACTGTTTCGATCTCATTTGGTGTAATCAGTCTTTTTAGGTTTTCTGATTCTTCCAGACTGATTTTTGGAAGATTGTATGTTTCAAGGAATTTGTCCATTTCATTTAGGTTATCTGGTTTTTTGGCATACAGTTCTTCATAGTATTTTCTTACAATCCTTTGTATTTCTGTTGTGTCGGTTGTTATTTCTCCCCTCTCATTTCTAATTTTATTTATTTGAGTCCTCTCTCTCTTTTTCTTGGTGAGTCTAGTTAAAGGTTCATCAATCTTGTTTACCTTTTCAAAAAACCAGCTCCTAGTTTCATTGATCCTCTGTATTGTTTCTTTAGTCTCTATGTCATTTATTTCTGCTCTGATCTTTATTATTCCCTTCCTTCTACTACATTTAGGCTTTACTTGCTGTTCTTTTTCTAGTTCTTTTAGATGCAGGGTTAAGTTGTTTATTTGAGCTTTTTCTAGCTTCTTACAGTGTGCCTGTAGTGCTATGAACTTCCCTCTCAGTACTGCTTTTGCTGTGTCCCATAAATTTTGAGTTGTTGCAAGCTCGTTATCATTCGTTTCTCGGAATTTTTTATTTCTTCTTTTATCTCATTCTTAATCCATTCGTTATTTAACAACCTGCTATTTAATTTCCATGTGTTTGAGAATTTTTGAGCTTTTCTGTTGTGGTTGATTACTAGTTTCATGCCATTGTGATCAGAGAAAGTGTTTGATATGATTTCAATCTTCTTAAATTTGTTGACCACTTTTGTGCCCTAATATGTGGTCTATCCTAGAGAATGTACCATGAGCACTTGAAAAGAATGTATATTCATTCTGCTGCTTTAGGGTGAAAGGTTCTTTAGATATCTATTAAATTGAGTTGATCTAGTGTGTCCTTTAAGTCTGCTGTTTCTTAGTTAATTTTCTTTCTTGAGGATCTATCTAGTGATGTTAGTGGGGTATTAAAATCCCCTACTATTATAGTGTTGCTGTTGATCTCGCTCTTTATATCCATCAAAGTCTGCTTTATATATTTAGGTGCTCTATATTAGGTGCATATATATTTATAATAGTTATATCTTCCTGTTGGATTGCTCCCTTTATCATTATGTAGTGGCCTTCTTTATCTCTTACTATGTTCTTTGTTTTAAAGTCCATTTTGTCTGATATAAGTATTGCTACCCCAGCTTTTTTTTCATTTCCATTTGCATGAAATGTTTTTTTCCATCCTTTTACCTTCAACCTATGTGCATCTTTTGTTTTAAGGTGTGTCTCTTGTAGACAGCATATGTATGGGTCTTGTTTTCTTATCCATGCAGCTACCCTATGTCTTTTGATTGGATCATTTAATCCATTTACATTTAGGATTATTATTGACACGTAATTGCTTATTGCCATTTTATTCTTTAAAGCTGTATTTCTCTTTTGCTATATTCTTTTCCCACTTTGGTCTGTTTACACCATGCCCCTTAACATTTCCTGCAGCACTGGTTTGGTTCTAATGAATTCCTTGTGTTTTTTTTTTTTTTTTTTTGTCTGGGAAACTTTTTATTTCTCCTTCAATTTTAAATGATAGCCTTGCTGGATAAAGTAGTCTTGGTTGTAGGTTCTTGTTCTGCATTACTTTGAATATTTCTTGCCATTCCCTTCTGGCCTCAAGTGTTTCTGTTGAGAAGTCGGATGTCATCCTTATGGGGGTTCCTTTGTAGGTGATAACTTTTTTTTCTCTAGCAGCTTTTAATATTTTCTCTTTATCGCTTAGCTTTGGTATTTTAATTATGATGTATCTTGGTGTAGGTTTCTTTGGGTTTCTCTTTAATGGAGTCCTCTGTGCTTCTTGGACTTGTGAGAGTTTCTCTTGCATTGATTTAGGGAAGTTTTCAGCTCTGATATCATTGAACAAAGTCTCTATCCCTTGTTCTTTTTCTTCTTCTTCAGGAACCCCTATGATGCAGATGCTATTTCTCTTCGTGTTGTCACAGAGCTCTCTAAGAGTTTCCTCTGACTTTTTGAGTCTGTTTTCTCTTTTCTTCTCTGCTTTCATGCCTTCATTCCAGTTGTCCTCCAACTCACTGATTCGATCCTCAGCTGTATCCATCCTGTTTTTAATTCCTTCCATTGTGGTCTTCATTTCTGATATTGTATTTGTCATCTCCAACTGATTCTTTTTTAATATTTCAATATCCTTTTTTATACTTGCTATTTCTTTATTTAGGTGTTCATGATGACCATCCATTGTTGTTCTAAGATCCCTAAGCATCCTTAAAATCATTATTTTAAACTCTGCATCTGGAAGTTTGATTATTTCCATATCACTCAGTTCATCTCCTGAAGGTCTCT
This sequence comes from Saccopteryx leptura, assembly GCF_036850995.1. Lineage (NCBI taxonomy): Eukaryota > Metazoa > Chordata > Mammalia > Chiroptera > Emballonuridae > Saccopteryx > Saccopteryx leptura. Next base: position 39,194,759 of record NC_089505.1, on the reverse strand, counting down.
CTTGTGGTTTCATTTGGATTGCACTTCTTTGTCTTCTCATTGTGCCTGGGTATCTGGGTGTTTTCTTTGTAGAGCTGGTTGAGTCTAGGCTTGGTGTTGTCTGTCTCTAGTTTTTATTTGTGTTGTTTCTAAGTCTTCTTGGGTTGGCTTCAGCTATTATTTGTAATCCACTTTAGGATTTGGGCCGCTTTGAAGTCTTGATTTGTTTGTTTTCTTAACAGGTGATTGTCTTGTTTGCTGATCTCAGGAGGGGGATTATTTGAAACTGTATCCAGGAATGTGGTGGGTGTGACCTGAGGCTTTGAAATCTTCTTCTGCCAGTTAATCTCTCTGGGGGCGGGTTGCTTTCTCAACTTCAGTAGGGGGAGGTGTATCTCAGATTTCCAAGGAGACCTGAGTTACTGCCCCTCCTCCCCACTTCTTGTTTTCAGCTGTGTCTTGTTGCGCTGATTGGAGCTGGAGAGATGTCTGTATCTCTGTAACCTGGAAGTACTTTTTTATTTTGCTTTGTGGAAGGATCAGCCCCTCCCCCAGTTATGGCCACCTCCAGCACTGAATGAGTCAGCTTTTTATGTCATTACCTATATTCCTCTCCCCCTCACCATCCGTCTCTCTCTTCTTTCTTTTTGGAAGACAAGCGGGCCTTTTCAACACTGCTTGTTCCATGGTCACCAGGTAAGTGGCTGTGAGCAATATTTACTGCTCTTTATCCTTGGAATTGAGAGCCCAGCCTTACCACCACCACCCCCGTTCCTGTAAGCAGGGGAGATTCAGGCGCTCTCTACCAGGTTTGTTGTGGCTTCTTCTTTGCTCCTTGATTTTTGAAAGCTGTTCTTGTAGTCCAGATTTGGTTTTTCATGCTGATTGTTCATAAATTAGTTTATAATCCAGTTTGGTGGTGTGAGCTGGGAGTCTGTGCATCTTCCTACTCTGGTGCCATCTTCAGGTCTCTGAAATTTGTCTTTTTTTGACTGACTTATTTTACTTAGCATAATACCCTCTAGGTTCATCCATGCTACTGCAAATGGTAGCATTTTGTTTGTTTTTATGGCTGTTTATTATTTGTATCTTTGATTTTTCTTTCTCCTCCCTCTTCTCCTCCTCCTCCTCCTTCTTTCTCCTCCTCCTCCTTTCTTCTCCTCCTCCTCCTCCTCCTCCTCTTTCTTCCTCCTCCTCCTCCTCTTTCTTCTTCTTCTTCTTCCTTCTCCCCCTCCTTCTTTTTCCTTCTCCCCCTCCTTCTCCTTCTTCTTATTCTAATAAAACTTTTTTTTTACAGTGACAGAGAGAGGGATAGATAGGGACAGACAGACAGAAATGGAGAGAGATGAGAAGCATCAATCATTAGTTTTGTTTTTGTTTTGTTTTTTTTCTTTTTTTTTTTTGGTTTTATTTTAATTTTATTTTTTTTGTATTTTTCTGAATCTGGAAATGGGGAGAGACAGTCAGACAGACTCCCGCATGCGCCCGACCGGAATCCACCCGGCACGCCCACCAGGGGCGATGCTCTGCCCACCAGGGGGCGATGCTCTGCCCCTCCGGGGCATCGCTCCTTTGCGACCAGAGCCACTCTAGCGCCTGGGGCAGAGGCCAAGGAGCCATCCCCAGCACCCGGGCCATCCTTGCTCCAATGGAGCCTTGGCTGCGGGAGGGGAAGAGAGAGACAGAGAGGAAGGAGGGGGTGGGGGTGGAGAAGCAAATGGGCGCTTCCCCTATGTGCCCTGGCCGGGAATCAAACCCGGGTCCCCCGCACGCCAGGCCGACACTCTACTGCTGAGCCAACCAGCCAGGGCCAATCATTAGTTTTTTATTATGACACCTTAGTTGTCCATTGATTGCTTTCTCATATGTGCCTTGACCGTGGGGCTGCAGCAGACCGAGTAACCCCTTGCTCGAGCTAGTGACCTTGGGTCCAAGCTGGTGAGCTTTGCTCAAACCAGATGAGCCCATGCTCAAGCTGGTGACCTCAAGGTGTTGAACCTGGGTCCACTTAATCCCAGTTCGATGCTCTATCCACTGCACCACCGCCCAGTCAGGCAAGACTCTAACATTTCTTATAGTACTGTTTTTATGGTGATGAACTCCTTTAGCTGGGAAGCTCTTTATCTGTCCTTCAATTCTAAATGATAGCTTTTCTGGGTAGAATACTCTTGGTTGTAGGTCCTTGATTTTTATCACTTTGAATATTTGGTGACAATTCCTTTTGGCCTGCAAAGTTTCTGTTGAGAAATGAGCTCATAGGAGCTTTCTTGTAGGTAAATAACTGCTTTTCTCTTTCTGCTTTTAAGATTACTTTTTGTCTTTAACCTTTGGCATTTTAATTATGCTGTGTCTTGGTCTGAGCTACTTTGGGTTCATCTTGTTTGGAACTCTGTGTGCTTCCTGGGCTTGTATGTTTATTTCTTCATTATTTTGTCATTATTATTGTTATTATTTTGTCATTATTTGTTCAAAAAGGTTTTCAATTTCTTGCTCTTTGTGTTATCATTCAGGCACTCTGTTATACGAATGTTAGTATGCTTGAAGTTGTTCCAGAGGCTTCTTACATCATCCTCATTTTATAAATTCTGTTTTCTTTTTGCTGTTCAGATTGGGTGTTTTCTGTGTCCTTATATTCAAATCACTGATTTGATTCTCTGCTTCATCTACTCTATTGTTGATTCCCTGTAATTTATTCTTCATTTATTTAAGTTAGCACATTTTTCATCTCTGATTGGCTTCTTTTTTTGGCTTCCATGTCCTTTTTTATGCTATTGACATTCTCACTAAGTTTGTTGAGTGCCTTATAATCATTGTTTTGAACTCTGTATCTAATAATTTGGTTGCCTTCATTTCATCCAGTGATTTTTCTGGAATTTTCTCCTGTTCTTTCATTTGGGAGCTGTTTCTTTGTCTCTTCATTTTTGCATCCCTATGTTTATTTCTATATATTAGCTAGAACTGCTATATTTTCTGGGCTTAGTAGGATGGCTTTGTGTAGTAGGTGTTCTGGAGGACCCAGTGGAGCAGACATCCCAGTTACTCGAGCTGGGTACTCATGCACTCCCTGTGTGGGCTATGTGTGATGTTCTGTTGTAATCGAGCCATGATTGCTGTTGGCAGGTCACTGGGAGGGATTGACCCACAGGCTGATAGGATGAGAGGACTGACTTTGACTACAGCAGAGGAGCTGCCATGCAGGGGCCAACTGTATGGAATTAGGACATGCTTCAGTGGGGCTTTGCTGGCCCCTGAGTCTCTTCCTTGAGTGTGTGACTCATGGAGGTGTTTGGGTTGTAATCTAGCATGGTCTGAAGCTGTCCACCAAGTGCCATGGCACTGGGGCCTCCCAGTAGGTGCAAACAGCACTGCCTGTGCCCTGCCTAGGGCCACCTAGCATGAACTGCAAATATATCTGCAGGTGGCTACTACTTTTGGGGGTTGGAGGTGCTCAAGAGAGGCCAAGCTGCGAACCAAGGCCAGATGCAGGTAATGCCGGGCCTGGGGCCACTTAGTAAATGGTACAAAGTACACAGATGCCAGATGTTGCTTATTTAAGAGATTTTGGGATAGTCTGAAGCATGAGACAAGAAGAGGTCATTTGTATGGAAGGCTACTGGAAATGGCTCGGGTGGACCTGCAAGAAGGATGGAGCGGGCTCTCAGGGAATCACCGGGACAGGGCAAACAGTAAGAGCCCAGTTGATGAAGACTTAGATATGGAGCCTGAGTCTTCATCAGTAGGGGTTGGACTCATCAAAGAAACGACCTCTGCCAGCACGTCTGTGTGAGAAAGGTGCCCCTCCAGCCTTTGTCTTGAGCCACACAATTCAGTTCCTCCCCTTATGTCCCTGGCACCTTTCAAGCTGCTGCTCTAGTGCTAGAGGACAGAAAGAGTGAGTCTGAATAAGTCCATGTGTTGGCCCTTTAAAAGGAATTGCCTAGGACTCTAGAGACCTCCCTTTCCTTCAACCAAAACTCCTGCTGGTTTTTATAGGCACAAGTCATGGGAATGTCTCTTTCTGATAATGAAACCCTAGGCTACAAATACTGACATAGAGATGGGACACCTTGCTCCAGGAGGGGATCTTTGTAGTTGAAACGTCCTTTCTGATTTTTAACCATCAAATGTTGATATGGGACCTGCCCATTCATTGTCTCCAATCTCGATGTGGATTCTTCTTTAAATCCTTAGTTATAGGACTTTCGTTCAGCTAGCTTTCAGAAGGTTATGATGGTTGTTCTATAACTCAGTTGTAATTTTGATGTGGTTGTGAGAGGCTCCAAGTATCACATTTACCTATGCCGCCATCGTGACTAGAACCCTGATTAATTTTCTTAAGTTACAGTTCTCTAAAATATATTTCTTCATGCTTAGGAAAATACTAGAGAAAAAAGTTATTTTCATTATTTTGATCATCAAACTATTAGATTATTCACAATTTGTGAACTTTAGTTGAAGAATTTTCTAACATTCTACTTATAATGAGACTCAGTATGTTTATAACTCCACCAAATATTTATATTATAAATAAATGTAGACCCATTTCTTATAACACTAGTAAAAAGTGTCTTTTACTTTTCCTGTAACTGTTTTGGCTAATGAAGTTTCCTGGTTGGATTTGTTCTGATCATCCTTAAATCCTTCCATGCTGACAGTTTTAATTAAAAGAAAAAAATTCCAATCATTTCTCTAATGTCAGAGAAATGCTGAGTACAAATCACTTCTATTCATAATTTCAATACCATCTCCTCTGCTAAAGCTTCATGAAATAGTTTTGGCATTTATAGTTTTTCATAGACTGCATAGTAAATGTGAGCAATGCAACTTCTTGTAATAAAAAAATTAAAAAATATATATATTTATATATATATTAAATATAATATATATATATATATTATACAGGGCCAGCATAAAGAGATAAATATGTAGTATAAATCAGTACTCATATTTTTCTGTTTTATTCTTATTATGATTTTAGATCCCACTCTCCCCCCAATTTTGAAATTTTGTCAAATTTGCCATGCTTTCCCCTAACAATTCAAATAATTCTTTGTCTTGTTTTTTGAGTTTTATGTCTGTTCCTGACATTCTCTTTAAATCATCTTTTCCTTTGAACTACATTTTTCTTATCTACCAATACATTGTTATTGATAGTTCTTAAGATGAATATGCCCTCTTTTTTTTTTTTTTTTTTTTTTTTTTTTTTTTTTTTTTTTTTTTTTTTTTTTTTTTTGCATTTTTCTGAAGCTGGAAACGGGGAGAGACAGTCAACAGACTCCCGCATGCACCCGACCGGGATCCACCCGGTACGACCACCAGGGGGTGACGCTCTGCCCACCAGGGGGCGATGCTCTGCCCCTCCGGGGCGTCACTCTGTCGCGGCCAGAGCCACTCTAGTGCCTGGGGCAGAGGCCAAGGAGCCATCCCCAGTGCCCGGGCCATCCTTGCTCCAATGGAGCCTTGGCTGCGGGAGGGGAAGAGAGAGACAGAGAGGAAGGAGAGGGGGAGGGGTGGAGAAGCAGATGGGCGCTTCTCCTGTGTGCCCTGGCCGGGAATCGAACCTGGGACTTCTGCACGCCAGTCCGACACTCTACTACTGAGCCAACCGGCCAGGGCCTGAAGATGCCCTCTTGATAGACTTTTGGGTTTCTTACATTCCAATAATATTGTAGCATTATTACTCATTACTCTGTATTATTGATTTTTTTTTTTTTTACTTTTCCTGCACTTTTCACATTTATTTTCTTTTTTTACTTCAACTTACTTTTCTTTGACTTACAACTTTTTAGGTTAACTGAATCTGAATACCCGATAAGAAGAAATCTGTATTTCTGGATCAAATAAGAAAGGCATGCTGAGACTGAAATGACAGAATCATATGCTAAGTGTGGAGACATAGGGATCAGCCCAATCAGGCTAGCAGGTAGTTTATCCCTGTATGATCAAAATTGGACCCTAAAATAACAAGGTGATCTTTTTTTTTTCTCATGACCAATCTGCATTATTTATTTAAGGTAACTCCTGCCATAAGCAGAGGGCCAGGAGAACCTGGGTAGTAGCCAGATTGTCCCGATTCATATTCGTAGCTCATCAGAAGCATATTCACATGAGTGTTATGGAATAGAGTATCTCCCCAAGGAAAGGTCACGGACCTGAAGTGGAGACTGGGATAGGCAATGAATTTGGGTCTCTCACGTTCTCTATGGGGTGACTTTATGAAGACATGCTCACTTCCGTTTTGGGAAGTGTACCAGAGCAGGCGAGGGCCTTCCACATACGAGCTGAGCGCTCCTAGCCAAGGGTGTCACTAAACACAGGCCACACCAGCAGTGGCTGGACCCACCTATCTGCCCAGAAACCCCAGACTGAGCTGTCCCCACCATACTTTTTCTGCGCTACAAGATGTGCTATTGACTCTCATCCTCAGACCCCATGGGAACAAGGTTCTTTTATTTTATTTTATTTTTTTACAGAGACAGAGAGAGAGTCAGAGTGAGGGATAGACAGGGACAGACAGATAGGAACGGAGAGATGAGAAACATCAATCATTAGTTTTTCGTTGTGCATTGCGACACCTTAGTTGTTCATTGATTGCTTTCTCATATGTGTCTTGACCATAGGCCTTCTGCAGACTGAGTAACCCCTTGCTTGAGCCAGCGACCTTGGGTCCAAGCTGGTGAATTTTTGCTCAAACCAGATGAGCCCACGCTCAAGCTGGCGACCTCGGGGTCTCAAACATGAGGTCCTCCACATCCCAGTCTGACGCTCTATCCACTGTGCCACCTCCTGGTCAGGCGGGAACAAGGTTCTTAAGCTCACTGAGAAGACAACTCTGGGCTTACACTGAACCAAGAAGCAGTCGTGAACATTTCCCTCCATAGAGTTTATTCTCATTTCCTACAATTGTACATATTTAACACAAAATTGTGGTTATGAGTGCTTTGCTTGTTTTCTTGGAGCAGTGGTAGATATTTAGGCTATTTGTGGGCTGCAGGATTTATTTAGGCCTTAGTGTCCAACTGAGTTAGCGTACGAAGGTAAAGCTGTGGTCTGCCTGCCCAGTTCCCAGAAAGGAAGCGGTGAGAATCAGTAACCATTTCACAAATAGGAAAACTATGGCCCAGAGAATGTGTGACTCACTGAAAATTATGAATATAGCACATAGAAGAGAGCATATTTAAATCAAGATCTAACCCTAAGCCTTACTTTTATTTCTAGTCATAGCTAATATTTTAGCATGTTTTATTTGGTTTTCAACTGTTAATTCCATACCCACTTTGCCTCCCCAAAATATATGGGTATATTTTATCAGCTAACAAATTAGAGAATTCTGGTGAGCTCTTCACTCAGCATTAAGAATTTCTGAAGGTTTCAAACAAATGTAGAGAATTCTTGCCACATTACGTTGGTGATAGGATGATTTTTGTGAGATTTTATTTAATGCGCCTGGAAGTATGGCAATATAATTATACCATTACCTTTGCTATAAATGTTATCATTACTTAGAAAATTATTCTGTTATTTCTCAATCCAAGGTTTTTTATTTGTTTTCCATGACCTCTAATAACTGAAGGTGTTAAAATGGAATTATGCATGCTGGGCAAATAAATATGTCCATTCATTTTAAGTACCTTGACCTTTAATTTCATTGAGTTTGTCCCCTCAATCTCTTATTATGCATCAAGGTACAAGGGCAGAACAAATTCATTTTCATTCTTCCCTTTGTTATTTTGAAATAATCAAAGTCAACTCTTTTCTGTTTTTCTAGATTGATAATTCTATATCTTTCATATTTAAATTTTTAATTAGTAACAGCCAGATCATTGGGTAGAGAAATGAGCAGCCATGAATTAAGTCACAGCTTAAAAATGGGTTTAAAAAATATGTTGAAAGTTGACCAGATGGAATATGTTACACTTTAACTGAGGACTTTGTGAAGCATCCATTTGGTTTATGATCCTTCTGCCCTTGAAATAAAACCTAGGTTAATGGAGGCAAAGCTGAACTTGCTGTTTTGTGAAATGTATGGAAGACTACAGCTTTTAAAATTGCTAAAATCATCAGTATTGTTTTGACATTTGGATATATTCCCATTTTATTTAAAGAATTAGCTGTTAGCTCATATATTTAGTTGCCTCTTGCCCTATCCGGTTTTTCATTTAAACTTATATCCAAAATGGCATTCATCTCTAATATTATAAGAAATACATTCTTGGAACTGAAGTCTGGTTCTGCAAAACTAAGAGCCCAGCTCAAAAGAATAAATTTTAAAGAATTTGTTTCCTTTTTGGAAGGTCTTTAAATAAAAAGAAATAAAAGGCAGTTGAGTGATGACATTTTACAATCTTCTGAGAATTCCCAAGAATATGATTTTCTATAACATGTTTCCCTATAGGAAAATCTCTCACCCCCTGCCCAACTTCCCCAGTAGACTGAGATCTTTAAAGAAAACTGCTTATTATTTATTGTTATATTTGCAGCTCCCAGCTTACTTTATAGACTCATTAAATGTTGTTATGAAAATATATATTTAGCCAGAATGGTGAAAATGTAGCAAAAGTAGTTGACCATTTTGATTGAAAACATTTCATTCATGATATACGTACAATGAATTACCCTGAGGTATATAATGACTCCCTTTGATTGAAGTGGTGAGCTTGGTGGAACTGTGAAGAGTTTTAGGATACTTATGAGTTCTCAAACAGCTAGTAGTTTCTTCTGTCAAGGTTAGCTTCTTTCATACGGAGGACGGCAAATGAGGACATTAAAGGCAGCATTAGGTAGGAAACACAGAGAAATTGGGTAGCTCGCTGATTTTTCAGGCCGCTGGACTCTTTCCTCGCGCAGCAAAGGAAAGTTATGTTCCTAATATGTGTTACCAGTGCCCTGGATCAAACATTCATTGCACTAATTAAAATAATCACATTAATTACTAAGTAATCTGTAGCCAGCTACCCTTTCCATGCTTTGTGTTTACTGAGCCAGTGAGAACAGGCAGTGTGCATGGAGTTTCATCTCAAAGTGAGTGCCTACCAGAGTGCCTAGCACAACTCAGTGTTCAAGGATTCATTTCTTGAACACTGCATGAAATAGAAAGTGGTTGGAATAAATATTTTCACTGAAATCATCCAGACCATGACAGTCTTGCCTGCCTTTTATCACTTTTCCATCTCTTCTTTCATTGCTTACTTTAAATTTGCCATGAACCTTTTACTCTTCTTCGAAGTAACCCGTAAAACTGCCTTGCTACTCTTATAAATATTTGGATAAATAGTTATACTTAAGAGTTTTGTTAAAATTATAAATAAAGCATTTTACTTACAAGGTAAGTAGTTAATGGCAGAAAACTTTTTGATACATATAATATCTCAGTTTTACATAGGATACATTTCTGCAAAGCTCCCAGTGCTTGGACAGATACTATTTATGTTTACAACAAACATCACTGAAGAGCCAGGATAGAGTGTGTCGTATTGCCTTCACTCTAAGGAACAACCTGAGCTTCGATTGCTAAGTGATTCACTCACAAGCATGCTGCTCATCACTGGACTGCAGGACCACTCTCTGCGAATTCTGCAATGCAGCCACTCCGAAGTGATGGAAGTATTGGTCTGGCTGCTCAGAAATAGCTGAGCTGAAGTCCTACTAGCAAGTCAGTTTATCTGATATTGCCCATATGCATTTAACATTTTGACATCTAAATGGAAACAAATAAAAAATGTGTAGGAATACAATGCTTTTAAGTGCTATCTTTAATATCTATTTGTACATTATAGAAATGCTATAGTGTTTAGCATATGAAGGTCTACAGTACTCTAAACTAGCCATCTCATGTTAATATAGATTTTCATGTAGAAACACATATTAATAATTTCAACCAAGATATAAGTACCTTATATATGAACAAAGACATATTAAATTAAAAAACCTTGTAAATCAGGTTTATTAGAAATACCTGTGTCATTGCTTAATAAGATGAGAGTGTTTATTTAAAAACAAAATTATAAAGCATTAGACTTGAGGCTGATCATTTTTTATTTTAATGAGCATTTTTAATGCTATAATGAGCAAGCATCAATGACTTTCTAAAACGATATTAAAGTAGGTTTAACTTTATATCTTGAGCAAGTTGCTGAGATAGAGCAAGGTGCCCTTCCACCCTTCACCAGGTTTCTATAGCCTACAAAACTATAGTACAGTATCAAAAATAAGAAACCGACATTGGCACAATGTGTGTAATTTTATGCTATCTTACTGCATGTGCAGGTTTGTGTAACCACTATGGTAATCAAGATGCAAAGCCATTCCATTACCATAAATATCTCCCCAGTGTTTCACTTTTGGGCATGTCTCCACCACCCCTTAGCCCAGGGGTCTCAAACTCGCGGCCCGCCCACCAATTTTGTGCGGCCGCAGACTAATCAAACTTCGTGGATTAGTCTGCGGGCCAGTCTGTGGGCCGCACAAAATTGGTGGGTGGGCCGCATGCGGCCCGTGGGCCGCGAGTTTGAGACCCCTGCTCAGCCCCTAGCAATCACTAATTTGAACTTCATCTCTAGAGTATTGTATTTTTAGAATCATATAGTGACGCCTTTTTATATTGACTTTTTTTCACTTGGCATAATATCTTTGAAATCTATCCAAGTAGTTGTATGTATCAATAATTTTTTATATTGCTAGGTAATATTTTATAGTATGTATGTACCATAGTTTGTTTAATCATTCACCTGTCATAGGACATTTAGGTTGGTTCCAGTTTCAGGCTGTTACAAATAAAGTTGCTATGGACAATCATATACAGTGGTACCTTTGAGATACGAATTTAATTCATTCTGTAACCGTGCTTGTAAGTCAATCAATTCATATATCAATCTGCCGATACTGGACCCACGCGCCAACGTGCCAACTAGTGGCAACATCCCGAATCACGACTTGTATCTCATAATTTTGCTCAGATCTTGAACAAAAATATGGACCGAGTCGCAGCTTGTATCTTAAAAAAAAAAAAATCATATGTTGGTCTGCTCGTAACTCAAGGTACCACTGTACATGTTCTTTTGTGTGGACATAGTTCTTATTTCTCTGGGATAAAGACCTAAGAGTGTGACTTTGTGTGTGTGTGTAGTAAGCAGTTACTTCTTTTTATCTGTTTGTTTGTTGTTGTTTTTTTTTTGAAAAACTGCCATACTACTTTTTAAAGTGGCTGGACAATAATACCTCCCCACCAGCAATATATGAGAGATTCTGTTTTTCTACATTCTCAGCAGTGTTTGATGTGCCCAAGATATATATTTTTTAAATTTTAGTTCTTCTAATAGGTATGTGATGATATTTCATAATGTTTTTAATTTGTAGTTCCTTAATGTCCGGTGATGTTGGAAATCTTTTCCATATCCTTCATTGCTATCTGTTTATTCTCTAATGAAGTATCGTTTTCTGTCTTTTGCCCATTTTCTCATTGTAGTGCTAGTTTTTTTTTAATGTTGTGCTTTGAATGTTGTTTGTATGTCTTATAGATAAGTTCTTTGTCAGATATTTTCTTTCACTCTGCAATGTGTCTTTTCATTTTTTTGGCAAGGTCTTTCACAGAGCAAAGTATCTAATTCTGATGAAGTCTTATTTTTTTTGTTTTATGGCTCATGCTCTTAATGTCATCTAAGAACTCTTTGCCAAGACCTTTTTCACAAAAATTTTCCCCTACAATATTTTTTAAAAGTTTTATGGTAATGAATCTATGATTAATTTGAATTTGTGTTTGTATAATATATTGTTTAGGTTAAGGTTAATTTTTTACCTATGAATATTCAATTTCTCCCATACATTTGTTGAAAAGGGTCTTTTTCCCACAATTCAATTTCTTGTGTCCCTCTGTCAAAAATAACTTGAACATATTTGTGCAGAACTGTTTCTTTTTTCTTTCTTTTTTTTTTTTTTTGTACTTTTCCGAAGCTGGAAACCGGAGACAGTCAGACTCCCACATGCACCTGACCGGGATCCACCTGGCACGCCCACCAGGGGGCGATGCTCTGCCCACCAGGGGGCGATGCTCTGCCCATCCAGAGCGTCGCTCTGTTGCGACCAGAGCCATTCTAGCGCCTGAGGCAGAGGCCACGGAGCCATCCCCAGCTTCGGGGCCATCTTTGCTCCAATGGAGCCTTGGCTGCGGGAGGGGAAGAGAGAGACAGAAAGGAAGGAGAGGGGGAGGGATGGAGGCAGGTGTGTGCCCTGGCTGGGAATCAAACCCGGGACTTCTGCATGCCAGGCTGACGCTCTACCACTGAGCCAACCAGCCAGGGCCAGAACTGTTTCTTTTTTTCTTTTTTTTTAAAATAAATTTTTATTAATGGTAATGGGATGACATTAATAAATCAGGGTACATATATTCAAAGAAAACATGTCTAGGTTATTTTGTCATTAAAGTATGTTGCATACCCCTCACCCAAAGTCAGATTGTCCTCCGCCACCCTCTATCTAGTTCTCTGTGCCCCTCCCCCTCCCCCTAACTCTCTCCCTCCCTCCCTCCCATGTCCTCCCTCCCCCCACCCCTGGTAACCACCACACTCTTGTCCATGTCTCTTAGTCTCGTTTTTATGTTCCACCAATGTATGGAATCATATAGTTCTTGTTTTTTCTGATTTACTTATCAGAACTGTTTCTAAGTTCATTGTTATGCTACATTCATCTATGGGTCTCTCTCTCTCTGCTGGTACTATATATACTTCTTGACTACTGTAGATTGTAATATTGGTAGATATTTCTCTCACTTTATTTTTTAAGATTAATTTAGCTATTTGGATTAATTTACTGTTTAATGTTTTTTAGAATAATCTTGTCTATATCTACAGAATATCTTTCTGGTATTTGGACAATAATGGCTAAAAACTTGATTTCAATTTGGGTATAATTGTCAAATTTACTAGATTAAGTCTTCCAATCCATGAACATGGTATGTCTGTCATTTATTTTGATTATTATATTTTTTATTTCATTAGTATTTTGTAATTTTTACCATAAAAAATTATACATGTCTATTTTATTTACATCTGAGTATTTGGAGTGTTTTGAGTGATTATACATGGTATTATTTTTTAAATTTCTGTGTTTATTGCCAATATCCAGAACTACAATATGTTGTTCTTATAGACTGTAACCTACTCTTACTCATTCATTAGTACTAGAAGGATTTTTGTAGAATCCCTATGAGTTCTGAATAGATAATCATGTTCTATACAATAGGGACAATCTTCTTTATTTTTTTGTGATCTTTTATTTGTCTTATAGTTTAGCACTGACTAAACTCCCAGTATTCTGTTTAATAGAAAGAGTGAAAACATTCTTGCCATGTTCCTAATCTTTGTGAAAAAGTATTCATTCTTTCGCTATTAAGTGTGATTTTTTGGTATAGGTATTTTTTATATGTTCTTGATCACATTGAGTAAGTTCACTGCTATTCTTATTTTTCCAAGATTTTAAAAATCATGAATTAGTGTTCAATTTTCTTAAATGATTCTCTATATTAATATAGTCACATGATTATTTTGTTTTTAACATATTTTTTAATGATAAACTTTATGATCCAGCAATCCACCAAAAAGAAATTGAAAATACAGGCCCTAGAAAATAGTATACATGAATGTTAATAGCAGTTTTATTTATGATAGATAAAAGGCAAGAAAAAGCCAAATATCCATCAATAGATGAATGGATTAACACATTAGATATTTATAAAATGTAATGCAGTAAAAGAGAACAAGTTACTGACATATTGAATAATATTAATTGTCTCAGAAATGCCATGTGAGGTGAAAGAAACCAGACATTGTACACTTTTTGATTCCATTTACATTTAGCTCTAGGAAAAGAAGAACTATGATGTATTGATAGAATCAAAGGAGTTAGTCACCTTAGGTTTGAGGTGCTAAATGTTCCATATTTATTGGGATGCTAAATATTCTATATTTTTATTGGGATGCTACTTACATGAGTTTATACAATAAAACCTATTTCAACTGTAGATTTAAAATTTATGCATTTTGTATTTTAATTATACTTCAATTTTTAAAAAATCAATACTTTTACTGTCATGTTTCCTTTATGTTTTAAATTAATTTTATTTTTTAATATATAGAATTGAGTTCTCTTATTTCAAGAATTTTTTATTGAATTAGAAGTTTAAATATTTTTAAATATTTAAATATTTGTGTTTCATTTTTATTTCATTCTTGGTGACATTCACTGTGTGTAAAATACATACATATACATATATATATATTTATATATATAATATTTTAAATCCCCTTTATATCTTTTCTATTTCTATAATATTCTTTATACTTTTAAATATACCTTTTATCCACCTGCAATTTAATTTTCTTTGGTTCTATACCTTTTAATGTCATTAAAATATATGAATATTTTTTCCCCTTAATCCTTCTTGAGAACTGTCAGGTTTTTTTTTGTTTGTTTGTTTTTGTTTTTGTATTTTTCTGAAGCTGGAAACGGGAAGGCAGACAGACTCCCGCATGCGCCTGACCGGGATCCACCCAGCATGCCCACCAGGGGCTATGCTCTGCCCATCTGGGGTGTCGCTCTGCCACAATCAGAGCCATTCTACCGCCTGAGGCAGAGGCCACAGTGCCATCCCCAGCGCCCGGGCAAACTTTGCTCCAGTGGAGCCTTGGCTGTGGGAGAGGAAGAGAGAGACAGAGAGGAAGGAGAGGGGGAGGGGTGGAGAAGCAGATGGGTGCCTCTCCTGTGTGCCCTGGCCGGGAATCGAACCCGGGACTCCTGCACGCCAGTCTGACACTCTACCACTGAGCCAACCAGCCAGGGCCGAGAACTGTCAGTTCTTATTCACATCTTTGCATTGTCTAGCCATCTAATCTCAGAGCTTTTCTATTTTTAAATTTTATTGTCCTTTCAGTGGTTTGCTTTCTTTAGAATTTTTAGCTCATTTTGAAATATAGAGTTTAGTTTTCATTTTTTTATGGCCACATTTTGCGGTGATTTCATTTATTTTTTGTTTGAATAAAATAGAATTCTCAGAACTTTTAGGAAGAGGTTGTTTTATAGAGAAAGCAGAAATGGATGAAAATAGCCTTGACCCCATCACCAGTGCAGGTGTGCCTCCCCTTGTGTTACCTGAATGACTTAATTTATGGCTTTTCTGTGTAGCCATGTCTGTCTCAGAGGTAAGCCTAACTCAGTAAACTTGCCTCCTCGAGTCTTATGTTTTAATATAGTTCTCTCATACTGTATTTAGAAGACATATTTTGCAGTTACAGGACTATCCGGGATCTGTTGTCTCTGGATCCATTTCCTGTAGTATTTATCTTTTCCTTACCCACAATTTTCGTGTGTTGTTCATTTCTGTTTGACTTCCAGTAGTGCTCCTCTAGGGTGAGGCTGTATACTTCCAGATATATCTGAGATTCTTGAGAGTTGCCAGATAAACTATAGAAGCCTGGTATAATTTGATTTTTTTTTAATAAAAAGCAAATATATATTTTGTGTGTGAATGTGTCCCTTAGGATATATTTATTTGCTGAATCAGATAACCCTACTCATGAGCATATATGACCACAGCTGTGTCTTTGTTCTCCATATGCTCCCCTCCTCCCACTTAGTGACCCGAGCCATTTAGTTTTAGCACATACAGTGCTAAAACTTTTGTTTTCCTTTCTAAGACTCTGAAGCCCAGGATTCTGTAAACTGGAAGGTTCTTGCCTTTCAGAGTGATTTATTTATGACTTAGAAGTTCTGTGGCTCAGGGGACTCATCAGAAATGTCTTTTCATTTCCTGTAGCTTCCATTGCTAAACTGTTCACCCATATTCTAGGGTTTATGTGATTATTCCTTATCGACAAGTATTATTGAAGATACTTTTGTGTTTTCTTTTCCTACCTTGGTTGATATGTGTGGTTTCTAAAAGGTTTAGAGAGAAAACTTCATAGCTATATATTTCAAGTATAAGCCAGAGAGAGCCCCCAAACCAATAGCTTTTAAAATATTTTCTTATACAGTTGATTTTATACATTGATCATCCTTAATTGTCACACTCTTAATTAATTCTAATAATTTGTCTACCAAATCTCTTATAAATAATTATATCATTTATGAATAATGCAAATTTCTTCCTTCCCAATAATTATTTTTTTGTATTCTCCTCTGCTGCCTAGGATAGCTAGTACAAAGTTGGCTAGAAAAGATGATAACAAGCATCCTAGTCTTGTATTTATTCATCAATTTTATAATGTGAATAATTCTATCTACTTGATAGGATTGTTTGAACATAGAACAAGGCAATCATATAACATTGTTTTAGCAATATTTAGTACTGATTGAATTGATAATAAATGACAGCTATTCTTATTTTTAAATGTCAAGAACCATTTTATGTTATATTCATAGAAGTATAAAATGGCAGAAAAGTTAAGAAGCATAGGAAAAAATAATTAGAATATGAATTGGGCATGTTCACAAATAACTATTATTTTTGTCTAATCTGCACTGAGAAAGAGAATATGTTTGGAATGAAAATATAGATATATAGTGATTTATTTAATGAACATTTTTACATCATTTTCTTCAAAAATAAACATTTAAATATTTACAATAATAGCTAAATTGTAAAACATAGCATATCATCACTTCCCTCTCAGTGTAGGCAAAGCATAGGATTCTGTAGGTGAGCATGGGGAGTGAAAGAACAGGAAAGGGAAAAAACAGTCTCAATGGAAAGGAAGACACAGGTGAAGAAGCCAGAAATGAATGCAAGAATCTTTGTACTACATACATTCTGGGGACTAGCTTTATTGAGATTATGGTACAGACAATATAGATACATTGTCAGATATTTGTACTATATACTCTTTAAAATAGCTATAACCTGTGTGATTTTTAAAAATAATCTAATGTATTTATAAAATAATAGAATGTTTCAGATATTGATCCTACTTTATAAGTTTTCTCATGTAATTGAGCCCTGTTGCTGCTTATTTCTTATGGTGTTATTTTGTTTATATTTATGGTATTTTCATCAAAGTGATTTACTTTTTTTTTTCTGAATAAATTCAGAGGGCATTCTCTTTGCTGTGTTTTGTAGTGATTTCCGCTCATAGTCAGCTTCCCTGGATATTAACTCTGAGACAGAGATTTACAAATAGCAAGTTTATTGGAGAATGCTCTTAAGAAGAAGAACAGGATCCAGAAGATACAATATTGGAACTATAGTGCAGTTACAACACAGGCACCGTCTGGTGTTATGGGGCTCTCTAAAGCCATAATGATCTTTCACATATATCTAAATTTGGGGGTATGGTGAACATCCCTCTGTACTCCCCCATAGACCTATCACTGGGTGAAGGCTTCCTGCAGAAGGGGGACATGGCCTTGAATGAGGCAACTCCCTTTGACCAGGGGGCAGTTCCTTGAGAGGAACTCAACTATGAGACATTAACTGGCCACAGTGGAAGAATGAGTGCTTAACGCTAAAGGGGAGATCTGGGTGGCACCTCACAGGTTACTCTAAATTCCATACCTACATTCTACAATCCACTTGCTTCAGATAATACTGTCATCCCATCTGAAAACAGCCCCTACAGATAGTCTTTGAAAAAGGTAAATTTATAGGATTAGTGGAACAAACCACAGCCCCACTGTTACAGATGGTCTTGGGACAAAAATCAACATTCTTTGTCTCCATTCTCTGCTGTTCATTATATCTATATTCTCTGGACTTTTAGTTATCCATCTAGGTGGCTTACTATTGGGGTAATCTAGACTCTCAAACTTAAGGGATCTAAATCACTTTTCACCTTGCTTGTAAAATGAGGCTATTCCACCATGTATTACTATCAAAACTAGGTAGACAATTAGCAACAAATGCCCTACTGTTTTACCTGGAAGCCAAACATATTCTTCCCTGGTCCCATTCACAATCAGGGTTCAGTCCCCCAGGCAGAAGTGTGACTCCTTTTCTTCACTGTTGGTCTCTTGCATCAAAAGTCTAAAGTAACTGGGTGGCAGTTTAGCTAAAAATTATCAGAACTCTTTCTGTGCTTTCATAAATGTCCTGAATTGCAAACAGGGTCTGGGAGCTTTGTACATCAGTATCAACCAGTCATGAGATGATGGAGGGTTGCTCATGGAGGTGAACATAATCATAAATAAGGCAGCTCATTTTGACTGAGGTTAATTCCAATGAGGGACTTAGCTGTGAGCTATCAACAGGGAACACTTCTGGCAGCTGGCTAATGATCAGTGCCTCAGCCCTAAAGGGGCATCTTGGCCATGCCCACAGCATTCACTAGAGTCTGATTTCTCAGATGCTATTTGAATTCTGTTTATTCCAAATATGTGTCTGTCACCCTGAAATTGTATACAGAAATAAGTTTTATTGATATAAATGAATACTTTTTATGATTTACAAGGAGGATCTATTACAAAATTATAATTCTGAATGAATATGGTACTACTGATGCACCAATGATAAGGACACACAATTTTATAAGTTGTTGGGATAGATTTTTACTGTTCTTTACATACACTTATAATACCTTGTAATCTTGTATTTACAAGGCATGTCTCTGCTAAGTCTGTAGTCAAGTACCAAGAAAAACCCCAAGGATCCTATATGGGCTTCCAATACAAGACCATGGCCTTATCAGTACTCTGAACACGTGGGCTAAATAGTCATAGACTTGTCATAGTAATTTGATGAAGAATAACCTATTGCATGAAGATATAATAAATATACAAGCCAAATATAAAACTTGATTTGTTATGCTGATTTGGGGCTAATTTTACTTTTAAATTAGATAAAACATTTTTAAGAAGGAGATAAGCTAAGAATCAGTAATTTTAGCCTTAAAGTTATTTTTTAAAAATTGGAAGAAACTAATATGTGTGATGAAACAGTACTATTATTGGTGTTTTCAGATGATCATTACTTGACTTTTTTTTCATATTTTGTAAAAGTTAATACATATTAAAGTCTCATTCAAAGGTCATTTTAATACTAAATGTACGTTAAAATTTATGAGTTTTTAAGCATAATTTTAACATATTCTCCAAGGCCCTACCTATTGACAACACCACATTTGATCAAACCATATTAGTCTTGCAAATAATGTGACTACTTGATGGCCATTAGAAGGCCTGATGGATTTTCTCAACATATATTCCTTAAGAAATGATGAATACATCTTTTATTTAAAAAGTTCTTGTATAATAATACAAAAAGTGATTGCCAGTGTTAATACTTTTGGTTGATATCACTCTGCAATCATTATTTCCAATAAAAATGATTGACTGTCCATCATTTCATGATTGGCTGACACAAGAAGTAAAATATTCTTTTTATTGCTTTTACCATTGTTGGACTAGCCCATAGGCACTGCAGCTAAAGTTTGTTATGTGAAAGAGGATGTACTTCTCCAGAAAAATAACAATAAAATCAGCTTTTATTCATCCAGGAATGTTAGTTTTGAAAGTAGATGGAAACAACAATATTTTTCAGATTACAGAGGTAGAGTCATTAAGGAGTTAGGATTTAAACCCAGATCTCCTAACTTCTAAATATATTTTTCTATTAAATAATTAATTTAAATAAATGATGTTAATAATTATATTTCTAGAATTCTGTATAAGTAAATTAAGGTAATAGATCAGAATGTCTTAGAATTCAAAAGGAAATACATATAACAAAAGTCAGACTGAAAATTCTATTAAATCCAGTCTACTCAGTATGCAATGTATTTATAAAACTTGGCTCTTTTGATAAATTACTTGACAGTTAAAAATCTTTTATAAAATATTGAAAACCTCCATATTAATATATTAGTTTAATATTGTTGCATAACAAATTACCACAAACTTAGAGGCTTAAAATAACACCCATTTATTCTCTCATAGTTCTGCATGACAGAAGTCCAGGTGGGCTTGACTGAATACTGTTCTTAGGGTCTAATGAGACAAAACTCAAGACAGCGATTGTCCTGGGCTCTTGTCTGAGGCCCAGAGGTTGGGGTGGGGAGACCATTCACATCTAGCTCATTCAGAGTATTCAAAGAATTCAGCACCATTTGATTATTGGGTTGAAGTCCTCATTTCTTTGCTGCCTGATGACCTGGCATGGTTTTAGGTCTCAAGTGCTTCATATGTCTCTGACTTCCCCTTCTGTCACTAGCCAGAAAAAGTTATCTGCTTCAAGACCGGTGTAATTAGATTAGATCCACCTGGATAATATCCTAGGTTAAGGTAAACTTGTATAATGTGCCTGTTTTATGTCTATAGCATAATGCAATCACAAAAGTAATTCATTGTTCACTATATTGACAGATACTAGGGATTATCGTGGGGCACATTTAGGGAGCAATCATTCTGCCTACCATAATTAAAATAAAAAATAAAATTAAGCAAATTTAAGAAAACTGCTAAAGTGATTATTAAGAACACTAGTTGATTACTATTTAATTTATGAATCAAAGTTTTCAATTAAAACCAAACACCTTAATTAATAAGCAAAGCTTGTAACTTTACATTTTTATCTTCAGAAGGTATAAGTGGAATCAACAAGGACATTTTTACTGGACAATATTACTACTTTTAGAATATCTCTTGTATCACCAAATGATGCATGATTTAAAACTGAATTATGCTCTAATGGACCAGGTACTTGTAAGAGATGTTTTCTTATTAAACTGGCTGATTTAAAAATAAAATAATACCTATGTTCTGTGATGATTTATTTTTGTTTTTTTAAGGGTAAACTTTCTATGTTCAACACTCTGTCTTATGTAATATGCTTTTAAATAAAGGTATTTAATTAAGAGCCTGATCATTTTAAGTTTGTCTAAGATTGATTTAATAACATTTAGTTTGGAATATATGGTTAACTCTTTAAGAATTTCATTTATCTGGGCTTCTTAGTATATTAGAACACTTGAGCCCAAAATACCATTATAACAAGCAGTATTCAACAAATATGGTGTGTCATTTACTATTGACAGTATCCAACCAAGAAAACAGTCTTTCAGAAGACAGATATCACATGAAATATTGGTAAATATCTATACTGTCACTATGTAGGGAGAAAAAAGTTTGCCCAGTAAAAATTTTGAGGGAAATCTTCTTATTCAAAACCAGTTAGGAAATTGTATTGTTGTAGTAGTTTTCAATGTTTGGGAGAACTTTATAGTCAGCTCACACAATCTAATGTCATCCAAGAGGGATGAAGTTTACTTCAGGTGTCAGTCTAATACAAGACCAAAAAAAAAAAAAAATTAAGTGTTGCAGAAGAAAGGACTTTTTCTACTACTTACCTTTCTGCCTGCAGGTGTGGTAGCTGTGAAAGAAAATTCCACAGGTACACACCAAGAGCCATGGCAACAAAGGGACATTGAGACAACAGTAGCCCACTCCAGACTTTGTGTATGAAAAAAGATTTAAAAAACCCTGGATGTAAACTACCTGTAGTTCATTCAGTATTATGTTACTTGCAACCAAAAACATTTCTAATTGAAACAATTGCTTCTTGTTTTGCTTGCATTTTTATCTAATTTACAAAAGCAATCCTGAAGCTGGAAGAGATGAGCCATGCTTTTGAGATAGTAAATGCAAAGCCGTTTAGTAAATTGAAGAAAAAAAAAGTGCTTCTAAAATGGAAAATTAACTATGTATTTTTAATTCATTACTAAACATTACAGATGTATTATTATCTCCAAATTAATATATGCAATCTAGAAACTACTTAAGCACTTAATTTAGCATACTGTAGGAAAAATATACATTTATGTTTACATATGGCCACTGAGTTGAACTTTGCCTTACAGATTTGACTATATTGAACTGCTTTTCATTGGCTCCCCCTAGCCATAGGGCTCTAGGACTATAAATATATTCATAGAAAATATTTTGCACAAATTAAAAAGAAAGAAATTAGTCATATATAGGTGTCTGCATACTGAAAGAGTTTCATTGTTCTTTTCAAAGGGAATTATTTTTCACTTTTTGATTCAAGAAAAAAGAATACCTTTGGGGATAGTTTTTTATTTGGAGATTTGGAGTTACATAAAACTTAAGAGTCATGTTTATATGCTTATTAAAATCATGCCCCTTGGATATTTTCTCATTTATAGTCTGTCTTAGAAATAGTCTATTTAAGCAAACTATATTAAGGTAGGATATAATATGTCAAACTAAACTAAACATTTTTAAACATAAATCCAAATATCTAGAAATTGATTAAAATGGAACAAAAAACAAGAAGGGTAATTAATAGAGAATTAGTTGAATAACTCACAGTGCATCACTGAATTGACATATATGTTGCAGAATACTCAAGGAGACATTTCAGATAAGTGAAAAAAATTAGGTAACAAAACATGAACAAGATTCATGTTTAATTTAAACATACATGATTGAAACAGAGTTATAGAAAAATTATGAAAATAAATAAATAATATTGGTGATTATATTTAAGTATTATATTTTCTTTTTCTGAAGTTCAGATTTAAAATATTTTCTGTAAGATATTTCTTTAATTTGATGAAAATATAAAGCTCACTTTAAAATGAACTAAGTTATGCCAGCTTTACAATGTGTACATAAATATAAAATCACAAGAAAGCTTGAGTGTATGATAGCAGCATTGGTAGAAAAGAGAAGGTAGAAATTTGCCTTCTTGTATTGTCTGCAGCACAAACTATGCTTGGAATTAGGTTTCTAACAGATTCTGTCTGATTACCTAATCAGATCATCTCTCATCAAATTAGAAGTTGTGGTAACATGTTTTTATAGGTATTTCTCCTAAGGGACAAGTTTTTATAGTATGAATTAGTTATAACAGGATTTATGAATTAGTAGAATTTAAATCACAAGTCAGACTGTTATAAACTGATCAAGACTTAGCAAATAAGATGCTTTGCTTGGGGCAGTTTTGCTAAAATATAACTAACTTTCAACAAAAGATGAATATAGTTTAATTATTTTGATCAAGAATATTTGTTTTATGGGTACACATTTATATCTATTAAAATACCTTCATTGTTAATATTAAAACATGTAACTTAATAATTCTAAACTGTTGCTTATAAACTTGTTTTAAGAAATGATTTCCTAATCCAGTGCTTCCTAAGAATACTTCTATCACAGTTTATTAGAACTGATTACATTATTACTTTTATATTAGAAGTATATAAATGATATTGGTGAGTTAATACCAGTGTTGTTCCCTAGTTAAAAAATCATACCAGAACACATTTTATAGATTGCACGGATTGCTGTTCAATGATAAATATAACTCATTTTAGGGAATAAGTGACTCACTTATGTCCTATAATGTTTTTCTGTGTCTATAATTGTCATGTGCATTATGATGGTACTTAATAAATGTGAACTAATTCACTAGCCAAACTTCTCTTTAAGTTAAGCACTTAAGGAATCATGTGGCCAGTATTTAAATTGTACTATCCACTTTCATCTTCTAATAATTATAATAATATTATTGAATAATAGTTTTCTAAATTGTGGTGGTTTTTAAGAGAAATTCAGTAATATGATTCAGATCATTTATTTTCTCTCTCCCCTCTCTCTATATGAATATATATATGCAACTGTTTTCCTGAAATTAATTTTAGAATCATTGTGAATTAGTGAGAAAGATAAAAAGAAATTCATTTGTCTGAAATGATAACATCCTTTTTCCAGAATTTCTACAGAAGGAATTATTTTGATTATATAATGCAAGAAGGAATTATTTTCATAAAGAATGTGTATATGAAAACCTAAAAAACTGCTGTTAAGATTCATGTGCTTTATGTACGTTAACTATATTTTATAACTTAAAAACTCTAGACTTTCATTTTATACAGATCTATTGTAAGAAAAAGAAGTAACATTGGCAATGTTATGGTGTGGCTCATTATTTTCCAAAGCGATGTTTATCTTTCTTTTCATCTGAGGCACTACATTTCTAGTTATTATGGAACTGTGACATGTAATATCACTGTGGCTCTGGGTCTGGCCAATATTTTGGCCTATTATGATTGACAGCTTTAACTAATTTTTTTCTTACACAGCTAATTTGATTTCCTCATTACAGCCACAAATACAATATGGAACCCATGATGATTCAATTACCTTTTTCAGTTGATAATGTTAACCATTTAGCTGGAAACTCAAGTTAAATCAACCTTTTAAATGTTCTACTTACACCTGCAGAAATCAACCCTTAATGGATAAATTTCATCATACAAAAGGATTTGTCTATCATTACAGATAATCTCATAATTTTTACGTAAAATATAAAATATAAGATTTTTTTTCTCCCCATAACAAAAGATTAGGCTAAAGAAAAGCTAGTTTTATAGCAGAAACTATAAGTTAGGTGCTATCTGGCAAGCTTGAGACTTTGCTATCCTGTTAGGTTATCTCTCCCAGGCAGAACATCATTTTCAATTACATTCAAACTGAGAAATTGTCAATTATATCACATCAACTGGCTGTAGCAACTGGGAATGAGTTAGTACACATCTTCACACTCTTAAATAATTATGATGAGTAATTTTTTGAACAGTGTGAACAATAGGGCTTATTGGCAAAAATAACTCATAGACCCAATTACAAAGGAATGTGAAATCTTCAATATTTAGCCAATCAGGTAAAATCTAGTTAGAGGAGATTTGATTTAGATAAATGGAAGTTCCTAAAATTAGAAAAGCAAGACCAAAAAAGCATAATAAAAAATGATAGGAGAATGAAGAAAGATGGTATAAAAAGTTAAATGAGGGAAAGTTAATGAGTAAAGTTAAATGAGATACAGTAAAATTAGATAAAGCCCTGCCTTTGGACAATGATACAAATTAAGGATTACCCTCTGTAGCAATGTGTTGCCACACCACTAAGCGTGACAATTCTCTTATAAATATTTAATAAAAAGAGTGCCTGTGAGCTAACTGGCTTTGCATAAGTTTATATAGAAAGTATATTTTTAATAACCTAAGTAGAAAAAAATTTGGGAATTATTGCTTTATTATTTACACAAGAAGATATGATGATGTAATGTAATAGTCATAATAAAATGGCAACCTGTCATGAGAACTCAAGTATTGACTATTTAAAATATATTATTCTATCCTCACATAAACCCATGCAAGTTTACTACTATTGTAAAGACTATTTACATTTGAGGAAACTGAAGCATAGTGACACCATATGACTTGAATATAGCCATAGAGTTCTTAAACAACAAAACCAAACTTTAGGTCTCAAGTTCTTAATCTCTATATGACATTTATTTGAATGTGATCCATTATCATCTCTATCCCTCCATAAAAATCTTAATTTTGGTGACAAAAACATAGTATTTTTCAGTCTGATATTTTTAAAACCAGACTAAGTGTAATTTACATTTGCATATACTCATAAATGTAAGTAACAAAGTATAAGTAATATCTAAATTAATCTGGATAAAGATTCCAGATTCTTATTATTCAATATATGATATTGAAATAGTGACCATGCCATGTTTATGACATGGATAAAGACAATATTTTCAACATTAAATAAGCTTAAAATATAATTTCAGTTGTAAAACAGATTTTTCACAGCATTGACATTCTTTTACCCCATTAGGAAGCATGCTTACCAATGACAAATTTTTAGGGAAGTTTAGTGTATATAATACAGTGTGTTTCATCAGCTCTTACCAATATTTACTTATGTTGTTTTTTGGATTTAGTAAATACTGCTTATTTAGCTGTCCATTTTTAGTAAGGAGGGCATAATGTGTCATCATGAACAAAGGACATGATAAAACACTTTGTTTAGTCATTCTTTTATTTTTCTTAGTCACTTGAACAAAGTCACAGGAAACTCTAGGAACTTCTTTTTTCTTACCTTCTTACTCTTAAAATAGGACCCAGTACTTCACTATATTCTAAAACTAAAATACAAATCTTCAAAGCAATTGAATAAGTATTGATGTTAGTTTTTATATAAAAAGTTTTTGAGATGAATTCATACATCATAATACCGAACAAACTTAGCTGTCTCATTAGATCTCTGTGCTTAAACTGGGATCTATACTATTGTCAGCTCAGCTTCCTTACCTTATTTCTAGTCCCCAGCTCTCCAGTCAAACAGCCTCTCAAAACCCTTTTGTCTTAGACCATTTAGTTTTGCCCTTACGTTAGTATCTCTGAGAATTGCACCTGTCTAGCATTTAGATGAACCCAACACCTGGAAAACAGCTGAGTCATTAGTATTAATTATACTGACTCATCAAGTTGGGCTCTCAGTCCTCACTCCTCTGAGTGATCTTAGCATACTCATAAAAACCAAATCTGGGAGGGTAAAAGGGGTTTTGCAACTGAAAACACCAAGATTTTCTCCATATTGCTCCTCATTTCTTCCTTGATATACAAAATGTTTTCTTAGTACCTATTTTGTGCAAAGTACTAACTTAACAAATTACTGACAGAAACATAACTTTTTAAATGGTCCCTTTTTGCAGGAGTTTATGCAAATAGAGATAAGGCATATGGAATGAAAATAGGGCAAGCAGGATTTTCCTGGAGCACTAAGCATGACTAAGCCGATTCCAAATGAATATCATTCAGGAGGTGCAATTTAAGTTGACCTTTGAAGAAAAAACAAATATTGATAAGTAGTAAATGGAGTACCTAGGGAATAAAAATTATTAAACAATGAAGGAATAGCACATAAAAAGACACAGAGGTAGCAAGTAGCTTTCCATGCACATGGAACAGCATGTAATCCAGTATATTTAGAATCCACAATGAAACGTATCCAAAAATATAACATGATACAGGATCATTGAAGGTACTTGAACTATAAAATATAGATTTCAGAGATTCTAAGATGGCAGCAGAGTAGACAGACATACAAACTGCCATCTCCCAGGATCAAACTGGATTACAAGTTAATTTAAGAACAATCATCATAAAAAACCAACTTTGGACTAAAAGAACAGGACTCGAAAACCAAGAAGCACAGAAGAGACCACACTGAGACTGGTAGGAAGTGTGGGAATGCTGTGGGGGCTCCCCCACTCCTAGGAGTGAGGGGTGACTGAGGGTCCAGAGGAACTCTCATGGCAGGGGGAGAGACCCTGGGAGGTGGGATTCCTCAGCCCCAGGGATGAAACCCCAGCCTAGAGACCCAGAGACTGGGGGAGATAGCCTGACAGCACTGAGTGGGGAGAAGAGCAGGATTTCTGTCTGCAAGAAACAGATTGCATAGAATGGGTTGCAGCCTTAAAGGGCCAGCACAGAGATCCTCTCTCACAGCCACTTGCTTGGGGCTCTGGGGATTAAACAAGCTGAGAGAGCTGGTCTTGTGTGAGGAGAGTGGGGGAATCAAGGCACAGGGACAAAAATGGTGATGGGGAGAAGAACATCTGTGCTGAATCATTCTCCAATACTGAGATGGTCATATGCAGGGGAGGGGGCACTCCTTATGTCCATCATGAGCCTAGTGTAAGTCCAATTGACCCACCTTCAGAAAGCTCTCCAGATCCATTCAGCATGAAAGGCATTTGGAAAGGAGGAAGTAAAGGAGAGGGGCAGTGACTCAGGTTTCTGGGGAGACCTGAGTTACACCTCCTCCTTCTGATATTGAGAATGTGCGCCACCCCTAGAAAGTACCTGGATAGACAATGCCTTCCCATTCTCACACCCACCACATTCCTGTGGACTTACCATACAGAAAAAAAAAGGCTGGGATAGATTTTGAACTGGGGCCAAAGGGCAAGATACACCCACTACCACCCCCGTGTCCTAATCACAAAAATTTCCTGCTATGCTCAAAAAAAAAAAGCAGCAGGCAAATTAAAACTTTTATGTGGCTCACATTGTTAGGGAAAATTAAAATCCAAGCAACCAACAGAAGTTGAGGGATTAAGCCCTGGAGGAGGGGCAGCATTCCCTGTACCAACCTCAGCTGCCCTAACCCAGCAAGCTTGCAATCAGCACACAGAAAAATGGGAAGGGAGAGAAATGCAAGCCAAATGAATCAACAAGAGAAATCTGCAGAAAAAGAACTGAATGAGATATAAGTAGCCAAATTAACAGATGCAGAGTTTAAAATAATGATTGTTAGGATGCTTAAGGATCTTAGAGTTACAATGGATGGACATAATGAGCACCTAAATAAAGAAATAGCAAGCATCAAAAAGGACATTGAAATCATAAAAAATAATAAGAAATGATAATTACAACATTAGAAATGAAGAATTCACTAGAAGGAATCAACAGCAGGCTGGATGAAGCAGAGGATAGAATGATAGAATCAGAAACTGAGATAAATGAAAACACAGAAACAAATCAGCAAAAAGAAAAGAGGATCAAAAAGTCTGAGGAAACTCTGAGAGAGCTCTGTGACAACATAAAGAGAAATAACATCCACATTATAGGGGTTCCTGAACGAGAAGAGAAAGAACAAGGGATAAAGAACCTGTTTGAGGAAATCATAGCTGAAAACTTCCCTAAATTGATGAATGAAAAAGTCACACAAGTTCAAGAAGCACAGAGAGTCCCATTCAGGAGAAACCCAAAGAGACCTACACATCATAATTAAAGGATACATCATAATTAAAATACCAAAGTTTAAGAGACAAAGAATACTAAAAGCTGCAAGATGAAAGCAGTCAATCACCTACTAAGGAGCCCTCATAAGGATGACATCTGACTTTTCAACAGAAACACCTGAAGCCAGAAGGGAATGGCAAGAAATACTCAAAGAAATGTAAAACAAGAGCCTATAACCAAGACTTTTTTATCCAGCAAGGCTATTGTTTAAAATTGAGGGAGAAATTAAAAGCTTCCCAGATTAAAAAAAAAAAAAAAAACTCAAGAAATTTATTACAACCAAACCAATGCTGCAAGAAATGTTAAGGGGCCTGTTGTAAACAGAGCAAAGAAAAAAAATCTAGATAAAGAGAAATGTAGATTTAAAGAATAAAATGACAATAAACAACTACATATCAATAATAACCTGATATGTAAATGGGTTAAATGCTTCAATCAAAAGTCATAGGGTTGGCCCTGGCCGGTTGGCTCAGTGGTAGAGCATCAGCCTGGTGTGCAAGGGGTCCCGGGTTCAATTTCTGGCCAGGGCACACAGGAGAAGCGCCCATATGCTTCTCCACCCCTCCCCCTCTCCTTCTTCTCTGTCTCTCTCTTCCCCTCCCGCAGCTGAGGCTCCATTGGAGCAAAGATGGCCCCGGCGCTGGGGATGGCTCCTTGGCCTCTGCCCCAGGCACTAGAGTGGCTCTGGTCGCAACAGAGCGACGCCCCGGAGGGGCAGAGCATCGCCCCCTGGTGGGCAGAGCATCGCCCCCTGGTGGGCATGCCAGGTGGATCCTGGTCGGGTGCATGCGGGAGTCTGTCTGACTGTCTCTCCCCATTTCCAGCTTCAGGAAAAAAAAAAAAGTCATAGGGTAGCTGCATGGATAAGAAAGCAGGACCCATATATATGCTGTCTACAAGAGACCTACCTCAAAACAAAAGATATGCATAGACTGAAAATGAAGGGATAGAAATAAATATTTATACAAATGGAAATGAAAAAAAAGCTAGGGTACCAATACAGTAGTACCTTGAGATACAAATAGACCAACATACAAATTTTCTAAGATACAAGCTGTAACTCGGTCCATATTTTTGCTTGAGATCCATGCGAAATTTCAAGATAAGAGTCATGATTTGTAAAGCTGCCGCTAGTTGGCATGTTGGCACATGGGCCCAGTATCAGAAGTTTGATATACAAGTTGACTGACTTATGAGTTCGGTTACAGAATAAATTAAATTTGTATCTCAAGGTACCACTGTACTTATATCTGACAAAATAGACTTTAAAACAAAGGCTATAGTAAGAAATAAAGAAGGTCACTACATAATGATAAAAGGAGAAATCCAACGGGAAGATATAACCATTATAAATATCTACGTACCTAATATAGAAGCACATAAATACATAAAGCAGATTATGATAGACATAAAGGGTGAGATCAACAGAAATACTATAGTAGTAGGGGATTTTAATACTCCACTAACATCAATGGATAGTTCCTCAAGAAAGAAAATTAACAAAGGAACAGCAGACTTAAAGGACACACTAGAACAACTGGATTTAATAGATATCCTCAGAACCTTTTATCCTACAGCAGCAGAATATATATTCTTTTCAAGTGCTCATGATACATTCTCAAGGATAGACCACATGTTAGGACACAAAATGTGTCTCAATAAATTTAAGAAGACTGAACTCATATCAAGCATCTTCTCTGACCACAATAGCATGGAACTAGAAATCAACTACAATAGAAAGGCTGAAAAACATTCAAATACTTGGCAACTAAACAGCATGTTATTAAATAACAAATGGCTTAACAATAAGATCAAGGAAGAAAATATTTCCTGAAACAAATGAAAATGAACATACAACAACTCAAAATCTGTGGGACACAGCAAAAGCAGTCCTGAGAAGGAAGTTCATAACATTACAGGCATACCTTAAGAAGCAAGGAAAAGCTCAAATAAACAACTTAACCCTGCATCTAAAAGAACTAGAAAAAGAACAGCAAGTAAAACCCAGAGGAAGTAGAAGAAAGGAAATACTAAAGATAAGAGTACAAACAAATGACATAGAGGCTAAGAAAACAATACAGAAGATCAATGAAACCAAGAACTGGTTCTTTGAAAACCTAAACAAGATTGATGAACCTTTAATCAGACTCACCAAAAAAAAAAAAAAAAAGAGGACTCAAATAAATAAAATTAGAAATTGGAGTGGAGAAGTAACAACTGACACAACAGAAATACAAAGGATTGTAAGAAAATACTATGAAGAACTGTATGCCAAAAATTAGACAACCTAGGTGAAATGGGCAAATTTCTTGAAACATATAATCTTTCAAAAATCAATCTGAAACAATTCGAAAACCTAAACAGAACAATTACAACAAATGAAATTGAAACAGTTGTCAAAAAACTCCTAATAAATCAAAGCCCTGGGCTTTATAGGTGAATTCTACCAAATATTGAAAGAACTAACTCCTATCCTTCTCAAGCTATTTCAGAAAATTCAAGAGGAGGGAAGGCTTCCAAGCTCCTTTTATGAGGTGAGTATAATCCTCATTCCAAAACCAGGCAAAGACACTACAAAGAAAGAAAAGTATAAGCTAATATCCCTGATGAATATAGATGCTAAAATTCTCAACAAAATGTTAGCAAACCGGATACAGCAATATATGAAAAAAATTATACATCATGATCAATTGGAATTTATTCTGGGGAGGCAAGGATGTACAATATTTGTAAATCAATCAATGTGTTTCATCACATAAAAGGAAGGAGAAAATCAAATGATAATATCAATAGATGCAGAAAAAGCATTGGATAAAATCCAGCACCCATTTACAATGAAAACTCTCAGCAAAGTGGAAATACAGGGAACATACCTCAACATAATAAAGGCCTTCTAAGACAAACCCACAGCCAATATCATACTCAATGGGCAAAAATTAAAAGCAATCCCCTAAGATCAGGAACAAGGCAGGGGTGCCTCCTTTCACCACTCTTATTCATCATAGTTCTGGAAGTCTTAGCCACAGCAATCAGACAGCAAGAAGAAATAAAAGGCATCCAAATTGAAAAAGAAGAAGTAAACTATCATTCCCTGATGATATGATATTGTATATAGAAAACCCTATAGTACAGTTAGTCAAAAAACTACTGTACCTGATAAATGAATTTAGCAAGGTGGCAGGATATAAAATTAATACTCAGAAATCAGAGGCATTTTTATTTTATTTAATCACCAACAATGAACTGTCTGAAAGAGAAATTAAGAAAACAATCCCCTTCACTATTGCAACAACAACAAAAAATAAAGTACCTAGTAGTAAATTTAACCAAGGAGGTTAAAGACTTGTACTCAGAAAATTATAAAACATTGATAAGAGTGACATCAGAGAAATGGCACCGTGAGAAGCACTCCCAATACCTCTTCCCAAAATTTCAACAAGGTCTTCAACCAGTGACAGAAAAATCTATCCTTGGAGCATCGGGAAGACCCACACACTGAACACGAAGGTATAATCAACCCTGTAGGAAATAAGATGGAGAAAGGAACACTCCGCCTTCCTCACTAACCTGAGCAAGGCTGCTTTCACCTGGGACTGAGAGAGAGTGGAGGCTAAGGGGGGCAAAGGGTGTGGAGGGAGCCAGGCTGCAGCACAGATGTCCAAGCAGAGGAAAGAGTGTGCCTGCGGTGACTCAGCCCACGTGAGCTAATGCCCGCACCGGTCCGGCAAAGGCTGGCGAGCAGCGGCCGCCATTAGCCCCAATATCCTGGTCGGCGAGCGTGGATAGTGTGTGAGAAGTTCCTCCTAGCACCCCGGGAGTGGGCACCTGTGTTCCCCGACAGAAGGGCAGGGTCAGAGGCCTCTGGGTGGGCTGTGACCAGAGTCTTGGTGTGGTCCTTGCACCCTGAACAGCAGAGTGTGGGGAGTGCGCAAAAGCGAACTTCCCTACACCTGAACTTCTCCGGGCGGGCAGGGCACCTCACCCAGCTAACCTCACCTCATTCAGGCTAACATCTGAATGTTAAGAAGAAAAAAATACTGAAGCGCTAGGGGGAGGGGCACGCAGGCAGCTTGCAGACTGACTCCAGAGCAGAACTGCAGATCCAATCACTGAAATTAGCTTAACCCACAGTGTGTTCACCTCGCAACTGACCTACATGGCTCTAACTGACAAGATCTCTCTCAGTTCAGCGATCTAAGACAAGAGGTGTGATATTTTCTAGTGCCTCTTGCTATGCACGTCGGGGTGGGAGCAACTTTCTGTCAGCTGATACAGGGTGAAAAACATATTCCCACAGAAAAAAACTCAGAGAACACTGCAGAAGTTAGATAGGCGAGGCTGTAGGCTTTTTAACAAGGAAGAAGCCTGCAGAGAGCAATACCACGGAACACTAACACTAAGGCAAATTTAACTAGATATACCTGGGGATCTGAACAGAAGTCAACACGCCCCCCTACCTGATTAAGCTGGTGGCACTGATTGGCAGAGCTTTCATACTTAGGGCTATACGTTAAAAAGAGAAACTTGGCAGCCTTTAAGATCTGTTCTGCAGGCAGTGACTAGGGCATCTTCTTCCCAGCCAAAACAGGTTACAAAGTGCAAAAAGCCTGGGGAGAGTGGTCCCACAGAGTGCTGAGGCATACGGGACATGCCTAGAGGCTCATTGAAAGGCACCTTGAGAGCAATTGGCTCCCAGTCCTGCCTGTTTATGCTCATGGCTCTGACTGGCAGAGCCTTACCCAGAGCCCTGCACTGAGTGGGGATAGAGTGGGGATTTGCCAGCTCTTTGAACCTCTTACTCTCCAGGCAGATGCAGTGTCAACCTCATAGCTGGATCATCAGGCTGCTAATTCAGGAAGGAGAGACTAGGAATGAGGCTCCAGGAAAACGGACTCTATCATTGTTGGAGCCTGCGAATGCTAACGAGCCCCAACTACCAATGAGACTGAAGCCTAATATATAACATTGCAACAAAGACTCATCAACTGCAAATTTCTACCTAAGTATACCACAGGGGCAGAGCCTTGGGTACAGAGCCACTGACCAGGAAAAGGGAGAGGAAAAAAAAAGAAAGAATATAACCTCTCAAAATCAAGAAAAATCCACAGACTTTATAACTTTTTCCACTTTTTTTTGTTTCTTTCATTTTCTTTATTATTATTTTTTCTTCTCTTCCACCTTGGTCCTTTTATTCTCTGCCCATCTTATTCTTTTCTCTTCTTGAACTACATTACCCATAAGTGTTACATTTCCCATTTTCCTTCTTTTCTTCCTTTCTCTCTATGAGGGTTACGCTCCAAAACCCTTAACTCTCTCTTTTTCTTTTTTTTTCTTTTTTCCCTTTTTTTTCCTTCCCTCTCTATTCATTTCTTCTTTTCTCCTTTACTTTTCCTCTCATTAAATCCACACTCATAAACAAATTATTTTATTTGGGACTCAAATTTTCTCTTTGTGGCATTTTGGGCGCTTTTTATTTCGCTTATTAACTCATTAGCATTCGCCCCAACCCCAGCTCTCCATTGTATTTAGTTTTTATTCCACTTAATACAATGGTATTTTTTTTCTTTTTCCTGTTTCCCTCTTATACCTCTCATTAGATCTCTCAGTAAAACATCACTTACAAGCAAATAATTTTATTCTTGATCCAAATGTTTTCTTTTTTTCATTTTGTGGGTCCCTACTTCCTTTTTTGCATGTTTATCACATCTCCCCAAATCAGGCCCTCTGTTATAGGTAGTTTATGTTCCATTTAGCACAATATAATTCACAGTTTATCATGGGATTTTCTCAAGGAGGAAGGGAAAAGAGGGGAAAAAAGAAATAATTTTTTTCCATTTTTTCCTTTTTATTCTTTATTAATTCTCAGTGCTATTAACAAGACCATCCTCAGATGCCATTAAGGAAAAGGAAATAGAATATCATGGATACAAAAGACAGAGATGTAGCACAGATAGATGAGGAAAAATCTATGGAGAAAAAAAATATTGGGAACCTTGGAGCAAAATGACAGAGAATTTAAAATAGAAATCCTAAAAATACTCAGAGATATACAAGAAAACACCAAAAGGTAATTTAGGGGCTCAAAAAACAACGAACACAAAAAATCTATTACCAAGGAAATTGAAACTATAAAAACAAATCAAACAGAGATGAAAAACTCAATTTATGAACTGAAAAACAAGGTAACAAGCTTAGCTAATAGAACAGGCCAGATAGAAGGTAAGATTAGTGACATAGAAGACAGGCAACTTGAGGCATAACAGAGAAAAGAAGAGAGAGACTCAAAAATTTAAAAAAAAAATGAGAAAGCCCTACAGAAATTGTCTGACTCCATCAAAAAGACTAACATAAGAATAATAGGTATATCAGAAGGAGAAGAAAGAGAAAATGGAATGGATAACATATTCAAACAAATAATAGACAAGAACTTCCCAAGCCTATGGAAAGAACTAAAGCCTCAAATTCAAGAAACAAACAGAACAACGAGTTTTCTTAACCCCAACAAACCTACTAAAGGCATATCATAGTGAAATTCGCACAAACCAACAGCAAAGAAAAAATTCTCAAGGCAGCCATGGAAAAGAAGAATACAATATATAAAGGAAGGTTTATTAGATTATCATCGGATTTCTCAGAAGAAACTCTACAAGCTAGAATATAGTGGACCCCAATATTTAAAGTTCTGAAAGAGAGGAACTTTCAGCCAAGAATACTATACCCATCAAAGCTATCCTTCAAATAGGAAGGAGAAATAAAAACATTCACAGATACAGGAAAGATGAAGGAATTTATCATCAGAAAACCCCCACTCCAGGAAATACTAAGGGGTTTTCCAACCAGATACAAAGAACAAAACCACAAGTAAAAACTCCACCAAGAACACAATAAAACCAAATTTAAACTGTGACAACAAAAACAAAAAAAGGGGTGGGAGGACAGAGAT
Organism: Saccopteryx leptura; assembly: GCF_036850995.1. Lineage (NCBI taxonomy): Eukaryota > Metazoa > Chordata > Mammalia > Chiroptera > Emballonuridae > Saccopteryx > Saccopteryx leptura. Next base: position 39,159,227 of record NC_089505.1, on the reverse strand, counting down.
TAACAGTAGTAAAGGATGATGGAGCACATAAGCACTCATAAGATAGTGCACTACAATGAACATGGTAGGTATCCTTTTCATTACTTAATGGTAACCACCCCTGAAAAAAACACCACAGATGCACATGACTTAAAAAAGGTAGCAACAGAGGAAAGAAGTATGGATCACAACCAAACAAAAACAAATGATAGAAACCAGAAAAGAAGAATCAAACAAGATACAAAACTAACAGAAAGCAATTTATAAAATAGCAATAGGGAACCCACATGTGTCAATAATTACACTAAATGTTAATGGATTAAACTCACCAATAAAAAGACACAGAGTAGCAAAATGGATTAAAAAAGAAAATCCAACTGTATGTTGCCTACAAGAAACACATCTAAGGAACAAGGATAAAAACAAATTCAAAGTGAAAGGCTGGAAAACAATATTCAAAGCAAATAACATCCAGAAAAAAGTAGGCGTAGCAATACTCATATCTAATAATTCTGACTACAAGACAGCAAAACTAATCAGAGACAAAAAAGGACATTTCATAATGATTAAGGGGATGCTGAATCAAGAAGACATAACAATTCTTAATATATATGCACCAAACCAAGGAGCACCAAAATATATAAGACAGCTACTTATTGACCTAAAAACAAAAACTGACAAAAATACAATCATACTTGGAGACCTCAATACACCACTGATGGCTCTAGGTCATTCATCCAAACAGAAAATCAATAAAGATATATTGGCCTTAAATGAAACACTGGAGCACGAGGATATGATAGACATCTACAGGACATTTCATCCCAAAGCGACAGAGTATATATTCTTCTCTAATGTACATGGAACATTTTCAAGAATTGACCATATGTTAGGCCACAAAAAATAACATCAGCAAATTCAGAAAAATTGATATAGTACCGAGCATATTTTCTAATCATAAAGCCTTGAAACTAGAATTCAACTGCAAAAAAGAGGCAAAAAACCCACAAAAATGTGGAAACTAAACAACATACTTCTAAAAAATGAATGGGTCAAAGAAGAAATAAGCGCAGAGATCAAAAGATATATACAGACAAATGAAAATGACAATACAATATATCAGAATCTCTGGGATGCAGCAAAAGCAGTAATAAGAGGGAAGTTCATATCACTTCAGGCTATATGAACAAAAAAGAGAGAGCCCAAATAAACCTCTTAACTTCATACCTTAAGGAACTAGAAAATGAAGAACAAAGACAACCAAAACCAGCCAAAGAAAGGAAATAATAAAAATCAGAGCAGAAATAAATGAAATAGAGAGCAGAAAAACTGTAGAAAAAATTAACAAAACAAGGAGCTGGTTCTTTGAAAAGATCAACAAAATTGACAAACCCTTGGCAAGACTCATCAAGGAAAAAAGAGAAAAGACTCATATAAACAAAATCCAAAATGAAAGAGGAGAAATCACCACAGACATCATATATATACAAAGAATTATTGTAGACTACTATGAAAAATTATATGCCACCAAATTCAACCATCTAGAAGAAATGGATAAATTCCTAGAACAATACAACCTTCCTAGACTGAGTCATGAAGAAGCAGAAAGCCTAAACAGACCAATTAGCAGGGAGGAAATAGAAAAAAAACTATTAAAAACCTCCTCAAAAATAAAAGTCCAGGCCCAGGCAGTTATACTAGTGAATTCTATCAAACATTCAAAGAAGACTTGGTTCCTATTCTACTGAAAGTCTTCCAAAAAATTGAAGAAGAAGCAATACTTCCAAACACATTTTATAAGGCCAACATAACCCTCATACCAAAACCTGGCAAGGACGGCACAAAAAAAGAAAACTACAGACCAATATCTCTAATGAATACAGATGCTAAAACACTAAACAAAATACTAGTAAATCGAATACAACAACATATTAAAAAAATAATATATCATGATCAAGTGGGTCTCATCCCAGAATCTCAAGGATGGTTCAACATATGTAAAATGCTTAACGTAATACACCATATCAACAAAACAAAGAACAAAATCCACATGATCTTATTAATAGATGCAGAAAAAGCATTCAAACAATACAATACAACTTTACGTTTAAGACACTCAACAAAATGGGTATAGAAGGAAAATATCTCAACATGATAAAGGCTATATATGATAAACCATCAGCTAGCATCATATTAAATGGCATAAAACTGAGGACTTTTCCTCTTAAATCAGAAACAAGAGAGGGTTGTCCACTCTCTCCACTCTTATTTAACGTGGTATTAGAAGTTCTAGCCCAAGCAATCAGACAAGATAAAGAAATAAAAGGCACCCATATCAGAAAAGAAGAAATAAAGGTTTCACTTTTTGCAGATGATATGATCCTATACATCGAAAACCCCAAAGAATCTACAAAATGATTACTGGAAACAATAAACCAATACAGTAAGGTCTCAAGATACAAAATTAACATACAAAAGTCCATAGCCTTTCTATATGACAACAACAAAACAGTAGAAAACGAACTCAAAAAAATAATCCCCTTCACGATTGCAAAAAATAAATAAATAAAATACCTAGGAATAAATATAACAATGAATGTAAATGACCTATATAATGAAAACTACAAAGCATTGTTAAGGGAAATTGAAAAAGATACAATGAGATGGAAAAATACTCCTTGTTCTTGGATAGGAAGAATAAATATAATCAAAATGGCCATATTACCCAAAGCAATATACAAATTTAATGCAATTCCCATCAAAATTCCAATGACATTTTTTAAAGAAATGGAACAAAAAACATCGGATTTATATGGAATTATAAAAAAACCCAAATAGCCAAAGCAATTCTAAAGAAAAAGAATGAAACTGGGGGCATTACAATACCTGACTTCAAATTATATTATAGAGCCATGACAAACAAAACAACATGGTATTGCCAGAAAAATAGATACTCAAACCAATGGAACAGAATAGAAAGCCCAGAAATCAAACCACATATATATAGTCAAATAATTTTTGATAAAGGGGCCAACAACACACAATGGAGAAAAGAAAGCCTCTTCAACAAATGATGCTGGGAAAACTGGAAAGCCACATGCAAAAGAATGAAACTGGATTACAGTCTATCCCCCTGTACTAAAATTAACTCAAAATGGATCAAAGATCTAAATATAAGACCTGAAACAATAAAGTACATAGAAGAAAACATAGGTACTAAACTCATAGACCTTGGTTTTAAAGAACATTTTATGAATTTGACTCCAATGGCAAGAGAAGTGAAGGCAAAGATAAATGAATGGGACTACATCAGACTAAGAAGTTTTTGCTAAGCAAGAGACACTGACAACAAAATAAACAGCCAACTAAATGGGAAATGATTTTTTCAAACAACAGCTCAGATAAGGGCCTAATATCCAAAATATACAAAGAACTCATAAAACTCAACAACAAACAATCCAATAAAAAATTGGGAAGAGGATATGAACAGACACTTCTCCCAGGAAGAAATACAAATGGCCAACAGATATATAAAAAGATGCTCCTCTTCATTAGCTATTAGAGAAATGCAAATCAAAACTACAATGAGATACCACCTCACACCTGTTAGATGAGCTATTATCAACAAGACAGGTAATAGCAAGTGTTGGAGAGGCTGTGGAGAAAAAGGAACCCTCATTCACTGTTGGTGGGACTGTAAAGTAGTACAACCATTATGGAAGAATGTATGGTGGTTCCTCAAAAAACTGAAAATACAACTACCTTATGACCTAGCAATCCCTCTACTGGGTATATACCCCCAAAACTCAGAGACATTGATACGTAAAGACACATGTAGCCCCATGCTCATTGCAGCATTGTTCACAGTGGCCGACATGGAAACAACCAAAAAGCCATTCAATAGATGACTGGATAAAGAAGATGTGGCACATATACACTATGGAGTACTACTCAGCCATAATAAATGATGACACCGGATCATTTACAATAAAATGGTTGGATCTTGAAATAAGTAAATCAGAAAAAACTAAGAACTGCATGATTCCATACATAGGTGGGACATAAAAACAAGACTAAGAGACATGGACAAGAGTGTGGTAGTTATGTGGGAGGGAAGGGAAGGGGGAGGGGGAGGGACACAAAGAAAACTAGATAGAAGGTGACGGAGGACAATCTGAATTTGGGTGATGGGTATGCAACATAATTAAATGACAAGATAACCTGGAGATGTTTTCTCTGAACATATGTACCCTGATTTATTGATGTCACTTCATTAAAATTAAATTAATAAAAATTTATAAAAAAACATTGATAAAAGATATCAAGGAAGATACAAAAAGTGGCAGCATATACTGTGTTCATGGATAGGAAGAATAAGCATCATTAAAATGTCTGTATTACCCAAAGCAATTTATAAATTCAACACAATTCCTATTAAAATACCAATGGCATATTTCAAATATATAGAACAAATATTTCAAAAATTTATATGGAACAAAAAAAGAAAATGAATAGCCTTAGCAATCTTGAAAAAGAAGAATAAAGTAGGGGGTATCAGACTTCCTGATATCAAGTTATACTACAAGGCCATCATACTCAAAACAGCTTGATTCTGGCATGAGAACAGACATATAGATCAATGGAACAGAACAGAACAGAGAACCCAGAAATAAACTCACACCTTTATGGACAATTGACATTTTACAAAGGAGGTAAAAGCATACAATGGAGTAAAGACAGTCTCTTTAACAAATGGTGTTGGAAAATTGGATAGCTCTGTGCAAAAAAAAAATGAAACTAGACCACCAACTTACACCATTCACGAAAATAAACTCAAAATGGATAAAAGACTTAATATAAGTCATAAAATCATAAACATCTTGGAAGAAAACATAGGCAGTAAGCTCTCCAACATCTCACACAGTAATGTATTTGCTGATTTATCTCCCCGGGGAAGTGAAATAAAGGATAGGATGAACAAATGGGACTATATCAAAGAAAATAGCTTTTGCACAGCTAAAGACAATATGAGCAAAATAAAAAGAGAAACCATACAATGGGAGAACATATTCAACAATACATCTGATAAGGGGTTGATAACCAAAATTTATAAAGAACTTGTAAAACTCAATACCAGGAAGGTAAACAATACAATCTAAAAATGGGTAAAAGAAATGAATACACACTTCTCCAAAGAGGACATACAGATGGCCAGTAGGCAGATGAAAAATGTTCAACATCACTAATCATTAGAGAAATGCAAATTAAAACCACAATGAGATATCACCTCACACCAGTCAGAATGGCGCTTATTAAGAAAACAACACATAATAAGTGCTGACGAGGATGTGTAGAAAAGGGAACACTCCTGCACTGCTGGTGGGAATGCAGACTGGTGCAGCCACTGTGGAAAACAGTATGGAGATTTCTCAAATAATTAAAAATAGAACTGCCTTTTGACCCAGCCATCCCACTTTTAGGGGTATATCCTATGAACACCAAATCACTGATCCAAAAGAAGAAATTCACCCACATGATAATTGCAGCATTCTTTACAATAGCTGAGATCTGGAAACACCGCAAGTGTCCATCAGTGGACAAGTGGATTAAAAAGCGGTGGTACATATACACAATGGAATAGTATGTGGCCATGAAAAAAATAAGTTAAGGTTACCTTTTGTGATGACATGGATGGACCTGGAAACTATCAGGCTAAGTGAAATAAGCCAGGCAGAGAAAGAAAAATATCATATGACTCACTCACTTTAGGAATTCAATGAACAGTATGAACTGAGGAACAGAATAGAGGCAAGGCAGGATCAAAGGGATCCCACCAGAGGGAAAGTGGTCAGAGGGAAAGAGGATGAGAGGATGGGATCAGAGAAGGGAAAGAGATTGGTGAAATTATATATACATACACAGCATTATAGAGAGCAGGACAGCCAATCCTGGAAGGAAGAGGGTAAGGTGTTAGGGGGATGGGGAAAGAGGAGTGTTGAGGGGAACATGGGGTTGGGAGGGATATTTTTCTGGTGTGACACTTGAGTCTATGTAAACACAATAAATTAAAATCAATAAAAATTAAAAAAATAAAGATTTCAGAACTCACTATATAAAAGTGGAGGAGAGGATTGGTGTTTATTTATCAGAGAAATGACATGATATCTTTTTGTCCTACTTTTTAAAATTCAGGTCAATTCTTCTCTTTGTTTACAGGACTTTTACTGTAGTCCTTCCAAACCCCCACAATTTTATTTTGTTAAGTTCATAAGTTCACTTGATTCACCACTTATAAAAGTTGCTTCACATCTTCTGTCAAGCTTCATTTTCTCGGAATAAGTTATACATTTCTTCCATCTTCCTTGCTTGTTCTCATACTATTTTCTTTTATTTCTCTTATATAATATTCATCTTTTTTAAAATCTATTTTCACCACTTGATTTGATTTCGGGGAGACTTTATCATCGGTCTTTGTATCTTCAGTAACTTTCTAGCATGTTGCCTTTCTAGATACTTAAACAATTTTAATTGACTGACTGATTAGAACTATGTCTTGGTAAGAAAACTTCATCTTCAGTAAAGAAGGCACAATAAATAGAAAACAGAAAAATATGAAGGGTAATAGCTAGATGGTCACTGTAATGAGACTGTGAGAGAATAAAATTAAAAGGTGAAGAGGGAAATAAAGACTGCAGAAAAAGAAAGCTGCTTAGATGGAAAAGGAATGGAAGGACTGTTTGAAGACAACCCCAAATAATTTAGAAAAGTAGTTTGTTATACATGGTTTGACTTTGCTAAGCAAGGAAGAATGCATTTCCTTTGATGGGTGTATTTGATACTTCTATTAAAGCATCCATTTTTTTAGACATCTAGAAATCATAATTAATTATTTCCCCTTATGACAGAATGTGGGCTACTCTCTCTGTTTTTCTAAAAACCTAAAAAGTATATTTAAGTGAGTCTGAGCTATAATATTAGTTCACAACAGTGAGAAAAAATATCAACAGCTATAAATGTGCATCTCATTCTGTTCCTAAAAAAAGCAGGATGTGAAAATTTCCCGCTAATCCTAATATTTAAGTGTTCAAAAGTTCAAGATCTATTCTAAATCTTACTCTGCTGATTCAAACTTAATTATATGTTATTTCTCTCTTGCTTTTTCTACAGTATGCTGTCTGGCTAATCCTCTGGGTTACGTGGAATGTGTTTGTTATCTGCTTCTATTTGGAGGCTGGGGACCTCTCAAAGGTAATTTGCCATCTGATTTGCCTGAGTCATCAGTAGTGTGTTAATAAGCCTCTTCCTTAGTAAGGCAGAGCCTCACCCAGCTCTTGTCACTTAATGCACCTTGAATGAAGATAGGTGCCCTCATCTATATCTCTGCATTTCTACCATCAAAGATATGCTTTAGTGTGTCATAAAATGTTTTTCATTTATCAGCAAAGCAAGTGTGAAATATTATTAAAGTAACCATGCTGTAGACTTTTACAACATTGACGAGAGATTTCTGAAGCAAAATAGGAATTTTTTATAGATAACATCTTCAAGATTAAGTCACTTAGTTTGCTAATTATTCTGCTAAAGATTTTCATGATTCAGTCCAAATAACGATACAATAATTTAAACAATTAATGGGTTTTAGATGAGTAAAATTGTTACGAGATGAATAAATAAACATATTGTTCTAAAATCATCTGCAAAGCACTATACTACTTGACTTCTCGTGAAGTTTCTTTGTTTCAAGCTGTTTTCATGTGAATATGTGTGTTGCTATTATATTTCTACCATAAATGCCTTTACTCTTGAAATAATGTAGTCTTTAGATCTCTAGAACCAGCATCCTTCTTCTATGGGAATGAAATTAACATCAGGTAAGTCAAATGAGATAATCCATTTAAAGTAGTATTGTATCTTGCTTGAGACACTTGAGAGGGTTGCAAACTTGTACTTAGTTATATTATTAAAAGACAGATTGTAAAATATTCTTTTCCCTATCTCTTGTTAGAACAGAAAAACCCTGTAAAAATGTTGCCATTTTTAAAACCCAAAGATGATAACTTGCTTTAAAAGGAAAAAAAAATTTGAGCTATAAAGTCACCAGGAATAACCATTGCAGGACTATATATTTTGGGGGGGTGGATGGCGAGAGTAGTAGTAATACTCATTTATAATGTAGAGTACAGAAGTTTTACAGAGCAGTCTGAACATTTGCAAGGGTGTTTATCTGACCTGGTAGAGGCATTTCTGTGATTCTTGTAGTGCATTGTCCTCCACACTCTTGGCAGCAGACAGTCCATTCCAAAGGTGCTGTGATCAATGAAAAGGGAATGTTCAGGTGGCTCTAGGAAGGACAGAGACAGGACTGCTGCTGTGTCCATGCCAGAAAAACAATACACAGTTCCCAAGAACTTGAATTTTTTACCCAATTTATATACCTCTGCTGCTCTATAATCCACTTTATTTCAAGAAATTCTACACTAGAACGACTTTTAATGATATTTTTAATTTTAAATAATCACCTTAAAATTGGAAGGCATTTATTCAGGCATACTGCCTAAGTAAAATGATCTAGCAGATCAGTTTGTTTAATATAAAAGGAGAGGGAGAGAGAGAAATTTGAGTCAAATGTTCTGCACAAATGTTCTGTAATTGTGTTTCCTGCTCTACATGATTACTGCAGGCACAAAATAAAGCTTGTGACCTCATGACCTTGGACATGGGCATTGAATCCACAGTGAGGGTATATTCTAAAACATTATAGTTCAAGACAGTCGCATCCCAAATGACTAAGAATTCTTCTAATGCACACAGTCAGGTAATGCCTGTCCCTTGGCAATGCAGCAGTTAATAACTTCTCTTTTCATCTTATAAAACCAATGCTAGGCTCTGCCGAGCACATGAAAATTTAATGTGTTTTAACAAATAATCTAAAAGAAAACTATAAAGGGCAAAGTTATAATAGTTTTTAGCACCAGGTTTTTCCTCCTTTTCCTACTCAAAGGGATTGAGAAAGCAGTATTTATACCATTTAATTCTGTAGCTTCTGCAACTGCCTCACATTCTTTCAGTAATACAGTGACAGAAGGAAGCAATCAATGGTGATTGAAAAATGTACAGATATATGAAAACTCAAAATGGGACTCCTGAAACTGCTGATAAAACTTATTCTACAGAATATAAACATTTATTTCTCAAGCCAACAACAAAATAAAAATAAAGAGTTTGACCATGCGAATAGGTCAGTTTATTTAAAACTGAGGGAGAAATACAGGAAATTAAATCAGGGATGAAATTCTATGGTCTTATATATGTGAAAGAAGTGTGTTTATTTTCATAAACTATTTTGTAAATTATAATTCCTTCATAATGAATATTAGCAAGAATATTAAAACAATATTTAGCTACCTGTTAGAGTTTACAGTGTTGTGTAGTCATTTTGCACAGTGTCTTTTCTGTTTATTTATTTTTAAACAGAGATTAAAGTCACTAACTTACTCAGTGTGTATATTCAGTGCTGAAAGGCTTAACTACAAAAATAAGATTCACAAGATTGACCTGTTTTATCTTCAGTTTTCTTTGCAACCAAAGTTGTATAGATAATATATTTTCTTCACTGAAAAATCTGTGTATATCAAACATTATTATTAAAATACTAATGAATATATTTTAATAATTATCCAAGAACATTTAAGGAAAAATAAAACGAATCCACCAGAGAAGCTGTTTTAAAATGTTTATCTCAGATTAAAATAATGGGTATGTATTATAAAACAGTGATAGCAACTGCTAAACATATATATTGTATAATAATTATTTCCACATTGTTTATATATTAGTGTTGTAACTAAACATCCTACTGTACCACACAATGTGTTACATATTCAGTTGATATTTTAATAGATATCCTGTTAAGGAAACAGAGTTGACATTAGTTTGTAACTCAAGTGTCTGCTAACTTTGTAAACAGTTGCCCTTGAGCGTTCAATGTTTATTGAATTAATAGTTTTGGATGAATAGTTTTGAGAATTCCTCATGTAAATAGTATTACTGTTCTGTTGTGTTTGTTGGGACACTTGAGATTCTATTGTTTACATGTCAAGTAGAAAGAAATAGGAACTAATTCCATCTATCAACTAAATTCAGTTATTTTTGAAGAGGGAAGATCTGTTCTTTGTTCTGTAGTAAATTTTTTTTTTTGTACTTTTCTGAAGCTGGAAATGGGGAGGCAGTCAGACAGACTCCCGCATGCGCCCGACCGGGATCCACCTGGCACGCCCACCAGGGGGTGATGCTCTGCCCATCTGGGGCGTTGCTCTGCCGCAATCAGAGCCATTCTAGCACCTGAGGCAGAGGCTACAGAGCCATCCTCAGCACCCGGGCCAACTTTGCTCCAATGGAGCCTTGGCTGCGGGAGGGAAGAGAGAGAGAGACAGAGAGGAAGGAGAGGGAGAGGGGTGGAGAAGCAGATGGGCGCTTCTCCTGTGTGCCCTGGCTGAGAATCAAACCCGGGACTCCCGCACGCCAGGCCAATGCTCTACCACTGAGCCAACTGGCCAGGGCCTGTTCTGTAGTAAATTTTAACTTCAAAGTGCATAGTAGTTAGGAGAACACATATAATGTGGTAACTCACCTGTTAGACTCATTATCTGGGAAATGAAATTTGTTAAATAATTTTTGAATAGTAATACCCAAGAAAAAAATGTAGTAGTCTTATGCTCTCTCTAAAAACCTGTATTTTATTGTATGTGATAAAATTGTAAATTACTCTTAGGCTGAAATTATATCCTAAAATGTTCTTTGTATGACAATTTTGAAATCTCTGTTGCCATTTTGTAATTTATGGGGCTCCATTAGTGAATGATGCATCAATCTGTAGAAATGAGGCAATAAATTTAAAGAGCATGAAGGAGTAACCAAGGGCTTATTTTACACTTAAAACAACCAATTTGTTTTTAACCCCCTGAGACTAAGGATGCATATTTTATTATATTATCAGAAACTTACCTAGTTAAATATAGCCTAAAGCATTAATTATACCTAGCGGTATGTTTCATAATGAACACATTTAATAGCAACTTCTAGAAGGCTACCATATTTGAACAATTTGTATAGTGTGTCTGGGATCTAGATATATATTTTTATTAAAAATTAATTTATAATAAGGTCACATAAGAATGTGGCTTATTTAATCTCCAGGAAATAAAAATTGTTGCCCTGCAAATGTAAGAGTCAGAAATAAGATAAAACCTGTCATTCAATGTAGGAAAGAAGGAACATATCCTTAAAGCCAGATGTGAGTGCTCTATGGAACAATGTGTTATTGCAACAGTCCTGTTGTATTCCTTCTATTAAAAAATTACTCATTTAAGGTAGTATCTGACATTTTGATATATTCTACTCAATTAAGTCAATGTTTATATAAAAATTTCTTTTATTATTTCAAATGTAAAGATGGTATGAAGATAAATCTAATAATGTTTTAAATTTAAATTAGTATTCTTCTTCAAGAACCGAAAATATTTATTGAATTACTGATAGAAAAAGAATTCCTCTGATAATTAATTTAAGACTAAATTAAACAAGTGTCAAGGGGACAATTTCTTGGATTCATATCTTATATATTCCTGTAAAATGTATATAATCTAAGAAAACTTCAATTGACTATTACTAAGATAATAAGAAAATTTTCATTTCCCAACCATCATACAAGGTGCTTTTTTTTTTAACGGATAATAAAACATCATCATGTTATTAGGAATTAAGTATGGAATTTTTCTAAAATAAAAATGAACCAACCTATTACAATTTGGTTAAAGAGTCACTGCCTACCTTGTTTTCTTTCATACTGTATTGAATTAAACTACTTATTTTCTTCGTTCTTTAATTTTCTTTCCTTTGCTTATTTTTCCTTCCTTCTAATACTCCTAAAGTGAGTACTGGTAATAAGGTCCTTAAAACTTTCTACTTTTCTGTCTACATTTTTTTACTTGAAAATGCCACCCACTGTCATAGTTTAAACTATTATTTCTACACATGTCTACCAGATTTATATCTTTAGTCCTGACCCTGTAGTTCAAGTCTCACATCTCCAACTTCCTGCTGTTGTCATGTCAGTTCCATTGTCATCTTAAATTCAACATGTCCAAGGGCATTTATTATCATCCCTAAAGAATCCAACTTTCCTAATTCAGTTCTTAACTCAGAGAGCACAAAGCAAAATTTATTATGAAAAATAAATAAAAGAGGAAAAAAGAGTCATGTTGGGGGATGACAGGCCCCAGAAATCTTTATAGATTGACCATGAGTTGAAGCAAGAAATAGATTTTTAAAAATATATAGTGTTTGTGTCTGTGTATAATAAACCTCAGACATCAAAAAGTGAAACACAGTAGAAATCTGCTGAAGTAATAATACTCTGGATAGGTAAATATGTCAAAGAGATGAGCTGTTCTTTCAAAGATGTTATATCCTGGGGACGTTTGCTGATTCTGCTTGTAGCAAAATCCAGGCTTTGAACATATAGAAAGCGGTTTTGGTGGTATGTCTAAATTAGCATAACTTTGAGGGAGAGAACATCAAGCACGTGGCTAATTTTCTTTTAAGAGCTTTTGGTGATTATATATAGGGCTAAAAGGGAAAGACTAAAAAGCAGGGTGAAAAAATTTGGCATTATTTCAAAATAGAGTATAGAATAAGTATTGCAAAAAGATCTATAGAATAAGCTAGATTTAAAATTAAGAAAGTTGGTAATTGAGCCAGAGGCTCAATTAACACAATTAAAAAACAATAAATTAATATATTAGAACATGTATTTTCAAAGGTTATAGAAAATTTACTTATAAAATGACTGCAAACATAGAATATCCAAAATATAGAAAAATTTGCAATTATGAAGCAAGTATTCTTTGACCATTGAAATTAAGCTAACCCCCCCAAAACAACAACAAACAAACCTGTAACTACTTATAAATTAAAATACACTTCTAAATAATCTATGAGCCCAAAAGGTTAGAAAGAATATTATAAAATATCCATATTTTGTTGAAAATTTTGGGTACAGAAATCTAAATAGGTTTCAGAGTAAAATGTATGAGATATTAAAAGAGAAGAAATCCTGAAAAATTAATGATCTAAACTTCCAAATCCAGAAGCTAGTAAAAAGAAAAAAAAAACAAATGAAACCCACAGAGGTAGAAGTATTGAAATAAAGAAGAGGATAGCAGAACTCAATGAACATATAACAGAAAAAAAATCAATAAAGTCAAATTATTTCTTTAAAAATGTTAGTGTTAAAAAAACCTAGTAAGAAAGATCAAAATAAAAAAAATAAGTAAAACCATTTTGGTAATATCAAAATACAGATTAGCTAGCAAGAGATAATATATTATGAATAAGGTTAAGTTAATATATGGTTTAACAATAAGCATGAAATGGACAAATCATAGGAAAATACAACTTGAAATAAATTAAAAACTCAAACGCTCTTTTATCCTTTAAAGAAATTGGGTCATTAATCAAAATCTTTGACAGGAAAAAACCCCTAAAACTTGATGTCTTCACTAGTCAATTCTTAAAAATATTTGAAAATGTTATAATATAATTTTACATAAACTCTCCCAAGGAATAGAGTGGAAAAGTCATCTAACTTAACTTATTTAGGACAGCATATACATTGCTTATATATACAGGTGTGATTGACAAATGACCTACACATACTGAATTAAAATGTAATAAAATAAGAATAAAGAAAAAATAGTAAATTATCTCCCCTTAACTTCCTAAACAATTACATATTATTTTTCATACTTTATTATTCTTACATATATTTCCATATCACCTACAAATCTTCAACTTTCTAAAAGGCTATATGTCATCATCATTATTCAGGAGAGTGTCTGTCCTAAGGTACCACGCAGCAGTGAGGAATTATAGAATCAATTAAGAGCATTTTAGATGTTTAACAATAAGCCTATTTGATACATCATAAAATAAATGCAAACAAGTTGTTCTTAATTATTTGTTTACTTAACTGCGTCTTCTTCAGTAAAGGAATCATTTTGTATTCATCCCAGGACCAAAAGATATGCCAGACATGTCAACAGTGCTCATTGGAATGCAATTAAATGGTAATAGAATGGATTTCAGTAACTGCCTTGCTCCACCAAATAGAGCTATTCCACCACTGTATGAATGATGGAGTCAGCATCCCTCATGGTTGGGCCTGTTCTCTGCTGTGATAGCAAGCACGGGGAAAAAATCTAGGCCACTGGCCACCAACATCAGTGTTTTTTAAGATTAATAATCATATGAACCATCTGGATATCTTTTTTAAACTACAGACCCTGTTTTCTTTAAAGGAGGGCTAACCTATTTCACCCCTAACTCCCACATGATGACATTCTTATTTGTATATTAAATATACTTTGATTTGTAAATATTAGGTTACCTGGAACTTTTGAACAGGGTCCAATGAAAGTGTTTGATTTCTGGCTGTCCTTTGAAACAAGGATTCCAATGTAGATCTTGATATTTGTGCATATACAAGTTTATTACCTGATTTATTACTTAATACTGACTCTACCCAAAATGAATTACCCAGAGCTCTGGGGAGAATTTATGCTTCAGTTCATCCTTTAATACTCAAGTCATATGTATCCTTTCTTCATGTGGCAAAATCCTTTTCAGAATCCTCCCCATACCTTTCACCATGCTGGAGCTCAATGACTGTGCCCCTAATTTTACCTTATTTTCATAAATTAATTTTTATTGTAACTGAATTTCTATGAGCTGAGGATCTCTATTCCTAGAGTAACAAAACAATTGTATGCTCAGTAAAGCGCTGCTTAAGAAAGACAGCTACATCTGAGAATTCCTTCACCTCAGTTCCAGCCCGCTGGTTCAAACAGTCTGTAGACCAAACGGTTTAGCTGTTTCCTTTCATGGTTGAGTCATGTTCTCTCTCCAAAAGTAGCCAATGGCATATATAGTTTCTATGACTCTAGTAAATTAACTGCTTTCATTTGTACTTTTTAACTTTGAAGCTTCCTCTTGCTAATCGTCCCTCCAAATGCCCCTGTGGGTGTCAAAAACCTCATTATTTTCTTTTGTGGGCCTAAAAATGTCTTGGGTTTTGAAGGAAGACCTTCCACATGCAAGAGTCCCCATGAGCACTAGCAAAGCCTTGGGCATGAGCAAGCATTATTATTTCTGCTGGGTGATTCATAGGCATCATGTATGCAAAATGTTGGCAGAAGGTCCATTTAGAGAGCAGTGAGAATGGGCAGCCTGAATGACTCCCTAGACTAGAAGAATGGTCTCCAGGTATTGTTTTGGCTCCCCTGAAGATTATGTTGCTGGTGAAGTTCAATGTGACAGCCTCAGTAGCTCTCTACATTGTCCAGAATCTTCTACTCATTCAAAGGCACACCCTATCCTACTACTTTAAGGCCTACATTTTCTCTCTAAGAATGAGCTTCATGGTCTCATCTGTTCTCTTTCCAGCCTGTTTTTAAGGAATGCACTCTGAATACTCTTTCTTATGCAACCTTCATTTTGCAGTAATTTCTTACTCTTTTCCATTAAATCAGAAGCTTTGGTTTCAAAGCTATTTTTTAGGTAAAATAAAAAATTTTATTTTATTTTTTTTAATTTAATTTATTTTATTTAATTTATTCATTTTTTTTTAGAGAGGGAGAGAGAGAGACAGAGAGAGGGGAGAGAGAGAGGAGAGAGAGACAGAGAGAGAGAAGGGGGGAGGAGCTGGAAGCATCAACTCCCATATGTGCCTTGACCAGGCAAGCCCAGGGTTTCGAACCGGCGACCTCAGCATTTCCAGGTCGATGCTTTATCCACTGCGCCACCACAGGTCAGGCTCTCTTATTCTTAATTGATATAACATATGTCAATCTATTCAAAAGAATAGTAATAATGTATTACATTATGTATGCTTATATGTGTGTATATATGTAAATATGCATATATAGATATATACATAAACACACATACATATATGTACATATATGTTTATATATAAGTGAAATGAATAACAGCAATGATACAAGGAATAAACGTGAGAAATTATAACTAATATGTTAATTTAGGAAGCACACTACACATGAAGTAGTATAGGGTTATTTGAAAATCAACTTGGATTACTTGTAAATGTTAATTGCAACCTCCAGGGAAACCACTAAAATTTTTTAATTGAATTTATCGGGGTGACATTGATTAATAAAATTATATAGGTTTCAGGTGTACAATTCTGTAATATATCATCTGTACATGGTATTATGAGTTCACCACCCCAATGAAAGTCTTTGTTCATCACCACTTATTCCTTCTTCACCCTCTTCTACTACCTCCCCACCCCCCTTTCTATCTGGTAATCACCATACTGTTTTCTGTGTCTATGGGTTTTTTTATAATCCCTTCTCCCTTCACCTTTTTTACCAGGCCACCCAACCACTCTCCTCTCTGACAGTTGTCAATCTGTTCTTTGTATCTATGAGTCTGTTTCTAATTTGTTAGTTTATTTTGTTCATTAGATTCTACTGTAAGTGAAATCATATGGTACTTGTCTTTCTCTGACTTGCTTATATAACTTAGCATAGTACTCTCCAGGTCCATTCATGCTGTGTAGCAGAAGGTAAGATTTTGGTTTTTTGTTTCTTGTTGTGTTTTATTGTTGTTGTTGTTGTTTTGTATTTTTCCAAAGTTAGAAGCATGGAGGCATTCAGACAGACTACCTCATGAGCCTGACCAGCATTCATCCAGCATACCCACCAGGGGGCGATGCTCTGCCCATTTGAGGCATTGCTCCTTTGCGGCTGGAGCCATTTCAGCACCTGAGGCGGAGGCCATGGAGCAGTCCTCAGCCCCCAGGCCAACTCTGCTCCAATGGAGTCTTGGCTGTGGTAGGGGAAGAGAGAGATAAAGAAAAAAGAGAGGGAGAAGGGTAGAGAAGCAGATGGGCGCTTCTCCTGTGTGCCCTGGACAGAAATTGAACCTGGGACTTCCACATGCTGGGCTGATGCTCTACCGCTGAGCCAACCAGCCATGGCCAAGATTTCGATTTTTAAAGTCGAGTAGTATTCCATTGTATAAATGTACCACAGGATTTGACCAACTCATCTACTGATTGACACATGGTCAAAGTTATCATTTCTGATGTGGACCTTGTGAGTCTCTTTTGAAGTAAAAAAAAGTCATATTGTGAGTTCACCACCCCAGTGAAAGTCTTTGTTCATTACCATTTATCCCTCCATCATCCTAAAAGCACAAAAAATTTCTTTTTGCCTTCCTTCCAAAGCAATGGTAATTCTCTTTGAATTAGTAAAGATGACACTTAGTAAGAAAAGTTTGCAAAATGTAAGCATAAAATATTAAAGTACAAAAATTAATATTCTAAGATAGTATCCTGCTGGAAATATAAATAAAGCAGATGCAAACATCTTTGAAGCAATTGCTATCTTCATTTGTATGTAAAGGCCAGTTTATAGAGATCATTATAGAACAAGAAATTCTGTTCTATGCTAACAATTAAAAGTTACATTTTTATTGGTTTACTATTTACAGAGCTATGTAAAATATAAGAATGTATTTGAATTAAGAACCTCATAGCTTTAAATTTAGAAAAAACTTAATTTTTTGAAAAAAAATTGAAAACTATTATAATTTTTTTAAAAAACATTAGGATATTTGGTCCACATTAAAAGATCGAGGCTGAAATAGTTGCAGGACCTACTTGAGAATTATGTCCAATTCAGCATGGTCCCCAAGTTCCTAGTGTACTTTCATTTCAGCCTGTGATATCCTTATCAAAATCACCCCCTTCACTGTAAACCATCATCCTAACATGACCCCAGAAATTCGTTTTAAAACTAAATTGGAACTGGCAGTTGCCAGATTGGCTTTGCAGGGCAAAATGTTAATTTTTATATCTGTGAATTCTCTCTGGGACAATTGATGCTTTGATGAACTGTGAGAAATACAAAAATAAAACCCAAGGAATACTAAACAGTGAAACAAATAAATTTTTTTCTACTTCTAACATCCAGGTTTGCTTAGCCAGAAAGAGCAAATAAGTGGCCATTTTCCATGCCTTTTATATTACAACAATCCCACTGTAATTCTGTCTTGTACTTAAAATTTATATTCAAAATACTGTTGCACTTTGAATTAGTTTAGTATGATTATATGTAACCAAGGAGCAGTATTCAGTAAATACTGTTATTAGATGTTTACAATGCAAAAATATTAGACTATTTAAATATCTTTCCTGATTGAAAATTATATGGAGAAATTTTGAAATATCCTGCTCACAAAAATTAGGGGATATTTTATACCTTCATATTCATCTTGAAATATCCCCTAATTTTTGTGACTAATATATTTCAGATGTTTTGCCTACTAACACTGCACTTAAACTGTTATTTTTTCCTCCTCTTTAAAGATTTTTGATCGTTTATAAAGCAAAATGTGTACACAGCCTGTTGCAACCAGAAAAGTAGCTTATAAGGTTAAAAAGAAAAGGATGACTCATTAATAAATAGCCTTTTTTTTTTTTTCTTCATTAGCACATGTAGCCTGCTAGAGAAATGAGTCTAATGGCAACTGCAGGACTTCAGGATTTTCCACTCATAGGTAGAATAATACATAAGACTAAAGTAATTAAAAGGTATTTTAAGAAATGTCATCTTTTTTTCATAGTGTAAAAACTAGGCATTGTGTGGAGAAGTAGCTGCCCTGATGCCATAGGAACACTCTGTCCCTTTTCCTCTCTGACAGAAATATCTCTAGTGGCAGGTCCTCAAATCTTATTTGAACCCCAAGTGAGAGTGAGTTTGGTGCTCTCAACTAGTCCCAAAAAAGCAACTAATATCACAGGATTTGGCACACTCTGCAGTTGCTCCTGAAGAGATCTGTAGCTGGCCAGACACTCAGCAGGGCTGTGACCCTCCAGGGGGGACATCCGATATACTAGCTTCATCAGGCAGCCTGTGAAATGGATAGACTCCAGCTTCTACACTCTGATTTTACGAGCACTGAAATTAATCCATTAAGCATTTTGTATACCCGGACCCTCCGCTACTTACTTTTCAATGCGTTTATATAGTAAGTTAACTGTGGCCTCATAGTGTGCAGCATAATGACTCCAATTCTTCTTGTCTCTCTGCTTCCTGTTTTCTTCTTCTCAATGAAACAAAAATAGCAAAGTCTAATATTGCCAAATAGCCAAATAATTAGTACTGCCGAATATTTTTCTTTTTAAGTTTTTCCCTCACAAAATATAAAGCCAGAAGCACAGTTTTGGAAACAAAGATAGCAGAATATTATCTAATAAAAATAACAGACATAAATGTAAAAAGAAACAAACCATAAGATATTAATTGCTTATACAATAATGAGAAAAGAGTATTTCCCTGCAGTCTTCC
Source organism: Saccopteryx leptura (assembly GCF_036850995.1). Classification (NCBI taxonomy): domain Eukaryota; kingdom Metazoa; phylum Chordata; class Mammalia; order Chiroptera; family Emballonuridae; genus Saccopteryx; species Saccopteryx leptura. The sequence continues at coordinate 39,139,815 of NC_089505.1, read as the reverse complement.
AACCTGGGAAAGATGGGCCCTCGCTCTGTGACTATTTCAGTGTATATTAAGAATGTAATTGTATCAGTTTTATGGGTTTCTTTCAGAAAAGTGAAAAAGAAAAAGCCACAGTATAAATCTAATTTTAAATGTTTAGATCGCTTTCTTTGTGATAAACATTTTATTGTCTAAATTATTCCATTCTCTTGAGTATTTCATAAGAGCAAAATCTCTCTCAGGGGCACAAGTGACATGATCTTTTTAGAAAACATTATCAGAGTCAAGCTAAAATGCAAATGAGACATAAACCCTAGTATTTTCCTTGACAACTGTGGAGTTACTAAAACTGAAGACATGAAGATTGAAAAAAGGGGAGAATAAAATAATTGCATATTCAAAGGAAAGGAGAAACTGGTATGGCTTAAATGATAAATTCATTGTCACAACAAAAGGCTCATAACAAATTAATGTAAATAATCATACAAAATGTTATTAATGGAAGAAATATGGCTTTGGAACTGCATATTCTCACAGGATATTTTGTAATCTAAATCATTATTTGACCATGTTTTGGGCCAAAGTTCAAGTTCTATTTTTGCTGGAATGTGTTAAAAGCAAAAACAACATGAAAAGGCAATACTTTGACTAGCACATGCAGGCGTTCTGTCTGTGACATTTATCACTCCTCAGATCTCCGGGGTCTGTTCGATCTGTGTTTATTTTTTTCTGAAGCTGTCCACTGGCTTGAGAAGGTGCCTTTCCCAGGGAGGAAACCCAGGCTTTCATACTCGCTAGAATTGCTGTCCTCGGGATTTTTAATGATTTCTATTTCTTTGTTTGTTTCTTTATCTTAATTGATAAACTGCCTTATAAAAGACAAACACGTTTACTTCAAGCTGAAATGTTCTCCTAAGGAAAACATTCTTACACAGTTTGGGAAATGTTAAAAATAATAGGTTAATATGAATTTTAAAAAATTATTATGTGTGATATCTTTAGACTGAATTTTTCTGTATTTTCAGAGTGTAAGCCCCATTCATGTGTCAAAATTACATGTATCTCAGTAACTGGCAAGTACTTTTCATGATCTTTATTCTAATTCCTGATCCATTTTTCTATTTATATATCTTATTAATATAATTTACTAAAACACTAAATAGTAGACCATTATGAAAAATATTTGAACATTATAGGTTAATTTTCAAGTTGGAATGAACTTAAAACATTGTAAAATAATGACTAATTCTCAGCTTTCTGAAAATTACATGAAGTTTGGACATTATTATAAGAGTGATGAGACTTTGACTAGGGTAAGAATGATATGGTGTATTTATAAAATTTTATTTACAAAATATCACCATGACTATTGTGAAAATATGTTATAGATGAGAGAAGAGGACAAATAGTTAGGATACTTTTACATGCAAGTAACAGATGCTTTTGGCTTAGATTGAGGAGATAGCAGGGGAGGTAATAAAAGTTACATATGTGAATGCCATTTTAGATTATATCTAGTTATGTTCTCTATATCGGATGAAGTTAGGGCAACAGGATTTGCTAATATCCGGAATGTAAAAAGAGCATGCCCGGGGTAACTTACGGGCTTGGAGCCTGAGCCGTGAGGATATTAGGTGTTCCCATTTATTGACTGGAGGCAGGCAGAGGCAGAGTTAGAAAAGAAGGAGGACTATGTGTGCAGAACCAGTTGCTCTATTTTTTCCTCTTGTATCTGAGCTGCTCATTAGACACCCACAGCAGTATTGTCCAGTAAACAGTAGGGTACATGAGTCATCAGTATATAAATGGAAGGTAAAGGCACACAAAAGAAGATTTCTGAGGAAAGATACATAGAGGAAGGAAAATAATTAAGGACAGTGCTTTGGGGCTTTACAACTTTATGGGTCTGGACGAAGAGGATCAGGACAAGAGACTAGGGGCAGTGGCCTGGGAAGTAGGAAGACAGCAAGGAGACTGGTGTCCTACCACTTAGGTTAAAACAAAACACTATAAGATGGAAGAATGATAAGTTGTGACAAGAATGAGGTTTGAAAACAATACCAAATATGGCAAAATGGAAGCAATTGCCGACTTTGAAAAAATTGATTTCAATGAAGAAATAGTCTGGAGAGCTTTGTTAAATGAGCTGAGATGAGAAAATTAAGACAGTGAATAAAGTCAGCTTCTTCAAGGACTCTTGCTGTAAGAAGCAGAGAAATAGGAGAGACAAGACAATCTAGTTAGGTTAGTTTGCTTTTTTATGTTTTGTTGAATATAGATGTCGGAGCATGTTTTTATGCTAATGGGAAAATATAGTGAGTGGAAAGAACTGATGGGGTAGGAGCAAAGTTCTTGAGTAGCAGAGAGAAGATGGGATCCAGGGCAGAAGTGGAAAGTGTGACCTTAGAAAGGAACAGGGAAGAAACACAAGAAGAAAATACAGAGCCGATGAGTATAGATGCAGGCCGACTGGTAGATTTGGTAATAAAACAATAAAGAAATTCTCTTTTAATTGTTTCACTGTGCTTCAGTAAAATTAGTGGCAAGAATTTTCAATTTGAATGATAAAGGGGTAAGGAGTTAGGGTTTTGAAAACAGGGAAAATTGTATATAAATAGAATGACCCACAAGAATGGACTTAACATTGATTTTTCTAAATAATAGTGATGTGGATGTGCTAAGCCATCAACATGATTGCCAAGTGTTACTTATAAACTATGAAACTATCAGGATGCCTACCTGCTATTTAGGTTGAGATGCAACAATGTAAGCCAACACAGCCATTTGCCTATAACCTTTATAGCATTAGCATTTTGCTCATTTGAAACAATTAAGCAAGTTAGAGAACTGACTAATGAATAAGCTTATTTAGTATCAATTTTTTATATTGGTTTCTATGTGTAGGTTTTGCTTTTAAATAAGTTTCAATTTTAAAGAAGTTATTAGTAATTAATAGCAACTTTAAAGTGTCTTGATATAGATAGAATTAGAAGTTGGGACAAAGTATTCTATCAAGATATAAGAGCATTACCTATAGGGGAAAAATATCTGGTAACAAATGAAATATCCAACAGTAGGTGAATGGTTAAATAATATGTAGCTTATTCTTTTAAAATCAGAAAATATAATTTAGAACTATAACATAGATAATTCTGTAGGAAATCATTTAACACAATGACATGCAAAGCACTGTCAGAAATGACTTCTGCCAGCATCCCCAGCTCCTTCCTGCCCCCTTCACCTTGAAGAATCCTTTCCAGCATGCTCCCTTCTGCTATTTCTCATTCCTCTGAGCACATTTTGTCTCAGTCTCTTATTATGTGTTATTTCCTCTGCCCAGAGCCTTGTTCTTCAAATGTTCACATACCCTTCTCTTCATATAGGTTTTCATATGAGGTCACCTCTTCAAAATGATCTTCTTAGACTATTCTGTCTAAAATAGCTACTGAGCTCTCACTCCTATTACTCATCTTTACTTCTACTCACAGTACTTATCATAATCTGGCATTATATTTTATATTTATTTGTTTGCTTGTGTAATGTAACGTCAGTTGCTCCTGTGAAAATAATGTTGTGCTTTTCTTTTTTCCATAGACAGAGAGAGAGTCAGAGAGAGGGATAGATAGGGACAGACAGACAGGAATGGAGAGAGATGGGAAGCATCAATCATTAGTTTTTTGCTGCGACATCTTAGTTGTTCATTGATTGCTTTCTCTTTTTTTTTTTTTTTTTGTATTTTTCTGAAGCTGGAAACGGGGAGAGACAGACAGACTCCCGCATGCGCCCGACCGGGATCCACCCGGCACGCCCACCCGGGGCCACGCTCTGCCCACCAGGGGGCGATGCTCTGCCCCTCCAGGGGTGACGCTCTGCTGCAACCAGAGCCACTCTAGCGCCTGGGGCAGAGGCCAAGGAGCCATCCCCAGCGCCTGGGCCATCTTTGCTCCAATGGAGCCTTGGCTGCGGGAGGGGAAGAGAGAGACAGGGAGGAAGGAGGTGGGGGGGGGTGGAGAAGCAAATGGGCGCTTCTCCTATGTGCCCTGGCCAGGAATCGACCCCGGGTCCCCCGCACGCCAGGCGGACGCTCTACCGCTGAGCCAACCGGCCAGGGCCTGCTTTCTCATATGTGCCTTGACCATGGGCCTTCATAGAGCACCTATGAGAAGCAACCAATGAGTGCATAACTGAAAGGAATAACTAAGTAACCCCTTGCTTGAGCCAGTGACCTTGGGTCCAAGCTGGTGAGCTTTTTCTCAAACCAGATGAGCCCACGCCCAAGCTGGCGACCTCGGGGTCTCAAATCTGGGTCCGCCTCATCCCAGTTCAACGCTCTATCCACTGCGCCACCGCCTGGTCAAGCGGGTTGTGCTTTTCATCCTAAGCACTGAGAACAGTACCAGTAGATGCTCACTTATATGTTACATAAACAAATTAACAAATGACTAATTATATGAATTAAATGAATATTTATTAAAGTGAATTAATATAATAATACCATTTTAATAAGCTCTATAAAGATATAGCTGTGCTCTGAAGTCAGCTATTGCTTGACTAGAAAGATTTCACAAGTTTGGTGTCAGTCGCAAAAGAACCAGCACAGGCTCTATATGGCAGATGAAGAATTAAATCAGGAAAAAATATTCAGGGAGAGCAGATAAAATCAGAAGAGTTGCTCCCCATTCAGCCACAGTAAAAGTAATTATATTCTCCTTTAGCTTCTAATGATCAGTTTATGAGAAGATATAGTTGATACTATCATCTTCTCCAGGAAGTGAAAATGTTAGAGAATTCAGGAAAAAAAGGGTTGCAGTAGGTCATTCTCTACAAGAAGAAGAGATAACTTTCCAGTTAGAATAAACACCTCTCTCAGAGCATGACACCCAGACTTCCATTAAGAACCTCATGGATGGCCCTAGCCAGGTGGCTCAGTAGGTATAACATTTACTCGGCATCTGGAGGTTTGGTCACTCACCAGAGCACCTATGAGAAGCAACCAATGAGTGCATAACTGAAAGGAATAACTAAGTGGAGCAAAAAGTTGATGATTCTCTCCTCTCTCTTTCTCTCTCTCTCTCTCTCTCTCTCTCTCTCTCTCTTTCTGTCTTTCTCTCCCTTTCTCTCTCTCTCAAATCAATGGAAAAAAGAAAAAATGGAAACTAATGGCTTAAGTACTTGAACATAGTGTGCCTTACACACCTAATCTCTAGGTTAAGGCTTTGCTCTTGGTTCAAACATAGACTCCCAGCCATGGTCAGTGGCTCAGTGGATAGGGCATCCGTTCAGCATATGGATGTCCCAAGTTCGATTCCCAGTCAGGGCACACATGAGAAGCAACCATCTGCTTCTCTCCCCCTTCTTCTCTCCCTTCTGTCTCTCACACAGCCAGTGGCTCAGTTGATTCCAGCATCAGCCCCAAACTGGGATTGCTGGGTGGACCCTGGTGCGGGCACATGTTAAAGAAATTTCTTTTTATCTAGAGGTATTCTAATTTATAAAAGAAGACATGTTGCTTTTAAAATGAATCTGTTGTTTAAATTTGATTATACTTCCCTACAAATTAACTTCTTGATCAACAAATTGTTTTCAGTGAAGGAACTTTGGTATTGTCAGCACTGTTGATGGATGCTTCATAAATAACATTATATTGTGTCATCTACTTAATATGAATTTTAGATTACAAATAAAGTTTCCTGATCTACTGAGCCAGCAAAATGTTGCTTTAGCAAGGAATTTAACATGCCTTATAGGTGAAAGAGGTATTGTATCATGGAAAATGGTCAGCGTTCAATGTCAGTACAGTCTTTGATATTGGGCACCTGGAAATAATATTCCAAAATCTTCAGATCCTGTTATTTACCAATATTCTATCATTGCAGTCCCTTCCTTCCTTCCTTCCTTCCTTCCTTCCTTCCTTCCTTCCTTCCTTCCTTCCTTCCTTCCTTCCTTCCTTCCATACTTTCTTCCTTCCCTTGTTTCTTCCTTCCTTCCCTTGTTTCTTCATCTCGTCCAATAAACAAGTCTGAGCATCAATTATATGTCCCAAGGGTTATGGCACTGAGCAAGTTGGACTCCCATCTTCTGCTCATATTTTCTGAAGTCTAGCAGAGAGGACAGGTGATTAAATTGCAATTGCATGATGTGTGATGAGTGCTTTAACAGAGCCTGGACAAGATGGGCACAGCTTGGAGACCTCACTGAAGTTCAGGGAAGAACTCTAAGATTTCCTCCTGTGAGACTCCAGCCTCCACTCTTTCATATATCTGAGGTTTCCAGTACATTCTAGAATCTCAGGAGTTAAGAGTTGGATGGACTTGTACTCTGCACATGTGTCAGCTATGCTGGCTGGTACATATCACTTCAATCCCAGAAGCTTGGTGAGATATCAAGCCTCTTGTACATCGTTAGTGCCAGTGTGACTCCTTGCTTTAGTAGCAGTTATACTTATTAAAGGGCAACCAGTCACACTGGCCAAAACCTTTAGGATAATTTGTAGTCCATAACCAAGCTTCTTGAACCAGCACTGCACCTTCCAGGACGGTGGGGCTGGAAATGGTAAGGCAGTCGTGCTTTGACTGTGGTGCTAAAAAGCTGTGGGGCTGTAAAGTTCTATTCAGTTGAAGACTGAGGTGGTAATGAGCCTCTCCACCCAGGGATGCAGAGGTGAGTGGGCTCATGAGTATTTGGGAAGTGTGAAATCCTTTATGTACCCAGATATGGCTGAGTCACCCATTCAGCATGAGCTCAGGGAAGGGGTGTGTTACCCAATCTGGCAGGGCCACCCTGGAGATTATACTGGAGTGCTGGGAAAGGCTAAGGTCTCTGGTCCCGCTTCAGTGATGTTACAGGGAAAGCAATAGCTCAGCCATGCCTAGTGGAAATTCCTCATGCTGTAAAAGGCCAAAGAACCCAAACAATATAACATCTTCCAAATACCTTTTTTGCTAGTGGAGGCTGGACTCAAAGAGCTAGGTTTCACTATGTGTTACTCAGATTCACTTCCTCTATTTTCTTTTTGTTTGTCTTACTGTGTATTTTCTCTTTTTCTTCTCATAGAACTTTATGTCAATGACCCTGGTTATTTTCTGCTGACCACTGAGTATTGACTGGACTCATGCTGGTCTACCCTGGCAAGTCTCCTGTCATTCAGTCTCTGAAACTAGGAATAGGACCCTGGGGTATTAGCTCTAAATCTTAAGAAAGCTGATCTGTTCATGTTCCATGTCACCTGGCTTCTCTCCAAATTTAACCAATGACAGGTACTCTCCAGATGGGTAAAAAATTGGCAAAAAGAAATAAGAAGCCAGATATTTCCTTTTTTCTCCCTGGGTGCCAGAGATGAACCATAATTGCATCTCCTCTGTGTCCTGCTGGCCATACCTGTTGGGCTCCAGATTCTAACTGCAGCCTCCATCCTGGGCTCCCATAGCCCTGGTCACACTCCCGTCTCTAGCCTATGACTGAGAGAAGCTTTCTGCGCTGACAGTCTCTGTTTTGTCTCAACATCTTCAGTTCATCCTTCCAGTTTTTTCATTATGTATGTAATTAATTCTCTGCTTTATCAATTAAGCTTCTAGTTCCTACAGTGCATTCTGTGTTTCTGAATGGACCCTCATTGATACAGGTTTTATATACAGTAAAGATAATGGCACAACAGTGCTAGGTAGGAAAAGGGCTGGCTATTAAAGTATGCCTGGAAGAAGACTAAGAGTTTAGAATCTTAATTCTCTGATTGGTACTATACTTGATTATTCTTTCTATAGTGAGAAAATACCTCTAACAGAAGAGAGTATAGCATATTTCCTTTTGAAAAGTTAATCAAGATGTCCAGTGTTAGAACTACAATCTTAGTTGTATATCAGGAAAGACAGTATGAAAGGAACTTGGCTTTTCTTTGTGAAATATTATGGTAGCCCCTTTATCCTGTAAAATTTCAGTATCCCTTACTAGAATTCCTCTTACTCTTTTTTTTTAATTTAAGGAAATAAATTAAAATTTTGCAATAAAATGCCAGAATATTCAGTGAGTTCACCAAGGGGAAGATCAGGGGATCAGGTACTGAAAGGAAGGAGGACTTTTACTTTTCAATTTATATGCCTTTTGAAACGATTTTTACACATTTTTGCTATGTGCTCTTATTACTTTCCTAATAAAGTTGCAAGAAAGAGACCCTGAGAAATCCATTCCATTGGTGGGTGATTGATGCACAGGTGAACAGAAACAGGTGCAGCTACTGTAGCTACTTGTGTCCCGGTGATTCAGTGATGTACCCATGTTTAGGACTCCCTTAAGAAGTAACTATGGGCTTGTCAAGCAGCTGAGGTTGACAGACTTCCTGCAGTCCAACACATATACAGCTACGATATGAGAATATTTTAGCAAGAAGATGATAAAATATCCCCTACAGACTACTTTTCTTTCTCCCCTCTCTTGCATTTAGCTATGACCATATACACTAATATGATAGAAGCATAAATAATGTGTGTCATTTCAGGGAAATATATTCTAAGCATCACAGGTGATATCCAGCCTCTTTCTCCTTCTACTGGCTGGATGTGAACAAAATGATGAGGTCTTAACGAGAATAGTGAAACCAGAAGCTAGAAGGAACCAGGGTTCCTAAATCATTATATGAAGCAGTGGTACCATAAGTATTATCAGAACTCTCAGAAGTCCCAAAGACCCTCTCAGATAGTCTGAAACTATTTTCATAACAACACTGACAGTGATGTTAGTAAGTGTGACTTTTTGGTATTGTATAATGAAATAACAATATTTGGGAGATCTGCATAATTCGGTAAACCAATAATTTCCAAGTGACCCACACACATTATAAATCATCCAGGAGTAAAAAAATCTACTTTAAATGCAAGACACACAAATGGATTTAAATATAAGAGTTACAAAAGTTTAATGATATGGTCCAGACTCTACATTGTAACTAACATTTAAAAAATTGCCACTTGTTGAGTTTGGGCTAATATCAAAGAAGACTATCTACTATTATTTGAAATTCTTATAAATATCTGAAAGAGCTATGAAATTGCTCTTTCCTTTGTTTAGTACTTTTCAACACGAGACTATATAGTTTTTAAACATGTCACAACCAAAACAACATATCATAAGAGATGGAATGAGGAAGCTGGTATGAAATCCGGCTCTCTTCTCTTAAGCCAAACATCACAGAGATTCACAAAAATGTAAAACAATGTCACTCTTCTCTCAGAACTTTTGTTTGGAAAGTGTTATTTTTCATAAAAATATTAATTGTGGTAACATGTACTGAGTTTATTATTACTTTAAAATGAATTAATACATGTTTTTAATTTTCTCACTTTTGATTTTTACATCTGTAAATATTGATAAATATGAAACATCTCATGTAACAAAAGCTGTTTAGGGCCCTCAGTGATATTTACGAGTGTAAAGAGGTCTTCAGGAAAACCATTTTGAGAACCACTCTTGTGGGAAAAGCTACCTGCTGATTGGGAACTGTCATGTTATGGTGCAAGAAATAAACCCTCTTGAGTTTGAGGCAGTATGCATTTGGGATCTACATGTTACATCTCTTAACTATATTCTAACTGATGCATACGCTTAAGATCTCTACCTTATACCCAAGAGTAAGATATAATATATTTAAGTTGAACTTTTAATATTGAACTTTTCTGTAGCGTCAAGTTGATACAGACTTGAATATCTTCACATCTACCATTGAAGGTAGTAGGTTGATGTTTGCCAAATAATAAAGATCAGCCAAACAGAAAAGGTTTTGAGAACTTTTAAAAATGCTAGTTGCAGAGAAAGACAAATAATCATATGACCTCACTTATATGTGGAATGTAATGAACAAAGTGAACTGAGGAATGGGATAGAGGCAGAGGTGGGGTCACAGGGAGCAGACGGACAGCTGTCAGAGGGAAGGGGCATGAGGGAATGGGATCAGAGAAGGTGAAGGGAATAGTGAAATTATATATACTATATAATATATATATATATATATATATATACACATAACACATAAATACAGATAACAAGATAGCAAATCCCAGAGGGGAAGGGGAAGGTGTTAGAGGAGGGAGGAAAGGGGGTGCAATGGGGGACGAGGGGATGGGGATGAGGGAGTTATATTGAAGTGGGATACTTGAATCTATGTTAATACAATAAATTAAAATTAATAAAAGTTTTAAAAATGCTAGTTGCTTGTATTCATAAGAGGCAAAAATAATTTAATTTCTACTTAACACTGGACAGAAATCTTTATCTGTAAATGTTACTTTTAAGCCACAGTTGAGTATTTACATGTGTTAACATTTGCATTATTTGATTCTAAGCTTCTTAGTGCTTTAGTATGAAAGCACATATTTTGTGCTTATCAACCTAACTCTAAGGCTATAAATATATGTCTTCTCTTTGTTTGCAGACACATCAGATTAATTGATCCCTTTGTATACAATAGTAAACAGTGCAGCCAAAATGGTGTGTTTATTTTTAGCAGAATCTTGGACTGTAGATAGTTTTTAGGAACAATATTTTTTTTTCTCGGTTTGTCAGATTTATGACTGAGGTAATGCAGTTACCTAGTTCTTTTTGCATTCATATAAAAGATATAAGACAAATGATTTTCTGTAAACCTATATTCAATCAATACATTATTTAAAGACTCCTGACTGTGGAAAGAAGAAAGTGCAGTTTATATTGTTGATATCAGTGATGCATGCATGCTTCCTGTCAAGGGGGGGGGGGGATTAATTTATGCATAATCTATATTTTATTCATTTTCCAACTTTTCTCTTCCTACCAATTGTAAGTGAACTCATCAGGAGACAGGCACCCAGCCAAATGGTGGAAACAAACATGGCCTAAAACTCTGCTCTGTCTGATGGCCCAGCCCCAGGCCGGTACAGATCTGTGTAATGTGCTCAGGGCATAGAAGACTTATCCTGAAGATGTTCCTGGGTAGGTCTTTCCAAGTCTGCTCAGGCTACACAGCATTGAGGCAGTTCGTGTCATCTGATTCTCTGTCAGAAGCTCATAGCTAATGGCAGTGGCTGTAAAACAGGAATGTTTAGTGGAGACGTGGAGTTTCTCTGCCCTCGATTATACCTCAAGTACAGAATAAACAGAAGAAAACAATGCCCTAATATTGATTAAAAGGACTAAACAATCCCATATAATGCAATGTCCCAAGGAGTGTTGATTTTCTGTTACAAATTTCAGGTTTTTCTGTTTAAATTGATATTGCCAGCTTCACTTTATTTGAAACAATAACTTACTCATGGCTATTTGTTACCCTTAACCATTGTGAAGGAAAGACAGCGAGCAATGAAATTATGTACAACTTGTTGCTCATGGCATTATCATAGTTCATGGTTTTCTGGTTGTGTGTCCAGAACTCTCCTAAAGGACTTATTTTACAATTCATTAGTCCTCACCACAGTGATGTAAATGCTATTCTCCTTCTCACTGTGCAGATGAGGAAACTGAAGCCTGGCAGTTAGACCTGCCTGATCTCCCATGCACAGTCATGTTGTTACCTATACAGTATTGCCAGTCAACCAGTCTCTCAAGCCAGAAACTGGGGACTTCACTTTGACTTCTTTCCCAAGCTTTCAACCTTTCACAGTCACCAAGTCATATTAATTTTTCCCTCCCCAATCATCACCAATATCATTACTAGAGATAATAATGTTCAACCCACAGTTCCTGGCTGACAATATCAACTTATGACTGAACCTCAGATCAACTTCCCCAATTGTTTTCCTGGCTGCCTGTCTGACTCTCTCCAATCCATTTTCAACACTGGCAACAGGGTGATCTTTCTAAAAGGGCAGATTGTATAAGGTCATATACCTGCTTGAAACACTTCAGTGGCTCCGTGTTAGCTATAGAAGAAAATCAAACCCTCTAGTGTGATATACAAAGCCCTTCACAATTTGACCTCTGTCTATCTCTACTGTTATTACTCCCCATTCTCCCCTACTTTCTGCAGCTCCTGTACTTACACTCCTGTTATACTGCATCTGATGGGCTTGCCCGCGCTGTTCCCTCTGCCTACATGCCCCTTCATTTTTTACTTCTCTTGGCTAAACTCTCTTAACCACACACTTGATTTCAGTGACAGTCTCCAGGAAAGCTTTTCTGATCTTTCTCTCTTATGTTTCCACCCCTATCCACTTCTATCCTTCTAATACCGTATTTGTATCTCTCAGGTACTTTGTTTCATCCGTCTGTCATACATGAGCAAGCATTAGAAGCCTGGGCCCATAAAGCTAGCATGGCTCTGAATTCTCCCAACCCCTTACGACCTGAATGACTTTAAGCAAGTTATTCTATTTCTCTGCCTTTTGGTCTCCCCATTAGTAAAATAGGAATATTAAGTATACTAATTAATATCAGAGAGTTAGTGTAAATATGAGATGATTTTCTAGGGGTAGCATTTATAATTATGGACTCATACAGTGAAATTATTCAATAAGCACAAATTATCAGTATCAGCTATTCTTTGGGAACATAATAGAAATACTTTTTTCTCAATAGTTATCTTGATAGAGAAATTATTCTCTGAAATTATCTTGTTTTTAATTTTTTTTAATTTATTCATTGTAGAGAGGAGAGGGAGAGAGAGAGAGAGAGAGAGAGAGGAGAGACAGAGAGAGAGAAGGGGGGAGGAGCTGGAAGCATCAACTCCCGTATGTGCCTTGACCAGGCAAGCCCAGGGTTTCGAACCAGCGACCTCAGCATTTCCAGGTCGATGCTTTATCCACTGCGCCACCACAGGTCAGGCTGAAATTATCTTGTTTTTAAAACATCTTTCTCCCCATGACTACAAATAAAAATTCATAAGAACAATGAACCTGGCAACCTTCACTATTGGAATCTTATCACCTAGTATGTCATCAGCAGTTAATATATGTTATATGAATAAGTGAATAAAAATAGAATATGATGCAACCTAAGAAAGTGACATGAGCAGAGAATTCAAACATATCCAAGTAGGATTAAAGGCACATTCAAATATTGAACAGAGTTACTTTGGGTCACCTTCCCCAAGAAGACTGTATAAGGTTAAATTGATAATTTGATATCACTTAATTAAATTGTGTGCCTTTTCATCAAAGTACAATTGATAGCCTGTACTAACCACAAAAATTATTGAGATGGACAAGGGCTAATGTGTGAGGGTAGTATTTGCTTTATGATACATAATTACTTAAAGTGATCTGATTCTTTTACTAACTTTTTAAATTCCCCTTACTTGATTTCTAAGCCATTAATGTTACTAAATGGCCAAGACTCATTAACTTTTGCTGACCATTTAAAAATAATACCCCTGAAATTGCAAGAATAGAGTCCAAAGACAATTGCTATAGAACATAATGTCATGGTACCAAAATCTGGTCAAGTGAAACCGGGGTCACAAATGGAAATGGCTCAACACCTGAATCTGTTTTCTTGTAGCCAGCTAGGAGGTGTAAAAGGTTCTCTTGCACATTTTTAAAGGTTGGCTGTGAACAAGTTTATCAGAAGGACTGGGCATGTCAGGGAGATGGACGAGGTACTTTGAGAAGCTGTGGAAGGGAAAATAGGAGTTCCTTTGCCACTGACAGTCATCTCACAATTCCTTGGGGTTGTTTATTGACCTGCTGGGGGCTTCCTTCCTCTAATATCGCTCTGTTCCAGAGCGGCCAGGCTATGTCTCAGCAATGCATGATTATAACCACTGTCAGATCTTATTAAACATAAAAATTCTCAGGTTCCTGGCTAGACTCATTGACTCACTACCTCCTAAAACTGTAAATTTCTATTTTTAATTAATTTTAATTCTCTTTTGCTAAAGTGATCATAAATTCTTATTTGCCCAGGTGAGTCTTTATAGTCCCTTATTATTCTACTGTAATTCACTCTAAAAATATCCTAGTTTGGACAATAAATTATATGTCCACCCTATGAATAGGTAATTCTTTTGAGAAGCCAAAATCAAGACTTCCTCTCAACTACTATTTTTTCTATTTATGCTCTATATATGGAGCTCTCTCTAAAGCTTCCATTGATATATAGGGAGGGGGAAAGTAGGTTTACATTTGTTTGTATAAAAATAATACAATAATTAATAAATAATAATACAAGAATAAACTGTTCTGTGTACTCACAACTGTAAACCTACTTTGCCACACCCTGTTCATTTATACATATTTTTTAGACATAGAATTCAGAGTAGAGAAATGATAACTGCCAGTGACAGCTTGCGTTCTCAGTCTTCTACTCTGTAAAATAAAGTTTTGGCCTAATTAAAGTTCTCTTCAATCAATACAGTTCTCTCAGGGTATATGCAGTAACTGCTGCTTACATAAAACTGAATGTGTGAATTGAAGTGCTTCAGAAAGTTTAGCAACTGATTGTAGTCATCAAACCCACACACAAGGAATAGCATTCCATTGTCTGCCTGATTACCTCTGGTTTTATTCACCCATTGCTTTGTGTTCAGTGATGACACATATTAGTTGAAACTTGAAGTGACAGACGGACCACACAAAAGCCAAAGCGTGTCAGTAACAAAATTCCAGTCTAACATTTGTGGACAGCTCTGTGGTTTCAACACTGGGTTTTTCTCACATCCAGACTGTCAGAGACTACATCCATTGGTCCATGGCTTAAATCTATAAAAAATCAGAATAAGAACACTCATTCCCCACCTTTTAAAAATGGCTTAATTAGTTTCCAAAATTTAAGACCTCAGAAAGGAAGTCAACACAAACTGTGCCTTATTTATTTCTGCCTCTCCACCTCAAGCCCAGGCTGAGACCTAATTGGTAGTTAATGAACACTAGCTGAATTAAGCAGAATAAACTAATAAACAGATCTAAAAAACATTGCTCTAGGTCAGTGGTTCTCAACCAGGGATAATTTTGCTTCCCAGAAAGTATTTGGTAATATCTGGAGACACTTTTCACTGTCACAATTAAGAGGAGTGACTAGTATCTAGTGGGTGGAGTCCTGGAATGCTGCTAATATCCCACAATGCACTGCTAACAACACAAAAATTTCCAGTCAACAATGTCAATGGTGTCAAGATTGAGAGATCCCGCTCTAGGCCTTTAAACCTTGATTATCAATTTTACACACTTCTTTTCCTTCTGTAAAGCCAAAATAAATAAATAAAAGCTAATCTTACTAGGTTTGGATGAAGACCAATTTTATCGACTTGGCCATCAGGACACTGAGAAATTATATTATACCCTCCTTACTGACATACCTCTGTTAAATTTCCAATTATTGTTCTTCAGTGGGGACCACCTGTGGGGGTGGTACTGTCTCACAATCACCTGGATGGCTTGTGGAGTCCCTTCCCTTGAGTTTTGGATTTAGCAGGTCTAGGTGGGGCCCAGGAATTGACATTTCTAACAGGTCTCCTAGTTGCACTGCTGCGGGTACTGGTGGTGTAGGCACCCCATTCTGAAAAACCCTGATCTACAGCGGTATGATCCACTTGTGTACAAATCCCCCAAATTACCACCCTCTTTCCCTCTCCCAGGGTATTTTTCATGAAGACCATCTGCTCTCTTTATAAATATAATTATCATTGTGAATGGGCTCCATATTTTCAAATTTTCCAAGTTGCTAAAATTTACTTATAACCCCCAAATTAATACAGTGTTTTCATAGACATGCACATGTGCAGAGCAGCAAAATATGTGAGCCACCCATTCAGTGTGCCTGTTCGTAGCTGTGATTGAACAAGACCCTGCTCTGCCTTCTGTTTGAGCTCATACACTGTAAACACATGCCCTTTCCCAGTCTATTTAGTGCTGCATTCCTGCATTTGTCAGCTTTCTGTTGCTTATTTTGCTGGTCAAGATGGCCTCCAAACATAATGCTGAAATGCTGACTAGTGTTCCTGAGCACAAGAAAGCTGTGATGTTCCTTATGAAAGATGTGTGTGTTATATAAGCTTCCTTCAGGCATGAGTTATAGTGCTGTACACTGTGAGTTCAATGTTAATGGATAAAAAAAGTATATTTATATTAAATATATATATACTTTTATATATATATAAAGTAAGGTGTTTTTCAACAGAAACACATGTAAAACAGTTGTGTAGATGCATTGATGAACATATTTATACCAAATGCTCACAGAAACTCAATTCTATTTTTCCTGTATATGTAATGGTTCTACACTCACTAACTCAGTGTTTACTGTGGCTTTACAGAACATAGCTACTGCAAGGTACAGGAACCCATTGTGAACAAATCTTTCTCACCGCCTTCCCCACCACTTTTCCCCACTGAACTGTGCGTAGAGAGCTTCCTTTTTTTCTTCCCCACTCAAATAGCTCCTCCTATCTGCAAGGCCCAACTTCTGGGACTGTTTGGGTATTTTGACAGAAGATTCTACTAAGTTGAAACAACATATTTAAAGGAAATTTTTACTTTGTCAGCTTTGTGCTGTGTGTAGGTGTGAGTGATCAGAGAATACACATTAAGTAATGGAAGCCTTGCTGGCCAGGTTAAAACATATCCAACATGAGTGCTTACTGAGTAATATCAGTTAAAGCTCCAAGTTAAAAACAGACTGCAATGAGGGTTGACGATCTGACAATTATTCTTGTCACAAACATACCTGTCAGCTGATGATGGGATATTTATGTGTGTGGACAAAAGGGGATAGCAGATATCTGTAATCATTCCGTCCTTTTGGACTTATTGTTTTCTTAATCATTCGTCAATGGCAATTTGGCATGCTGTGACCTTTAGAGGGCCGAGACTATGCCTGTCATGTTCACCAGTGGCTGACACAGAGTAGCTACTTAACAAATATTTGTTCAGTGGATGAGAAGTCCGTTAACAGGAGCGTATTCCTCTGCAGCGTGATAGACTAAACCCATTCTGAAATCTCTGCTGCTTTCTTGCCTCTCCACATTTAAAAGAGTCAGAATACACAAGGGGACTCTCCATCAAGTAAAAACCTCCCAGTGACTATGGAGTCTAATGTTAAATACATTTTTTTTCAAGTTGTCTTCTAGGATTCAGAGTTCTTAGTTTCAACTCAGTGTTCCCAGAAGAAGTTCAAAGAGCAGGAAAAAAAAATGTAAAAAGACAGGCTATTTATAAATTACTTTTGGTGCTATACAGAACATGTTCAAGACTTGAACTTCTAGTGATCTTATGAACCCTGTCCTCAACCCCACTATCCTTCTCCCTACCTAAGTCAGAGAGTGGATTTAATGGATTCTGTTAGTTACTAATCTCTATTTAGCAATCCAGGCCTTGTGGTCATTTCTTTGAAACCAGACTCTCCAGGGAAAAAGTATTTTATCTGGTTCCTTGATGCCGAACGATCAGTTCACGTCATGCGCGCAGTTCATTGAACATCTGTGCTTCTTTATGTCGGCCGAATCCAGGCGGTGTGTCGATCATAGAAAAGGTGTTTCTGTCTCCTTTTCTAATATAGCTATTCCTTTTCTTTCTGAATTGAAAGTACTTTAAAAACTAAAAAAATTACACTTTGGCATTTTTTTTAAATTTCTGATTATTCTTAAAATAAACAGGCCTCAGGGCAACTGAATTCTTAGAATGATAGTTCACACAGACTGTAAGCTTTGGTGAGCCCCTGTTCTTTTGGTTTACTATAATATCCAGCACCTAATAAAATGCTCTGTGAATATTTGCTAAATTAACAAATCCATGCCCTTTGTGATGCTTTTTGTTTCCTCTATCACTTTCTAGCTATAGGCATAGAAGAATAAGCCAGAAAGGACCCTTAAAAGTTTTTTTTTTGTTTTGTTTTTTTGTATTTTTCTGAAACTGGAAACGGGGAGAGACAGACAGACTCCCGCATGCGCCCGACCGGGATACACCCGGCACGCCCACCAGGGTGCGGAAGCTCTGCCCACCAGGGTGCGGACGCTCTGCCCACCAGGGGGGATGCTCTGCCCCTCCGGGGCGTCGCTCTGCCGCGACCAGAGCCACTCTAGCGCCTGGGGCAGAGGCCAAGGAGCCATCCCCAGCGCCCGGGCCATCTTTACTCCAATGGAGCCTTGGCTGCGGGAGGGGAAGAGAGAGACAGAGAGGAAGGGGGGGGGTGGAGAAGCAAATGGGCGCTTCTCCTGTGTGCCCTGGCCGGGAATCGAACCCGGGTCCCCCGCATGCCAGGCCAACGCTCTACCGCTGAGCCAACCGGCCAGGGCAAGGACCCTTAAAAGTTTTGAAATCATAAGCAAAGCATATTGATTTTTCCTTCCTATAAAGATCAGGAGAGGACTTTTTTTCCAGCAGAAGGCATATTTCTGTTGCCCTGATCTCGAGCATTTTAAAAGCGGTACTTGATTGCACCAGTCACCATTGGAAAAACTGTCAAAGCATGCTCACTGCAGTTGTTTATTTCAGGGCTTTGTTTAATCACATACAAAAAGTGTATTTATGGCACAGGAAAATACCCTTCTTCCTTCTATTGATTTTTAGGGTAGAACAATTTAAAAGGTACTACATTTTATGGAAATGTCAGAAACTTAGCAAAATTTCAAATTATTTAAATAAATCCTGGAGATCTTATCTCACACAGTATTGGTTCTCTGGCCTATGGTTAATTACCTAACTAATAACTCTGCTCCTTGTCTTTCCTTATTTCCTTCTTCTCTAAAAAGTTTAATCTATGTTCCTTTTCTTTTAGGCCTTGCTTTCTGTCAGATTGTCAATAAGTAAATAAAACCGAAAATTTGGAAATGTCTGTGGCTTAGTAGAATGTCATTGGTGCTCAGTGTAATGAGATTCAGGTTTAGTTTGACTCTCTCCCTTGAGCAACAGGAAAAACAAATAAGTTAAGGCCTGTGAAATTATACCTTTAAATAACTTTGTACCTATAAGTACTATATAGGTAGTATTTGTTAGCATCTTTGTTGCACAATGGTTCAATACATGAGATATAACTATGAACCAAAGAGAATAATTCTTCATGTCACTTACAGAATGTTTGATTTTTTTAATGGAAATATCTCATGTGATAGCTTTTAAGTAATACCTATGTATTAATAAGACTATGGGTATTGGAAGGGTTGAAATCAGAAGAGCTGGTTTCTGATCTTAACTATACCATTTGCTAGGTTTATGACATGGACAAGTCATTTACTTTCTAAAGTCACAGACTCTCTCATAAAATTAAGAAAAAATGATACTCAGAGCATTGCTGAAATTTCAAATATGAAACTCAGTGATAGTTAAAAAGAATTCTATTACTATAAATAATCATAGGAATGAGTTGTAATGAAATACTACATACTCTTAGAGACTTGTGAGAAGTCAAGTCTCTATACCATTGCCAGTACTCCACATCTGGTCATAGCTCCTATAAGTTCCATCTGGAGCCCAGTGTTAGTCACACATACATAATGTCTCTACAAATATAGTTGTATAGCAACAATAGGGACCATGCTTTATGTGTCATTATATGCTGCTCAGTAAAAATTTTGTGTATTCTCTCATTTAATCCTCAAAACACACCCCAAAGTAGACGTTTTTCCCCACTTTGTAAATGAGAAAATAAAGGGCAAAAGATGTGAAGTTGGTTGAATAAAGTTAGACAAATTTTAGGCCACAGAGAATGAAATGAAGCCCTAGATTGTTAAATCTAACATCTATGATGTTGCAAAATACATTCAAGGCCTATGCAGCTAAGTGTGCCTGCAAAGACCTAGCTGTTATGGTCTGGGCACAACACTCACATCACTTAATATTTCAAGAGCTATATTTTAATGTGTAGGTTTCCTCTTCGTTTTTATTTTATTATGATTATTTATTACCCTGCACAAATGACTTTGAACATATCATATTAGTAAAAGGATATTTTATAAGCACACTTTATCAATTTCTTTACTCTTTTACTTGGCTTTTTTTTTTTAACAATATTATATAACAGAGTCAAAAAGAAAAACCATACAATACGACCTCCTAATAATAAATGCCCCCTGCATTAGTCAGGGTTCTCCTGAGAAACTAAAGGTGTTGGAGATACAACTTTATGTATTTAGCTGCAGCTATGTCTATATAACTATCTATTTGTCTCTCTAAAAAGAAGTTTATTATGTACTTGCTTCGGCAACACATATACTAAAAAGAGGTTTATTATATGGGGAATTGGCTCATGAAATTATAGAGTCCTAAGTTCCAAGATCTGCACTAGGCACACTGGGCACCCAGGAGAGCTGATGAGTAGTTCCTGTTTCAGTGTGGAGGTCTGAGAACCAGTAGAGTTTATAGTGTAAGTTTCAGGGCAAACTCCAGCTGACTTGAGGCCCAAGAAAAGCCAATGTTTCTTTTTAAGTCCAAAGACCAGAAAATACCAGTGTTGCAGCCCAACAGTCAGGCAGGAGGAATTCCCTCTAACCCACCTTTTTTTTTTTTCATTCATATCTTCAATTGATTAGATGAGGCCCAACCACAAAAAAGAGGGCAATGGTCCTTACTAAGTCTATTTCAAATCTTATTCTCATCTAGAACCACTCTCACAGAAATAGTCAGAATAAAATTTGGCCAAATGTCTGGGCACCTTGTAGCTCAGTCAAGCTGACACGTACAGTTAACCATTACACCACTGGAATGTAGTGCTTGATTGCTCAGGGAAACTCTCTCTGGCCATGGCTTTGAAGCCATCAGGAGGAAGAGTGTCAGTATGGGTTTGAACTTCCTGAACATCAGTGTGATTGCTCCAACCTCTCTCTCGAGAAAGCCAGATAAAACTATTAAGGGAACTAATACAAAAGGCAGTTTGTAATTTCTCTTTGGTTTGTAATTAAAAATAAAAACAGCCTGACCTGTGGTGGCGCAGTGGATAAAGCGTTGACCTGGAAATGCTGAGGTCGCTGGTTCGAAACCCTGGGCTTGCCTGGTCAAGGTACATATGGGAGTTGATGCTTCCAGCTCCTCCCCACCTTCTCTCTCTCTCTTTCTCTCTCTCTCCTCTCTCTCTCCCTCTCTGTCTCTCTCTCTCCCTTTCTCTCTCCTCTCTAAAATGAATTAAAAAAAAATTAAAAAAAAATGCTAAACCATAAATTAAGTCCAAAGAAATTGTAAGAGATCTGATCTTCTCAAGAAGATCATTTCAGTGGTTAAAATTTGAGGGTGCCCCATTTTGCAGATGTTCCTGTATTCTTGGTTTTTCCATTTGGTAACCAACACTTACCTCTGTTCCCACAGAATGACCATCCAGATCCAATCAACTCACTGGTGATTGAAGACAAAAATCTTTGCGAAATACTTTTTTTATCTATCTTTTGTTGAAATTTGCATTTCTATAAAAATGTAATTTTTTTTACCAAATAATGTATGCTTTTGGGGGTGGGGGTTAAAAACTGATATATCTACAATTTATTTCTAGTAAGTTTCTAGCGCCATTAAAACCTACAATTTAGGCCCTGGCCGGTTGGCTCAGTGGTAGAGCGTCGGCCTGGCATGCAGGAGTCCCAGGTTCAATTCCCGGCCAGGGCACACAGGAGAAGCACCCATCTGCTTCTCCACCCCTCCCCCTCTCCTTCCTCTCTGTCTCTCTCTTCCCCTCCCACAGCCAAGGCTCCACTGGAGCAAAGTTTGCCCGGGCGCTGAGGATGGCTCTGTAGCCTCTGCCTCAGGTGCTAGAATGGCTCTGATTGCGGCAGAGCAGCGCCCCAAGATGGGCAGAGCATCGCCCCCTGGTGGGCATGCCAGGTGGATCCCAGTCGAGCGCATGCGGGAGTCTGTCTGACTGCCTCCCCGTTTTTGCTTCGGAAAAATACAAAGAACAAACAAACAAACAAAAAAAGAAACCCTACAATTTAACCTGATGTA
Organism: Saccopteryx leptura; assembly: GCF_036850995.1. NCBI lineage: Eukaryota > Metazoa > Chordata > Mammalia > Chiroptera > Emballonuridae > Saccopteryx > Saccopteryx leptura. Next base: position 39,118,024 of record NC_089505.1, on the reverse strand, counting down.
GTGAACACATAATGTTTCATTCTAATGTTCTATAAAAGAAAAAAAGTTATTAAAATTATGATACTCATGCATGTCTGTAATACAATTTGTCTTAGAAAGATAAATATCTTGGCCATATGCATACTTGTCATGTGACTTATTAAATTCCTCTCTCAAACGCTTAAGATAATTATCCTCATTCCATTTCTAGATAGAGCAATATCAGTGGTTTTCCATTAGATTATTTCTTTGATTACTGTTAATTTTGAGCTCCTCCAAAATCATATGTCAAAATCTAATCCCCAGTGTGATATTGGGAGGTGAGGGCTTTTGAGCAATGATTAGATTGTGAGATCAAAACCCTCACAAATGAGATTAGAGCTTTTATAAAAGAGACCCCAGAAAACTCTCTTGTCCCCTTCACAATGGGAGGACACAGCAAAATATCAGCCATCTATGAACCAGAAAGTAGGTTTTCACTAAACATTCATTCTGTAAGAGCCTTGATCTTGGACTTTACAACCTCTAGAACTATTTGAAATAAATTTCTGTTGTATGTAAGCCATCCAGACCATGGAATTCTGTTAGATCAACCTGAGCAGACTAAGATAATTGCTTTCATATATGAAATGATATATGGAATGTAGAAGTATTTGGATAAGCAATTGCTAATTTTACCTTGTAAGAAAATAGGTATAGTTACATTTCATGCTGTGAATATTGTTGTATGTTCTGTACTGAGTCTCTGCATAGTAACTATGGATTAACCTTGTGGCGATATATTTGTTGGTTTATACATTCAGTGTATTCAGATATTTATCAACTGACTACTAGATGCCCCAGGTTCTGCAGCTAGAGCAGTGAACAAAACAAACAATACTTCTGCTCTCAGGAGCTTATTTCTGGTATAGCTTTCAGGGTACTTTGTATCTACACACATCTCCAAGCGTTCCCAGTCCAGGCAGAAGATACTAGTATTTTGTTGGTCTTCAGAACTTTACCTTCTTAATCATAGGAGGTTTGAAGTATGTAATCATTCTAAAGAAAACAATGTATGTCTTACAACACTTTGTAAGATACGCCATATATACCATGGTGGGGCTAGAGGAGCATTAAAAATAAATTGTGGATACCAGAATAGAATGTGAGAAAGGTTAAGATTAATACTAAGATAGGAAGACTATTTTTGGAGGAAAGAAGGTGGCTGCAGAATAAGCAAGAAACTGGAGAAAAATGACACAGTGAAATACAGTGAGATTTTGGTAAGGTTCGTTATCTAAATTTGATGGAAGGGTGTTGGCTGACTAGTGGAGAGATATAAGGGAAATAGTTTTAATGAAATAATAGTGAATCAGAAATGTGATTTCAGTCTTGTCACTTTTGCTTAATTAGAAGGGAGAAGATTTAGAAGCAGAGCTTCTAATAAAGAATTTTTTTCAGTGATTGAAGCCAGAGATTATTAAGAATTTATAGAGATGGAAAGGAAGAAATAACTACTAGAGATGTTGTCGAATTACAATTATATGTAGGAGGATTGTGAGAACTCAAAGATAACTTAAAAAGTTGCTCGCCTTAAGGACACAATAGATGGTTGCATCTCCCAAAATGATGGAAATGTTACATAGAAAAAACTGTTAATTTTTTGAAATTTATTTCTAACTTTAAGACAACCAGGCATCATTTAGGTTTTTCTATGGAAAACTATTAATTGTCATTAGATCTTTATTTTTTTTTTAGAAGTTCTAGTGAAAATACTGAAATTTATTATACAATAATTTAAGTCCTTATCTAGAATAGGATCAGCTGACCATATGAACAGTATCAGTTGATACTTTGATAGGTCTAGTAAAATAAGTATGGTTCTTTACTTTTTATTTATTTCTCTGGGATAATTATATAATATTTCCCTCAATATAATTCTAAATAAGCCCAGTAAAGGTAACTGTGATGATGGTTTTAACATTTACAGAATAGTGTTACTCCTTTGGAACTTTCTTTAAGGGAATTCACTTAGAAATATTTTGATAAAGTGCATTATGATTTAAATAATAGTTAGAAACATACCTTTACAACAACTAATAATAATTATTTACATTTTTCTAATGTACTTTATGATAGAGTTCAAATAAAAAAATTATTTAGTGCTTTCTAATAATAATAAACTCCAAGAGCAACAATGAGAAACAGTGGCTCTTAATAATAGCTAACAACAGTTAAGCATTTATTGTATACCTGTCATTGGGCTAAGTGCTTTGTCTCATATAATCATAGATGCCATTATTGTCCCTGTTTTATGTATTGAGGTACTGAGGCATAAACAGGTTACTTTGGGTGGCGAGGATTACTTTGGAAACAGGTCTTGCGCCCAAGGATTTGAATCACTATGTTATATAACACTAGGCTACGTGCTGAAATGGGGAGGGGAATAAAAAATAACTGGAGTTGTATGCCAGTACCTCTCAAGTTGTTAGCTCATGGAATTTTTTTTTTATTAATCAATATAGCAAGTATGTCAGCTAGACAAGTGTTATTATCTCTCTTTCAAATCAGAAAACTTGGCTCAGGAAGATTAATGAATTTTCAAAGTCAAACTGTAAGTGCCAGAGTAAGAATTTAAACACTGTTTTATTTTTAATTTTAACATTAGGTTAGCTTTATTGGAAGAAGAAAGGCCTGAACTGCTCCTAAAGCCATGTTCTCAGAATTTATTATGCATAAAATTTTCTTAGGGAATTTCTTTAAGATGAAGAGAACTGAGCCCAAATCCCAGAATCCCAAATCCCAGGTTATTCTGATAAAGGTAGGTCACCATTTAGCTTTCATCATAATAGCCCCTTAGAGTTAGAACTTACGTAGGCTGAGGTGAGAGGAGTGGACCGAAGACATCAAAGTGAAAAACCCGAGGTAGGTGGCAACAGTCAGACAAAGATGATGAACAGAGATGCTAAGGAGATAGTGAAAGGTAGAATGAAAAAATAAGCTGGGAGAAGTTTATGCAGATCCAGCTTGCAATCTCATATTCCTATCTTACAGTGTCTATACTTCACTCTTCATTCGGGGAAGGTCTGAAAGGGTCTTGAATACGTAAGGTGTTTTGACAAAACTGGCAGCCCTGGCCAATGTCTCAGTGAACAGAGCGTCAGCCCAGCATGACCCTGGTTCAGTCAGGACATACAGGGGAAGTGACCATCGGCTTCTCCCCCTTCTCTTGCCTCTTCCCCTCCTATAGCCAGTGGCTCAATTGATTCATGCATGGCCCTGGGTGCTCCATTGAGTGAGACAGCCTCAGGTGCTAAAAATAGCTTGGTATGCAAGTATCATCCCCAGATGGGGTTGACAGGTAAATCCCAGTCAGGCCATGTGCAGGAGTCTGCCTCACTATCTCACCTCCTCTGACCTAAAAAAATAAAAGAGAAATTAAAAACAGATAAACTGGCTGTGTTATAGAGTGGCTTATAGAAGCAATTTTAAATTGTGCAGATTGACTTAGAGTTGTGAACCTGAGTGTAACAAATAGTGATAGATGGAATGGAAAAGAATTACTCAGGTCTACTAGTTCACTAATCAGAAATGAAGTCAGAAAAAGTAGAAAGACAAATATAATAGCTTTTAAGTCAGTATCACTGAGTGTATGCTCCTGAGGGGAAAACATTTGAAAATTATCTTGGCAGATTGTCTCAGATGTTTGGAAAACATCAACAACAGCTACTTTTCGAATTTCTTGAAAAATGTTTCTTATGTTGTACATATCTTTAAGAGTATGATGTTTGTGAAGCCTGGCAGATCTCTATCTTGGAATGGGTTGGGGGCTCACCTCGTGATTTTGTAATCTCTAAGAGTTGAAGGGATTCTCGAATCTTCTTCAAGGGCTTAGTGGCATTATCTAAATCTAGATATATTAAGAAATATGGGTCATAGAGTTTGTAGAGTTATAGCAACTCCCAGAGCCATTTTTTTTTTTAAATTAAACTTGGTGAAACCATTTAACTTTTGGATGGGTAAAAGCTCTCATGAGGCCTACAAACAGGTATCAGAGGACAGAATAAGGGTTTGGGTTGTTGGCAGGGCGTCAGGCAAGCACAGCATTCCAGAAATACACTGCAAGTCTGGCAAACTTTGTCTCTCATGGTATCTGTCTGATTAAGTACAACCAACATGTGGGGATTCCTTATTGAATCAGAAGGCAGAATTAGAGGGAGAACAGCACACTTTGGACAAATGTTAGGTACAATTACTGGTTTCCTCTTAATAAAAACTGCTCCTGACAATGCAGGTGGGTGAGACAGATCATTGGGAAGACTCAAGTAAACTAATGGAGTCGAAGTGATAAGAACTGCTAGCATAGATCAGTGAGCTCTCTCTCTCTCTCTCTCTCTTTTTTTTCTCTTTCTTTCACTCACTATTTCTATGAATGAATGAATAAACTATCAGAAAGGATAGAAATACTTTAATTTGTAAGCTTTAAACAAAAAGAACTTTTCATATTTGAAAAAAAATAATCTAGGGGCTTTGTGAGACAAATTCATCCTTATCAGAGCCGTTGTTTTTCCTTAATGACTATATTTCTGACTTAATTATGCATATTTCTATGTTGCCATCATCAGACAGGACAGTGGTTCTCAAACCACCACCACACATTAGAAATCTATGGAGCAACAACAAACACTTGGGCCGTGCTCTGAAAGAGCTCGATTTAATTCCTTTGAGCTAGATATAGGCCATGAGTTGTTTTTTATTTCTTTAAGTTGTCAGTTGATATTAATATGCAGCCAGGGCTGAGAACCACTGAGATAGGTAAATGTCAGCCCTTCAAGGCTCACCTGGTACAAAACTGGCTTTCATTAAAACCGGTGATTCTCCTAAGTATGGAACAAAATTAATAGTAGAATGGAAAAATTGGGAAACGAACTGCAGTACAATTTTTTTACATGTAAGCTTCTGTTAGTTGGCTTGATATAATCATAGAAAAAGGGAAATATTGGCATATTTTGACTTTGACTCAGGCTGCAACAAAGAAACCCTAAAGTTTCAGTAAATTGTTTTTAAAATCTATTTTATTTTGAAAAATAGCAGTGAAACAATGATGGGAATATGTGCATGAAACAAAGCAAATTCTTGTGTAAACACTGTGTAGGTCAATATAAAGGATGTAGATAGCATTAGAACCCTTCTACATGCCTTCTTTCATTTATTATTATTATTATTTTAGTGAGAGGAGCAGAAGCAGACAAACAGACTCCCACATGCACCCCAACCAGGACTCACCAAGCAAGCCCACTAGGTGGTGATGCTCTGCCCGGTTGGGGCGTTGCTCCACTGCAACCTGAGCCATTCTAGCATCTGAGGCAGAGGCCATGGAGTCACCCTCAGTGTCTGGGCCAACTTTGCTCAAATGGAGTCTTGGCTGCAGGAGGGGAAGAGAGAGACAGAGAGAAAGGAGAGGGGGAAGGGTGGAGAAGCAGATGGGCGCTTCTCCTGTGTACCCAGGCCGGGAATTGGACCTGGGACATTCACATGCCGGGCCAATTCACTACCACTTAGCCAACCAGCCAGGGTCAATAAGTACTCATTTTTTTTTATCTGGCTTCTTTTAAATATCAATATGCTTATTTAGTCAACCCATTGGTCCATTCTGTTTTTGTTGCTATAAAATATTTTATTTTTAATATATTCCAGTATCTGTGTCCCTTTTGTTGTCAATAGATGTATGAGAGATTACTATTTCTTTTCATTAACAAAAATAGGGCAATCACTTCTTGTACCTATCTCTCCATTTGTTTAATTACATTTCTAAGGAGTATGTAAGTGAAGAGTGAAATTGCTAAGAAGGCATGGGTAATTTAAAAGATCTAATTTAGAAGATAATGACAAATTGTTTTTCAAATTTCTTGTACCAATTTACACTCCCACATTTTGTTTCTGTACCTCAGAAGTTAGCAAACTATGGTTCACTAGCCATATGTAAAAAGTAAGGGTTTTTTTGGGAGGCAGGGAAGTCCATTTATCTATTGTCTGTGGCTGCTTTTGTGGGACAATGGCAGAGCTGAATACTTTTTGACAGTGATCCCGTACCCTGCAATAACTAAAATAGTTACCATCCATCCCTTTATAGTAAAAGTTCGCTGACCACTGTATACATCCTCAGTCACTCTTGATGTTGTCAGGAGCTTCCACTTTGTTATTTCTGGTGAATGTTGTAGAATTTCCTTCTGATTTATTTGCATTCTGATTACTAGTAATTCTAAATATATTTTTTTTCCTTTCTTGGTCATTTGGGGTCTTGTTTTTGTGAACCCACTTCATCCTTTTTCTATTAAGTGTTTGCCATTTTCTTACTGAGTTCTTTATAAAACCTGTTTTTGAGCCTGGTGCTAGTTAGACTGCTGGTATTACTTACATAAATAAATTTTTCTGAACAAATACTTCATCTCTTCAGCAATTTGTTAGTGAGTATCCACTGTGTGCTAAGAATTCTGGCAGACACCAGTGAAACCACGGTAAGCAAGACATGATTCTGAAACTCAGGGAACTGACATTGTAGTGAGAGGAAATAGATTAAAAACAAATGGGAAAATAAAGTGCTTTATTCTGTATATATAGATTTTTTTTTCATTTTTACCTTTTAGTTTAAATTTTTTTCATTTTCATTGTATATAATCTGGTCTTAGACATAAATTTTTTAAATTTGCTAACTGTAATTCTCAGTTTTAGAATTTTAATTTGGTTCTTTTTAATTCTATTCTGTCATTTTCATTATACTTTACATTTCTTTGCCAAAATTTTTAATCCTTGTATTTTATTTCTGGAATTATTTTAAAGTATATGATACTGTGTTCCAATACAATATCTAGGGCAGTGGTTCCAACCTTTTCTGGGCCACGAACCGGTTTAATGTCAGAAAATATTTTCATGGACCGGCCTTTAGGGTGGGATGGATAAATGTATCATGTGACTGAGACAAGCATCAAGAGTGAGTCTTAGACTGATGTAAGAGAGGAAATCTGGTCATTTTTTAAAAATAAAACTTTGTTCAGACTTAAATATAAATAAAACAGAAATAATGTAAGTTATTTATTCTTTCTCTGCGGACAGGTACCAAATGGCCCACGGATCGGTACTGGTCGCGGCCCGGGGGTTGGGGACCACTGATCTAGGGCATCTATGGGCGTGATTTAATTTTCTGTTGTTTCTATTAAGTCATGTTTTTGTGTTTTTTTATTTTATTTTTTCACTTAGATATTACTTCTTAGAGCAATTTTAGTTTCAAAAATAATTAAGGAGAAAGATCAAAGATTCCCCCTATACTTCCCTTCCCCCAAACTTACTCTCCCCTCCTATTATCAACAGTCCCCACCAGAGTGGTACATTTGTTATATTGGTGAACCATGTCGACACACCCAAAGTCCAGTCCATAATTTAGATTATGATTCATGCTCTGTGCACATACTGCCAGTTTAGATACATGTATAATAATATGTATCTATCATATCTCATCTGATGAAATATCAGATATACCAGACATTGTATCTAGAAATATTTGTAGAAATAAGTTAGGGTCTCAAATGATTTTATCATCCATAGAGAATTTATCTTCTGCTAATTGGCTGGGTACCAGCAATCTTATACCACCTTTGTTCATTTTCAGGAATTGAGAATATGGGAAGGTCACTTGTTATACTTGGGAAGATTTCTCTACTTTGTTAAATTTTATCCATGAATGGGGATCCTTTGAGGTCCCAAGCCAAAGGGTTGAGGGTTCACCAGGGAACACTTCTGGGTGACTCCTGAGCATCAGCTAAGAGAGGCTGCCAAAATTTTCCTTAGCAGCCTTCTTTGGAATCAGCAAATACCTTCAAAGGGATAGTGGCACCTTCCTGAGTCCGTTTTTCCCTTCAGGTACCAACCCAATAGTTCTTTCCCATCTTGTCAGATCTCTAATTCCTTCAGATGTTTTTCCAATTTGTTTAGATTTTCTGGATGTACTCAATAGGAGAGTTTGTTAGAATTACTTAGTTCATTGTTATTGTAAGGGGAGTCTTCAAGGATTATTTGTTTATGTAAAAGACATGATGGTATTAAAATTTCTGGAAAAGCTTATTTTCTGAATACTTTATGTACACTTCCAAAAAGTTATAAATTACTTACATATACATATTTTAACCTGATTAAAATTATATTGATTTAAATTAGAATTTAAGATATGTTTACTATGTAATTAAAATGTAAATCCTGTATCTTCAATTTATCAAGAGAGTCTTTTCATTAATTTTATTCCCAAATGAAATATACTTAGTACAGAAAAATTATTACTTAGTCCACAGCCTTCCATTGCAGTGTTAATGCCAGGAAGCCCGAGATCAAGTCTCTCTTGTTGATCCTTATACTCTAGTACTTAGTGAAATGCCTGGTCCATGTTGGAAATGAAAATGAATATTTGTTGAATAAATGAATGCTGTGTTCAAACTATTTGTCTCAATAATCATGCCCACGGCAACACTTTCAAGTGTTTGCATTCCCTGTACAAATGGTTGATCATTCTGGAAGAATTTTTGGACATAAATTATAGACATAGTTGAGTATAAGCCCATTTTTTGTGGTTTACTGACTTCTAAATGTATTAAATATATTTATTTTTTGCCTAAATTTTAAAAAGTATAGTAAAAGTTACAGATAATCTTAGTGATATTTGGAATATTAATAGAAAATAATAAAAATGTTTCCATAAAATTTATGGATGCCTATCATGAATCAAAAGAAGTTAGGGGAATAGTACACGGTTTTGTGGGACAATTTTTAGACCTTAGAAAATGTTCTTTTCTTCATTCAGATATGCAGGAAAGAACCTTCCATATTTTTAAAGCCTCAGTACAGAAGCTGTTTTTGTCAGTTATATTTTGAAAGTATTGTGAATCCACACTGTCAGGATAAAGATAGGAATGTTTTTATTCTAAAATATTAGAAAACCCCAGTGAATTATCCCACTAATGAAATAGCATAGACTCTCTCTTAATATAGAATTCTAAATACAAACAACATAAACGTTAATACATTTTGCAGGCCAAGACCGAGGATTCTAAGTTTACAAGGTAAAAAAAAAAGAAAGTAACATTACTTCTTTGTTAGGACTTTGAATAAAATTCTAGCTGTTTAAAATTAATTTTAATTAAATTTAAAGTAAGCCGTCCATAAACTAGCTGAAATCACTGTAAACCTATGTTCTTAACCCTACTGTCACTCATTGTTGCCACAGTGTGTGTGTGTGTGTGTGTGTGTGTGTGTGCGTGCGTCTATATAAACAGATTCAATTTTTATTAAAGATTGAGGCATAATTAACATGCAATAAGCTGTCATATTTAAAGTGTACAGCTTGATAAGTTTTGACATATGTATAGACCTTAGAAACCATTACCACAATTAAGATAATAAATACATCCATCACCACTGAAAAGCTTCCACATGCCCCTTTGTAACCCTTACTCTTGTTCCTTCCCACACCACCTGAGCTGTCCCACAGTAATCATTAATCTTTTCCTGTCACTATAAGTTAGCTTGCATTTTTAATAATGTTATGTAAATGAAATTATAAGGTATGTACTCTTTTATTTGTCCTGGCTTTGTTTATTCAGCATATTTATTTTGAGACTTATCCATAATGAACCACATACCAACAGTTCATTTCTTCTTTATTTTTTGCTGGATTTCCACTGTATGGATAAATGACAATTTGTTTTTCCATTCATCTGTTGGTAGAATTTTGAGTGATTTCCATGTGGAAAGCATAAACCCATACCAAGATGTGAACCCAAAGCTGTGAAAAATGTGTGCACAGGTCTCTTTGTATGGATGTATACTTTCATTTCTTTTGGGTTAAATTCTAGAAATGGAATGGCTATATTATATAAATCATTGTGTGTTTTTTATTTTATCTTTTTCTTCTTTTTCCATGTGAGAGAGGGGAGATAAAGAGACAAACTCCCGCATGCACCCCAACCGGGATCTACCTGGCAACCCCCATCTGGGTAAATGTTCTACCCATCTGGGGCCATGCTCACAACCAAGCTATTTTTAGCACTGTAGGTGGAGGCTCCATGGAGCCATCTTCAGCACCAGGGCTGAAGTGCTCGAACCAATCGAGATATGGCTGTGGGTGGGGGAGAGAGGTATATAGACAGAAGGAGGAGATGGAGGGGTTGAGAAGCAGATGGTCACTTCTCCTGTGTGCCCTGACTGGGAATTGAGCCCAGGACATCCACATACCAGGCTGGTGCTTTATCAGTGAGCTAACTGGCCAGGGCCTATATCATTATGTTTAATTTATGATGAAACACCCAAATAGTTTTGAAAAACAGTTTTACCATTTTACATTCCCACAGCAGTGTGCAAGAATTAAATTTCCTCTGCATTTTTCTTCTGCCATACTTGCTATGGTTAGACTTTTTTAAAATTCTCTACTTTACTTCCTCCTCAAATGCTGTTGTGTTGTTCTCTGATAGGTTACTGGGAATTAAAAGATATTCAGATGGAGAACAACCAGATTTTCCTTCCTTTACCTCAGTTCTTTTTCAGAGGAAATACAGAATGGCCATTAAGGGAATTAAATTCAGAATCAGTGAGGGTTTAAATTTGACCAATTCTTTCCTTTTTTAAAAAAAATTGAATTGGCCCTGGCCGGTTGGCTCAGCGGTAGAGCGTCGGCCTGGCGTGCGGGGGACCCGGGTTCGATTCTCGGCCAGGGCACATAGGAGAAGCGCCCATTTGCTTCTCCACCCCCTCCCCTCCTTCCTCTCTGTCTCTCTCTTCCCCTCCCGCAGCCAAGGCTCCATTGGAGCAAAGATGGCCCGGGCGCTGGGGATGGCTCCTTGGCCTCTGCCCCAGGCACTAGAGTGGCTCTGGTCGGGGCAGAGCATCGCCCCCTGGTGGGCAGAGCGTCGCCCCTGGTGGGCGTGCTGGGTGGATCCCAGTCGGGCGCATGCGGGAGTCTGTCTGACTGTCTCTCCCCGTTTCCAGCTTCAGAAAAATACAAAAAAAAAAAAAAATTGAATTAAAAAATTGAATTTATTAAGGTGACACTGGTTAATAAAATCGTACAGGTTTCAAGTGTACAAGCCCATAACACATCCGTTCACTGCACTGTGTGTTCATCACCCCAAGCAAGTCCCTCTTCATCATCTATCCCCTTTCTGCCCTCCTTCACCTCCCCCACCAATCCTACTCTCCAATTACATGGCATTGGAAAAGAGACTTACCTGATTACTTATGACCCAGTTTCCACATATATAGGAGTTTAGGAAAGTCAGACATATATTAGTCATTTTATAAATATCAGCTCCATTTTCTGTCTTATGAAAATGAATGTATGAACGTAAGGAGTCAAAATAACTTGTTGCAAAACCATATTGCATCCAGGTTAACACTAAGTGGTATAAGGGAACTATTTGCCTTGTTTTTCTTTCTTTGAACATGAAATAATACTTTATAATTTAAAAAAGATAGTCTTCCAAGACTGTTTTTATGTCTCAATACTGTAGAACTCTGAGGATAACAGAGCATTTTTGTATAGTAACTGAACCCATTAGTGAAGTTTTATCATTTTCTCTTAAAGTAACTTTCAAATGAGAAGTATATGCATTACTACATAGTTAACTTAGGTACATGATGAACAACAAACAAAAAATATTAAGTGGTTCCTGCCTATATTAACTTTTGCTTTCTTCTCATTCAGAAATTGAAAAGATTTCTTATCCTTGTGTCCAAGATAATGAGGCGTCTGTTTCTTTGAACTCCCTCTAATGACATGTTATTCCAATACTGATCATTGATGTGCCCTTAGCACTCTTATCCCATTTTGTCCTGGGCTAGAATGATAGATTATTTGATTTGGTCTCTTGCTAGTGCTTAATCTTTTGCATCTGTGAGGAGTTCACATTACACAGAGTCTACATCAAATGATTTCTGAGGATGCTTTATATCTTTCTTATATGCTTTGCAAAATTCTACCTCTGTATTTTTGTTTTAACTAAGGAATGATTCTCTGTGAAATGAAAATTTATTACTTATGTCTGCTTTTCATTCTATGATGAACATTCATTGTCCATTTAACTATTTTATCTCAGACAAACTGGTGCAAAGTAAATTGCACCTTCCCCCTTTGGGAGCAGTTGTGTCTCATGAAGGAATACAATGAATCCTCATTTACTTTCCCTCTCTCTCTTCTCAGGTTTTCAGCTTTTAACAGGAAGAAGGGAAAACAATTTTTTTTTTCTTTTTCTGAAGCAGGAAACGGGGAGAGACAGTCAGACAGACTCCCGCATGCGCCCGACCGGGATACACCCGGCCCGCCCACCAGGGGCGAAGCTCTGCCCACCAGGGGGTGATGCTCTGCCCCTCCGGGGCATCGCTCTGCCGCGACCAGAGCCACTCTAGCAGCCGGGGCAGAGACCAAGGAGCCATCCCCAGCGCCCGGGCCATCTTTGCTCCAATGGAGCCTCGGCTGGGGGAGGGGAAGAGAGAGACAGAGAGGAAGGAGGGGTGGGGGGTGGAGAAACAAATGGGCGCTTCTCCTGTGTGCCCTGGCCGGGAATCGAACCCGGGTCCCCCGCACGCCAGGCCGACGCTCTACCGCTGAGCCAATCGGCCAGGGCCAGGGCAAACAATTTTTTATCAATATTTATATACATGGGTGGAAGTTCATGGAAAAGAAGTGAAATTCAAAGAATTGGTTAGAGTCTAGGCTTATAAACCCATTTAACAAAAGAAAGAAGTGTTGTGCTATAAGAAAGGATAAACTGTAGGGAAGTCACTAGGAAATATATTAATGGAAAGTAAGGGCTATTTTAGTAAACTATGTTTATACAAATCATTTTGATGTCAGCTCCCTGATTTCAATTAAAGTCATTCTTCTTTTCCTGTACCAGGTAGAGCACCTTCTTCAAAAGGAAATTTATGCACTGCTTATAGGCAAATAATGGGAGAGTAGAGAATTCTTCTTGCATCTGTTAAATCTCAGTTGCCTTCAACTCAAAATTATCCTTAATGCTAAAGTGACATATTTTAGGGTAGCGTATTTTGATAATCTTATCAGTCATGATAAGTTTCCTAAAATTCCTGCGTGAAATAAAACTCAGTACTAAGGGACCTTGTTCATTTTAGTTTGGTTCGAACCAAGGGACCTGGACTACAGCTAGGGAGTAGAAGCTGTGTTTGGTTCAATGAAACATACATTGAACATTGCTGACACAGACTTGCCCAAGTGTGAGGCAACTAAATTCTAAATTTTATGCCAGAAAAATGCACATACAGTTTGGATAAAGAGATTTCTATCTCTGCCTCTGATCCAAATTAACTATTCTTGTTACTCAGAAAGCAAGTTCAGGGCCCTGAAATAGCTTATTCATTCAGCAACAGTATATAGGACATAAGATAATCATTCATTGCAAATAAGGCTCTCCATTCCCTTTTTGTTCCTCCCTGAATTACTTTCCTAGCCTGGCACCGCTTTAACCTTTCTGTAGTGCAGCTTAGTTTTAAAAGTTCAACATCTCACTAGATAGAGGAGCGAAAAATGACCTTAATTGTGGTCTCCCTGTATTCATCGTATCTGTAATTGCACATTCTGTACAAGCTTCAGAAGCACTACTGAAAGTGTGAAAGAGTTCCACACTGGCCTCAGTAAGATTTCTCCTTTGGCCTTGGTTGTTCTGGAACATTATTAGTTGAACAGAGTGCCTATAAAGGAAGATAAACTGATAAAGAAGAATTAGAAAAATACGACTGTTAATTAGCCAGAGCGAATGAAGGATCATTAAAGTTGGTAGTGCACTCTTTTTGAAAAAAAGCAAAAGAAAAATCAAACAATAACTTCAGAGAAATAGTTACTTGTAAAGACAGGCTTTTGATGATAGTTTATGAAAAATTAAATCAAATCACTAGTTCTAGTTCTGTGGCCATTAGTGCATTATGAAGGAATCCCTTTTGTTTTGACAGTTTAAGGAGGGACCCATTTCCTTTGTCTTGGCCTTAGTGTCTGCACCGTTGCTTAGAAACCCAGTCGCCTAGAGTCATGCATTTTCCCATCAAAGTGTGGTTAAGGTAATACATTTGGTTTTCAGATGTAGATGATTAGAAGGAATTGAAGTGAGGGATAGGTTAAACAAAATGAGATTTATGTTTATGTCTAGATAGAGTTTAAATTGACTCAAGTAGCTGAGTATACATACAAAAGAACTTAATAGAATTACAAAGAGAAGAATAAAGATGTAGGGTAATTTCCTTAAAACAACAAAAATATAACTTTCTCAGTAGTTAAAATTGTAAAAGGAAGCATGTATATAGAAGCTCATTATCTGCCTAGTAAAACAATTAACAATTGATGGTGTGCCAAGCACTTTCCCTTTAATGTTTCAACATTGCCCAGATTGATTCAGATTGGTCAACCATATTACTAATTCAATTGCTCTGAGGGGTCACAACAAAGACATTCAGAAACTCTGAACAAATGATGAGGTTATGTGTATATGTGGATTTTTATATATTCTTTCTGCTGTATTTGGCTTTCATGTAGCTTTATTATCTTTCCAATAATATAGAATTAGGGATAAAGCTCTATGAAAATAAAATTATGACTACAAATATTTCTGCCTAGGATTTCCAATAGAAAAAAAAATTAGCTGCCTGCAGCTATTTTTGTAAGCAACTGCTCCCAAAAATTAGGGGATCTTTCAAAATGAATATGAAGTGATAAAAAAGAAGCGTTTGATTTTTTATTTAAAAAAGAACATCAGAAAAGCAAATGACAAGTCAAAGAAAGTTGCTTGATTATGCAAATAAGATGCAAAACCAACTTTTATTTCATTGATGAAAATGCACTATACAAAAGGCTGAAAGTACTGGAGTATCTGCCCATTCCTTGATCCCCTAACTTTTGTGAGCAATATATTACATCACATACATACAAACATAATATTATCTATACTTCCTGTATTCATCCCACATCTGAGTTTTAGGAAATAAATAGCATTTCAAAAAAAAACAAAAACAAATTTAGAGGACCTGACAATGACTGCCACTGTTAAAACCCAAAAAGACATTTGCTCTTTCCATGGTCCCACTTTTCTTGAAAAAATTATCCTGAGTGGTTAGTTGACATTGTTTTTTCTCTCCAGAAAGCAGGGATTTACCTACTTCTTCATCCTGAACTGCTACTCCCTCGCTTTACTGTGGTGAGCTCTGTCTATGCTGACAACCAAAATCAGAGTGACCAAAAGAATTTTAAATCTTGTAACTTGTTCTCAAAATTTTAGAAAGGGGGGTAGTTTTTACTTCTAACAAATGGTATGTGTTAAGGTGCAAGTAGGGCATTAATAGTGATTGGACACACAGATGACTCCTGGGAATTACCTAAGTCTATCCCTGTGAAGGTGATTCTGTGGTGCATTTCTTTATATGCCATCCATGTGTGGCAGACACATTCTGATTTCTCTTAAAATTCTTTGTGTTGTATTGTACAGCTTTATAAAGAAAAGCAAACATGGTAGATGACTTAGAGCTAGAAATTCTTAAGTATCTTACGATCTAACAATTTTAATATCTGCTAAACAGGGCAAGGTGATGTACATAGCAAAATTTCTCTCAGTCTCCCTTTCCTTCTGTAGTAGCTGAATCAATGGATGATTTCATAAACAAAGTTATGTTGAGTCAGTAAAGGCTGTTTCACAGGACTACATATCATGAAACCAGTCATCTCTGTCCTTGTCGTAATCATACAAAGAAGTCACTATATTTTCACTTGAATTCACTAGCTTCTTTGGGAGCATATTTCACTAAAAATAAAAACCAATTCTTTATTCAAAAAGTTAAGAAACATTTAGAATAAAATACAAACAAGCCTTCTAATAATGAAGCAGTATGATAAAGCAACGGATGCCTCTCTGGCTGGAAATAACAAAACATTTAAAAATTATAACCAAATGGATGTCAAAGATACCCTGAAGTGACATCTGACATAGAAAGTGTCGTTCCACTTGGAGAGCTTCTGTGTGGGTGACCACGTGGAGATGCTGGGAGAGTGCATGCGTGGAGAGGGCGTGGAAGCTCACACCCTTCCCCCATACCTTCCCTGGGCATCTCTCCTATCTGGCTGCTCTGCATTCAGCTGTCGGCATAGGAACATTTGAACCTGCCTCTCTCCTTCCTTCACCTTTACTCCCTTAATCCTTAAGCCCTCAGGACAATTAGATTTTTGTCAGCATCAGTCTTAGAAACACAGCCTCGGGTCTTAAAAACATAACCATTTTTCTTTTTTGTATTTTTCGCAACTTCCCCAAATCTCCAGAAAGACCAGCTTTACTTATTTCTTGTTCAGTGATTCTTAACTGACATCATGTAGATAGAATCACAGCAACTAATTCAGGCAAAACCAGTTGTGGGTTTAGAAGTTGCTTGATTTTTCAAATGACTCTTTAATGCTCTTTGCTTAACATTGAATAAACAGAATTTTGTGCCATTCTTTTCTCTACACAATTGAAATCCGTTATTAATAGCAATGCAATAGCCAGATGAAGAGATTCATAGGGTGTCTTGAACAAAGAGCTCTGTTATCTTGGAGCTTGGGGCCCTGGCATGCTGGCATGTAAAATCATTCTGATTCCTCTTCTTATCATTTTTGATTGTTTCTCTGTATAAGCTTGACTATAACAGCAAGCAGGATTTATAAACTAGCTAATAATAGAAGTGACATTGAAATGAAAAAAAAATTTTGTGTTGAATCTAACTGCATTTATCACAATTACTCTGACAAGGATTTAACTATAGCATTTTTAGTAGCTGCAGCAGTAAATGGGTTGCTGTTATTTTTTGTTCATTGTTATAAACTAGTGGGAATAATGACTTCTGATTCTGTGTTGTAATGCGTATCAGGGCTTAAGATGTACTGTGAACATGCAACATTAGTTCACTTTATATGGGCAATCATTTGTCATCCTTCACATAGATCTCTTTTATTTTGTAATAGAAAGTCTTAGCTATCATCCCTGATCAGATATACTCACCAATACATAATTGAGTAAACACTTGCAACTCAGAAAACATGTCCCTCGTCATGGAGATGGAACTAGTAGATCAAAAGATAATATGCTATCAGTAGTCAAACAGAATTGTCTACTGCATGACAAGGACTTGGATTATGACTAACACAATGCCTGGCACTTAATATTAAATTATTTTGAATAAATGAATGAATTTATTTAGAAAGATTGAAACAAAATGCAAATTAAATAGTCTGTAAAGTGACAGGAAAAACAAAAGTGTGATTTGATGGTCCTGGCCAGAGAGCTCAGTAAGATAGTCTCATTCAAAAGCACAGAGATTGCTGGGTCGATGCCCAATCAGGGCACATACAGGAACAGACCAATGTTCCTATCTCTCTCTCCCTTCCTCACTCTCTAAAATCAATAAATAAATTTTCAAAAAAATATGATTTGATATGATAAAATTAAAGAGTTCATTATATAAAATATTAGATAATATCGTGATTTATTATTTAGTTTCCTACTATTCTATTATTTGACCCAAAACACTCATTTAAATTAAATGTTTTATATAATGACAGGTGAATAGGACATACTGATGATTGGCTACTTTGGGAACTGTCTTAAACATATTTTACCAAATTGATAAAACAGCAGTAAATATTTCACATTCTGGTAAGGTCCAAAATAGAAAGATTATGAAAACTGGACCTGTATTTCTAAGGATAGAATGTACAAAGAAAACTGAACCTTATCACCTGCATGGCCTAAGCAGGGTTAGCTTGTTTAGCAATTAATTTTCTCATTCAGATTATTGCTATGTGCTACTTCAGAAAGACTAATTTTCTTTTCTCAGTCTTTTGATTTGATTTTATAAGGGAGATTAGCATACTCAAATTTGGTTTAATAGATTATTCATGTTTATCTAATAAGTGAACTGAATTTTGTCTCTGGCCTTTGTCTGCAAAGAAAACATAGGCAAAAAATGAAACAACAACAGTTAGAAAGACCAGCAATAAAGCACCTCACTTGCAACTTGTATCAAATATCCTCTTGACTTTACTAGTCTCAGCTGGGTTGGAATGGCACTGAGCCAAGACATAGCAATGCCTTGTAGTAGTTGTTTGTCCTTTAAGGTTCAGTGAAAATCCTGTGAGGTTCTGACCTTTCCTTCAGATAGTGTTTGTTTGGGGCTGTTTCAGTATTTTCTGTGTGTTCCTCAAGATCCTATTATAAATGGTTGAGTAAATCCCTAAAACTTCAATTTAATGACATGCAAACAAAAATTATGTTCAAAATCATAAACAATCCCCAAAGTAAAAACAATAAAACACACATTTTAGCAAATAGATCAAGAAAATAATTAGATTTAAGTGCATTTTGGGAGCAAATCTAAATAATTTAAACATACCTCTCGTTGATATTGAAGGTCAAGTACGAATGCACACCTGTGCTCTTTTCTGTGTGCAATGTGAGGAAGCAGTGTCAGAAAAGGAATATTTTTACATTTTCATATTGTAGTGACTAAAATAATTAACTGTCTAGATGGACTATTGCAATGAATATTAGCTTATAAATAATAAAAGAAGGAAAATTTGCAAGTGTTGATCATACAGCCAGGTAAGCACAGTGGGAAGGGTTGGGGCTCTGTTGTGAGAAAGACCTAGACTCTGAAATAAGCTCAGGCATTAGCTGTGTAAAATTAGTCAATATATGTAACCTCTGTGAGACTCAGGCTCCTGCATATAAAATGTACAAAATAATAACACCTGCCTCATAAAATTTTCAATGAAAGACATATATAACTGCCTAGTCACAGGTGTCCCCAAACTACGGCCCGCAGGCCGCAATGCGGCCCCCTGAGACCATTTATCCAGCCCCCACTGCACTTCTGGAAGGGGCACCTCTTTCATTGGTGGTCAGTGAGAGGACCACTGTATTTGGCAGCCCTCCAATGGTCTGAGGGACAGTGAACTGGCCCCCTGTGTAAAAAGTTAGGAGACCCCTGGCTAGCACATGATAGGGATTCAAAAATGGTATTTATTTTAATATTACAAAGAAGACAACAAAATTGAACTTTGTGATATGTATTATTCTATTGTAAGCACTTTTGATTTAATCACATTGTTCTCATGCTTTTTTATGTTTTTTTTTTTTTTTTTTTTTTTTTTTTTTTTTTTTTTTTTTTTTTTTTTTTTCATTTTTCTGAAGCTGGAAACAGGGAGAGACAGTCAGACAGACTCCCGCATGCGCCCGACCGGGATCCACCCGGCACGCCCACCATGGGCGGTGCTCTGCCCCCCAGGGGGCGATGCTCTGCCCATCCTGGGCGTCGCCATATTGCGACCAGAGCCACTCTAGCGCCTGAGGCAGAGGCCACAGAGCCAACCCCAGCGCCCGGGCCATCGTTGCTCCAATGGAGCCTTGGCTGCGGGAGGGGAAGAGAGAGACAGAGAGGAAAGCGCGGCGGAGGGGTGGAGAAGCAAATGGGTGCTTCTCCTATGTGCCCTGGCCGGGAATCGAACCTGGGTCCTCCGCACGCTAGGCCGATGCTCTACCGCTGAGCCAACCGGCCAGGGCGGGTGTTTTTTGTTTTTATGTAATTTATTTTTATTTATATACTTCTGTAACTAGCAAGGCAGAATTACTCAGACCAAATAAGCCTTGAATATTTGATGGCAATATATATATATATATATATATATATATATATATATATATATATATATTTGATGGCCAAATACAATTATCAATTTATTTATTTATTTATTTATTTATTTATTTATTTATTTATTTTGTGGCAGAGACAGAGAGAGTTGGAGAGAGGGACAGATAGGGACAGACAGACAGGAAGGGAGAGAGATGAGAGACATCAATTCATTGATATGGTTCCTTAGTTGTCCATTGATTGATTTTTCATATGTGCCTTGACTGGGGGGCTACAGCAGATGGAGTGACCCCTTGCTCCAGCCAGCGACCTTCGGCTCAAGCTGGTGAGCCTTGCTCAAACCCAATGAGCCCACGCTCAAGCTAGCAACCTCGGGGTCTCGAACCCAGGTCCTCTGCGTCCCAGTCCGATGCTCTACCCACTGTGCCACCGCCTGGTCAAGCCAATTATCAATTTTTAATGCTCATCTAACCTAAGCTCTCTATAATAATTAACACATAACTTTTTCTCTTTTTCTTTTTAAACCTGTTTCCTCCCAGCCTGACCTGTGGTGGCGCAGTGGATAAAGCGTCGACCTGGAAATGCTGAGGTCGCCGGTTCGAAACCCTGGGCTTGCGTGGTCAAGGCACATATGGGAGTTGATGCTTCCAGCTCCTCCTCCTTCTCTCTGTCTTTCGCTCTCTTCTCTCTCCCTCTCTGTCTCTCCCTCTCTCTCTCCTCTCTAAAAATGAATAAATAAAATAAAATTTTTTAAAAAAGTTAAACCTGTTTCCTCCCTTGGACTACATGAGAGATGATATTTTCCAAAGATTACTGTAATAATATCTCCCATCCCTCATGCCTTTTTACACTATGGCTTTATATTTGTGCCTTGGAGAGGGGGTATCTATGCCCCTGCCCTTGGAATGGGAAGGGCTGTTGTGATTGCACTGATCAATAGAGTATAGCAGTATATGCTTTGTGATCCCCAAGGCAATATAGCTTCCACCTTGATCTACGGAATAAGTGATCTTAAAACTATCTGCCAAGATTTATTCCATGGCTTACCCCAGACTGTCACATTATGCACAAGCTCACTCAAACTAGCCCACGTGGAGAAACTGTGTGGAGAGGACCCAAAATTAATTGAAAAGAGAGACTCTGTGAGCCCAGCTACTTCAACTGTCAGCTCTGCTAGCTCTAGCTCCTGTCTGACCACAGCCTCAGGAGGGATGCTATACCAAAACCACACACAGCTCATCTTTTCCTGAGTTCTTGATTTACAGGAACTTGTAAGAGATTATAAAATAATTATTGCTTTAAGCCACTAAATTTGGAATGATTTCATTTGCAAAAATAGATAACTAGAACAGACTATTTGTTATAGGAGCTTTTGGTGACCCTCTCCCTCCCATCTCTGGCCCTCCCTCTTCAACACCATCACAAGCTCTGTATCCTCCTGCTGCCCATTATGATATTGATGCCCATTATATTTCTGTCACAGCTGTTACCCCTCTTTCTACATATCCTGCAGCTATTTTGTTTGCTGTCATGGCTTCAAATATTACCTTAATCTTATTGAGTAACAAAAGAAAGAGAAAAGACAGTCAGAAAAATTATTTAAATAACTCATGGCAGAAAATTTTGAACTTTGATGAAAACTGTAAGCCTACAGATCCACAGAAGTTTAATAACATGAAACATAAAGCAAAGAAACATGAATAAAACTCTTATCAAAATTCATCTTAATAAAATTGTGTAAAATCAGTGACTATAAGAAAATCTTAAATGTAGTCACAGCCAAAAAGACACTTTAGACACAGAGAAATGAAAGTAAGCATGATAGTAGATTTGTCATTGGAAACAGTGCTGATGGGAGGTGGAGCCCCGTCTTTAAAGTACGGAAAGAAAATAACCTGTCAACCCAGATTCTGCGCCCAGTGAAAATGCAGTTCAAAATTGATGGTACATTAAGTATTAATAAATTAGAAAGCTAAAAGAATTAATTACTTAGCAGACCTGCACTGCAAGAAATGTTAGAGGAAGCCCTTCAGGCCAAACTAAAATTATTTCAGATGAATATGTGGATCTACACAAAGGACTGTAGAGAACTGGAATGTATAGTTCATTAACTACAGGGCTAATTATAAAATAATGTCTTCTTTATTTTTCAAATTTTTTTAAAAGATAATTGTTGAAAGCATAAATGATAAGAATATATTGTAGAGCCTGTGGCATATTTGAAGTAAAATAACAGCTTCTAACAGAAAGTATGGAGGCTACCCTAGTATGATATACAGTTCTTACAGAATGTATGAAGTGCACAATATCACATGAAAATGGAATATTCTCGGTAAAGATACCTACCCTAAAGCAAGCTGGAGAGGCTATATTAATATTTACCAAAGTATATTTTGAAGCAAAAAATAATATTACATGAATAAAAAGGGTCATTTCATAATGTTAAAAGGGTCAGTTCATCAAAAGAATCTGAAAATCATGAATGTTTATAGATTTAAATGCAAAATTTCAAAATACTAAGAGCAAAAATCAATACTACTGAAAGAAAAAAATACAAACTGACAAGTATAATCTGAGATATCAACACCTATCTTTTAATAGTATAAATAATATCAGTAAGATATAGACTTCAACAACCCTAATTGACAATTCACCTAATTGATATCTATATAAATACCAACCTGCAATAGCAAGATATGAATTATTTTAGGTACACATGGGGAATTTATCAAGACAGATTATTAATATTTTAATAAATTTTAAAACATTTAAATTACATAAAGTGTTCTCAAGGATTCTGAGTGCAATGGTTTTATATTAGATATAAATATCAGTAAGATATTTGGAAATAACCTCAAATAGCTGAAACCTAAATAATATACTTCAAGAACAGATAAAGATCATCTATGGAAAAAAAACTACAACTAACAGCATATTTATTATGAAAGACTGATTGATTTCTCACTAAAATCAAGAAAAATGCATAGATGGCTGGTTTTAGCACATTTAATTAATATGGTTCCAGAAGTTCAAGACAGTATGATCTGGAGCTACACAAGGAACTGAAGAGCACCAAAAATGTAAAGTACATTAGGCAAGATTTTTCTTTAAATCCTCAGAGAAGAAGTAAACTACATATGTTTTCATATGATACATCTACTATGTAGAAAGCCCCATGGAATCTATATACAAAAAGCTCTAGAACTAATAAGCGTGATTAGTAAGGTTGTAGGATACAAAAGTAAGCTACATAAGCAAGAGTGTTTTGTATACTAGCAACAAACAACCAGAAAAGGAACATTTTAAAGCAATATTTTTGTAACATAGCTGAAAATACAAAAGAAGATCTCCTCACAAAATGTGCTAAATATTTGTACACTGAAAGCAAAAAGCTATTGCTGAGGGAAATTAAAGAGAACTTAGTAGATAGAGAAATATATAAATTCATGATTGAGAAGCTAAAACAGGTTAAAGGTCAATGCTACCAAATATACCTTTAATACAACACAATTTTTATTAAAATCTCATTTCCTTTTTTAAAAAATTAAGAGCCAGCTTCTAAAAATGCATATGGAATACAAAGGACCTATGAAACAAAAAAAAATTTTGAAGAATAAAGTTAAATGACATATACTGTCAAACTTCAAGTTTTATTACAAAGCTATAGTAATCAAGAAGGGTGTGGTATTATCATTAAAATAGTAAATCTTTAAATCAGAATATATGGTCCAGAGTAGACCCAAACATATCTAGTCAATATTTTTTTAAACACATATAGGCAATTTAGTAGAGAAAAGATTATCTTTTTAATAAATAGTTCTAGAATGATTGATATTCATATGCAAGAATAACCTAGTTGACTCATACATCATGTGAAAAATATTTTTAATGAATCTTAGACTAAATGTATAACCTGAAATTATAAAATTTCTCAAAGAAAACTAGAAAATTTTCAGTTTATTTAATAGAAGAAAATCTTGTGATGTTAAATTAGGGGAACATGGTATTTTTGTTGTTTTTTTCCCAAAACAAAATTATTTTAATTATAATAATAAATTCTTTTTTAATAAATTTTTATTAATTTTAATGAGATGACATCAATAAATCAGTGTACATATGTTCAAAGAAAACATCTCCAGGTTATCTTGTCATTCAATTATGTTGCATACCCATCACCCAAAGTCAGATTGTCCTCCGTCACTTTCTATCTGGGTTTTTTTGTGCTCTTCCCCCTCCCCCTCCCCCTCTCCCTCCCTCTCCCTCTCCTCCTCCGCCCCCTTGTCACCACCACACTTTTGTCCATGTCTCTTAGTCTCATTTTTATGGGGGAACATGTTTTTGATGACATTAAAAGTATGATCCACCCAAAAAAGACAATAAATCTGGCCTTATTACTATTAAAACCTCTGTTCTTCAAAGAGACTGTTAATAGAATAAAAATATAATCCCCAGAATGGGAGAAAATATCTGCCAATCATATATCTAAGTGGTTTGTATCCAGAATAAGTTTTAAAAACCTCTCAAAATTCAGGAATTAAAGAAAAAAATAGCTCTGGCTGGGTAGCCCAGTTGGATAGAGCATCATCCCAATATGCCAAAGTTTCAGATTTGATCCCCTGTCAGGGCACATAGAAGGATCAACCAATGAATGCAAAAATATGTAAAACAACAAATCAAATGATGTTTTTTTCTCTCTCTCCCTTTCTCTCTAAAATCAATATATTTTTAACATTTTTTAAAAATAACACAGGCAAGAGATTTAAACAGATTCACTGAAAGTAAAGACATACAGATGGAAAAAACTCTAATTAGTCACCAGGAAACGCAAATAAAATCCACAGTGAGATATCAGTACACATGGCTGAAATGGAAAAAAAAAATGACCACACCAAGAGTTGGCAAATATATGGAGGAACTGGTACTATTGTACACTTCTGATGAGAATATAAAATGTTACAGCCACTATTCATTTTTGTTTTTGTTTATTTTAATTTAATATATGTCTGTCTTTTAACATAGCTGTTTCATTCTAGATATTTACCCAAGAGAAATGTAAGTCTAGGTCAATACAAAGATTTATAATTAATATTAATATAATTTTATTTGTAATAGGCAAATATGGGAAGTGACCCAAAAGTTCATCAACAGATGCATGGAAAAATTGTGATATTTCTATATAATACTATTCAACAATAAAATGAATGAATGATTGATACACACAAAAACATAGATAAATTCCAAAATAATTATCCCAAGTGAAATAAGCCAGCAAAAATGAGTACATGCTACATGATTTTATTTGTACAATATTGCCAAAGATTTAAGTCAATTTATGACAAAGCCAACTAGTAGTTGCTGGGAGACGTGGACATAGAAAGATTACAGTGTCACAGAAGACCACAAGTGGTGGTAGATATGTTCATTGCCATGACTAGAGTGATGATTTCACACCTGTAGGCAAACTTCAAAACTTATCAGATAGAACACTTTAAATATGGTCACTATTGTGTGTAATTTATACCCCAGAAAATCTGTTTTATTTAATAAAGCAAAACATTATTGGAGAATCACATTCTTCACTTAACCAACTCTGTGAATTTTCAGCAGTTTATTTAACATCTGTCTAGCAGTTTAATAACCAATTTTCTGTAAATTTGGCTGATTATAGTGTCAACTACATGGCTTATTGTCTGTTATAGTATTTATTAAATGAGTTAATTTCTGTAAACCTCTTTGGGTGCCTGGAACACAATATAAGAATTAGGTACTCGCTATGCTTAACATGCTGAAAGAAGAAATAGGTTTCTTACTGATCTCATGGAGCACATTCTTTCCTGACTTACCGGACATCTAGTGCTGCCTCCAATCTCACAAAACAAAGAAAAGGGGTCATCGTGTACTACAGGATTTTGTATTTGGCCTAGCTACAAGCTTGCAGTTTAAGAAATTGTACATATTATTTAGGTTTTACCTCAACATATAGAATGCAAAAGGCAGATTTTTTCGAATCTTTCTAAAGACATTTTCTCACTTTCTATCTAGATTCTGAGCCAGGATAGCGCTTTTTAGCTCAACACACCTCCTTTATATTGCTACAAATAGTAGATCCAACAGCTTTTACCTTGCTGGTTTTTACTCAGCAGCTTTATTATTTTATTGTTTTTAAGAATCTTTTATTCTGGGATTCCTTGCACTCCTACCATATCCTAAGCACCATAAATTAAGTTTGTAAACATGAATTTCTTTTTTTTTTTTTCTTTTTTGTATTTTTCTGAAGCTGGAAATGGGGAGAGACAGTCAGACAGACTCCTGCATGCACCCGACCAGGATCCACCCGGCACGCCCACCAGGGGCGACGCTTTGCCCACCAGGGGGCGATGCTCTGCCCCTCTGGGGGGTCGCTCTGTCGCGACCAGAGCCACTCTAGCGCCTGGGGCAGAGGCCAAGGAGCCATCCCCAGCGCCCGGGCCATCTTTGCTCCAGTGGAGCCTCGGCTGCGGGAGGGGAAGAGAGAGACAGAGAGGAAGGAGAGGGGGAGGGGTGGAGAAGCAAATGAGCGCTTCTCCTATGTGCCCTGGTCGGGAATCGAACCCGGGTCCCCCGCACGCCAGGCCGACGCTCTATTGCTGAGCCAACCGGCCAGGGCCAACATGAATTTCTTTAGAGTAAGTTCTTCTTACCAAATACAAATTACCATCAAAGAGCTGCAGGCCCATTTCACCCCAACTCCCAATTACTGGCAATACCTAGGACTTCTGCATACCATACACGTCTCTGTTAATACCAACGAGCTCAAATGCCAGAGCTGAGCGACTGAACTGAGTGTGCTTGGGTTTTTATTTAGTCAGGGTGAAAGCAGCTGCATTTCTGTTTGAATTGCTCCCTGAGCTCTCCTGCTAATATATAAAAGGATGTTATAAATAAGTTAGGGGTTGATGATTCTCATTTGTCAGTGAGGACAGCCTAAGTGAAAGCTGCAGCAGGAAGAACAGAGGCGAAATGTTGGGAAATCCTTCATAATTGTAGAGGGAGTTAATCCTTCAGAGAGGATTCTCTGGGAACCGGAGGAAATATTTAAGGCTAGAAATCGTAGCTCTTCTTTGGGAGAGATAAAAAGGAAGGAGATAGATCTTTTCGCAGATTAGCTGTAGAATTTTATAACTTAAATCGCTGGTATTACTGAATCAATTTTAACACCAAATGACTTTTCAAGCCTACTAATATGTGCATCTGTGAGTTTGCATATGCGTACCCATGTAAGGTTATATACTATATAAGAGCACAGAATGTGATTGCGTGCCAAGCTTTTACCATTGAGCCCTTACGTGTTCTAGAACACGTTTCAGCCTCTCCATACCCTGCACTCCTCAGAAGCTCTTCAGTTTCAGCAGTTTCAGCCACTTTCTATTTCCTGAGCATGCACCATGACATCTATCTTGTTCTTGTACATGTGAACTCATATTCTTTTATTTTCTTTATTTTTTAAATTATCAGTTGCAGTGTTGCATTATCTGAGACACCTCCAGTGTTCTTAGCCTGACATGGGAACTCCCTTATGTCTTCCCATAGCACTCACTCTTCCACTGACTTTTATTGTGGCCAGATATCCATCAAAATCACTGGAGTTAACTCTTTCTAGAAGGAAGTTTTTAAAGACACAGTTCACGTTTTATATTTTTTTCTTTGTATCATTGGTGCTAAGATGGTATTTGACATTATAGTCATGTTCTTTATAGGCTTGTGGAGTGGCTAAGTAGAAGCATGAACAAGCCTGGGACCTCAAGAGGCAGAGGAAAAGTACAATACTCTAGGGGGTTTCAGTGAGCTGGAAATGTCACTGGTGATGAAGACGTGAGCTTAGTAGTGTCCACTACCACCCTTGCTTCCAGGGCTCCCGGTGTCCCTCAGCCAACCCTGAATTACTGGGGAGTCTGGCTGGATAAGCATTAGAAAATGCTCAATAGGGAATACTTGATGCTAAAAAAAATCAATGACAGAACTGAGCTGAAATAAGAAGATTTACATGGTCAAAAAGTCATTAAAACCAGTAGATGAAATAAGGCAATGAACAATTCAAAGGAGAAACATGTGAGAAAGATTTGAAACAGAAAGACTGCAATAAATTGTTTCAATATTTTGGAAAACACAAGAGATAAAATATATAATGTAAGTTACTGGGTTTAATTATTTTAAAACAGCAATTTTCAATCTTTTTTTATCTCATGGTACTTATAAACTAATTCCTAAAATTCTGCAGCAACCAAATTTGCATCTCTGACAAAACAAAAAAACAAACAAAAAAAAATAGGTATTTTTTTGATTCACTCATACCAGATGGCTATTGTCATTTTAGCCAGTGTCTTTTTTTTTTTTTTGACAACCTAGGGGAAAGAGGTCAATGCCCCTAACTAATCAGGTTTTGCATATTTTAAAATTGTTGTGGCACAACAGTTAGATATTCTTACATGGAGGCTCAGAGCTCCACAGTTGTGGATCCGCAGAAGCTTGCGAGCACATGTTCTTTATGACTTTAGAAATCACGCAGTGCCACTTCCAGCACATCTGTTATCAAGACGACTGCACTGATGCTCAGCCTTAAGGAGTGACATAGCTTCCACCTCTTGATAGGAGCACATTTTAAAACCATCATTCAGATTTTCAAGTACAGATTAAAACACACACACACACACACACACACACACACACACATATGCACTCCCCCCAATTCTTTACAAGTTTTCAGTTACTTGGGTATCATGAATTTTCAGTATGCCTTTAGAGCTGCTCATGTCTCACTAATATGCATAACCTCCATAGACTAACTTAAATGGAGCTTTATTGAGTGAAATGGCAATAAATTAAAATGAGATAATAACTTCTTTATTGCCTATTTTTAGAGAGACTAATTCCTAGAGAGATTTTATAAAATGCATATGATTGCAATGGGACTGAGCTACTCATTCCGACACTCTATTACAGGCAAAGGTTGCTTGGGAGACAGAAACTGCCAACCGTTCTGCATCCAGGGGCTTGTTTGACAGGATAACTGATTTTTCTTGGTCCCTGTTCTCTATTTACTCACTGCAATATCTCTGGCTACATTCCCACATGTAGATTTTCTATTTATGCCTTATTTCCGGTTCTCTTCAGAAAAAAATGACTGAAGCTGCTATCACTCCATTGCAAATCCAAATGGGGCAGTTACTTCCCTGCTTTAGATCCAGCCACACTGTAGTCATGAGGAGTGGCATTCCAGGCTCAGAGTTTCCAAGGCAGAAGATTCATGATGTACTGTTAGCAAAGAAGGAAAGTTTGGTCTAGGCCAGGGGTCCCCAAACTTTTTACACAGGGGGCCAGTTCACTGTCCTTCAGACCATTGGAGGGCCAGACTATAAAAAAAACTATGAACAAATCCCTATGCACACTGCACATATCTTATTTTAAAGTAAAAAAACAAAACGGGAACAAATCCAATATTTAAAATAAAGAACAAGTAAATTTAAATCAACAAACTGACCAGTATTTCAATGGGAACTATGCTCCTCTCACTGACCACCAATGAAAGAGGTGCCCCTTCTGGAAGTGCAGCGGGGGCCGGATAAATGGCCTCAGGGGGCCGCATGTGGCCCGCGGGCCGTAGTTTGGGGACCCCTGGTCTAGGCTTTCCCTGTCACGCAAGGAATGCGAGTTCTGGCATGAGATTGTCAAACCACATGTACATAGTATAATATTTTCCGCCCTTTGAATATAGTGTTTAGATATGTGATATTTTAGAACCTTGATCTATAAATATTTATATATGCATGTTCAATCTTAGGTTTCCTGAGCATGTTTGGAGGGCTCTATATAAAATTATTAAGTAAAGAAAGACATGTTGTGAATGAAATGAAGGTGAAATAACCAAACTAAACTTCCAGAATCTATGGCCACCACTGCTAGAGTCACTGGTTCTCTTGGTGGAAATGCAGAATTATGAATAGGTTGAACTTCGCAGTCATCCCCTGTGAGAGGTTCTTCCTGACCCCTCCCTACCTCACCGCAACAATGGCCCACCCCACCCTGTGTGTCTCAAAGGTGCCAATGTCCTGTGCGTGCAGCTACTGTAGGAACCATCTTTCTTACAGGTGGCCTTACTGGCACCTCCCTGCACACTTATGAAATTGGGAGCCTTCAATTGTCAGGACATCTCAGTTGTTTTTATGTCTCTAGTTTGCAGCAGAGTGATGTAAAATATTTTGGAAGAAAGGGAACGCACATTGGCAGGTCATTCTAAGTTAGCTTAACAGGTTTTCTTTAGAGCAAACCAGGAACCCTATATGAGCTCCTGACACTGACCATTCTCACTCAGAAGATACCAGCACTGAAATTAGATAGTAGAATAAGTGGACTGGACCACTCTCTCTTGCTTGTTAGAACAAAGGAATAATTATGTTCTATAACTCCACTCTCCCTCTCTTTGTTGTGCAGAAAGCTGAAGAAAAGAAAGCTGATGTGGTGTGAGAATCTGTATTTAGTTGAGTCCCAGTTGTATTTTTATGGTCGTATTAATGGCTTTGGAGGGGCAGCACTCTTCAGTTACAGGATAGAACTTGTCTCATTTTCTATCACCAGCCTTTATGACTTCATATAGAATTCCAGAATTCTGATAAACTGTCATGTGGAAAACTGATAAAGTGATTTATGCTCAATTTTGCTGGAAGGGAGAAATGCAAGGGCTGTCAGTGTGAGTCGTGAGAACAAATGAGTTACAGTTCATGAGCAGCTCAATACGGCTCTCATTTCCCATCAGCCCCATCACTGACAGCCAGCGCTACCGGCTGGAGCATGGCGAGGGGCTGAGGTTCGGTGCCAGGTGAATCGGCACTATTATTCTATCAACCGGGCTCGTACAGACAGGAGGCTACCATGAATATTTGATGGTAGTGTCTTCCCAGAAATGCTCGTGAAACATAGCATTACTTTGCTTCCGTTTGCTGGGAGCCTCTCCACTCTAGCCTCATGCATGTGCATCTCTTTGAAAAATGACCACTTCTAAACCACAGAGGCATTTGGGATTGTTTGTTTGTGCTGCTCCAGCTGGTGGCATGTTCCTCTTGGCAGTCAGTGCATGCAGCACATTAATTCATTGTCCCCTGTCCTCACAGGATGAACTGAAAAAAAAATCCCTCATCTATCGAGATACTACATACATTACATCTATCACTATCCATCTGACACAGTGGCAGACAGTGGAAAGCCTCAAACCCCCTATGTGCTCAGAGAAAACAGACGTAGATCTATGGCTTGTGCTGTGTTCTCCAGGCAAATAAAAGGTGGAGAGGTGGGGGAGGAGCTTGGGTTTAGATTAGGTGTAAAAACAGTTCCTGTTGATTTTCTTTGAAGTAGAAATACATAATTTTGTAAATTCTAAACGATATACTATAGACCTCTTTTCCTTGAGACATTAGTTCTCAGTAAGATGGGGCCTTAACTCAATACATTTCATATCGGTTGGGTTAGTTTTAAAAGAAAGCACATTTCACCTTTCTCTGGAGCTAGGGAAATATATTTCTAAAATCTCTAGAAGGAAGTTTTAGTGTTTATTTTTTATTCAAAATCAATTCAGAATGATTTTGAATAAGCCCATCTATTTCATCATTTTCCAATGTAATCTTCAGTATATGAGTTCAAAACAATAAGTGTTTGGGGAACATATGGTGAATTGGGGGCACGAACGAGGGGGAGTTTTGAGCTGCTGGGTATTGTACTTGCCTTTCAGCTGGCACTACAGGAGCAGATTGCTTCACTGAGTCATGAAACTTGAACTTCTCGTAAGAAATTATCTTAACATTAAGTCAAGTGAAATATTGAACAAAATATGTTCCTCTATATCAGCGATTTTCAATTGGTGTGCCACAAGAATTTTTAAAACATTATTTAGTCAGGGACACTGACCTCTTTTCCCTTAGATTGTCAAATAAAAAATAAATGACAACAGCCAATACAACAATAACCATCTGTTGTGAAAGAAATCAAAATTATACCTCTTTTTTTTTGTTTGGCCAGATTGGCAAAAAATACATTTTTTGAGCACCGCAGAATTTTAACCACAGAGTTATTAGTTTATGTGTGCTATGAGATGAAAACGGTTGGAAATCACCACTCTATATGAGTATGATGATGGCTGACCACCAGTTATTTCTAGACTGTGAGTTGTCAGTGTAAGAAACATTCATATCTGCAGAGAATTTTTTTAAGAGTTTAGTAGAGCTAAACTGATGACATATGTCAGGAAAACAAGATCTCAAATGCTCTAGAGAATAACCATTATTCCAGTTCATTTATGTATTTGAAATGAAGGAGGGAATACAAGTGAGATTACATGGACATGGGTGAAAGCAAGGCAAGGACTAGACTACAGGATCGTTAACAAGAGTATGTGTTATGTGTTCTCTTCAGAGTGATCATGGCTTGTTTTAAAGATGCATTACCGCAGGTGCACAGAAACAATGGACAGGGCTGCTAAGGAAAAACAGAAACCTTTTGCCAAAAAGTTATATGTCTGGAGCATGATGACCCACCAGGACCTGCCCTGTTAGGATTTTATGATCAGATCATCCTATGAGGTTACTTTTCATAGGACCCCCATTTTTTGTGCATAGAGTTCTAAATCTCTTAGCAGTATAGGTTTAAGGCTGTGGGCATCAGGTGTTTCCATGGGGTGCAAGTCTGTGAGACAGTACAGAGTCAAGTCTGCAAAGAGTGGACAGGAAATGCCAAATTAAAGAGATTTAAAAAATTTATTTATGATTTTAATTTATAGACTCAAGTGTCCCACAGAATATAAGAGATAAAAGTTGGAGTTTTAACTTCTCTGTACATTCATTCAGGCAATGTTATTCAAGCACCATTCTTGCTTCTTAAATAGAGTTTTAAGCTCTGTAGCTTACAAGCTAATTAGGAAAAATAGAAATATAAACAAGTTATAAGAAAAGTTTCAGAAAGTCACAATTTTTTTGAGAGAAGTAAATCCAAGGAAGATAGAATAAAAGAGTGACTGATTGTTAATTTTAGTTTGGGAGTCAAGAATATTTCTCTGAGGCAATGACTTTTAAGCTGAAATGAGAATGACTAGAAGGAATACGGCACCCCAAGGTCTCAAGGAAGAGCATTCTCCAGGGAGGAAATGTCTAGTGCAGGAATGCTAGGCTAGGAACTGGTTAGCATGACTGAGAAATGAAAAGAAAGCTAGAGGTTTCCATAAGCCAGTAAACTGGTCTAGAGCAGAAGCCCTCAAGTTCTCTTTCTGGCTTCAAGGAATCAAATACACTTTATATGGGATTTTTTAAAAAGGGAAAGGAATATTCTGTTGATAAATATTCTTTTTTTGTTTTACTATTAATTATTCACTGATTAGAGAAACAGTAGGAGGAAGGAGGAGAGGTGTAGGGAGAAACATTCATTTGTTGTTCCACTTAGTTGTGTGTTTGTTGGTTGCTTTTCATATGTGCCCTGATCGGGGATTGAACCTGCGATCTTGGCATTTCAGGATGATACTCTTGACTGAGCTAACCAGCTGGGAAAAATGAAATTCTTAATAACCATTGTAGCAAATGTTAAACGAGTTACCAAACATGATTCAAAGTGCTTTATATTTATATATACTGCTCACAAAAATTAGGGAATATATTATCACTTCGTTTTCATTTAAAAATATTCCAATTTTTGTGAGCAGTATATA
Organism: Saccopteryx leptura; assembly: GCF_036850995.1. Lineage (NCBI taxonomy): Eukaryota > Metazoa > Chordata > Mammalia > Chiroptera > Emballonuridae > Saccopteryx > Saccopteryx leptura. Next base: position 39,084,633 of record NC_089505.1, on the reverse strand, counting down.
TTAAATATTTTAATCCTCATTAGAGCTGTATAAGGTCAGTATTTTAATTAACCTTCCTGTTATTGTTAAAAAACAAAATTCAACGAAGTAAATTTGGAGATCTACATAGCTATTCAGGAATCAGCTTGCATCTGATCTACTAACTAGAAGGGCACCACAAAGGGTTATACAAAAATGGAAGGTCCTTAAAGGAAGAAGAGTGGGACAAGGGAGCTATTAACAAAAGAAAAGAAAGGATTCTTTTGGGTTTTTATCATGCAGATTGCCTCTTCTTTATGGTGAGGATCTGTGTGACAGATTATTTTACTAGTGGTTGACTAGAAAATTCCAGACTGGTTGATTAAGATTACGTTTCTGGGGGAGATTGAATCTTGATTTGGTTTCATGGGCTTTTAGCCTGAGTGATGCTTTGGGGGCCTGTGGTTTTCTCTTTAAAGCTCACTGTACAGTAGGAAACTGTCAGCTGTTCCCTCCCATAAAATTAGTCTAGCTGCGTTGCTCAGCTGTCTCTTCTAAAGCTCAAAGAAGAAAGACCAGAAAGAAGAAACTTTATAATTAAAGAAAGTCTTTCAAGTTTACAAATACGTATTTTTTCTGCCATTACAATATCATTCAATAAAATATATTTTTTGTTCATTAAATTTAGTACCAGTCTAATTCATAGTAGTCAATAGGTGGGAATGAAAAGGGTTTTGGGTTTGTGTTTCTTCATATAAACATATAAATGCTTTTGAGAACCGTAGGTACATAACTGAATAAAACTTTCTTCTGCAGAATGGGGTTTCAGTCGAGTGCAATTTCTCTCGGTGCCTCGTTCTGCCCCAGTCTACTCCGGCCTCCCTGCAGGGCAGAGCCAGTGTCCCACCTGTCTCCCACCTCCTCTGCTGTCACCTGGTCCGGGCCCCCATCATCCTGCCTAATCTCTAACTAGGCCTGATTCTGTTCTCAATCCAGCAGCCAGAGTGATCCTTTTAAAGTATGAACCAGATCGTGTCACTGTCCTACTGAACACCCTGCAATGGCTTCCACGTCCCTGAAGTAACAGCCTACATGGCTGTAAGCTTCTCCGTGACCTGCTGCATCTCTCCATCACGTTTACTGCCTTATCTCCTTATTCTCTCCCCTAATTTGGGGGCTAATTTTTATTTTCTAGTAGCTTAAGTATTTGGCAGTGGCAGTAGCTAAATAAGCTTTATGAATAGTGCCTATGATCTTGGGGCCATGTCTAGCTTCTACTCCTGTCTCAAAGACCATTCTATATATGTATTTAAACCCAGCACTTAAGATACCAACAGTGAGTCATTCTGTCTACTTGGCAGATGCTGTCTGGTGGTGTTGATATTGAGACAGAGATCTTTACACATAGTGCCTATTCCCATATATCCATCCACCTGCCTGTATCCTTAACCTCCTCATCCTTCATCATCCAACTTTTCTTCTTTCAGATCCCCAATCTACCAGCAAAGATATTTGCCACTGCTTATAAGTCAGTGTATGTTCTCACCTCAAACCATTTGTATTTCCAGACAATGTATACAGCAAAAGGTTTAACAATGGGGAGAATTCCCCTTTTGTGTTTTCCAGTCAACCCTAAGTGAGCCTCTAATATAATCAGTATCATTTTTGTTTTGCACTTATAAACTGAACTGATCCACTCATTATCCAGTCAGTATTCCAATTCCATCATCTAAACTGAGTGGTACTCCTGCAACTGGTGCAATTCTGGTAAATGGTATCTGGGACACCTACTCATCATGCATCTTACTTTTAACCTCTGTCAGTTATGTTCGATTTTTAAAATACCACATCCATCTTACAATGGATTGTTACTAGGCCCACTTGAATTAATGACTTATTAGTTCCAATAGAACCAAGATCACGATAGTCACTTCTGGCAGCATAGTCATTTTATGTCCTATGTTCAGGCACTCAATATCTACCAGGTCCAAATAGCCTGCCAGAGAATCTGTTTTGGCATAGCCTTGTAGATGGCATGTTCCCAGGTCCCTAATGATCTGTATTATGATTCTTTTTATGGAGTTTGTCACACACTGCAACTGGGCTTCTTCACTATAGTATCTCTGACATCATAGGTCTTCTGGGTCCTATGGTTCTAGAGGAAGGGCCATTTACAGCAATGCCTGGATCTGTTCTAGGACCCACTCAGAGCTGGCAACCTTGTATATCTCAGGATAAATGGTTTTGAGTAGTATTTTCAAGTATGGAATATGAGACCTTTGGAAGATGTGGAGGCCAAGAAAATATTTTTCGGTCTTCTTGGTAGTGACAGTTACAAAATGTAATAATTTGCCCTTACTTTAAGGTAATGTCCCATTAAGCCACAGAATATTGGACTTATTCAAACTTCACTCATGTAGCTCCTCAACCTTTGTAGGGATTATTTTCCTATCATACCATATCTACCTTCTGAAGCCTGCAGTGTGTATACTACTTTTGCTCCTGATGTTATTGATATGGTTTCATTTCGATAATGGACAAGTGTGATATTCTGTTGAACACCTGGAAAGTTTAGTTCCCATCAGACTGTATTTTGGCAAAAGGAAGAAGAATTTATTGTTTGGGACAAGGCCACAAACACACACTTTCTGATTCTCACTTCTGACTGGGACAGAAAAGGATGACATCCCAGAGGCAGGGCCAATCTGCTCTAGCAAAAACACGATGTCTTGTATGGTGGCTGCACATGGAGGTAACACTTGTTTCAATTTTGAATAATCTGCTGTAATCCTCAGCAGCCCCCTGGCTTTGGTCAGATCTGACCTTGTGAATCACATGGAGATAATATATCATAAGGATGGCTCTAATCTCTGCAGTCCCCTACAGGGATGATCTCTTCTTGAGGCTTCCATGTGGGCCTTCATCGCTACAGTAGTTCTCACCCCACACAACAAAGGGCCCACTGAGAATTTTCCAAATACAAAATATACACATTCCAGTTCTAATTCAGGAACTGGGAAAATGACCATGGCTGTGAACCTGCCCCTCACCAGGTCTTTGCAGATGCTGTTTTTTCTCCAGAATGCTGTTCATTTTTTTCTTTGCTCCCTTAATTCCTCTTTATAATTCAAATCTCAGGTTAGAGAAACCTTCCTAAATAGATAAACATCACATCATAAATTCTGTATGACCTGTAACTCTCCTTTTCAGAGTTTTGATTTTATAATTATCTGCATGCTTGCTTAAGTAATATTTATTTTCCTAAGTTATAATTTCTATGAAATATAGGGAGAATAATTATATTGCAGTCAGTATTTAATAACTTTAATATAGTTACTTTATATAGAAAAATACATAATGCATTAATGAATTAGGGGATACATTAGAATTTTGATTAAAGATCTCAAATATTGCTTTATAAAAATAGATTTGTAGGATCCTTAAAATGAAAAACATTTATTAGTAACTGGTACATTGTATAAGATGACTGAATTATTTGCTGTATTTTTGACTGAATGAATTGTGTTCATATTTCAAATATTCCATGTATATTTGCTGAATTCTTGTTTCACTAGCTTAAATAGCTCAAAACCACTTTATGGGCCTAACTGGAATGCTTGTACTATAATGACTAAGGCTTTCAAGCCTTTAGGCATGAGATACCCAAATAAGAACATTTAAGGAAAATAAGACTAAACATGTTATATATGCTATAAAATATTCATTACATCAGTATATTCAGTTTTGTTCAGTATTACAATCTGTTTTAACCCAAACTATCAAAATTTTCTTATATTAAATATTATATTCTTGAAGGAGGCTTTCATTCTATACCAGTAATTTTCAACCTTTTTTGTCTCGTGGTGTACATAAACTAATTACTAACATTCTGCAGCACACCAAAACATATATTTTGCCAATCTAAAAAAAAATAGATATAATTTTGATTCATTTACACTGGATGGCTATTTCTGTGTTGGATGTTGTCATTTTTTTAATCTGACAATCTAAGAGAAAAGAGGTCAGTGCCCCTGACTAATCAGGTATTGTATGTTTTAAAGATTCTTGTGGCACACCAGTTGAAAATTGCTATTCTATGTAATTGTCTCTCAGTATCCATGGATAACTGGTTCCAGGTCCTCCCACAGATACCAAATTACAAGGTTTTGTAAATCTCTTATATAAAATGAGGTACTGTTACATATAACCTGTGCACATTCTCCTGTGTACTTTAAATCATCTCTAGATTACTTATACTAATACCATGTAAATCCTATGTAAATGACTGTTATACTGTATTGTTTAGGGAATACTGTAATGACAAGGAAAATGTCTGTACATGCCAGTACAAATGAAACCATCATAAGCTTGACTGCTTAGTACAGGTCAGCAACAACATAACTTTGTTTTTTTCTATTATTTTTGATCTGTGTTTGGTTAAATCAGTTGATGTGGAACCCATGAATACAGAGGGCCAATTGTATGTGCTATACTTACATTATATAATGTTATAGAACATAGTAAATGTAATTTGTTTCCTAATATTTTTGTATCTCAATAGAATTTCAAACTCAAAATTAGACAAGAAAGAATAATTTCTCATTGAGAGAAATGTGTAATTTAAAGAGATATTTTTTTAATTGAATTTATTGGGGTAATATTAGTTAATAACATAATATTTATGTTCAGGTGTACAATTTTATAATACATCATCTGTATATTCCATTGTGTGCTCACTGTTGGAAGTCAAGTCTCCTTCCATCACAATATTTTTGAGCCTCTTTGCCCTCTTCCACCCCCCTTCCCTTCTAGCAACCACTATTCTGATGTCTGTGTCTCTGTGTTTGTTTGGTTTATTTGTCACTTTGTTTTACATCCCACATATGAGAGATATCACAGTTCTTGTTCTTTTTTGTCTGATTTATTTCACTTAGCATAATACTCTCAAGAACCATTCATGTTGTCACAAATGGCAATATTTATCATTTTCTATGAAAATGAGGAAATTGAATTTGAAGTAATTTTATGTTAAGAATGAATTGTATAAATATTTTATAGAACTTCCTAAGGATGTATGTGCAAATTTTATAGTGTAGAATTATATGTACACAAAGAAACTGAAAATCAGCAACTCTCCATAAAAGGGAATTGTTTTAAAAAATAGTACATGCATGCAATAGAATATACACAAATTTTGCTATATTTTGTTCCATTTTGCAGACTATAAGGTCATTATTAAAAAATACAGTATATATGTGAATTATATAGTATGGAAAACTCTTCCACATATGCTTTAAGTATAAAAGCAAAATCTAGAGCAGCTAGATGTAGAATTGTGCCTTCATATCAAATAAAGCTTTCTGGAAGTTTATACAAAAAAATATTGTAAATACAATTGTCCCTTACCATATTGCAGTTCACTTTTCGCAGTCTCACTGTATCGTGGATTTTTTAATTGTATATATCTAATTATGTACTGTGGATTTTTTGCTACCTCATGAGATTTTGCAGTATATGGCTATTTTTATATATTTATTATTTTAATTATTTTTATGGTAGAATAAGCATAGGAAGTGTTTAAAAGAGTCTGGGGAAAATTTATAAGAGTGTGGGGAGGGTTTATAAAGCCATATATGGTTTATGGTCACTACCGCATGGATTTTCACCTATGGGGCAGGGGTTCTGAAACCTAACCCCTGCAATAGACAAGGGACCACTGTTCTTTAGAGGAAAAGAATTAGAAGTTGGAGAGAAGGATACCATTCACTTTTTATTTTCTGCTTTCCATAATATTTGAGCCTTTATCTTGCACATATGTTATTTTTGCTATAAACATTAATTTCAAAAATGCCTTTTTATTATTTTATTACCTCAGGAAATAAAAATGTTAATATAAACATCCCAGTATGTCTTAAGGGATGAGATCCTAGAGTATTATCTAAAAATACTCATTATTTTATTATTTGTTTCTCAGGTCATTCTAAATTTGATCTCTGCAAGAGAAGCTCTCTCAGAGAATCAATGACTCCATCATGATTTCAGTCCTAAACATGCAACAAAAATTCCTCCAGTTCTCATACCACTACTTGGTCGGGTTTTGTAATCTCATGCATTAACAGTCTGCTTGTGATTAACACCTATAATCTTTTACCATAGCAACAATATAATAAATGCTGAAGGAAGCATTGACTGAAAACCAAATATCATTGCCAAGGGATGGGACTTAAAAAAACAAAACCAGTAGTTATTACCCAGATTTGGCATACCATGAAAGAGTTTGTGCCCTTTTCATTGAATTTGCAAAAAACACATGATTGCCAGTGGCCAATTCTTGCAATCCATATTAGTATATTTTTTTGTTTGGTAAGAGTTTTATCAAAATCAAAACAAAGAAGTGTCATTTTTATTGAATTTTATATGTATTTAAAATGACATAGAAAATAAAACCTGGCACAATACATTTGTTTTCTAAATGCAGAGTAACTGCATGGTATTGGTGTTGCTGGATGTCTTGCTCTGTTACAAACGCCTGCCACACCTCAGTGTGGCAGGAAGCACATCTTGTTTTTTATTTTATTCTCATTGTCTTATAAGCAAACAAAATGCTTTTCTTCTACAGGTTTTTGTTTCTCCATGTTCCCTCTATAAGTGTATTGCTTGCATGAAAAATATTCAATATTTAAAACTATTTCTAGTGGTTCATATTATTTGAGAAATTTGGATCCCCTTTGAAAAGGGCAAAGCTTAAGCCTCTCTTTAAAACTGCGTGTATTCAGCCTGACCAGGTTGTGGCACAGTGCATAGAGCATTGGACTGGGACATGGAGGATCCAGGTTTGAAACCCCAAGGTCGCTGGCCTGAGCACAGGCTCACCAGCTGGAGCATGGGGTCACTGGCTTGAGTGTGGGATCATAGACATGACCCCATGGTCGCTAGCTTGAGCCCAAAGGTAACTGGCTTGAAGCCCAGGGTTGTGCTAGCTTGAGTCTAAGGACTCAGGCTTAAACAATGAGTCACTTGGTCTGCTGCAGCTCCCGGTCAAGGCACATATGAGAAAGCAATCAATGAACAACTAAGGTGCTGCAATGAAGAATTGATGTTTTTCATCTCTCTCCTTTCCAGCCTGTCTCTCTCTCTCTCTGTCTCTCTCTTTGTCTCTACCTCTCTCACTAAAACAAAACAAAACAAATAAACAACAAACCCAACAACTACAACAAAAAAAAACTGCATGTATTCAAAATATACAGTTTATGTACTATTTTATGAAATGTCAGTGGGTACATATATGTACTTTAAAGACAATTGAATCTCTGACATCTTGGCATCTCACTTACTATATATGGGATAACAAATTATTTTGCAAGGCATATGCGACCTTGATAATTTAGCTTGTACCAACTGGCCAGTAGTTTTCAGCTACGGTTTCTTCTGCCCACCAGGAGATATCTTTATTCTCATGACTACGGTGTTAGTGTGGGCTACTGGCATCTAGTGGGGGGACTCTGCTCAACACCTGCAAAAATGCACAGCACAGTTCCAACAACAATATTACCAGGTATGAAATGTCAGCAGTGCTAAAACAGAGATATCCTGGACTACTCTTAACTCCTGCTACTTTCCACATCACATTCAGTTGCTTTTCCACACAAAACACTTGTTATTTCCATGAAAATTTCCTCGTTCTTGCTACTTTCCACATCACATTCAGTTGCTTTTCCACACAAAAACACTTGTTATTTCCATGAAAATTTCCTCGTTCTACTATGGCCTTCCCCCTCGACCACATGGTCACTTATGTTTGAAGTATTTACCTTTGGGTAAGTCCTCATCAGCTTTTACACAGAACTCTGCTGTGACTGCTTCCATTGGAATATTTTATTGTACTATATATCTCTAGCGTTCCTTCAGGGGTACTGAAACCCTAGTGCCTGGTAGATATAGTCGCTCAAGAACTATTAGTTGAATGCTAACCAAATAAAGACAAACTTCTAAAGGTTAAAACATATTTGGATTTTTGTTGATGTTTTCATGACAGAAGGATGAAAATGCCTTAAGCCAGTTGTACTTGTAATGGTTGCAGGAGGTTGGCTATTATGAAATTGAGGAGAAATAAAATTTCAATCACAACAAAGAAGTACTCTGCGAGTGAAGTCAGAACTGTGCAGTTGCAGGTGTTTTCATTATGCGGTAGATGGAAAATACAGTGATTGAATGGCGCTTTAGTAGCACAGAGATGATACGACAAGTCATAGAATTTTAATTGCCTTCAAGTCTTTTTAAGCCGTCGACTATCCTGTAGTCATTGCAACCTGGCTTCTGCTTAACTGTTTCCCATTTCTGCAAGGCACAGTAAATCTGGGAGCTCCTCTAGGACAGAAAGTTTTTAAATTCCAATGAGTTTGTGGAGGTATAAATGAAACCCATTGTCTCTAGGCCTCATCCACTCCCTCGTCCCATGCATCAGCACTATGTTCCTCTGTTTCCACGTTGCTCTGTGAAGTGTCACCACTTCTAAAAGCCATTCGGTTGCCCGTCGTGCTAAATTCACTCATATGACGTGAGAAGTGATGCAGTGCAACAAGATGTCCAGTGTCTGTAGTTCAGGGATCTATTTTCAGTTCACACTGCAGTACTGTGTATATTTATGTTAGAATACTTGTCTTAGTTAAGGCTTAGCTGTTTATCAACCGACTGGCTCTTTGCATATCATTTGCTACCTTGGGCTTCATTTTCTTTATAAAGTGAGGCATTGGGATAAATGAATTCTAAAGTTACTCAAAGGTCTAACCTCCTTTAATTGTATGGTAAGTATTGATAAAGGAAATCGCTGCTGAAATTTTGCATGTGAACATAAGGCATGACGCTAAGCCCCGCTGATCTTCGAACAACTTTATCGTCAGACCTTTCTACTCACAAGGCTAATTTCATTTTAATAAATTTTTTATTGTTGAGTGAATTCACACATAATGTTAGAGCTCTTCTTTTCCTTTTGAAGGACTCTTTGTGCACTCTAATGAATTTGTACTCCTTTAGTGACTTGCACCAAGGGACACTTGTCAATTCCCTTTGATAACTAATAAAAAAATGCCTTTCCTTTAATTAGAAGGAATTTGCCCTATATCTAGTCGCTACAATCTATATTCAGGGAGACTGGCTAACCAACAGAGAGACACTGACCACCCTTGCCTGGCTAATTAATAAATTCAACCTCCATATAAGCCTATTTGGGGCTTTAGTTATACTTTTACAGCATAAGGTTAGGAAATACTAAACTCAATGCACAGGAAGCTACACACTTCCTATATTAGGACATTTGTAATCCACGATTAACAATTTAGTCTCTGCTTACTGACCTGACTTAAGGAAACAATAAACTCTGAGAGCAGAATTATAGCTGCTTGGCATAGATTCTAACCTGAGGTTAAATTTTTTATAAAGCAGATGCCTGTCAACTGTCCCTATTGTACAGAATTCATGATCAGAATTTAAAACATCTCTCCTTGTCCCTATCTGCTCTATTGACTTTTATGAAAACACATCTGGCCTCTTTAAATGTAAAGATTAATTGATGGTTTATTCCTTAAATCATGCCTGGTCAGGCTTTATACCACACACACACACACACACACACACACACACACACACACTAAACCACTTTTGAGAGAGAAGGAATTATTAGTTAAATAACATCTTAAATAATTGAAAATATATACATAAGGCTATCTTACCGAATGTGCTCTATAATATCTATTCAAAGGTAACCACATAAATATTTAACAATCTCTTTTAAAGAATGTTATTACATTTAGGTTAGGTTCCATAAAAAGCTCAAATAAGAGACCTAGTTTTAATATGAGAAGTATTTGAGTGTTTATAGTGGTAATTTGTAGTTTTATAAAGTAGCTATCTACCAAAGATTTACTTTCCAATATTGTTTTACAGAAAATGTAATTTAATCCGACTTCATGTATTTTCCTGTTTTTATAATGGCTGTATTTTGTGAATGAATTATTTGAGGCATAAAGCCATTATCTAAGCAGGAACCAGCAGGCATCTTTAGGGCTGAGCATTGTGCACCAGCCAGAGCCTAGGTATATTTCAGATGTAACTAGCCAATACTCTGAATAACTAGAAGGAAATAGAGGACATGCAGCATTTTTACACGTGACCAAAAATAAAGATAAATGACAAATCTAGATATCAAAAAGTCAATAGATCATCTTTCAAGCCAGGAAAAGGATGCAAGAAAATTAGTGCTGAGGAAGATGAAGTATTATGGGGATAGGAAGGACAAGTTTATGCTTAGACCTTGTGAGCAATGTATGTCTCACTCTCAAGAAAATTTTTGCCCTGGCCAGATAGCCCCGTTGGTTAGAGTGTTGTTCTGAAGTACAGAGGTTGCTGGTTTGATCCCTGCTTGAGGCACCTATGGGAACGGATCAATGTTCCTATCTTCCCTCTCTCTCCCTTCCTCCCTTCCTCTTCCTTTCTCTCTCTCTAAAATCAATAAAATGAACATTATTTTAAAGAAAAAAAATTTACATGCACACTCACATTAAATTTCAAAGCTGTTGAATCATTATGAAGTTTTATTGAGACTATTCAATATAATGTAACCGAAATAGCTGTTGCTATAGTCATGATAGTTTAGAATACTTCTATGATCAAATATGTGGAGCTGTAGATCAAATCAAGAGATGCGATTTAGATCTGGGCTGTAAATTGTCCATAAGTGCCAATTGATTACACTGGAGAACAATTTTTTTTCATTTTCTGTTGCATGAGGTTTTAGAACTGTTTCTATATATTTCTGCATCACTGATTCCAAATCTAAAATCCATTTTTTGGTGCATGCTGTAGTTTCTCTGCAATTTTAATTTCTTTTTGTTACAGTTAATGACATACATTGGTTTTTAAATTGGAGTTAAAGGGCAACAACTCTTGGATTGAACATAACCACAGGCAATTAATGTTTTACAAACATCACTTTTACATAATTGTAGTTGTTTTAAAATGTAAAAAATTATTATCTGATAAAAACACCCTCTTATTTTGTTTTAAGATTGAATCATGGCTTCTTTGAGTAGGCATAAATGTAAGAATAGTCCTGACATCTTCTGTTATATATGTGGCTGTTACACACTTCAACGTCAAAGGTGCAATATTTCATCATCTGTGACACATGTATATATCGCCTATTTTCAAGTTCCCCTGGGTGATCATATTGTGTGTCATAATTGTGAGGAAATGCTTCATGACTGGACAAAAGGAAAATGCAAAGAAATGCCTTTTGGTATTCCCATGGTTTGGTGTGAACCTAAGGGCCACAGTAGTGACTGTTATTTCTGTCTAATCCATACAAATGGCATTGGCAAGAAAAAATGGCGTATGATCACATATCCTAATATTCCTTCAGCAATACGACCTATCCCACACTCTGAGACAATCCTGGTTCCAGTTTTCAATGGTTTTATTTCTTCTAAGGATGAAGAAAGTGAACATGTGATCAAGTGTATTTTGATAAGATGCATGAGGAAATGGTTGTAGAATCTGAAGGGTTTTCTTCTGATGCCAAGCAGTCATTAACCTCTCAGCAGTTTAGCCAACACGAATTGAATGACTTAGTAAGAATGACATAAAAATTATCCTCGACTTTCTGAAGTATGAGGAGCATAACTGGATCATTTGTGTGGATCTTAAAATGGTAAATTTTCTGCTAGGAAAACAGAGAGGTTTCACAAAGTACCCTTGCTTTCTGTGTTTGTGTGATAGCCGAGCTTGGGAGAAACACTGGACACAGAAGGAGTGGCCAAAACGTGAAGCTCTGGAAGTAGGGATGCAAAAATATTGTGAATAAACCTGTAGTTAATCGAGACAGGATCATTTTCCCCCCACACTTCACATCAAACTTGACTTAATGAAGCAGTTTGTTCAGGCTTTGAATAGAGAAAGTGAATGCTTTCAACATGTTATTTCTGCTTTTCCTGCCTTGTCTTTCGAGAAGATAAAAGCAGGTATATTCGATGGACCTCAAATTTGAACTCTTATACATGTCAAAGAATTTGCCAGGAAGATGAATAAAGAGGAGAAAGCAGCATGGCAGTTTTTTGTGACAGTTACAAAGAACTTCCTTGGCAACAAAAAAGCAGAAAACTATAAACTTCTGGTTCACAAGATGCTGTTCGCTTTCCATGACATTGGATGTAACATAAGTGTTAAGATTCACTTCCTGAACAGTCACCTTGATAAGGTTCCTGAAAATCTTGGAGCTGTTAGTGATAAGCAAACTACTGCTGGAGCATCAAACGAGATTGTCTTCAACGAGTACACAAATGCAAGAGCTACAAACACAAATTTTTGCCTAAATAGAATTTAAATAAGTTTTGCACAAATTTTATGATTAAAATAAGTGTTTTAATATGTTCTATTTAGAAATTGTATACAGATTCTGATGCAATCATATCTTTTAGTGTATTAGTGTATTTACTGCATTATATAAATTATTATATTTTCACAAAGATGATGCCCAAGAAGACATTCTACTTCATTATGTTAAACTAAATGTTGAAAATTTTACAATAAGATGAAAACCTAAAATCTTGAATTGCAAACAAACTGTAGCTTACAGAGAAAAACTAATGTCAGATTTGAGATCAGCACACTCAAATTTGGTATGAACAAATATTTTGTGGATGCAACAAAAATTTTGTTCCCCAGTGTTATATGGTTTTATTTTTTGTTTAGATGTTTTATTTACTTTGTTTTGTGATTCAGTATAGACAAAGACTGAAGTAAGTTAAATTGAATAAGTTTGACTTTACATAGGTACAAAATTATCAAATAATAACCTCCAGAATGAATCTTTAGCTTGCAATGCTATCTTTTTTTATTATAAGTATAGCAAAAAAGTTACATCTTCAAATAGGAAGAAACAAAGACATTTCCCTATATCAACTGTATAGTTAGTTGTGATTGTTTTCTTACTTTCATGTTTATCCTGTTTATCACATTCTCAAAATATAATATTAAGTTTTTATGATCCACTGAACCAGCTAATTGGAGACTGCAAATATTAAAAGAATAAATTTTACCTAATTTTTTTCTATGTATCACATGGAAAACTTTCAAATGTGTGTATATGTATGAATAACTGTGTTTTCTAAATTTTAGAAGTAATGCCTTTGAAATTTTTAAAATTTTGCTTTTTTAATCTGAAAATCCCCTTCTTATGTGTGTATAAGAAATATAGTAAGTTTTTGATATCCAAGTTTTGTATGATTATAAAGTATAGTAATTATTAATTAATTGACTAAATGTTAATAATCCACATTAGCATTGCCATATAACAAGACATTCTTATTAATAATGTAAGTCTACATTTATAACTTTAACTCTATTTCTTAAGGATGAGGACTTTTTTCATAACAAAAATAAATTCTTCACAATGAAAAGCAAAGGAATAGAGACTTTTATTTAATAGACTCTGCATATCTTGATGGTCAAACATTTAAATATAGTGGAAATATCGCTTTACTCCTCAGATTTGAACCAGAGATTGTCAGATGATTGAGAAATGTTTTACAATGCATTATTTTAACTTAAGTTTGATCAAAATAACATTTTCACTCAAGGAATGATTTTTTTGTTTGTTTGAATTCTACCAGTTGCTTACCTCTATGTAGTTTAATATTTTAAACATATATGATTCAAATTGGCCACGGTTAATACATTTGCTACCTAGGAAGATAATGTAAAAATCAGTAATGAGGCATAAAAAATACTTAATTCACCTATGCAGGAATACAAAAAAATGGCTCAAACATACATCAGTGAAACCAGAAATGGAAAGAATCAGTTAAAATAATGGAACCGTTTAGCTCAGACACACTTTCTGTAGAGTAATTTTATCATGATTATTCTAGGTCCCTCCACGTGAAATGACTTATCTATATTCATTGAAAGAAAAACCAACTGCATTATCTGTATGGCCTTAGTGGATTCATATTATTTTTCCATTTTATTTTAGGTCCATTGATCTTTTTGTTCCTTGCAAGTATGGGTGTGCTTTTTGTTTTGTTTTGTTTTGTTTTGTTTTAATAACACAACAGATGTTTAAAATGAAACATTATGATGTAATAAATTTGCTGTTTGCTTTTAAAGCTCATGAAGGTAGATAATTATATCTCCAAAGGAAAACTATTTAATTTAGCTATATAAAATGGGTTGTTGATGAATAAAGATTATACTTTCTAATTCCAGAGTGGTCAGACCCTATGAATTTCTTGGTTTCCCATTTTCAGATAGATATTCACAAACTAGGGCTGTTCAAAGAAAAAAGTGAGAGAGAGCAACTGTGGCTTAGAAAGCATGCCTCAGAAAGGATGATTGAAGCAAGTGAATATGTGCGACTTGGAGACACTATCAATAAGAGCCAGCTTTAGATAAGTTTCTTCAAAGATGTGAAAGTCTACTCTGAAAGAGTGAGCATATTTCTTTATTCAAACATGATCAAACCTATGATCACTAAATGGACATAGATTAATATAATGGTGAATGTTCTAACAGTGGTGTCTAAGAAAGATGGTGTTTCAGGAGAAGGGATGGATTTCATTTTGTTTGTTTATGTCTTTTTCCTCAACTTTATTGAGATACAATTGACAAGTAAAAATTATATATATTTACTGTGTACAGTGTAATGTTTTGATATATGTATATATTGTAAAATGATTATACCACCACATTAATTAACATATCTGTCATCTTATATAGTTATTATCATGTGTGTGTTGAGAACATTTAAGATTTAATCTCTTAGCAAATTTAAAGTATAGAGTACAGTATTTATTTAAAAATTTTTATTGGTTGGTTTTAGGGTTAAAAGAAGGGAAAGAGAGAGGGGGAAAATCAATTTATTGGTCCATTTATTTATGCATTCATTGATTCTTGTGTACCCTGACTCGGGATCAAACCTGCAATGTTGGTGTATGAGATGATGCTGTAACCAACTGAATGATCTGGTAAGCGCAATACAGTTTTTCTTATACTAAATTTCTATTTGTTATGGATGTGATAAAGAGTATATCCTGGCTGAACACTTCAAATCTTTTCCAGTTCATAATTTTATACACCTAGAATTGTACTGAGATTAAAAAAATCAGTGTGTGCAGAGCACTTGCTTTGCAAGGCTCATTTGTTGACCAGATCATTGATCTACAAAGACATGAGCCCACCATGTGGTATGTTTAACACATACCATTAGGATGGAGCAAGAAAGCATTAGAACTCCTATTGGAGTTTATTTTACCTACTTTTATACTTTCATATATTTTAATGATCAAGATAATATTTGCATAGTTATACATGATTATAATTTATAAATGTTTAAAATTTATAAATATTAAATATAAATATTAAATCATTTATTTATAAGGATGTAATATAAAAGAAAATATTGGGGACCACAGAAATGAAGATATGGAGTAGAGGAAAGTTAGTTTAGAATAATTGCACTGGAATTTCATGTATCTATGGCAGAAATAGAGTACAATTCAAAGACAACCTTCAGATTTTTATGTTTTTCAAGTTTATGCCAATAAGGCTATGCTGAGATTACAAACTTAGAGTATACAGGAAAGATAGGGCTTGTTAGTCATATTAATGTTCATAAGTTTATACATTGTCACAAAATTACTTGTGTATGTAAATTGGGATGCAGTAATAATGGTATCGTAGATGAAGCACTACCTTCTCATATCTAGGGTCATTCTACATCTAACCCAAGGTTTTAACCACAATTATTTTAGTGTTTTGGGTTATTACCTGCTAAGCAGCAGTTCTCCATTAGAATAAATATAAGGCACATAATTTATCACAATTAAGCTTAATTGGCTATCTTAGTCTCTGTTCAGTTGATGCCAAGAATGGAGACAGCATGGACAACAATTCTCATCTCAGTACCCAAAAAGGACAGTTTTAGGTCATTCCTGCCAAATTCTATGATGGATGTTATTTCATTTTACTCTCAAGTACTTGAACAGAGGGCATCCACACCTTATTATACTATATTTTATAATACTTTGTCTTACTGAGAATTATTTACTATTCTAAAAACTCTGTCAAGAGCACTTAATTTGGAAAACTAAAAATGATTGTTTTCTTTCTTTAATAGATGAAGATGCTAAATATGGAAAAGGATATTTTAGAAATATTTAGCTAAAAATCTTTAATATTTTTTATGGTCATCACATAGAAATTTTTTCAGTATTCAATTTAAAGGCAGGAGCAACATTTGTTTATGTACATTGTGGCTTACACTGTTAAAATTATATTCCTTTCTGTATATCAATTGCTTGATTGCAGTCTCTTGATTGACACCTGAAACTCTGTGTGGAGGTAGGGTCAGAGAGAGAGATGAAGAGTGAAGGAGAAGGGGCAGGGGGAGATGGGGAGAGAATGATATTTGAGAAGGATGAGGGAGATGAGAAACTGGGGTAGGAAAAAGTACTGTGATCAACAGTGAAAATGATGCTGAAATTTTTTATCATCTTTATGATTACCAAGTGTTCTAGAGAAACTTAAAAGCACAAGAAAACAATAAAACAAATCACTAGATGAGAGCAATGGATTTTCCTCACCCACAGGGAAATAGAATTTTTTTAATGTCACCCATCGATTAATAGATCTACCACCATCATCTGAAGAAAGTGTCAATTTCTCCTTCAGGCATACATAAAACAAAATACTAACATCAAATGTATAAAACTAAATTTATTGAGAAAAACAGGGCAAAACCACTTCAAAGCCAGAAAATCAGATCAACACCATTGGGTAATTTGGTTATCGAGTGGCTATGACAAGGATTGTTTCTAAACCAGAAGAATTATATTAAAATATTAAAATACTTAGAACTTTATATATGTATATTTTTTTCTGGTTTATGGGCTGACTTTTGTGGGTACATTTAGACTAGACTGTGGCATAGAACTAGAATATATTGAGATCTGTGTGTAGTGAGGATGGTGATTATATTCAAAGGCTATTTGTATCTAGTTTTTATCAGAAAAATATTTTTTATTTGCTTATGGTCTTAATTTAGACTTAAATTCTCTGACTATAACAATGACAGTACTATAAATAAAATTATAGGGCATGAAGTGAATTGGCAACTGCATTGTCATATACAGAAAGTATTTCTGCAAATATTAAGTTTTCCTGTGGTTGTGCTATAAAATATAAACATGTAAGAGTTTTATTTAATACATAAGTATTAATTTTTATATTACTTTAGCTGAATAACATTATATCTATGAAAAAAGAACTGTGAATTTTGGTTGTAGTTTTAAAGCTGGAAATCTATTGATAAAGGCTAAAATGAATGATCTTTTTTAAAACTGAAAATCTTATGGATGGAAATACATTTTGCTGTTAGAGAAAAATCAGTGTAGTGAGGGTCTTATTTTCTGAAAACATGCTCAGAGAATTATTAAATTATTATTATTAAGTTATTCTTCTAGTAGGACTAATGAGTGTTTGAGTGGAAGGAAGGGCGTGTCTTGTCATGAATTGGAATGTATGAGTAAAACTGAGAATTTTATTACTATTCAGTTTCCTTCAGGACTACTTAATAGCACTTAAAACAAATAATATTCTCTTTAATTACTGGCTATGGAATTTAACTATTTCTGCAAATATAATCACCCCACTTGACAACCCACAAGTTACCAGGAGAATGAAACATAGGCAATCCAATTTTGTCTATGTATCAATCTATTGCTGTCTTCAAACCTATAATTATTTAGATTGTTTGGAATATTAAAATCAACATGAGATATGAGAGAAATAGTGCCGTGAGGGGTACTCCCGATATCTCCCTTGAAATTTCAACAAATTCAACAACTAGAGACAGAGAAAAAAAACTCAGGAGCACCTGAAATACACACACACACACACACACACACACCAGACAAAGGTATGGTTGGGTGAAAAGGTGGCTGAATATATAATCTAGTTTAAAGGAAATAAGATGAATAACAGAGTATTTCACTTTCCTCCCTGAACTGAAGAAGGGCCACTTTCCTCTAGAACTGAGAGAAGTGGAGAATCTGGGCAGAGGGAAGAAGCTGGGTTAGGGTGAATGATCAAGCAGAGGAGAGAATGTACCAGCTTGGCCTGAGATTGCCAACGTGGGGTGACCACGGGTGGCAGGCTCTGACAAAGTTTGCTGTTGCGGGGTGCCCACGGAAGCTGGTGCGGGCACTAGTGGCTTTGTGCACTCCTGGGTCCTCGATTGCGGGCGGTGTGTGAGTGGCTCCACTGGCACCTCTGGCGTGGGCGCATACTCATGGGCTGGAGGGCTTAGCCTAATATTATCAGTAGTGGACTTCAGCATGGGCTGTAGCCAGCATTTTTGTGTGGTCCCAGCTCCCTGACCAACTGCACAGGAAGTGCACAAGGGCTGGGATCCCTAGGCCATGACCTGTCTGGTTGGGGTGCCTCCGCGAGCCAATACAGGTTTCAAAGCGCATTCCTGCATTCCCGACTCTGACTGAGATCACAGGCACTGTGCAACTAAGTGGGTAGGAGCAGACCTCCATGTGTACTGCGGAAGTCTTGGGGGCTGGGCATGCACGTGGCTTGCAGCGGGCTACCAAACAAGGCACAAGAGAGAAGCCTGTGGAGAATAGACATGTAGAGAGCTGAGGCGTACTAGACATGCCCAGGGGCCCTTAGAAAGGTGCCTGATCTGCAATCAGCTCCCAGCCTGCCGCAGGCTGAGACGTGCTAGACCTGTCCACTGGCCCTTAGAAAGGCGTTGGATCTGCAGTCGGCTCCTAGTACTGCCTGCTCTTATTGGTGGCTCTGGTTGGCACAGCCTTACCTAGAACTGTGCTTTGAGAGGTACTAGAGTGAGGACCTGGATGCTCTTAGAGCCTCTTGCTCTGCAAGCAGTGGCTGGGGTGAACCTCACAGCTAAGTCTGTAGGCTGCTAGCTCAGGTGGGAGAGAGCTGGGGAGAGTCACCTGGAAAACTAACTAAAACTCCCATTTTCAGAGCCTCCAAGCCCTAACAAGCTCCACCTACCAACGGGGACTGAGGCCCAGCCTATGTCATTGCCATAGCAACACAACAGCAAACCTCACCTTTGCTCAAAAGACCCACAGGGGCAAAACCTGTAGTAGAGTGTCACCTGCTGAAAAAAAAAGAAGCTACCTCTCAAAACCAGGAAAAAATTATATTTTTTAAAACCTTTTTTTTTCTTTTTCTGCTTTGGTCATTTTATTTTATTTTATTTTTATTATTTCCTTTTCCTTTTGAACTTTATTATCCATAGTTGTTACATTTTTTATTCTTGTTCATTTTTATGAGGGTTATATTTCAAAAAGCTTAAATATTTTTCTTTTTTTCTTTTTTTCTCTCATTCAATTGTCATTTATCAATAAATTATTTTATTTTGTATTCATATTTTTCTGTATGGCATTTTGCATGTTTTTGATTTAATTTTTTCTCTTTTTGTCATTTTCCCTTAGTTCTGGCTCCCTGTTCTCTGTAGTTTTTGTTCCATTTACCATTATAGGATTTTCATTTTTTCACTATATCTTTTCAATTTTCATTTTATCTTTTGTAATTACCTCTTATTAGTGTTATTAACAATATCACTCTCAAATGCCATTAACAAAAAAGAAATCAAATATCATAGATACAAAAGACAGAGATGTAGCTCAAATTGATGATGAAAAAACTCTAGAAAAAAAATTCAATTGCTTAGAAGCCTTGGAGTTAAATGACAGAGAATTAAAAATTGAGGTCCTAATAATACTCAAAGAAATATAAGAAAGTATGGAAAGGCAATTTAGAGAGCTCAAAAAAACAATTCAATGAAAAAAAAAGAATACATCACCAAGGAAATTGAAACTATAAAAGAGAACCAAACAGAGATGAAAAACTCAATACATGAACTGCTAAATTAGGTAACAAGCTTAGCTAATAGAACAGGCCAAACAGAGGAGAGAATTAGTGACATAGAAGACAGGCAACTAGAAATACTACAGAAAAAAAATGAGAAAGCCCTACAGGAATTATCTGACTCTATCAGAAAGAGCAACATAAAAATAATGGGTATATCAGAAGGAGAAGAGAGAGAAAATGGAATGGAGAACATTTTCAAGCAAATAATCAATGATAAATTCTCAAGCCTGTGGAAAGAATTAGAGCCTTGAATCCAAGAAGCAAATAGAACACCAAGTTACCTTAACCCAAACAGACCTACTCCAAGAAACATCATAATGAAATTATCACAAACCAGTGACAAAGAAAAAATCCTCAAGGCAGTCAGGGAAAAGAATACAACATATAAAGGAAGGCCCATTAGATTATCATCAGATTTCTCAGCAGAAACTCTACAAGCCAGAAGAGATTGGACCCCAATATTTAAAGTACTGAAAGAGAGGAACTTCCAGCCAAGAATACTATATCCATCAAAGCTATCCTTCAAATACAAAGGGGAAATAAAAACATTCACATATATAGAAAAGATGAGGGAATTTACTGCCAGAAAATGCCCACTTCAGGAAATGCTAAAGGGGGTTATCCAACCTGATACAAAGAACAAAAGAAAACAAAATTACAAGTAAAAACTCCAACAAGATCACAGTAAAAACAAGATTTATCTGTGACAACAAAAACAAAAAAGAGGAGAGGACAAAGATTAATAGTAGCAAAGGAGAATGGAGTGCAAAAGTACTCATGAGATAATGTACTACAATGAATATGATATATATATTTTTTATTACCTAATATTAACACCCCCTGAGAAAAACACTACAGCAACACATGGCTTAAAAAAAGGAAGAAATAGAGGAAAGAAGTATGGAATACAACCAAACAAAAACAAATGACAGAAAAACAAAATAGTAGAACCAAACAAGATACAGAGCTATCAGAAAGCAGTATATAAAATGGCAATAGGAAACCTTCAAGTGTCAAAAATTACATTAAATGTAGAAGGATTGAACTCACCAATAAAAAGACACAGAGTAGAAGAGTGTATCAAAAAAGAAAATTCAACTGTATGCTGCCTTCAAGAAACACATCTAAGCTACAAGGATAAAAACAAATTTAAAGTGAAAGGTTGGAAAATGATTCTCCAAGCACATAATATCCAAAGAAAAGCAGATGTAACCATACTTATATCTAACAATACTGTCTACGAGACAGCAAAAATAATCAGAGACAAAAATGGTCATTTCATAATGATAAAGGGGACATTGAATCAAGAAGATATAACACTTCCTTATATATATATATATATATGCACCAAACCAAGGAGCACCAAAGTATATAAGACATCTACTAACTGATCTAAAAATAAAAACCGACAAAAATACAATCATATTTAGAGACTACAATACACTGCTGACGGCTCTAGATTGTTCATACAAACAGAAAATTAATAAAGAAATATGGGCCATAAACAAAACACTAGAACAATTAGATATGATAGACATCTACAGGACATTTCTTCCCAAAACACCAGAGTATTTTTCTCCAGTGTACATGGAACATTCTTAAGAATTGACCACATGTTGGGCCACAAAGCTAGCACCAACAAATTCAGAAAGATTGAAATTATACCAAGTATATTCTCTGATCATAATGTTTTGAAACTAGAATTCAACTGCAAAAGAGAAGTAAACAAACCCACAGAAATGTGGAAATTAAAAAACATACTTCTAAAAAATGAGTGGGTCAAAGAAGAAATAAAAGCAGAGATCAAAAGATGCATACAGACAAATGAAAATGACAATACAACATATCAGAATCACTGGGATGCAGCAAAAGCAGTAATAAAAGGGAAGTTCATATCACTACAGGCCTGTATGTACAAACAAGAGAGAGTCCAAGTAAACAACTTAACATCACATCTTAAGGAATTAGAAAAAGAAGAACAAAGCTAACCCAAAACCAACAGAAGAAAGGAAATAATAAAAGTCAGAGCAGATATAAATAAAATAGCAAAAAAACTATAGTAAATGTCAATAAAACAAGGAGCTGGTTCTTTGAAAAGATCAACAAAATTGACAAACCTTTGGCAAGACTCACTAAGGAAAAAAGAGAAAGAACTCATATACAAATATTGATCGACTTACAACCTATGCAACTTACGACCATTCAACTTTATGACCACAATTGCTAGCCACCACTGCTCTGCATCTGCCAGTGCAAGCATTGCCCAGCTGGGTGTATGACAGTGCATACCAGCTTCCTGCAGCACTACCATCTCTGCGTGCACCATTTCAACTGTTATCCCAGACTCAGTACAGCAATTTGTGTTTTGTGTCTTGGATATTTTTCATCAAACCCCTCCCGAGATGTCTACCAAGAGGAAATTGTCTTTGAAATATTAAACCAGTTGTACTGGTAATGCAGTGTTTTACTTAAACCTGACGAATGTAAAAGTAAGAAACAAAATGGTGTAGAGATTATACAAATGGCATAAAATTAACAAAGAAAATTATGATATATAACAATAATGAAAGAAAATTATGATAAAATATGACTTAAAGATTTTTATAACATTATTTCACAGCACTGTACATATAGCCTACTCAACTTACAACCAGTCTGTCAGAACCAGTAGTGGTTGTAAGTCGAGCACTAGCTGTAACCAACGTCCAAAATGAAAGAGGAGAAATCACCACAGATATCATAGATATACAAAGAAGTATTGTATTTTTGTAGAATACTACAAAAAACTATATGCCACCAAATTTAACAATCTAAAAGAAATGAATAAATTCCTAGAAAAATACAATTTTCCTAGACTGAGTCATGAAAAAGTAGATAGCCTAAAAGACCCATAAGCAGGCAGGAAATAGAAACAACTATCAAAAACATCCAAAAAAATAAAAGTCCAGGTCCAGATGGCTATATACCAGTTAATTCTATCAAACATTCAAAGAAGACTTGGTTCCTATTCTACTCAAAGTATTCCAAAAAATTGAAGAAGAAACAATACTTCCAAAAACATTTTTTGAGGCCAACATAACCCTCATACCAAAACCTGGCAAGGACAACACAAAAAAAGAAAACTACAGACCAGCATTTCTAATGAATACAGATACTAAAATCTTAAACAAAATACTAGCAAATCAAATACAACAACACAATAAAGAAATAATTCATCATGATGAAGTGGGATTCATCCTGGAATCACAAAGATGATTCAACATATGTAAAACAGTTACTGTAATACATCATATCAACAAAACAAAGAACAAAAAATATGTGATCCTATCAATAGATGCAGATGTCTCAGTACAGCCCAAGCTCTACGTCTATCAGGCATCCCTGAATTGACTTCCCTGTGCAGTGGGACACTCCTGCTTATCAGCAGGGCTGGCAGCCTCTTCAAGACTACTCTTGAGGCAGCTATGAGGATGCTACTGACAAGTGCCGACACTAACTGCCATTGAAAGAAAGACATGACCAACAAACACAGAGTTAGTTACAATAATCACACAGGCAATTTATTACTCACAAATCCTTTTGGCGTGCCTGGGTACAGCTTAAGGGGGCCTCATCAGCGTGCTCCTCTCGGCTGTCTTTGGTTAGAGCTCAGAGTGATGTGGAGACAGTTCACATCCATGTTGGAGTTTGGGTGACCACTACAGCAGGGGGGCCCTCATCTTAGTACCTTTTCTGGCCAATGCCTTCTAACAGGTGTCAGTCTACAGAATTATCACCTCAAACTACCATTTTGGGAGTTCCTCAAAGGGAACTCCCTTTTATGTTAATCTACTGAAAAGTTTACATCAAACCACTTTTTAAGATGTTCTTATTTATGTTAACTTACAAAGTTATGACACCAAGCCACTTCTTATCTATGTATACCTTCACACACACACACTTACTGGACCCTGCTCGAAAGTCAGAGTCTGTTTATCACATTACAGAGTTACGACACCAAGCCACTTCTTATCTACATATAACTTCACACACATACTAACTGAGCCCTACTTGAAAGTCAGAGTCTGTTTATCACATTGGCACCCGTTATATTAATTCCTATCCAAATGGCATAACTTTATTTAATTTTAATAATTATTTTAATATAATTTTTTGTATTTTTCTGAATTTGGAAATGGGGAGGCAGTCAGACAGACTCTCGCATGCACCTAACCAGGATCCACCCGGCATGCCCACCAGCGGGCAATGCTCTGCCCATCTGGGGCATTGCTTTGTTGCCCAGAGCCATTCTTGTACCTGAGGCAGAGGCCATAGAGCCACCCCCAGTGCCCGGGCCAACTTTGCTCCAATGGAGCCCTGGCTGTGGGAGGAGAAGAGAGAGACAGAGAGGAAGGAGAGGAGGGGGGTGGAGAAGCAGATGGGTGCTTCTCCTGTGTGCCCTGGCCAGGAATCGAAACCAGGACTCCTGCACAGCAGGCTGATGCTCTACCATTGAGCCAACCGGCCAGGGCTTTTAATATAATTTTAATTACTTTTATATATCTTCCTTTTTTGTTTTTTACATTTCTATATATTTGACTACTATAACATTATATTATTACAACAGCAGAAAAGGCATTCGATAAAATACAACATCATTTAAACACTCAACAAAATGGGTATAGAAGGAAAATTTCTCAACATAATAAAGGCTATTTATGACAAACCACAGCTAACATCATATTAAATGGCAAAAAACTGAAGACTTTTTCTCTAAAATCAGGAACAAGACAAGGCTGCCCACTCTCTCCACTCTTATTCAATGTAGTGCTGGAAGTTCTAGCCAGAACAATCAGACAAGAGAAAGAAATAAAAGGCATTTATATTGGGAAAGAAGAAGTAAAGTTTTCACTTTTTGCAGATGATATGATCCTGTACATCAAAAACCCCAAAGATTCCACAAAAAGACTATTAGAAACAATAGACCAGTACAGTAAGGTCACAGAATACAAAATTAATATACAGAAGTCTATTGCCCTCCTATATGCCAACAATGAAAAATCAGAAAATGAACTAAAAAAGATAACCCCTTTTATGGTTGCAACAAAAAAATAAAATATCTAGTAATAAACATAACAAAGAATGTAAAGGACCTATATAATGAAAACTACAAGGCATTGTTAAGGGAAATCAAAAAAGATAGAATGAAATGAAAAAATATTCCTTGTTCTTGAATAAAAAGAATAAATATAGTCAAAATGACCATATTATCCAAAGCAATATACAAATTTAATGCAATTCCCATCAAAATTCCAATGTCATTTTTTAAAGAAATGGAACAAAAAATTATCAGGTTTATATGGAACTATAAAAAACCCCGAATAGCCAAAGTAATCCTAAGGAAAAAGAACGAAGCTGGGGGCATTACAATAACTGACTTCAAATTATATTATAGAGCCATGATATTCAAAAGAGCATGGTACTGACAGAAAAATAAACACTCTGCCTGACCTGTGGTGGCACAGTGGATAAAGCGTTGACCTGGAAATGCTGAGGTCACCGGTTCAAAACCCTGGGCTTGCCTGGTCAAGGCACATATGGGAGTTGATGCTTCCAGCTCCTCCCCCCTTCTCTCTGTCTCTCTCTCCTCTCTCTCCCTCTTTGTCTCTCTCTCTCCCTCTCTCTCTCCTCTCTAAAAATGAATAAATAATTAAAATACTTAAAAAAAAAAAGAGGGCATCATTGCCTTAAAAAAAAAAAAAGAAAAGAAAAAAGAAAAAGAAAAATAAACACTCAGACCAATGAAACAGAATAAAAGAGAGCTCAGAAATAAAACCACATGTATATGGTCAATCATCTTTGATAAAGGAGCCAAAAACACACAATGGAAAAAAGAAAGCCTCTTCAATAAATGATGCTGGGAAAACTGGAGAGCCGCATGCAAAAGAATGAAACTATAGTTGACTATAGTTTGTCCCCTTGTATGAAAATTAATTCAAAATGGATCAAAAACCTAAATATAAAACCTGAAACAATAAATTACATAGAAAAAAACATAGGTATCAAACTCATGAATCTTGGCCATAAAGAGCATTTTAGAATTTGACTCCAAAGGCAATGGAATTGAAGGCAAAGATAAATGAATGGAAATACATCAGACTGAGAAGCTTTTGCACAGCAAAAGAAACTGACAACAAAACAAACAGGCAACCAAATGGAAGATGATATTTTCAAATAACAGGTCAGATAAGGCCTAATATCCAAAATATACAAAGAACTCATCAAACTCAACAACAAACAAGCAAATAATCCAATAAAAAATGGGAAGACAATATGAACAGACACTTCTCCAGTAAGAAATACAAATGGCCAATAGATATATGAAAAGATGCTCATCTTCACTAGCTATTAGAGAAATGCAAATCAAAACTACAATGAGCCTGACCAGGTGGTGGCACAGTGGATAAAGCGTCAAACTGGGATGTGGAGGACCCACGTTTGAGACCCTAAGGTCGCCAGCTTGAGCGTGGGCTCATCTGGTTTGAGCAAAAGCTCACCAGCTTGGACCCAAGGTCGCAGGCTTGAGCAAGGGGTTACTTGGTCTGCTGAAGGCCCACGGTCAAGGCACATATGAGAAAGCAATCAATGAACAACTAAGGTGTCGCAATGCGCAATGAAAAACTAATTATTGATGCTACTCATCTCTTCATTCCTGTCTGTCTGTCCCTGTCTATCCCTCTCTCTGACTCTCTGTCTCTGTAAAAAAACAAAAAAACAAACTACAATGAGATACCACCTCACACCTGTTAGACTGGCTATTATCAACAAGACAGACATTAAAAGTGTTGGAGAGGCTGTGGAGAAAAAGGAACACTCATTCACTGTTGGTGGGTATGTAAAGTAGTACAACCATTATGGAAGAAAGTATGGTGGTTCCTCAAAAAATTAAGAATAGAACTACCATATGACCCAGCAATCCCTCTACTGGGCATATACCCCCAAAACTCAAAATCATTGGTACGTAAAGATACATGCAGCCCCATGTTCATCGCAGCATTGTTCACAGTGGCCAAGACATGGAAACAACCAAAAGCCCTTCAGTAGAAGATTGGACAAAGATGTGGTACATATATATGTGGTTGTACTCAGTCATAAGAAATGTGACATAGTATCCTTTATGATAACTGATGGACCTTGATAACATTGTACTGAGTGAAATAAGTAAATCAGAAAAAACTAAGAACTGTATGATTCCATACATAGATGGGACACAAAATTGAAACTCATAGACATAGATAAGAGTACAGTGGTTACCAGGGTGAGGGAAAGGGAAGAGAGGGAAGGAAGGGAGAAGAGGGAGGGACATAAAGGAAACCAAATAAAAGGTGATGGAGGGCAATTTGACTTTGGGTGATGGGTATACAACATAATCAAATGTCAAAATGATCTGGAGATGTTTTCTCTGAATCTATGTACTCTAATTGATCAATGTCACCCCATTAAAATTAATTGTCTAGAAAAAATAAACATACATGGTCATCTTAGCAGTATAATGTGATTGAAATGAGGTTTATAGAGTTTTGAACTTTATCTCTGCAGGTTACTTAGTCATGTCCTGAAATGTTCATATAATATTCACTTGCTCATCATTGAGAAACAATAAATATTTAGTACATATCCTTATTGACTAGAAATAACATCTGTGAAGATGTTGAGGACCTGCAATTAGGCTTTATCTTCAATAGGAGCTGCCCACCCCTCACATACGTGTGTAGGCACATGTCAGTTAAAGAGAGAATTTGAGATGAAACACTTGAAACAAAGGAACTACCAGTTGAAGTGTAAACACATTTAGGAAATACAAATAGCATTGTTCCAGTTTTTAAAAATGACATTGAGCACTTAGAAAAAAATGAGTAAGTGGGAAATGAATAGTTTATACTTCAAAGAAGCCCTGACAATTGTAAAGAGTGGTTATCACACAAACAAACAAACCAAATCCATCAGTAGAAAAGCACTATGATACATTGAGTCCCAGTGTTTCCTCTTAGTGTTTTTGGTTTTATTCTCTTAGAACCTATCAATATTTATTTTGCTTACAAAAGTAAAGTTTACTATAAATAAAGAATAAGAGAAAAGGTGCCCACTAATCCCTATTTACAGAATTAATAAAGTTAGTATTCTTGCAGACATTTGTTATATAAATATATACACAAACATATAAACAAACATACACATTATATAACAGACATCCTTTCAGCCTAATAGGCTGTTGGCTAAAAGCCTTCTGAGATTGCCTGAATAATCTACAAATACAAGTAAGGCCCCATTTTCCTGCAGTGCAGTGTGGACAGACTTCTCAGCAGACTTTATTTTAAGCAAGGTGCAGCCAGGTGGAGGAGTGGAGGGTGGTGAAGGGGTAGAGAGACTGTAGCAGAAACGGCATCAGGGATTAAGTGACAAAGGGTTTTTGGTTGTGTTTTTATTTTTTCTTTCAAGTATACTCATATACTTTTTAAATATTGTTGCTTATCTATTTCTGCTTTTTTGCTTACTAACCTTAA
Organism: Saccopteryx leptura; assembly: GCF_036850995.1. Taxonomy (NCBI): domain Eukaryota; kingdom Metazoa; phylum Chordata; class Mammalia; order Chiroptera; family Emballonuridae; genus Saccopteryx; species Saccopteryx leptura. The sequence continues at coordinate 39,056,167 of NC_089505.1, read as the reverse complement.
TACAGCTTGTATAACTTTATTGTTAATATACATGAAGCTCTTCTTCTCTCATACCACTGCTTACTATATTCCATTTGCCTTAATGGACCAAAATTTATTTTCACTTTCTCTTTTTTGGTAATCATTTCATTATTCCTGGCTTTTTGTTATTGAATACAACTCTGAGAGGGATCTGTCTGTTTCCATGTGAATATATAGTTATAGCTGTTTACCAACTCATTCTTCTATGTTTGTAGAATAAATTCTAATGTAGGATTTGGCTGCCATGGAGTATGCACAGTTTAAATTCTTTTAGGTATGAAGAATGCCATTTCTGTATGCACTTGCCAACACCGGATTGTACTAATGTTGGTTGATTTTATACATAAATATTTTAGTGTTGCTTTATAATTCTTAATGAATAACTTCGCTTTTGCTAATTGACCATTTGCTTTTTTAAATCCATTTCTCCTATAGGTTGTCAGTTTCATTGATTTGTAAAACTATTTTATACCTTGTTTATATTAGACATTTGATTCTAAATTTTGTTGTTGTTTGATTTTTAACCTCAACATTTTTACTATAAATTTTGTGATACATTATACATTTATGTTTAGATATGTCCTCTCCACTTAAGTATTATAGGAACATTTTCTCTCTATTTTCATAGTACTTAATTGGTTTCTTGGTTACTTCTTGGATTTTTAATCTTGTTTCTTTATTGTAGTATGTGTAAAAAGGCTTTACTTTGGCTAATACACTTGAAGCATTTAGAAAATACCTGGGACATTGGAAGCTCTCAGGGAATTGTTTTTAATTTTACTTATCTTTGGGATTAGGTTAAATTGTAACACCTTGGAGTACCCACACCATATATACTGCCTCCACTGGAAGAACGGCTATATAATAGAACAGTGACTGAAAATAAGCGCCTAGATTCTAGATCTTTTTCTGCCAGTTGCTAGTTAATTAGTAACTCTGCTAAAGTAACTTAATATTCTAGGCTTCACTGTTCTGACCAAGAAGCTCAGAATCTCAAACTTTTGCAAGTGCTGGTTATATGAGGGGTTTATTTATTTTAAGAATAAGTGAAAAAAGTTATAGAAATGCTGAGTTAAAGAAAGATAAACATGTGTGTGTGTGTGTGTGTGTGTGTGTGTGAGAAAGACAGAGACAGAGAGACAGAGAGAGAGAATTTTTACCACAGGGCTTCTCAAAGCCATTACAATTTCATGTGTTGTGAATCTACATGCATTATACAATATTTTCTAAATGTATCTAATCACATATATTTTTTTTACTTCAGAGAATTTCACAAAAATATTAATTTGTGAAAGTCTGGATTATATGATTCCTGAGTCCCCTCTCTTCCCTAATGTTCTACAAATATCAGATATTCTGAGGCTAAGCCATGCTATGATATGAGATTTTGAATTCTCAAGTTATTCTACAGAGTACACACTATTAATACCTAGTTTGAAAAATTACCATGTTTATTGCAATGGCCCCATGTACTCAGGTATGAGTTGATAGTGTTAATTACTTCCATTATCAAATGCCAATGAAGGTGATGAGCATACAGATACCTAAGACCAGGTGTCTTTTTTTGAACCCCGAGTAACCCTATTTTGTTGACTCTGTTTGTGTGAAAGATGCAAATTTTGTTTTTGCAAGATGCTAAAAAGATCAAATCTGTTGCTTTTTAAAAAAATTGCTTGTTTTGCAGTGTAAAAAGTATTTATGCTTTTGATAGCCTTTAAATTGGGACATATGTTGCTTCTCTGTCATATTTGTTTAAAACAGTTCTGTGTTCAGAACTCTGTATTTAGTATGGCTTGAGTAGGTCGATTTACTGCATACATTTATTTCTAAGGAAGTTTATTGGGGAAGAGTGTGCAATTTATTAAAATATTAGAGTCATTTAAAAAGTAAGTAAGCCATATGATAAAGTAAGCCATAAGAACCATTCTGTAGAGCTGGTCTGTGACTTAAGTATTTTAAGAAAGAATAAAAAAATCACCAAAGTAAATCTAAAAAATGAGTGCAGCAGGATGAACACTTGTTGATGTTAAAACTCTAGCAGGATTTTTAACATCTGTAGAGTGAAAAAGTGTACCATTGTTTTGGTGAATTCTCAAAGGAAGCTGAAGCAGTGCACTGGATGGACGAAATAGCTGTAGGACTGCAGCTCTTAATCTGCTGTGGGGTATGTCATTAATGACACACCATATGAGCCTTTGAAGGAATTCTTTACATATCTGTAACATACCCATTATCATTAAAGGGACTTAAATGTGCTTGCATTTAAAATAATCTACTCTGAAAGAAGAAACATGGAAACAGAAAAAAATAAATACATTTTAGCATCCTGATAGTATCAGGTAGCATTAGAAAAACTATAGAACTGTAATGTTTTTTGTTTTTTTTGTTTTTCTTTGTATTTTTTGTATTTTTCTGAAGTTGGAAACGGGGAGGCAGTCAGACAGACTCCCGCATGCGCCCGACCAGAATCCACCCGGCATGCCCACCAGATGGTGATGCTCTGCCCATCTGGGGCATCGCTCTGCTGCAATCAGAGCCATTCTAGCGCCTGAGGCAGAGGCCACAGAGCCATCCTCAGCGCCCGGGCAAACTTTGCTCCAATGGAGCCTTGGCTGCAGGAGGGGAAGAGAGAGACAGAGAAGAAGGAGAGGGGGAGGGGTGGAGAAGCAGATGGGCGCTTCTCTTGTGTGCCCTGGCTGGGAATCGAACCTGGGACTCCCGCACGCCAGGCCGATGCTCTACCACTGAGCTAACCAGCCAGGGCCAGAACTGTAATGTTTTTAAGTGATCTCCTTTTCATACTATATCTAGATATCATAATATGGCCTTTAAAACTATAGATTTACATGGAACCCGGTCATCCTACCCTCAAAGCTGAAGACAAAAAACAAATGTAAACTTGATCCTCACAACTGCCTATGAGGAACATATTTTGAAATCTGAGCAGTCTCAAATGATTGACTTCAAACAATTGGCCAATCAGGTCTTCCATCTTTGCCCTAAATTTCTGATCATTGCAGTGACTGACTGAGTTCTTTCTATAAGTTCTTGTGAATTCTGATTTAGACCTCTGGGTTCTCTGCTATTTAATAATCTGTAGTGAATTTTAACTAACTTTCTAGTTTTTGATCACCAAAAGCAAATATAATATGGAAAAATTAATATTCCCTTGTTAATATATATATATATTAATTATTCTAAACTGCTTTCTAGCCCACTAAAATGAAAGGAAAGGAGAAGTTTTCAGAAATCAGTAAAGAATAAATCAGCCTAGACCTTGGTGGACTGATTGGCTCATATAGTGTCATCAGTGGTCTGAACAAAGTCCACAAAACAGCCAGTACCCTATTCTGTGGCTTACACCTGTCCTTGAACAAAGCAACTTGCTGATGTATTGTACGTTGAATTGCACTAGCACATTTACATTAAAATATGACATGATATCAAAAGATTATGAGATTGTAAATCTTTGGCTTTCTGTCTGGGAAAAACTAAGGATAAGTGTCATGTTAAAAATCTTATTCTGTCATAATTATAAGTAAAGTAGTAATTGCAAATAACAGCTTAAAAAGGATAGGAAAAAACTATCTTGACACTTAAATGATATTGTTATCTATAGGCTTAGAAGTGTTACTTACAATAGGTATTGCTCTGTATTATTTTTTATGATTCATGTTTCATTATGAAGAAAGAACAGCATTCAAGTTGAATTTTATGTTCCTTGAAATGTATTTACCTAAGCTTAATATTGCTTCATCATCCTTTATACAATTGACATATTGTACTTTATTTTCATCTCTTTAATGTAAAATTTCTTAGTCCATTTTGCTAAAGTAAATCTTCTACAAATGGTATGTAGCTGGATTTTATATTATTATTTTGAAGAATCTCCATCTTCCAGAAGCAAGTTTAGAAGCTATGTACTCTATTTCTAGTCTTTTCAGATTTACTATTAACATGTTGAGTTAATAGAATTATGGTAGATCAGTATCACTATGTTTCTCTCAAATAATATGAGATATGTAGGGTTTTCTTACCTTAACTAACCTTATAACACACTAACCTTATGTTATTATTTAGTTTTCTAGATTCCTTTTTTAAAACATCTCATATTAGTCAATATCTGTTTTGGAATTATATGTTTATTTATTTTAATTAATAAATGGAATAATTTAATTGTTCATATTTGCTTTGTGTATCCTCTCCCTTCATTCTGAATTAATTTTTTTTCCTACTAAACTATATCCTTTAGAAGTTTCTTAAGCGTGAGTATGTATGTAAATGGTAACATGTTTTTGTCTTTGAAAATGTTCTTAGTTAGCCTTCTTATTTTTGGTACTAGTTGTGCAGGGTATGGAAATCAAAATTGATAGGTTGAAAACTTATCATTTGACACTATTAAGCAGTGGTTTTCAACTACAGGTCAGGTCTACAGACCAGTGCATCCCACCAGAAATTTCATGGAAGTCCATGAAAGAATTAACCACCCTGATATTGTATGAAGATTATAGAATCTATAATCATTGGGTCATTATCAATTTAAATATTAGTACTTAGCAAAAAAAAAATTTAATAGATTAGAACCAATTACTTCAAGCAATATACCTCTCACTCTTTTCTCAAATACAAGCCTTTTCCATAGTACAAAATGTATAACATTCCCCATGTAAGATTCCTAATTTCTTGTTCACATCTTTATATTAGAGGTTTTGAATTAAAAAAGTCACAAACATACAACAGGGGAATACTAGTTTTATATAATTCAGGTTGACTGAGTTCAGTAATCCAGAACAAGCCACCTGATAGTTCAAGATTATAATCTTCCTTTCATATTAATTTTTTGAAATCTTTCATTATTCTGTAATGTTATATGCTATATTTAGGAGTCTAGTAAAAAAGACTTTATTTATAAAACATTTCTTCAGAAATGTTTGCTATATTTAAATATGTACCTCTATCTATCTATATATATATATGTACTGAATAGTACACCAGAGAAATGTAGAAAACAAATATTAGTACTTGCACGATCACAAAATATTCTGACTTATGATTGAAATCTGCCTAAGGGAAGTAAAGTGATCCTTAAGAGGAAAATCTTGAGCATTTCTTCCACAACTCTGCAAAAACATTTTCACACTGAACCATTGAGCCAGAAATGTGAGCAAATAAAGAGACTGAGGAAATCAGCCAATGAAGTGAAGACTTTCCACACAAGAGAATTGAATCAAGTATGCAGACTGGATTAAACCATTTCATAGGATGGAATTTTGGAATAAAGCTAAGATGTATAAATGATTAAAATAAAATTATCCCTGTTTGTATGCACATGTTCCATTTACTTAAATGATAATCTAAGTTTGAAGAATACCTCATTATTGAGTAACATATAATAGACCAATAAAGTACAATAAAAGAGAATGTTTAATTAATGCCATTACCATGTAGAAGTGTTGCATATTATTTTGTACAATTATGTACATATACATATACAAATTTTGTTTTAACAGGCAAGGTCCTGTGTGGGGGAGTGGATCCTTTAATGCTTCCAAGATGTATTATAAACCTCTTATTTGACAATAAAAATGTCCTATTGGTCCTATTTTCCATCTGGTCCTATTACATTGTTCCCACTTTATCTCTTAGTTATTCCCACATAAAACCTGCTTCGGCAACCATTTTTCCCATCCTGTTTCTTAAACTTTCTACCATCTTTTATCACCACGTGCTTATGAACCTTATGTACCCCCACACCCCTCCCCATATTAACTCTGGTAAAGTCTTCCCCCTTTTTCAGCATTTATCTGAGTCTTTTCAATTCTGTAAAGAGAACTTTGTGTTATGTCTCTGCCACAAGGCCTTCCTTAACCTGTTCTGCCCAAAACTAACACCCTTTTTTCAAATCCTCATACCAATGAACTATAAAATGATATACAGACATATATAGAGCTTATTATTCAATGAATTACTTAAGAACAGCTTTGTGATTCTGTTGCTGTTAAGAATGTTATGACATTTCTAAGTCATTTATACATTGTAGTTATTTTTACTGTTTACATCCTAAAAGGTTTCAATTCAAAATGCAATATTTAGAAATATATAAAGCATCTATTTAGCAATTTGTAACTTCTAAAGGTAGTAGGGTTGGCACAGAAAATCATTTGAATGGTACCTTTGACTGGACAATCTCAAAGACCTTGACAACACCTCACATTCTTTCTTACATATCTAGAATGGTGTTAAGAAATCATGTTGTCATTCTTTTATTTACTGGGCAAAATAGCAATGAACTATAAGATTTTTTTAAAAAAAACTTCGACTGTTACTTGGTGAAAGTGCAAATAATGACCCTTAATTTATTACTTCTGTCTTTCCATAGAGATATAATTATCCCCAAATTGATTCCATATTCATTGTATGCATTTTACCTTTATTAGATTATTAATTCATTACCTACAAAGATCAGATTGTATGTTAATGACATTGATAATTCTTAGTTTCTTTGTCTATACAAGTATCTGCTACAGAAACTACATAGTTACATCCATTTTCAAGTTACTATAATGATATTATTCAGTAAATTTCATAGCACTAAGAGGACATTTGCCTGATTATGAAATAATTATATGCTAAAAGAACAATACTTTGCATCGATAGTTAGATTATTTTCTATTTATAGAAAATAATTTCATGAAAATAGCATTTACAGTTTTGTACATAAATGAGTTAATAAAATTCTAAATATTTGAGGATTTGCTGAAAAAAATTTTATCTGCTTTATTTAAAGAAAGACTTCTATGCAAACAAACTCACAGATAGATACATCAATATTTCTTAAACAGTCTCTTTATTTTTAAATCATAAATCATATCTCTTTAATAGTTCTGGAAACTTTATTGATGGGATGAGTATAATGTTTTACATAATGTTTAGCTGACAGTAATGTGGCAATTGGATTAAGAAACCAAATTCAAGCACAAATCCTTGGATGGCAACAAGAAACCCTGATCCATGATCTAATGCAAATAAAATAAAATCCTCTGCTAGTTTTATAAAATGGGGTTGCTTATAACTAATCATGACATTGAACTAGTCAGTACAGTTTTCAGGAGAAAATAAGCTACTTTGGGCGGCAAAGTGTTGAAAATGAAGAATTTTATATAAAATGTTAGCTACTTCTAGTAAGCAGTAATAAAAAACTTGAAAAATAATTTAGTAATTCAACTTTAAGATCATTCTATTCAGTTGTTAAAAGGTCACCTGCCCTTGGCCTCATTTCAACTTAATTGGTACGGGTTAATCTTCTTTTCTGTTTTTCTTTCAATTTGAAATGAAACGTTAAGTTTCATTCCAAATTGGATCTCTGCTAGTACTCCTCATCCATCAAATCCTGTGACCTTGAAAGAAGACAGCAGCTCTCCTTCTCAGGAGAGAGTCAGAAAATGAGAATTAAAATAGGTCTTCTCAGTGGAGACCCACAGCAACATGTAATAAGACATGTAAAAAAAAGATCCTATCACTGCAGGCATTCTGTAATATTTCTCTAAGTAACATATGGATTCAAAAGGAGAATTCATTTAAACTCAGAATAAAAAGAAATTGTAAGAGATGTTAAATCTTTTAAAACTCACCTGTGAAAAAATTTTAATGGAAGTCAACAATTTTATAATTTGTTTCTAAGCAACGCTAATTAAAATTGCCACACTTCAAAATGTGAATTATTTTTAACTGTGGCTCTCCAGAAAGAATCCCCCAAAAGAATAGTAATAATTGCAAAAGGTATGGGTAATGTTGTAATTTTTATTATTAAAAAATAACCTTTTTATTTAAAAAAAGTGATATTTTTCAAGTAACCACAAGGTGGACTGGTTTTATGATAAATTTAAAATTAAGATGTATATATCATGAGTATTGCTATAGCAGTTATATTTATTATCTAAGAGTCAACATTACTTCACTGATTTCAGTGCATTGAGGAAAATTCCCATGACCCCACCCCACTATGAAAAGTTTATGGAAATATCAGGTATAATGCTTCCTTTTAATTTTACAATAAGTAACCTGAATAAGAGTACATACATATCACAAGTTAAATTCCCATATCTTTTCCAGAATTCTTCAAGAAAACAATATCAGAAATACAAATAAGTTTAATGAATTTACGACTAAAGTGTTTTGACATGATTCAGAACTACAGAGATTTTAATCTGACTAAATAAAAAACATTCTTTATATTACTGTCATCTTATTTGATACCAACTTCTTGCAAGACCATTTGTAAATAAAAGACTACACTACTGATATGTGTTTTCTATGCATTAAAATGCCCACATCTCAAAACTCAGTGCTATTGTCTACAAGTTGCTCCATTTTCAAAGAAAAACCAAACAGTCCTCTCTAAAAATGACTCAACGTCCAGGGATATTGAATGCTCACCCATCGCAAAATTTTTATCTTTATTTTAATATTTAAGATCATTAGTCACATACACACTAAATTATTACTAGCAATAAAATTATCTATGAAAACAACTATATTCTTAAAATATACAAATAAAAGAATAGTAATTATAACATTTCATGATTTATTTGTTTTAAAAGACAATGTTTATTTATTTATTTATTTATTTATTTATTTTTTGGTATTTTTCTGAAGCTGGAAACGGGGAGAGACAGTCAGACAGACTCCCGCATGCGCCCGACCGGGAGCCACCCGGCACGCCCACCAGGGGTGAAGCTCTGCCCACCAGGGGGCGATGCTCTGCCCATCCTGGGCGTCGCTATGTTGCGACCAGAGCCACTCTAGCGCCTGAGGCAGAGGCCACAGAGCCATCCCCAGTTCCCCGGGGCCATCTTTGCTCCAATGGAGCCTTAGCTGTGGGAGGGGAAGAGAGAGACAGAGAGGAAGGAAAGGGGGAGGGGTGGAGAAGCAGATGGGCGCTTCTCCTGTGTGCCCTGGCCGGGAATCGAACCTGGGACTTCTGCACACCAGGCCGACGCTCTACCACTGAGCCAACTGGCCAGGGCAGAGATGATGTATATTTTGAAATTATTTTTGGAAATTTTGTTAGACTGAGTTAACTCACAAAGACTCAGAGTTCCAGTGTTACTGCTTTCAGGCTGATAGCCCTGGGAAAATTATTTAACCTTTAAGTTTTAGTTTTATTATGGGTAAACTTGTGGTATTAGAACCTACTCTTCATCAGGCTGTTATGAAGAGTAAATGAGAAATACTGCTGGTTAATATAAATAACTTGGTGTTAAATACATAAGTGCTCAATAAATATAGTTTAAAATAGTTCCAGTTCTATTTTGACACCTGCATGGATTAACATAAAAATTCTTATAAATTCATATACAGAGTATATATTAAATTTTGATGAAGAAAGCAGTGTATTTTGAACTACTTAAAGCCTCAGTAGAAATTTCAAAATAAATTTGAACACATGATGTAGTTGCACTGGCCAATTAAATGTAAATATCAGCCAGAGGAAATGTAAGAATGAAAAAAATTTGAAATCTTGATTTCATCCCAATATATTCAATTACAAAGAGAGCAAATAAGAAAAACAATACAAGACCTTCAAACATCAGAATGGCTATCATCAATAAATCCACAAATGACAAGTGCTGACGAGGATGTGGAGAAAAGGGAACCCTCCTGCACTGCTGGTGGGAATGCAGACTGGTGCAGCCTCTGTGGAAAACAGTATGGAGATGCCTCAAAAATTTCAAAATGGATCTGCTCTATGACCCAGAGATTTCAGTTCTGAGGACTTATCTGAAGAAACCCAAAATACTAATTCAAAAGAATAAACACTTCCTGAGTTCACTGCAGCTTAATTCCTCATAGCCAAGCTATGGAAGTGACCCAAGGGCCCATCAGTAGGCAAGTTAATAATAATAAAAAAAAATCTGTGGTAATTATATTCAATGGAATATTAATATTACTTGGTCATAAAAGCAAATGAAATCTTACCATTTGCAGAAGCATGAATGGACCTGCAGATTATTATATTCAGTCAAATAAATCAGTCAGAAAGACAAATATCACATGGTTTCACTGATATAAGAATCTGGAAAACAAAATAAATGAACAAAGAAAATTGAAACAGACTCACAGACACAGAAAGAGAACTGGTGGTAACCAGAGAAGAGGAATGTTGAGGAACTGGGTGGAGATAGGAGGGCACTTAGAGGGACAGGTGAAAAGGTGAAGGCATTAAGAAGTACAAATTGTTGTTTACAGAATAATCATGGGGATGTCAAGTACAGCGTACGTAGGGGGTGTAGTCATTAATATTGTAATAACTATGTATGTTGTCAGACTGGCACTAGATGTATCAGGGTGATCACTTAGTAAGTTGTATAATCATTGTGCAATATACCTGAAACTAATGTAATATTGCATGTCAACTGTAATTGAAAAATAAATAAATAAATAACCTTTCATCTAGCAGAGATTACTATGATAATGAAAGAAAGGAGAGTAGAGGAGGGAAATGACGAACATTATAAACCAGAATTAAGGATATAATAACAAAAATATAAGTAACTACATTTATTGAGCAATTATACTATTCTCTGAAATTATGCTAAATTATGTTAAGTGTCTTACCCATATTAGCTTATTTAAAGCCTTCCAGTATACTGCCTTTATTTCAGGATAAAAAAATCTTTAGATATTTATATTATACTTCTCCAGGGGAATTATTGTTTTTAATTGAAGTATATTTGACATATAATATTGTGCAAACTTAAGGTATACAACATGTTAATTTGATACATTTGTATTATATATTGCAGTTGCCATGGCAGAAATAATTAGCACTTCCATCATATCACATAATTATCCTTTATTTAGTGTTTGGAAAATTAAATTTTAGTCTCAGTAAGTTTGATGAGTATAATATTGTCTATAGTCACTATACTGTGCATTAGATTCCTAGGGTTTATTTACTACTCATTACAAGTTTGTACCCTTACACTTAGCATCTGTCCTATCACCTTACCCCCATCTCTAGACAACTACCATTTTACTCTCTGTTTTTACAAGTTTGGCTTTTTAAAGTATTCATATATAAGTGATATCATATAGTATTCATCTTTATCTTACCTATCTCACTTAGCATAATGTGCTCAAGGTCCATCCATGTTGTTACAAATGGCAAGATGTCTTTTGTTCTTATGGCTGAATAACATCTTACTCTGAAAGTTTTTATAATTAAATTTATTAGGGTAACATTGATTTATAACATTATATGTTTCAGCTCTACAATTCTATTATACATCGTTTGCATATTGCATTGTGTGCTTACCACTCAAAGTTTAATCTCCTTCCTTCATCATAAATTTGATTCCCTTTGCTCTTTTTATTTTTTTCTCACCTCCTTTCCCTCTGATATCTACTATACTATAGTCTATATCTATGAATTTGTTTATTTTGTTTGTTTCTGTTGCTTTCCTCTTATACCCCACATATGTATGAAATCATGTGTTTCTTGTCATTTTCTGTCAGATTTATTTCACTTGGCATGATACTCTCAAGATCCATCCATGTTGTTGCAAATGGCAGTATTTCATCCTTTCTCATGACTGAGTAGTATTCCATTGTATATATGTACCACATCTTCTTTATCCAATCATCCATTGAAAAGCATCTATGTCCTGGCTACCATGAATGTCTTCAGTGAACATAGGGATACATAAATCTTTACAAAAACATATTTTTAACTTTGGAGGATAGATACACATAAGAGGGATTGCTGAATTGTGGTAGTTTTATTTTTAATTTTCTGAGGAACCTCTATATTTTTTTTATAGTGACTGTACCAATTTACATTGTCAACAACAGTGTACAAGGGGTTTTTTCTTCACATTCTCTTCAACTCTTATTTCTCATCTTATTGATAATAGCAATCTAAAGGATATGAGGTGATATCTCAATGTAGTTTTTATTTTCATTCTCCTTATAGCTAGTGAGGTTGAACACCTACATATATATATACATATACACACATTTATATATGTGTGGTTATTTGTATATCTTTTTGAGAAAGGGTCAGTTCAGGTCCTCTGCCCGTTTTTAATCAGATTGTTTATTTTTTGTTGATGAGTTGTATGAGTTCTTTATATATTTTTGGTATTAGCCTCTTATCATAGATATTATTTGCTAAAAATCTTTTCCCATTTGGTTAGTTGTTTTTTTGGTTTGTTGATGGTTTCTTTTGCTGTGCAGAAGCTTTTTTAGTTGGATGTAGTCCCTTTTACTTATTTGTACTTGTACTTCCCTTGTCTTTGGAGTCAAGTTTATAAAAACCTCTCTGATACTAATGTTCATAAATTATTACCTATGTTTTTCCTAAATATTTTATTGTTTCCATTCTTATATTCAAGTCCATAATCCATTTTGAGTTAACTTTTGTATATGGTGGCAGCTAGCAGTGCTTTCATTCTTTGGCATGTTGCTTTCCAATTTTCCCTACACCATTTATGAATAGTCTTTCCTTTCTCCAATATATGGTTTTGGCTTGTCAGATATTAGTTGCCCATATGTGTGTGAGTTTATTTCTAAACTCTCAATTCTACATTAGTCTGTGTGCCTATTTTTCTTCCAATACCATACTTGTTGACTGTTGTAGCTTTGTAGTATAATTTAAAATCAGGGGCTGTAGTACCTCAGTATTTGTTCTTTTTTCTCAGGATTACTTTGTCTATATATTGGGACTGTTATGGTTCCATACAGATTTCATAATTTTTTGTTCTGTTTTTTTTTAATGTCATTGAAATTTTAATTGGGATTGCATTAAATCTGTATAATGCTTTAGGCAATATGGACATTTTAACTATGCTGATTCTTACAATCCATGAACACAGAATATTTTTCTATATCTTGGTGTCTTCTTTAATTACTCTCAACAATGTCTTGTAGTTTTTAGTGTATAGGTCCTATAATTTCTTTGTTAAGTTTATTCTTTGTTATTTATACTTTTTATTGCTATTTCAAATGGGATTATTTTCATTTCTTTTTTCCTGATATTTTACTGTTTGATATAAGAATACAGTAAATTTTGAACATTGATTTTGTATACTTTAATTTTACTGTATATTTTAATGTTTCTAATAGTATTTTTGGTGAAGTCCTTAGGTTGTTTTTATATGCAGAATTATGTCATCTGAAAACAGTAGCAGTTTTAGTTCTTTATTCTCAATTTGGATCCCGTTTATTTCTTTTTCTTGCCCCATTACTCTGGCTACCACTTAAAGTACTATGTTGAATAACCATGGTTAGAGTAGGCATTCTGGTCTTCTTTCTGATCTTAAAGGAAAACCTATCAATTGTTTACCACTGAGTAGGATATTAGCTGAGGGTTTGTCATCTATGGCCTTTATTATGTTGAGGTACTTTCCTTCTATATACATTATGAGTGTTAATCATAAATGGATGTTGTATCTTGTCAAATAATTTTTTGCATTTATTGATGTGATCCTATGATTTTTATGTTTTATTTTGTTAATGTGGTGTATTTGTGTATGTTTAACTATCCTTGCATCCCTGGAATGAACCCCACTTGATTGTGATGTGTTACCTTTTTAATGTATTGTTGCATTTGATTTGTTATAGTATTGTTTAGACTTTTTGTATCTATGTGTACCAGAGATATCATCCTTTAATTTTTTGTGTCTGTGTTCTTCCCTGCCAGGTTTTAGTATCACGGTAATGTTGGCCTCATAAAATAAATTAGGAAGTATTCCCACTTCCTCAATTTCATGGAAGAGTGTGAGAAGGATTAGTATTAAATCTTCTTTTAATATTTGGTAGAATTTTCCAGTGAAACTACCTGGTCCAGGTAATGTGTTTAACATTGATGTGTTTTCCCTTTTATCATTGTAAGGTGTCTTTGTTTCTTGTTACATTTTTTATCATGAAATCTATTTTTTTATATATAAGTATGGCTAAACCCACTTTTCTCTGAATGTCATCTGCGTAGAATATCATCTTCTACCCCTTCACTTTGAGTCTGTTCATCTTTGTAGCTAAAATGCTTGTCCTGAAGGCAGCATCTAGTTGTGCATTGTTTTTTAATTCATCTCACTATTCTGTGCCTTTTATTTGCTGAGTAGAATTCTCTGTTAGTTAAATTAGTCTTCACTGTCTTTGAGTTTATTTTCTGGAGACTTTTTGTTTTATTTCTAAACTACCCTGTTACTTTGGTTATTGCTGATACTTAATGGATAATTTCTCTACCAAGGTATTTTTAGGAATTGAAATCTTTTTTTAAGCACTGTGTTGCTTTTAATCATTTTGCAATTGATTAATAGAAGTCTTTATTTTGTTTTCATATAGATGGTAATATCGCGCAAGTTTGTGTTTTCTCTCGCCAGTACAACTGATAGCATGTGTGTGGCCTCTATGACTGGGGTGACTCAGTCTCATGAACTCACTTCCCTTCTGAAGCCTTATCATGGTGAAACCCAGTAAAGGCAGCTGGGAAGTGAGTTCATGAATCTGCAACTTTGTTTTTCCACGGGGCCACGCACAATGAGTACAGGCCACTCAGGATGGAGCGTTGCTTCTGCCCCTTTGTTTCTTTCCCTGTAAGGGTTGTAAATGGAAACCTCACCCTGGGCATCTGCTGGAGTCAGGAAGGCTATGGGAGGGTGAGGGGTGTATATTCAGGTATCTGTTGCTTTTTTTTTTCTCAATAATTGTGATTTCTTGATAGCAACCACCATTTCGCTTAGCCTCAAGGTATATAGGTCATTCAGGTCAGAATGCTTCCTCTACCCCTCCAGGCCTCTCCTGGCTGCCAGGTAGGGGTTGCAACCCAGACCTCCACTGCTACCACACCCCTGCTGGGGCCACAGAGAGCACCAGACTGAGTCTGCAGCACCTGTCTCTCTGTCTTTCCCACCTCGTGCCTCCCCTGCTCACTGTGAGACTTCCACTTTCAGAGGACTCAATATGTGGATCTCTCAGATGTGTTTGTGTGTTGAGTAGGAAATCCTCTGTTGAATTACAGGAGGTCCTTGGGTTATGACACAGTTCTATTCTTATGACAGTGATGTAGCCCGAATTTTATTGTAAGTCGAAACACACCTTAGCCAAACACAAACAGACCACTTGTGCTTTTAACAGTCCAAAATGGCGTAAGTAAGTATAATGGAGGATGCCATCTCCTTCATTCATATGCTGTGTTACTGTGTGTTCTTCCACAGTGCACAACCAAACTAGTTCACCCACATAGTCTGTAAGTGTGACGCTAATGGCATAAACTGGAACAGTCACGTCTCAATTTTTTAAAGATTTTATGGGAGTGAGTGTCATAAACTCAAATCATTGTATATCAAGACTGTCATGCCCTGGCCGGTTGGCTCAGCGGTAGAGCGTCGGCCTAGCATGCGGAGGACCCGGGTTCGATTCCCGGCCAGGGCACACAGGAGAAGCGCCCATTTGCTTCTCCACCCCTCCGCTGCGCTTTCCTCTCTGTCTCTCTCTTCCCCTCCGGCAGCCAAGGCTCCATTGGAGCAAAGATGGCCCGGGCGCTGGGGATGGCTCTGTGGCCTCTGCCTCAGGCGCTAGAGTGGCTCTGGTCGCAACATGGCGACGCCCAGGATGGGCAGAGCATCGCCCCCTGGTGGGCAGAGCGTCGCCCCTGGTGGGCGTGCCGGGTGGATCCCGGTCGGGTGCATGCGGGAGTCTGTCTGACTGTCTCTCCCTGTTTCCAGCTTCAGAAAAATGAAAGAAAAAAAAAAAAAAAAAAAAAAAGACTGTCATAACCTAAACCTGAGGACCCCCTGTATACTAGTTGTCCAACTCATAACTGTAAGGGGAAAGAGTATTTTTGTCACTCCATCAAGATGCTCTTTTTTGTCAGTTTTTAAGGGATATTTTTATACTGTACCTATAAATAAGAGACCCACAGTATGACATAAAGTATAGGATTAAAATGAGGAAAAGATATGGTACTTATTTCTTACCTCTTATTATGGACTCTGAGCTTGCCTAGAATTACTTGGTGATTAGATGTCCTGCTCTCTGTCACTTCTTCTTATCTCTTTGAAGAAAACCCCATACATACATGGTCTTGAGAGTAAGTGTATCCTTAGAGCCTCAAGTATCTCACTTAGTCTAGGCCTTAAATATGCAAAGAAAGTCCCAATACAGATGTTTGAGCTAGTCAATGAAGTCAGGGGAGGAATTACTGGGAAAATTAAGCTTAAGATAAGCTCTGGAAGATGAATAGATATGAACTATAAAAGGGGCTTGGGAGAGACTGTTTCAAGTAGAAGAGCATATGGAAAGGTACTTTGATGGCTATGAGTATAATTACTATGAAGAACCAAAGCAAGCCACTAGGAGCAAGATCCAGGGCATGAGAATGCACAGGTGAGAGGTAAGATAAAAAAGATTGTGGCAACCTGGTCATGAAGAGATGTGGAAACCTCATGAAGAATGTTACTTTCTATATTAATGAAAGAAAAAATAATTTAAGCAGAGTGGCTCTGCTATTAAAAGTGGCACTAGAGAGCCTGACCAGGTGGTAGCACATGAATAGAGCATCGGACTGGGATGCAGAGGACCCAGGTTCGAGACCCCGAAGTCGCCGGCTTGAACGCGGGTTCATCTGGTTTGAGCAAAAGCTCACCAGCTTGGACCCAAGGTCACTGACTTGAGCAAGGGTTTACTCAGTCTGCTGAAGGCCCATGGTCAAGGCACATATGAGAAAGCAATCAATGAACAACTAAGGTGTCGCAACGAAAAACTAATGATTGATGCTTCTCATCTCTCTCCGTTCCTGTCTGTCTGTCCTTATCTATGCCTATCCCTCTCTCTCTGTCTCTGAAAAAAAAAAAAAAAGTAGCAGTAGAGCTTCAGTGTCCAGGCGGGACTGATGGTTAGGTTCCAAATGGGAAGCTCTGCAGGAGTTCAGACAAGAGATGATGAAGGTGAAAAAAAGTAAGAGTTCTTTAGATAGTAAATTAATAAAAAGACTGGACGGCATAAGAAGGGTGAAGGAGGTGTCAAGAATAACTTCTGGGTTTTATTGTAATTGCAATTAGGAGAAATAATTAGGTCAATATATTGAGTACACACACACATAGGGAAATAAATCTTTTCCCTGGTTAGAAGATGGTATTCCAGATGATCATTGTATTTGTAATTAGGAACTTGGAAAGTCCTAAAGTTTAAAGAAAGTGAAGATATTTTCCATACTACATAGCAAGTACTCTTATTTTAAATGTTTAGGATAATATTAATCTTTTAGAGAAATAGCTGATTTTGTCATTGTAAAACATTATCCTTGTCTTTTTACTTATATTTTTTTATTTAAAACAATGGTTGGTTTCCTGATTGGTTGGCTCAGTGGTAGAGCATTGATCTGGCATGTGGAAATCTCAGGTTCAATTCCTGGTCAGGGCATACAGGAGAAGCTTCTCCACCTTTCCCCCTCTCCTTTCTCGCTCTCTCTCTCTTCCCCTCTCGCAGCCAAGGCTCCATTGGAGCAAAGTTGGCCCGGGTGCTGAGAATGGCTCCATGGCCTCTGACTCAGGTGCTAGAATGTCTCTGATTGCAACAGAGCCATGCCCCAGATGGGGAGAACATCGCCCCCTAGTGGGCTTGCTGGGTGGATCCCAGTCAGGCGCATGCGGGAGTCTGTCTCTCTGCCTCCCCACTTTTCACTTTAGAAAAATACAAAATAGCCTGACCTGTGGTGGCGCAGTGGATAAAGCATCAACCTGGAAATGCTGAGGTCGCCGGTTTGAAACCCTGGGCTTGCCTGGTCAAGGCACATATGGGAGTTGATGCTTCCAGCTCCTTCCCCCCTCCTCTCTCTCTGTCTCTCCTTTCTCTCTCTCTCTCTCTCTCTCTCTCTCTCTCTCTCTGTCTCTCCCTCTCCTCTCTAAAATGAATAAATAAAAAATTTAAAAAAAAGAAAAATACAAAATAGTAATAATAATAATAATGTATAAATAAATAAAATAGGGTGGTGAACTATATAGCTTAAGGGTCAAATCTGATCCTCAGTCTATTTCTGTAAATAAAATTATATTGGAACACAGCCACACCCATTTATTTACCTCTTGTCTATAGCTTCTCTTAGGCTACAAAGGCAGGATTGAATAGTTACAACAGAAACTGGATGGCCCACAAAGTCTAAAATATTTGACCTTGTGCACACAACCTCAAAACACTAAAATCTAAATACATGATTCCAAAGTGTATTTTTGCAAACCTGTATCTCCTGCCTTTTATGAATTTTTTTTCTTAGGAACAGACATAATTTTATATGAAATATTTTAGGCCCTGGAATAAATATTATTCTAGCCCATCATTCTTAAATTATGCTTTCTGTTGTTTATTTCTTTTTCTAATATATTCCTCATTAGTCAATCTCTGATATATTCAAAGGCAGGCATAGTCCCATGACAATTATACGTGTAACTTTTCATTTTTACTGCATGCATTCTATGTCATTGCATCAACTGCTTTATTAAAATGTTTGAAAAATGTTCATAAACCAAAATGTGTGCTGAGTCTAAATGCGTCACTGAGGAATAAATACAAGTTTTCATCTCAAAGGTAAATAATAAAGCATTGGTACTTTTGAGAGTCTACTAACTTATACAAACTAATCTGATAGTCTATGGATTTAAGAAGCCCAATGGGGGGGAAAAAGAAAGAAAAAGAAAAAAAGAAGGTTGATGAAAACTTCTATTCAATAATTTAAGTACAACCATTTAGATATAGGTAAGCTCATATATATGTTTTCTTTCTTCTTTTTGTGTGTGTTATATTATTCACACTATTTCTAAGTCAGTGGTGAATTACTAGGGGAAAGTAATAAAAATAAAACATTATTTTACATTTTTGAAACTTTTTAATGGACATGTTAAGTTATTATTTTTCAAGGCTCCTTACCTAGAATTTTATTAATAAAATAGTTCATAAAGTAAATTTTACTATGTAGAATGAGCTATAGTCAATAACAACGATTAATTGTTTTCATAATTTTGATATATTTAGAGCATCTAAGTGAATAAAAAAATAGAAAAGCATTCCTTTATATAAATGCTCCAAAAACACAATATTCTATCATTGTCATATTTTATTAATTAAGTTGTAATATACATAATTTATACTAATAACATACCAAAATGTCCATAACAGATAACTAAGACTTGTTTAAGCTCTAAAACTAAAAGCCTTTCTGAGAGGATTCATTAAACTAATCTCGGTAACAACAACAACAAAAAATTTGAAATAATTTATTTATATACAAATGATTTGTTTAACACCTAATTTGAATAAGGCATAACTATGGTATCCAATATATTAAAAACAAAATGTATAATCTTGTCCTCAAAACACACAGTATATATTGTATAGAGAGCAAATAATTTAGGCTTACGGAATAGTTACAGCAGTGGGTACTAGAATTATCAGGGCATGACTTCATATTATGTAATTGTCTAAAACCACTACTCTGTACACCTGAAACAAACATAAAATAAAAAATTTTAAATGAGGCATAGTTGCAGGGTGAATGGAAACAATTACATCATAGTATAAAGAATGCTACAGATCATCTGTACACAAGCTATCTGCTTACAGTAGATTACGCATTGCTTTGGGAGCAGAGACAGGGAGCATAGACAGGGAGGAGCTCAGGGAGCTGAGACTTAGAAAGTCAGAGAAAGTTTTCCATGTGAACAAGGATTAAGATCAAGAAGAGGGAACAGCATGATCAATGATATAGGCCTGAGCAAATATATGAGAGTTTAGATAATAACATCTATCGATAGTTGATTATGATTATTATGGGAGAGGAAGGGGTAGAAAAGGATGGTAGGTTAAAAGACTAAGTTATGAAATACCTTTTATTATTTTTTAAAGACTAGATATTTTTAGATTATTTTAACTTATAGATTGTATTGAGTCTAATGAATATATACACATAAACATTATACTATACTATATATACATTCTCTCTATATATATTTAAGACCTTAGGTCTCAGGCTGTTTGACTTGTGAGATCCTGTTCCACCATCCTCCTCACATGCAACCACTTCTCTGGAACTCACTGAGTGCAATGGTTCCATGATTTGTCAAAACCTGGGGCAAAATAAAACAAAAACTCCTCAAGAAGTAGTGTACCAACAGAACCATTAAAAGCAGCAATTTTAGCCACAAGTAAAAAAACGACAATCTTCAGGCACTAACCAATAGTAGTTCTTTTCAACTGTTTGCATAAATATGAGAAAACATTAAAGTCAGCATTATTGTCTTTTTTTTCTTTTTTTTAAATGAGAGGAGGGGAGATAGAAAGACTCCCGCATGTGCCCCAACTGAGATGTACCTGGCAACCCCCATCTGGAGCCAATGCTTGAGTACCAAGCTATCCTCTATGCCAGAGGCTGATGCTCACACCAACTGAGCTATCCTCAGCACCTGGGACCTGTATTCTTGAACCAGTTGAGCCACTGGCTGCAAGAGGGGAACAGAGAAAAAAGTGGAAGAAAAAGGGAAAGAGAGAAAGTCTGTAAAAGAGAAGCAGATGGTCATTTCTCATGTGTAACCGGACCAGGGATAAAACCCAGATGTCTGCATGCTAGGCCGATACTCTATCCACTGACCCAACTTCCTGGGGCTATTGTCTTCTAATACCAATCATTATTGACTATCAGTGGGAGCCACAGTATAATATCAATAAATATCCATGCTTAAGATTGTCTTAGACTTGTATTTATTTATTTTTTTTAATTTTTTATTTATTAATTCATTTTAGAGAGGAGAAGAGAGTGAGACAGAGAGAAAGAGAGAGAGGAAGGGGGGAGGAGCAGGAAGCATCAACTCTCATATGTGCCTTGATCAGGCAAGCCCAGGGTTTTGAACCGGCGACCTCAGCATTCCAGGTCGATGTTTTATCCACTGCGCCACCACAGGTCAGGCTAAAGTTGTATTTAAAGGAAAGTATTTTCTACCTGTTCAAGGTGGTAGCTACCAAATTTCATCGTTTCAAAGGTACTCTTTTTCCTTTGTAAACTATTTAAGTTTTTTATTGCCAATAAGGAAAAGGAAATAAACAGAAATTGGGAAAAATCAGCACAGTTTATGTTAAAACAAATACACTCTGACCTTGTTTCAACTGAGATTTAGATACGGTTTCCATGAACATGCCATGTACACTGATTAATGCATCTGTTGTTCTATTTGAGAAGAAAAAGTAATTCTTCAGAAATGCCTATAATAATTGTGCTCAGAATGTTTGTTCTAGCAGTGTATGTGTGTGTATGTAAACAGGCATGCAACACTCTTTAAATACTCTTATATACTTTCACTTAAACATTAACAAATTATTTTAAGGAAGGCAAGAGGATACTATGACTAGCACATGCTAAGTATTAAATATTTTATAAATGTTGTAAGTTTAGAGGTAACTTTCTTTGATATAACTTGTCAATAGCTATGCCTGCAAATTATAAGCAATAGAACTAGTTTGGGGTCTCTCTGAAATATGTATTCCCTACACCTATCTAGAAGGTTTTATTATCCCTGCACATATGTTTAATTTTCTCAAGATTAGTTTCATGGCTCATTTGACCCAAATGGATACCAGCAATACATTGGTCTAGACCAGAACTTTCTAGAGCTAACTATTCTGGTATAAGTTCTTTAAAAGTCTGTGGACAGACTTTTCAAGCCTTAAGAAGTGCATATTAGACATGCAAATCAACGGACTTTGTTGTGACCAGAAATCACCAAAATTGGAGGATGGATTTCAGTGAACATACGGACTTCTCTTTGTCAGCCTGGCCAGGGTAGCCTCACTTGATCTGTTTCTAATTTTGAGTTGTTTTCAGAACCAGGCGCTTAGAGCACATAGCTCCAGTTTCTGCTCAATCAATTTAACAGTTAACATTCTGGTACTTAGGCTACAGTATATTATCACTTTCTACAACAACATAACATTTTTTAAACCAAGCAAAATGCTTTAGCTTGAAAAATCTAACAAAACCGAAGGATAGAACACGTAAAGACCTGTGGGTTTTCTTTCATGCATAGATGTAAATGCTAATGAAATGTTTCTTAAGACACATTTAAATTAAACCATGAGCTTCCTTCAGTGATTTTGTGAGAGTTTGAGAGAAATGACAATGTAACTGCCATTATGATAAGACAGAGAACCGACACTCTGAGGGGCCACATTCATACCACCCTTAACTGGGCTGAAGGTAGTTTTCCTTTGCCTGCATATTAATAATGACAGGTGGCGCTGGAGATAATTTTACAGATTATAGTGAGCTGTAGTTCTGATTCAAAGACGTTTTTCATTGCTCTGCTTGAATAGAGTATGACTGAACACACTTTAAAATTCATTTCTTTCCCGTAAGCATTTGAAGATTTTTGTGAGAGAACTAATGAAATGCTTGCTTTTTTTTCCCCCAGAAATAAATGAATAAATAAATAAACTTTTTGAAAAATTTAAAGCTCTGATTTTTTTAAGGGCTTCTCTGACATGTATATGATGATAGCTTTTTCTAATTCCTGAATATAAAGATGCCTGTTCACAGAGCTTCCAAATGTTGAGCTGTGTGTGTATAGAATGCACAGTAAAGGAATTTTTTATCCTTGCACTTTAAGCAAAGCTCCTCCTAATTGGAAAGATATGGAAATCATTTCAACCAAGAAGTAAATGCTTATATCTCTTTGGTGTTTGTATCTTAAAAGAAAAATATATTTTCTACATAAGCTAAGTTTTGACAAGAATTTGCCTTTTGATCAAATTCTAAAGTATTTAGATTGCATAAGAAGGCTTGAAAGAAGTTTTAAGTCAATCAAAGCCATTTCTTTTACTGAATTCATTGTGTATGTGTGCATGTTTGAGAACATAAGAAAAAAAAGATACTCTCTTCTGATTTTGGGCAGGCATATTTAAGGCATAGTCGCATTTACTAAAGCAATCACCAGCAAAAGATATTGTCAAAATTCTCAAATATCAAGTTTAGAAACCAATTAAGTATGGTCAGTGTTGAGACTTTAAATTGCTTAGGCAAGAGTTTTCTTTCCTAAAACAATGCTATGTGCATTTTGATTACAAAGGGAGTGTGTCTGAAGACACCAAATAATTATAGCACAAATAATTTATTGTTATTTAACAATCACTGACATGCTTACTATATTCTACCTCTTTGCAAATACAAATGCACTTGGCGCCTCAACAATGCTATGAGCTAAGAATCTGTGTACTTAAACCACTTAAACAACCATTCTCAAGAGCCTTAATCAGAATATCACCCTTTGAACTGAAAGCACTTTATAAATACTTGGTCTTAGACTTCCAACCACAATTAAGAAATCCTGAAGAGCCTGACCAGGTGGTGGCGCAGTGAATAGAGCGTCGGACTGGGATGTGAAAGGACCCAGGTTCGAGACCCCAAGGTTGCCAGCTTGAGCGCGAGCTCATCTGGCTTGAGCCAAAAAAAGCTCACCAGCTTGGACCCAGGGTCGCTGGCTTGAGCAAGGGGTTGCTCAGTCTGCTGAAGGCCCGCGGTTAAGGCACATGCAAGAAAGCAATAATGAACAACTAAGGAGTCCCAACAAAAAACTGATGATTGATGCTTCTCATCTCTCTCCATTCCTGTCTGTCTGTCCCTATCTATCCCTCTCTCTGACTCTCTCTCTGTCCCTGTAAAAAAGTAATAAATAAAAATTTAAAAAAAAAAAGAAATCCTGAAGAAAAAGGAGAAAGCTATACCACCCTGCATTAATTCTTTCTGTCAGATATCCCAAGTACTTAAAAGACATCCCGTATAAAGCTCTTTCAGGGAGTGGTAGATTTACTCTAATCTTTCACCAGAGAGTAAGGAGAAGATAAGAGCCACGATGGGTATGAGTCTTAGTTCAAAACGCAAGTGAACTATAAATGTCCTTTAGTGCTCTATAGCTCAGTTTAGTTTGTAACTCTGAATTTCCCTTAATGGCTTCACACCAGGTTTCTGCTCTGTCCCTAGTCTTCCCCAGTGTAAGGAGATCGGGGTGAAGGGGAGAGATGGGTCATCTGCTCTAGTCTGCGGCGCACACAGATTACCAATGAGAAGCATATTTTCCAGTTAGTTCTTAAGGCCTCTTCAAATCTTGTCAGTTTTCTGAGAGTCAATAATCGTTTGCAAGTCTTTATATAATCCTGTCTGCTTGCATCTTCACTGGGGCTTCTACAATAGTGCTACCTCTGTCTAATCCTCCCAAATAATATCTCTCTCTCTCTCTCTCTCTCTCTCTCTCAGTATTTAGGAGAGAATTACAGTGTTTTCCTCTGTGAGCTGGTCAAAACTCCCTGTAAATTTTAATGAATATAATTTTACAAAGAGCTTTGGTGCTTTAAACACAAACCCAGGGAGAGAGGCAGGTTATTTTGAGTTTTGGCCCTGCCAGATGTCTCCAGTGGACAGTGCACACAAAGGCAGTTATCTGCTAGCATGGGTGAAAGGTCAAGAGGAAAATTCTAATGCAGGCACATAAGTTTCCTCTTATAAATATTATGCTCAGCTAATAATTACCCTTTTAGGTATTGAGTTGAATGTATTCTATATTTACAGGTGTAAGAAAAGGGTTTTAAAAGAATATTTAGCTTACTATTAGTTATGTTCTTAGATTAGGAAATACTGTTTAAAAAAACTGCTGTATATGTCAGGTAAAAATGTCCTGGTGCATTTGGCATGCATATCTAGCTTTTTAAAATGCCATTCTGAAAAAAAAAAAAAAAAAAGGAGCCAGGTTCCTTGGATAAAGGACTGACTCCAAGGCTGCAGTAGGCTATACACAAGATGAGCCTGATACATCTGGTAGCACCAGAAAGTAAGAAAGTAATAAAACACACACATAGACAGTGACAGTGGTATGTTACAGGGACACAGGAGCCAACAGAAAGAGCTCCAAATGACAAACTCTGGAACAATTTAAGCAAGACAAATAACACAGTGTTGACTTCTAAGTGAAAGTATGAAGTAAATATTTATGATTTTATACTGCTACAGATGAATGAGTAAATAGACAAATCTATGAAGAAGAATTCCAAATACCTTTTGTAGATACTTGCCCTCAAGGAAATGGAGTGCAACAATCCATTCCTCAAGTGTAGATTGCACATAGTGACTTTCTTCCAGAAAATAGAGACGGAAATGGGAGCGTGGAGTAGCTTTATAGCATAGAAACCTGACAAACATCATCTTAGTCTGTGATCAAGGTGAATATCAGCAGTGACCTGTCATGTTGATAGCATGTACCCTTCCTATGATGTGATGAGAATGGCACTTTTCCTCTGTGATCTTTCTCTGAAAACTGTTACTCCAGTCTAATCATAAGGAAAATAGACAAACGCATTACACCAAATGCCTGGCTCCTCAAAACTGTCAGGGCCATCGAAAGCAAGGGAAGTCACAGAAACTGTTACAGTTTGGAGCCTAGAGTAAATGTAATGTGGCCCTTTGGACTGGATTCTGGAACAGAAAAGGGATATTGGGTAAAACTAAGAATATCTGAATATAGTATAGATATTAGTTAAAAATAATATATCAACATCCATTCATTCATTGCGACATTCACTCATATAAGAGCTAAAAGCTATATAATACATATATATTCTATGGGAGGAGAGGGCAGTGAATCATTCACCATGGAGCTATTACTAAGCTGACAATTATTTAGTATGTACCATACTCAAGTAAAATGTAAACAGTAGAAGAAAAAATAGCGGAATAGGTTGTGCACTGTGTAAAAACTCTGTACTATCTTTGCAAATTTTCTGTATATTTAAAACATTTCTAAAATAACAAGTTGACATTAAGAATTCTAATGGTTGGCCTTGGATGGTTGGCTCAGTGGTAGAACATCAGCCTGGCATGTGGAAGTCCCAGGTTCGATTCCCGGTCAGGGCACACAGAAGAAGTGACCATCTGCTTCTCCACCCCCCCCCTTCTCTCTCTCTCTTCCTCTCCCACAGCCATAGCTTGAATTGTTGAAGCAAGTTGGCCCTGACACTGAGGATGGCTCCATGGCCTCGTCTCAGGTGCTAAAATAGCTTAGTTGCCTGAGCAACGGAGCAGTGGTCCCAGATGGGCAGAGCATCGCCTGACAGGGGCTTGCCAGGTGGATCCAGGTTGGAGTGCATGCGGGAGTTTGCCTTTTGCTTCCTGCCTCTCAATAAAAGGAGAGAGACAGAGAGAGAGAGAGAGAAAAGAATTCAAATGGTAACCAAACAATCGATGGAATGAAATGAGTCATCTCATTGAGCTTTCCCAGCCGTGTTGTCTCACAAAGGCAAGCCTGGCCAGGCCTTCCTGTAGTGGTGTGATGAACGGAACTGTCAGTGGCAATAATCATGATGTAGGAGAGAGTTAACAGTAGAAAACTTTAAAATTTCAAGTTTCGTATTGAGTCATTTGTTTGCTCAAATCAATATATGAGAAGAAAATTAAAAAGAAAATCTAGAAGCAGCTTATTTTTTTTAATTGTAATTTTGCTTTTTTTTTGTTTGTTTGTTTGAGAGTCTGTAGTAGAACACAATTTAAGAGCTTATGGAAAAATTGTAACTACAGTTATATATATATATTTCAATTCAGACATGTAAAGAGATACTAATATGCAGTTATTTTGAAAAAAGGAAAAAAAAACAAACAGAAGAAAAAGGAAAATTCAGTAGCAGATTAAATTTAGGTAAAGGTACTAAACCCAATTAGGAAGAACATTAAAAGAAAAGAGAAAGCTTTACTTTCTTTAGATGGAATCACAGCTGTGCAATGCTGAGACACTAATGCATTCTGCATCAAACAGATTGCAAAGGAAAAAACACTTTTATTTTGGAAGCAATTCAGATTTTGACACCATCTCCCAGTTTTTGAGGTCACTTGCTCTGTCATTCATTACGGTGCATAGATGTTGCTCATACCTTGTTAAATGCAGATTTGGCGTATGAGTGTAAGTGAGGTAATGAAGTTGTGTGTGTGTGTGTGTGTGTGTGTGTGTGCATTTGTGTTTTTCTTTGTATGTGTGTTTAGCATATTGAGAGACTTTTCATTTCAAGGATTAAAATATTTAATGAGCAGGTGGCCAGCTGCCAGCTACAACTTACCACTCATCAGCTAAACAAAGAAAAAAAAAACTATGAAGAGTTCACCATCGGCTACCCTCATATCCCCTTCAGGTCAAGGTTGGTAGTTTTGCAAGTAAATTAGGGAAAGCCTACAGTTAGTGAAAAGAAAACAGTATATGAGACATGAAGAAGCAGATATTTTAAAGACATATGCCTATATTTGACTCTTTGACTTAACACTACTTTTATTAATTATTATTAGAATTTATAGTATTTTTACTGTAACAGCAACTCTAGGCTTATTTACTTCTAAGATACTAAGACATTATTAGTAGTAGTATTAGTTCTTTTTAATTATCAACTTTAGTGGGGGTAGGACCATTATGTCCTCCATTAGAATATGCTTTTCAAAACATTGACTTTTTGTAAATCTGAGCTGGAATCAAAGAACGTGCATTTTTTAATATAGCGTCTGGGTGATTTTGATACAGTAGATCCATGAACTATACTTTGGAAAGCTGGGAAAGAAATTCTCATCCCCTTTGGAAATCTCTTGTAAAAGTTTCCCGTACAACTTCCACCCACATAAGATTTGATGCTTCAATTAAAACAAACAAATAAACAAATAAAAATAGACATAGTATTATTCCTATGCTTCCTTTGGCATTTTTCTAGTTATTATTGATGTCTTAATAGAAAAGTAATTTCTGAAATTGCATTATAGTGTGTGAAATGGTTATTAATAACAAATTTCTGAAACCCAGTAACTAACTCTGGGTTAGAGTGCCCCAGGTGTTAGAGTGGCTCTGGTCACAACAGAGCGACGCCCCGGATGGGCAGAGCATCGCCCCCTGGTGGGCGTGCTGGGTGGATTCCAGTCCAGCGCATGCGGGAGTCTGTCTGACTGCCTCCCAGTTTCCAGCTTCAGAAAATTAAAAAAAAAAAAAAAAAAAAAAAATTATGGGAAATAATTAGGGGAAAACTTCATTTGTGTTAACAAATGAAGTTCTATGTTCCCTTATATATTATCGATTCAAATGATACTTATACATGTCAAGAAGATACTATGCAACACAGAGAGGGTTTACAAATGTTTGCAAATTCCCATTAGAATTGACACTGGACGCATAGAAGGTGGCATCTTCATCATAGATTTAGATTCCTGAATTTCATGTTAAGTTCTATTATTCCATGTTATATTAACAAAACATGTTCAAGGAATGTGGGAGATTATCTTAAAATAACATCATAATTGAACTGCTTAATAGTGGTTTATTTCCTGGCAGGTTAGAATTACTGATTTCTTGTAGAGTGGGCCACCCCAAAGGAAAGAAACTATCTTAAGAATTATGACAAATGCTCTAGGCTAGGAAGAAGAAAATCCTATTCTCAGATTTAAGCTGGCATTAAATGACTCTGGTAATACCC
Organism: Saccopteryx leptura; assembly: GCF_036850995.1. Lineage (NCBI taxonomy): Eukaryota > Metazoa > Chordata > Mammalia > Chiroptera > Emballonuridae > Saccopteryx > Saccopteryx leptura. The sequence goes on along the minus strand of NC_089505.1, from coordinate 39,027,622 downwards.
TTGGGTCTCAGATTCTACATCATTTTTAAAAAAATGGAGAAGAATGAGCTACAAAATCTCTTCCAGCTCTAAAATGATCTTATTCTACAAACACAGATATTCTTGTTCTACAAAAAATAATCGGTACTATAAATCTTTTTGTAAAAATCTGTCAAGGATTAGTTTAATCACCATCTTCCATTATCAAGTAGAAAATTGAAATTCACTTTAATCTGCAACAGTGTTATCATATACAGCCTGCTAATAAATCAATTGTTCTTAATTCTATTTCCAAATCTTTGATAATAGAATTTTATCAGGTACAAAGTATTTTTCTGTTTCAAAGATTTAATAAAATTTATTTTAAAGGTTCTGCTAAAAAAAATTTTTTTGTATTATACCAAGGCATAACTAAAATTTCATCCTTACATCATATAGTCTTGCTTTGAAAAATTTCTTTACATACAGGGCTTGGCAAAAGTAGGTTTGCAGTTGTTCATATGAAAAAAAGCCATGCAGGTTATAATTATTACAATAGCTTTATTAACACAAGAGAATGTCACAATGGCAGCATAAACCTACTTTTTTCTACTCTTGCATATATTAGTAGAGAAATATTGAAATATGTAGATCCCAAGATATCTGTGGTGTTTCTATAGATCATTCATGCTCAATGGGTACTATACTCTTTCCCAAAGGATCAACTTGTTTGGCAGATGGGGAGATGAAAAATAATTAGCTGTTACAATGATTTGGGGCCTTCCAAAAAGGCTGTGTAGATAAACAAATATAAGTGTATCAGTGATATTAAAATTTTATGGGAGGCCCTGGCCATTTGCTCAGTGGTAGAGTGTTGGCCTGGCGTGCAGAAGTCCCGGGTTCGATTCCCAGCCAAGGCACACAGGAGAAGCGCTCATCTGCTTCTCCACCCCTCCCCCTCTCCTTCCTCTCTGTCTCTCTCTTCCCCTCCTGCAGCCAAGGCTCCATTGGAGCAAAAGATGGCCCGGGCGCTGGGGATGGCTCCATGGCCTCTGCCCCAGGCGTTAGAGTGGCTCTGGTCGCAACAGAGCGACGCCCCGGATGGGCAGAGCATCGCCCCCTGGTGGGCGTGCTGGGTGGATTCCAGTCCAGCGCATGCGGGAGTCTGTCTGACTGCCTCCCAGTTTCCAGCTTCAGAAAATTACAAAAAAAAAAAAAAATAATGGGAAATAATTAGGGGAAAAATGTCTATACTAGTTTTCCTGGCTGACCTGTGGTGGTGTAGTGGATAAAACACCAGCCTGGAATGCTGAGGTTGCTGGTTCAAACCCTGGGCTTGCCTGGTCAAGGCACATATGGGAGTTGATGCTTCCTGCCCCTCCCCCTTCCCTTCTCTCTCTCTCTTTCTCTCTCCTCTCTAAAATAAATAAATAAAATCTTTTAAAAAATGAAAAAAAGAATAGTTTTCCTGAGGGACAATGATAAAGAAAAGATCAACTCACTGAAAAGTCAAAGCAGTTTAAATGTGTACATTTTTAAACCATCAAAAATTTATCTGGGTTGGAAAACGAAGTGTCAAGTCTCTTCCCAAAGCAAATTATATGAACTGAGTTATAAATCTTTCAGAAATGAGGCTTATAAAGAGCATGCAAAGCCAGACTAGCCATGCTTCTTCACACTCACTCAGCGGTGGGATTCAGCTGGTTCGCACCAATTCGGCAGGACTAATACCTAATTTTTTGCTGAGTTCAATGAACCAGTTGTTAAAATGGACTTGTAATCAGGGTTCTCTCTAAGGTGGGCGCCTGGGCAGCCACCCAATGTGGAAACCACAAATTTAGATTCCTTACTCTTTTTTAATGTCCCTCTATGCAACAGCATATTCTAAGCTCCCATACTAATGTTCATTCTGTCCAAAGGTGAAAAAAATTGCAAGTGAGGACACCAATCAAGAAGCAATATGGAAATAAATAACAGTTTTATTGTTTTTTGTCAAGTATTATTAAATATATTTTATTAATATTTTTAAACTCTTTCTTACAACATAATCAAGTTTTATATACCTCTTTTATTTTTCTTATTTAAGTTTTAAATGCATAAAATAATATACTACCTTTCAGTATAACATTTATTTATACTTAAAACAGTCATTAAGCAGGGAACCAGTTTTTACATTATTTGAATCCCACCACTGCATGCACTGTGTGTTTGTGTGGACTAGTGAACTCCTGGGAATTTTCTTCCTGACAGGCTAAATCTTTGAGAATATCTTTTTAAGCAAAATCTAGAGGAATGTACCAGTGACCATCCTCAGAACTGCTATCATTTTGAGTGTTTAAGAAAATTAATAATTTTTCTAAAAGTAAAAACTAGCTTCTGAGATTAATAATTACCAAAGAAGAGTCTCATCTTAGTTATAATATTAGATTCTGTTGGAAATATGTGTGTGTCTGGCATATGATCAAGTTGTTTCACATGGCAGCCATTTACCTTTATGTTATTTAAATTTTTTGCTAATAACAATGATAATCACTCTATATGAAATGCAGAATGCAAATTATGATATCAATCATACTAACAAAGTATAAATTATAACTGCATAATTGTAAAATGCTTTCACTATAGTAGATCTGTCAAGTTTTGGTCATGTAATTTTTTGCCAACATCACTCCTTATGCCATAACCACAAAAGAATAAAAGGAAAGAAAATCTGTTTTTCATCTATGTGTCTTGCATTTCACTAAGAGATAATCATATTCAAGGAATATGGGAACTGTCACAGAACAGTAAGTCTAGGTGGTAGAGCAAACCAAATCAGAAAAAATGGTGGAAATGACATTATAGCTTATCTTTCCAATTCTAAGCATGAAGATATTTTAACGCTCATATTTTTTATTTAACTTAAGGTAAATATACTTTAATCTTTTGACTTCTTTTTTTTTATTTTTATTAATTTTAATGGGGTGACATCAATAAATCAGGGTACATATGTTCAAAGAAAACATCTCCAGGTTATCTTGTCATTCAATTATGTTGCATACCCATCACCCAAAGTCAGATTGTCCTGTCTGGTTTTCTTTGTGCTCCTCCCCTCCCCCTTCCCCTCTACCTCTCTCCCTCCCCCCCCATAATTGACTTCTTAATTCAGTCCTTAAAAGAGGAAGAATTGGTTTAGTCTGTGCTCATACTAGAAAAAAAAGTGGTAAGTAGTAGAATAAAGAAAACAAATGTGGGCCTGTGGTGGCACAGTGGATAAAGCGTCGACCTGGAAATGCTGAGGTCGCCGGTTCGAAACCCTGGGCTTGCCTGGTCAAGGCACATATGGGAGTTGATGCTTCCAGCTCCTCCCCCTCTCATCTCTCTCTCTCTCTCTCTCTCTCTTTCTCTCCTCTCCTCTCTAAAAATGAATAAATAAATAAAAATTAAAAAAATTTAAAAAAAATAAGTTAAAAAAAAAAAAAAAAAAAAAAAGAAAACAAATGTGAATAAAATCTATGTAGGACAGAGCTAGAAACCACATGAGAACATTGATTTCTTAGAATCTCCAAGGAAATAAATATTGTTCACAATATTTATATTACAAATAAATTATTTTATAAAATATTATAAATTGTATCTTATATAATTTAACTAAAATTATATAAGGTTGCTTTTTAATATTTTAACAAATAACTGTGGTTAAAACACCAAAATAATTATTAAAACTACAGATAACTCACTAACAATTTGCTATGAGATATTCAGCAGTGCAATAGCTTAACACAGGTAACAACTATTTTAGATGAGAAGTCAATATGGGTCGTGTTAAAAATACCAGATTAGAGTCATGGGGCATTCAATGCACTTGATAATACCTGAATGACATCCCTGGGCATGTTTTGTTTTGTTTTAAGGAGGTATTGGATTAGATGCATGTTTCCAAAAACTTGTTGTTGTTGTTGTATTTTTCTGAAGTGAGAAGCAGGGATGCAGAGAGACAGACTCCAGCATTCGCCGGACTAGGATCCACCTGGCATGCCCACCAGGGGGCAATGCTCTGCCCATCTGGGGAGTTCCTCCGTTGCAACCAGAGCCATTCTAGCACCTGAGGCGGAGGCCATGGAGCCATCCTTAGTGCCCGAACCAACTTTGCTCCAATGGAGCCTTGGCTGTGGGAAGGGAAGAGAGAGATAGAGAGGAAGGAGAGGGGGAAGGGTGGAGAAGCAGATGGGTGCTTCTCCTGTGTGCCCTAACTGGGAATCGAACCTGGGACATCCAACGCCGGGCTGACGCTCTACCACTGAGCCAACCGGCCAGTCGCATGTTTCCAGAATTTTAGATCATGGTCAGCTTTGAGAAAATCATAAAAGCTATGGTATAGCTCCTCAGAGTAATTCACGTATTCCAAAATATTTCCATTTCAGGAAAATTCTGTATATCCTTGAAGCTACTTTTTAGAACTCTCAGGATCCACTGGTTTTATGAACTCAGGGTTCAGGAACCTTGAAATGAAATTATTTTAAATTAATTTAAATTATATGTAATATTTATGGCCTGTGTTTCTAAACCAAGTTCATTTTAAGTACTATGCATTTTCTGAACCTTTATTTTGAAGCACAAGTCAAATGTAATATTTTTACTTCATTGCATTTATGGAGCCAAGTAGGTCCAAGCGTAATCAAGGACAAGTCAACCAACCAAATTTAACAGGAAAAAAATAGTTAAAACCTAAAGCTCTTGAGGAATCTAGGATCACAAGTTTCTAAATCATTTACTACTATAATAAAAAGTCCAGGGTATTGTTTACTGTTTTGATTATTATTGTCTCTAACCCTCATTCAGAATCTCTCAGCCTCCAACTCCTTCATGGAGGTGGAAAAGACAAATTACTAATATATACTTGGCAGCAACTTGAAATGATGTTAAGAAAAGGAATTTTGTGCAGTCAAACATTGATTGGAATTGCACTCTTTCCTTTTACTGATTGGGTAACTATGGTAATTTTACTTCTGGCTCCAAACATTCATTTTCTTTATTTGTAAAATGGAATATAAAACCTCTTAAGTCTTGATTTTTGTAAGATAATAGAATACACACATGCACACATATATCTACATGTATGTATAAAGACTCTCCCAAGCAGAGTGTTTCAGAGATAAGAGAACATATACAAAAATACATATGTACACACATGCAAGTATAAATAAAGATGTGTGTCTATGAATACACATGCATGCATAAACATATTTGTACATGTAAACACGTGCTCTATGTGTATTTGTTCCAGCAAGAGCCAGCATATGGAAATGCCTTAAACAAAATAGCTTCTCTTGTTGTCAGCTAGGCCATTGCTAATATAAAGCACCTTTTGCACAATAAAGAAGAAGCTTATTTTGGATGCCTGTTCCAAATCAGTACCAGGGTTCAGGGCTGTGTTTTAGCTATTACTCATGCCTGAACTGGGTATCAAAAATGGCTCTGCTAGGCAAATCTTGGTATTCCCTATACCAGTAGTTCTTGAAAAATGGTCCCAAAACCAGCAGCAGCATCATTTGGAAACTGGTTAAAAATGCACACTCTCAGGCTCCACCCCAAACCTACTGAATCAGAGACACTTGGGCAGGGCCCAGCAATCTGTGTATAACCAGTCCTCCTAGTGATTTAGACACTTGCCGAAGTTTGAGAACCACTGCCCTACACCACATCCCATTCCCCATTCCACCAGCAAGTGTACTTATCATTACTCAGTGAGACTCTAGCCTCCTCATCTTCCTGTTTCTCCTCTTCCCTATACTTTTCAGCCAAAGAGAATTTACCACAAAAGCCTGAAGGACATTCATGCATCATAAACTGTTATAAGTATCCTTAGTCATTGTAAGTTTTATTGCTTTCAAATGTCCCCTCTCTTACTGACTATCCCAGAGTAGTGACTCCAGGTTATGCTTTCATGGGGTTGACTCAGGAGACCTCCTGTCCTTGTGACCTCTATTTGCTTTTGCTTGCATCCTCCTCTAATAAATCTCTACCTGACAACAGGTCAAGTTTTTCAAATCCCTGACTATAGAGTGAGGCATGCGGGTGGGACTATATCTTTAAGTTGATGTCAAAGCTCTGCTTCCAAGTGTCCATCAGAGGATGAGTGGATTAAAAAGCTTTGGTACATATATACTATGGAATATTACTCAGCCATAAGAAATGATGACATTGGATCATTTACAATAACATGGATGGACCTTGATAACATTATACGGAGTGAAATAAGTAAATCAGAAAAAACTAAGAACTATATGAACCCATACATAGATGGGACATAAAAATGAGACTCAGAGACATGGACAAGAATGTGATGGTAACAGAGGGTGGGGTGGAGGGGTGGAGAGGAGACGAGGAAGGAGAGGGAGGGGGTAGGGGGAGGGGAGGGGCACAAAGAAAACCAGATAGAAGGTGACAGAAGACAATTTGACTTTGAGTGAGGGGTATGCAGCATAATCAAATGTCAAAATAATCTGGAGATCTGGAGATGTTTTCTCGGAACATATGTACCCTGATTTATCTATGTCACTGCATTAAAATTAATAAAAATAAGATAAAAAAAAAGCTCTGTTTCCATGGTCCTGTGTACTGTCAATTGTTAGGCAATTAAGTTGATGTCATGAAGACCCACAAGAGGCGTAGTTCTGTATGATGACTTTGACTCCAAGTCTTAGAAGTGTGGATTTTTTTCATAAAGCTGAGTGTGGAATAATGTTGCCTTAGTTAATGGTTCTGACCCACCTCCTTCCTCCTTAACAGGCTGACTCTAAGGATTGCCAAATTCTATTTTATTTCTTAATGTTAGCTCTTAACCCAAGATTCTTCTCACTCTTCCCTTATACTTTATAGGGAATAGAGAATAATAAGAGGGTAGAAGTCAATGATACAAAATGAAGTAGATTGAAACATAGAGAGCTGCTGAAAATGCCAGTCAGCTGAAAGAAATATAAAACTTGTTTTCCACATCAGAATGTTAGCATAGCAGAATTTCATAAGAAATCATTTACGGAGTATTTTGTATAACAAAAAGGGATAGTTTATAAATATAGAAATAGAAATGGAAAGTAGATAAATATCTACAATAGAGAAATAATGAGAAAAATTCTTACTCTTTATTTTGAATGTGTGCAATATATCTGGTCTTATTTATTATTTGGAGGGGGTTGTTTGTTTTTAGAAATATTTTTTCTCATATTTATTTGCTTTTCTCTTAAGTGTTTGAATATTGATCTTGGCTTTACCAGTTCTCTGTACTTCTTTATAGAAAAAGAATATATTTTAAAGCCAGGCAATACAATGATATGAGCTACAAATCTATAGCATAGTCCATTATGAATATGGTCTAATATTCTAGAAATTTCTAATGGTTTTTTGAAGTTTACTGACTATTTGAAAGTGTTTGAAGACCTATTCTTTATGGAATGTGAAAGTTTATTCTTAGTTTCACCCCCTTTCCGATTTCCCTATATGCCCATCCCCTTTCTATTCTTTCCTTGTTCCTCAGAGAACCAATCGTAATAATTCACTGGATATGGACTTGAAGTCCACCCTTGCTTTGCCAACTACCTGAAGCTACCAGTTATTCTTTTTGCCCAGTGTCTCTACTATAGTTTATGACAGTCTCCTTACTTACTGAGGTCTCTTTAAAGCATGAAAACCGTAATACCATGCAAGAAGAGGAGAGTCCAATCTTATTAGTATAGCCTTTATCTAATGTGGAGACTCACCCATTTCTATAAGAATATTTTTCTTTTATCAATAAAAATTTTCCAAGCTATGAAAATATTTTTACTCTTAAAATTCTACCAGTTTAATTTACTAAGAACTTTAATTTATTAATATTTCCAAATGACATGGCCTTTTAATAAGAATTTTCAAAGGAGTGAGTAATATGAGAATTGCAGACCATATGGCAAGTCCATGAGAAACATCTATTTGAACAGTTGCTCAATTTCCAACACTCAGAGAAGTAATTGTTATAAATTTAATATACCTTCTTATAAAAGAGAAATAGCAGTACCTTTGTATATCAAAGGTCATATTCTGACCCCTTTGTCTTTCTATTGCTTATTTAGAAGCAAGTGAGAGATTCCTTTTATAAGGTAATGCCTTTTTAGGGTCTGGAGTAATAAACTAAGAGAGAACTCTGAGAATATCTGTTGCAAGATTATTAAATCCTAGGAAGTGCACTTGCCCAAGGTTATAGAGGAAATTAAGACTGTGCCAGCTTAGAACCTTTCACTGTGTCCAGTTCTCTCTCCTTTACACACCTGACACCTTTCATGTTTTATTGCATAAGTATGAAAAGCCAAGTGATTTTGTTTTCCTGTCTTCCAAGAGTCATTCAGAATGATGCTTGTTTATATTCTTGGTGTTAATGAAAATGTCAGTTAATATACTGGAAATTTCCTCAAGTAACATGGCAACCACATATGTGGCATTATACATCACTTAAATTGAGAGAAAAGCATGACTAATGCAGCATGCATCAAAATTAATTCTGTCATGAACTACTCTGTGTGAGTCATAGAAGCCACAATACTGTATTTAGAATAATAAGACAAGGAATAATGACATCCTAAAATTTAATGAGGTAGTTTAGTTTAAATGTACATTGTTAGTTTGTGTCAACCTACTGCCCATCGCAAGCAGCACATTTTTTTTAACAACCTTGTGCAATGGGGCTGTAAATTACTATAATTAAATTAAGCCATAACCTTATCCAGGCAATATGAGGTATTTGTACTTAGCTTCTATAATCATATTATCTGCTCAGAACAGAAACCACACTGGGAAAAAAATTAAACAGCATAATCAATCATGTCATTTCTAAGTTTTCAAATGAAAAATAAGACTACTTGGGATTATCTACCCATTTTCCAGGCATGTCTATAACAAAACCTTCTTTTTACGTAATTACCTTTTAATGCATCTCTGTTAACTGGTTAGTAAATTTGAAAGCAGAATATATTATAGAATAAAAATATTTGCTTTCAATAAGCATATCTACCTGCCTTTGTTTCCAATCTCATTTTAAGATGATAGGAAGATGGAGAGAGAGATTACTAATTTGATTTTATGGATGGTAGACACAACCAGGAATCCTGCAAGTGATATAAAATTAGCTATTACTCTATTACACTTTTCATAAAATGTGTGTTGTTCTGAGACTACTTTGTATGGATTATTTTATTGGGTATGTACTGCATTCCCCTGGGCATGGTAACTAATGTTAGGAGATGCTTGTTAACAAAACAGGAAGAGGAGTTAATCATTTGTTCCTCTCTCTTCCTTCAATCATTTGTAATATTTGATAGAACTTATGAAATGTTGTAACCAATACTATTATCAGGCCCAACTTCCTACTAGACAATAAGTTCTTTGAATTTGGAATTATGATTTATTCCAAGCTCTTCCAAGTACCTAGCATAGTACTTGGTACAAAATAGGTCCTCCATAAATGCTTATTGAAAGAATAAAAAAATTGAAGGAATAAGATGTGTTTTGTTCACGTATGAAGGTTAACAAAATCTAAACTTAATTGTTTTCACATTTAAGCTCCCTTAAAACTTCTCTGTATAGGTTAAAAGGCTAGGTGGTGGCAATTGAGGAGTCATGAGAGATGTTATATCATTTGTAGCTTCCACAACCACTTTTAGTGTTAAAAAAATTGAACTAAAATTATTACTTTCAAACTCTGGTTTCTGTCTTTATCACTGTTGTTTTGTCTAATTGACTCATAGCCCTGAAGTATTTGAAAAAATGTGGATTGAGATGTCACCAAACATATTCATAATACATTTACATTTTTCTTGTTTGTTTGTTTGTATCATGGAATACAGCTGTGTTTACCATACTTTGTTCCTGGTACTCTTTCTATCTGAAGACATCAAGTGAGGCATAGGTCAGATCTTTCATGACCTCACCGTCATTGCACATCCCCTTTTAAAACCACGCATAATGTTAAAAACCTACTGGAACTAGGAATGGGTATTTCTAGAAGAATATTGAAAGTTGTGTATGGGATTGGGTTATTTTATTATTATTATTATTTTATTTTATTTTTTTGGTTTGTTAATGTACTCTTCTCAAGGCCAAAGTTAGACTGGCTTTCTTATTTGGCCTTGACCACATTTTGACCTGGCTTAGTAGAACTTGAAATGCATAATGTTGGTTGTTTAAACTAAAAGAAGCCAGAGTATAAGTCAGTCAAGTTTCTTGGAACATCTGGGAAAATAAAAGAAAGGAAGCAAGTGAGTTCCCAGTAGAGTATGAGTTGATATGTCATCATTACGAAGGGAGAGAATGAGGCCAAGAGAATAACATGTGGCAAGGGAACATGGAATTCACCTCAAAAGAAAAAGAATTATTGTCCTAATTTGTGTGTGTGTGTGTGTGTGTGTGTGTGTGTGTGTGTGTGACAGAGACAGTGAGACAGAGAGAGGGACAGATAAAGACAGACAGGCAGGAAGGGAGAGAGATGAGAAGCATCAATTCTTTGTTGAGATTCCTTAGTTGTTCATTGATTGCTTTCTTATATGTGCCTTGACAGGGTGTGAGGGCAATAGCAGAGCAAATGAGTGACCCCTTGCTCAAGCCAGCAACATTGGGCTCAAGCCTGCAACCTTGAGCTTCAAGCCAGCGATTTTGGGGCTCAAGCTAGTGACCATGAGGTCATGTCTATGATCCCACACTCAAGCCAGTGACCCTGCACTCAAGCTGGTGAGTTCTTGCTCAAGCCGGATGAGCCCATGTTCTAGCCAATGACCTCAGAGCCTTGAACCTGAGTCCTCTGCATCCCAGTCCAATGCTCTATCCACTGTGCCACCACCTGGTCAGGCTTTCATAATTTTTTTTTTAACTTTTTCTCATGGATCACTGTTGTCTTGTTATCACATTAATAATGAGTGGTTTAAAATGTGGAAAAAAAATGCATTTAAACATAAATAACCAAGTGTTCTGTGGTGGAGTTATGTTGCTTTGTGTATTATGTTCCTATGTGGTAAATAGCAAGTAGTAATACCATTAATTTTAATCATGTGAATTTAAATGAATCATGATGTACCATTTATTTATCTTGTCACTGAGTGTGTCAGGCAGGAAGCTAATTAGTTTGAAAATCTCTTGATAATCCCTGTCCATAGAAATCATCAGAATTTGGTAAAAGAAAATTCAGTACAACCAATTTCTAAAAAATATTTTTTTATAGTTATCTTCCTATAAATGAGAGCAAAGACCTAGAATCCATTTTGTCTAATTATATTATTCAAAATTGATGATTTCTATGTCCCAAAGACCATATCTGATATGGTCTTCTAGAATGGATTTTTTATTTTCTGTAAAAAACTCACTTCAGAAGCAATTTATTTATTTTACTATTGTTATCATTGGGTATATGTCACATTGCAATACATAATTTTCTATATTTAGAAATTTATAATTGCAATGTTTAAATTAAAAGTCTTTCAAATTAATATCTTTAGAGAAAATGTATATCAATTTTTAGAAAACTATGAACCTTCATTAGTGAGTTAAGCACTTGATAAATGCTATGCATGTGTTAATTTTCTTAAATAATATATAAATAGTTAATAGTATGTGCATTTATAGATGAGGAGATCCCAGGTGCATGCCAGTGAGTGTTAGAGAAAGAATTATAACTCAGTATGACTCAAAAACTTGAGCTGTGTCCTATTGAAATGTAATTTAGCCCTAATTTTTGTTTTGTTCCCAAATAGTCTACCAATTTATTCACTGAGCAATAATTAAACTTTATAATTTTCAATTGTCTGATTCATAAGACAGATATTTTAACTCATGACTTCAGAAAATAACTGCTATTAAGTATTGTTGAGAATACTATGAAAAAGGTACTATGAGGTACTTCTACATTTGGAATGCAAATAGGCACAATCTCTTTAATTAAAGAGTAATTTGGAAATATGAATCAAGGGCCTTAGATGTTTTGGTAACCTTTTTTAATTTATACTTTCATAGCTAGTAATTGATCAAAGAGCCTATCACCATCTTTGAAGAAAATGTTGAGTAGTACTAATAAATTTAAAATTGACAAATTACCAGATAAGTTAATATAACTGAGAATGTTCTCAGTTCCAAACACACAAAGAATAAAGTCTGTAGTTGAGGTTAGGGACAACATAAGGAAATCAAAAAGCATTAAATACTTGGATTGGTTGTATCTAGTAAACATGAAATGTTACTTTAAAGAACAAAAAGAAAAAGGTAGCATCTAAGACATGTTTACATTTGCCTGAGAAAATCCTGTAGAAATTAGACTAAATTTACAACAGAGATGTAACTACCAAAAATCCTAGTGTCTGCAGTATACAGAAACCAATAATTATGGCTTTTTAAAAAAGGGTAAGATTGGCATCATTAAAAATATAAGAGAATAGAGGTGAAGGAAAAGGAAAACCCTTTGGATTTAATTATAAGAGCTAACCTTTTACTGACATTTATAATTTACATAATATTTCAAAATATTTTCATGATCTTCACATAATATTGTGCTGTAAGTATTAACTCTAAGAGGATAGTTTTATTAAAGCCATTGGGACAGAAGTTAGAATTTTAAGAAGTAGATAAATAACTTTAATTGGCAAATAATATGTTTGTATGCCTTGCTATTATGCTTTAGTCTACATCATAGACTTAAATGAATTTATTATATATAATTTCTGTGATCCTTACAAACTAGGTGATATTTAATGTAAAATAATTTTATTTCATAAATGCTAGATTCAAATAATTTAAGTAATATTTTTTTAGCACATACAGAGACACACACATATCAAATGGAACTTGAAACTTTCAACTTGATCAACTTAAATAAAAACAAACATTGAAAGTTTTGCCTTTGGTCAATTCCTGAAATTTAGTTCCCCTGGTTTCTTAAGAACAATGCACTACAGCAGTCAAGAAATAGACTTGCACACCAGGTATATGAGTTCAAACAAGACACAAGTCCTTGTTAGCCTATTTCTTCAAAAACAAAATGGAGTTAATTATGTAGCTTTTTATAGTTATATGGTGATTAAATTAAAAAGTAAATGCAAAGGATTTAGCACTCCACCTACACACAGTGAGAACACTCATAAAATATTAACAGTTACTATTATTATTGAGAATATTTGAGGAAGATTTGAAATGATCACACATCATTTTATTACATTGGGGACTTATTAAAGCATAATGACCTAAATCAGAAGTACATAAAAGCTTATTTAGCCTAAGTATAATGTGTGACACATATTACGCCTTTAGAAAAATTAAATAAGTCAATGACTATGACAACTTTAACCTACAGAAATGTCATAGAGTTCTTTTTGCATTATAGAAATGATAAGAAATACACTGAGCATTATCTCAGTTGAGAAATACTCTTGTGGATTCAGAGTAATATCAATTGAAATAAATTTTGTCATGAACATCCAAACCATATTAGACTGCTATCATAGAATTGACTGATAATGATCAAGAAGCATGTCCTCTGGGTTTAGCCGGCTAACATTACCTGAACTAGTTTCTATAGTTAATAGCTAATTGTCATTTGGAACAACCTTTTCTCTGTACTTTTTGGAAATCCCTTAACCATTACATATAATAAGGACTGCTATTTTATATCTCTGCATCTCTCTACCTTATACTATCTCCTATGCTAGATGTGACTTCTCCCTGCCCCCATTAACTCCAGCATTACCAGTACTGTGCATATTCCTAGAGACTATTTTTCTACCTCCACCCCCAACTCACTAGCCCACAACAGGTCCTTGGTTCAGGGGGAACCAACCCAAAAGCCTCCCCTGAGGACGGGCTGAAATTTTTTGTCAACCAAGACCATCTCCTCACTGAACTTTACTCCTTCCTATTCTACCTTCCCCATTCCCCTTCTCCAAAGAACACTCTCTCTTAGAAAGCACTTCCTCAGTAACCCCTGTTGCAGGCTCTGCTACCAGAAAATCCAAGCCATGATAACTTTCCAGATTTCACCAGACCAGTACTCACAGCAGCCTCCATCATGAGCATGTCTGTTCTGTTACCTCTATTATAATGCAGAATGTATGGTATGAGTTAGTTTAGCTGTCTTTCTTCCCTACAAGACTGATCTATTTCAGAGAAAAAATATTGTCTTATTGTCTTTGGATTCTTTTCTTTCTTTTTTATTTTTATTGAAAGAGAGAGACAGGAAAGGAGAGAGATGAGAAGCATCAACTCGTAGTTGTATCACTACATCATTGATTGCTTCCCATGTGTGCCTTGACCAGGGGGCACAGCCACACCAGTGATCCCTTGTTTAAACAAGTGACCTTGGGCTTCCAGGCACTGATCTTTAGGCTCAAGCCAGAAACCTTAAGGTCATGTTGATCCCACACTCAAGCCAGCAACCTTGGGGCTTTGAACCTGGGACCTCAGCATCCCAGGTTGACTGAAGCTCTAGCCATTGTAACATCACCAGTCAGGCCTTTATTTAGATTCTTAAAACCTTACACAGTGTCTGGCACATATTAGTTGCTAGGCAAATATATTGAGTGAATAACTCAAAATATACTCCTCTCTATTACCACCATGATTGAATTTTTTTTTACACACTCATTCAAATGCACCCAAAAGTGCCTTTAATATCAACACCACTATTTTAAGTATAATGAGATTCTAATTTTCCTAAAAACATTTTAAATTGCATCTTAAAATCAGAACATTTGATTTTATTAAACCTGTGAACTTTTTACATAAGAATTCTTGTGAACTTAGTATGATTCTCGTTTTAATTTTTCATGATTTGTAATGAGAAAATACCATATATGCAAATTAATAAACTCTAACATGGAAAGCACTGTAAATATTATATCTAAAATAATAACAGATAAATCATAATGAAGTGAATTACAAATTACACATAGGTCCAAATATAGTAAATAAAGCAAAATGCATTTAATTTTTATTTGAATTCCAAACACTACAATGTTAGTACCCAAAAGTCATTTGATCATCACTTTTGAATATTTTAAGTGGGTGCATATTTATTTTTATGGGTATGGCTTTGATTGAGGAAAAACCTGATTTTTCAGTCCATATTTAAACTCTGTTCAGAAAAAAAAAACATAAAAATAAGCATTAGTGTCACTAAATAGCAAATCAAGGAACTCATCATTTAAATATTTTTTCTAAAGCCATTTTGTTCTTATTAATATTATGAAAGATACTGTACTTAGGATTAAAATATTTCTCTATAATTGCAACAAAATTGATATTCAATAATTATTGGTTAATTCTATGCTTTATGATAATGTTATAAAAATGCTTATTAGCTATAGTTCATTGGAAAGGAGCAGGCAACCAGCATGTCATGACTAATTTGGGGTGTTCTGAGCAAGTACTTTCATATTTTTAGTACAGTAATTCTGAATCCAGACAACAGCGTTTAGAAAGAAAATGAAATACATTGATTATCACAAACAATATCTTAGGGTAAGAGGATTATCCTTAATCTTAAATTAAAAATATTAGATGAATTGAATTTGAAATTTTGCTTGTATATTTTTAAAATCCTTCCTAGTTACAATTAGGTACAAAAATAACTGAATTTTTTTTTTCTTGACCATCTCCTACCTTAAAGCTGCACTTCTCAAAGTCTAATGGCAATAGGAGTTCACTAGGGTCTTGCTAAAATGCAGTCTGTCACTAGTAAATGTGGATGGTGGCCTGAGAATCTGCATTCTGAGTAGCCCAGGGTGATGGCAAGGCTGCTGGTCAACAGTCCAAATTTTGAGGAGCAAGGTCTCAATTGCTCATTCTTCTAGACCTAGACTTAGTCTTTATTTTAATTATTTCCAAATAAAAGGAGATTTTTAATGATTCCCTGAAATGATGCATCTATAAAGTCACTAGCTTGGACCTTCATACCAGACGGTGAACATCAGCATTTCAGAATCCATCTCTGATTCTTTTGACGTTCTACCAGGGATGGTGCCCAAACTGTAGATGACTTCAGCGTAACATGTCAACACATTGGGACAGGGTAAGGGCTCTATCCAACTTTCATTGTAATTTTTTGGCCACCAAGAAAGTGGAGTTGGCACAACATATAGAAACTTTGCTGTGACAAGAAGGCAAGATAGTTAGTGGCAGTCTGACAAGTCTCTGCGTGAAAACAAATTAAGACTCCTTGACAGCTCGGAAAAAGCTGTTCTCTTTGGCATTTTACCTCTTCCGATGTTCTCCAAGCATGTTATCTCAATTTCTCGTAAAACTACACTTAGAGCCCAGGAATTTCTTTAGTAGCCAAGTCACACTTCAGAGTTCTGTCAGTTGTGGATAACCCTCAAGGATTTTTATTCTCCTGTCAAATGTGCCTGTATAGTTTTCAACCATCGGCCTTGCATTACAATAAAACTTTTACTTTCTCAAGGCTTCCCCAACTCTGATCTTTTGGCGTTTCATCTTCATACTGAGTAAAAATAGTATCCTAGTATAGACAACTCTTTTTTTGTAATGTTCATTGGCATAATAAACATTAATTAAATTCTTGCTACAGGCAAGGCTAGCATAGGTATCAAGGAAAATATAAAGATTAATGAGTCATGACACTGCCCTCAGAGAACCTATAATGTAGCAGAGAGATAAAAAACATTCGCATGAATTGCGAGGCAGAAAAGGGATAAGTGTGTCAGTGAGTTATAGATCATATACTGGGAGAATATATCAAAGCCTGCTATGGTTTCTAGCCCAGAGCAGTGTCAGGAACTACCGACGTCACCCCAGCAAAATAGCATCATAGCTGGACTTGGAAAATGAGTAGAATTTTGTGGTATGGATGGGATGGGAGCTATAGCGACACATTTGGACTTGGGAAACTAGCGATGCTGCTTAGGGAATAAATAAAATATCCTCCTTCTGATTTGGTTGGAACCATTGTAATTAAAATATGAAGAAAGTAGATTAACCATAGAATATAGAAGGTTTATGTTGGAAAGATGAGGGTTTAGACCTGTGCTTTACATTCCTAAAAATCTTCTTTATGGCTGAATAAATTAAGGTACAGGGGAAGGAGACTACTGATGTAGAGTCAGAAAACTCAGAAACGGCAATACAGTGTTTTCACCCTCCTATCTGAGTTCCTATTTTTGCCCTGAAGGTCAGTGACTTGTTGACTCCCACCCAGCCCTTCGCTGTAGCCAGAAGCCCCCAAGCCACTCCGGGGGGCTCAGAGGGAGGGAGAAAGAATCACTTCCTACCCCAGGGACAAGAGGGTAAATGGCAACAGGTTCAATCTGAAAAACAGACAAAATGTATACCTAACACTCATTTACTTTTGCTTTAAGACTTTATTTGTACTAAAATATCTTGATTTGGCCTGACCTGTGGTGGCGCAGTGGATAAAGTGTCGACCTGGAAATGCTGAGGTCGCCGGTTCGAAACCCTGGGCCTGCCTGGTCAAGGCACATATGGGAGTTGATGCTTCCAGCTCCTCCCCCCTTCTCTATCTCTGTCTCTCTCCTCTCTAAAAATGAATAAATAAAATTAAAAAAAAATATCTTGATCTTATGCAATCCTTTTGATGTATTTTTATTTTTGTAAAACTACAAACTTTTTATTCTCTACTCATGCTTCAGGTGCAACCCTTTCTACAAGATCTATGACTTGCCACCAATATCGCAAGTGGGTAAACTGCATTTGGCTAGCCATCCTATTTAATTTTTTCTTAAACTGTGTTATTAGCTTCTAGGCACTTTCTGCAGCACATTTGTTCAAAATAGATAATACATCATCATGGCTTTTCATAGCGAAGAAGGGGATTTTTAATGAAAATGCCACTTTTAATAAGAAACCTCAATAGCATGTGGTCTTAGTTGTTCAGCTGAGATAGTAATGTCTAGCACTTTTTTCTAGAATTTAGTAACAAAAAAGTAGAAGTTTGTTTTGAAATGCAATGTTAAAAAAGTTAGAAAAATAAATATCTTGAGATAGGACAGATAGTGTATATAAAGTAAAACTTTCAACATTTATTGAATTCTATATACTATTTCTTCTAAGTGTTTTCTTTTCTTATTGCTACCACACCAAGAAAGAAAGGAAGAGAGAGAGAGAGAACAAGATAGAGAGAAAGAAAGAAAGCTAAAATAGTAATTGAGTCAGGCAAATTTTATTGAATATATTTGTACTTTTTCAAAATTCATATATTTTTATCTAGAAAAGGAGAAAATTCTAGAAAAAAATGTTTTAAAATCTTCAGTCTTTTGTTCTAAAGAAGTTTGTACCCATAGGAAGGAAAACCTGATCATATTTAAATTTACATATAAGAAAGTCTCAAAATGTATATTTCCATATTCTTTTCTCCCCAACTCAACAAAGTATCCATATCAACTCTTCAGAGAGATTATATATATAGCTGAGAAGGACAGATGGGTAATATACCTTTCCACTTTTAAAAAGTCTAAACAGGTCCAGTTGGCTCAGTAGTAGAGTATCAACCCAGCATGTGGACATCCCACATTCAATTCCTGGTCAAGGCACACTGGAAAAGTGACCATATGCTTCTCCTCTCCCCCTCTCCCTCCCCCCTTCCCCTCCCCCTCCTTCTCCCCCTTCTTTCTCTCATCTACTCCCACAGCCATGGCTTGAATGATTTGAGCACGTTGGCCCCAGGCCCTGAGAATGGCTCCATGGAGCCTCCACCTCAGGCACTGAAAATAGCTTGGTTGTTAGCATTGGCCCCAGAAGAAAGTTTAGAGTAGAGGAAAATTACTAGAAAAGTAATTTATTCATTCATATAATATTGCTGAGTTGGGTAATGCTATGGAGTATCACGTAATATGTAGCAAGGGGATGAAGTAGAAAGATTGGCACAGGCCATGCAGTAAGGATCTTGTTGCCAAGCAAATAGATTGAACTGCATTCCCTGCCTAGAGCCCTTAGAATACAGAAATGACTTTGGCGATTTGTGAAGGAAAAGACCTGGCAGGAAAGAATGGGTCAGATGTGAGCCTGGAAATGCCATAAATACTAGCAAAATTGAAGCACAGGGTTCAGTGAGTGTATAGCATGCTAATTGTTGGCCTACAGAAAGGTTGTGAGTTTCACAGGATAGAGGCTATGTCTATATTATTTACTGTTTCCCTATTTGCATTGAAGTGAATGATGTCTGGCATTCAGTAAGCACTTCTTATTTATTGACTTCCCCAACTATCAACTTAATAATTGACTAATAATCACCCTGAAGCTTTTATAAACTTTTACAAATTTCTAAAAATTTCCTTGTTCAACATACTTTGTGTTACATTTGATGGTGGTTATTCGCAACTATAAATGAGTTATACTAAATAATGACTGAATTATACTAATTAAAACAAAAACAGGCAAAGCTTTTAAAGGAAGCAAGCAAGTAGGAAATCTAATACTACTGCCATACAAGTTGCACATCATAAATTCTCAAAAAAACATATCTCTTCTAGGAGACCAGGAGTAGAATTGTTTGAAATGAGAGAATGTATAAGCAACTCAACATAAAGACTCAGAAAAGGGGATAATTATACTGGCTGGTATATGATAGAACCCTCAAAAATGTACTGAACCGAATACAGTATATAATGTGAGACCACTGTTATGTTAGGGCTGTGATACTGAACACATACATTTTTCTTTAAGATAAAAATCAAAGAAAATCTGAATGTCTTCTTAAAAAGAGATTTTTTTTCCCCCCATATGATTATTCTCTTTTTAACTGTATGTTGGTAGTATACATGTTCAGAATACTTAGTATTTTACCTGATGTGGGTAGTATTTGGGACATTTTGATAATTAATAAATATATTTCAAAATCATTTCTTCATCAGTTAAAGTACTGTCAAAACACTGTTATCAAAAGGGTTTATATAGCCTGTTATGAAGGGTTTATATAGCCTTACGTATATTTATACCTTGTATAAATAACAAGGACAACAAAATTTATACTATGTCATTAAGTAAAATCTTCACATAAAAAGAAATAGGATTAGATGATTGCTACAAATCCTTTTAGATATAACATTTTTGTAATCCTAATCATCAGTGCATTTACTGT
The DNA here is from genome assembly GCF_036850995.1 of Saccopteryx leptura. Taxonomy (NCBI): domain Eukaryota; kingdom Metazoa; phylum Chordata; class Mammalia; order Chiroptera; family Emballonuridae; genus Saccopteryx; species Saccopteryx leptura. The sequence goes on along the minus strand of NC_089505.1, from coordinate 39,007,572 downwards.
AGTTCTAAACTGTTTTAGAATTTTTGGCTTCCCAGTTTTATAGGTAGGTGTATGCTCCTAAAGCTTGTAGACAGGCATTATTGGAAACTATGGCTCCTGTAGCCCATGTAAAGAAAAAATAGAAATTTAAAAATTTACATTTTAGAGAGTGTCATATCCTAAATAGCCTTACTGGGCTTATCGAGCATCAAAAGTTGGCAAATTATTAAATTACCAGGTCATTGAAATTATTTTCCCTCATTATATCCCAGCTATGTGAATTCTCTTGTTTCTGGCTGAAGACCATATTATCTTATGAATAGCCATCTAAGAAACATAGACCAACTCATACTTATTAGAGACAATAGGTGTGTTCGTTGGTGAAAGGTGGACAACTCAGCTAAAGTCAGAGAAAAATCTTTGTGTTCCTTCACAAGCCTTGAGATCCTAGAGGATAAAGAAATTTAAAAATGGAAGTACCTTGGTCTCAATTAAACTTAAGAGTTTTTGTAATCATATCCAAAGCTCGTTAAAGGGTTTATATAGCCTTACGTATATGAAAGGAAGAAAGACTGTGTATGAGCCAAGTATTCAATACTTCAATTTATTTAAAAATTTAATCTGCAGCCCTGGCCGGTTGGCTCAGTGGTAGAGTGTCAGCTGGAGTATGGAAGTCCCAGTTTGATTTCCAGCCAGGGCACACAGGAGAAGCACAATCTCCTTGTCCACTCCTCCCCCTCTCCTTTCTCTCTATCTCTATCTTTCCCTCCCACAGCCAAGGCTCCATTGGAGCAAAGTTGGCCCAGGCACTGAGGATGGATGCATGGCCTCTGCATCAGGTGCTAGAATGGCTCCAGTTGCAAAAGAGCAATGGCCCAGATGGGCAGAGCATCGCCCCCTACTGGGCATGCCGGGTGGATCTCAGTTGGACACATGCGGGAGTCTATCTCTGCCTTTTTGCTTCTCAGTTCAGAAAAATACAATATATATATTTTATATTACATATATATAATATATATTAATATATATATTATATATATAATCTATAATATATATATTATATATATATAATCTACTTTCAAGTTTGGAAGCATTAATGATTTTCCACATCTACTTACTTGAACTTGAACAGGAAAAAATTCTACAAATAGAAATCATAATCTGTGTCTTTAAAAATTTATCTAGATGAACTTTTCCAAGTTATATTTCTGAAAGTAGTAATATTTCAAGAGATATAAACCATACTGAGTAAGATGATGCATGGCAAAGGCTTAATATAGTATCAGAAATATAGTCTATGTGCAATGACTAACTTTTACTGCTATTGTTATATTGTACCTTTAAAAAGGTGAGGGAGCTTTGTGGTAAAACCAAATATAGTTTATTATATCACCCATTTCTTTATTAGCATATAAACATTTCTGAAAAACCTGTTTAAATTTGATTTTCCCTAAATGTAAACAAATCTTTTTTTTATGAAATGAGTTGGAATTCAAATTTGGGAAATATCAATCTAGCCATAGTTTATGAGTCATGATATTAATATTTTAATTAACTGTATATGTACTGACTTCCTAATGCAGGTTCTGTGCCTATATTGTACTGAGGGCTGCAGCAAATGCAAAGAAATGAGATGGAGATGCTAATTTTTTTAAAAATCTAAAATTGGGAAATAGGATTAATGTACACAAAGTAAGTCAAGATAACATATCATCACATTCTGGAATGTTTCATACTAAATGTAGTAGCTGGTGGGAATTGGAAGAAAGGATTTTAGATTCAAAGTCTAACTTGAATGATTTCATGAAAAAAGGGGCCTTGTATGAGAAGTTGATTTTGAGTATGCCTAAAGACTATGAAGCTCACCTTATGCAAAGACGTGGACATAAGAAAATGTTAAATTACCAAGAAAACTTCAGTGATGAAGAGTCGAGGGTCACCCTACAATACAAAGCAGAGAAGCTGTAAGCTGATGAAAGCAATGCCTTATGCAAGCACTTTAGAAAGAGTGTCCTTGTTTGGGATGGTGGTGGAAGTCATGGTAGCCACGGAATACTTTCAGATTGGCATCACAGAAATCCCGCCCCCTGGAAAACCACTGCAGTTTAGTGGGGGAATGGAGTGGTCTGGATCCAAGTGTTGGTTCACTTCCTTCATGCACTATGTGAAACAGGGTGTGTTCCTGAATTTTTAGTGACAGTTTTCAATCCATCACATGGGGTTAGGAAAGTTATTTATGCCTTGAGCCTATTTCAACGTATATGTGAAATGCATGAAATCATGCTAGAACAGTGTGTACCACATAATTAGTGTGTGGTAAATAAGTTAATTCTAATTAGCTGTGATGGAAGAAAAAGAAAAAAAAATGTTTCAAGGTGTTAATTAAACACTCTGTAGCCTATTGTTGTCCCGTCCACTATCCAGCAGCCACTCGCTGCCTCTGCTGTTGCCACCTCCCCGACCCACTGATAAAATCAGTTTTCTACACTGCAGCCAGAGTTATCTTTCTAAAATGCAAGTCACACGACTGCACTCTCCTTTGGTGGATCGAGCCCAATCCCCTTGGCACAGTTTACAGAGCCCTGCCTGCCCTGACCCTGCCTCTCTAGCTTTTTGTCCCACCAATCCCTTCCCCACAATCCACACTCCTCAAAGTGCCATGAGTTGCCACCTCTGGTATAGCTCACATACAGGAATACCTTCCTTCTCTTTTTTTGTCTGGTTGTGCATATTAGCATAGGACATATAATATAACTTAGAGATGTGGCAAACTTTGTAGTCATGTGTGAAGACAAGAAGAGGTGGCTTGAAAGAGAGTGGAGCAAAGTAGCATGCCAAGAAGGAAGTTACTATTTCAGACCTGAGTTATCTTGGTTGCAGTGCACATTAAAGGTGTTTCGTTGTAGATTATTTCAGGGTGACATGTATATTTTCCCTTATGTTACATTTTTCTTAAATAATAGATGATATATATTGAAAGACTAATTGGATATATGTTGAAAAGTCTCCTTGCCACCTGCTGAGTATACTGCAGCCATTATGAGTTTATTACGAATTCTTCCAGATAAGTTGTGTTACTTTGAGAGAACTATATGCAAATCCCACAATTACAGAAATGTGAAACTTGTGACGCTATGAAATTTGACAATGTTTTATATGTTACATTTCATATTTGGACTTTACTTACTCCAAGATTAGAGGGGAAAAATCTTATTTCAGCTACTACACTTATGGTTTTTTTTATACTTACATTTTTAATAATTGGTGTGTAAGATATGAGATGTTAATCTAACCTAATTTTTTCAGGAGTTTTTTTTTAAATTTCTTTAATAATCCATCATTTTGCTTCTGATTTAAAATGCTCTCTGAATCTCTAACTTTAGTCTTATATGGACTTTATTTGCTGTTACATTGATCTGTTTATTTATGTGCATCATGATTTTTATGGTTTATTCATTATAAAATGTTTTAATATCTCCCAGGGCATTATTCCTTATTGCCCACTTTATCTTCCAGAGTTTTCCTGGTACTTCTTGCTTCTTATTTTCCCACATAAATTTTAGAATCATCTTGCCTGAATTAGAAAACAATCATATGGCATTATCAGAATGGTACAGATTAATTTGGAAACAGTCAACACCTTTATGATGCAAGTCTTCTTAAGAAAACACTCTATCTTCCTATGTTTTAGTGCTCATTTGAAGTTTTCTACATATAGATGTTGCACAGTTCTAAATGTGTCATGTTATTTATTTTAATGTCATTTAATCAATTATAACTTTTAGGTAGTGTTTGTACATTACATTTAATTCTCTAACCCTGCGCCAAAGCAACCAGTCAAGCAAAGTCCAAAAGGAAAATTACAGAGATTCAATTTAAGACTGCCACGTTCAGAAAATACCATGGAAATATTTCCTCCAGATACATTAGCAGAGACCCCCCCCCAACTTGTGCTTCAATTTCTGTTTGGCATACTCTTTATTTCATAATGTAAACAGAGTGACAAGGTTACTTGTGCTGAGGTGAAAATAGCTTGAAGTACACACAAAATATTTTCTACTTACACACTATTGAGTCAGGCAAAAATATGCAAAAATAAAGACTAGATATGGGAAGCAGTCTGTATAGATAAAAATGTATTACATAATAAGGGGTACACTATTATTCAGTTATCCCCCTGTAGAGTTTTTTGCCAATCTGAAGTCCCCTTCATCCCTGTATTAATTAGTAGTTCTTCACTAATGAAGTATTCATCAAATATCTATTCTATACCAATCATTATCTTAGGTGCTAAAAAACAAAAGTAAATGTTTTAGCTATTGCTAATGAACCGTTCATAGTGGAATATTGACATATTTTATGTTTAACTTATCAACTTATTTCAGCATTCTTTATTTTCCACTAAATATATTAAATTATATAAACAAAATATGTATTTTATATAAATATATGCACTTCCATACAAATATATATACATGTAAACAATATACAAATCATTACCAATTTCTCCCATCCTCTTTTGAGCCAGCTTTCTCGTTCTACTATTTCCCTCATTAATAAACTAAATAACTTTTGCTATGCTTTCACTATATTTTTGCATGGAAATGTTGTTTTTAACTATTAAAATTATACTTTGACAGTATTGATAATGCCCCATATAGTTTTCCTTTTCATACTTAGGCTGATATCTAATGTCACTGTGAGAGAATGAGGATACTTTATTTGAAAAAAAATTTAACTTTTGTTTTATAATGATTATAAATTCCTTTAAACATTTTCACTACTTTGGAATACAAAAAGTAAAAAAGTAACTCATCAACAGCATACTCAAATTATTTTTTCTCAATGCTGAATTCTCAATTTTGAAAAAAGAATATTTATAATGTTTTAGCACAAGCTAGTCATTTTTAAATAATCACCTATGCCTCATCATATTAGAATAGAAAAAAATAGAATTGAAGTGAACCAAATTAAAAATATTAGCAGGCATCGCTCACAGCAAGAATAAGGAAATAATATGCATTAGATCTTTTTTATTTTTTTTTCTGAAGCTGGAAATGGGGAGAGACAGACTCCCGCATGCGCCAGACCGGGATCCACCGGGCACGCCCACCAGGGGCAACGCTCTGCCCACCAGGGGGGGCTGCTCTGCCCCTCCGGGGGTCGCTCTGCCGCGACCAGAGCCACTCTAGCGCCTGGGGCAGAGGCCAAGGAGCCATCCCCAGCACCAGGGCCATCTTTGCTCCAATGGAGCCTCGGCTGCGGGAGGGGAAGAGAGAGACAGAGAGGAAGGAGGGGGGCGGGGGTGGAGAAGCAAATGGGTGCTTCTCCTATGTGCCCTGGCCGGGAATCGAACCTGGGTCCCCCGCACACCAGGCCGACGCACTACCGCTGAGCCAACCGGCCAGGGCTAGATCTTTTTATTCCAGGGTTATAATCATAAGAGTTTGAAAACCCAGCGTCCTGTACTCCAGGAGGCTACTGCATGGTCAGTGACTTTAAGCACATGTCTTGACTCTCGAAGGTGTAAACTATATGATCATTCCTCATATTCAGAGGAACCAGATATCTGAAATAGCTGCTAAGGCAGTTGTACTTTGCCTACCTCCTGTACATCCTTTCTGTGGACATACTTCAGTACAGGATGAACATTACTGCTGGGCTTGCCTATGAACTCTGCTTCCTGAGTCTGGTAGTTATGATGCATCTAGTATGGAAATGGAGGGAACGGTTTATAAATTCATCTCTAAACTATGTCATTAGGTATAAGAATACAATGCATATAACATGACTATTACATCTAAACCAAAAATGAAACAAATGCCAAAGGGTTCTGAAATATGCATTAGAGAAATATAAACTAAAAGAAATTCAACTTTATGTTTGGAATAAAAACTCAATTTTGATTACCTATATGGTATCTTCAGTGAGTATAATGTGGGGTATACTCTGCTATATTTTCTAATGTTTCCTTGAAGTTCAAGTGGCATTTGCCCCTCTTCAATATGGAGAGCTCTGTGTAACTGGTCAAACCAACTCAATGTATTTAGATGGAAGTATAAAGCCAACTAGGAAAAAGACATCAAAATTTCTTTAATCAAATTGCCATTCATAATTGTGACACTGAATTGTAGTTCTGGGTAGAAAGAAGAAGCTTTTAGTGAAATAATTTCATACCGAGACAACTATTTAATTAGAAACTTCTACTAAGCCAAACAATTTATTCAAAGGGCAAGATAAGGTTCAGAATGGTACATGACCTGCTTTTTTGTGAGTAAGTTCTATCACCATATCGAAACTGTCAAATATCTTTAAGTCCAGAAAAAGGTGTGTGTGTGGGGGGGGCATGTTTGGATGCTATTCTAACACAACGTCGAGTTTTTAGGTTGTCACTCTCTGGGACATACAGAGAAGCATTGTGGGTGCAAGTGGATGGAGCACATGTCCGAATCTCCTGAGGTACTTTTAAAATTATCTGCCTTTTCTCCAGAGTTTCTGCAGGCTCTTCCTGTAACTTTCTAATCCTGGCATTCAACACCTCTAAGGAAAGCTTTAGTGAACCATTATGGAGGTCGTTACTCTCAAGTAGGTTTAGGGATAAAACAGTCAAAATCTCTCATTTCCATAGTATGCAGAGTGTTGTATTCAAAAGTTATTCCTGCTATTTTGTATTGCCTTATAATATCTGAATGATGTCCTTTTCAAGTTCAGATTTGGAGGTGGTGAGAGGAAGTGTTCTACGAAGCCTTGCTGTTCAGAGTGCAGAGCAGTAAGGGCTGATCAAGTGCACTTTACTGTGCAGTCTCTCCACAGGAGTGCTAGTGAATTTGGCTTATCCCAAAAGGGTCAGTGAATTGAAGAGCTATTACATTTGCCAGAATGGCCCCAGTTGAGCTTTTCATATCTTGCTCCTCTCTCAGACAGTAGAGTTTAACTCAATGATGGGAGCCAGGTTTAAGAACATTTTTAGGGCAATTGCAAGTGGAAACTTTCCCAGGGCAAGAAATAATGAGCTCTAAAGCTCAAGAGACATTGTTTTAGTGGGATTATTTTCTCTGTGAACTACTGATATCAGAGTTTCATGTAGGAGGAAGAAAGAGGAAAAAGGTTAAGAAATAAATATACTTCACTAGCTATTTAGACTGTGTGTGTGTGTGTGTGAGTGTGTGATTGTGTGATTGTGTGTGTAAAAATGTAACCTGGGCCTTTGCAGGGTATTTTTGACAATGATCTAAAATGCATTGTTACTCAAGATGTCCCTCTGACCCCTGACTAAATTTAGAGCCATCACCTGGGGGCTAGATAGAAATGCAGCCTCGCAAGGCTCCACCCCAAGGGTCCTGAATTAGAATCTGCAAGCTTAACATGATCTACTGGTGATTTGTGTACACATTAACATCTGGAAACTATGGCTGAAGTGACAATGCTCTTCTGTTACTAGAATGCTCACTAAATTGAATAGTTCCAAAGATATAACTGAAGCACTTGCAAAAGTTCTTTGCACACATTTCTGGATTGTACCTCAAGAAGGTCTTACTGATTTTGATTTGCACCTGCATATTATGAGTGAGTCTATTCAAGTACAGCCTTGTCATTATTGGGTATTTTTATAATATAAATTGTGAAATTTGAAAATTAGTTCCCTATGATATGGTATGAGTTAAGAATCTAGCTTTCATAATTCTTAAATAGTCAACCAGTTTTCCCAGAATGAGTAAATGAATAAATCTCCCTTTATGTGTTGACTTGAAATGCTACTTTTATTCTATATTTTTATTACAGAGCTTTTGAACTTTGTAGTTTTTCCATGGATGTGCCTTTCTTATTCTGAATCAGTACTATGATATTTTAATGATAGTGTATTTGTCCTAGGTTTAAATTTGGATATTTATCTCATCCAACTTGAACTGTGTTTGCATTTCTTTCTATCACATTCTCAATTCCTATAGCATTCTATGTAAATTTTCATATTATATAGATATAAAAGAGGTTCTTCTTTTTATATTGCTTATTTTATAGACATATGTAAGGAAAAGGATTTGATCTTAACATTCAAGGTATCAGCATTTTTCCATCATTCTATCATATGCTGATTTCTCTTTACCACATTATATAGTAGGAGGTTTATTAAGACAACAAAAGCTGTTGAGTCCCTGCATTCAGCATGGTAGCAAGCCTAGTGGCATTGTAAAAGGGATTCAAAGTGAGGAAAAAATAAGGAAATAGAATTCATGGGCATCTCTCTTAGGGAGATTGCAATATAACTGAGAATTTTAAGTTAGATTTAAGACAAAGACTCAAATACATGTAAAAACACCAAATTAAAGAAAATTAATGAACTTGAATTAGTTTTCTAAGGCTTTAGTAGCAAGGAATCAGAAACTTAAAGAACAGAAAATTATTCATGCACATTACAGAAATTAGAATTCTGAAATCAAGGTGTTGGGAAAGCCCGGTTTCCTCTCTTAACTTCTTTTTGTGTGTGTGTGTGTGTGTGTGTGTGTGTGTGTGTGTGTGTGTGTGGAATAGTAAAAGGTTTTATTGAGTACAGAGCACACATCCTGCCTGGCGAGGTTCCCTGGCCCCGAGGAAAGATGGAGGCCAGGGAAGTTGTAAGGGGTGACCCGTGTGGGAGATATTTAAAGGGTCCCTAGGGTGGTCGAGCTAATATAACGTGGTGAAATCTCACTGGCTGGCAGACAGTCGCTTTTTTCCAAAGGGCTTCTGGGAAGTTTCTTTTGGCACACTTGGTTGTGGGCAGTCCTAGCCAAAGTTCCCGGGTCTGACCTTTCCCATTATCCACCGACCTTACATTCTGACCTTTTGTGTTAAATAGAAAAGGGGCACTGTTTATTCATCTGGTTACTTCCTACTGATTAGGGGCATCGTGGGGAGGGGGAGATCAGAAGGTGGTTGTTTTGAGGGGTGTCAGGAGGAACATCTGTGTGGCTGTGAGTTGAGAAACTTTGCAGATGTGGTCCTGTAAGAATTTAAAAAAAAAAAAGGAGTAATAGGGGGATTTGCAGGGTCCAGCCTTTTGGTGAACTGGAGATGGATGGAGTCCAGTGGTTGCGACTGCCAGAGGTCCTGTATGGAGGCAAGCTTGAGGCAAAACTACCACAGGCAACCCTGGTGCTCTTTGGCGTGTAGCTATACAATTCTAATCTCTGCGTTTGTTGTCACATGACTGTCTTCTCTCTGCCTGTCCATGTCCTCAGTTGGCGTTGTTGGTGCTCACACTGCATCCCTGCTCTTTTCATAAGGACACCAGTCTTATTGGATTAAAGGTGAGCCCACCCTGCTGAAGTATAACCTCATCTTAACTGATCACACCTGGAATGCTTGTATTTCTGAGTAAGGTCAAATTCTCAAGTACTGGGTGTTTGTATTTCAACATATCTTTTTGTGAGACACAATTCAACACATAACAGAGCTCTTTAAAGCAAAGAGATGACTCAGATAGAATGAAAGAAAGTTGCTAGTCACTTTTGATGCCTTAACAGGAAAATCACACATTCACACCACTGGTACATAACACAATGAAAATCATCTAAGAAGGATTTTCACACCATTCTCCAGCCCAGCAGATAAATACACATTGACTCTAATAATAGAGTATCTTTCACTGGGTGATCAGCTTGGAGACAGTTTCATTGGTGATTAAGATTTAGATGATGCTATTATCAACTGGAGTTAAAAATAGTGGAGGAAGAAAGGAGTTTATAAGTGATTGCAAAGTTTATGATCCTAGAAAACTGAAAGAAAAGAATGCCAACTATATGACTGAGTAGTAAACCTTACCCAGAATTTTGCTGGATATGTGTTTTGCTTTGTTTTCCTATCAGTATAATTAACAGACTGCCTTATTATAGGTCATTGTAAAGCTATTGTTAATTATTTTTCCTATGGTTTATCTTCCTAGTTAAAACTCTATTTTGTTCCACTACAACACTCGCATTTCTGAGCAAAAATGTTTTCTGAGCCCATGACTCGTCTAACCATCTGCCACTCACTCAGGAAATGACTGCATTTGCACATATACCCACACAATAATTTGTGAGCAAGAAGCCAACGTGTTTGATTAAAGTAATTAATTTTCTCACATCATCCTTAAAATGAGCAAGATGCAGAGCCAGGTGGTTTGGCTGATGTCTTCTAAGTCTACCCTTACTTTTATTGTTTGTTTTCAACATGTGATTGAACACAACTCAATAAGGCAGCATATTAGAAAGGCGACATCATTTTTTAAAAATTGGGTTTTGAGAGGATGTAGTCAAATATAGACATAAATTTCATGCTCATTTTGAAATGAAGATCCAAGTAAATGGAGATTTGGGATTTGAAATCATTCTTTAGAACAAATGTCAACGGAAACGTTACCTAACTACTGAGACATACACAAAGGAACGTTATTCTAAATGTATTCAAACCGAAGCTTCTTTAACACATGAACAACTCATTTAATCACTGTCATTTTCCAGTTGTTCTCTAACTGGGGACAATGTCCTCAAAAGAATAATTACTGTGGATTTTGAAATTTGGTAAATCCTTAGTGCTTTGGTGAAAGAAATGTTAATATTAGTAATTGTATGAAATCGTTGATCTCATACATTAGAAATGACCAAATCTAACACTTACTTTTTAAAATGATAGGACCAAATTCCTTCAATTTATTGGAAAAATAGAATTTCACTTATTATCTAGGAGGATAGAGTAGGATCTTGTTTTCAGTCCTATTTTAAATTACTTTGAGAAGTCATTTGAGTCTTTTCCTTAACCAAGAACTTTAACATCTTGGGAGAATCTGATATATGACATTTGACATCCATATAATTGATCGCAAGGGTCTAGTGTAATGCTTAAATGCATGCTTTCTCATAAATGTTAGTAAGTGGCTTAATTGTCCCAAATGTTAGAGTCGGCATGCTGCTATCTTTATAAAGTTAAAAGATTCATGCTGTCCTTTATGCATTTGATATTTACAGTTGAAAGACCTGTATCCTCAGCAATCTGGTTCAAAGCATTAAACTTGACATTTTATAAAGCATGGACATTTGAGTTCTCAATTCTTTCAGCTTGTCTCGAGCTAATGCATGATATTTTAATTAATACTCTTCCTGTCATAATTATTTTTATATGTCTATTCAAAATGTGTTTTATTGAACAACATTTCTATTTTTACTCATATCTAAAAAATATTTCAGGTAATTCCTTCCCACAAAATACTGAGGGAGAACTCTAGCTACATTTTTTTCAGCATTACCTATTAGTAAACTTCTATAAGATGTGTTTCAAAAATATACATTTTGTTTAATGATAGAGGAATAACTTCATCTCAACGTATATATAAAGTGTTTTTGGAAGACCTAGAGGCGAATCACTGCATTCATTCTGATAACTAATGCTGCCAAGGACAGAACTATTTCAAATGAGTCACTCTTATGTTGATATGATTGAAAAAATAGAGATCAATTAGATATCCTAAGTTCTCATCAAGAAAGATGTAGTTGACTTATGGGTAATTTCAGACCAGAGATTGGTTTTGTTTTTTCTTTCTAATTTAACTTTTTTTTTATTGCATTTACATAGATTCTAGTGTGTCCCCGAACACATTTCTACCTCCCCCGTATTCCCCTCGGTTGGTTTTAAAAATCAGCAAATATATATTTATTATATATCTTGAGTATCTTAGTTCAGAGATTATGAACATTGCTTTAGATCAAATAAAGAGAAAAACAGGGTAAGGCCATTTTTTTTACCTTAAGTCTAGTAAAACATACTGAACTCTACCCTAGAGAAATTCTGAGGGCTGTAGCCTGAATTCAGAATGTTTTTCTTCAAGTAGGACAGAAAATCATAGGTCACTTTGTACCTTCTTACAGAGACTGCTCACACATGAGAATCCAATGCTATTAAAAATAGAAAAAATAATTTCCTCCATCAGTTTGTACGCATTTTACTTAATTTCTCCTTCTTGAAGATACCTAACCATTCCCCAGTCAAACCTGAATTTATATTTGCTTTAGCTACCGTCTTTCTAGAAACTGTCTTCAGAAAATATCTGACAAAAAATAATTCAAAATCAGTAATAATAATAACAAAAATAATAATACCAACAACTAAATAACTAAAAATAATTTGAAGTTATATGTCAATGAGTCATCATTTTTCCAGGTGATACTTTAAAAAGAGTAAATCCTCTGGGTTTTGAGAGATTTCAGGCATTAGCATTTCAATGGAGTAAATATTGGGAGTGGTTAGGGGTTTATCTTTGTACTCCCTAGATCCCACTAAGTTAATTTATTTGTTAAGCAAGGAGTTGGGTCACCAAATCTCACCTTGCTGTACCCTCTTTCTAAGCCGCTGTTACTCATAACCCAACAGCTAAGTAGGATTAAAGTAGAGGTAAAAAATAATTTCCTCATTTGACAAAGGCAGTATGTTAACACCTGCACTTTTGCTGACCCTCAAAAAGGCTCTCTACCTTTGAAATCATTCTTTGAAATCATTCTTTGAATGTACTATTTATAAAACCATTCATATATATGAAAAAAGCAATAGAGTTCAAAAATAATTTCTTTTTGCTCCCCCCACTGATTTTATGTTTGAATTTGCTCTAGAGAAGATATATGCCAAGTTCTACTTTAATTTAAACGTGCCCTAGGTGATCCCTTGACTCACACAGCTACATGAGAGCGATTTGTATACAGATCCATTACTGTAGATGTCCTTTGGAGAATAATGGAAAAGATATGTCACATATTGCAGCTACACAGGAAGCAAAATTGCCCCAACACATCATGGGGTGATGATCTTCCTATTTCATCTCTCTAAGAATCTCTACTTTCTTCTGCGGATGTTTCAACATCTCTGCCTCTTGTTGGAAGATCAGAGAAAAATTTAAACATGTTCTCTCTGTCCCACTAAGACTAAAAATAAATGTAAATGAATAGAGGTGAGGTCCGTATAAACTTATATTGAATGACTTCCAGTTGCTTAAATTATCTGAATTTTACAAAGTAGTTAGAAAGAACAGGCAGCCAACAATGAGTCACAGAGAAGCAGCCATGAAGAAAATTAAAATAGCTCTAAGAACATAAACAGTAGAAGAACATCCTCCCAGCCAGTAACGGGAGCAGGGCTCAACACAGAGAATTCAGTCTGTTGCCATATGGCCTGTTTGACTAGCAGCTCTGTGACACAGTGCACAGCAACCTGCATCCAAGCTCTGAAAGAAAATGTGGTTTATATCACATTTTGGTGGGAGAATGCTTAAAATCTGTAAGACGACTGTCAACAAAGAGATGGAAGTTGGTGGACCACTTCAAGAGTTTTGCTGCAGTTTGTATGCTGTTGTGACTGGTAGGAGGGACAGTTAGTTAGAAGTGCAAAACAAATATTAATTACAAAATAGTAAATCTGCAAGATGTTAAGAAAATCAAGATATCATAAAAGAAAAATAAAGAATATTTATGGCATCCTGAGTCTGTTAAGAAAATCGGCAAAATGTCAGGTGTTTTTTCAGCCATGGTTTATCATGTGAGATTGCAGAAACATTCTCCAAGAGACAAGAACAATATGAATTAGTAGAACAGAATTGAGATTCTTTATTGTGGTATTGGGGCCAGAAAACTTTTGTCAATAACCAAAGTATTATGCAAAATGTTAGACTGTAATGATGTGAAAAGTTTTCAACATATGACTAAAAGTATGTTCACATTTATAGAGATATATGGAACTATGATCTCATGTTACTATTACTTGCATTTCCTATTATTGGAACAAATTAGAATATTTACTAGACAAAAATTCTGCCCTGAATTTTTTTCTTTTTCCTTTTTTTTTTTCCTTTTTTTTTTTTTTAATTTTTCTGAAGTTAGAAGTGGGAAGGCAAAGAGACAGATTCTTTCATGCACCCCAACCGTGATCCACCTAGCAAGCCCCCTACCAAGTGATGCTCTGCTCATCTGGGGCATTGCTCCATTGCTCAGCAACTGAGCTATTTTAGCCCCTGAGGCAAGGCCATGGAGCCATCCTCAGCACTTGGGGCCAACTTGCTCCAATAGAGCCATGCCTGTGAAACAGGAAGAGAGAGAGAGAAAAAGAAAGTGAGAAGGAAGAGGGGGAGGGTGAAGAAGCAGATGGTTGCTTTTCCTGTGTGCCCTGACCAGGAATCAATCCCAGGCCATCCACATGCTGGGAAGATGCTCTACTGCTGAGATAACTGGCCAGAGGTGAATTTTTTCTTTCAACGCACCCGTGTAAGAAAATGACAAATATGGCAAACACAAAAACACAGAGCAAGTGATGTAGCCTTGCCCTTGCACCCACTGCCATTCAGTGACAATATTATCTCAAGATCTCTTGTATTGATATCACTGGAAACGTTTTTTAACTCCTGTTTATCCCTCTATAGAGATTCTTGTTGTTTTTTCTTTCTTTCTCTTTGAAGTAAATGTCTTACTCAAGACCATTCCAGGCCCTGGTCAGTTGGCTCAGCAGTAGAGTGTTGGCCAGTGTGTGGAAGTCTCAGGTACCATTTCTGGTCAGAGCACACAGGAGAATCGACCATATGCTTCTCCATCCGTCCCCCTCCCCCTTTCTCTCTCATCCCCCCTGCTCCCCTTCCCACTACTCTGGCTTAAAATATGGTTCAAGCAAGTTGGTCCCAGGCACTGAGAATGGCTCCATAACCTACCCTCAGGCACTAAAATAGCTCAGTTGCTGAACAATGGAGCATTGGCCCCAGATGGACAGAGCATCAGCCCATTGGGGGTCTTTCTGGATGAATCTCGGTCAGGGTGCAAGCAGGAGTCTTTCTATCTGCTTCCCTGCCTCTCACTTAATTAAAAAACAAAACAAAAAACTGTTCTCTTAAACAGTATTGTCATCTCATAAGGGCCATATGGGACCTGGAACCATGCTTAACAATGACATATTTGATACTTGGGCAAACCACTTTGCCTTAGCCCAATATTTTTATGTGGGTTAAACAAAGTTCTAAAGGCATCAAAGGTAGCACATACGTAATAACAGAATCAGACAGGGCCACTTTGCGAGTTGTGTAGAAAGCTGAGGACCATTTTTGTCTTGGTAAGCTACTGAGCTGAATATATAGTCTTTGTTTTAGCCAGTGCTAGCTCTGCATCCTTTTACCTCACCATCTTCCACATGGAATCATAACCCAAAATGTAGCAACCATGGATATTGCCATGAAAAATTCTATAGACATATTAAATAGGCCTGATATTCTGTTTGGTGGAATTTTTGAAGATGAATGTGTCAGGCCCTGCTCTAAGCAGTGTGAAATTTAGCAAGGGTAAGAGAAAGTCACTATACTGTATTTGTGGCATGCCGAAACAGAGATATTTATGATTCAGATTTTATCAAAACAAAGAGAGTATGGGTGATCAGAGATATAATCTTAGAAATTTTGGAACACATCATGTGTGTACATGTTACTGACAGTGGGGGGGGGGGAATGACTCCACTGGTTACACATAGGGGATTGTGGATTCTTCTAGCCTATGGTTCTTTCAAAGCATTCATCTTAGACCTTGGACTATCCCTGAGAATATGAATCATGCAGGATTTTGAGAAATTAGTTGTTGAGGTTCACTAGGGGTTGAGAATAAGAACGTTGAGCCTGGCCTGCAGTGGCACAGTGGATAAAGCGTTGACCTGGAACACTGAGATCACTTGGTTTGAAAACCTGGGCTTTCCTGGTCAAGGCACATATGGGAGTTGATGCTTCCTGCTCCTCCCCCCTTCTCTCACTCTCTTCCTCTCTCTTTCCTCTCTAAAAATGAATTAAAAAGAGAGAGAAAGAGAATAAGAAAGCTGGAGGGGAGATATGGTAGTAGCCCCTACTGAATTTTCCCCAGAGATACCCCAACAGGCCTGATAAACTCTATCCCTAAATGTCTTTTCTCTAAGGCAATGACTTTCAAATTTTAGTTTTCAGATAAACCACCTACAGGCTTATTAAAAAGGAAACTTTAAAGCCCTACCCTAGACCTACTGAATAAGAATCTCTGGAGGTGAGGCACAGGAATCCCTATTTTAATAAGCTTTCCAGGTGAGTCTAAGGTATATTAAAGTTAGAGATGCACTGTTAGTGTTTGCTCTTACAGCTTCTATTTGGGATAGACAACTGATGAGGCCCCAGGTTCAGAAGATTGTACAGTAAATTGAGTTTTAAGGATTGACAAACCTTCATGCAGTAAGTCAGTGAATAGGGAATATTCAGTAGTTGCCAGACTTGACTGCATACTGGAATCACCTGGAATGCTTACAAAACACATCCGTGCCTGGATCTTACCAGCAGAGTTCTCATTTAACTGGCTGGGCACTTCTAGAAGTTCCCCAGATCATTTTGATCTGTAGTCAAGTTGGAAACTACTGCTTCAGAAAGTGGTTCACAACCATTTCCCACTAAGAGTCTAAAGGGATTGGCAATGGAAATAGTTTTGACAGGGAAAAAAAGGAAATATATTCTTTAAATATATGAAACTTTATTCCTAAATTGCATAGCACTTTTGAGACTTCTATCTAGAAAAGACATTCTTAAAGAATCTTACTCTAAAATGACAGTAGCATAGATGTTTTGGGCAGATTAAGAGTTAGAATCTAGGATCATTATTCACATGATATTCAAATACACCAAAACCTTAAAGCATCTAATTAAACTACTCCCTTTTTTCCCCAAGATATTCCTACTTTTCCTATTTTCTTCAATTATTTCCTTATTTATTTGTTCTCATTTTCCAACCCCTAATTGTTTCCTACTTCACCTGCAGCTATCATAAAATAATTTCTTTGAGTCCTCAGTATTCAATTATGGTACCTTTAAATATTTACTGAGCAAATTTTTGAGAATCATGGCAGTTTTCATAGTTATATAATGATTACCTCAAATATTTTATTACATTTCTACTACATTCTAGGCACTTGTCTAGGTACTTCAGACACATCAGGAAACAAACTTTCCTAAAATCTTAACTTTGAGGGGATCTCAATTCTAGTGGGCCAAACAGCAAACAATAAACAATATTCTTGACAGTATATCGCGTGCTACAGTGTATGGATTATGATGTAATGTCAAGAGATAAAGGAAGAGTAAGGAAAATTGATAATGCAGGGGTGAGAATAATAATTTTAAATAAAGTGGTTATGGAACGTCTTATAGAGAAACTTAATATATTGTATATCGACTATAATAAAAAATAGACATGAAGAAAGTTCAATTATATAAGAGAACATGTCAGGCAATATGTTTCATGAAATATTGGACAACAAAAATTTTTAAAGATTTGGTTTTGTTTTTTACAGTAATGAAAAAAAAAAGCAATTCTTCCCTAATCACTCTGGACTTCTCTACTCCCCCAATCAACCCGGTCCATTCTAATAGATGCCGTAAGCTAATGATTAGTTCCTGCCTTTGGATATTCCTTTGTGTTTTTTCCATGGAGCATATGAAATCACGGAGTTCGCGTGGTTATTATTGTGCTGTCATTGACAGTATCTCTGCAGGCATTTACTTTTGCTTTCACCAAACGCATTCATGTTTTCAGCTTCCCAAGGTTGTGTGTATTTGTGTCTGTGTTTTAGTGACACACGCTGCTGTGTATCCTAATGAGACCTGTACTGGCCCCAATTAGACACCTGCAGTACAATCACACTGTGCCCCCAAATGCTCTTTTCCTCCGCTCATTACAGAGTTCAAACTGAACCCACCTTACATCAAGTCAATGCAGCTTTTGACTCGAATCTCTCACAGTTGCATGGGGTTTGGCTTTACTCTTTGGCTTACACCAATTTTTTTAAATGTTGTGTACGTAAAAACATTTTTTTTAATTTAATTAATTAATCCCACAGATATTTATTGAGTCTACTCTGTGAGGGGCATTTTGCTAGATTTTGCCAGCACAGAACATATAACCTGTGTTAGAGTTACTTTACATATACTCTAAAGAACAGTTTCTACACTTGGTTTTAGTTGTATTTTAGGAGGCTTATTTAGATTAGATTTTCACATTAGGGTTTTTGGTAATTATATATTAAAGCTGAAATTCACAGAAGTCATAGGTGATGCAACCAAATTATTGGTCATGAGTGTATGTGTAGCATTCAAAATAACTCTTTTTATATCTTTAATAATTAGAAATTATCCTTTAGGGAGTCACTTGAAAAGTAAAGAGGGAGCAATAATATAAAATTATTTTAGAGCAAAAAAATCATTTAATTTATAGGTATTTTAAAAATTTGATACAGTAACTGATGAGATCCAAATCCCATGTACAGAAAAATCATTACGAGAACTGTCTTATGTTTTGTTTTCCCAGGTTTATGTTCCAAGTACTCCAAACAGTGACTTTCACAGTAATGCCCTTCATCAACAGAGCTAGTCAGTTTTGTTACTCAAGCTTTTAAGGCAGCCTGCTGGTGGCAGAGCGTGTGGGAGGAGCAAGGCCTGAGCTCGGCTCCTCCCCCTCAGTCGTCCTGTCCTTGGCCTCCCAGACAGCCCCAAGTTTCTTTTTGCAGTATTCACCCAAGGAGAATAGGTAACTGTAAAGTTCTATAAAGCAAATACTCAGAAGAAAAATAATCACGCTGGATTTGATTCTGGATTTTAAATACAGAGTGTTAATGTAATTCTGCTTTATGATTTTCTGTTATAATTATAAGAGAGATAATTCTAATATTTACTATCTTCTACTTAAATTTTTTATTTTATGTAAAACTTTCTAGGAGATGGATGCAAAGATCACTTGAGTTGAAATATTTTAAACCTCCTTGTTAAATCAACCACATTTTTATGTTGTTAAATATTTTGAGGGAGGAATATAGAGACACATATACTTGGATAAAATTTATTTTTATTAAAATTTTAATTTATTGTGTTAATATGGACCCATGTGTCCCACTCAATATAACACCTTCGCCCCCCAAAGTGTCCCTCATTATACCCCCTTTGCTCCCCTCCCTGCCCCCCCTTTCCTTTTAAGATTTGCTGTCCTGTTATCTGCATTTATGTGTTATGTATGTATAAGTTGGCTAATCCCTTCACCTTCTCTGATCCTATCCCCTCATGCCCCTCCCTCTGACTGCTGTCCCTCTGGACCCTATGACTCTGCCTCTACCTCTATTCTGTTCCTTAGTTCACCATGTTCTTTAGATTCCATATATAAGTGAGATCATATGATATTTTTCTTTCTCTGCCTGGCTTATTTCACTTAACATAAAATCTCCAATTCCATCCATGATATCATAAAAGGTAAGATTTCCTTCTTTTTCATGGCCCCATAGTATTCCATTGCTTATATGTACCATAGCTTTTTTTATCCACTCGTCCACTGATGGACACTTGGGCTGTTTCCAGATATTGGCTATTGTAAATAATACTGCAATAAATATGGAGGTACATATCTACTTTTGAATTAGTGTTTTGGAATTCTTAGGATATATTTCTAAAGTGGGATAGCTAGGTCAAAAGGCAGTTCTATTTTTAATTTTTTGAGGACTGCACAAGTCTGCAGTCCTACCAGCAGTGCAGGAGGATTCCCTTTTCTCCACACCCTCACCAGCACTTGTGTGTTGTGTTTTGTTAATAAGTGCCATTCTGATAGGTATGAGGTGATATCTCATTGTGGTTTCATTTTATTCTTTTTTTTTTCATTGTGGCTTTAATTTGTAAAATTTATTTTAGATTTGCAATGAATATGATCTAAAATACAGTTTAGATTTTTCTTTCTTTACAAAATTTATTATATCATGAAAGGTAAGGTTTTAGTCAGGAGCCATTTATTTTATTGTAATATTACATTTATTATACTCTCTGTAAAAGCAGACAAAAATTCTCTCTGCATGATTTGTTGAGCTGACTATATTTATATCATTGGCAATATAAGAATTCATAAAGCCTAGATCATTACTATAGTAATCAGTACAGACCCCAGGGTGAAAAAAAGGAAAAGAAAAAGAAGAAGAATAAAAGGTCAGTACTTTAGATTCTAATATAAATAACACTGAGATTATACCCTGTAGTGTTATGCATATATGTTTCTTTCTGCCACTATACTGGTTCACTTGAAGGTGGAAGAAAGACTGAGGGAACATTAAAAAATTATCACTTGACTTAATAGGTATAATACTATGTACATCTTTGTGATCTTCGGTACTTTAGAGAACATGTTCTTTATAGAACACTATTCATTCAACAAACATGTAGGAATCCCTAAAAGAAAGTGAATTATTTTTTGACCCACAGGATACAGTAGAAGAACCAGGATAGAATTAACTGATGGGGGAAAGAGATCATCAAGACAGATGTGGACAGGCTATAAATCAAGCTGGGAAATACAGCAGGGTACAGTTTGTGAAATCAGTGAAGCAAAATCAAAACACTAATTCAATTTCTCAACAAGCTAGAAATAAGGCAAAAACAGCCAAAAACAAACAAAAGATCTAAACACAGCAAGGAAATGAAAGCAAACAAAAACAGGAAAATAAAAGAAGTAGACCAGACCAAAAAATAGGAATGGAAAAGAACCAAAGTAAATTAATAATGAGATTTTTGGTGGATGAACAAAGAAGACAATGTGCCTGACCAGGCAGTGGTGCAGTGAATACCGTGTCAGACTGGGATGTGGAGGACCCAGGTTCAAAACCCCGAGGTCGCTGGCTTGAGCACAGGCTCATCGGCTTGAGCATGGGCTCACCAGTTTGAGTGTGGGGTCCTGGCTTGAGCATGGGATCATAGACATAATCCCATGGTCACTGGCTTAAGCCCAAAGGTTGCTAGCTTGAAGCCCAAGGTTGCTGGCTTGAGCAAGGGGTCACTTACTCTGCTGTAGCTTCCAGGGTCAAGGCACATATGTGAAAGCAATCATTGAACAACTAAGGTGCCTCAACAAAGAATTGATGCTTCTCATCTCTCTCTCATCCTGTCTGTCTGTCCCTATCTGTCCCTTTTCCTAACTATTTCTCTATCTCTGTCAAAAAAAGAACAGGAAAGACAACTAAAGTATTTTAGTAGGGCATGGTTCTGGCTGCAATCAAGGGGAACTGATCATAAATTGATGAACATTTGTTTGGTCTTAATAATTGGCATTAGAATCCAAGGATAATGAAAATAGCGTGTAAGAATTCCACTTTTAGAATTGGTGAGATTTTTAGGTGTAAAAATCTGAGTCAGAATCTCATATTTGAGATGTAAAAATCATAACCTTATTTTCTCCAGCACACTTAAAAACAAGGTTACTGTAGCTAAGCAACACAAAGTTTCCAAGTAAGTACACCCATCCCTGCAGATTTTGAAAGCTTAATGCAAGTTTCCAGAATATAATATAAATTAGAAATGTCTACAATGTTGAAGAATCAATAAATGCCTATACATAAGATGAATTCCATACCTGCAAATAAGAGTGTTTGGAAATTTTAAAGACACTTAAATAGTCGTTTTGAAAGTCAGAAATACATAGATATTTACAAAAGAAATATAAAAACAGATCTACATTTATATCTTAATATGTACATACCTTACTACTTATATACAGGCCATCAAAACAGGAGAAATAATATATAGAATATTTTGAGCTTTTATTATATACCGTATTTTTTACTCCATAAGACACACCTGACCATAAGACACACGTAGGGTTTTAAGGAGGCAAATAAGAAAAAATATATTCTGAACCAAATGGTGTGTTAAAATATTTAATAAAATACTGTATTTTTCACTCTATAAGATGCATGGGCATTTTCCCCTCCACTTTTGTGGGGGAAAAGGTGAGTCTTATTGAGCAAAAAATACAGTACTTAATACTAGACTAAGCTCTTTAAGGGAATGAATTCATTTTATCCACTCAACCACTCTTGGAGTAACTACTGCTACACATTTTAGAGATAAGAAAACTGCAGCTAGAATGTTTAAGCAAGGTCACAGGCGAGGGTGAGGATTCAGGAGCAACCCTGTCTGGGCTTTAGGGTTTAGGCTTTTAATTACTGGTTAACCTGTATAGCCTGATAGAAAAAACAGAAAGGCTGAAACAAGGAGAAGAACCTTCCCTATGTACTCTGAAAATACGCAGTTTAGTTTCTAGGAAGAAATGGAAAAACAGTCTAAATGGCAAAGTGAGCCTTTTCCTATTTTTGTTTGTTTTTTTCTCAGTGATGTTTGTCATCTCGTTAATATTAGACCTATTATGATGTTTCTTCTAATGTTTGTATTCAATGAAAGATAAATTTCGTCACATTGATTTTTGTGAGGCCCGCAAAAGCTACTGCACAGAGAATTTGATTAAGAATTATGAGTAGACCATTAATAATATCTAGTAATTATAAATTTGTTTAATTTATAACACTGAAGATCTTATTTTAAGATTTTAAGCCCTTTATCATGCTAACAACCACTCTCACAATTACTTTTGAAAGATTACAGTGGAGAAGAAGACTTAAAATGTTTTGCACTTGACTTGTGCATCAAAATATTTGCCATTGTTAACAAGAGCCATAATAAAGACAAACATCTCAAATAAAACAGACACTCAAAAGACACAAAATTGTAGTCTAGGTTTTGGCACTAGTTTTGTGGCTTTGCTAAGTAACTTTACCACTCTGAATTCTTCTTCATTATTTACATAAATGGGAATCCCTTCCTGTCCCAACTCTTGTGACTTGATTATCAGATTTCCACAAAAAGGAAACTGGAAATTACATAGTTTGATCAATGAATATACATTCTTTGTTGATTTGATTTGATCAAAATCACTTCACATTCTCAGGAGATGATACATGGGTTCTTTAACTCAGACTCTTAAATATTATTTCTCTGTTTCCAATCCTTACGATTTTTTTTCTTGCCTTATTGCACTAAGAACACTAATACAATGTCAACAGAAATGGTGACAGCAGACATCCTTGCCTTGTTCCTGATTCCATCCTTGCTTTGTTCCTTATCTTAACAGAAAAGCAGTCTATGTTTTACCTTTAACTATGATGTACATTGTAGATTTTTGCTAGATATTCTTTACTAAGTTAAGTAAATTTTCTTCTTTTTCTAGTTTGCAGTGAATTGTTTTTATGAAGGATATAATTTTGTTAAACCCTTTTTTTCTGCATTTATTGAGATTATAATATGTTTTTTATTCTTTAATCATCACATTGTATTTTAATTATTGATTTACATTCACCTCCTTAATATGTCTTTGTCACATAACCTAATACATGAATGCTGGGCACTGTGCTAGGTGCTCAGAATTTTCTAGGATATATATATTGACTCCTATTTCTGTAAGTACAACATTTTTTTCTGCAATACATTTTAGGCTACAAATAAACAAAAAGAATTAATTATGCTCATAAGCAATTAATGATCTAATTTTCTCCTTACAACCATGAAATCAAGACTAGTCAAAATATATTTTGTATGTTGTCCCAATTATCCCCTGAAAATGTTCAGTTGTAATAGATGAATTATGGATACTGCGTGTATGGCACATTAAAACTACACAAGCATCATTAGATAGAGACACAATGCTCTTTTTTTAGCAAATGAATGTGTGTATGTATGTGTCTCAATGCATATGTATATATATAATATATATATATACACACATATTTTTTTCTATCCTTAAAATCATTTTTACTCTCTTTAGTGAACAGCTTTTCTTTTTTGACAGAGACAGAGAGAGAGAGAGAGAGAGAGACAGAGAGTAGGACAGATAGAGACAGACAGGAAGAGAGAAAGATGAGAAGTATCAATTCTTCATTGCAGCAACTTAGTTGTTCATTGATTGCTTTCTCATATGTATCTTGACCAGGGGACTACAGCAGAGCCAGTGACCTTGGGCTCAAGCCAGCAACCTTGGGCTCAAGCCAGTGACCTTGGGCTTCAAGCCAGTGACCTTTGGGATAAAGCCAGCTACCATGGGGTCACGTCTATGATCCCAAACTCAAGCCAGCAACCTTGCACTCAAGCTGGTGAGCTCGAACTCAACCAGATGAGCCCACGCTCAAGCTGGCAACCTCCAGGTATTGAACATGGGTCCTTCATGTCCCAGTTCAACACTCTATCCACTACTCCACCACTTGGTCAGGCTAGTGAACCACCTTAAGTTTAGTTTTCTGATCACTAGTAGAAACTCAAAATATATCTTACTTAGTGAAGCTTTCTCAGTACTAATCCCACTAGATAGTTCAGCTGCTTCTTGGTCTTCTACTCTCTCTGTTTTTCTCTCTTGCACACAACTCACTTACTTATGGTGGCTTTTACTAGGAATAACAGATTGTTTAGTAAAATTGCTATAAAGCATTAAATGATACTTTTTTGAACCAGAGCTCAGTGCATAGAGTCAGTACCATATATAGTGGAGTATTTATAAATCTATGTTATATTCCTTAGTAAGGATGATGCTAAAGTAATTTAAAGCTACTTCCATATAATATAGAATATGAGATGTTTCCACTCAATCACATATATGATCTTCATTGTACATAGCATGATATTTAGTGTTGTTGTAAAGATTTTCACCAGAGAGAATTTGGAGAAATAGATATTCTAAAATGCTGAGCATTCTTTCCCAGGTAGATGTATTAATAATATGGTTTTGGGTGAGGCTCTGCTTGGGAATGAATAGAAAATGTTTCAGTGAATGAAGTGTTGCCATTGAGGTTGTTCTCCAACTGAGTGCTATGATTTCCTTGACAGCTTATACTGTCACCTTCTTAAGTGACAGAAAACCTGTAGTGTTCTCTTATTTTCTATTACAAATAGAAATCTGGAAAAAATACATACTATCCACAGGTTTTATCTTGTGTGTAAATTTGCAGTGCTATGGGAGCTCTATGACTGACCCATGTGCTAACTTCCCTTAGTCCAATTAGTTTAAAATTGAAGCTTCTGTTTAAATCAAGATGAAATATATCTATTGATAAAATTTTTTCTGTTACTATTTCAGGGGACAAAGAACATATGATTTTTATGAGTGTTTTTTAGGTAACAAAAATGATTTTTAAGCAAACATTTGTTGTTTTTTAGTATCCCATTATTTTCATAATCCTGTCTTTCATTAATAATAACCAACTTCTATATCACAAAATAAGTTCGGGGTTGTGTTCATATATTTTACCTGCCTCATAGAAATCAATGGTATAGCTTCTTTTATATTGTCCGGCGCATGAAGATGATTATCACTGTACCCCTTTCTGTCTTAAATCATGACTTTTTTGGCAATAACATAGTCTTTAAGAAAAGCTATATTGAGTGTAGCTGTACTTATCAAGGATTTTTTTATTAAAAATATTATTTTCACACTCTTCTGCAAAGATTCACTAGTAATAAAAGCAAATGTGTTATAATGGAAAGTTGGGGTAGAAATGAAATAAATATGGTGAACATAATGTTGCTATTTAACACCTTATGAGTGCAAGTTACTAATAGTGATTGGGAACTTGGCAGAATCAAAAGTACTTTAATAAAGCTTTGTCATTTTGATGTATAAAAGAGAGAGAGCCATGGGGACATATGTGGGGAAGAGGAACTACCGGTATGTTTAGTTCTGTCTACACAAAACCTAGATAGCCAACAAACCCCTGTCAGAAAAGAACAAGAGAGTAAGAGGGGAAAAACAGTGTTCCTAAGGTTTTAAGCATGAATTATAAAATATCATCCTGATTAGAAGGTCTTCAAGAAGACACAAATCTTCACTCATTACTGTGTTTAAGAAACTTCTAATGTAGTGTATCCATAATATTGCAAGCCATAACAGGCAGTAGTCTGATGTTTAATGGATTAATTCTCAGTTCCACATAATAAACTCTCCAATATAAGTCAAACAAATACAATTGTATGTATTGAAAGTCTGAGAATGACATCATTTATTTGGAACATTACATAAATGACTATTTATTTAAAAGAGCTTAATAATATTTTTCCACTGAGCAGTTACTATTTTTTCAGATGTTGTGTGTGGAAGAACTGAAAGTCTGTCTTGAAAATGTGCTATTGATCTGGATGAAACAAGATCAATAGGTATTATAGTTACTCAGTGACTAGGTTACTAGAAAAATAAATGTGGACTATTTTATTGGCAAAAACACACATATTTCACAAGAAATGCTCATTTGTTTATATATCATTGTGTTTGAATTGTTTCTTTACAAATATAAATAAGCCTTTTCTAATGTTGTAAACCTTATCAAATGCTAGGTTTATAAAGTATTTGCTTGGAGAAATTTTACTGTTCTACATAAGAAAACTTTATATATTTAGTTTACTGTAACTTAGCAGTGTTTAATATATCCAAATTCACTGTCATTTAAACAAAAATAGTGAAAATATTTATGTATTATGAATTTAAAATTTTTAGGTAAAGCTTATTATACATACATGTATTTATCTACACATATATGTTTTTCTTATATTTTACATGCGTTATTGATTTGTGCCCCCGAGAAACTTCAAGAAAAAATTAGGGCATGGGTACTCATCTTGTATGATGAGCACGCTGGGTGGCAAAAATTCAAGGGAGTGATTGTGTTACCAGAACAAAGCCAGGCTTAGTAGCCTATTGCCACTGAGTCACAGAACCAGGGTTCAAGTGATATAAAAGTGTCTTTTATTCAGATTGCCAACAACCTGAGAAAGCAGGGGACTTATGTCCAAAAGAACTGCCTTACCATTCTCCTGGTGCTGACTTTTTATATGGCTCAGGGGCAGTTAGTAATGGGGCAAGGAGCAATGTCCATGCAGTTAATCACATAGACAAGGAGGTAGAGATAACGGACCATCTGTTTGCATTCCTCCTGTGACAGAGCAGCTCAGACTGGCCATCTCCTAGCTCAGTTTCCAGGTTCCTCAGAGATGGTGGCTTCCAAGGACACTTCCCAGGCCCTCCTGCAAAGATAAAGTTCTGGTCATATTTCAAAGGGGAAGGTTGGGGAGTCATTAAGAGAGCAAATTACGTTCATTAGTAGCAAACAAACTATTTCCTAAGTCTTACATAATCTCCTATTGATTTCAACTGAAAGCTAATATTACTGAAGTCAAATTTCTAGCTCTTGGGTCCCCTATTAATTCTAGCAAGTGCATGTGAGTCATAATTTTTTAAGAAGCAGAAAGAGCAATCAATGGAAAGAGACCTATATGGCCCAGGACATACTTCTTTGTATACCACAGTTTTAAAACATGGATTAGTATGCTATCTTCTTCCATAAAAATAAATAACTTCAGTTTATTTCTTTGTGTGGGTGGAGAGGGAAGAGAGAGAGGAAGGGAGGGAGAGAGAGAAAGAAGAGTCAATTTGTTGTTCCACTTAGTTGTGCCATTGATTACCTCCCAAATGTGCCCTGACTGCAGCTTGAACTGGTGGCCTTGGGGGTTAAGCCAGGACCCTCTGGATCCAGCTGGTGCCCTTGAGGTAGAGCCAGCAAACCCAGAATTGAGCTGACAACCTTGGAATGGGTGACCCCAGGCTGGAACCGGCAACTTCAGGATGGAACTGGCTACCTCAGCGATCCGGGACAATGCTCTATTTACTACTTCACCAGCGTGGGCTAAAGTTACTTTTAAGTTCTCTATCAGAATGTATATGTGGAGAAGAAATATACATCAGAGTTTTCATTGTTGTTCTCAAGTATTAATATATATATATATATATATATATATATATATATATGCAGAAAATACAAGGTTAAGAGTGAGGACTTTAGCAAACACTATATGATTGGAGGTCCTTTGAGAGTGAAAGATGGTAAGAATCTGGAATCTGTGGTGCCACATCTGAGGAGCTACTGCAACAGGTATATTGGGTAGAGAAAAGGCATAAACAGGACATGGCTTAAAAAACTTACCAAGTTTTGTGTCGTCAAGTGCAAGTCAACATAGAACCAAATGAGTTCCAGGGTGCTCAGAGCATGCAGAGATACAGTAGTTTAAAAATTAATTAATTAATTAAAAGATTGATGATAAGGTAGATCAATCTTACTGAACAGGTAAATTTCCATTCAAAATTGAGGTAGGTGATGTATATGCAGGAGAATGTGTAGTAGATGCATTTTAGATATAAAGAATGATAATATGTGTAAAGGTGCAAAAGCAGGACATGGTGAAGAATGTGAATGAGATTATCAAGAGAAGCTGGGTAGAGGAGTGGTTCTGAGAAAGATGTTAAAAATCCATAGAGCAAGTATGTTTAGAAGGACAGGAGATGGGAAGAATAGCAGCAGACAGTACTGGAGGTTGAGTAAGGAGTTCAGAGTTAACGTGGTTTGCAAAAGGGGGCCCTAGATAAGCCTTGAACATGGCAATTACATGGGTTAGATATCTTACAGGTTAAAATAAAAGTATTGAAGATACTGAGAACCACAAGTTTATTTCTTTCTGCCAGGTGGAAGTGGTGAGTGCCTCCAGACCTCTTCTATAATTGCTGCTAGAGCAGAAGAGAGCTCAGAAGAAATAGAGCTGTGCCTCAGAGACTTTCCCAGGAAAAAGATACTAGAACCTAATAATGGGCTAGCTCTGATGGAATCAGAGAAAAAAGAACAGTTAAAAAAGAAAATGGGGTCCTGGCCGGTTGGCTCAGTGGTAGAGCATCGGCCTGGCGTGTAGAAGTCCCGGGTTCGATTCCTGGCCAGGGCACACAGGAGAAGCGCCCATTTGCTTCTCCACCCCTCCCCCTCTCCTTCTTCTCTGTCTCTCTCTTCCCCTCCCGCAGCCAAGGCTCCATTGGAGCAAAGATGGCCCGGGCGCTGGGGATGGCTCCTTGGCCTCTGCCTCAGGTGCTAGAGTGGCTCTGGTTACGGCAGAGCGACGCCCCAGAGGGGCAGAGCATCGCCCCCTGGTGGGCAGAGCGTCGCACCCTGGTGGGCGTGCCGGGTGGATCCCGGTCGGGCGCATGCGGGAGTCTGTCTCTCCCGGTTTCTAGCTTCAGAAAAGTACAAAAAAAAAAAAAAAAAGAAAGAAAAGAAAATGAATCCATGATTTTTGAGCCCAGGAAACTAGGAGGAAGCTGCAACTGAAAATGCCTCTCTTAACTAATCAGTTTATTTAGCACCATCTTGTAATCATTATGCATGAGTCAGAGAAAGGTGAGAAAAAGAGTCCCATTTTCTTGCATGACAGTTGGTTCAGTGGGAGAAAGGTTGTGTGCGTGATGACTTTAGATGTCAATGTATAATACTAAACTCTCAGTACAATAGCCAAAAAGAAACATCTGCAAGACCAGTCTTGTGGTCTGATTTTTTTTTCCTTATTAACTTCAGCTATTGTAGGAATAGGTTTTTTACTTTGCATCTTGAATGAACTACCACATAGCTACCTTGTTAACTAGAAATCTGTAAACTCATACTATATCATTCTTTCTTTTAGAAAACTGGCAATAAGTACCCTACCTAAAGCTATTATATAACCTATACTTTAATGTAATTAGAACAAACAGGCAAATCAATACAAGGTCTTGTATTTACAAAATCACTAGGTGCATAGTCAATATGGTTCCATGTAGAGCAGGGGTCTCAAACTCAACTCAGCATGTGGGCCGCAGAACAAATCACAGCCGTTCGGCGGGCCGCACTAGGTCTACAAAAGGCAACTGTTATGCAACACTTTTCTCACTGCAGTTGAAAACAAAAAAAAATCAGTACAACAAGCACAATCGTACATGCAGTTTACTCAGTGTCACAAAACGACCAGAAACTATAGTTTCGCATCACAACTGCTGTTAACTAAGCTAATATCTAGCTAGGATGCTAGAGAAATGAAAAATACAAGTAGGCCCCTAGGCTTACTTAATTTTATCCAAAATATTTTGAACTTCATGGATTAGTCTGTGGGCTGCACAAAATTGTTCAGCGGGCCGCATGCGGCCCGCAGGCCACGAGTTTGAGACCCCTGATGTAGAGTAAGGACAGGCCACAATGACTTTTTAGGTGGATTCTAAAATTATAACTTGACTTATTATTCTTTTGTGCTTACTGTGGCAAATTCATCACATAACATTTAGGAATGTCATAAAAAATATGATTTTCTCCTTGCCATGTGTTCTTATTCTAAGCCTTGTTCCAAACAACTGCTCTGCAATAACTGAAGTGTCTAAAGTGTCAATAGCTCAGCTTTCAGCAGCCTGGGATACTTTTCTTGAACTTCTGTAAATAGCAACTGTTTCTGAAGGTGTATCCATAAGACTAAAATTTTTCCTGACTTTGTTTCACATTATATACTTTTTTTCTTGGGGGGGGTCAAAATGATAGATTTCACATTCATCTATTCTATGAACAACTTCATACATAAAGATAAACTATTCATTTACTCATAAATTTAGCTAATGGTTGTTGAGCACATACAATAACACACTACACAATCATGAGGTCATTTGGAGATGGCAAACATGATAGAGCATGATTAATATGACTTGGATCAATAGAGAGCTATTGGGACACTAACAGAGATGCAGATCACCCAGTCAACGTGTAGCCTACTGGGTAGGCACATGCCAGGAAAGGCCTAATGCCCTCATAAACTGCATCATGTGGGATGACTAGAGGGTGCACCAGTGAAGGACATTGGAAAGCCTTGATAGGCAAATAGTGAAGTTGAAGATTTCAACAGCCACCAGATTATTAACCACATTGCATCCCATGCCAAGCAGTTTAAACTCCACCCGAAGGGGACTCGGTAAGAAGGAGTATGATATAACTAGCGGCACACCGGGGAAGATCAGCAGCAATGTGAAATTCATTTAAAGGGAATAACAACTAGAGGAGCAAGATCCAGTAAAAGGCTGTTAAAGCAACCCATAGCAAGCTCCTGATAGCCAGAACAAAGACAGTGCCAATGGGTGGAGGCAGAAAGAGGTTTCACACAGCTGTGAAGAAATGAGAACCCAGGGGAATCCAGATGTTTCTTGTTAGCGAAAGTGATAAGTTCTTCATTTTACCTCGCACTTTATTTTACCCTCTATTTCTTTAAGATTCTTTTATATACATTGATAGATTCGTTTTTATTAAACAATGGGTCAAATACTGTAGTATAGTATTTTGTCTTTTAAAATAAACATTCACAAGGGGTTTCACAGCTTGTGCAAATGTGTTAGGTATTTGCTTGTGCAAATGTGTTAGGTATTTGCTTACTCAAATAAGTTTCTTTTTGTTGTTGTTGTTGTTGTTGTTGTTGTTGAAGAGGCTTTCTTTTCTCCATTGTGTGTTGTTGGCCCCTTTATCAAAAATTATTTGACTATATATATGTGGTTTTATTTCTGGGCTTTCTATTCTGTTCCATTGGCCTGAGTGTCTATTTTTCTGCCAATACCATGCTGTTTTGATTGCCGTGGCCCTATAATATAGTTTGAAGTCAGGTATTGTAATGCCCCCAGCTTCATTCTTTTTCTTTAGGATTGCTTTGGCTATTCGGGGCTTTATATAGCTCCATATAAATCTGATGATTTTTTGCTCCATTTCTTTAAAAAATGTCATTGGAATTTTGATGGGAATTGCATTAAATTTGTATATTGCTTTGGGTAATATGACCATCTTGATTATATTTATTCTTCCTAACCAAGAACAAGGAATATTCTTCCACCTCAGAATATCTTTTTCGATTTCCCTTAACAATGGTTTATAGTTTTCATTGTATTAAGTCCTTTACATTCTTTGTTATGTTTATTCCTAGGTATTTTATTTTTTTTGTTTTAATCGTGAAGGGGATTATTCTTTTGAGTTTGTTCTCAAATGTTTCATTGTTGGCATATAGAAAGGCTATTGACTTCTGTATGTTAATTTTGTATCCTGTGACCTTACTGTATTGGCTTATTGTTTCTAGTAGTCTTTTTGTGGATTCTTTGGGGTTTTCGATGTATAGGATCATATCATCTGCAAAAAGTGATACCTTTACTTCTTCTTTTCCAATATGGATGCCTTTTATTTCTTTGTCTTGTTTGATTGCTCTGGCTAGAACCTCTAGTACCACATTAAATAAGAGTGGAGAGAGTGGACAACCCTGTCTTGTTCCTGATTTAAGAGGGAAAGCCTTCAGTTTTGTGTCATTTAATATGATGTTGGCTGATGGTTTATCATAAATGGCCTTTATCATGTTGAGATATTTTCCTTCTATACTCATTTTGTTGAGAGTCTTAAACATAAAATTGTGTTGTATTTTATCGAAAGCCTTTTCTGCGTCTATTGATAAGATCATGTGGTTTTTGTTCTTTGTTTTGTTGATATGGTGTATTATGTTAACTGTTTTACATATGTTGAACCATCCTTGAGATTCTGGGATGAATCCCACTTGATCATGATGTATTATTTTTTTAATATGTTGTTGTATTCGATTTGCTAGTATTTTGTTTAGTATTTCAGCATCTGTATGCATTAGAGATATTGGTCTGTAGTTGTTGTTTTTTTGTGCCATCCTTGCCTGGTTTTGGTATGAGGGTTATATTTGCCTCATAAAATGTGTTTGGAAGTATTGCTTCTTCTTCAATTTTTTGGAAGACTTTCAGTAGAATAGGAACCAAGTCTTCTTGGTTTGAAGGTTTGATAAAATTCGCTGGTATAGCCATCTGGGCCTGGACTTTTATTTTTGGGGAGGTTTTTAATGTTTTTTTCTATTTATTCTCTGCTAATAGGTCTGTTTAGGCTTTCTGCTTCTTCTTGACTCAGTCTAGGAAGGTCGTATTGTTCTAGGAATTTATCCATTTCTTCTAGGTTGTTGAATTTAGTGGCATAAAGTCTTTCATAGTATTCTACAATAATTCTTTGTACAATATATCTACGATGTCCGTGGTGATTTCTCCTCTTTCATTTTGGATTTTGTTCATATGAGTTCTTTCTCTTTTTTCCTTGGTAAGTCTTGCCAAGGGTTTGTTGATTTTGTTTATCTTTTCAAAGAACCAGCTCCTTGTTCTATTAATTTTTTCTATAGTTTTCTGTTCTCTATTTCATTTATTTCTGCTCTGATTTTTATTATCTCCTTTCTTCAGCTGGTTTTGGGTTGTCTTTGTTCTTCTTTTTCTAGTTCCTTAAGGTGTGAAGTTAAGTGGTTCACTTGGGCTCTCTCCTGTTTGTTCATATATGCCTGAAGTGATATGAACTTTCCTCTTATCACTGCTTTTGCTGCATCCCATAGATTCTGATATGTATAGTATTATTGTCATTTTCATTACTCTGTATATATCTTTTGATCTCTGCACTTTCAAATAAGTTTCTTAAATGTAGCTGACTGTCATTGGATCACTTTAGCCCATTGTTCTAAAAAACCTGCTACTCTATAAGAGTTTCAATAACTGAGATTACCACATATAGGGAAATATCGTCAGGTCCTGGTTGAGTAATTTTCTTCAAAATCAGTGCCTAGAGAAATATGAAACTATTTAATTTTTTTGTAGTAAAATAACTTTCTGTATCCTTTAAAGAAACTAAGTATATAGAAATCCTTAAAGGGAAACAATAAATTAGAATATCTTTTCAACTACACCTACTACTTAACTGTGCAAGAAGATAAGGTATTCTTCAATATGCAGAGCCTAGCAATAAAAATCAACAGCCAACAAAGATTATATTTAAACAATTAAGAGATGCCATTGAAGATAAAATAAGATTACAAAATTATAGAATTTTAGCATTAGAAGGGATGACCAAAATCAAGTTTTCAAATAGAAATACAGCATATATTCAATAGTTAGGAATAAAGCTACAGTTTGTTTAAATTTCAAGTTCCAGCCAACTCAGAAAGCATTTGTTTTCTATGCTAAAAAATGTGGTTTGGGCATATTTCATTGTAAAATCATATTCACATTTCACTCAATATCAATGATTGTCATGGCAATAGTCAATTACATGTTCTTTTTGGGTAAAGAAATCACCTGTTATACCTTCATACTAACCACAGTGCCTGGGCATCAGTTTCTGCCTTAACATTTGCTATTAATGTATATGTACTAGAAACAACTCGAAGTACGTGAGCAATGAAACAAAATGGGGGTCAGAGGAATGGAGGGCATGCTTATGTTTCCAAAAGGTCCAGGGTCCATCTGGATCTAGAGTCAAATATGTCACCAGGATCCACCTGCCTTCTCTCTGTCTGCATTGGTTTCACTCTCAGGCAGGTGTTCCATTTAGTCAATCAGTTCAATAACTCAGCAAATAGAAACCCACTTCCTCTTCCCAGTGGTGACAGAGAGCACTCAGAATTTGGTGTCATTGGACTACCTGCGGCCACTAGAGTCAGATTTAGTTTTCCCTTAGCCCACTACTCAACCCTCACTGCATACTAGTGCTGTGTCTAAGGGAAGGATAGCTCTGATTGGCCAGGCCTGGATGACATGCAATTTCCTGGTCAGCAGATTTGCACCACCTGCCCTGAGGCTGATGAAAAGGTGGTTCCCAGGGGAAACAGTGGTGGTCTTAGCAAAAAAAGGAGCAAGGGGTAATCGTCCAGTGAAAATATCAGATGTTCTCTACACTGCAATTTTGTGATTCGTTTTATCTTTACTCATATTGCAATCTTTCCTTATCTCTTTGCCAACTCTTATCAAACTAAGCTTCAAAATGGGCTTTTGTTGATTAGGCCTTTCTTTCTAATAAAAACTTATTCCTAGCCCTGGCCAGTAGGCTCTGTGGTAGAGTGTCAGCCTGGCGTGTGGAAGTCCCAGGTTCAATTACCCGCCAGGGCACAGAGGAGAAGCACCCATCTGCTTCTCCACCCTTCCCTCTCTCCTTTCTCTCTTTTTCTCTCTTCCCCTCCCACAACCAAGGCTCCATTGGAGCAAAGTTGGCCCAGGCGCTGAGGATGGCTCCATGGCCTCTGCCTCAGGCATGAGAATGGCTTCGATTGCAGCAGAGCAACACCCCAGAAGGGCCAAGAATCGCCCCCTAGAGGGTATACCAGGTGGATCCTGGTAGGGCACATATGGGAGTCTGTCTGTATGCCTTTCCACCCCACTCCCCGCTTCTCACTTTGGAAACACACACACACACACACACACACACACACATACACACACACAAAAAAACGTATTTCTTATTAGGAAATGCCCTTTTTTGTCCTAATCCAAATAGGTGTTCCTATTTTGTTCTACATGCAATCCTGAAGATTGCTGGAGACAGCATGAAAGAGTGTAGAGGCATCATGCAGTAATGGCCAGCACACTGATTCAAACTGCAGACACCAGGAGGCTAGTACTAGCATTCACCATTATATGTTTCCTCTCACTCACGTGAGAAGGCTGGTGGTGCCATTCCCTTCCAGCTCTGATCCTTCATGATTCTGGAAGAGAATTTAGGTGTGGCACCATAATATAAGAGTTGGATTAATGTTAGTATTTTTCCTTGGTGTGACTATCCCTTACCCATGGCTTGACTGCTTCGCTCACATTTCACGCTCTTCTGTGGTCCTTTCTTGCTTGGTGCTCAGCCTAGGTCCCCATCAAATGCAGAAAATGAACAAAGACTTACATGCAGGTAGTTACTTGGAAAGTGATCCCAGAGAGAAGGATAAGGGACCAGGAAAATAAAATAAAGAATGTGAAAAGCTAATAAGCGACTGCAGTATTGAATTCATAGGAACTGTGGCTAGATTTCACCAGGACCTTTTAGGATCTACAGAACGCTTAGGGAGACAGGGAGAAGCATGTCCATATGGGTCCTCCCAATATTGTAGAGGGCTTTCCTTTGGGGCACTGGTGTTCCTTCTCACCCAGAAGACCAGACCCCATGACAACAAGCAAAAGAGAGTAATGCATATCTGAGGCAATATAATATCAGCGTGCAATGATGCCTTATTGGAACCATTTATTGCAGCTAAGACTAGAGTCAGAAATGAAGCCAAGATGATGTGAGAAGGAGACAAGAGTTATCGGGTATACCTGTGTTGCTGCCTTTTTGTTTATTTTATTTTGTTTTTGTTTTGTTTTTTAAAAGCTGTCCCTCACGTGCATAAAGATCTAATTCAGATTGTTTACTATGCTGCAACATGTCCCTGACTCTGGACACTTAGCTCTGTAGTGATTGGCCTGCCTCTGGCTCTATTGCCCTTCATTTGCTGCTTATCTTTTTGTAGTTTCTCCTAGTGTAGCTAATTGCCAATCCCTAGCACTGAAAATTTGATCCTGCTTTGAAACATATGACTTGTCCCAAGTGATCAAATACCCTCTGCTCATGAAGTCTAGGATAGTTACTGGGTTACTTGTAGTCTACCAGTAATCATGGTTATTCTAATAAAAGGTCATATGAACATGATATGCTCATATACTCTTCTGCTTCCATTGGTCTTTTCACTTAAATATGTCTTAATCAACTCTCCAAATTATGTACATCCTTCAAAGCTCAAGTCATAGAAGTTTTTTCCCACCTGTTAGAACCCATATTGGTTTTCTTAGAGTTCCTTTAAAATCCCTTACTTGCCCCCATTACTAATATATATAATATTTACCACTAGCTTTGTTGTATGTTCATTTTAACTCAGGTAAATTATTAGTGGCTTGACTCATATGTACGATATATTTTGTATACCCTAGAGCACCCAGGTCAGTGTTTTGCAGATAATGGCAATTTATAAGTTACTGCTGAGAGAGGGGACTAATGGCTCAGATTTCTATCTCCTGCCACCACTCAGTGTCTGTATGCCACCTCTCAGTACCTTGGGTTCTTTATCAGTAAGTGACTCTAATAAGATTATCTAACTCAAAGTGTGAGGAATACATAATATACCCATAATGAAGTACTTAGCCCAGTGTCCATCACAGAGATGCTCAGCCTTGCTTTATGGGCTGTTAGAACTGGCCTCAAGTTATGGCCATCAGCACTTTTATGGTGCCTGTGTGGGTTTTTGTTTGTTTGTTTGTTTGTTTATAACTAATTAACTTGAAATTAGCCTTGCCTTTCATGGAGCTCAATAGCTGATTCCTAAAAGCATGTGCATATCTGTAAAGCCAGAAGCCACGGCCACTACTACAGCAGCCCGGCCCATGCAGGTTCGCATTGGATTCGGACAGTCGGTAAAGAAACAACGGAGCCAAAAACTGATAGGCCATCTTCTTTAATCCTAGCTTGCACCCGGCGGGCAAGTAAAAACACACACTGGGCTCCAAAACCCACTCACATTTAGTGCTCACAAAGCTACTGACTTATCCGAGTTTTCTAGAATCAAAGGTTTCTAGCTCACCAGACTTATTCACCTCTGTTCCCCATCTCCTTCCTTCTCCCTGCACAAACTGCACTAACTGGCTTCTCACTCAACACTCCGCCATCTTGGCTGCCTCTCCTGGCCTCCTCCACGTGGCCTTTCTCTGCTCTCTGCTCTCTAATGATAATCTCAGGAACCAAGAGCGCAAGCTCCCACTCTGCCCCTATTTTATAGTGTAGAAATCTAAACCTTTAATCCAATATACAAAATAGAGAAGTCTCTAATACAAAGTCACTTCTCTGAGGCATGATTGGATTGTACCACCCCATATCAAGACCGGTGGGAAAGGCTTAATCCCAAAACCAAGCCCCAGGCTACAAGGATTCTGCCTGCCTTTAGCCCACCCCCAACGCACATTAATATCACCTGGGCGATGGCCTCCACGTGGGCAGCACCATCTTTAACAAAGTGAGCATAATATATTTTATCTGCCCAACAATATCAAAAATTGGTAGCGCTTATTGAGAATGACTGGTAGTTGGTTTAGATTCCAGGATACCTTAGTGTTTTGTCCAAGGAAGCAGACTTGGAAATATGTAAGAAAGATACTTGTACTGTCATGGTTCCACAGGACACTTTTGCCCAGCACCCCCGGCCTCTTGCCCTTCACCTGTCCCCTTTCACCAATCCTTTGGTGGTTACATCCTTCAGGAAGTTTCTCTTTCTCAGACCACACTGACATTTTTCAACTTGTATTGCATTTGAAAATCTTCCATATCATTTGGATCTTATCTTTTTCTCTAAGGCTTTACTTGTACTAATTGTGTCTTTCCAACTAGATTTTAAGCTGCCTCGGGGCAAGGATCACATTTAGTCCCTTATCTAGGACAGCAGTTAGCACACTGCTGAGTTCCCAAGGGACTCTGAGAAAAGAAAGGTTGATTGGTTTACTAATTAAGTCACATTGCATTTCTTAATTTGTACTTCAATTTACTAGTTTATTTCTAGCCAGTACTTGAGTCAGAAGTTATATTTTGCAGTGCAGTACCGCTGGCCTTTAAAGCATGACAGCTATGTTATAGAATGTCAGTTGAGGTGTGGAATCTCTGAATCGTTTACTGGAATGAAAAGTAAACAAAGCCAACAGTTCCTTTAATTAGAAAGCCTTTGAAATTATAGTGCATGAATCACTAGGCTGCCCTTAAGGAATACTGGCTTTCTTTCTAATATTTAAATGCTCCAGAACCAATACCTCATCAGACTTCCTGTCACTTCCATGCGCCTGTTTACAAGGAAGAATCCGATGATAACACCAGTGACCTGAAATAATTGCCATGTACGTTTGCTTCTGATGAAAGTTCAATTTTTGCTGAAAGATGCCTGGAGCTCACACTGCTTGCACTGACAGCAGCCTGCAAATTCCTCTCTTTCTGGTCTAGTGGAGAGGAGATGCAGTTCCGGAAGAAGGGCCTGTGAATTCCCTCCTCTCCTCCCCTCTGCTGTCCTAGGGCATGAAGCAGTAATCCTGGTTTAAGGGAGAATGGAATCATTATTTTATTGTTGTGATGAGACACAAGATGCTGACTTGCAACCAACTGATGGGCAGCTGGTCGGGCCAGGTCAGAGAGCAGGCCTGGGCAGACTGCCCTTCCAGGGAGCAAGCAACCCAGCTCGGGGCAACACTGGACTTCGCAAGTGGAAGAGAACTACTGAACTAGAAATCACTCAATATAAAATTCAAACTCCCAAGTAATGACTATCGAACGCAAGAAGTACCTAAGAAACGAGGGAAACGAGAAAGATTGCAGACTGCAGACATGAAATGGTTTCTCTTTAGCAAGGCTTCTTAAATATTTTCTGCCCTGGAGCTCTTTGCAGCTGCATCTTTATTGGGTATGATTTATTTATTTGTTTACACCTTCCACAGGCCAGTGCTGGGCAAAGCTCATCACCTCCACTCTCCTCCCCAGGTCCCCTAGCCGGGCTCCTCTTAAGTCTGCTTGGAGATCTCTGCTGCCTTTTGAGCGGCCAGCCCTGCTTGGGAGGGAGTGTGCCACAGGTGCGTGCCAGGTGTCTTGTGCTCTGAACCCTTCCTGCCTCCTGACCCCTTACAAGCAAGTCAGCGCCTTTCCTTTTGAGCCTTGTTTGAATTGCTTAGAACTCTCCCAATTGCTACTAACAGAAAAATGCATGAGCCAGCTCACCCCAAAGGAGGATTTATCATAAGGATGCGGGCGTTTCATGCACTTCAAGGGCGGGGAAGCTGCTAGGCTTCAAAGACTGGAGTTACAGATTACCAGGCTCCTTTGCTGCTTCTCTTGGCTTTGTGGGTTTTTTTCCCTCCATCTCTATGAAATATTTTCTTCTGAGGGATCCATATGGCAAACAAACCAATAAACAAAAAGGCAAAATAAAAGGAAATAAACATGACAGCAAAGTGTGCATTACATAGCTAGCGGTGGGTATGGGAGGATTCACGCATTTCAAACTTTAGTTTTATGAAGAAAGACAGCTCTTTGGACAAACTTCCATTAATAGCTATTTCTACCCCAACTAATGTAAACACAGCTGCCACTTCTAAGTGACCATGTGGCATAGGAGAAGCAGTTCCTATAAACCAGGGGGCAAAAAGAAAAAAACAGTAGGTGTCCACCTTACGGCTTTGTCTACAAAGCCGCTGTGCTGTTCTCGCCCAAGCGTGGACTCCACGAGCTCACTGCTGCTTTGTTCCTAAACAAACGTCTCTCAGAAGAAACATTGGAAGATTCTCCTAAATTGAGAATTAGAGCTGGTAGAAGCGAAAATTAAAGTTTCTCAAATCATAGCAAATAGATGGAGTTCTAATCTGTTGACCTTGAGTTCTGTTGTTCTACATGTGATAAAATTGATTGAAACAATAAATATGTACAACTCATTGCTGGCCTCTCCGAGGTCAAATCTGGTATTAGTGCCACCAGTTACAACCCCACAAGTTTTCTTATGAACTCTGTTGCTTGCTTTAGTAAATGTTTTATTTACATTCTTAAAAATACAGTTTCACTCTATTGGGTACAATAAGTTTATACACATACAAGTACAGCTAGTGCTCGACTTACGACCACAATTGCTTCCGACAGACTGGTCCTAACACAATTTGGTCATAAGTTGAGTAGGCTATATGTACAGTATTGTGAAATGGTGTTATAAAAATCTTTAAGTCATATTTTATCATAATTTTCTTTCATTATTGTTATATATCATAATTTTCTTTGTTCATTTTATGCCATTTGTATCATCTCTACACCATTTTGTTTCTTACTTTTACATTCGTCAGGTTTAAGTAAAACACTGCATTACCAGTACAACTGGTTTAATATTTGCAAAGACAATTTCCTCTTGGTAGACATCTCGGGAGGGGTTTGATGAAAAATATCCAAGAAACAAAACACAAATTGCTGTACCAAGTCTGGGATAATAGTTGAAATGGTGCATGGGGAGATGGTAGTGCTGCCAGAAGCTGGTCTGCACTGTCATGTGCCCAGCTGAGCAACGCTTGCGCTGCCAGACGCGAAGTAGTCATGGCTAGCAATTGTGGTCGTAAAGTCGAATGGTTGTAAGTTACATAGGTCGTAAGTCAATCAATATTTGTGTGTGTGTATATATACTTATAAGTGTCAAAACAGGTATGGTGTTCAAATCTGTATGTTTACTATCTTTTGTGTATGCTCAGTTTTTCAGTTTCTGACACTGTAATTGTGGATTTGTCAATTGCTTTGCCAAATGCTGCTGGATTTATTATATCTGTCTTGTAAAAATAATTTCTTTTATTCATATGCAGGGTGTCTTTTTATTTCTATTGATGCTTTTTTCCTTAAAATCTGCATTGACTGAGAATAATACTGCTACATCTTAGAGGTAGTAGTTGTTCTTGTTACTAGGATTTACCTGGTGAATTTTTTAGATTATTTTTAATATTCTTATGTAATTTTAGTGTTTAGATATATATACATATTTCAAGAAGTAAGAGTAAAATAATAAATGCTTGTTTATTTATAATCTCTGACTTGAAGAGACAAATCTATTTTATTTGTTGTCATTATAACTGTATTTTCACTATTTCAAATAGTTTATTTAGTGTCACGTTTTCCTATTACTCTACAGACCATAGTTTATTTAATTTTTCAGGTTATGTAAGTTCAATTTTGTGTATGTTTTCTTTTTCTTACAATCCTCATCTGTATCTACTTTTCTTCCTGATAAATTCATCTTTCAATTTTTTTTCTTTCAGGAGAAGGATTCTAGGGATGACTACCTTAATTATTTTCTGAGAGTGACTTTATTTTACATTTATTTCAATGATAGTTTAGCTGGGTAAAAATGTCTAGGATTACTTAGCCTTATAAAGATATTACTCTTTTCTTCTAACATCAATTGTTTCATGTGAAAAGAATTTTTTTTTTCTGATTATTGTTTCTTTGTAAATTATCTTTTCTTTCCATCTTATAGCTTTGTGGGTGGAGGTTTTATTTGGTTGATTTTTATAACTGAAGGACATTATGATACATTTATATGTGGAATCCCCCTAATGTTTGAAAAAACATTTGAATTTAAGGACATAATTCATTTGGAAGATTCTCAGTTATTATTTTTCAGATACAGTTTCTTGGTCATTGTCTTTAGTCTATTCATTGGGAACTCATTTTTTTTTTTTTTTTTTTTGCCTTTGAAACAACTCTCAGATTGTTAATGGTGCCCTTTAACTGCATTTTAGTACAATCTTAATGATTATATCTTTTTGTGCTATGGTTTGCACCTGTTGCAATATACCAAGTCAATAGTGCTGTATTTTAATATAGTTATCTTTTCATTAGCTCAGTTATACTAGACTTATCCAGGTTTAGTTCCTTTTTATTCAACTATATTTTTTACTTTCAGAATATTTTATTGCATATTTTATGGTCAGGTGTTCTTGTTTCATTCCTGTTTGTTTTTTGTTT
The DNA here is from genome assembly GCF_036850995.1 of Saccopteryx leptura. Classification (NCBI taxonomy): domain Eukaryota; kingdom Metazoa; phylum Chordata; class Mammalia; order Chiroptera; family Emballonuridae; genus Saccopteryx; species Saccopteryx leptura. Next base: position 38,965,500 of record NC_089505.1, on the reverse strand, counting down.
TATATTATACTTTTTAAATAAAAATTATTCCTTCATTTGTCATATAGAGCTTCTTATCATAAGGATGCTATCATCTCTGTCAGACTTGTTTATGATTTTAATTTCATTTGAAATGAATGGTAAGGCAAGGGTCATATCTTATATCTCTACATTCCTGATGCATAGTACATGTTAGGCACATAGTAGAGATTCCGGATAAATGTTAAATTAATAAATATATTGCCGGACCAGGTAGTGATGAGGCAGATAGAGCATTGAACTGGGATGCAGAGGACCCAGGTTTGAAGCCCTGAGGTTGTCAGCTTGAACTCAGGCTCACCAGCTTGAGCATGGGCTCACCAGCTTGAGCACGGGGTTGCTGGGCTGAGCATGGGATTGTAGACATGACCCCATGGTTACTAGCTTGAGCCCAAGGTCACTGGCTTGAATACCAAGGTTGCTGGCTTGAGCACAAGGTCAGTGGCTTGAGCAAGGGTTCACTAGCTCTGCTGTACCACCGCCCCGCCCCAACCCCTATCAAGGCACATATGAGAAAGCACTCAATGAACAACTAAGAAGACTAAGGAGCCGCAACGAAGAATTGATGCTTCTCATCTTTCTCCCTTCCTGCCTATCTGTTCCTATCTGCTTCTCTCTCTGTCTCTGTCACAAAATAAATAAATAAATATATTAATGTTCTATTTTTGTATACTCAGAGATATTTAACAAGAGTTAAGAGAATATGTCATTCACTACTACTCTTTTTCAGTGATGAGAAAATTGAAACTCAGGATAACTTTACCACTTTTCTGTTAAACAGTCTGGATTAGAGCCATGAAAAAAGCTAATGTCTTTCCAAATGTCTTTATTCTATTCTGTCTTGCAATGCTCTTTCTTCCTTCAGTCATTCATTTATTATGACATACATTTATGCTTTTATTCATTTTAAGGATTTTCCTTTTACAGCTATGCTAAATAATCATATTATCTGAAATAAATTTTCTACACAAGACACCATATTTTATAAGTTGGTTTAAATCTAGATAATGTGTTTACTACTTTAAAATAAATTTGTTATAATTTAGCAAGAAAAAATTTAATTTATTTAGTTGATTTTATAAACATTTTTTTATTATTATTAAATACAGAAAATGGTAAGATCCATTATAGACTTTTAAGTCATATTCTAGTTAACTTAAATTTGTTATTTAAACACCAAGGTTTTCAAATGTTTATGTGTTAAATATGCTTTGTGTCTTCTGTAGCAGAAAGGATGTGGATTTTACATTTGCTTTCTAAGCAAATTAATGATGTAGTTGGGAAGCATAGCAGGATATAGTGGGCTATAAAGAAACCAATTTAAGTAATTTGTGCAAATACTTAGAAGTTTTATGGATTAAATTACAGACAAATTTCCTACGACAAGGCAGCTTCCTCTCAGAGTACAACTCCAGCCATATTGATGTACAGATAGGCAATTAAAAAATTCAAATTAACAAATTAAGTCTCATGGGACTAAATCAGCTGATTTTATAATTTACTTTTTTTCTTTGACAACATTTTCCTCCAATTAAATATGCTAGCACTTAATAAAGCTGTCTTTCTTTCTCCTGTTATCACTGAAAATTTTTGCACAACTGTAATGATCCATGTTCCTTTCCTTTAAAGGAAATATAGTTCACTGGAGTGGTTGATAACAAATGTATTACAATCAACAGACTGAGATTTAATCCATAGCTGGGTGTGAGCTATGCATTAGCATGAAGTTACACTGCTCCTTTAAGCCTCACTTTACAGGTGAGAATGGGATAAGAATATATACTTTATATTGTTTTTATGAAGAAAAAATGAGGTCATGTGTTAAAAAGTATTTAGTACTTATTAAATGTTACCTAACTCTCTGTAGACTTATTTCCACTTTTACAAACACACAGACACCTTCTCTTAACCTGTATTTCTAAAATATGTATACTATTACTAATGACTATTTAAAATACTTTGTCTTAGTGACTCATTAAAACCCTCCCCAGAGGAGAACTATGCAATATTTAGATGGCAGGCAGTATACTGTAGAGCTTCACATCTTCATTATTTCAGTCAGACAAATAAAGGGTAATAAGGCAGCATAAGCAGCTAACTTGCCTTCTCTAAGCCCCAATTTCCTCATTCTTACAATGTATATTCTTACAATATACAAAGCTATATACCTTTGTATATAGCTACAAAGGTAATGTAGCTATATAAGTTGTTGAGTGGATTAATTAATAGAAAGGGCTAGCCCAGTGTGTGGAACATAGTAAATATTCAGTTAACATAACCTTCTATAATTATAACCATTATTATAAAATATATTTTGGAAAATGGATATAGAAATATGCCTTTGTGGAAAAGTATGTGCTTTCCTTGGTGTTAGTGGTAATACATTGGCAAATGTCTTTAACACTGAGATGGTCAACTGTGAAAACCAATTATCACACAATTATAAGCCTCCTCAATTAAGAAAAGATTAGGTTGTGTTTTTAAAACACCCACTAATATTTTATGCCAATCTCATCTGTGACGCAAATTAAAGAGACCCCAGTTAACAGTTGTTTAAGTCCTTTTCCTAACCCTCCCATCCATCTCTTTGGAGACACTCATAAGATTTGCATTAACACTTTCAAGTTGCATCTGGATAGAACCAATATGTGATCGTCCTCTTGCTACATTTCATTGACAGACACTACAACGTTTGCTTCTCATTGTATTTTTAAGCTTGTGTGTAAAAAAATAACTACTTCATGAGATATATGCCCATCTTTAAAATGGTAAAACCAAAAAGTCTGAGCATGTTGACTATCTCAAAAGGAGACCACTATATATTTAGCATGGTGAGAGAGCCACCATGGACTGGGGACCTTGCAAAATCCCCAGAGCCATCATGGACTGGGGACCTTGCAAAATCCCCAGAGACTCCTTTCAGCTCTGCCTAGCTATCGTGCAAGGAGAGCTGGAAACCAGCCAGTGTCACTGGAATCAAGTAAGAACTTTTCCGCTTTTTCTTCTCCTCTTCCACCCATCCCCTCCCAACTAGACAGCCAACCTCAGCTGTGGCAGAGATCTCTGTTGCATCAAGAGCTGTGAAACAGAGAATGACCAGCCCTCACCCCCTCTACCTTACCAGTCCTGGGTTCTATCCTTCAGCAAGTACAACTGTGCAAAGTGGAAGCAACAGCACTTTTGGATAAACATGAAGCTTTTAAAAATTATATGGAACTAGGCCTTCCAATTACAGCATCTCATCTGTCTTTCACCCCTTAGAGTGAGCTTTTTAGTAAGTAACAAAAAGCAGAAATGGCACAGAACCACTTGTGTTCTGATCCAGGGATAAGGAATGTTTTTTCACCTCAATAAATTTGAAAGACAGTAGGAGGAAAAAAAAAAACTAAATGGTATCTGATTAAATTCAGTCAGTCCTGCTTGTTTAACCTACAGCCACGATTGTTATATTTGAATTAAAAATAGGTTATTGAAAACTTAAAAACTCTGAAACTCAGGATTCCTAACATAAAAAATTAAAGACTATAAGGTAACAGAACCCACAGTTTTAAATGTTTAAGTCCAATACCCTCCAAAAGTTCTTTTTTGTATCTCTAGGTAAAGATGAAAAGAATTTGAGGACATAGGTTTTTGCATGGGTAGATCTCTGTAATTCTGTAATTGGTAAGTCAAGTGAAACATGGAAGAATCAATCGTTCTCCTTTTCTGGGCAGTGACTTAAATCTCTTCTATTAGGAAAGGAATGGATAAGGACTTTTCACTTCACTTAAAAAGGAGAGGGAACATATTCAAATTTTACATCAACTGTATTGCCCTTAGAAGTTTGGGACTGAATTCTATTTAACAAGGCACATCCTGTGTATGCAGAATTGAATCAATGCCTACCCTGGAAATAGCTTATCTCTCAGTCACTTGCTTTAAAATGGAAGCTGGTAGCTGTTAGACTTGAAAATAGTCTCAAAGGTATAGGAAGGAGAGCTAGCTTCCTTTCATTAGAACCAATGAAAAATAATTTGAGAATGTTGTTCTCTTCTCCTTGATAAACTGTAACCCCTTCCAATAAAGACAAGCCATGGGTTAAATTCATGCAAGAAACAAAATTATTGGTTGGGTAGCATTAAATATATTTTAGCAACACAGCTAGTTTATATCAGCTAAATCTTATGGTAAGGTTCCTTAGATGACTGAGAAAATTTGTAGCACATTATTTTGTCCTTTCTAAGCATTTATTATTTGAAATCTTAAATCAACTTATTTAACCATTATTTTCTCCATTTCAAAGCTTACAATGAATCTGGAAAAGTATATCTCTGGGGCCCTGGCCGGTTGGCTCAGTGGTAGAGCGTCAGCCTGGCGTGCAGAAGTCCCGGGTTCAATTCCCGGCCAGGGCACACAGGAGAAGCGCCCATTTGCTTCTCCACCCCTCCCCCTCTCCTTCCTCTCTGTCTCTCTCTTCCCCTCCCGCAGCGAGGCTCCATTGGAGCAAAGATAGGCTGGGCACTGGGGATGGCTCCTTGGCCTCTGCCCCAGGCGCTAGAGTGGCTCTGGTCGCGGCAAAGCGACGCCCCGGAGGGGCAGAGCATCGCCCCCTGGTGGGCAGAGCGTAGCCCCTGGTGGGCGTGCCCGGTGGATCCCGATCTGGCGCATGCGGGAGTCTGTCTGACTGTCTCTCCCCGTTTCCAGCTTCAGAAAAATACAAAAAGAAAAAGAAAAAAAAAAAAAGAAAAGTATATCTCTGGGATATGTATATACACATACACACACATATAATAAAATTATTTTTATTATTATAGCTGTTTTCCTACATTTGTGTGCACCCATCAAATGCTAACTACTTTACTTGATGACACTGATGTAGTTGTTTATGTGCAACGTACTAAATGATTTTTATATAATTGATAAAATTGGCTTTCACTTATCCACAGAACAACTACAAAATGAAATGACACAAACATTAGTCTTAGGAATTCTGCCATGAAATGTGATTATTTGATTCTGTGTTAGTGACAGATACTGTATACTCTAATGACACATTAGAAGTAAATAGCAACATTCAGTGACTGTTTTCTCGTTTTCAATTATTTTCAATGTTCTCTTTCGAACAAGCTCTCCCAGGAAAAAAATAACAGTGAAGAAAAGCACCAATTTGTTGCTTCCTGATTTCTTTTTAATCCTCATTTGTGATCAAAGTCCTAATGCTGTATTTACAAATGAAAGAATAGTATAGATAAAAATAATATATGGATCAAGGTGCAGGTGATGTTTTTAATTTCATACATACTTGCATTAAATTTCTGATTTATTGAGACAAAAATTGCAGAAATTAATAGAAGCAAGGATAATAGAGCAGAAGCAGAGAAACACATTAACTAGATTTTGTTCCCTTTGTTTGTACCCTTAGTTTCCATACATGGCAAGCAGTTACGGTGATAGAGTTCATGTAGATATTGTATACCTAGAGTTAAGAAAACTGCATAGAACTTGTTGAGTAACTGCTTTTAATATAATCATCAGCAAGGCCATGTCCTCAAACAAAGTCACTACTCAGATGTTTCTGAACAGGATCTCAAGTTATCTAGATGATATGTATATATTTAGATATATTCCTCTCATCTCACCTAATAAAATCTGAGCTTGTCTTTATTTATTGAACCTGTTGGGAGACTACACAGGTGCAAAAGAAGTGTATATATGATTTCACCCTGTCTTATTTCAGGGTGCTATAACAAATATACCATAGACTGGGTGGCTTACAAAAACAAACATTTATATCTCACACTTATGGGAGCTGAAAATGTCAAGATCAAGGTATTTGCAGATCTGGTATCTGGTGAGGACATGCTTTATGGTTTGCAATGTCAGTCTTCTCCCATGTCAAACAGCAGAGAGCATGGAGAGAGGAAGCAAGCTCTCTGGCATATTTTCTTACAAAATGCACAGAAGAGAGCTCCATCATCATGACCTAATCACCTTCCAAAGGTTCCACCTCCAAACATTACCACATTAGGAATATGGCTTGGCTATATACATTTTGGGGGGTAGACAAACATTCAGTCTACAGTATACTCTTAAATCATTTGCAAGTCCTGGCCAGTTTGCACAGCTGATAGAGCACTGGCTCGGCATGCAAATGCCCCAGGTTTGATCCCCGGTCAGGGCACACATGAAAAGTGACCATCTACTTCTCTTCCCTTTCTACCCCCTTTCTCTCTCTCTCTCTCTAAAATCAATAAATAAAAGCTTATTTTTAAAAAGATAAACTTGGTTTTAAAAAAGAAGTAGTGCTTTTGATTGGGAGAGTAGGGATGGAGACAAGGGAGGCAATAGCGAGTAGGAGAATATTCCAGTAGAGAACTGAACAAAGAGGATGTGAAGGACTAATTTTAAAATATCTAAAAGCATGCTGCTGGCATCATAGTATTGATATGTGCAATATTGAGGTTTCTGAATGCAGACTGCACAGCAGCCTTTACTAATGGACAAGTCAGGTAACAGCAGACAGAATTTCTGAATATCAATGAATCTCTGGCAAGTATTAGAACTATTGTATATTAACATAAGATTTTGTTTCACCCTTTCTTTTGGACACAGACTGTATGTTTTTTTTATTAAATATGTGAAGAATGTATTTTTTTATATTTTAAAGATAAAGTAAGAAATAGTTATTTTTTGTAAATGATATTAAGGAAAACTAAATGCCTAAAATAAGTTTGGAAAAGGATATTATAAACTGTTAAAATATAGCCTGACCTGTGGTGGCACAGTGGATAAAGTGTCGACCTGGAAATGCTGAGGTCGCTGGTTCAAAACCCTGGGCTTGCCTGGTCAAGGCACATATGGGAGTTGATGCTTCCAGCTCCTCCCTCCTTCTCTCTCTCTGTCTCTCTCTCCTCTCTCTCTCTCTCTTTCTCTCTCTCTCTGTCTCTCTCCCTCTCTCCCTCCTCTCTAAAAATGAATAAATAAAATAAAAATATATATATAATCAGTTTTTTTCCCCTTTGATAAAATCTTTGATTATTAGTAGTTCAAGTAAAGTAGGAAGGGAGCATTCTATTGCTTTCCGATGGAACTATCTAATACACATAAACTAATTGAATGGTATAAAGTTTTCAGGATCTCTAAATTATGTTTTATAACATTTTAGACATTACTAAGATTTATAAGGCTTAACCATTTAATTATAAATACATACAGAAATTTGGTTAAAGTCTAGAATATTACAAGACAATTATTTTCACATTTGTTTAGCCAGTCCCTTTAAAACAAACCAAATTGGAAGAGCTGGAGCCTAAAACTGACATTTGTAATACAGAGAGGCAGTAGTTTATAAAGTGGATTTAAAGAAACCCCAGTCACATGCTGCTTTTCTAAATCAACTTTCCTGTTAACATGTTTTTGTTACCTGAAAATATGATTCAAAAATTTTCTTTAATGTTATAGTGTAAGTACAATTGAGTAATAGAAAGAAGGTCTAATACAGGGGTCAGGAACCTATGGCTCACAAGCCAGATGTGGCTCTTTTGATGGTAGCATCTGGCTCACAGACAAATCTTTAATAATAAAAAAAACGTTAAAAATATAAAACATTCTTATGTATTACAATCCATTCATTTCCTACTTAGCTCATGTTCATGGTTGCGGGTGGCTGGAGCCAATCACAGCTGTCTTCCGGGACAACACTAAATTTTTATTGGATAATGCGTAAGGTACACAGGTCATTGTATGGCTCTCATGGAATAACATTTGAAAATATGTGACGTTCATGGCTCTCTCAGCCAGAAAGTTTCCTGACCCCTGGTCTAATACATCTTGAGTATCTGTCCCTTTCTTTTATTCACAGTGCTACTGGTCTAAACTACTGCCTAAACTAAAGCATAGTAGCTTAGCTAATTGCTTCCATTTCCTTTCCTTCCTACCTCCCCCCCACCAACACACCTTTCCCTATACCAGTGGTTCTCAAACTTTTTGAAGTCAGGGTACATTTAAAATCCTACAAATAATTTTAAGTGTAGGTGCACTATATACAAATTTCTGAGAAATCTGTTATAATAATTAAGTCAAATATTAAAGAAAAAAATATAAAGTCCAAGCGTGCTTTTATGGTAATTAAATGAAATAAATATGACAATATTAAATTTATTCTGACATTAAAAAACATTTTTATGTTACATTTTTTGAGTTATGCTTTTTAGAATTCATAAAAAAGGGGTAAAAAAAATTTTTAAATGACAAAAATGTTATCTTTTTATATATATAGATACATTCTTAGTAAGATTTAGTAAATTCAGCAGGTCCCGGCACAAATGTGTTAAGTATTTTCATTGTTGTGTTTATGAGAAACATGAGTCTGATGTGTCCTAGTGATCTCTTCAATGTTTGGGCATATATTTGAAAGGCAAACTCTTATATCATTATTAATACATTGAAGAATTCCTCTCTTTTTACTCTTGTGTTGAGGGTAGAAAATCCTAATTCACATAAATAGGATGTTGAAAATTGTAGTGAAATGTTCAAAGCTTTTTAAGATATTGCCACATGTTCTTCTTTTATTGAAATCCAAAAGGCTTCAAGAGACAATTCCTTATGTTTAATCATCAATCCACGATCAGTGGATATAACTGCCAGTTCTTCTGTTAATGTTAAACCAAAATCACTTGAAGCTTCCATGAATGGGTTTCTAATCCAATCATATTATTCAGTGTTAAGTGATGGAAAATGCTATAAATTAAATTCTGTCCATCAGCCTTCAAGTCCTATTTTTTTTACACTTAACTTTTGCTCACTTCCAAAATCATATTCTTCAATATCACACTTCTTTTTGAGAAATCTATCCATTTTTTGGGGGTGTATGTATCTAAAAATAATATACTAATGTGTTAATAATAAATATAATAATGATGTGTTAACAAAAGAGCAGTATTTTCGTAATGAAATGGTATGATAGAGTAACTGTATTTATTTTTATATTTGGGCACATGCTGTGAACCAGCACAGCTAGTAATTCCAGGTTCCAAGTGAGAACGGTACAGAATTAAGAAATACGCAGAATTAAGAAAATACGGGGTCCAGAGGGCCCTGTAATTGCTACTGGCAAGAACAAAGCGTGCCCAAAAACCACATCTTGCTATATTTATAGGGAAAAGTGAGGCCATTAGCAAATCAATGGTCTATGATCATGTTTCCAAGGCAACCCAAGAATTTTACCAAGTGCAGAAAACCCCCACCATACATATCATCTTAACTTTACACCAAACAAAGGATAGAAGAAACTTGCCTCCAGTCTTTCCGGGGAACATAGAGGGTAGTGTAAATAATCCAGCACCACAGCTTAACAGCCTTTTGCAACCTAATCAGGTAAGTGAGGTGGGGGGTTGGGCAGACTGTCAGTTTACAGCCAATTTCCTACACCTCTGTCCCCCAAAACTCTAAACTCCAAAAACCCTGTTGGTTTTTTGGTGCCCAACAGGCACATATTTCTCTGGAATACCATAGGATGCACCTGGAAATTTTCTAGGGCACACCAGTGTGTCCTGGTGCACACTTTGAGAACCACTGCCCTACACATATAACACAGGCAAACTAATAGTCATTCAGGTCAGTGAAAAAAAGCATAAATGATAATGTTACAAATATGCTCCTAATATTTCTTGGATTCCGCCTTATTATTATATAAAATGTGCAGTAAAATCTAAAAAATGAACTTTCAAAGGTTTATGGTGCTGGGAATGTGATATTTCCTCTTTCTATGGAAGCAGAGGATATTAACATGTTGATACATTTGCTAAGCACAACATGTCAAGGAAATGATTTAGTCCACTCTTCATTATATTTGTAAATCATCACTTGGGGAATAAAATGTAAATAATCTAATCTATGAAATAGAAATTCATTTGTATTAACTTGTGCTTTTAGTATGTGTGGCCTCTTAAATGTATTAGGAAGGAAATTGTTTCTTTGAATTACAAATGAAGCAATAGGAAGCAATAATGGGATTGGATTGGGAAGTGAATGTAATTAAGGGTGTCTAATGGCATATGATATTCACCCTAGAAAATACTTAAAGGATCAGATCTCCCCTTCCCCTTCACCGAAAGGGAAACTTGTCCAATATTTCAAAGGCAGAGCCTCAAAACTCAGTTCCCCCTCTATGTTATCCAGCCAGCTCTCATTCCTGAAGAAGAAAGCTAATATCTTTCAGGCAATCAAAGATGTCACCTTCAGATAGGGAGGGGAAAGGTCAGAGTTGACTATATAGGCATCCTTATAGCCTTTCAAACCATGGGAGTGGATAAATAATAGAGGGAGAGAGTACAGAGAAGAGAAGTCAACCAAGGACTGAATTTTGTAGACTCCCGCATTTACAGAGACAGAAAAAATGGTGAAGAAACACATAGTAAATCACACAGAAAACTGGGAATGTGTGGTAACATGAGAGCTGAGAGAACATAAAAAACATTCAAGGAAGAGGATATTGACAACTTTGTAAACGACTCCCACTGAGAGATGGAGGTAGATTAGGGAGGAGAAAGCACCACCAGTTTTGCCAGGAGGAACGATTGGTAACAGTTTTAGTCACTGGGTACAGGTAAAGCCTAACTGAAGTGGTGTGGAAAATGGAAGGCCAGGAGATCAAAGAATCAGGAGCTACAAACCGCTCTTTCAAGAAGTTTGGCTACATAGTAGCTAGAAGGTGACATTAGATCAAAGGTATATATTTTTTCTTTCTTTTTTTAATAATTTTAGACATAATAGAAGAACAACAAAAATAGTACAGAGTTCCCATATACCCTTCTCCCATCTTCCTCTTTGTTAATATATGATATGGCTTAGATCATTTATTAAAACTAAAAAATTACCTTAAAACTTATCCTTGGTGCAATACTATTAACTAAGCTGCAGAATTTGAGTGTTTCAACTAATGCCTTTTTTCTCTTCCAGGATCAAATTCAGGTGCCACATGGCATTTAGTTGACAGTCCTCCCTAGTCTCCTCCAATCTGTGACAGTTTCTCAGTCTTCCCTTGCCTTTCATGACCTTGACACTTTTGAAGCAGACAGGTTGGTTATTTTGTGGAATGGGCTTCAGTTTTCATTAGTCTGATGTTTCTCATGATCAGATTGAGAGTATGTATTATTGAAAAAGATTCCACCAAGGTGATGTGCCCTTCCCAGTGCTACCAATCAGGGGACGCATGAAGGCGACCTGTCTTCTGGGCATTTTGACAGTGATTACTTGTCTAAGGTCAAAGGCGGATTTGACAGCGGGTGCACCTGGCATGCACCCTGGACCCTGACTTCTGAAGGGCCCTGCAAAACCCCAACTTTACACTTGTTTCTAATGTAAGAGGCCCAGTATTTTTTTCAGTGCCCAGGGCCTCAACCACCCTTAATCTGCCTCTGGCTAAGGTGGTATCTTCCATGATTTTTTTTTGTCAAGTTACTACTTTTTTCTTTGTAATTATTAAATGTTTTGGACGAGATACTTTGAGATCAAGCAAAAATCCCGTTTTTCTGTAACCTTTCATAAATTTTAGCTCCATCAGTGGATCTTGCCTATGGCAAACATTACTGTGGTGTCCTAATGGTAATTTCTCCCATCAAGTACTAACCAGGCCCAACCCTGCTTAGCTTCCAGATCAGGCAATATCGGGCACTTTTGGGGTGGTATGGCCATGGATTCTAATGGTCATTTCTATTTTCCTCATTCATCTTACATTTATTACTTGGAATTCTTTTCTAGGTAAGAAATGTCACTTTGTCCCCATTTACTTAGGTAGTTCATTAGTTATTTAGTTATATCTTTATATCAGTATGAACTGATATACTTTGTATATTGTTTTGCTTATTATCCAATACTATCATGTTTTATTCTGTTGTTCCAGTTTTAAAAAATCTAGTCATTAGAGACTTTTTCGGATTGTCTCCTCTGACCTGTTTGTATGCTCCAATTCTTTCATTTTTCTTTTTCTTTTAATTTTTAAAAACTTTCACTGTATCTTTGTGTGTAGTGGGGCCCTCAGGTTATGACACAGTTCCATTCCTACAACAGTGATGTAACCCGAATTTTGCTGTAAATCGAAACACATCCTAGCCTAAGTCACTTACCTATCCTAACACAGTTGTAAAACCATAATCTAGAACATAAAAACAACTAAGCCACACAAAAAATAATACTACATATTCTTCCGCAATGCACAACCAAACTAGTTTGCCCATGTTGTCTATAAGTACGAGGCTAATGGGTCTAAGCTGTAACACTAACATCTCAACTTTTATTTAAAAGTTTTTATGAGAGTGAGCATCATAAACTCTAAATGTATGTCAAGACTGTCATAACCCGAGGACCCCCTGTACTTACATATATGTACATTTCCTTACTTTCTGGCAGCACTAGATGCTGATCACATATTTTCCCTAACTCAGCCTTGCTCCTTTTATTGGAGAATAGTATTTAGAAACTGCCATCTGGTCGTAGTTATGTTCAATGTTACCATAGTGTAATACATTGTAGCCGCAAAGGTAACTTTTAAGATGAAAGATAAAAAACGCTTATGTATCTTTTTGATACATAAAAGAAAGTGAGAAATTGATTATGCAGGAGTAGTACAAGTTTTAGGGATAAATTCTTTAAGAACAAATAGTGATGAGCTACAAGTGGAGGAGCTGGCCTTTGATAAAAACTGGGACATATTTATTATAAAAGAATAAAAGAGAGAACATGGGTTCAGATTCAAATAAATTTTTATTTTGGTAGAAAACTAGAAAGTTTCTATTTGTTTTCCTGATGTTAATAATTTATTAGGAAAAATCATCAGCTCAGATTGAAAAGTGATGGAATTTCGAGGGGAGAGAAAATGTTAGTAAGCATGAAACCTAATATAGTAAGGAATTGAAGTAGAATTATGAAGTATCATGGATTGCCATTTTGAGATTTTTTTACCATAATGCAAAATATCAACCACATGGTAATTTGTTATAGGCACTGACTAAACAGATAAATTTGATTAACCTAAAATTGAGTTTTTTTCCTAGTGACTATAATTTAAAAGGAAGTAGGCAAGGGAGATAAAGGTATTTGTATCAATAAGTCAACCTTTCAGGTTGTAATGGTAAGCCATGGAATTAAAACAATAAGGGAACTAAAGGGATAAAATGGACTATTGTCATAGAAAAAACATTTGGTTTTGTTTGTAGCTATAAGTTAATTTACATAATTAGTTTAGGACTGTATAACTGAAGTTGAGATGTATAGAGAATTTCTAACAGGTATTTTCCTTTCCCTTTAAATAAAGGTCACACCCACAGTGCTACCATCTTTCCTAAGTTTTCACTCCTTGACCTTGTTAGTTGACCTCCTCTCTCTTGCTTGTCTTAGTCTCTGACACGCCTTTCCTGCATCACCAGTTTCTACCATATCTCAATATTTCAGCACCATTTCTCAGGAGAGGATGCAATTATTTTCTAAGCAGTTGAAGAAGGTGGGAAAAAAAAGGGAAAGAAATACTACTGCTTTCAAAGTCACAAACATTTCACCCAAGCTTTTGTGGGGACTATGGTGGGCTCCCACAAGATCACTAGAATAACAAGTTTGAGAATCACTGACAGTGTCATTGCCACCATTCTATCTGAAAATATTTCCTCTATCCCAGTCAAGGTCATATAAATGAAGCCAAAAAAAGTAAAAATAAAACCTGTTCTGTAGCAGACTCCATTAACTGATCCAAAAACGAATTGATGAGAGGATGTGGTTTAATTTTTCCCTGTTCAGAGTCATTACTTTATGAGACGTGTTTGGTCACCTTTGATGTGTCAGCTAAATGGCTGTTTCTAAAATTACCTTGACCATTATTCATGAGCGTGTCAGTAATTACTCAGTGGTTAATGAAGTTGGTTTCCAGTTGATGATCGTTAGAAATTGAGCGTGACCCGTTACACAACAGCATCCTGAGCAGAAATCTCAGATTTACCCACTGTGGGCTCACTGGACTTGGTTCTGACCTGAAAACACTATTAATAGCTCTGAAAAGAGAACTTTTTCTAAAAGAAACTTTCCTTGGCATGCAGAAATCCCGATTTGTATTATCTACTAGTGGTACTACTGGTAATATTCTGACTCTCTGTGCACGAACTAAATTATGTAAGTACTTTAGGGTACGTACTAGTTTTATATCTGCCTCTCTCAACTAAACTTCAAAACCTGTGAGTGTGGAGACTAGACTGTTTGCCTTGATTTCCTGAAGCTTGGCAAATACTGCATGCACAGTGGGCACTCCAATCAGAATGAGTCAGGCAAGCGCTTCTCTGATATCCAAAGTTAGGGAAATTGGAGCAGTCCTTTAGCTCATGCCCTTGTTAATCTAAGTCAACTCAGACCACTTATTTATACACACAGAAAGGTCTACAAAGGTTTATAGTGTTTTAGATGTGAAAGAAACATTGAAGACCATATCATCTGGCATACTCTTTTATATAAAGGCATAAAAACTATCTAAAAGGGTTAAGTAAATTCTCCAATATAACACAGAGAGTGAACCCAAGCCAGGAAAGCTGCTGAGTTAAACATTTAGGGAAAAAAAAATTGGCCAATAGAAGGAAAGAGGATCTCAGAATCAGGGTTTAGGGATCAAGCCATTTGCTTAGTGGAAAAAGAAATCAGTCACTCATTTCTCATACATTTTCCATTTATTTCCTAGATCAGAGCCTGGACATTTCAATGGATTAATTTAGGCATAATGCTTGGTCCCTAAATGTGTTGATACAACTAGAAATTTATAAAAATTTAGAAGGAATTCTGCCCTTGTGCCATTATTTGAATAATTTTATATTTCTCTGTCCTTTACTTCAAACTGCTCAATTAAAGACTACTTTGGAAGGCAAGAAGAGGATTTTTCAAAAATTCAATTCTTTTTTTCTCCTTGATTTAAAGACAAAAACAAATCTGCTCTCTGGAATTATTTAGGAATTGGAGATGTCTATATCATTTCTAGTCCTTTCTTTGAGCTCAGAAATATTTAATAGCAAATGGAGGAGAAATTTTAAAATCAGAGCTCCTTTAGCAGAATGTTTTGAAATTCAGCAATGAGTCCTTATTGGGCAAAACCACAAACAGTGTCAGATTTGTTGTCAGAATTTGTGTCAGTATTATGCTATGATCCCTAGATTATTAGGGTGAAAAAACTAACATTTATTGAACATCTACTATCTGCCAAACAGTTAGGGGTTTTATATACTTACCTCATTTGATCTTCTCAGAAACCGAAGGAAGTATATATTTTTGGAACATTAGGCCCATTTTTCAGCCGCATTAACAATAGAGAAATAACTTGACTAATACAGCAAGATTTAATTCAATGCCTCATCTGTCTAACTCCAAAAGTTTTACCTGCATCTGGTAGAAAGTCTTTAGATTTAACAAACCATGTTTTCCTGAGGTAAAGAGGGGGCAACGTCTTGACTTTCTAAAATCATTATTTTATTAAATCATCAGAAGCCCATATTCTCTTTATTGCATAGTCAGTAGATAAACTGGTATTTTTAAATTAGAGTGGAGTATGCCCTTTTACAACAGGAAAATGGGAAAATATGAGTTCTCCTTATGCCAGTGAAAAATGTGATTATCATAAACAGGAGTACACTCCAGAGGCAGTTGATCTTGGTATATAGATAGCTACGACAGAAATGACAGCTCAACTTTAATTCAGTCAAAAGTAAAATCATTGTCTTTGCTAAATTTTCTTCAGACTTCAATTGGGCAGTTCCAAATAACTCTATCAAGGAAGTAAACGTCCTCCCTTTCCTGGGGGTCCATTTCACAGCTAACTGCTCCTGGCAGGAACAATGAGAATCAATGTTGCTCTAAACCAGCTTTTCTGCTGCCAGTGTTGGGGACTGGTCTCCTGCTGTGAAGTGGTTTTAAGCCAAGACCGTTTCTGCTGTGTTCTCTGGTGCGAGCATAGAGTTTCAGCCAAATGTGTACTATGAGCCTGAATGGATCTAAACTCCCTCGTAGGGAAGGACCCTAAACTGTCTCCAAGTAGCCTGATTACCTGCTCTGCCCAGAGGAACGCCACAGTCCAGAACCAATCTTTCATCATCTAACATAAATTTATTCTTTTCCAAAACTGATACTATTTTTTGCTCATGAGCCCCACCATTATGGGGAAGGCAAGTCATATAATTTAAAATGGCCAGTTAAGGGTATCTCTTTTTGGTTAAAATTTGTTTAGATTAGGTGCAAGTTGTATGTCAATTCACAGTTCAACTCAAGATGAGCACTGTTCGCCCTTTCCTCTTTCTTCTTCCAGGATGCTTTCTGAGCTTTGGGCAAGGACAGTGCAAGCTTCTCGGGCATGTAAGAAGCAAGTGGGGAGGCTGGTTTTGCCCTGGTCTGTGTGCCAGTCTCAGCTGCAGGGTGAGAGGTGGTCTTTCCGTGCATCCTGCTGGCATCTGCCGCTGGACTCCCTGCTGGAGTAACTCAGAGGCTGGTCTCTGCCTTCAGGGACTTTCAGATGCAACTGAGTTTAGATGTCGCAGGGTCTGATTCTCCTTAGGTCCCTCAGACAACTCACAGTGAAACCTTCCAACACAGTCCTACTTCTCTGATGGGGCCCCCAGCACATTCCCCACTTAGAATCCCAGCTTCTCTCTAGGCTCATCATGGGCTACAGAGGAACCTCTAGGTCACTTGTACTCTGAGCACAGGCTGTTGGTGCACGGCTACACCTTGGTGGGATGGCATCGGTCCTTCAATGTCAGAGTATACGGCAAATGCCTCCCTGCTTTTAACTTCTTATTAAACCCATCAAACACCTATTACCTCTGGGACTTTGCACATGATGACAGTCTGACTTTCCTGCCTATGTTTCACAATCCTCAGAGCTGAAGCAGTAGACTTTATCCTGTATGCTATGTGACAAGATTTATCAAAACTCTTTACTTTTGACAGGCAGTAAAATTCTGTGATGTCCTCTCTACCTCTGCCATGTAAAATGCTATGATGTACTCGGAAAGGTCTGGCTCTTCATGTAGAAACAGATGATTTTTTTTCTAAATAGACTATTATATTCTCTTTTCCTAAGTCAAGGATTTCAAAACTCTTTATCACTGTGACTCAAGAATTCTCTTTTATATATCAGATTTGTGTCTCTTTGTTTTTCTTTGCACTTCTGCTTCTATTATCAATGGATGATCCTGTTGGAATAAAAGGTAATTAAGTCAAAAGGCAAAAAGTTATTAAGATGTTAAAAAAAAATTTATATTTGGTAATCCAAACAACCCTATCTAACTTGATTTCTGAATTATGCTAATTATATGAACCAATTTGCTCTCACTAAGAAACAAAGGACATAAAGGAACATAAAGTATCTTTTATTTAGCTCTTATTGAAACCAGACCCAGAAAGGAACTCTATCAAAGTTAAGTGGAGGTTTTAGTCACCAGGCCTCTACCCTTTATCTACTTTAAATTAAATCACCAGTAAGTTGAAACACTCAGTTTGACCTTTAGTGAGTAGTTGGTGGTTGTTTTCTTGGCTTTTATCAATAGGAAAGTCATATAAGAAACTTCTAATTTTGTATCAATTATTTGTCCATTATGTTATTGACTTTTCTGTGTGAAAATATAGATTCTAATAATGAGAAAACATCTGTATCTTTTGAGAAATTAACCTACTTTTATCTTTTGTCCTCCTTGTTCTGTTTGTGTATATCTTCTTATTTCTACTTTTATCCTGACTTGAAGTAAGCTCAAAGACCAATGTGATTCTTAATCATTTTAACCTTTCTTTCTTAGGAAGACATTTTACATTATTATATCTATGTCCTTCTTAGCCTCTTGAGGTATAGATTGGTTAATATAAACTTAACCTCTACACACTTCCATGAGTTAGGTATTATATGATTTACAGATAAGAAAACTAAAATTTACAAAGTTTTTTGTTTGTTAAGGTTTTGTAGCTGATCATTTATAAAGATGGGGTTAAGAATCTAGCTTTAAGACTCTACATCAGCCATAGCCAGTGCTTCAGTGGATAGAGCATCAGCCTGGCATATGGACATCCCAGATTCAATTCCCAGTCAGGGCACACAAGAGAAGCACTCATTTGCTTCTCTCCCTCTCTCTCTTTCCTTCTCTGCCTCCCCCCCTCGCATAACCAGTAGCTTGATTGGTTCAAGCATGGCCCTCGTTGCTGTGTATAGCTCTGTCAGAGCCATGAACTCAGGCACTAAAAATAGCACAACACTTGAGCATTGGCCCAAGATGGGGATTTCTGGATAGATCCCAGTCAGGGTGCATGCAGAAGTCTGTCTCTCTATCTTCTCTCCTCTCTCACCTAAAGAAAAAAAAAAAGGACTCTACATAATTTCACCAAGAATGTTTTTTATTTTCAAAGAAACACAATCTCTTATTTAATGACCCAAACCTTAACTGTCCAATATGTGATATAAAAAAATACACGATTAAGAAATTGTTTCTAATATATGCTTATATATGATTCAAATACCATATTCATTTTTCTTTACCCTATTTTAAAGCATTTTACCTGATGTAACAGTGTCTAAACCAATGTATTGGCTAACAATTAACTTTGATAAAAACCAGAACAAAGACCTGACTGCTATTGCTTCAGACTCTGATACCAATGCTTATTTATTATTGTATAGTAAGATGCAGAAGATATACCCATAACATGAACATAGCCAAATATTGATGACTACTTTTCTCGTGCTATTATAGATTAGCTTCAATAAATTATGGTAAAAAAACAGTCCGATTATGGAGAAACGTCTCTACACCTTGATTCATCAAACCATACATAGTGGAAAAGGATTTTAACATTTAAGAATTTACTATTCAGGGTACAAAGAAATAGAGTTGTTGTTCTTTTTTAAAAAGATGGCTTATCCTGTTCATAGAGAAAAAAACTCTTTGGGTTATATTTATTTTATAGCTCCATGCTGAAAAGGCACAACTTTCCTTTTTTAAAGATAATCCTACTTTTCCAATCGTGTTTGTGGACTAAAGCTCTCTTTTGATTCAAGTAATGGTGCTGATTAAGAAAAACAAAGCAGAACAAAACAGAAGCCCGAAACCTCTGTAACTGAGTTTTTAACAAATTAGTACTATCCCTAGAGACAACAGGAACCCTGACAGGAAAACAAAGAGGAATTAAGTAGCACTGTCACTGGCTTTTCCCTCCTTGGGACTTTCTGCAGGATTCAGTGTAATCTGAGCTTTTTCATGTTTATTTGCTTCTCCTCTGAGATAATCCTGCTTTATATAAGGACAGACCTAAAGCATAATTTACAATGTCTGACTGCTCTAAGAAAACTAGAAGCTTCCTACATAGTTGTTTTATGTACGATGGCTTAAAGAAAGGGCTTTCTTATTAGAAAGGCTTTTCTCCCTGTTATTAACAGTGTATCACCTTGAATTAATACTATTTCATTTCTAAAGTGACTCATTCTGATGAAAAATGAAGGTACTGTGATTTTAAATTATCATAGAAATATGAGCTTAAGCATTAGTAGTTATCCCTAAATCTGCAAATAACCTGGTAACCCATATATTACATGACATAAAATGTATTGCTTTTTAGATCAAACAGAAAAGACATTGTGTTATTCTTTATGCTTCAAAATCCATTAACTTTTCTCTCCCAAGAGTACATAATCTAAATCTGAACCTTTCTCTGTTCAGTTTATGATGGTGATGGGACCTGCAAGGGAGAAAAGCAACAGGTAATGGTGCTATTTATAAAAGGCCAGACAAAATGCTTTTGTTTCTTTGCATCAGGTTCATACTTATTCCTGATTTATGTGTAGTTTCATAGTTCTCACAAGGGTATTCAGACCAGTATAGGTATGAAATACACAGTCAAGGTATAATGGAAGATCCTTTGTTGAACAGGTGAACATAAGCTTGTGATATTATTTGTAAATTACAAATTAGTCACCTTACTTCTAGACTCTCTTATCTACTCCATTTTTTTTCTTTCACTGATCTTCCCTTCCCCTCAAAGAGGTTAGCCTTCTGGCTTTCTAAGTCTCCATCTTTATCAAACCAAGAAAGGAATCACTTTGATTATAATTCATGTTGATAAGGTAACTATGCCAGATATTTATATTTTCAGTTCTATTTGTAGAATGACAATCCTGGTATTTGTTCAGGATGCCTCAAAAATTATGCTAGGGACTGACTGAGAGGGCAGACCTATTTAATAATGTAGGAGACTTCAGTGAAAATGCTTCAAAATGTCACTGTGCACCCTGGCCAGTTGGATTAGTAGTAGAGCATCTGCCTGGCATGCAGAAATCCTGGGTTTGAGTCCCAGTCAGGGCACACAGGAGAAGCAACCATCTACTTCTTCACCCTTCTTCCCCCCCCCCCTCTCTCCCTCTTTCTTGCTCTCTCTCTGCCCCTCCTTTAGGTTCAAGCGGTTGGAGCCAGTTGGCCCCGGGTGCTGAGGATGGCTCTATAGTTTTGCCTCAGGAACTAAAATAGCTCGGTTGCTGAGCAACAGAGCAGCAGCCCCAGATGAGCAGAGCATCGCCAGGTAGGGGGCTTGCCAGGTGGATTCCAATCGGGGCACATATGGGAGTCTGTCTTTGCCTCCTCACCTCTCACTTAATAAAAAAAAGAAAATTTCAGTGTGTTTCAGCACAGATTCTTTTTCTTGTTTATCTCCCTGCCTTAACACATTATTGGTTTAAGGAATACTTATTGGGATGATTTAAATTTTCAGCTATCAGGGTAGGATGGAGAATGGTTGACTACAACGATGAGCAATACGAATTTATTCTCTACCTTCATGGAGCTTATATAAAGTCTTTTGCAGAAGAGAGCAAATAACGACAAGTATAATGAGTGATATGAAAGATGAAGCCAGTCCTATATAGCAGGACTTATAGTTTTGCATAGTCTTTTTTTTGTTTGTTTGTTTTGTTTTACAGAGACAGAGAGAGAGTCACAGAGAGGGATAGATAAAGACAGACAGACAGGAATGGAGAGAGATGAGGGGCATCAATCAGTAATTTTTCGTTGCGACATCTTACTTGTTCATTGATTGCTTTCTCATATGTGCCTTGATCGTGGGGCTACAGCAGACCAAGTAACCCCTTGCTTGAGCCAGCGACCTTGGGTCCAAGCTGGTGTACTTTGCTCAAACCAGATGAGCCTGCACTCAAGCTGGCGACCTCGGGGTATCAAACCTGGGTCCTCCACATCCCAGTCCAAAGCTCCACCCACTGCGCCACCGCCTGGTCAGGCATTTTGCATAGTCTTAAAATTTGTCCCAGGTCTGGTTGGTTTTCTCAGTGGGTAGAGCATCAGCCTGGCATGCAGATATTCTGGGTTTGATCCCCAGTCAGGGCACACATGAGAAGCAACCTTCTGCTTCTCTTTCCCTCTCTCTCCCCCTTCTCGCTCTCTTCCTTTCTCACAACCAGTGGCTCAATTGCTCTGAGTGTCAGCTCCAGGTGCTGAGGGTAGCTCAGTTGATTTGAGCATCAGCCACAGACTGGGGTTATTGGATGGATCCTGTTTGGGACAGATGCAGGAATCTGTCTTATCTCCTCTCCTCTCACTTAAAAAAAATGTTCCAAAGAAGTGACAAGTTGAGACTAAGGTGACTCTCAGGTGTCATGGATCAGTGTCCACAGCCCTTGCTGATAGACTGCTACTATCTCTACTTATCCCTCCTCAACATGGTGACTCTGCTGGGATAGTCTTTAAAACTCTTCACATAAATCCTAACTTCATGTTTTCTGAGCACATAAGGGGATTGATGATACTTCCCCTTCAGAGGTAAGAGGGGGGCTGAGGTGGTGGGAAGTATTGTGATTCTCTTAGGGCAATAAAATGTGAGAATAAAGTGACATACATCACCTCTAGGTAGAAGCTTTAACGGTTGGCAAATGCTTTGTCACATTTTTTTTTTCTTCCCCCAACAATACTACAATGGAATGGATGCCAAACCGTGGCTCAACTTGAGTTTTAGTGTGAGAACGATGGCAATGTAGAGCAAAGTCCCCAGCTAGCCTATGATAGACATGGAACATGAGTAAGAAATAATAAATCTTGGTTTCCTAAAGCCATCAAGATAATGGGCTGTTCATTATCAAAGCATAACCTAGTCTATTCCGACTGGTACATCTGCCTGCACTTTAGTTTGTGCAGTCTCAAGTCATATAGCCCCGTATGAGCATCCACTTAAAGACCTTCAGGCCAGAAAGTGACATAGTGACTATCTATGGTGTTACAAATATAACATTGTGTTTTAAAGTATTATATTATTTATTGGCAAGGCAGTATAACATAATGGAAAACATGTACTCTTCGCCTGCCTGAGTTTGAATCTTGAATCTCATATTTATTAGCTGTGTGACCTTGGTAAAGTTATTTAATACCTCTGTATCTCTGTTTCCTCATGGTTAAAATGATTATAACAATGAGGCTAATCCATGTGAATGTTATAAGGATTACGTAACAACCATGTCTGGCACATAGTATCACTCTGTAAGAATTCACTATTTCGACATGACAATAATTTGACATGACACTAAATTTGACATGGAAAAATTCCACCTTCAAACTAATAAGCGTAAACTGTAGTAGTAATTTTTGTTGCTTATCACATTTTATCACAGAGCAATGAAATGGAGTATTTTCAGAAGATTGTTCTTTGTTTAAATCAAGAACTGAATAATGACAAAGAGTGAGTGTATCATTTAATACCAAGAGCATCTGAACACTCTCACATCTGGAATGTGATTGCCTATTAGAAGACACTTGGAAGGAGACAGATGATTAAGGCATTAGACATTTGACCAAGCCTGGTAACCTTTTAGACTCAAAGGTGATAGGAAAGCAAGAATCTCTGGGCAGGTCACCTAGAAGCAGAGGCTAGGTTCTCTGAAGTACCCTCATCAGCCTTGATATGAGTCACTGTCTTGCTTCAGGGCATAGAGCGACATAGACATGCACAGTGATTACTGAGAAAAGTCTGGAGTAAGAGAAACCATGCTATCCTAGGAAACCTTAGGATCCCAGATGCCTACAATACAAAAAAACCAAATCTGTAACTGGAATAATTGGTTTTAACATGTCCTTCAAGCCATCTAGCCAACATATCTGTATAGTGTATATAAATATCCCACCGCCATTCATCATCTTTTTGCCGTGACATTTGCAATCTCCTGTTATATGTAGTCAACTATTATGTTAAACCTGGCCAATTTTGCACATTTAGATGGCATTGTGAAGTGTCACAGCATTTGATGAAATGCTAAGATTGTAAATTGCAATATGGTCTGTGGAAAAAATTATTTCAAAAACATTAAATGTGTTTTGTTGCTTAGCTCTCTTTCTCTTTCTTTCTCTCTCTCTTCCTCTCTCCTTCTGTCCCGCACTCCCTTTCTCTGAGTACCATTCTCTATGGTAAAGACTTAATGAGAAAAAAACAATCACAGTGTTTAAAATGTATTATGTTTTTCTTAATTTCTGACTGGAGATAAAAGAGTTACAGATTTACCCTACAAGCCGGGACAGGTGGGAAACTGTGTGTGTGTGTGTGTGTGTGTGTGTGTGTGTGTGTGTGTGTGCATTATTTTAATGGGAAGTATATCTTAAAGGAAATAAGTCTTATGCTGTTCTCTGATAAAATAGCCCATGTTTGTAAATCCAGTGGGTGCTTCCTTTGCACTTTGGACTGTGAGCAGCAAGAAGATACATCAGTAGCTGTCAGCTCTCTGGATAGCAGTCAACAAATGCGTGGCCATGAATTCTTCATATAACAAGTCAAAGCATGCACAGGTACCTTGCACTCAAGTGAACTGACTTCAAACTGGGCAGATCTCATATTTATTTCTATGCTGTCTTAGTGTCTGTGGTTGTGGAGAAATTTACCATTAAGATTGAAGTCTCTGGGATTTGGTCCTTTCTGAGTTTTCTGAAAGCTTAGTTTATAGTCATGTAAATGTGTAGTAAATTTTCAAGTTACTGCTAGGAGTCTAACAATCAACATAAATTCTTTTAAATTTCAGCACTTGGAAATTCATATAATATTGTGGAATGGATGCTGGATATGCTAAGTCATCAAAAAAAGAAATTTGCCATTGTAGAAAGACTAAAAAGGTTTCTTCCTCCATGCTAGTGCCATTGAGACAACATCTCATTCAAATAAAAAATGCAGTGCAAATTCACCAGTACCTTGAGACCCTCTTAGATCAACAGTCGCAGCCCACAATAGCTAAGGCACACACATGAAACTTATTATTTTCTATGGTTTAGTTAATTTCAGATGGAAGAAAATAAATGGGTAGTGTCAAATTTTGAAAGCTATATTTGACTGGACAGAACAATCTCAAACTGCTTTGATCTTAAGACTTCTTTATTCCCTTCAGAATTAATGAGGATTTCTTAGAGCTTTAGTTTATGTAGGTGTTAATTATCACATTAACAATTAAAGCTAAATATGTTTTAAATTGTTTTCCATCAATTTATTTTAAAAGAACATAAATCCATTAGAGTTTATTATATGTAACATATTTTAATGAAAAATAATTATTTGTAAAACAAATTTATGAAAAAGTCGCACTGTTTTACCTTTTGCATATTTTTTTATTGTCTGGCTGAATAGAAGATTCTCGAT
Source organism: Saccopteryx leptura (assembly GCF_036850995.1). Taxonomy (NCBI): domain Eukaryota; kingdom Metazoa; phylum Chordata; class Mammalia; order Chiroptera; family Emballonuridae; genus Saccopteryx; species Saccopteryx leptura. The sequence continues at coordinate 38,940,834 of NC_089505.1, read as the reverse complement.
TTTATTATCTGCTGCATTTACTCTGTTGCAATATTATACATCAGGTAGTTCCAGAAGATTCTATGTATACTCTCAGGAGAGAACCAAAAAAAAAAGGCAGATGAAGTCTTAGTATTATTATGAAAATAGGTTTTCAGAAAGGATTCTTGGATTACACTTTGCGACCTTTGCACTAGACTCTAGAGAGTTCCAAACAGTTGACCTCTTGGACAATTGGTGAACATAAGTATTACCTTGATGAATTATAAACTAAGACCTAAAACAACCGTGGCACTATCAGGTTTATTGAAATACTTTATTTAATTTTTTATTTTTTTATTTTGAAAATAAATTTGCATTCAAATTTCTACTATGACCGACCTTGTCCTTCACCGTCTTGAATCTCCTCTTGGATTACATTTTCTCTAGTTCACAGCCTCCTCTTACCCTTTTCAGAATGAAAGCAGTTAGTGTGTTTATAATTACCAAAATAGTTGCAAGAAAGCAAGACATGAATCTTCTTAGAGACTGATTCTCTACTTTAAATATGTGAAGTAAATAGGACCCAACTATTTTCACTTTAGTAGCTGCCCCCGGCTCAGTTTTCTCAGATTGACTTTTATTGCTTAGTGGATTATACAAATTTCTCGCATTGTGGTACCCAGATCTCCACAATGTCTATAAAAGCTTCTACATTTCCCATTCTTTCAACCCTTGCTATTAGAGCAAGAGATTTGTCTGGGATTAGGGGGTGGGGGTATCTAAGAATTTAGGGAGAGTCCCCCAGGGCAGTGGAAGGGGGGAACCACAGCCAAGGTTCTGATCTGCACTTCACATGTAAAGAAACTTAATTCTTTGAGTGCAGGTACAACTGACTAAACTCAGTGGGATATTTGAGATCAACCTCCCCAAAGAGATTGAACATAAACCAAAATACCAATGTGGAGCATTTTACCGAGTAATGTAACTTCCAAAGAGACTTGATTAATTGCATTAACTGGTTAGTACATTTGTTCACCTTAATACAATCTGTATGAGAAACCAACATATGTATAATCAAAGCAGAGGAAATAAGCAGGATTGTCTAGATGGAAGTTTTATTAGGCGACTGTAACCCCATCTGTCCAGTGCCATTCTAAAGAGATATTTATCTCAATATGTGATTAAGACCCAATTTTCCCAGGCAAGTGCTACCGATTTAATCTCTCCCTCTGTGGATTTACTTCTTCCTTCATTCTGTGTGAAATCACTTAGAGTTCCTTCCATTTAGAGTGCTATTTCATGCCTCTGCATCGTTACAGAATTTATTAGGCCCTGATCCCACATAATTTCGCCTTGTATGGGTTTCTTTTGGGTGGGTTTGGGTAGTGGATAAAAAAGCCTGAGGTGAATGAGTGAGGAAATCTTTCTAACAATGGCTGGATATAGGATTTCAGTGGGAGGGTTTTAAAAACTTGAGTCCAAGGAGTAAACACTATTTTACAAAAGAGTGAGAAATGTCTGTAACATGTTTTAGCCAATTTTGAATACTATTAATTTCACCGGTGAGAGCTCTTTCTCCCATTCCTTATGATAAATAAAAACCACTCAACTCTATAGTAAAACCATATTTGCTGTGCTATGCAGTAGGACCTACAGCTTTGATCAAGATCTGAATAATGGAAGACTTTTAGTACTACCTGTAGAGTGTGGTCTTTTCAATAAAATGCTAACCACCCTTGGAATGAGGATGCTCACAAATCCTGATTGCCCCCAGCATTGAAACTCAAACCAACTAACATTGACTGTCCTTGTCTGTGTTCATGTACAATATTTTAACGACAATTACAGATCTGGCAGCCCAATTCAAGTTTTACTTCCGAAAAGCATTTCTTATCCTTCATCCAGCCCCACCCAGCCCCAAACATCATGTCTAGTAGTGACTCCATTCTTCTTTCTGGAGAGAGCACAACATAAGCCTTTATTAATATTTACATTCCAAATGACAATTCTTCATTTTGTTAGTTTGTGTCTCTGTCTCTTCACTTGATTTGTGGGTGAAAACAATCTCATATTCTTTTGTCCTACTGCTATGTGGTGGGGCGGGGGGTGAGGGGGGTGAGGGTGGCCGGCTCCGAAAATGTCTAATGGTGACTGTGAGCAAACTGCTCTGGGCTCCTCTTCTTGACTCCATGAATCCTCTTTTCCTCACACTGACACACTATTTCCTCAGATATGTTAATACAATTGATTAGCTGACACCATTGTTTACTAAACTGTTTTCCTCAGCAGGATATTAATGGGCATTAGCTATAAAAGATTTTGGTAGGCAAAAAAAAAAAGTCTGTGAAATGCTGAGTTAAACAAAGTTTTACAAGGCTCTTTACTATAGGACTTCCTAGAATGAATATACTAATATGTATTTTAAATCACTAAGAATTAACAAGAGTGAACTCTTAAGGAGGTACAGTTGAATAGAAAGAAAGCCATAATTTGCCCTGGCCGGTTGGCTCAGCGGTAGAGCGTCGGCCTAGCGTGCGGAGGACCCGGGTTCGATTCCCGGCCAGGGCACACAGGAGAAGCGCCCATTTGCTTCTCCACCCCTCCGCCGCGCTTTCCTCTCTGTCTCTCTCTTCCCCTCCTGCAGCCAAGGCTCCATTGGAGCAAAGATGGCCCGGGCGCTGGGAATGGCTCTGTGGCCTCTGCCTCAGGCGCTAGAGTGGCTCTGGTCGCAACATGGCACGCCCAGGATGGGCAGAGCATCGCCCCCTGGTGGCCAGAGCGTCGCCCCTGGTGGGCATGCCGGGTGGATCCCGGTCGGGCGCATGCGGGAGTCTGTCTGATTGTCTTCCCTGTTTCCAGCTTCAGAAAAAAAAAAAAAAGAAAGCCATAATTTATTATTTCACACACAAACAAAAATTTTCCAAGAAATATTGTCCTATAATGTTCAGAAATAAATGAAGAAAAAAAGAGGAAGAAATGGAGAATGAAGGGAAGATGAAGGGGGTTAGGAGGGGAAGGAAAGACAGGAGAGTTTTCATGACTACCTAGGTTTGTATAACATGCATTTCACAGTCAGTAATGCGGACGTGTTCTGACTAAACTGTTTTTCTTTTGCCTTCATTGTGAGCCACAGCCATGCAACCTGTTTTTAAAATTCTTCAGTACCCTGAAGCCATGACCTCTTAACATTTTCCCAATCCACCAGCTCTATTTTGGGGCTCAGTAACTCTTGACAAAACACCAAGTTCTCAGACTTTCTGGCTCTATTATTGCATCCTGGTTGTAATTCCCAATCTAAAGGAAACCAGTAATGTTCTCTGACCATTACCTCCTCCCACTAAACAGCTTAATGGTGGGATACAGGGCAGATGGGTTTCTCCTTAAATTTATGATCATCAATTAGCTGGGCCTTCAATGCTGCTCAGCAGTCCTACTGTGCATTTCTAAACATTTTACTCTCCATTTGCTTCAGTGATTATTTCAAATACCCACTTCTCATTTTCAAACCTCCAATCTATCTTCCACATCTCAGTTCATAACATTTATCAAATTTTGTACTATGTGTTCGTACTTGTCGTTATTTAATAGGCTTCTGTCTCTGTAACCAAAATGTGAGCTTCACAAGGATAGGCACCACGTATATGTTTTCTTTTTATCACTTAGCTTTTGTCACAATCATGCTGCAAAACAATTATACACATTTATTTCTCTTGTGACTACAGGTTGGTAGGAATAGCTCTGCTGGTCTCAGTGGGGATCACTCATGGTTTGCTGGTTGCCTGGATGTTGGTGATTTAGACCAAGGGTCAGCAACCGTTTTTCTTTAATTTAGAGGGTAAATATGTTAGACTTTGCAAGCCATTATCATTTCTGTAATGTTTTTAAAGAACTTTTTAAGAATGCAGTAATCATTCTTAGCTTTTGAGCCATATAAAAATAAGCCACAGGCTGAATTTGGTCCCCTGATATAGACTGTGTATGACAGGGCATCTCTTCTTCACACTGTGTGTCTACTTGAGTTTGACTGTTTGTTAGAGGCTCTGCTCTGCTTCTTAGGTGTGCATTCTAGGGCCCAGGGGATACTCTTCTCGGGGTCATGTTGAAAGCAGAAGTGAACAAGTAAAAATACATGAGACCTATTAAGGCTTAGGCTTAGAACCGGTTCACTGAAACATCAGCCCATGTTTTGTTAGCCAAAGAGGGTCACTTAGTTGAGCCCAAAGTCTCAGCGTGGGAGGTTCACTTTGCATTTAGTGAAAGGACAGAAAAACACATAGCAAATATTATGGTTACAAAAAGTGGTAAAGAATCGGGCCAATAATTTAGTCCCCCACATCATTATATATTGGATATTTAGAATATTGATTAACAAATAGTAAGTCCTGAACAAGTATTTAACAAATGAAGGAATGAATTCTGCAATAAGTAAAAATGACCTATGGACAAGATACAGAGAACATGTACCTAGTTCTAGGAGCCATGCTGAACATTTTACATGTATTGATTTTTCCAATTCTTATAACAACTCTTTAGGATAGCTAATATTTCCACTCACAGGTTAAAAAAACTAGTTCTCAAAAAAGTTAAGTAAGTTTTCCAGGATCAGTTAACATTAGTTAGATTCTGCTCACTTTCCAAAATCTGAATATAGTTATTCTATATGTTGTCAACCCATATCAGTTCTATCACTTCTAGTTGGCCACCATGAAATCAATCTGTGTGGCCCATTACAAATGCAGAGCATCATCTAGTGATGAAAGGGATTCTAGAGGCTAATGGCTAAAGAAAAAGCCAGCAATAAGATGGAAAAAAGATTTCTGTTTACCTTTTGTGTTCTAGTATTTTTGCCAAAAATGTATTGTGGCAAAAAAAGGAGTAATTACCTAGAAAGTGCTTATTAAAATAAACCCATAAATATTTAAGTACTTTTAAAACGTTGAAAAGTGCCCATCATTCAATGTTTTCTTTTTTTTTTTTTTTAATTTTATTTTTATTTTATTTATTCATTTTAGAAATGAGAGAGAGATAGAGAGAGAAGGGGGGGAGGAGCAGGAAGCATCAACTCCCACATGTGCCTTGACCAGGCAAGCCCAGGGTTTCGAACCAACGACCTCAGCATTTCCAGGTCGATGCTTTATCCACTGCGCCACCACAGGTCAGGCTCATTCAATGTTTTCTATCACAAGCTCTTAATCTTTTCTCTTTCATTTCTTAACTTTTACGTACGTTTCCATTCTGGCCTTTCTCCCATCTCTATCAAGTCTGGAATCCAGGCTTACTCCTGTCAATATTGCTCTCACTTGTAGTCTAGAATCTCACAGTCATTTCATCATCTACATCATTTCATACTATACCACCCATAATGACAAAAAGTGTTGGAGAATGTCAATACATCATATCTGAGACCACAAGTAAGTCACACTAACTGCTTAAGTTGGCCCTCATTGCTGTTTTTCATCTTATACCTCTTTTCTCATTGATTCTTTATAACACCCTCTTCCCGCTGATTTAAACGCCGTATTCCTCAGCCACCAATTTCACCCAACAACTCCATGTCAGGGATGGCTTTACTCCTAGTTTATTGAAATAGATGCCCTGTGATGCCAGCTCTCTCAGATTTCTTCCTACATAAAGACAAAATGAGAGTTACTACCTCCCTATTCATCTTTACTTTGTTTTTTAAAAAACTCTTTCCCTCTTCCCAATCAGAACAACGTGGGTCCTTCTTCCATCTCCTTTCCTCACATTTGTTTAACTTAACTCCTCCTCTCCAGATCTCTCACTTTCTACCAACCATTTTTCTCATGTCCCATTCTTTTGCCTGTAAACATATACATGCAGCTTATTTTCTTTTGCCTATAAACATACACATATATTCTAAATTTAGAACAGAACAATTCCTAACCTCATAACTCCCACAAGCTGACTCAGAACTTCTCATCTGGCCTATATATATATATATATATGTCTCAAAGGTAGTTTATCTGCTCCTTATTTCTCCTCATCTCACAATCTGCCCTTGCAGTTTGGTTCCGGTCTCCATGACTCTGTTTGATCTATTACATTGAAAGTGATTAGTGATGACCCCATTACCCAGTCTAGTGACATTTTCCTAGTCCTCATCCCCCCACAACATTCATTATTTCACATTATGGGTTTTCAACTCACACCCTTTTCATCTCTTGGTTTTTGCATTCTGCTGGTTCTGCTGTTACCTTTTTGGACTCTTTGCTCTGTCTCATGGCTGCTGTTCTTCCTCCCAGGGAACGAGCATCTTCTCCCGTCTACTCTCTGTCCACGTCTTCTCAGTGATGCACAGTGATTTTCAATAAAGCACCATTTGTTGAGGACTTTACTCTATGTCAGCCACTGGATACAATGGTGAACAGATTGCCCCAACCCTGGCAAACTTATAGTTTGGCAGAAGTGACAAAAATGTAAACGATTACTGGACTCCACTTGGTAACTGCAGTAAAAGAATATGTAACCCACAAGATCTAGAGGAAGTGCCGAGAAATAAATATATAGGGGATGGGAGTAGCAGGGATAGAAAAGGGGCATTTGGAAGTTAAGAATGTCCAGGGAAAGTTTCCCAAGAGATGACAGGAAATAAGTCAAAGATAAGATTTCATAATATGACTGTGTAGAAGAAATGGATTCTAAAATATAACTGTATTGTCTGACCCACTGCAGAGTCTTGAAATGTAATTAGTCATTCCTCTCCCATATATGTGCCAGAGAGAGGCATTCCCAACTGACATACTTCCCAGTAAAGTTCTCCTCCTTATTTATCCATGTTACCTGAACTTTCTGATTTGGAATATACATTTAGGCCCCTTATTTTGGCGGCACACTAGATTCCTTTTTCTGAATTGCTTTCCCACCTGGCTGCAAGGTCACTGATTCAGGGGGGGCTCCTGCAAGCATTAATGGGAACCCTGACATCTACCCATCTAGAACTGCATTGGCTAAGTGAGACTTTCACCTTTTACCCCCTTTCCATCCCCCTCCCTGGAATAAGCTATGTTAGAATCAGATCCCACTTAAGGGAGGCAACTCTTGATCTCACAAAGACTAAATAATTGCTTGGACCATGACAACAAAAATAATGAATGTGGAATGTAAAATTTAACTTTTAAGTGGGGTTTCTGATCCCAAATAAATAGAAACAAGAATAAAAGACATGGAATTAAAGTAGCAAAATAGTTAAAGTCTTAATCCTCCATAAATGAAATGTTTAAGTTATTGTTTAGTTTAATTTTAGAATTAAATAAATATTGATTTAATATCATTTATTAACAATAAGTTAGCAACTAGTAATTTTTTAACACACTGTTTAATTTTTCAAATCATTGCAGAACAAAGGTAAAGTAACTCTAACATTTAAACATTGAACATTATTTAAAGCATAAAACAAAGATGGAGAAGTCAGGTCATTTTTCATACTTCAACAGTAAATACAAGTGATTTAAACTTCCATATTAAGTAGTAAGAAATCTTTTGGAGCTATTCAAATGTGTTTTTTACAAGAGATATAATTAATACAAGTGCATTAAAATACTAGAAACAACCTGGGAAATTGCATTGCAATAAAGCAGGGACAATAGGAAAAAATACTAGCAACAGTTTTATCAAACAAAGAAAATTTAAGACAATAGGTATTTTAAAATGGAAAGATATAATTTTATGAAATATAAATTTGTCAAATTAATACAAAAGGAAGTGGAATGAACAACAATTAAACAAGAAATCCAGAAAATAACTTAAATACTTATCGTAAAATGTTATGTCCCAGAAAATCTTACTGGTAAATTACTATTTTCAAAGGGCAGCTAAATTTAATTTCCTTTACAAAGAGAGAACTTAAATATCCAAAAGAGGAACTGCTTCACTTATGAATAATTGCATTGAAAACATCTTAAAGCCCTACCAAATGTAATCTAATTATATTAAAAAGAATTCATAATTTATCATGACTCTGTAGGGTTTATCTCAGTTATGTAAGGTTAGATCAATATCAGGATATTACATGAGCTTCATTTAGATAATTATATCAATTCTACAAAAGCATTTAAGATTTAATACCCATTTCTGCAAATAGCTCTTTTTAAACTATAACTAGAAAGCATATCCGTTCAATGCCAGTCAGTGGCACACCATAGGCACAAAGCTGTGGAACAACACGTGCCCGTGATTTTACTGTGATGCTGTTTGGGCTGTTCTGGCCCAGCACGTGTTCTTTCTTCAGTACTTCCTATTGGGATTGGTAGATCATAGGGCTAAGAGACCAGGAAGTCTTACTCAATCATTTTCCCCATATTTCAGATGCTGACACCTGTTGCCGCCCTCGCCTCACTTTCTCACTCTTCATTTCCCTCTCCAGGCTTCTTGTGGAACTGTTGGAACTGGCTCCTCATATCTAACCTCTTCTTGCTACTTGCCCTATCGTCATCTGAGTATGACAAAATGGTACTTCTAAAATGCAAACCAACTTGTTTTTCTTCCTGTTTTATATCTATAGCTTCACATATGCTAAAAAAATTTTTTTTCACCCAAAACCTTTTTTGCAGATTTATCATAAACAGTGTGATCCCTCTCTCAGATCTGCAGCTGAGTCCTGTCATACAATGTAGAGCACACAGCATGCTTTAACATATACTATATAGTATATGGATGATGGTCAGCACAATACGTGATATGTTGAAGGACCGGAACTCATGTAAAAGTCCTTTATTAGGTAAAATGCTCCACTCAAATTCTTCTGACAGTACAACTAATTGTATTTGGAGCCAAGCTGGGTGGAAAAGCTACTTGTGTATTCCCGTTTGGATAGGGTAGAGGCTTACTTGTTCTGCTAACAGAGGCTTTTCTACACATATGCAGTTAAAGCTACCAAAGAAGGTTATAACCACAAGCACTTCCTTCAGCTTGGGTGTAAATTGGAAAAGCTCCATGCATTGGCATGACAGTCTTAGGCACTGGGAACAATTAAAGAATAAAAAGGAGAGAGAGAGGCGCAAAGAGCAAGTAGCAGATGCTGAATTAGAGACAGCACGTAGGTAGACAGCTGCAGGGCAGCCATTTCCTATCTGGAGCACCCTTTGGAAGTGCTTTTGATGTTCTTCAAATATTTCATCAGAATTTCATGGATGTTGATGCTATATGAAGAGTTTTTAACATTTTAGTGTTCTGCTTAAAGGAGTTTATTTCTTTAATTTCTGCCAAAACAAATAAACACTGTTGAAAAACATTGGTGAAATGGAAAAAATCTATGGACTTCAGAGTCTGAAAGACCTAGTTTAATTCTAGGCTCCACTGGTTGGTGCCATCTTGGGCTACTTAAACTCTCTAAGCCTGAGTTTCCTCACCTATAAAATTCAACACTTATCTCCTGGGGTTGGTGACACTACTAATTTAAAAACACACACACAACACTTAGCACATAGTGAAGGGTAAATTGATGCTAGTTTTCACTACTGCTCAATCCGTCACCTTTGTAAAACACACTGAGTGACAAATTTTTTCGGAATGCCTCTCAAGGACAGAAGAGTTAGGGTTTCTTCTGGGAACACCACGGCCTGGGAGCACTTCTGTATCAGCATATAAAACTCTGCCGTCGGTCTCTGTTAGAGACAAGAGGTAGTGCCAAAGCATTTGTGTGTTTAACCCATCTGGAGTTAAACGACAGAGTTCTTCTTCAGAAAAGAATGACGCAAACAACTTGTTTTTATAAACCTGTTGTTTAAAACAGGACTCCTAAACCTTAGGGAAGACGATAGCACTAAATTTGCCCTGGCCTCCATGACCTGGAGACCCCTGCAGTCCTGGGAGGGCTCAACCCCAGCCTCTTTATTATAGGTTTTCTCAGATCTCTGAAAATCCCATCCCATTTTCAACATATGTTACTTCAGATGTGTACACTTATTATATCTTGGATAAAAAACTTAATTTATCCGTTTAAACTGTCTTGTCTCTTGGAGCGGCGTTTGCAAAATCTCTGCCTTGTTGCAATGTTTAGAAACCAGAACAGTGGGAGCTCTGGCCCTCAGGCCACTCCTTAGTGCTTGTCCTGCCTTCTGAAACCACCTGACTTTGCCCTGTGAGCCGGGCTTCCTGACCGCTTGCATTGCCTCCTGCCAGTTGCAGCGTGTGCTCTGGGGTGTGGCACCAAGCTGCTGTCGCTCATGAGCAGGAGTCCTCAGGCATGCGACACCAGATTGGCTCCCCGTGCCCCCTGCTAGGGAATTACTGTGCCTGTGGAATTCACCTTCTAAAGAAGGTTCTCTCTTCATCTGTTTGTTTTAATAGTGAACCGAAATGAAGTTTTAGTTGATGTTTCTAAAGTGGGTGCTGCTTCTCAATCTCTTTGCCTCTTCAGTAGGGCAGTGGTTCTCAAAGGGTGGTCCCTGAACCCTTGGGAACCCCTGAGAACTTTTTAGCGGGCCCATGAGGTAAAAAAATATTTTTCTTTATAATGCTAACTTATTTACCTTTTTCACCGTGTAGACAGGTGCAAAAGCAATGGTAACCAAAACTGCTGGCCCCTTAGCACAAATAGACAGTAGCATTAAACTGAACCAGTCAAAATTATTTTCTTTACCAACATGCATTCTCAAAAAAAAAAAAAAAAGCAACATGAAATCTAATTTCAGTTAGTAATATCCTTGATTAAGTGGTAAAAATATTAATTGTATTAAATTTTAACCCCTGGTGACCCTGCTCTTGAATCTTCTGTGTGACAGAACAAGAAGTATGCATAAAACACTTCTATTGCACACGGAAAGGTGATGGTTGTCGGGAAGAAAAGCATCTGTGTGATTGAGTTGTAGACTGAACTAGTCACTTTTTTAATAGAATGTGCTATTTACTTTAAAGAATGACTGACAGATAAAATATGATTATACGAACTTTGATATTTGACAGAGATTTTTGTGAAAATGAATGCACCTTAATTTTGATGCCAATAACATTTGAACTTTCAAGCAAAAATTAAAATTTTTGAAATTTATATCAACCAGTGTGAGCTTAACAGCTTGCAAATACATGAAGATATTTTTGATGCAATTCTTGGTAATATTAAAATATATGAGTTTTTTGATATTTTGTATGAAGTGTGTCAACATTTGGAAAATCTACATAGCTCAGTGAACAAATATTTTCCAAATGAGTAATATATGATTTCATAAAATCATGCATGGGCAAAACCTTCATGTAAAGTGTAAGATATACCAATAACTTTATTGTATGAAACAATGAAAAGTTCATTGATGGGGTTGCAAATATTTGCACAATACAAATAACCTTTAAGAAATTAATATTTATTGAGTTTAGTGTTGAGTTAAAGAAGATCTGTTCCTCAAACCATATACAAAATTAATTTAAAATGGATTATAGACCTATATATAAAACTTAAAATTATAAAACCGGTAGAAGAAAACATCGGTGAAAAGTTTGACGACTTTTGATTAGGCAAAGATTTTTTGTATAAGACACCATTAGCCAAACTCTTAAAACAAAACTATGAAAAATTGAACTCTCAAAATTTAAACCTGTGCTCTTCTGCAAACATGGATCAGCAAATAAAAAGAAAAATATTTTTAAATCATTATCTGATAAAGGACTTATTGCTATCTCAAAATTGAAAATAAAAAGAATACCAAGTTAAAAAATAATGAGCAAAATATTTGAACAGAAGTTTGATCAAAGAAGATATACATGTGGCCAATTAGCATGTGAAAGATTTCAAAAATGATAAATCATTGAGATAACACTAATTAAAGCACAGTGAGCTATCACTACATTCTTACTAAAATGGCTAAAATATTTAAAATGAGGAAGAAAACCAATAACATTAAGTACTCACAAGTATGCAAAGTGAATGGAACTCACATATATTGCTGCTCAGAATGCAAACTGATATAGCCACTTTGAAACACGGTTTGGCAATTTCTAATAAAGTTCACACTATACAGTTGCCATAAGACCCAGTAAACACATCCTATATGTTACCTCAGTGAAATAAGAAGTTATGGTTACATAAAAATCTGTATGTAAATGTTTACGGCAGCTTTATTCATAATTATCAAACACTGGAAAAGCTCTAGCTTCCTTTTACTGGGGAGAGGATAAATTGTGACGCTGTCATGCAATGAAACACTACTTGGAAATCAAGTGGGACAAACTCCTGATACATGCAAAACATAGGGGACTCTCAAATGTATTTTTGCCTGAGTGAAAGAAGCCAGATTAACAATGATACAATGTTATTGATGTGATTCCATTTATATGACCTTCTGGAAAAGGCACAACTGCAGAAGCAGAAAACAGATCCATGGTTTCCAGGATAGGAGGAGTAGATGACAAAAGACATGGGAATTTGGGAGAGTGATGGAACTCCTCTCAATATTGACTTGACTACTGCGTGCACTTATCAAAACTCACAGAATTGTAAACTTTAAAAAGACAATTTTTTTATGTGTGTGTGTGTGTACATATGTATCTAAATTTTGCCATCATCATCATCATAAAAGGGAACAAAAAGTTTAAAAAGGCATAAGGGGGAAGATCCCTAGTGCAATTTCTCTTTTATTACTGTAAAAGCTGATACCAGAAAATGTAGTGTTCATCTGTGAAGCTACTGACATCACAGGTTGGGCCAAGATGAGCAGGTTTCACACCTATGGCCAGACCACCAAGCCGAAACTTACTGGATGGTGAGACCAGTCAGCACACATGCTCTCTTCAGAGAGACCAAAGATAAGGGTGGGCTGGAAATGGAGCTTCTGGTGCGTTGGTCGTCTCCCAGACCGCCATCGAGCAACTCATTCCACTGCCATTGGAAGAGCAGGGGCTAGGGAAAGAGGCTGGATTGGTTTATGACAAATCTCCCCTTGTCGAAAACAGAAATGGGCAAGAAAACTGTTCTGCTCATATTGCCAATCAACTGTTCTTCCACGAAGAAATTTAAACATATTAGAACCTAACAAAGCATAACTAGCAGGACATTAAAAAAGAGCATTTGAACAGCAAGTTCCCAATCCTCCTAATAGCACTATCTCTTGAAAACTCCTTCTTTTGCAAGAAATCACTAAACGAGCATGCTCCATTGCTTATACATGGTCCAAGTAAATTATATGGATTCCACTGCAATATCCATTTGACTACATGTCATTTAAGTTTCAGTGATTTCTCATAGGTACAAATATTATAGCAGCCGGGAATCATGTCTGTTTAATTGCCAATGAACAGTGCCTAAAACAGCAACATGAAGAGGTAATTAATTAAAAATTACCTCTATTAAAATGATGATGTGTACTAGAGCTATTAAGTATGAATTTCCTGTAATTTGGTTTTCTTTACCCATCACATCCATCTGCTTCCAAACATTTGCAAAGATTCTTTGCCAAGATTCTCATGATTTAAGAAAATCTTTTCTTTTAAAAAAATATTCATGGCCAATTACAGCTTGGAAAAATGGATCATAAAAATTTAAAAGGCTGTGATCTGTGTTATTAATTGTTATAGTAATCACCATATACTCATTCACTGAATATATTATGTTTACTTTGGATTCACTATTATTGAATTTTTGCCACCATTTTACTGATATATATCACATTCTAAAATGAACCTATAGGATAGATCAGCTCAATGTATGAAATTCACTTTCAATTATGTATACTAATAATTGGGTGAGCTATGGTAAGTTATTTGGGACTTTCGGCCCGTATATTTTTCTTGAGAAAGTGAGCCCAGAGATACTCAGAGGTCCTACCAATTTGGGATTGTAATGGAACTCTTGATTCTATTACAAGCATCACAGACTTTCTAGCATACCCCCAGTTGAAAGCTCCTTTAAAATAAGCCCCAGGGACCATGGAGAGATTGATCATTTATCTGCAATAATGTTATTTCTGTGGTTCAGTCTGTTTGTGCAACCTCTGGAAAATATTTCCTATCTCGACTTATAATAAAAAAGAAAGTATGGTTCACAATTGAGAGAATCTACTTCTGTGACCTGTTTTTGGGTATTTGTTCTTTATGGAAAAAATATATATATATTGTACTTTTTAATGTCTTCTTTTAATAATGCTGTTTTTCTTATTCATCTGTATATTTAGATATATCTCTAGCATATAATCATGTAAAAGGAGAAAGCAAAAGATAAACTTGTGCATCAGAGAAATATAGATTGGTGTAGTTAAATATAGCATGCTAATCTTTTATAAATCAATAAGAAAGGGACAGAAATTGTGCAGAAATGCTTTAACAGAATTTGGGTCATTTTGCAGAGTGTTTTCTTTTCACTTGTTAAGGGAGAACAAATGCTATAGCACTAGGTTTTTTCAGCACGAAGTTTCCTTTTTTTCTACTGCTGTTAGCTAATTCCATAAGTGCATTTTCCAGATAACTGAACTATACTTCCAACAATCTTTAATACTACTTATTTAACCCCTTTCCCCACTGTGGGAGATATTCTAATATTTACTAAATATTGGAAGATCTTACTAAGTAACACCTTTGAATACAATTTAAACTGTCCTTAATAATGGAAGGTTGTTACTATACCACACTTCCTCCATTATGACTTCTTCATATTAAGAAGTCCCATATCTGCAAAAACAAGTTTTATAAAAACACAGTAAATATTAAATATACTCGTTGACAAGATGCATGCTGTCAATTTCAAAACATTAAAATGTGTGAGGGCAAAGTACTTCATTGATTGCAGAAACTGTGCGTTAATTCTTAAAATGTTTCCTACCATGCAGCAAAATGCTCTTGCTTTTGGTTCTCTCTTCACTACTCACCAGAGTCTCAGTTGTTGTTTCTCACCTTTATTACCTTCAGTATAAGCTCGTGTTCATTCTCTTCTATTTTGCTGCAGCCCAAGCTGTTGGCTGGGAGTTGGGAAACCCAGAAAGTGAACTAATAAATAATTATGTGCTAAACTGTAGCAGTCAATTTCTTCCCCAAGACTCTAAGGCCATACTTCAGTGCTGACGTTTTGTGACAATTGCTTCTGTGCTCAGAGGTTTTGCATCATATTCAGTGTCAGTATTGTGTTCCAATGAACTAGAATTGCCAGGAACTTGCACTTTAGAGAATAGCATGTTGCCTGCACTAGGAATTTTATAATGCATTTATGTAGAAGCCTGCACAATCCTGTACTCTCATTTCTTGCAAGAAATATATGAAATGTTGACACTATATGTCTTCATTTCAGAATTGACTGTGAGGAGATACACTGGGGTCTCAGGGACCAAACATGTGGAAAACAAGAACCTGGGAGCAGGAGGAATGCCTTTCTCACCATGGTATTAGGACCAGTGGCCTTGAGGCCCCTGACACAGTGCCCTACAGCTGTGGTATTTACTCCCAGGACAAGGGATGGAAGAGAGTTAGGAATTAAGTCAGTGGGGAAGTTCAAGTCTTGGGTCACTTTCATAAGCATTGGGTTTTCATAGCAGACTTCAGTCAGTGGTTTCACAGAAGCTTTAAGAAAGGAGGGAATAACTTTCATCAGCCGAAGGGAAGTAGATAACAAAACTGGCCAATGTCTTCAAGCTCCAGAGAAGCCGGCTGAGTTCTAATTAGGTGGTAAGTTTCCAGCTGATAATTGGAGTGTCTGAAAGGAAACTTTGGAAAGCCACGTATTTTCCAATTGGATCTCTAGGAAACAAGCAGAAAATACAATTATTCACGGAGTACATGCTGTTTGAATTGCTCCCTTCTATGTATGAGAAAGACATCCTAGCAGCAAAGAGCCATCCCAGCCATCACCAATGGGGCAAGAAGATGTAGGATCCCTAATTTGCTTTTTGTTAGGGATCTGGTGAGTGTGAGCCTGAAAGTCATGAACACTTGTGCCCACTTCCCTTATGACAACCTGGAAAATTACAGAGAAATCAAGAAATGCCAAGCACATGATTGTTTTCAAAGTTGGTGTCACAAACCGGAAAGCGACATCATTGTAAAGAAAATCCTAAATTTAACTAAAAGTCTATTTATAAGTCAATTATTTACAATACTGGACTTTTCTGGCTTGGGGAAAGAAATTCTTGAGAAAAGGACAGAAATGTCCATATGACAGGCAGGAAAAGAACTAATCTGACTAGGTATGAAATTGAAATGGAGAGGACAGGAAAATGAAGGCGTGAAAAACTTTGGGAGCCAAACTTTCAAACCAGTCTGTTCTTTGGGGGCTGTTTCATTGCCTTGAGCCGTTTCTACCTGCACTCTGTCTTTTTGTCCACTGAGGTTGGTTCATGTGCTCTCTTTCCCTATTAAAACTTGCTAATGCTCATTATGCATACATTTCTCTGCTTCTCTTCTGTTACCAAAATGATTTGAAAGGCTACTGTTGTTCTTGTTGTTTTTAATACTGTTGTGTTAAGAATATCAATAAAAATAACGGTGCACCAGATAGATAATAAATATTTCTTCTTATTTACCTTCCACCCATCATTGTCTATCCCACTGCTTTTTCATATATTCTGTGAATAAGGAACTCTGCCAAGCTCTGAGGCTATAAAAAGGAAAAGCAATTGCAGTGTCTTCTTGGAGCATAGAGTCTGGAGGAGAGACGTGAACAGAATGACAATGAAAATGCACAGTTGTTACAAATTTAGGTATGTTTCAAATTCATCAGAAATCTCTAAGAAGGAGCACTGGTCAAGGACAGGGAATCAGCCAAATGTTCACAGAAAAGGAAAGTCTTAGCTGCAAGCCAAAACAAAATGAGCAAATGAAAATTACCCCCTACCATCCCCACCATTACCAACACAAACAACAAAACACAAGTGGGAAGTGCAACAAGTCTCTTCGGTCAAGTCTAGTTTAGTAGTAGAATGTGGGACAAGGATTTGATGTGTAGGATTTATTGGGGGGTGCACTTCAAGAGAAGCCTGTCACAAAGAGAGTGAAGCAGGAGAGAGAAGGGCAAAGAATAGAACCAAGATGTGATCTCAGTCAAAGTTCTAACCACTGACGAGATCATAGCTTCCAATTTCAGGAAGCTTCCTAAGATCACATAGTTAATAAAGAATAAAGATAAAGTTAAGTCCTGATGAATTAAAAAATTTATACAGTTGTCATTATACCAACCTTTCTTCTACAGTAATTACACCCAAAAGAGTCAAAGCTTTCTGCTTGCTCAACTTCAGTAAGGCTGCAGTAAGACCACTCTAATGAAAATGCCCTTGACTAGAGAGTTTGAGCTAAATTTGGAGTCTGATAGAGGTTGTATTCATTAGCCTAGAGATCAAAACAAGAAATGCTTTTGGTATGGCCTGTTTTGGGAATTTTATATAGTTCTCTTTGTATGATCATGTTTTAATATATATATTTTCTTTACTGGTATCTTTTACCTGCAAGGAAATGTTTCAGAGAAAGTGTACATTAATACATGGAGAGTGTCTGCAAAGTGCTAGAATCAAGGAACCCCTTAACCTTGGAAATACACAAGTAACTATTTAAACCTTAATAAACTCATTATGCATAATCTTTTGCCTAATTATTTTGATTTCTAATGTTTAACTGTCAAAAGGGCATAGACTATGAGGAAAGCTCAAGTTTGCCTGAGCTATAAAGCTTTGGAAATTATAGAATTTTAAATAGATCTGATTCAAACTCTCTTTTTGTGCAGAGTTAAGTTGCAGAGGCAATGAAACTATTTTTTCATCAATACTTGGGCCCAAACCATGCAAGCAAGATGTTCACCTCACAAAGCAGTTCTCTTGTCATGTATTGTTTAAATTGATACTTGGTGCTCCCACTTTGTAGCTGTGTAAATTTAGGTATGTTCCTCTGCTGTAGTTTTCTCCCTGTATAATGAAAGCAGAATATTCCATGTAAAGTGCTCGGACAAATGCTAGACAAGTCGTAAGAACTTCGAAATGCTAGGTATCCTAACTACTTTAAATTTCAGGTGGCTATTCCTCCACCAAAGTCCAGCTGTCAGTTTCTCTAACGTCTTCACTTTCTTATATTCTATCAACAGGACACAGTATTCTTTCCTCTGCTAAGGTCCTCCCAACTGCCCTGTTCTCCACATTCTGTTCTCTAATGCCCTCTGGAACCTCACTTCCATTGTAAACAAACTCTCCTAAACTGAGTCTCTCCCCAGAACCAGTCTATTTCAAATCCTTAATCAAAGTGTAGCTTCACTCTAATGACAATGATTTCTGTACAGCCATCCAAAGGAGAAGAGAAGATTTTTTTGTGTCTTACCTAGCAAAAAAACCAAAAGGGTAAAGAAAGACTAAGGAATTTTCAGCATGTATCTTCTTCTTCATGACCCTGCTCTTTCAACCTCTTGCCTAAAAATTTTATTTTCCCTGAGACTTATGTCACCTGGTCACATCACTCAGCATGTATCCTAATTGTTAACTTTTACTGACCTTTTTGCCAGTCTTACCCATTTGCTTGAGAAGCAGAAAGGTGGGAGTAGGCAGCAGGGGCAGGAGCCAGGAGCTCCCTTTCCATCACCCCCAAAGGCTGAAGTTCGTACATATAACCCTTAGGGAAGCAGAAAAAGGGAGAGGTACTTCCTTGGAAGGAAAAATTGGCATAAAAGTAGGAAGAGATTAGCAGCTCCTGAAGTTTTATAAGCTGGGAAATTTGATCTTTATTTAAAAAAGATACTCAAGGATTTTGAATATTAGGGAGAAATAATCAAATTTAAATTTTAGATCACTGTGATTACGTTGTGAAAGTTGTTCAAAGCTCTTGCTCCTCATGACTTTAGGCTGTACCCAATTTGATTGGAGGTAAAGGGAAAATTTAAAGTGATATTATGGAAGTAGATTTGGGGAATACTTACAGTATTAGTAAGACGGGAGCCTAAAGTAAACCCCAGGTCTCTATTTTGAGTAAATGGGTAAATACTGATTTTATTGTATTTTTTAATAATTAGAATTTTTAAGGCGCAAGGTTATTGTAAGAATTGAATTAGTGTATTGAAATTTCCTTAAAACATTCTTGGCATAAAATAGGTTTTCTGGCAGAAATACTGACTATACAGAAAAAGTTAAAGTCTATGTGATACCCCATAATCACTCAGACTCCTTGCCTAAGTCTGATCTCCATGCTTTTCTACTTCATCTGTACTGCTCACCTTTGACCCCAGGGTGACAAGTCTAAATTCTCCTTCAATACTGCTTCAAATTGGGACTCCAGGCCCCTTTCTGACATTGTCCACAGACCCTTCTTGCTCCTTTCTAGTTCTCCTAACATTGCAGGACCTGACTTCTGATCCACCTGACATTCTGACAACTGCAAGAAAGCTCTTGATCACTACCCAGGCCCCCAGCTTAATGCCTCCTAAGTATCCAAAAGGATAATCAGTTTATGAGCAAGCGATCACCAACCTCGGCTGGGTGAAACTCCATAGTGCCTCCAGACATCTCAGGGAATTTCTAGTAAATATTCTTTTCTCAGTACAATGTTAAGTGTACTTTAATATATACACATTGGGGAATGAGAAGGAGAAATAAATACAATATTAATATGAAATTCAGCTTTCTATAAAATATAGTGTGTTATTGGTAATAGGATGTTGAGTGCTACTTATTAACATCTTTCCCACCTAGATAAGTAGTGAGTAAGACAGAGATGATAGCAAAGATTCAAGAATAAGGATGTTGCTGAGCTTTCCAGGGCCAATTTCACATAAGGCATATTTCTTAATGTACAATTGTCATGGTTCCCAACAACTAGAGAGTCCAAGTGATTTGGCAGCCTTTATTACACAGATGTAAAGTGGGAGTGAGGGGTGGAAAGTGGAGGAGGGGAGTATGAAGAGTTCTCCACCTGAGAGAAAGCAGTGTCCATGAGAAGTGGCTTTTCTCTCACAGGACCTCCCAGGGGCTAACTCATTGTTCTTAGAGGAAAAAAAAATGTGAATAAGACCTCCAATACAATTATTAAGCATGTTTAGAATCTGCAAGAGAGAAAAGATAATGCCTTATTGTTCTCGTTGATGTCAGCTCAGCTGGGGCCTTCATGACTTGCCCAGGTACTATCTGAATGTGGGGAGGAGCATTGGCAGGGCAGGTAGAGGGCATCAATATGATGCCCTAGAATCTTTAGTGTCTCAAGTGTATGTGAGGTAAATATTGCTATATCTGCCCAGAAGTGGGTCCGAGAGTGTGGATGAGATGGGAGTTGCAGTCTGGTAAGGTGTGGAGAAATGCTTACACATCAGAGGAATGCTGTGTGAGAACTTCAGGTGGCAGTCATCTGCTAGTTGTGGCTGAGGATCAGACCTGTGCTTACTTTAAAAGGAGCTTGAGACTGAGCCTTCCCAGCAGCAGAGAATATTGAGGTCTCCACTCACCCACAAGTCCATACACAATAAGCTTGGTCAGCAGAGCAGACCAATAAAGGGCAAAGTAACTTTTCTACTGTCATTTATATAAAGAGTGGGAGTTTCTCCTTTCTTCTTCCCATTTGTACTGGTCAGCGTTCTCCAAAGAAACAGAACCAACAGAATGTGTATATATAAGTAGACTTGTTATGAGGAAAATGGCTCACATGAGTATGGACACTGAGAAGTTCAGACACAAGAGAACCATCAATTGCATAGTGTTAGTCTGAGTCCAAAGGTCCTAAAACCAGAAGAGACAGTGGTGTAAGTTCCAGACTAAGTCCAGTTGATGACCCAGCTTAAAGACAGATATAGAGGGTGAGTTCTCCCTTACTCAGTCTTTCTGTTCTATTTAGGCTTTCAACAGATGGCATGAGGCACTCCCACATTGAGATGGCCAATCTGCTTTACCCAGTGTACTGATTTAAATGTTAACTCATCCAGAAGCCCTCTCACAGAGAATCCCAGAAGTAATGTTTCACCAAGTATCTGGGCACATTGTAACCTGGTGAAGGTGACACATACAGTTAACCATTATACCATACCAATATCAGATGTTTAAAAATGAACAGTATTTGTCTTTATATTTAGATTAAAACTCATTTATTAATCAGACCAAAATATTAAGAGACCATGCAATATTTGGGACATACTTAACTAAAATATTATTTGTTATTTATCTAAATATTAAATTTAAGCAGACATCCTCTATTTTATCTGGCAACTCTACTCCCATCCCCTCTAAATGAGTAATAATCTGAGTTAGAAAACTAGACAAGCATGATTACTTTATGTATTTGACATAAATTGTACTTGTTTCATTTGTTGCAGTAAAAATGTGTTAGGCATATCAACAAATACTGCATGTTGTTAATGTGTTAACATTTGAAAAGGAAATTATAAGATTGTTTTATTTTCCACCTCAGAGCCACCCCCAGAAATTTAAGAGGCATTCGATAGACTTCAGGTAATAATGAAATAACAAAAATTCTGCCATTGTGTAATACTGAAAAAAATTGAGCTCATAAAATCATAGCATTTTAGAGCTATAAGGGATATTAAGGATCATAATTTGATTAAATCTACTCATGTGCTTTTGAATGAAAATTTTCTGGTTTTTAAAGAAGAGAAGTTATTCAGATGATCTTTCAGCTCAGCTGCCTGACATTCAATAAAGCAGAACATCTAAGTCTTACAATCAAACAGCTATAACCCTGCTGTCAAGTACGACTTTTTAAACCTGTCAAACAGTCATTAGTTCTCCCTTCTTAAAACATCTAACTTTGAAGCTGTCTAACCTTTCCAGAGAAAATTCAAAGCATATGATCATTTTACGAAAAATTACCTAGAGTGATTTCTTCCTTAAAAAAATACTTCTAAGAAACTACAACTGAACATTTTAATTATTACATTTCCAGGAAAAACTAGTAATAAATCTTGCTGATTGTAATGCCTCAATGTCTATTGGTTAAATCTCCCTAAATAAATGAATGTTTAAAATTATAATAATAAAGAATCTCTATCATAAAGAATTAAGAACATGCCCTGGCCAGGTAATTCAGTTGGTCAGTGGCATCCTGATACTCTAAGGTTTCAGGTTCGGTTCCTAGTTAAGGCACATACAAGAATCAACTGATGAATGTATATAAAAAAGTGGAACAACAAATCCCCATCTCTTTCTCTCTCACTTTCTTTGGTTTTTATCATGGTCCATAAAAGTGTCAGCTCTAAATAACTTCATGAATTAAGCTATACCCAAACCACTTTTAGGCTTAAAACTCATGAAACAAGTGAACTTGGTTGGCATCGTTTCTCTTCATAGTTAACACCCCCTTACTGGGATATATGGCTGTTGATGAAGAGGAAAAGGGAATAATGGCAGAACCGTGTGAAGAGTCTTAAAGTTTCTGCTTCGATGTGGTACATGTCACTTCCACTCACATCCTATTGCCTAAAGCAAGTTCTCAGCCAAGCCTGACATCAGTGCCATTGGAAATATACTACTCCTTCCACAAAGAGAAGCACCAAGAAAAGCCCTGTAATGTTGAGCCCAATAGAGAAGTGCAGTGATGATTTTGAGGAAGAATACTATTTAACATAGGAAACCAAAGCCCAAAGCAGTCCAGAGACTAAGCCACGTGACCAAGTTCACAAGTTGGTTATTAACACAGCCATGTTTGAAGTGCAGCCTCCTAATGAACTATTCATAAATTTTCTTGGTCATTGGTATTTGGGCCCCCTCTTATGGATGGATGTACACATGCTGCTAAATACAATAGCTCCTTAAATTGCTTTCTCAGAGATTTTATCCCCCTCTATGTTCACAAAGAAAGTAAATCAAATATTACTAGAGTCAATTTCAGGAGACTAATATTCAGATTCATAGACCAGTAAAGGAAATAAATTACATAAATCTGTTTTCTTTGTTACAACCTCATATTCCATCAGAGGGAGTGCAAATAGCTCTTGCCAAACAGTGAGCTTTTCTTTGAAAAACCTAATAATTACTTCCTATGTTTGCCTCCCACCAAACCCCTACAGGTTTTGAAGTTTCATCTTACATTTTTATCTAAATGCAGATAATATTGAAAAATAATAACTTGAGAATAAAAGGTGATAAGAGTAGGAAAAAACAATGGTAAATCTGGTAACATAAATTGGTGCTTGAAAGATAAGAACTAATTTTGAAACACGAAGATTCTTTTAGAAAAAAAATTATCTGCTTATAGCTTGAAGTCAGTGTGGATTATAGCAAAACATTTGTAATTAGAGCAAGCCATCAGAATTCCTTAGCTTCTTAGTCTTTTCTCTTAGCTTCGCTATGAAATTTCACAGAAATCTTCTGCTGAAAAAAAACAAACAACAACAACAACAAACCCAACACCCTGTCACTGCTGCTCTAAATAGTCAGAAATGACTTCTAACACTGGGGAACAATTTTTTTTTAATTTTCTGTTGCATGAGGTATTAGAACCGTTTCTATATATCTCTGCATTGCTGATTCCAAATCTGAAATCTGTTTTTTGGTGCATGCTCTAGTTTTTATGCAATTTTAATTTCTTTCTGTTACAGTTAATGGCATGCATTGGTTTTTAAATTGTAGTTAAAGGGCAACGACTCTTGGATTGAACATAACTACAAGGCAATTAATATTTTACAAACATCACTTTTACATCATTGTAGTTGTTTTTAAATGTAAAAAATTATTATCTGATAAAAACACCTTCTTATTTTGTTTTAAGATTGAATCATGGCTTCTTCGAGTAGGTATAAATGTAAGAATAGTCCTGACACCTTCTGTTATATATGTGGCTGTTACACACTTCAACATCAAAGGCACAATATTTCATCATTTGTGACACGTGCATATATTGCCTATTTTCAGTGGTTCCAATTGGTTATTCAACTCATCTGCGAGATTATAATGACATAAAAATTGTCCTCGACTTTCTGAAGTATGAGGAGTATAACTGGATCATTTGTGTGGATCTTAAAATGGTAAATTTCCTGCTAGGACAACAGAGAGGTTTCACAAAATATCCTTGCTTTCTGTGTTTGTGGGACAGCTGAGCTCAGGAGAAACACTGGACACAGAAGGAGTGGCTGAAACATGAAGCTCTGGAAGTAGGAATGCAAAATATTGTGAATGAACCTGTAGTTAATCGAGACAGGATCATTTTCCCCCCACTTCACATCAAACTTGGCTTAATGAAGCAGTTTGTTCAGGCTTTGAATAGAGAAAGTGAATGTTTCAACATATTATTTCTGCTTTTCCTGCCTTGTCTTTTGAGAAGATAAAAGCAGGTGTATTCGATGGACCTCAAATTCAAACCCTTATACGTGACAAAGAATTTGCCAGGAAGATGAATAAGGAGGAGAAAGCAGCATAGCAGTCTTTTGTGGCAGTTACAAAGATCTTCCTTGGCAACAAAAAAGCAGAAAACTATGAACTTCTGGTTCAAAGGATGCTGTTGGCTTTCTGCAACATTGGATGTAACATGAGCATTAAGATTCACTTCCTGAACAGTCACCTTGATAAGTTTCCCGAAAATCTTGGAGCTGTTAGTGATGAGCAGACTATTGCTGGAGCATCAAATGAGATTGTCCTCAACAAGTACACAAACGCAAGAGCTACAAACGCAAATTTTTGCCTGAATAGAATTTAAATAAGTTTTGTGCAAATTTTATGATTAAAATAAGTGTTTTAATATGTTCTATTTTAAAATTGTAGACAAACTCTGATACAATCATATCTTTTAGTGTATTAGTGTATTTACTGCATTATATAAATTATTATATTTTCACAAAGATGATGCCCAAGAAGACATTCTACTTTATTATGTTAAACTAAATGTTGAAAATTTTACAATAAGATGAAAAACTAAAATCTTGAATTGCAAAAAAAAATGTAGCTTACAGAGAAAAACTAATGTCAGATTTGAGATCAGCACACTCGAGTTAGGTAAGAACAAGTGTTTTTGTGGATGCAACAAAAGTTTTGTTCCCCAGTGTAATCTATGTGTGAGAGCAGAAACATAGCCACAAACTTGAACCCTGAGTACCTTCAAAACTGAGCGTCATCTCTTAAGATGGTGGATACTTCTTGAGCAAAGACTAGCAGTAAAAAACAGAGTAGTTGAAATGTCATTTTTACTAAAGGTGCTTTTTGCTCTTCTTTGAATATCACTGAATGGCTAAGAAATGGTCCACAATATGTCACGGAGCTTTCCTTTACAGCCAAAAGGGAGCCCAGCTGTGAATAGCAGAGCACATCCACTCTCCTGTTCTTTCAGCTCTGCATGACCAAGGGCGATGATAAGTGACTTCCTTGGGGTGCAATAAAATAGAACACAAGTATCTGGAATATACAAGGCACACTGTTTTTATCAGAGGCTCTTGTCTAAATGAAAAGTAGTGCAGAGCTACAAAATCACTGTTAAGGCGTCTGACAGCATGGCTTTGTGAATCTACACTGGTTAACGTTTCCAGGGCTCCCAAAAGGATTTCATTACCTGGAGGGAATATATATGAAATGTGAAAGATTGGGCCACTCTTTGAGTGAGAACCATGTTACAGTGAGTAAAAGAGAGTGTTAATATTCACTTCAACAAGCAGCTGTGATATGACTGCACACTATCATTGTAGTTATGGGTGTTGTTTATAGGAGAATGTAATAAGTGACTGCTTATGGACACCCGCACATATATTGAACATTTAGAGGTTAGCATCCAGCTAAGTTCCAAATGCCATTCATATATGTAGCTTTTTCAAGTGGAAACAACTATTTTTCACAGCAACCCATAAAAGCATCTGAAACCAATGGCATATTTATGTGCTCTGATAATATAAAAGCAGTCAACCTGATTGAAACTAAATTTGATTTTTACAAAGAATATTTATTTTTGAATCATGGTTTATGTCATATTAAACATTTTCTATGACTACAAAGCTGTTCTAGACCCCTACTTAAAATATTTATTTTCAAAAATCCATGTTTATAATTCATTCTTTTTGCATTTTTATGTTCACGTTTAGTCCTTTAAAAGATGATAATTTATTTACTTTAAAATTATTTTAGTATTTGAGGAACCTGTGGGTAGTAAAAAATAAAATACTAAGGGTTCAATTTATCTAGCATATGTTTAATATTTGAGTTTTTACAATTGCAGAATATTTTTATTAACTCCCTTTATTTTTAATTAGTCACAGAAAAAAAAAATTAGGTGAGCCCCCTGTAGATAATGATTCAGTTACAGTTTATAGAAAATAAACATTTTCATTGGTGGAAGAATAAGGAAGCATTCTCTCCATTTTGACCAGAAATATTTTTTTTCTATAAGTAACAATATCCTACACTTAATAGGCCTTTTCTATATTTTTAATAAATTAATTGATGGAGAAGAACCATCACACAAAATGATGATTTAAATAAAATCTCCCAAATAATATATTAATCCTACATTGAAAGTATTGATCTCCTGCTGTAAGTGGTATTTTTTGAATCCCCGGTAAGTTCCACTTTGAGAGTCCAAGCCATTATCATATAGGTAGGGAGGATAATATGGTGCTCAGTTTACACAAGAGGAAAGAGAAGAAACTTAAGTCCCTCTGATCAATTCAAGCTTTATGCATAATGTTCTGTCAATAGACACACCATGAGGCAGCTCCAGCTGAATGCTAATCCTTTCATTTTAAAAAGGTTACATGGTATGTTAGCTTCATGACTTCCATTAAAACCAATGGGAGTTATGCCCTTACCATGCCTTGGGATGAATGCCTTGTACTGCTATTGATTTTGATCCTTTGAACTCAAGGTCTGATGCCTCTGTCCATTGACAATGACCCTGCATAGTTCTTACAGAATTCTGTGCTACTGAAGTGCTGGATTAGCAACTAAGCTCCTTTTTCAAATGAATCAGCTTGTCTATCTTAGATAAATGTATTTTTTTATCTTAATACTCTTAGAAATGCTGTATATCAAGCTTATTTCTGATAGAGTTATAGAAGTGCCAACCATGGATTTTGTAGCAGTACACAGAAGACCCGACCCAGGAAGAGCAGAGCCATTGTAACATGATCATGTACTTATTGCAGGAAGTGCAGTATGTTTTCAGAGTAGCTATTTGATCAGGAAATGTGGGTGATAAGGTAAGACAGAAAGCAGAGGTTCTGGTTAGAAGGTTGCTAAAGATACCCAGCCTGCAGATATTGACAGTCTGGACTAGGGTATTTGCAGTGGAGATGTAGGTGAAATGAAGAAATACCAGTGATAATTAGGTTGGAGAATTAACATAGGCCAGACCAGCAAAGCAACAATGAAAAGGGTGTCATTAACAGTCAGATAATATGGATTGGTTGGCTAAATAATAGGGATTAATTAGTGAGAACAGCAGTGACTCACATTCATCCATTTGTTCCCCAGCAGGAGTTTAGAACTGGTGCTGTCAAGCCTCCTGATTTAAAAAAAAAAAAAAAAAAAGTGCATTTGGATATTGATATGAATCTCCCAATTTTTAGATAATAGGATTATTGTGAAGGCACCATAGAACATGTCTGGAAGCTAAATCTTCCCTTGAGCTGCCATTTGAGGTGCTCACCTTTTGTCCCTAGTAAATGATTGGGACTCAATAAATCTAAATTGACATTGGTTAGATGAGTGAATAAATGAATGAATGGAGTAGAACCACTCTAAGGTTTTATATGGTCTCAGGTATTTGTAATTTTAAAACTGAGCTAATATCAATATAGGTTTCATACTAACTGTCTTAGAGAAAAAAAATTCCTGTTTGATAGTGTGAGGGTTAAATAGTCTTAAAGCTTTCTTTGCATAAAAATTATGTTTGTATTTTATATTTAACATCTTTTTATTCTGGTTCATTTATGCAATTTTCTATTTGTAGCAGGTATAAATGATGATTACTTAACAGCTAATAACAGGGTTCTCTTAGAAATAACTTTTAAATAACACATCATAAGCCATTTTCAGATGAATTTTGAGGATTAAATGGAAGGCATAAAGTGCTTTGCATACAAAAAAGGAGAAAGGTAGACTGTATAAGATAAAGAAAATCGCCAAGGAAAAGGCTAGAAACTGATGATGAAAGATTTTTGTTGTTGCTTTATTTTTTTCAGAATTATATTTTTGTTTTCCTTTAACTCCTTACCTTTTTTAAAAAATTAATTTTAGAGAGAGAGAGGAAGGAAAAGAAAAACATTGATATGTTGTTCTACTTGTTTATGCATTCACTGGTTGATTCCTCTATGTGCCCTGAAAGGGGATCAAACCTACATAGTTGGTGTGTGGGGACAACTCTCTAACCAACTGAGCTACCTGGGAATGGCTTTAACCCTCTACTTTGGAATTCAGGCATTGTTGATCTACATTTCTTTTTCTATATGTATTTGAGGATAAAAATATTTTTGAAATACTTCTTTGCCTGTATCACTCACATCTGGTATGTCCAACTTTCATTGATCACAAGCTCTGTGAGGAAGCCCCTTGGTATCTCCCGTATCTTCATCATGTAATAATTGTTTGCTGCTAGTTATAATTGATCTAAAATCAGCACACCTAAAGAGGAATTTCAACTACTGTCATAGCTCACTGAATGGTCTCATCTAGTGACAAAAACTATGAACAATGGGTTTAATAGAGCATGAAATAGATAGGCTCATTCATGCATTGTAACCAGAAGTTATAGATCATTTATAATATATGCTACTGTATTTTCCCTCGATAATTTAGTCATCACAACCACCCTGTTAGGAGATATGATTGGCATTATGTAAGAAGAAAATGGCAGTCACAAAGATTAAATGGACACAAACCCACAAAACCACATACTTTTATTCTACAAGATCCATGTATTGTGGTATGTTCTTTCTTCTCTGCTACTGAAAATAACACTGCATGGTAATGTGTCATGCTACATCTGCCTTCATAGCAAAATGGTGCTCTTATCAAACCACACACACACACACACACACACACACACACACTCATATTACTACTGCCATTTGAAATGTTTTTGTTCATAGTCAGTTTTAGTATTAATTTCACGTAATTTCTGCCTCATCCTTTCCATTACATAATTTTCAGTTAACAATGTTTAATTCTCATTGGAGCAATAAATCAAGAATTACTTCTTTCAACTACTTCGAGTATGTAAAATCAACAAGTTACTTCATCAATTTAACTTTTATTTTGTGTTTGCATGTCAGCTCCAAATTACAAAAATTACAAAAATGATAGAATATTTGATTAAGCTGCATCAAAACTTAATATTCTTTATTGAAGTGTTCTACAAATTAGGGTTTTCAAAATTTCAGTTCTCTATTTCTATTATATTTACATAAGGTGAGCATATAACTTATTGCCCCAAATGGAAACTATAAGTGTAAAAGAGACCTGCCCCCAAAATTGAGACAACAGGGCTAGACAGACTGTCCTGGGAAAATCAAAACATGTGGTCTCTCTAGAGTGAAGTCATAATAGACCAAATGAATATGATCAGGTTCGCTTACCTAAACCCAAAGGATCATTCTAAGCCCCCTGCAATGTTGGTCTCAGAATGAAGTGTCACGAAACTGTAGCTTCACAGAGGCTCAGTGCCCTTCTGAAAACAATATCAGCCACTTGGGCTTTCATGTTATTGGAGAATGGCCGTGTTACAATTGTAGGTCTAAGATATAAAGAGTGTAAGGGGCACTTTTTTTTTTTTTTTTTTTTTTTAGGATAAAGATGATTGCTTTCGCCCCAAGGGCTAGACCAGAGCAAAGTAGCACGCAGTATTTCTTGTAGTTCTCATTGCTAACGACCCCTGGATGAGTTCTAGATCCCACCTCAGGCCCACTGTATTAAAAACTTCAGGACAGGTCTCAAGGACATGAAATTTTAACCAAATTCAAAAGGAATATATATTCACACTACATTTTGAGAATCACTGATTGAAATTAAACACAAACACTACCAACAATAATATGATGTGATTCCAAACTCTTTTAGCCTTTTTCTTGGCTTATTTGCCATCTTAACAGCTAGCAAAACTCTCTACTAATTTGCATTTTAATTCAACCCATAAATCTGGGTTGAATTAAAGCATCTTCTGACTTTCTAAAATTCTTTCTCAGTGTCTTCTGTCTCTCCCTCTTCTTTTCTGTTCTTTTATCTCTTTTTTCTATCTTTTTTTTTTTTCATAAGAAAAATATGAATCATCATTATATCTATCTCTTTATTCTGGTTATTTTTTCTCAATATCTTTATTGAAAAAATATAAAATGTGTTTTAATGAATGTTTCTATTTAATAATTTCAATAAAAATGTAAAATGGAAAAGATATAGTACATATCCTTTTCCCAACTAAAATGTAGTACTTAAGCGTTTTATCTGAGTTGAATAATGAAATCTGCTTTCTCAGTTACTGTATTCATTTGCATGTAATGTGGTAGAAAATCTGTCTACTACATACAGACTTCAGGGCTCTAGACTCAGTGGCCTTACCACCTGGCTTTGACAATATTCCTTACAACAAAGCATTAGAAGACTCGAGGGCAAGATCTCTGTTGATTCATTGTTGTATCCAGAATAGCTGCTAGCAGAATGTCTTGTACCGGGAAGATGCCCATTCATATTTGTCAAATGAATGAGCAGAGGAAAAGAAAAACCTGGCTTCCTCTTAACTTGTCACACCGGGTTCATGAGTGAATCAAACACATAAAGAGACCCTTTAATGGTACAAATGAGAATAATAGCCCCTGCTCTGTGGTATGGCTTTGTAACAATATTTTAACAACTAAGTTCAGTCTTGTAGGTCTTAAGAATTTAATAAAAAGGGAATGTTAAGAATAAATAATTTGAAATATTTCTAGGAAACTGTGGACTGCTTGTTGTTACTCTGAGCCTATGGTATAGTTAGGGATCTTTGAGAGGCACGATTAACAAGCATTTATTGAGACCCTGTTGTTCACATGGTACTATTTAAAAAGGGCATCACTGATTTAAAAGAGATAAAGTACAGCCCATTTTTACTTCCTCTGTAGCATGCAAACTTGATGAACGGAGAGATATTCAAAACACAATTAAAGAACAATATACGACT
Organism: Saccopteryx leptura; assembly: GCF_036850995.1. NCBI lineage: Eukaryota > Metazoa > Chordata > Mammalia > Chiroptera > Emballonuridae > Saccopteryx > Saccopteryx leptura. The sequence goes on along the minus strand of NC_089505.1, from coordinate 38,909,907 downwards.
GTGTACAGCAAAGTGCTAGTGCTAAATTGAATATAATTAAGCACACTTTTCATGAATATTTCTAAACTACAAGAAGTCAAAGGAGGAAAGATTGATGTTGGTTGCCAGTATAATAAAGCATGCCAAAATTAATTTACAATGGAATACACAGGATTTCAAATTTTACTATGGGGACTATCATGGGGATTTTTTCCCAATAGACTTTGTAGCTCAAAATGTCCTATATAAAATGATGAGAAAAACTTATTTTACATCAGAACTTTTCTTTGTAGATTATTTTTAAGAACCCTCTATCTCATGAATTTAGGACAAGCTACTGCAGCCACCTAAAAGCGAAAACACAACTTTGTATTTACAGCATGATCTTTTTTTAAAGTTATTTGTTTTCTGACAATGTTTGTACTGAATCTCATTAATTTACAAATATTACAGAACAGAAGACAGTCTTCTGAGTGGAGTTGCTATAACAGAGTGTGCAAGGCTACCAGAGCCCCCCAGGGTTTTGTTAGATCACAATGTTCCCAATGTCCACATCTTTTCCTAAGATGAACTCTATTGGTATACAAAGACAGATACTATTTTGTACATTAGGAAATCATTTTTAAAGTAAAGATCTCGAGTTATGTTAGTGCTATTTTTTTATCACTTAGGTTTTATACAGATTTTCATTCTCCATTTGTCCCCCATTTTAAATCCTTCCGAAGTAGCAGAATGGTTCCTAACCTCCCACAACTCTGTATTCATAAATATTTTATTTCTTGGAAATACTTTGATCTCAAAACAAAGAAAAGCAGATAGCATTCTGGAGTTGACTTTTCCCAGAAGACTTCTGCAGTTTACTTTTTTTTTTTAATGCGAACCTCAATTTTTGTCCAAAGTAGAGTTATTTTTTTGCAGAGGGAAAGAGAAGCAAAAGGTAGAATAAGTTTGAAATCACGCCTCTGTTTGCTCTTTGCCTTTAGTTGGTAATATCTCGGTGCTATAGTCTTCAACACTGCAAATTTTAAAAATACAAGTATTAAGGGAGTTTTCCAGTTAAATATTAAACAGCTTCATAAAATATATCAATAACCTCTTTAATTGTACACTTATTAATGGTATGCAAATGAAAGAGGACTTTTGACTGAGGGAGAAAATTAAAATTTCACAATTTCTCCATTTAATGTAAGTGATGAATGTGAAATAATAATATAGCATTTAAAAAGCAGGGTTTTTTTAGTAGTAAGATACATGAAATGAGGAAAAGGGAAAAAGTAAAAAGAAAGAAAACTTATCACAGTTTTATCTTCTTGAAGTAAATTGGAACTGGTAATAGTAAATCAGTTACTTGTTAGTAAATAGTCATAGTAAGCCAGTGACTGTTGTCATCTGTGTCATCCTGTCCACATCACTAGCACCATTCTTGCTGCTTCCAAAGAAAGGCTTCAGAATCCATACTTACAATTTTGAACTACATCTCAAGAAAGAACACTGATTAAATTGGTTAACAATTAAATAGGACATGAATTGGCTCGCATGAATGGGGACCTAACAGTCATGTCCTGTGCTCCTGAGTGGTTGGCACTATCAGGTCATTTATCCGTGTGAGTAGGGATGAACGGTCAACAACAGAGGAAAGTGAAATCGTGGCAGGCAGCTTGGAGTTTATTGAACTTAGAGTTGTTTCTGGAACACACAAATGGAATGTGATAGAGAGAAATGAATTTGGGATTCTATAAAACCCTACTGTCATGTGACTTATATGAGTTTTAGAATAATGTACATGGTCTCGGTAAAGACATTAGACCCTAATGCTCAACTTAAATGCTGATAAAATATGATTTTTTTATAGATCTATATTCTTCAACTTACTACTCTCCCACTAAATTGTAAAATTTAACTTTGTTATACACATGTACGTGTGTATGTGTAAATGTATTTGTATAGATAGATGTATAGATAGATGTAGAGTTATAGATGCCTGTGAAAACATTCATGTTTTCATTACCAAATGAATCAAAATACTTGGCTTTTCCATGATCTCTTCTTAATGTTTGTTTTTCTTTTATCATTAGTCTCTAAGCTCTTTAAGGGTAAAGACATAATTTGAGTTATATCAATTTCCCATACTCCAGCACTGGCTCAAACCAGGTACTCGGTATGTTTTATAAATTAAGCTGAATTGTCTTCCTTATCTTCCCCTTCAACAAGATGGAGATAACAAATGGTAATATATTTGGAGTGAGGCAGGTATAACCATCTGAAATAGCAGAATAACAGAGGACAATAATTCAGACATCTGCTAGAGCCAGGTAGGCACCCTGGTCGTGAAGGGGATTGGTGTGAACAGAGTAAGCATGCCCTTTTTAAATGGCCTGTGGCTGCTCAGTTTCCATTGCTTTACTACCCAACCCTATGTTCCTGTATCTTCCAGTTTTCCAAAGAAGCTCGACATTCCAGTAGTTATATGGAAACTTTTGGTTTTTAAATGTAGGCAATTTGCAATATTTTCAAAAACACTAACCCTGACAAACATAAGATTTCTGTGGCTCATATTCAGCCCTGGGCTGACAGTTTTTGATGTCACTTAGGGAAATGGAAAAGCTGACCGAGAAGGTCAACATGTTGTTCATTAGGCAGAACTGCTGCCACAGGCAAGTGCTTATAGACAGTAGTTCTCCACCTCACTGTCACCTATCTACAGGATAGCAGTGTTAACGACATTTGAGCAAGGAAATACATATATATGTCCATTAAGATTTGTCAATTGCTGGTATAGTCTCATAATGGCTAAAAGTCAGCTGTCTTATTTGTTGTGGTTTATCTAGTAAAACTGGGTTTGAAAGTATTTGTGGTTTAAGAGCTTGGAAACCTCAATGTAAGTAATCATAGGAATTGTAAGTAAACAGGGAGGAGATGGATGAGTGAGGCAGAAAACCAGAGTGCCACCTCTAATTTTACTTGTTGTCTGGAATGCAAACAATGCTCCTATTACCTGGCTAACATTTCTCCTCAATTTAAATGCCCTGATAAAGAAAAATAAATACTGTTTCTCACAGTTCCAAAAAAAAAAAAAAGGTAAAAATGCTCTCGTGGTCATATTTGGAAAGTCAATTTAAAATTTAAAAAAAGAAAGAATGAAAGGAAGGAAAGAAAAGAGGGAGGGAGGGAGAGAGGGAGGGAGGGAGGGAGGGAGGGAGAGAGGGAGGGAGGGAGGGAGGAAGGAAGGAAGGAAGGAAGGAAGGAAGGAAGGAAGGAAGGAAGGAAGGAAGGAAGGAAGGAAGGAAGGGGAGAAGGACAACCAAAATACTCATTACAAAGCTTGAGGCTAAAGTCACTTTTACTTTATTCTTTCATCATTCACCTTAGAATGATTTTATAGGATGTTTTGAAAGATTCTAAGATGAAATCTTAGACTCTCCAAATGTTACACATTGTTTAATAGAATATTTCGGAAACTCATTTTGTTGTTGGCCCCCTAGAAGTCATGATATATGGGAAATCTAAAAAGACATCTGGAACATTTGTCATGGGAGGATGGGAGGACGAGTGATGACATGAGTCTTCAATTCTGTGATGGCCCTATGGGAGAGGTATTTAAAAACAAAAATATTCAAAAGATGGAGTTACCACCTTGAAAAATACAAGGAAAGTCTCTAGAGAAATGGAATTCTTAAAGTGTTATGCCCCTCAGGCAATAAAGAATAGGGGTGACTGAACATCAGCGGACCATAACTTTAGTTCTATGTACCACCTACATATTCTATGACATAAAAATCTCTGGAGCAGCACTTTCCTCTCCAATAAAGAGAAGCTATTGAGTGATATGATCTCTAAGGTCACTTTTAAGTTTTATGAACATATGAATCAAAAGGGGAAAAAGTTTAGGAAAGATATAATCACCATGCTCTACAAATAAGTAGGCATCTTAAAGAGCATATAACTTCAGATTATTTCCAACTGTGTATCTGTGATGATGATTACTGATTTGGTGATTATCTATTAGTCACAGAGGAGGGTGTGGAAGAACACTTGACTTTTGGAGAACCAGCTACAAAAATGAAGGAAATAGGATAACCTTCAGGGAATTATACTGTCAAATCAATGTGTTCAAGAGGCAAAAAATACAAAGTCACCTAAAAGAGAGCAGGTAACTGTCATGCCCCCAGGGCTGGAATGTAACTTTTTATATGTTTCACTATATCCAAAACATGAATGTGCAGTAGTGGAATTAATCAGCTATGAAAGAATAGAAAAAGGAGAGTTAGTTCACAAATGGTTGCAGAACCCATGCAAGCAGAATCCAGTGGGAAGTGAGAATAAGTGCTTTTAGTATTTCCATCTTAATAACAAGGACATTGTGAGATGAACACACCAGGTTATCTTAAGGTGATGCTGTTAGACCTTTCATTCATCTTACTCCCCTTGTCTGAGTTCCTGCTCACCAAGCTACCTTCTGATTATAATCTAGCACTTCATGGAAGTCTGCCTATTGGGAAAAAGTGCATTGAGGATACACACTTTAAATATTTCTTGTCCCTATCACAGTGATTTCTTGTGGAAAATTAAAATGACTTTATGATTATGATTTGGCTTTCTACATACTTGATTGCAGAGAGGAGATTGGGCCAATGTGACTGACTATTCTACTCTATATAAGTATATTTCTCATTATAAATGAATAAATAAGTACTCTAATATTATATGATATGTAATTAACATAAATTGACATGCAGGGCATGAAAGAACTCGAGTGTCAAGAAATGCCTGATCATTCAAAGCAGAGGGCCAGATTTTCAGATGAGGCAATTAATCAAGGCACTACCCAGTGAGTTCTTAAGTAACACTCCATTCATCAACTGATATCTAAATGAAGAGAAATTCTCCAAGAGAATCGAAATTATCTTGTTTTATATAGGTCACTGCCAAGTTAATTTTAGGAAGATACCCAAATATAATGGCACATTGAGTATCTTTTAAGCTATACTGGCTCAGGGTATGTAAGGACTCAAGTAGAATTACAAAATAATAAGTTTATTTTTTTCCCCCACAAGAATATAGACTCAGAAAGGCAGACTTGGTTTTGTTTATTACTCTTTGTCCATTACTTAGTATAGTGCCTGAAACATAGAAGATGCCATTAAATGTATGTGTAATAAATAAGCAGGGCTTATTTGCACTTGATACCTCATTAGTTTTTCAACTTCATTGCTGTGCTAATTTTAAGAAAGTAATCAAAATTTCAATGTTTCTGATGCAAATTATGTCACTGGGGGTGAGGGGAGAGGTGGGACACAAAGAAAACCAGATAGAAGGTGATGGAAGACTATATGAGTTTGGGTGATGGGTATGCAACATAATCAAATGTCAAAATAACCTGGAGATGTTTTCTCTGAACCTATGTACCCTGATTGATTGATGTCACCCGATTAAAATTAATAATAAAACAAATTATGTCATGAGAAATCTTCTCTTTATCTCTGCATTTTATCAACTTACCTAGAGTACCTATATATGGTTTCCTAGTATTTATTATGTTTGAATCTGTACGTCTTTCTCTAGATTTGGGAAATTTTCAGTTACAATTTCTCCAATTTATTTTCTGATACATTCTTTTTTTCCTCTTCTATTAGGGTTGCATTTACATGGATATTACCTTTTGCTACTGTACTACAAATTTATAAGATTCTGAACATTTTTTTATTTTAATTGTTTCTATTCTCCAGATTAGACACATTTTATTACTCTGTCTTCATGTTCACTGACTCATTCCTCTGCCATCTTCAATATGCTATATTAAGCCTATTTAGTATGTATTCCCCCCATACACACATATTAACCTCTTTAGTTCTAGAATTTTCTTTTTGAAATTCTTTTTCAACATATATAGTTTTTCCTTCTCAAATGAGATATTTTTGTTTTCACTCATTGTAAGCATATTTTCATTTCCATCATTAATCATAGTTATAACAGCTACTTTAAAATTCTGTCTGCTAGTTCCAATATCTGAGTTACTCGGGATTGATTTTAGCTTATTATTTTTCTCTTTATAATGAGTAATAGTTTTGTGAGTCTACATATGTGGGTTTATTATGCAGTTTAACCTATATATTGTCCTTTTCACATTGTATAGACTCAGGATTCTGTTATCTTACTCTGAAGAGTGTTGACTTCTCATTTGTTTATTAGTTTTAGTAAGCAATTAACTTAGTTGGATTTAACCTGTGAGTCACATTCCATCCCTTGAGCAATGGCTCACACCTCTATTTATTTCTTCAGTTCTTCATCTAATGCTTTGTGTCTGCCTTGTGCATATGTGGTTCAGGGCACAGCCAGAGATTTAGGCAGCTTTATGGACAGAATTTGGGACTATTCTTCTCTGGCAGTCTCCTTTTTTGTGTTCTTATTTCCAAGTATCTACAGTTGCCCTGAACTCTGTCATATGGTTCTTCTGGACAGAAACTCTCTGAGATTTTATTAGAATTTTATATACTGCATGCAGAATGCTATTCCCTTCTTCAAAGTTTCTACTTTTCTCCATTTTCACTGCAATTTTCACTCCCCATTGCCTTTAAGCTTTTTGTATTAGCCTAAAGTTTATAGTTGCTTTTTGCAGGAGTTTTGATCTAACAGGGGTTTACTTGGCTATATCAGAAGCCAAAATCTATCTCTGTTGTTTTGATTAAAATCATTCAGTACAAAAGTGATCTTTCTGTCTTGTAAATATCATCATCATAATTTTATATTTCTTATATCCCTGTCAAGTTCTAGCTCATATTATAGTATTTCATAAACATGTATTAGCTGCCTTATGTGCTGAAGAATCAGCTCATTCAGTTCAAGGAATCACTCATGTGCAATATGTTTGCTAGATGTTTGAACAAAGAGGATATATGCTGCTTATAAAGATCGTGACTAGGATTATAAATTCCAAAACCATATTGTTGACACACAAATAGCAGCTATGCTATCTTTTGAGTGTCATGTAATAGAATAAGTTCATTGAGGAACATATTAATAAAAATGGGCTTAATAATAGATTAGAGTTTCTTCATGTTTATAACTATCCATGGATAATTCAGCCAGCCAAACTTAGACATTTATATGAGAAAATTCTAAGAGACAAAGAACAGTTAATTAAAACAACGCTGGAGTGAGGAAGGCAATGTATAAGGGGTTTGTTTTTTTGTTTGTTTGTTTTTTTGTTTTTTGTTTTTTTGCAGTTGGACAAATGAATGAAAAAGAAAATATTTTATTTAAAATATTGTGTGGACAAGAGCTAATAAATCTAAAATCCTCAACAATGAATCTAATCTAAATTTTGAAAGAAAAAAAATGCATGCTATAATTTCAGAGGCAAAGATGTTTAGAAGATGTTCAGAGGCAAATATGTTTAATTTCAGAGGCATGATGGTATAAAAGCAATTCATTGATTTTTTTAATGTCTTCATAAGTAGAGAGAAAAAACAGGTAATGAGAAGATGGTTTTGAGGCTGTCCTGTGTCACAATTGTAGGCCCAATGAATGTGAAGGTAGCAGAGATAAAAGTGGTTTATATATTATATGCATAAACCATTTCTTCTGAAGAGTTTGTTGTGACATTGTTGATATGTTAATCATCTTCATAGCCAGGTGTTTTCCTGTAAATGAATTTTTAAAATAAAGAACTGGTTCCCTTTCAATGAATTTAAAGTAAGGCTATATATAGCTAATATTATACTTCTGTAATATTTTTTTGCTTTTTTTTGTTTGTTTGTTTTTTGTTTTTTTTTACAGAGACAGAGAGTGAGTCAGAGAGAGGGATAGACAGGGACAGACAGACAGGAATGGAAAGAGATGAGAAGCATCAATCATTAGTTTTTCATTGCACATTGCAACACCTTAGTTGTTTATTGATTGCTTTCTCATATGTGCCTTGACCGCGGGCCTTCAGCAGACCGAGTAACCCCTTGCTGGAGCCAGCAACCTTGGGTTCAAGCTGGTGGGCTTTTGCTCAAACCAGATGAGCCCGCGCTCAAGCTGGTGACCTCGGGGTCTCGAACCTGGGTCCTCTGCATCCTAGTCCGATGCTCTATCCACTGTGCCACCACCTGGTCAGGCTGTAATATTTTTTTACATTAGAAAAAACTTTCTTTTCTCCCAGAAGTTTTTGGAAAGGTTTCATAATAATCATCAAATTAAAAGAAGAGAATCATATTGTATACTTAGAACATAAAGATTAAATTATTTTCCATTTTTATTTATTGCCTGAGGAACAAATAGACATAATAGGTACCTGAGCTTGGGGGTGGGGTAGAGGAAGGTCATTTTCTTAGGTAAGCAAAGATTCTCAGTCTATACCATGTTAGCATTATAATTCTATTCCCATCAAAATAAAAGAGGAGGTTTTCTGCCAAATTAATTACTTTTCTATACTCCTTGGAAATCAATAGGATTATTTGGGGATTTTTAATAAAGAAATTATTTGAGATATATTTCTTCCATTTCTGCATGTTTCTAAGCCTCAAATATCTTTTTTGTGAAACAGAGATGATAAAATATTTTCTTTTCACAGTATCATCTCTAAAACAAGTTTAATAGATATTGAAAGCATTCACTTCTTTGACCTGGTACTCCCCTCAATTGAAGGGAAAAATACCCAAGAATCCTAAAAGAAATATTTATACTCAAAAACTAGAATTCATATCTTTTGTAAAATTGTGTTCTAATTTTATAGCAGCCAGTGTCTCCGAAAAGCACCACTATGGTGATGAGAGCATCAAAGAGATGCTATGACAACAAAGTAAAATCTGACCGATGTTTTGCTAGGGGAACAAGGAATCTGCACCGGCCCGTTTCCTACACTGGATTATACCTTTCAAATCTATAGTTAAAAAATAATTGGTAGGAAAAAGCACAAGATTATTCAGTGTTCTTTATTCCATTTTAAGTGAAAAACTGTCTTCTTCTAGAAGGGAATTAGTATGACATCAATGTACATAATTGGCTTTGGAGTTAGACCTGATTTTAAATTCCAGTTCTCCTATTTATTTTCAATATAACCTTACATTTCTTAACATCCCTGGGTCTTGGGTTCCTCACCTGCTCATTGTGAGTATTAAATGAGACAATGCCTGGTACATATCAGGCATTCAACTAAATAATGTTAAACTAATAAACGATGTTTTAAAACTGCCTAGCTCATAATAGATGCCTACAAAAATTAGAGTCTTTTTCCTCTGATTTAACTGACATTGAACAGAAACAAATGACACAATACCCTATACCCTAAGGATTTCTGCAGGGTTCTGATTCTTCTCTGCTCTGTGAGGCACAATTTTTTTGATAAGTATCACATTAGTATTTATCAAAACATCTTTATTTTTCATATCATGCAGGCAAAGCTCACATATATAGTAATCCTTATATTTTTATCCTTATTCTTGGTTTACAAAGCTTATTCATTTAAATAACTGTAGTTTATTTATCCTGTAAGATTTATAGGTGAAATATTATTCATATCATTTTAAAAACAAGAACTGAAATTCAGAATAGCAAACACAACTAATCAGTGGTAAAAAGATTTGTTTTATTACTTAAAAATCCAGTACTCGCGTCGGCCTAGCGTGCGGAGGACCCGGGTTCGATTCCCGGCCAGGGCACACAGGAGAAGCGCCCATTTGCTTCTCCACCCCTCCGCCGCGCTTTCCTCTCTGTCTCTCTCTTCCCCTCCCGCAGCCAAGGCTCCATTGGAGCAAAGATGGCCCGGGCGCTGGGGATGGCTCTGTGGCCTCTGCCTCAGGCGCTAGAGTGGCTCTGGTCGCAACATGGCGACGCCCAGGATGGGCAGAGCATCGCCCCCTGGTGGGCAGAGCGTCGCCCCTGGTGGGTGTGCCGGGTGGATCCCGGTCGGGCGCATGCGGGAGTCTGTCTGACTGTCTCTCCCTGTTTCCAAGCTTCAGAAAAATGAAAAAAGAAAAGAAAAAAAAAAAAAAAAAAAAAAAAAAAAAAAAAAAAAAAAAAAAAAAAATCCAGTACTCTTCTTTTACCACATGTTGGCTTTTAAGTCCTGCTGTTCTAGAAGTTTCTAAAGTTTATGATAACTGGTGTTCAATGTTATATGCTCATAGAGGCTGGAACCTAAAAAAATTCACAATTTGTACCAATTTAACATCACTATTGTAACATTAATACCGTTCATAAGTGAAGCTGAAGGGTTTAAAGGTAACACAGTCTATCATCCTGTCTCATGTGGAACACTAAGCTTTCTTAGCGGCGTGTAGGGTCAAGTTAAATTTATTGCTCCCTAATAAAATAACAGGCTCCAAAAATGGAGAGGTTTTCATAGAATAACAATAAATGAGCAGAGCTTACTGAGGCTAAAATGATATTCTCTTAACTCCTGCTAAAGAAAACGAGCAACAATTTGCCGGAGGGAACACAAACAAGATTAGAAGCTGTCTCCACTGAGGTAGTGAACTTCAAAATCTTGACACAATAAATAGGCAACACTTAGGATTGCTATTTAAGTAAAAGCCTTCTATTTTATTTATTTTTTTTTTCTTTTCCAACAAATCCTGTTGGTGAGTTAGCCGTAAAACAACGCTTCTTAGCTTTGGCTGCACAGCAATCACCCGGGAGCTTTAAGAATCACAGCGATCTCTGAGTGTCTCTCCCAGACACTGATTTAATCAGTATGGGCCCCTGTTTGGACATCGGGAGGTTTGAAAAGCAGTTCGGGTGATTCTGATAGGCAGCCAAGATTGAAAAAGCTCTACTCTAAAGCAGTTTCTTTGGGAATACATTAATGGAATACCAGGCTAATAGGATACCAGTATTTATAATGTGTAATCTATATTTCAGGAATTTTATAAAGTGGCTTTGCATAGTATATCAACACTCTTTGGGCTAAGTGTCTTGGGAAAAAAATGTAATTTATTGGTTATTGTAATAAAAAGTCTGGGGGGATACAGCAGAGCTGAATTTGAAGTTTTAAGTCACGTAACCGACGCTTCTCTCCCAATCTCAGTTTCAGTATTCCCGGTTGGCTCCTTTCTAAGACTAGGTGTCCCTTCAGGGTCAGAAAATAAATCAGCAACTTTCAGCACTGCATTCTCACACTTGAATCCAGAAGAGTGAGGGCTTCCTTCTCAGACTTGATCAGGAGTCTCATTTGCTCGGATTTGATCAGAGACTGTTCAGGATCCCAGGGCTGAGGCCGAAGTGGAATTTGCACTCAGACCTCAGCCCTGGGTCTGAGTGGCAGCTCCATCCACGCACCTTTTACTACTATATATACACCACTGCCTCACAAAATTATTGCCAGTTTGATTGGAAGAAAATGTTTCTCTCCTAGTAAAGAATTAAAGAGATTTCAGGCCCTGGCCAGTTGGTTCAGTGGTAGAGCATCGGCCTGGTGTGCA